>NC_141328.1:24950125-26150125 GCF_037954235.1 Aulostomus chinensis | reverse complement strand
TCTTGGTTCATCATGAGGACAAAATGTGGTTGCTATGTGTTTGTACGTGCAAAATACATCCAGGAATGCATGCAAATCATATGATATTGTTTTGAACGGACAACACAGACGTCTGTGGATCTTGGCTATCTGTTGCAAAAACGTCTGCACGCACGTCAGTAAAACTCAGATATGCTGCACCGTTTGGTCAGCGAACAGAAAACAACGTGGAGAACAAACTTGCTGCTCACCTTCTTGGCAGTGAACAACAACGAAATCGCTTCGGTTCTCTGCTGCTCCCTCTTCTCGTTCTCAATGGCCTGTGTAAGATCTGCAATACCCTCGTCCTTGTACTGTTGAATGGCGGCTCTTTTTTCCTAAATGTGGGGGCACGCGTGCACACACACACACACACACACACACACAGGCTGCTTGTAAACTTTGTATCGCACAAAAGTTTTTTGAAAGCTTGCAGTTTGCTGTGAGTCCTCCGTCCATTACTAACCAAGTGTTGAGAATCTCCTAAGTGACCCGTTATCAATTCAGGTTGTTTTACAAAAACGTTGAGCCCCTTTCCCACTGCACCAAAAATGCGGGTCAATGCGGGTTTTTCTGCACTCTGAAAGGGTCGACTCGGCATTTTGACCCGCGTCAACTGACTCCCCAAGCGACCCGGGTGTTTAGCGACTCGGCTCGGCGGCAGTGTGAAAAAGGCAACCCCTGTTGTCTCAGGTTTCACACGACTTTCCTGTCGCATCCTGATTTTGTCACTGTGCCGCCTGTCAGGCTTCGCCTGTAGCTTCTTCAGCAAGATGAGCCAAAAACTCCATCCTCCTTCGCTGCATTAGCGCTTGGACATTTTCCAATCAGCGCCAAGTTTGTACGCTTTGCAAAAGAGACAACATTGCAATGCACGCATCGACAACGCTAACGTTTGACTTGGTGACGTCCACGTTGTCGTTTGTTTACCTGTCAGTGTTCCGGCGCACGTTTATGTGAAATGATGACGTTATCAGCGCGATGACGTATGAGAGGGAAACTCACAGGAACGCAGGCACGCAGCAGGAGTTCAGACCCGGGTCTTCTGAAAGCTTGAATGCGCCCTAATGCCGAGCAAACGCGGGTTGACACGTGTTTTTCAGTGTGAAAAGGGTGTTACTGAAGGATTAACATTTGAGTTTGTGATAAGGACATTTTTTTGTTCCCACTTGCTATGCAAAAGTAGATTATATTCACAATTAATTAGTTATCTCTTTTTTTTAAATCATGAAGTTCCACACCTGGAAAAAAACAAAAAAACAACTGCTGTACCTCTTCTAATTTGTCAGCAAACGATGCAAACGACGCACCATACTTCTTGATGGCATAAACGAGGATAGCAATGATGACCATGCCAGCGACGGTCTCATCATTGATGACGTAGACTTCTTTGGAAACCAAGTAGGTGATGAGGCCAGTGCCAAACATGTAGGGTCCTGGTGGGAAAAGAAAACGTAGTGTTTGTTCATCAGAAATCATCCGATACTCAAGCAACATTAATATTTGTGATAATAGCACAACAGCTCTGTAGCAGTGGTTCCCAACCTTTTCTGACTCAGGCCTCACTTTTGAGTCTCAAAAATTTTCGAGGCCCGCCTCCGAACCCATTAATACGGAGGCCATATGATGCATTCTCTGAGCACTTTGTTTTATTGAAGATTGAACTTAAAAAGGACTGAACTGAGTTTCAACATTTAAAAAACATTCTATAACTTTTATTTTCATTTAATTACACCCCCCCCCCCCCACACACACACACACACACACAAAAATCATACTATTTTAGAAATTATTTTGGGGGCCCACTTGCAATATCTTCAGCCCACAGGTTGGGAATCGCTGCTCTAGAGGGTTCAGCAAATGCAAATCCACACTGCTCACTTGAACATTGATTTTGCTAAAGCATGCCAAATACTCTCTTGGGAGGAAGAAAAAAAACAACATTATGTATTTATACAATTGTTGAGATGTTTTCAACAAAAACCAAAATGACTTAAAAAAAATATTGAGTCTGATTCTGTTTCAGAATACTGACCTGTTACTCCAGTTTTAGGGTAAAAAAACTGGAAGAAGTCATCTGGGATGAAGCCTAAACGGAATTTGGCTCCCTCTGGCAGAGGAGCCTGAGAGGCCTGCCTCTGGGATGTGTGCAGGGAGCGAGATGCATGAACCAGCCTGCGGGGGAACAACATGGTCAACAAGCTCAGGTGTTGAAGCACTGGAGTTTATTTTTATTACATTCATTCGGCTGCATGATGAGTGGATATCAGTTTAGAATGCCACGTACCCTGCTCCGAGGAAGCCACTGCCTCTCAGCGCATTGGCTGTAAACACAATATGACATGATATTAATGTGGCTGCAGTTCCTTCTTATCTATAAATACGCATCATTTCACCTCAGCATGTTTAATCTCTCTCATATTCTACAGCCTGCGACACAAATTTGCGGTGTAAACGTAGACAAATTCAACGGTGTAACTTCAACCTTATAGCCGTACAGCTGGCTGCCAGACGGAACACAATTTTAGTGGTAAATACGTGGAATATTTGGCATCAATAAGAACCGGTGCAGACATCCAGTACTTAAGTACAGACGCTAGCTGTCACAGGTGACATTCGCAGCGTGCATCTTAGCTTATGTTTGCTAACTTCAGTTCGTTCCCTGACGCTATGTTAGCCGAAGCTAACAGGAAAATTCCTGAGACAAACGTGTTAGGTGGACTCTGCATAAGCAAAGGGGAGGGGGGGGGAGCAAAAACACTGTCGCCAACATTCTACTGTAATAATATATTCAGCTTAAAAAACAGATATCGAGCTAGCAGCGTTCGCTCTCAGCTAAGAGCATTAGCTTGAAAGTCATTCAATTTTGCGGCCTTCAATTTACCCTTCAGCTTAACATTCACTTCAAACATAAACCTGCTAAACTGTTTCAGTACAGCCCGAGCTGAACGCACTTCATAACGAATCAGAGAATTTAAATTCATGCACACCTGGTAAAAGACAGAGCCTGGACAGCATGTTTGAAGAACGAAGTGCCAATTTACTGCTTCTCCGGGCAGCTCTCCTCGGCCTTTTCGTGTCCTTCTGCGAAAAAAAATCACAAAGATGGCGCACGGGAACTCACCGCGAAATAACGCGAGAATACAGAGCCGCGTTACCAGTTCATACTCAAAACCACTAGATGACACTACATCAACGCAAAGATACGGTTTGTTTGTCTAATGGGAGGCATGAACTCACTTTCCAGGATCCTGGATTACTGGGGGGGGGGGGGGGGGGGGGACATCAGTTTGACACTTTTATCCATACTTTTTGTCACATATTTCTGAGAATATCTCATTTTTTTCTGTTTAAAATGAGATGAATTTAAAATTCAGACTCAATTTTTTTGTTCTTATTTCTTCTTTATTGTACTGTAAATAATAAGATGCTGTTACAGTAGCACACTTGTTCAAAGTTTCATGTTTCCAGACCTGAAATTATACAGTCCCCCCCCCCCCCCAATAGTCAGAGATACGGGACTCTTGCACTAAATAAAAGCGAAGGGTGAATTTGTAAGATTAAAGTTCAAGTGTCTTTTATCAACACAATCACAATGATGGACACACTCGGACACATTGGCTTGAGCTGTTTAGTCATCCAAGCCTGCAGTCGGTCTAAGTCAAGACCAAGTCAAGTTAACCCGTTTTAATAAGAGCTGAAGACGACTCTCAGGAAAAAGAAAACCCCACAAATGTGCAGCTCTCTCCCTCTCCCAAGTGGTGCTTTTTTATCCCTGGCAGCATGTGTGGGGAATCGCCTGAGCCTGTGCGTAATCTTGGGGCCCACCCGTGTGTGGCATCAGTTTGGTGTGAGTGGCTGCTGAGATAGAGGAATATATGACGCTCTCCTCGCTTCCTGTAGAATTACGCTCAACAGAAACAGCTACATGTGAAACACACAGGCGAAACCTCCAGCACGCTGGTTGAGAAGAGTGAGAAAAATGGCTGAGTTCTCAAACCCCTCGTGAGGAGTTCTAACCTCTGGATGAGATGGCATCGTAGGTAAGCTTCAAGTTTCTGATTATACCAGCTTTTCGTGATCTTGCACAGTTTCCCTCCACTGAAGCTTCCCTCTGCAGTTACCGGGGCCTCGTCTGTCTTTGAGCTGCCTGTCAGCTTTAAAGGAAACCTTTAACAAAATTCAGCAACAGTGCATTTACTCTTCACGGCATGTCAGCAGTAATGCAGCTGCATGGCCACATGGCTCATGGTGAAAAATGTATTTCTGATCTGAGGGGAGCTTCCAAAATTCAGACACTACCGTTGAGGCTCTGTGTTTTTCATCATCATTTCTGGGCCTTACTGGAAGGTAACAGTGACAAGACACCAGATATTTGAACATGGAACTGCATTCACCACAAATATTGCAGTATAAACATTCTTCATTCTTCACTACACCACAGGAGGTAATACTGAACTTTTTTTTTCGACTGGAATTTATAAAATACGATGTTCTTTTATAAATTAAATCACCCAAACGGGTTGTTGTTTTTTTTTTAAATTATAATTTAATTAATCAATCAGCAAAGGCAGTGGCCGATATTTTAATCACTTAGAGGATCTGAAAGAGTGTTTCTCACCATGTCTGAAAAAAATATCACAAACAAAACCATCAGCAGATTAATCCGTAACAACTCATCATTCGTTGCAATGAAAGCAAAGTTGAAAAAAGCTCCACCACCACCACCAACAGTAAACCCCCCCCCCCCCCCCGTGAATGTAAAAAGCTGACTGATAATATTCTTATGATGTAATACAGTATAGTTCAGTCACATGGAAAACTACACAGAGTACATATAATACTTTAATACAGGGTGTTTGGTTTGTGGACGTCTACGCAGGATTAAGATCATGTTATTTGATCCCACAGAGAGTCGAATATTTGGCCAAACTAGCCTGATGTTGCTGTTCTACACAACGTCAGAGTCACCAAACACCAGCGTTTTAGGAAGGAAAGATAGAAAAAATAAAATAAAATGATTAAAAAATTATTTTCTGAGGACTTTTTTTTTGTTTTTAACCAAATCACACACATTCAGTTGTTGAAGATGATGCCCTGTGATTCTGAGTCACCTCCAGTCACCCTCAGCCTCCCCTGAAACTGTCTGGAGGTCGGCCTCACGCAGGGGAAACCTCTGCTCCAGAAGCCATGACACATTTGGAATGGAACGGTGATTTTCAGTGCAGGTTCTGGAGCGCCAGCGCATTCTCTCAGTGTTGTCGGGTCTTTTACTTCCTCCATCGCTGCCAGCTGAACATGCAGGGTCACTCCGGTTCAGGGCCGGTCCGTGGGATCCTCACAGCCTTTTTGTTTTTAAACTTCATTGTTTTGTTGCAAAAAAAAGTCATTCTTTCATTTACTTTATTTGAATATGTAAAGGTCTTAGAAAGGAAAGCTTGAGAAATGAGTATTTATGTCACCCCAATGGCAACTCCAGTATAAAAGGTGTTTTCTGTCCTGAATGAGCTTCGCCGTTCGTTCCGTCTCAGTTGTTAATGTCCTCCATGTTTCTCACACTCAGTCTCATCAAACATTGCCTCTCTCAGGCTTTTTGAACAGCGGCCATGGACCCCTTTTCTCTCCGAGGAGTACAACTCTCCCCGCTGAAGGAGTTTGACCGAAAAGTGGAATTCAGAGCGCAGAAGCATGAACACCTCAGGGGGCGCAACAATGCGACATCGTGTCGGAGCCCCACGAGGGAGTTTGACACAAAGCTCATCAAGAATGAACTCAAGGAAAAGAGGCAGCTGGAATTTCTGAGGCGAAGATCAGTGAGCCCTGAGTTGGGTGACGTCAAATCCAAAGCCAGAAGAAAGCCTCCACCCAAGATGTTTTCTAAGGTGTCCAGCGGCAAAGCACAGACATTGCATGCTAATAATCACGAGGCCACTGCTGCTAACGGATGTAAGATAATGATTATAACACCGAACAGCAGCACAGGTGGAGGCCCTGCTCCCAGCCAATGGGTGAATATTGAATCAGTTAACTTCATTTTATTCTCCGATACCCAAGAATCCTGCAACGCCTCGTCTCTCCTCTGGTTTCTCCAGGCGTCCTACTGGTCAGAGCAGGTGACGCTGACGAGGCAAGAGAGAGGCCATGCGAGGAAGCAAGCCTTCACCTCCGCGCAAGTCTCAAAGGAACCCAGCAAGACGAAAGGCACGGTTAAAGCAGAGAATCGAATAAATGGTAAATCAGCAGGATTTTGACTGAAATTGTCTTCGGCCGTTCGTGTCTATAAAGCTGCTACTTCTTCTCTGTCAAAGCTCAAAAGACAAACATCAAATCTGTTGGTCAAACTGAGAATTTCCTCCCAAAGAAGATACTGATAGAGGCCAGTATTCAGACAGAGTGAGTGTGAATCGCTGGACAAACGAGTTAAGCCTCGAATTTCAGATCAACAGTGAAATGTGCTTGTATTCAACCGTGCTTTTCTTCTTCGCAGCTCAGGCCTCGTCACCATCAAGGAATCAGTGAGTTCCCAACAGCGGTTTCTTTCATTGTGGAGGTTGATAAAAACCACAGTAACAACCTTTTTTTTCTTTCTTTTTTTTGTTTGTCTCCCATCTCTTAAATGACAGGATCTTCAGCTGTTAGCTGTCTACTTGCAGGTAAACCAGTCAGTTTCTCAACCAAGGCCATGCTGAGCTGTGTTGAAAGCCCAGTTGGCACTAAAGACTAACAACAAGCCCAGCTCAAACACGCAGCTGCTCAAAACTACTCTCCCTCGCAACGCGCCAGCCTCGAAGCTGCCAGTTTACACTGCTGCAGCTCGATGAGGCCTGGGGTTCGTCACAGGCCACTTGAGGCTGAGAGCGTTCGGTTCACTCCGCAGCGACGTACCCAGCAGCGACTTGTCGCACGAATTTGAACGGAGCTAAAAATGTTTCGTTCAAAGTAATCGAATTGAAACAGAACTTTTACTGACGTTGCAATTTGACACGACTGAGAAAAGGCATATTATAGAAGCAATACTGGTTCTTTACGTTTCTACAACTACAAAATGTTGTATGTAAAAAAAAAAAACAACAACAACAACTTGTCAATTTCAGCATTAGCTGCAGCCACGGTCAGGGACGTGGCTATCAGGTCTTCTCTCAGCTTTTTAAATATATTTTGTGTTTAACCAGGTTTCCTGGAGTGAATTGTCTTGCAATGACAAACCCTGGCTTTCAAATTACAAACACTGCAGAGGGTGCCGCCTGCGTCAAGTTTTGAGAAGTAAAACCACACTTGAGATTACTTTTGGTTCACCATGGGCCTGCCTGTAATTTGGGCTTTAATCTCTCTCTCTCTCTCTCTCTCTCTCTCTCTCTCTCTCTCTCTCTCTCTCTCTCTCTCTCTCTCTCTCTCTCACACCTGTCTCACCCGGATGTGCTGTCAGGCACTGATGGATTCATCATGAATGGATACTCTGTACCAGCAACGATACCCAACACATTATTTTGGCTCAACAGTCAGCGATTCTGCTTTGTTTAAACGCCTGTGTGAGAGGTTTCACTCTCACCCGCTACTTGCTAACTTATTTTCGTAGCGTCACCCGTTTGAGCTGCTTGCTCCGTGTGTCTTCTGTCAGGAGGCCCTGTGGAGAGAGGAGGCCCTGCAGGAGAAGCTGGCAGCCCTCCAGGAGAGCACGTCAGACCTCACAAACTCCTCCAAAACCGTGTGGACTGTAAGACCCTTCCTCCTCACATCGGGTCGGCTGGCCAAAAGCTACGTCTTTGTTTTGGTTGCTGGTGATTGTTGTGTTTGTTTGAGTTAAACTGAGAATGTCACCGTCATGCAAAGAGGATGATGGCTGCTGGCACCTCAGGAAGGACTGTGGTTTAAAGCTTCCTGCTTCTGCTCAACAGTGCACAGCATAGGATACACGCAAGCTGCCATTCTCATAGAGGAAGGGTGTGACAGCCAGTGCTGTTAAAGGTGCTCTGCGTCCTCATTAGCTCCCTTTTAGCCATGCACTGATTAAAAGGAAGATTGGGGTTTTTTGGTTTTAATTTGGGATTGAAGCGTGGAGGAGGTTTTATTTAAATTCTTAAATCTTTTTCTCTGTCAAGACTATAAAAAAAACTGTCAAAAATATTTTTTTCATGTGCTCATCTGGTCGTCGATGTTGTTATAGTTAAGTCTGAATTCTTGCTTGTGTTGTACGTCGCTTTGGACAAAAGCGTCTGCTAAATGAAATTGTAGAATTGTTATAGCGTGACAACACATGCAGACGTGACTATCTTTTTTTGAAGCTGCATGTCATACGAATGAACGAGCAGTCACAGATTCTGCTACATGAAGCGTTCATTTTCCATCTGTAGGTTGCCGCGTGACAGACACTCATTTCCTCTCTAACCCACACAGGCTCGCTGCAGCGAAGAGCTGCTGAGAAACAAGATTAAGGGCCTGGAGGCACAGCTGCAAGTCTGCCTGCAGGTAAGAACGGCAGCTGGTGTTCTAGAGGGAACCACTTAGTAGTTCATTATTTTTGCTTCTAACAACTAAAACATTAAATCTTTCCTAAAACTCCTCTAAACTTCCATTATGCCTCTCAGTTGTAGCAAACATACCTCCAGGGGTTTGGTTTACATTTCACCCTGTAAGCATTTGTGGGTTTAACTCAGTCGTGCCTCTTGCAGAAGTTTCCGAAGGATGGTGTGAAGAAACTGGTGCTCCAGATGGAGAAGCAGAAGCTGCTGTATGAAGAGAAGGCCCTGGTGGCCCTGCAGAAGGCCACTCAGGAGAAAATGGAGGCGCTCAGTAAGGCTGAAGCTCTGCAGGTCCAGGATCTTCTTCTCCACCTGAATGTTCATAGTAGCAGTCTTCTAGTCTACTAAGGAAGACAAACATCCACATCAGTGATTTGTTTGGGTAATCTTTTGCCATTTGTGCCATCAGGAAGCACTAATGGCTGCCAAGGCAGATGAGCTGAGGTGGCAGAGCCTTTATGAGGAGCTGAAGATGAGCTCCAGCCAACTCAGGGAGCAGCAGCACCACAGAGTCGATCAGCTGCAACAGCTGCAGAGCCAAATTAAGGTACAGTATATGGTGGCAGTCTGGATAGTCGGAGGTTCCAGCGTCAACATTTGTGAAACACGTGCGTCTTATGCAGCTGTCCGGAGCCAGAGAGGCCGAGCTGAAGGAGGAGGTGGCCTCACTAAGACAGGAGAAGAAGGAGCTGCAGTACAGCATTTGCCTGCTGGAGGAGGACAACCAGACGCTGAGAGAGGAAATACACAACCTCAGAGGTACAGGCATGTCCCCAGGATGATCATGTACCTTTACCTTGTGTACTCTTTTGGACCATCTATTGAATGCTCTGTTTCCTAGATGGTAGCAACGAGGACCAGGACTTCCTGATGCAGGGTTTTCTGACGTCACAGGAAGCAGAGACACAGCTGGCGGTGAGGAGAGACTCTCAGGTGGAGGAGCAGCTCCGTCACACTCAGGAGAAACTCCGACTCAAGGAGAAAGAGGTGAGGAGGAGATCTGAGCTCACCCACAGCAGCAGCACACACATCTGAGCAGACGCATGTGGTCCACGATAAAGAGGGCTACATATGACTCCACGCAAGCTGACACATCAGTCCTTCCCCCTTCATCTACAAATCCTCTCAATGTCAAGTGTGTTTTTGTTTTTCAGACAAACCCCCAGCATAACACACACACACACATGTTGAGAAAACATTTCAGCGATGGAAATTTCTGGCACACTTGGTTTAAAATGGGTCTTTAAAGATCATGCACTGAAAAAAGTATTCTGCCAAAATGACAACATGAGCTTTATTCATTTCTTGTCCCCAATGTGTGTGTGTGTGTGTGTGTGTGTGCGCGCGCGCAAAGTGTGAGGAGCTGCAGACAGACCTGCATGCCATGGAGCAGGAGTGTCATTCCAGCCAGACCAGGCTGTCGCAGTGCAGGGACGAGCTCCGGCAACTCAGCCACCACTGCAGGACACCGGTGAGCAGTGTGTGTGTGTGTGTGTGTGTGTGTGTGTGTTTGTGCACATGTAGGTGTATGTGCTTGAGTGAAGGTGAGATTAAGTACTGAATTGCTCCCTTTTGCCCTTACCCTGTCAGCTAAAAATAATGTTTCACGCTTCTTGCACCAGAGTGTTTTGGGCCTCGTGACATCATGACGAGATCTTTGCTGCAGTGACCAGATCAGCTACTCAGCATCAACGTTTTCTCTCTCTCTCTCTCTCTCTCCTTTCAGACGCCGTGCGTCTCCTGGTGGAAAGTGTTGGTCTTCCTCCTTCTACTCCTGGCCATGGCAGGAGTTGCCATGTTGTGGCTGTGGCATCCTCCTTTCAGGGAGCAAGTGGAAGACCTTTACTCCGACATAGAGACGCGCATGGAGGACTATCTCATGCAGATGGCCTCTCCTCAACACTCAGGCTGTTTTAGACCTGTATGATGATGTCATATTGATACTAACTTTTGTTTTACAACGTGTGTCAGAGTGTAGTTTGTTATTTTTTGTTGTTGTTTCATATGGAACTGAACACTTGTGTGATGTGAGATATTGTGGTCGGGAACTTGTGTGAGAATTCAGCCATGCAACGATACCTACACTGGTTAAAACGCCACTGACGTGTTAAGATTGAGAGGACGATGTCATCATCAGAGTAGTCAAACTGTAAACCGTGTATTCAGTCAGCAGCACCGGATACAGAAATGAAATTATGTTTGAATAAAGATCCTTCCAGTTGTGACGGTGACGGGATTCACTCAAATAATTCTTCTCCAAGCACGGGACGATCACCTTGCCGATCCCCGTGGTTCTGCAGTCACACAGAGATGTAGGGCAGGGATCACCACCGATGCCGTGACGGGAGGTGGGAGGGAGGAGACAGTAGGGTATCACCCCCCCAAATAGGAATAGGGACTTAATTTTCTCACTCATCTTTACCACTGTTCATTTATCACTGAGGAACTGTTTTCATCCGGCGTTTACAGCGTTCAGATATCAACCTGTTCAGGGATGGAAACGTCTACTGCGTCACTCACCGTCCCTCTGAAATCTTCCTGATTCATACGATTTAAAGAAAATAACCAATAGTGTTGTTCATCGTCAGTATTTTGGCAATAACAGTCTTACCTGTTATTTATACAAATAAATAAAACTTCACATTGGAACGCTAGGTTAGGTTTTGTCGTCTGTCGGTTCTGATTAATATTTCAGTAGCACAAAATTTCACGAGCAGACTTGCAACACAAAGAGAGAAATGCAGTTTTAACCATTTTAGATATGGATTTATTTCATTTGTCGGTGCTTGTTCAGCTGATCCCACACTGGATCATGAGGTGCATGGTCAAAAAAAGGCTGCATAACACAAAGGTAATGTAGTATCTGTATATTTGGGTGGAAGGGCTGGGCAATGAATCATACGACAATTAAATCAAGATTCACTGAGAGGAGATGTCGTCACGACTATGAATTGAACCGCAGCAAAGGTTGGCCAGGTCCCAGAAAATGCACCAGAAATGAAATGTACTCGTTCCATACGTATTTGCTGAACAAACCTGGTCAGAGAACTGAAGACAGAATTTAAAAAAAAAAAGAAAAGAAAATAGCCTATAAAATATTTGTGAAATTAATTTGACCAAATGGGTTGGAATGAAATAATTCTTTATCAGAAAAGCAGAGGGTGCAGTGCTTTGTGTGCGTCCTGCCAGCTGCTCCTGTCTGTGCTAAACCGACTGAATTATTTGTGGTAAATTCCACGCAAAAGTTCATGAAAGTGACAGACGTGACATCATGCATTGTGCCAATCACACTCCAACTTAGGGACAAAACCCACTCAAAGCTGAGCTCTCTGAGTGGGACGCGGCCATTGTTTATTGTTTTAACGGTTCCAGATGAAGCTCCATTCTCACCAGGCACTGACACAGCACATCCAGCACGCACATCTACAGCCGCTGTCTTTCACCCAGCTTTACCTGCATGTTCCCAAATAGACCACCGCCCATTGAAGAGATGGATCTTTGCCGGGCCGAGGTCAATCCCCTGCTCAAACCAGCGCGGAAGGTAAGAGGACTGTTTGAAAGGTGGTTGTTGTACAATATTTCCCAACGTGACAGAGGATCTTGCTCAACTCCTCACAGAGTCCACAAGATGAGGACTGCAGGTCTGCTGTTGCTTGTGGGGTTGTGTGCGCTCAATGCTGCGCTTGCCCTGAAAATCTGTGCTTTCAATGTGAAGAGTTTTGGTGAATCGAAGGCGAACAACAAGAAGGTGATGGGGATTCTTCTAAAGGTACTTTATTTCATGTGTACTTCCCCGATGGCCGATAGCAGTAAGATCCACGCACAAGTAGACATGTGATCATTTGGTTTTTGTTTGTTTGTTTGTTTGTTTTTGGCTTTGGAGATTCTTTCTCGGTGTGACTTGTGTCTTGTTCAGGAGGTTCGAGACTCTAAAGGAGAAGCGATTCAAAACTTGGTGAAGGGTCTCAACAGGTACATGTTTGGCCTTAAAAATCTAAAAATCTACCTGGAGAATCGTCGATCGACATCCTGGACTTTTTTATACCACGGTTTCGTCGACAGGTTTGATGAACTGAACTCGTACTCGTACGTGGAGAGTGAGAGGCTGGGGAGGAGGAGCTACAAGGAGCAGTATGTCTACGTTTACAGGTAACACACCTGTCCCACGTGACGCTTTTCTACAGCAGTTCCACGTCATCCTCATTGCTCTCTTGTCCTCTCCCTGATCCTCTCCAGAGACAACATGCTGAAGGTCAAAGATCATTATCAGCACCCCAAGCTAGAGGCAGTCGGGACCAACGACACCAACGTTTTCTCCAGGGAGCCGTTCATCGTTCGCTTTCACTCCCCAACAACATGTAAATAAAAGACAGGAAAAAACAGAGAATTCGTTTTAAGGTGTAACTGAACACTTATCAAGCCGGTCGGGTGATCCAGTCTAGTCTTAGATCCTCAAGGGGGGGGGGGGGCCTGGCCGCCCTCGACTTGGGGGCGGAACCAGAATCAGGTTTGGGACGTCCTGCCTGAGGAGATGAAGCCTGCAGAATCAGAAGCCTTAAACTTTACAAACAACAAACAAACAAACAGCTTCATTTGACACGGACTTTTTGTTTCGTCTTTTTTTTTTTTTTTTTTACTTCTTCTTTTTACCATATTCATTTGTTCTTGCGTGACATCGTCTCTCTCTCTTCACTCTGATTGTACTGATTTTTTTTAAATCTCACAATTCTGGGTCTTTTGTCTTTTAAGGTCAAGTTTATCTGGACTTTCTCTTCATTTTTTCATCTTGCCTCTGTCTTGGTTTCTTTTGCCTTGCTGGGTATCCTGCTTTTGCTTCACGTGTCATCCACGCTGTTTTTAAAGGTGACATCTTTGTTGATATTCTCATCGTGATCAGGTTTTGAGAGTTCACGATGGTCTGAGCTGTCAAACAACATATCTTGAGCTTTGCAGGTTTCAGAAAACCCCAAAAAAATGCAACCTGATGCAGAATAATTGTGTAAAAGTTAGTCTGCCAAAGAAAAACAACAACAATATATCAGATAAACAGTGAGGTGGCGGTCCACAGAGTGACAGAACGAACACATGTAGCTGTGCAGCTGTTCTCATCTACCGCCACTGACGCCAGTAGAAGATGGACACAAATAATAAATAATAACTGAACGTGGAGGAGTTAAAGAGAAGGCTGCACCTCCACAACATGCCAGTTTCCATGGAAACATCACCCCTGAAATACAGTCTAAAGCTGGATGAGACACCATCTTTTGTTTTGTTTTTCAGTGGTGAAGGATCTGGTCCTGATTGGCCAGCACACCTGCCCCAGAACGGCCATGAAGGAGATGGATGAACTGTACAGCGTCTTCAGAGCCGTTAGCAAGAAGTGGAAGACGGACGTGGGTTTTTATGTTTGTCTTATTTGGGTCACTTTATCTAGATCTTGGTTATAAACCTCAGCCATCTTGGTCTTTTACTTCCTTTCATTCACCTAGAACGTGATCATCTTAGGCGACCTCAATGCCGGCTGCAGCTACGTCACCATCAAAGGCTGGCGAGTTGTTCGCTTGAGAAGTGACCCGAAATTTCACTGGTTGATAGGAGACGATGAGGACACCACCGTTCGTGAGAAGACGCACTGTGCATATGACAGGTCTGCGAAAACTGGGCATCCGGACAAAGTAATTCTGAAAATGACGTCCCAGGCCGTCGTCACGTTAATCCAGTGTGTCACACTTTTAATCTCTCATCCCTTAACAGGATCATCGTGCACGGACGTGAGATTATTTCCACTGTAGTTCCAGGTTCCGCTCAACCGTTCAACTTTAAGGAGAATTTCCATCTCACTGAAGAGGAGGTACATGTATCATCAGAATATGCCTTTCATTCACTCAAACAAACGAACCTGTTATTGTTCCTAACACGAACATTCATGCTTCTGATGGTACTCCAGGCTCTGGAGGTGAGTGATCATTTTCCAGTAGAAGTCGACCTGAAGCCCAGCCACCGCTACCTCCTCCGCCATGAGCTGTAAACCACCAGCCATCAACACCAAGCTGCAGTTTTAACTGATTTTAGCTGCTACACTGAATTATGACAGCGAAACAGAATAACTTATTGCACTTTTATATCAAATCTAAAATCGCTTCTCATGTCACGCACCAATAAAAAAATGAACTGAAAAACTGCGTGTGTGTGTGTGTGTGTGTGTGTTGGGTTTATATCTTGCACCTGAAACCACATCAAAGCAGATGTCGTGAGCTGGTGAAGGTGAGTTCTTGCTGCTGCAGAAAACACAAAACTTGATTATTCTGCTCTTTGGATAAACCTTTTTCTGTCTTTTGATCGGTCTAAAGTTAGACTTCTGTAGCGCAGACGTCTACAGTCCTGCCTTTCGCAGATGTTTTACTCGGAACTCGCCATTTGTGTCTCCTTTGTTTGACAGGAAGCCACTCTTGGTGACAACAGATGAGACTTGGTGTGCGCTCTCTTCCTTTCTGAGAGATCATCTGTGCCATGCAGTAATGTTTGTCTAACTTGTAGTAGTATTTCATCTACTTGGCAAGATGGAACAAGGTTTTGCTGATCTCCTGAGTGAGGCATTTTCGGGTAAGAAATATATGATAAATGTCTGTTTTTTAATTTCATATTGCAGCACTTTTTTAAAAAGAAAAATAAATAGATAAAAGAATGCAAATCATGTTGTTATAGACACATCTGTACCATCATTCCCTGCTGGAGATTTTGACTTTGAGAGTTTAAAGTTTGATGAAGAAAAGACTTGTGAAAACCAACCAACAGAGGAAGACGAGAATCTTAACCAGGAAGCATCTGATGACATAAGTGTGTCCGTCGAGGGAACTTACATGGATGAAACCGCTGATTTTGAGCAGCCTGATGTTAAATACCAGGAGGAGGATTACTCAAACTCAAGCTACGAAGAGGAAAGTTCTGCTTCTGGAGAAGAGGATGAAGAGGAGGAAGAGGAAGATGAGGGAGCAGGGGATTCCCTGATGTCAGCTCACTATGAGTTCCGCAATCATAATAAAGAGGACAGGATCTTTGCCGAGGGACAACCTCTGGCCCTGGAGGGTACTGAAACCCCTCAAGTTAGAATCAAGGAGCAAGGTGAAAGTGATGAGGAAGTGTCCTATTTTGGGAGTGTCCCAGAACGTGGCAGAGAGACAATGACAGAAGGTGATGGAACTGAAGAGGACAAGAACAAGAGAGAGGAAACAAAGCCAGAGGAGTCCTCTGATTCTGAGTGTGAGGACATGAAAATTGAGCGAAGAGAAAACACTTCCCCTCATTGCTTTGACGAGGGTGATGAGCCGGTGAACGCTAGTTCAGAGTTTCCAGAAATATCTGAAGAAAATCTGCAGTATCTGATTGCGGAAGTCGATACTGACGAGAATGTAGAGAAAGTGAAGGACTTCTCAGGTGAGGAGCACCAGGAGGGCGGGGAGAGCTTGGCAGATTATTCCTACGATTTTTCCTCCTGCGACTACGTTGAAAACGAAGGAAAAAATCAAGAGAGTTATCACCAGCAGAATGTCTTGCCTTGTGTATCTGACCTCAGCTCGCAGACGAAGGAGAACATCCACCTTGAAAGACCTGTGAGCCGTATGACATGGATGGGACGAGATGAGGATGAGGAGGGGGATGGGTATCTGGACAGCAGAGGTCTAGAGATGGATGATGAAAGGTTCATGAGCTTGAGACTAGCGACTGGAGAGGGACGTGAAGGGATACGTTGCGAGCTGGGATATGCAGCAGGGACAGAGTGCGATGATGGATGGACAGATGAGAGCGAGGACGAGGTCCAAGGGAGGAGAATCTATGAGGAGGTCTCAGATCCGTCGAGTCTACAAGATTCCAAGAACAACAAGAAGCACCTGGAAGACACAGAGTTTTACAGCGGAGACAGAGCAGCTTCCTGTTACTACACCACACCCGATTCATCATCTTTCAGCCTCAGGTGGGATCTCGACGTCTCCTCAACTGATCTGCGTCTCTCTGAAGACATGGTACCTGCAGGAGACGAAGCAGAATTATTGTCTTCAGGTGTGAGCCAACATCCTGCAGATGTTAACAGCTACTCAGCAGTACAGAGAGCGGACGGCAGGACCACCAGCCCCTCCTGTCAGGGATCTCTGGATGACGACTTCTTCTTCAACACTCAGCTGGAGGCCTCAGAGACGAGCGAGCTGGGACAACTGGGAGACGACGAGTATGAGGAGGAGAGAAGCTGGGAACAAGAGAAGGAAAGAATTCAGGCTTTTTACAAGTTCTACAATGACAGCGACGGGGAGAATGGCAGAGAGGGTGAGTGTAGAGGAGAAGTACCAAGGTTCAAGAGAAAGATCGGCAACAAGTATTGATGTCTGACAACATAAATCTGTTTCCGGTTTCAGGGAGGAAGATAAAAGTTCAGTTTTGTGCAGACCCGTTGTCTCAAGTCATTCAGTATGAAACTGAGAGGTAAGCACGAATCCTCATATGTGCTCAACACTTGTTCTAGAACAATAACAACATGTATCCTCAGCAGTGACAGAGAGTCCCTCAGCAGCTCCACGGACGAGGACCAGGACCAGGACCAGGATGACCTGAGCTCTGCAGAAACATTTGAGGTATTTACATGTGGACAAACATTGACAGCATGAGGAAATCTCCTAAACTGCTTTGTCTTTGGACAGGAATCAAAGGAACACCATGAAACGGCTCCGAAGAAACCTGCCTGTGATCCCCCAAACACTGCGCTGACAGCGTGCGAGCTGGACCCCAAGAACACGCAGCTCTGCGGCAGAAAACACAAGGTGTGTGGCCTTTATTTCACATCCACGTCGTTCATTTGTTCACGTCAAGTGAGCTCTATCGACTTGCCTCCCAACAGTGTCTCGACATGCTGAAGCTGATGCTGAAGATGAGTCTGGTGGTTTTCCTGGGAGTGCTCATGTTCTGGTTGGCCACAGATCATGCAGACTGGCTCAGCCCCGATTACTTTAAGGGTTAAAGCTGTTCTTCTTGGCATGAAATGCTGTTTGTACATCTACAGATGAGGAAATACAATATGGTGGCATTGCTTTGTAAAAATGCTGTGTAAAGAGCTAAATACTCTGAGTTGTGAACTATAATTTGCAATCTGCCGTTTGTGTGAAATAAAGGCTTTTTTTGGGGGGGATGCTGCCATTTTTCCATCAATGTGTGCGAGTCAATTTCTCAAATATATTAAAAGTAATACAGACAAAGTAATGAATTTGGCTGTAATGCTGTAAGTAATGAGTATTTCTGTTGAAATAGCAGTAAATCTGACCCATACTGGAGTCACAACCACTGCATGTACTCAGCTGGGGAAGTAACACAGCACATTTACCCAAGTGCTTTAATCAAACACTGAAGAGCATTCTTATCCCGCAACAAATACTTGACAGCTGATAATACGACATTTTGCGGGTAAATACAGAAGAATAACAAACAGATGAAACAATGCCACACACACTATAAATGAATTAAACTGAAATCCACTCGATCTGGTATAAGAACTGCTTCTTGTTGATGCGTCAGTGAAAACAATCTAGGTGTTCAAAGACCGTTATCCCAATCACACAATATAATCCTTTTCGTCTCAATTATTTCATCCTTATAACTGCATTATCTCAAAGACAATCGTGAGGACAATCTAATGCCTTTTGCTCTGGCAGGACACCAAGTACTCGAACTGGTCTAAAACCTTCTTCTTGTGGTTTTTTTTAACGGCAAGCAGTAACCAGACGGAACGTTACCGCCACCTATCGGAGGCCAAAACTTCGGCTTGGTTGGAGGTTTTCAGACGTTTGGGTTTCCCGGGTCTTTGTCTTTACCGGGTCAACACAGCCGAAAACCGGCTGGTGGCGCTGCTTTCTTTCTCGACTCAAAGATAAAACCCAACAGAAGAAGAAAAACAAGGACACGGAAAAAGATGCGTATGTTTTTAAATTACGCCAGTTTACCAGAGCGGGGTTTAGTGGCTTCGCTCGTCTAAATCACCCGTTAGACTCCACACACTTTCACCGGGAACAGCCGTTGAGCAAAACCAGCGTCCAATCTTCATCGGTGGGAGGAGACATGGTTGTTTTTAGCAACTGAAACTGTCCGCAGAAAACCGAAGAAAGGCCACGTAAAGAAACACAAATAAACACGAATAAAACATGTCTTCTCTGAGCAGGAAATCCGCGCAGGAGATCAGCGAGATGCTGGACGAGTACGGGATCAAACACGGACCGGTGGTCGGTGAGTGGCGCACCTTCAACTTTGCGCCACGTTTGGAGTCAGTTTTCGTGCTAGCTGACTAAACCTTCCCTCGCACCTGAGGTTGACCTCCTCGGTTCATTACAGCATGGTTCGTTGTGACGTTCCTGTCTTTCTAGACTCCACCAGAAGTCTGTACGAGAAGAAGCTGAAGGAAGCCATGGCCAGAGAGAAGAGACCCAGTCCATCCTCGGACAAGACCTACTACAGAGAAGAGGGTAACTCCTCTCAGCACACGCTTCTCTTCCAGTTAAATCATAAATCAGATTTTATTGTCACCGTTTACTCACAATGAATAGCAGATAAGAAGTAGAAAGGAAGAGACTTTAGCACAACAAGCGTGACTTAAACATCGGCCATCAGATCGATATCTGCCGATACCGACAATCTGCCGATATGACGGTGCATGGCGAATGTTTTGTTTGATGCCAAAGCATTCATGCCTTATTTGAGTGTTATAAATTTAGGGGACTTTGTACTTCTACTCAGTCACATTTCTAAAGAAATATGGCACTTTTTTAATTTATGCTTAGCGCCAAGATTAGGGCAGCACAGTTGTCAGCACTGTGGCCTCACAGCAAGAAGGTTCCAAGTTCGAGCCCCGGCTGGAGCACGGGGTCTTTCTGGGTGAGTCTGCATGTTCTCCCTGTCCCTGCGTGGGTTCTCTCTGGTACTCCAGCTTCCTCCACAGTCCAAAGACATCAAGAGGGACCAGGTTAATCCAGACTCTAAATTGACCGTAGGCGTGGCTGGGAGAGCCAGTGGTGGTCTGTCCATATGTGTTGGCCCTGCCATGGACTGGTGACCCGTCCAGGGTGAACCCCGCCTCTCGTCAAAAGGCTGCTGGGATAGGCTCCACCCCCTGCAACTCTTTTACAGGATAAGCATGGATGGATGGAATTTATGCTTATTCAACTAAGCACTTTGAAAAAAAGGATTTTGAATGAAAAATCCAGTGACGTACTCTCAAATGCGAAGTCAGCAAACTTCACCATCAGTGGAGCATCGTTGACACACGTCGCTTTGACCTTTAGAGGTCAGCCGGTCAGGGTGCTGGAACACACAAAAGGCGTGTAGAATGTGTGCTTTTTACTTTTGGTGCCATACAGACCGTTGCAAATGAAGCGACTTGCACACAAAGTGCAGCGAAAATCACACCAGCTTTGTTACAGTTGTGTGTATTTTTGTCAGGAAAAATGAAATTCAAAAGTGATTCCTTCTAAAATTGTGCATCAGATTACAGCTGAAATAGCTATCAAAATAAACACATTAAAAAAACAACTCTATCCATATGAAAACCCAAGTTTGCACAGGGCTTTGTCTTCAGGAGGCGAACTAGTGGCAGCTCTACTGCGATCGTTCTTGTCTGCGTCTTTGTAAAAACGTCATGTCTTGAGTTAGAGTCTCCTTCCTAGTGGCCACGCTCCTGAAATCCTTCACTTCCCAAAATGCAAATGAACAACAACCATCGTTAATAGCGCCACAGGTGAAAACCAGATCGGACCTCTGGGAGGTCGATGGGCTTCAGCATCTCCTTCCGCAGCAGAGGAGGAGATGACTCAGGTGGAGTAGTACTCCGGCGGGGGAAACCACGTTTGTGTCTGTTTAATTCCGCTGTAACAGATCCACTCAGTCGCAGTTATGTAACAGGCCTCTTAATCAAACTCAGAGAACGAATTGTAGATTAGGGATAACAGGCTAAACTACAGATTAACCTAATCTTAGCTGACTAACAAACTCCAACAGTCTTGACCTGCTGACAGCACAACTGCCTCCTCACTTCCGTGATCACGCTGCTCTGTTTGAACTCAGGACCGCTCTGGTGATGGGCTGCAGGCTGGACGGCGTGGAATTTATGTCTTTATTACCTTAAAAAGGGTTGGAGTACATTCGGGCCCCAATAACGATACTGCAGATGTTGCTAGTGTGATAGAAATGCACACCTGCTTTGATACTAACCACAATGTTTGTGTTTTTATTTCAGAGGAGGAAGTCACGTACGTTTACAGGACTCCTGTAAGTATCCGTCTGTGTTTTCTTGCTGTTTCTTCGCCATCAGTGATGGCGAACAACAGAGTAAAACCTTCAAGAAATGTATAAACTCACAATCACATCATCGGATGTAATCAATGTCGTCTTTGTCCAGTTCAGTAATCAACAAACACCGCGTTTGAATAAAAGAAATCATATAACATAAACAAGGGTTGTTAGGTTACATTTCACCCTGGGTGGTAAATAACTAGCATAACTCCATATTTATGTTGTAAACACATTTCAGATGGTTGCTGTGGTTTCTCCGGTGACAAATATAATTGCAACAGTAAATTTGTGTCAGCAAAGTGGCAAAAAAATTAGAAATGTATAATTTTTCTTCCTCCTTTTTGAACTTTTTTTTTTTTTTTTTTTGCACCGAAGCAGTTGTAGTCTGTGCTTCCTGCAAAACGCACAATCAGACTTGAGTGTGATATTCGTTTTGTCAAGTAACAACAACATATTGAGTCAGTTCTGCATCCGTTCAGGAGCCTTTGTCAGGTCTTAATGTTGTATTTTGTCCACTGCTGTAGGTCAGGAGTGACGGTTCAGCCGACAGGTAAACAAATGCTTTATTGTTACAGTTTTGAAGAAAAAAAAAATTCATTGCTTTTTCTCATTCACTTCCATTTTGTCTTTTGGACGATAAAATACAAAAATCAGTTCGGACGACCAATTACTGTTTTCCTGTCTGTCTAGTAGGCCTTACATGAGGTCACGACCAGAATGGACTGAGAGGGAATTTGAACCAGAGTAAGTCGGAATTAATTCCACGAGTTGTTGTTTTTTGTCTTAGTTGCCGATGAATCCCCAAAACCTTCGTGTGGCTCTCGACTCGAGCCTGAATACAGAGGAAGTAAGTGTGTTCAGAGTGTAACCAGCTGCTGCCACGCAAATGCTTTCAGCTCTTTGGAACATTAAAAACTCCGCTGTTGGGCTCAGGATTGTGACGTTGCAGCCTGATGTTTGCTGTTAGCGCCTCCTTGTGGCACAGCAGTCACAAGACACGTTTGAGCCAACTGTAGGTGTGAGGTTGCTTTTGCGTCTTTGCTGTGCAATCACGAAAGAGGGGTTTGTTGGTTCACTCGTCACCGGCTTTTCAGTTCCCTCTTAGGAAGCTTTTCATGACCGAGCAGTCTCTGAAACCTCTTCGCTCATCAAAACAAAAAAGAAGGTTTTGAATTTAAAACATTTGTGAATGCATTTCCTCAGCCCAAAAGTTAAAAAACAAAAAAACTCTACTCTCAGTTGAATGGAGACTTGTGGGTGGGACTTGAGCTGAAACACGAGTCAGTCGCGAGCTGTCACGGCGGTCGTCACTGACCGACGGAAGCGTGTCTTCCATCTATCAACGCTCTACCAAGATATGCAGTCATAAATGCGGTAAAGTTTCATCATGGATTACAGTGTTGATAGTTGTACTCTCCATTCATTTACTTCTAAAACTTTGTTTATTGCACAGTAAAGACACAAAACTCCATACATGAGCTGCAGAGTTTCACATCAAAATGAGCTAAGATTTGGTCACGGCCAGTTTGTTGATCGTGTCGTGTGCTGCACTTCCTCCTCAGACCGCACATGTACGACATGCCGTCCACCTACAGAAACTCTTACTTGAAATCTACACCCATGAAATCTCCTCAGGCTCCTCCGCCAGCGGCGCCCAAGTCCGCTCGCTTCGTCCCTCTCTGGGTTCAGTTCATCTTCTTCCTGGCTGTGGCAGCTTTCCTCTATTTTGTGTTTTCCAACATGGAGACGAATGAATACACTAAAAAAATAGAATGATTCTTTTGAAATTCACTACCATTTGACTTTATATAGCATATATTTTATTTTGAAGGATATTTCTGAATCTGCATCGGTGTATTTGTGTACTAGGTTCTTTGCTTCCTTATGATTAAAAGGTGAAGCACCCCCCCCCCCCCCCAACTTTTAAACGGACAGCTCCGTCAGAGGAGGACTTCCTCCTGGGCAGCTGAATGTGTCCGGTAGATGTCTGAGATTATAGTGGCGGAGACCTTTGACCAAATCCAGCTTTTTATAATCTTGGAGTACAACCGTGCTTCCATTTTACAAATTTTACTCCTGTTTCCAGACCAGCTGTACCAGAAGTGCCTAAAACTCACTTGTGGTTTCTCTAGGATCAATTTGGTATTTAACAGAATGTAATTGAATGTGTTTTACGGGGTTTTTATCAGCAGTTGCGGGGCTTTAATCTGGATTAAACAAAAATAAGAAACCGAACTGTGTATTTGAGCTGTATTTCCACGTTAATGCTTTATTACGGAAGAATCAAACCATTGTCACACATTTGTGCGTTAAAACATTTTCATAACTGACTTTTCTTTTGTACCGCTTTTTCCATTATACACTATAAGTGTGCTTGTTTATGTAAACATATACGTGTCAAGCAGACTCTTCCACTGCCAAAAAATGCAAGTGTTTAAATAATTGAGGGTGTATGAATAAAGACATTTTTTCGAATTATCTTCCATCTTCTTTCGTCGTGTGCAGTTTCACAGTTGATCTTGATCTTTGAGTCACAACTCCTATCAGTTTTGATAGTTTTCAAGTGCAGGCACGCTTTGACTCTCATATTTCACAAAGACAAATTATTACACTGTTGCTGGGCCGTGAAATCCCCCCCCCACACACACAACATCCGGGTGACCCCCAGGTGGTAGAGAACCACTGTTCTCAAGTACAAGTATTGTGAGACTCATGGAACCCAGCAGCTACAACAACAGCAGCATTTTAATCCACTATTTACACACCGTTAGTGCATTGATGGACATTTGGTACATGACATAAGATGCATAGTAGGTTAGACTGAGAATACAAAAACATCCTCTAAAGGTCTTTGATCTGTGGAGGCTAGTGCACAATAAGCTACTGGATCCTGTCGTTAGTTTAACCAGCTAATAAATTTAAAAAAAAAAAGAGAGAAGGGTTGTTGATACAGCACAAAGACCTGAGGAACCCGTGTCACAGCTTCCCAGTTCAGCTTTTAGTAGGAGCTCACCACCTCTGGGGTCATGGCAGCCCGGTTTGGGTGCATCTGAAGTCTAATTGGAACAAAGCAGGTTTCCACCATCAGGGAAGTGTTCTCTACTTTGAGTCTCCGGTGGCCCTTCACTTGCATCTCGCCATAAGTTCACCAGCCAAACTTATCCGCTGCAGACACAGGAGTCCAGGTGTGAAAGACGAGATCGGAGACAGCACCCAAGTGGTTCCTGCTGCTGCCTTTGTCCGGAGTGTGGGTCGTCGACCAGGGTTTGGGGGTCTGCGCCTCATCTGCCGCCAGTGGGTCCATGAAGGTTCTGCCTTGAGCCTCCTGACGGTCCACTACCTAGAGATTCTGCCTCCAAGAAGAAAACACACACTCTCAGAACTCAGTAGCTCTCTTTCCCACAGAGACTACCGACTGTGAGAAGTCTTCTACATTTGCTCAGAAATGGATCTTTCACCCTCCTACTCCCTTTTAATGTGTCCTGTCAGGACCTCTAATCAAAGTAGATCCACAGTAGCTTGATTTTACACTGACTGGATCCACTAATGACCAAAAACAAGTTTGAAATAAATGGGGGACGTGTTTATATTTATCTGCTTAAATAACAAGGAAGACGGGCTCAGGATCTTCGCTCAAGAGGAACTGCGACTGGCTGAAGCGACCGGGATCACGTCCCTCTCTGAACCATGAAGACCAAAGGAGCAGCAGGGAGTGAAAAGGACAACAGAAAACTACAAGACTAAAACATTTCCAACCAGGTAAACTGGTATTTAAGGACCGTGTGACCTCTGACCTTTAACCATCCGTTGCCTTCTTCCTGGTCATAGCTTGTTGATGGATAAGGCAACATAAGTGTTTTCCTCACCTGTAGACAGAAGAACATCTTAAAACTGACATGCTGTGTTTTAGTTAAAAACACTTTAACGAAGTCTGCCTCAAAGTCCCTCTTTGGATTTAACTCACAAATAAACACATTTATTTATTCATATTTATAACATGAAGAGGTTGCCTGTTCAAAAGCACAGGCGAACTTACAGGATCTGGTCTCTCGCTCCAGTTCAGACGGCTTCTTCTCCTTGTGACACAGCACCTTGGCCACGATGACGATGATGATGACAGCAACAACAAAAGTCAGGCCAGACACCAGCCAGCTGATCACCATGGGACTCAGCACCGGATCTGGGTCTGCGGTAGACGGGAGGTTTGTGTTGTTACAGACAGGAGGGGTTTTCATCGACTGCCTCAACTAACCGCTTTTTTTCCCCCTTTTTTTTTTTTTGAGGGGCATCATTGGCTGAATATGTTGATGTCACAAGCCTGCTGACATCACACGTTTCTGTCAAATGTTATCTTTTAAGGGTCCCTAAAAAAAAATATGACGCTCTTAGTAAAAGCCTAGAGAATTCATCATCGGTCTCCGTCCATATCAGTCACCTCGGATGGATATAGGCAGGGGCTGGCTCTCTCTGGAGACAAACGTGCGTCCGCCCAGCTGGACCCGATACAGGCAGTAGTAGTAGCCCTCGTTGGAGCTCTGGGCGCTGGGGAAGGTGAATGTGACCGACGGGGTGAGAGCTGGTAGGGACTGGCGCACTGTGCCATTGGTGCGGATCAGACGCAGCTGAAAGGAGCCTCCAGGGTACTGCTGCGGTGTGGAGCAGGTGATGTTAAAGCTGTGGCCTTTAATAACAGAACCAGCCGGGGCCTCTGTAGACGTGTTGTACCAGTGTTGGGGAGTCAGGAGTTCCACTGGGATCAGCCAAAAACAAGAATCAAACAGGTCAGGTCATACAAGGTCATTCACATTTACGTATTATCGTTCTCGTTCAAGGTTTTCTTCCTCATCACAAAATATTCCCATCTTATCTGTAAGAGCCGATCTCAGAGAGGCTCAAAGCTTGTTACACACCCAAAGGTTAGTCGTGACATCAACTCTTACAATGAAACAAATGCCAGTGAACTAAGAGCTGTGAAATTATAAGGAAATCACATAGAAAAACAAACAAACAAACCTGAGACATAAAAAGAATCAAACGTAAGCGCGCAACGAAACTAAGTGCTTCCAAAGTAATCGGGGAGTTACTCATGATGACTCACCCACAGTGATGTTGATGCCGTTGCTAGGCGGAGAGCTTAGCAGCTGCGAAGGTGAGCTGCCTTTGACCCTGTACCGACAGCTATAGCTGCCCTGGTGAGAAGTATCCAAGTCTGTGAGCGTCAGCTCCACTCTGATCTGGCTCTGGTCCACCCTCTGTGTCACCAGCGGCGTTGATACGCCGTGTCTGTACAGATGGAAGTCACTGAGGTGGTGACCTGGCAGAACACTGCAGCTGAAGCGAACCGCCTCCCCAGGAGAGAACACAGTGTGAGGTGACAGCAGGGTGAGGGTGGGCATTAAAAGGGTACCTGGGAGTAAAGATGGGTTCAAGTGTCAGCACAATCTGATGAAACATTTTCTGAAGCTTAAAATCATTAATTTCACACGCAAACTATTCTTTATACTAACACGAATCGCTGCTGCAGAGGTTTGCTTTTCCGGCTATAATATGAGTACAGTATGCAGTATCAGGTGTTACAAAGATTCAATACATGGGACAGGAAAAGCTTTGCAGGGTGAAGCCTCACCTGAGCATTTCACCCCCACATCATTCTCATGGGTGCAGTAGGAGCTACTGCGGAGGAAAACAGTGCAATCTGTCAGACTTGACTCGTGTCCGGTGCACTGCACGTGCCACAGCTCTCCCCTTCCTGCACCAAATGCTGCCCCTCGATGTGCAGATAAAGCTAATCCACATCTCAGCTCCTGGCAAACCACATCAGCCTCCCGGTAGTCCCAGCCATAGTCGCAAACCGTCCCCCACTGATTGAAGCGAAGTATCTCAACTCTGCCAGAGCACTCGTGGTCGCCATCCACTAGTCTAAGCCCATCTGTGCATCACAAAACAACAATCTGAAACCGCGTGTTCGAGAACCGTTGAAGATTTTACAGATGAAGCAGGTTTATTCAAGTCCCAGTCTTACCAAAAGCAGCGACTCTATCCTGCAGAACCCCCAGCAGACCTGTGAGGAAATGAGAGAACTGATGAATAATCATTGTGCAAATACAGATTAATATCCATACACACTTCAAGTCATAGCAGGATTCAAACAAATTTCAACCAATAGACTTCCAGGCCTTTTATTACACTTGCGAGAAAAATTGTCACGACTAAACTTGGTCTGAAACATCCAACTACATATGAAAAAGTCATGGGAACCCATGTCAAAACCCTTAAAATTGATGAAAAGCGTTTTGACTACATAAATATGTACCGAACAACACATATTTTAATATCCATGTATTTGTGAGGCACATTTTCAAAGATTTCAAGGTTTTATTCAAATTTCCCCAAAACATTTCCGATGTTATTTTGGAAAATTACTCAATTTATCATCAAATTCCATGACTCTCCCAGAGTTTTTCCACTAATTTCTGAACCCTGATATTAACATACTGTTTCAACTTGCTTTACGTTGATGTCTGACACGTCATCCTATCAACAGATTCTCACATTCGCTCAAATTGAGAGTTTTAATATTGATGGTCAGTTTCGATGCTGATAAACTGGGATAAATGCTTCATGAACTCGCCCTGTATGCCAACCTTTACCAACAAAAACACACTTCATGCTTCACTAGCATCATTATGATTACACAGCACATGAAGTTCACATTAATTTTGTTAAATTGCTTTCACATGAACCGGCAATCAAACATTCGGCCCGCAATTTACAGATAAACCTAATCAGAGAAAGAAAAAAAAAACTAGTTTATTTCGCGACTGTTAGCATTCCAAATCAAAGCACTAGCTAACGTTAGTTAAAGGTTTCATCCATTCCATTCCGAGGACCAAACCCACGTACTGTTACGTGGTTAACACAATGTGCTAAATAATGCACTGATGCTAAATAAAAGCTTAAGCGAGCTGGCCGTTCCGTTCGGGACACAAGTGAAGCTAACGTCACCTATCAAGTCCCTGACTGCAAGCTTGCTAACAGGCTTAGCGTTAGCTAAACTTAGCCTTTCTTAGCTCCAGCAGCTTACCTGTTAAAAGGAAATTGAGGAGTGTCAGCATCGTTCCCCTCACCCTACCATCAATCGGCCGGGGAGAAGGAGACTCGTTGTCGCAGTGGTGATGCTGACAGCTGCTGAAAGCCCGTAGCCGCACAAGACATGAGCTAGCTTGGTGCTACCGGACTGGCTAGCTAACCTGACAGCTAACGGCTAGGCAACTTTAGCCAGCTGGCTGCATATTTAGCTGAAGACATTGCTCAGATTGAAGCAATACCAATGCATTCAGAGTTAATTATCTTGAGTATCAGGGTTGTAGCTGGTGGCTCCGGGTGGCTGTCACAATAAACGGATGTCCATGTCGTGATTACGTTGGGTAAACATGTCGCCAGGGCGCCGTTATACCGTCAACAGTGGAGTTCATCCCGGCGATGAGACGAGCCGTTCCCCCTCAGGCAGACAGAGGTCACCAGAAACCGAGACTTTTTCCTTTTTTTTAAAAAAAAAAAAACCCAACTCCCTCATCCACGGGAGGGCAGAAGAACATATTGTTTTCTCTGTTTGATGAGTTGTTTTCCTTTTTATTTTTATGAAAGGATGGTGTAGATATTTTCTATTCATGTTGTGGAAGTTTGCTTTGCATGTAGAGCTGCATTACACGTGTTTATAGGAATAATATTACATACTGGCTGTGTACTGGAATATACATACATACATACATACATACATACATACATACATACACACATATATATACATGTATGTATATATGTATATATATATATGTGTGTATATATATATAGAGAGAGAGACAGAGAGAGAGAGAGAGAGACAGAGAGATACCTCGAAGTAGGTAATCTTTCATTTTTTTTATTTTTAAACTTTTTACCTTAAGGCTTTTATTTAAAAAGGGTCTCACCAGCAGATGAGACCATTTTCAGACATCATGCAATCAGGGATCTTTAAAAGTTGCTCCATCATTTTCTCTGACCTGCAGCATTTGATACACACACACACACACACACACACACACACACACACACACACACACACACACACACACACACACACACGCTTGATACGGTGAACTAGGTGAAGGGATAGATAACATTTTACCAGACTAATAAATCTCCATGCATTGTCTGTGCAGTTGTTGTTTTCCATAAGCACAGTTGAATAACATGTTGTCATGAACAAGCTCACACACGGCCAGAGGGAACATTCTGTTCTCCAGTCACCCTGGGATTCTACAACTTCATCTTAAATAAAAGGACAAAGGACTGCAGAACAGAAGCACCGTGTCTGATGTCTGTCTCCTGCACTCTGGGTAAACTTCACTCTGAACTTTGATTTCAGGAAAATTGTTTATTTTACTGTC
This sequence comes from Aulostomus chinensis, assembly GCF_037954235.1. NCBI lineage: Eukaryota > Metazoa > Chordata > Actinopteri > Syngnathiformes > Aulostomidae > Aulostomus > Aulostomus chinensis. The sequence goes on along the minus strand of NC_141328.1, from coordinate 26,120,838 downwards.
ATTTTAGGTTTGCAGTGGGATGTCATCAAGCCTGCGTAGTGGCTGTGCACTCGTCGACCTCTTCGTTCGCTGCATTTCCACAGTGTAAAGTGATCCACTACCACAGCAGCAAATTCAGCAATTACAAAAACCATAGAAGCGTTCATCTACTCCATGCCTCAGGTGGTAATTTGTACTCATCTTGAGCAGGATTGTATTGTGCCAAGACCAAGAGCTGCCGCTGATGTTTTGCCAATAATATTTTGATATCACGTTTGCATCACTGCACCTCCGATGGCTTCAATAACAATAATAATGATACAACTTCTAAATTGATTTATGACCTTTCTGACAGAGTCAGCAATGACTCAAACATGAGGAGCTCGGTAAAAGCAGAGCTCATGACGGACTCGACTGGATTGCATAACATTATGTAAGTGTACCGAGTGAAATTAGTATGAAAAAACACAACCCAAACGATTTGATTCCTGTTTTGAAGTTTATTTCACAATAAAAGAGCAGCAAAAGGATGAAGGGGGGGGGGGGCAGAACCTCACTTCAAATTAAACATCAGTTAATGTTTTCTGAAGCATAAAACCTGATAAATGGTTAACCCTTGATGATGAGGGATGTCTTTAGGAGGTGGAACCATGATCTACATTTAACAGAGAGAAGGGAGGAACATGGGATATGAAACAATACGCTCACTGTTCAGGAATGAGCGTAGAGCAGGTTGTGATTAACGCAGTCCTCCTGGTTCAAACCCTTCGGCTGGTTCCTCTTGGTGAGAAGGAACATGGATGAATCAGCCAAGACCACATCGGGAAATACAGTTTTGCTGACTCATGTCTGACTGAACAGATAGTTGCTGATGAAAGCTTTTTTCCATTCAAAACTCTTTTCCTGTCTTAAATAACCAAGTTAACTTTTTTTGGTCCGTTCATCCTCTTTGCCAGCCGCTGCCAGGGGCGGTTTGGATTTTCCATCTGTCCTATTCTCATTCACTCAGGACTCCAGGAACGCCTCGGAGGATCTCTTAATATTTTACAAACTTCAACTGGGACTCAAAGATGAAAATATTTTTGTGGGCAAAGGTCAAGCTCACCGTCACCTCACACCCAGTACCTCAGGAATACTTGACCCTAAACATCCTCTAGGACTTGGGATGAAAGTGAGAAACTAAATTCTGTTGTGCAAGATGCAGGACAAGTGACCCTCACATGAAAACGCAAGGAAGGAGGTAGAGAAATACAGTTCTACTCCTCCATGTCTCAGGAACCCCTGTGCTTCAGGACCAGGAACACATCCAGACAAGTGTGCTTTTGGTAGGTTTAGTATTCAATAAAGACATGCCACTACATATTAGTGCCAGTAGAACCTGACCTGGAAAGATAAGGATTCAGTTTTGAAATGGAGCTCTCCTTAAGTGGGAGTTTCATCGAGAATCTGCGTACTTGCTCTCTCGGGATCAAATCAAATCATACAACTTCTGTTGTGAGCAGGTGTAAAACAATAAATCGTGAACAACTCCAAGAGGTTGAAGCTTTTTATAGCTGTGATTAACGGAGGAAAGGGAAGACTCGTTTCCAGAATGGATGACCAAAGGTGAAGCAGCCATTACTGAAGAATTTACAGTACATGGAAAATGACAACGTTCGGTTATTCAGTCAAAAAACAAAACAAAACAAAAACACACCACCTGTCAGTCATTTGTCGCCGAGTATTTACTGGATACTTCGGGCACTGAAGATGGACGCAAACTAGAACGGACTTCAACGATTCATGCACATTCCTGTTCTTCAAATCATGATTGGTAACCACTCGGTTAATCTGCCGCTGCCGCCACGCTCATCTCTGCTGTACCTTTTGAGCCGAGGCGAATCACAGAGACGCATCAGCGCTGGATCACTCACCAAAACACGTCTTGATGCATTTTATTCAGCCACTGATCAAATGAGCACCCAAGATATCATCATAGTGTATAGTGACCATTTTCTTCACAAAAGAAAACAAAACAAAACATACTGATAATCCTGTATATATTTATATTTATCTATATATTCATAATTATATTAGCGAAAAAAATAGTACATTTTTTCTGTAATTCAAACTTCCCCCCAAAAAAAAAGAAAAGAAAAGAAAAGTGGTGAATGTCTTCAATGGAACTCTCAAAAAAATGTCCAGTGTGGTCGTTAAAACGTGAGGGGCAGCACTACCACGAGCACTTCATCTGAATTAACTGCCCTTCAAAGAATTTACAGAGTCAACCTGCCCACTCGTGTGTGTGTGTGTGTGTATGTGTGGGTGTGTGTGTGTGGAGGTACACTTACCGCCGATAAAAAGGAAACAGTAAAATAACAAAACATAAAATAATTTAGTTAACTTAACACTCACTAGTCCTCTAAGTAGATGACCTTTTTTCACAGGTTTGCAGTTTTCAACAAGAACCACAACTTATTCTCTGATAACCTCTGAACAAAAAGCGTTCAATAAAATAATGTGTTTAGCTCTTTGGATAACAGTACAACTTCAGCTCCGCCGTTAAGTGTCTTTAGCACCACACTGAAAGATGCAGTCTGAAAGTTCCTGCCCCAGCGTGGGTTTATTAGTGGCATCCCATCGTCGGTCAGTAGAGACGCGTTCACTTGGACTCTCCCAGCAGATGGACTATGAGTTCATAAGTGGACAGGACGATGGCTGTGTTAGGGATTTGCCTAATTAGCTGTGGAATGAGTCCTCTATAAAAAGCTGTGTATCCTTCCTCGATGGCTATTAATCTCCCCGTCTGGAAGAAATACTTGTACTTGCTTCCTTCCTCACGCAGCCTTGTCCGAATGACCTCTGTGGAGACGAGACAAGGGAGCAAGAAATCACATCAAAACCTGCCATTATTTTTGCTGGTTTGCAAAAGACAAATAGGTGACGTGAGTTGTTCTACCGTGTGGGTAGGCTATGCAGGAGGCACAACCCTTAGAGAAAGCAGCTGCCATCATCAGGCGCAGGAAGTCCGACGCTCCTTTCTCCTTTTCACTGGTTGGAGAGGAGAACTGGCTCTGGGCCAGATGTTTCTTCAGCGTCTCGTAGATGAGGAAGCATATCATGGTCTCTGAGATGCCAGCGTAGGATGCAGTGAGACCTCGGTAGAAGCCCCGCACACCTTCCGTTCTGTAAACATAGCGGGCGCACTGAAATGCGTTCATCTTCTTCTCTCCCCGGGCTCTGCAAAGGGAAACGACATGAATTAGGACCAAAACCGTGACGTAGGGTGGACTGCCAATACCGGCACTGATCATCAAATATACAAACTGTGCAATGCCAAAATATGAACGATGTGAAACGGCAGTTAACAAGACAGCCACATCCGTCTTTACAAGCGTCAAGAGAAGAAAAATGTTCCCATTTGTGAAGCTACAGCGTGAAAGCTATCAAAGATGCTTCATGTTTTGTTTAAGTTAATCCTCAGCTTTTCACGCCTGATGGAACAACGGGATCTGAGATTTCCTTATGGGGTTGAAAGAGTAACGAGCGTAACTTTCATTTGAACTCTTAATCAGCTGACCCCTCCCCTCAGCAGTAAATCAGACTGATTCTGTTGCAGAATATTTTTGGTAGGGACGGTTGTAAGGACCCGAGAACTCCCACTGTACTGGTGCCCTGTACTTGGGAATGTAAATAGACTCCTCCTCAGCACACAGGACAGTGCGTCAGCACTGTGTATTTATGGACCCAGATCACAAGCTCAGTGTTACGCACTGAATACCCCAAGGACGCGACAGGGAAGGCCGGCTGTTAACATTTCTATGATAGGTCACATTATGTGTGCTGCCTTCCTGCCCGCAGAAGACCCCGAAGTAAAGCAGGCTGGTTTCAAAGATCCAAGACAGCCCTGGCCTCAGTGTGCTGCTGAACGCAAGTGCACGCACGGGAGGTGAAATCAAAAGCGTGCACATACTTTTTCTCCAGCTGCATCCTGGTCTTGACCATCCAGACGGGGTTCATCAGAGAGTTGGTTAGGAAAGCTGAGGACGACGGACAAAACAGCCACATTAAGTTTTACACGGCAGCATGACGGGACCTTTTTGTTTTCACAGTGATCGTCTGAGTATAGCTGGACAGGAGGATCTATTTATAGTGGCAGGTGATCAAGCCGGTTCTTTTCTTGAGCAGAAAAAAACAAACAAGACCAAACCTGTGACGAGAGCAGCTTCTTCCAAATGCCTGAAGTCATTAGTACCATTTTTCATAGCTGCGATCCAGCCAGACATTCATCGTCTCTCATATCTGTCGCAGCATCAACATAACCTGAACCCGAGGGTGCTCCATGATGGATGATACAGGGCCAGTACAAATTACGAGGAGTTTGTTTTTTGTTAACAAATCAGTGAGCGACATTTCAACCATGAGGTGTTTTTTTTTTTTTTTTTTGCTGTGGGTTTCTAGAACCTTTGTTTCTGACCTTTGTTGATGTGAAACAAAGCAATTGGAAAAGTGAAACAAGGCATTTAGGTGTGACGTGACCTTTCAAATTCTAGTGATATTATTCACACCAATTGTTTGAGGATAATACAATAGCCCTGTGATAACCCCCCCCCCCCCAGGAAGATTTTAGAGGAGTGACTTTATTGAGTGGCCATTTTGAAGGCTGCTGAACTCCCACTTATATGAATGGAGGTGACGCGTATGTTGACACATCTTTCACAGCTGGTTGTGGTGTCCTGCCCATTAGATTACATGTGTGGAACCAAGGCTCACCTGCAACACCAGCGGAGGACATGTGCACTGCTCCACTGTTAGGAACCAACAGCCTATTGAACAGCTCTTTAGATTTCGAGTACGTAGCAAAGTAAATGGCCCTGAAAAACAGAGAACAAGCTGGTGAGACCCTCGGACAGCTGTAAAGATTTCATACAAACGCATTTTTCCAAACGAGAACGTGGTTTTAGAACTGCTGTGCAATTATGCAAGTGATTCAGATGGTTCACAGAGTGAATGCATCCAGAGCGACGTGTTCAGAGCCTGCTGGGCTTCTGGAACAGACTGCTGTGGCACCAGAATGGGCTGAATAAGCAGCGAGCAGTGCAGCTGCCCACAGAGCTGCCCTCAGCGAGCCTGTCCAAGTTGGCCACTGGAACGGAGGGGCGGTGGAATTACTGAGCAAAGGGTCACGCTGCGACTATTCATTAACCATGGGCAAAGTAACCCATGAGTGTTTTCAGGTAACGTGGTCTCAAAGTTCAATCACGGCTCAGTGGCAAATATTTATCAGGACATTTTATGGCTAAATGACTATTGTACCTGTATGGCCCAATTAAGAGGAGAGAAAACAGGCCATTTCTTGACAGTAAAAAAATAAAAAATAAATAAACAACAAGGCGAAAATGAGACGACCCATTTAGGAGGAACTGGCTATGACGCCTTGTTCCTGAGTACCTACATCTTTCGTATTTGTCCATCAGCTTATTAGTGTTGAGGTGGGACAAAGGGTTAACTTAACAAACACAGAGGCCTGCTCCCGCTGACTGATTCTGTTGCACTCATAAACAAAACACACAGAACTCTGTGAGGCTGGGGGGACAAGGAAGTTATTGCTGTGGCAACAGCTTCCTGTTGATGCAAACTTTCAATCTGTCAGCCATAAAAGTACAAAATATAAACACACAGCCCCCTGTTTCTGCTTTTTTTGGTTAGTGGCCACAGTAGAATACAGTCTGATGCTTCCTGACAGACAAAAAGCACTCTTGATGAGAAACACCTCCGTCACCTCGGCTCCGTTTATTGTTTTTCTAACAAGTCTCATTGTGTGTCATCATGGTCTCGCTGACCAACTGACAGGCATCACTAGATTTCCACACCGTGTTCTCGGCTTTGCAAACGACACTGCAATAGATCAACATGGTGGGAGATAAGCGAGGCCGGATGCATATCAACACCTCGAATGTTCAGTTAATGGAGATCGAATGTACCTTGAGGGGGCCACACCGATGAGATTTGGCCCCAGGCCCCTGAAGAGCGATCTTGGCCCCTCTTTCTCAAGAATTGACCTGAAATAAAAGCAAAATGGACATCAGCCAAGAGACACTCAGGTTTGTGTGACAGTGTTTTCATCTAGACTTTAGTTCATGTTAAACCGTCTCTACATGTGTCACGACTTGCCTCTGAGCCATGGGGGGAGGGAAGACAACTTTACTCTTGAAATTAATCCAAGTGTTATATCACACATGCCCCCCACCCACTGCCCCCGCCCCCCAGCATCAGCACTGGGCATGTCACATCAACCAAGCCATTTATGTAAACCTATACCGGAGCTCACACAGCGTAGCATTCAAGGCCGACAGCTCACTGTAGCGTTCAGAAGACACAACATGCCCCCTTGAGTTGGCAGTCTTTAAACTGTTGTGGTTTACGCACAACATGACTGGGCTGCAGCAGGCAGGATCATACATGACATCAGTCATGACTGTCTGGTCTCTAAATTACATGGGACAGGACCCCGTGTTCCAAAAATAAACATCCCTCGGGAACAAGTGCTCAAAGGTGAGCAGAAAGAGAACTTAACATGAGTGAAAGAAAGGACCGAGCTGCCAGCTCTCACACCGAAACACAGCCTCTCAGATCAAACTACGATGCATTTCAAGCCCTTTTGGGTGAACATGGAGTCTGATCTTAAAGGCTCGGGGATGATTGATTGCATGCCTCTGAACACAGAAACTGGAACCAAGTTTGAGAACTCCAACTGTTCTGGAAATTCTGCTTCCAAGAGTCAAAAACTAAGACCTGTCCTGTGAAGCAAATATTCCTTCTATTTGGAACATTTTAACAGTCTTTTGGTATGTGGAACATTTAAGGCAAAGCTGACACCAGTCCAGATCAGTTCAGTGCATGGCCCCCTCCCTCCGGAGCGTAATTTTACACAGATGTACCATAGACAAAAAGTTTCTTTCCTTTCCCTTCTGGGGTAATTTGTTGCATTCCTAAACTGAGCGGTATCATAAAAGGGGATTATATTCAGGAACGCCATAAATAGCTTTTATATGTATATCTGGAGGCCTGCAGGAAAATCCTGGTTTGTGTCACAGCAAGCAGCTGGCCAAGAACGGTTAATAGGAGCGGGACACAGTGGATCTAATCCTCACTCCATGTAGGACAGGAGTGGGACCAGTGGCCTTCATTTCAGACAATGAAAGTAAAAAACACAGAATACAACAAGTTACTGCCCTGGATGAAATAACAAGCGCCAAACAAGGCATTATGCAAGTGTTCCAAAAAAGGTTTTCCCTCCAAACCTGCACGAAGAGCGTGTTGCTACCCACTTACAACAAAAGCCAAGAAGTATCAATTATGCCCTTATATGGCAGCAGTGGTAAACAACTGTGAGGAGGGAACACTTTGTCCCCATCGTACTGTCATATGGAAAATCACACGCCTAAAAGGCACAGCGCACACGGCACTGTAACACTGTACCACAACAACATGAGCCTGGCGGATAGAGGGTTTGGCACAAATACATATTTGAGTGTAAACATTTCAGTTACTGGTTTATCAGCAGCAGGTACACATCAGTCCAAACCAGCGCGTTATGGTGATCGTGTATAGTTGAATGGTCTCATCCAGCTGTACAACTGCATCTGAAACAACGGGATACGACAACAACGCAGCTCGACATATAAACTCCAGCATAGACATCTCACCTCAGGACCTGCAGCAGCCCAGGTGTAACAGCCCCTGGTCGGATGACCCCGGTCCCGCTCAGCGTACCTAGCTGGACCTGGAAGATGGGCCGAAGAGTGAGACCAGACGACTGCAACCGTGTCTTCAACACCTCCAGGGGACAGGTGACGATGGCTCCCACCGTACCACTACACCTGTGAATTCATGTTTTTAGATTAAAAACTTGAAAACCTGGTGGATAGTTTATTCTTTGGCACAGACAAAGGGGATTATAAGATTATGGTCTCACCAAGTGCAAAACAGCATGGTGTATTCCTACCATAACATAACAGAAGTGCATGGAATGATTATGATCAAAGACTGAACTATCCAAAAACATATGGCTTGGCCAGCTCAGATATTTTTACTGAATTTGGCGAGGGCTGATGCCCCCAGGAAAAGCAGTCTTTAAACAAGAGTTACGTAGCTGCACCACACAAACAATTAGTTCCCCCGGCTCCTCACAGCTCTTCGCTGGCACATCCTTCATTAACTGTGTCAATAAACTGGAGGGAGGTTTAGTAGCGTGGAACAGGTTATGCAAAGCTCTCCTGCTATGTCAAATCTGACATAAAACATCTTAGCAGCAACACCAGACCGACATGTCCCCTCAATGAACAGCTGACTCCTAGGCCAGCCTAAGTGGCTGTTGGAACTTGCACAGAAAGCACAACACACTCTGGATGAAAAGCCCTGTTGCACAACTTTATCTGTCAAACACTCAGTGTGGATGAGCTTCTGTGGCGGTGACAAAGATAAGCAATTTTAGGAAACAGAGGCCAGACGGACTTCTCTGAAAATGACAAGCGTGAGTGTTAAATTAACTTTATCCGCTGGATGGATGGAGGAGGATTTTATCTGCCAGCACGCTCCACGCATAAAAAAGACAACATGGAGTCCACTGCTGTTAGGTTACTCAACACTTGACCGATTTGGCATCTTAAAGAACAGTTTCACAGTGTGGAACTGAATGTGCTCCTAGCAGGGAACCCACAGGGTTGTGACACTCAAGGGTAAAATGGCGTCAGTTTTAACACGCCTCACGTAACCTTACATCGGCATCTACCACACAGACCGCGATCCCAGCACAGCGCCAGTTGCTTCTGCTGATACACTTCTCCCGGCGTGTCACGCCACGCTAAGCATCGCTAGCATGATACTACTACCGGTGGTTTATCTCTTAGCTTCCCGTTACGTAACAGTGAAGGACATCCAGGCTGCGCCACGTCCAGCCACAACGCCGAAGGGACGCTCGGCTAACCGCTAAATCGAGACACACCTTACGGTTTAAATGAAACACAATGTTGATCCGAAACACCCGCCCGAACAAGAACAGGAGCTTCTAGACACACGGAGCCAACGATACCACCTCGCTCGCCTTAGCCTGTGATCAGACATTAGCCGACCCGGGTCCGGATGAGCGGCTGGCTCCCACATGGAAATACAGAGATGTTGCCGGGGGTTTGGCTGTTGATGATGGCAACTTTAGCTTGGTGGGTGTTAACATGTGATTTTGACATTGGTGAGCAGATGGTCATTCAATTAACTAAATTGTCCAGCTCATAAAGAACCCAGTGAAACACGAGCTAGCTGGCCTGTGCGTGTACTCTAACGTTACCCCGCTAGCTAAGCTTGCTAGCGGCTCACATCAGTTTAAAATTCGATGAACTGGTTTAGTAAATCCGGTTTTTTTTTAAGGGTTAACTTTATACCAGCTTTTCAAAGATTGTCTCGAGGTTCGGGTCAACTCTACACGTGACGTTAATCTTGAAGGCAGCGGCTTCACCGCGACTCACCCCCCGGCGAAGAGATGTAGCAGCGTGTCTTTCTGTGCCATCTCGCTCTCCTTCAGACGGCCGCCATACTGCTGCTACGTTTCTGATGAAAAAAATAAATAAATAAACAAAACAAAACAAACCGCCTTGGTTTCAAAGAGAGTTTCACGATCCCGGTACCCGGCCGCTCATCTATTTCAATATGTACCGGCTGGGCGGAGCTGTCAGGAGGGCCGAGCTGCAGGACGACCTGGGAGATGCGCGAGCAGTGACGTCAGTGGGACGGACGGGGGTGTTGTCCTTGACGTAGTGCACGTGCTCCCCCAAAACCCTGAACCCTTTTGCCCATTTCAGGTTATTGTGTTACCGTGGATCAGAATACCCCGATCATTGAAGTTCCTACCTCTGACCTTCAGGGGTATTAGTATCAGCATTGTGCCATGTAGGATTAGCATATTAGAGGGAGAAGTACAGTAATTTAGGTGTCAGTCATTGACAAGTACACATGATGAATCAAACACATTCTAATTCTGGATCTTGATAGATCACGTTTGAGTGGCCGCTGGATTGCTTTTGATGGTTAAAAATGGCCTAAATGTGTCCTCATGCTGTTCACATGTCACTGTGGTACATTTTGATCTGGCCTGCTCCCCCAGTTATATAATCTCTCGGTTGCTATGAGCGTTCCTATCCAAGTGTTGCCCACCTGTAGATAGTTTGCGCCTTTCCTGATAAGGAACTGACACCAGGAGATAAAGAGAAAAACAACTTTTTTCCGCCCTCGGGAAAATCTCAGAACAACAGCGATGACCTTGGCTGGGGTTGCACAGGGAATATGACACCACGGCTGTCCTGCACATTAAAAACAAGCATGTGACGTGATGGTATGTGCTCGCCACCTCCAAACAGCATGTGTGGTAAAAGGTGGAATGCATTTCCTGCTGTAAGCCCACAGGATGTCTAACTTGGTACGTTTTTCGTGGATCTCGGCCAAAACACAGAATTGTTTGTTTGTAGGTGAGTGCAACAACACCTGAGCCACCGTCAACTTGTCAGACTGGCTGCACTTGTTTTCTGACTTATTTGAAACCCTTGTGGCCTATTTAGCCTTTTGACAGTGACGTCAATATGTTCCTTTCTAATTAATCTGAAAAGATGTCATCACTCACCTGTGCCCTTCTTCATGGTGCGTTTTAATCAGAGTGCTGTGTTTCAACTTCAGAAAACTCCAGCCAAGTCAAGCAGGAGCCAGTTTCTCGCAGTTGGAATGATGATTAAATGTCCTCCACAAACTCGGCACAACACAATTCGGAAGCACACATTTATTATAATATCCTCACATTTGATATTTTGATGCGTAGGCTTCATCTTGCCAGTGGTCCAATCTGTGCTCCTTAGAACCTCTGCAGTTTGCCTACCTGGCCACTTCTTTTTATCTAAATTTATTGTGTCTTGTTTAATTAGTAGCAGTAGCAGTGTTGGTACATTAGCAGTGGGATTTTGGTCCCTTTCAAGTAATTTAGAGGTTTCCTAGAATCATCTGCTTGATGTATATGTGTGTGTGTGTGTGTGTGTGTGTGTGTGTGTGTGTGTGTGTGTGTGTTTTCTGCTGAACCTAATCCTGCTTTATGTAAAAACAAAAAGCTACAGCAGAACAGGGACTAATGTGTCTCGGTCTCTGTATCAGTGAAACTGTCCAAGTATTTGGTGCTAGACAGTAAAAGTGACAACGACGGCCCCTCCCCTGCCACTCCCAGCCCCCCCTTAACCCCATCATTGGCCTCCTTCTGGACACCACCCATGTGTATGAACATGTTTTCCTTGGATGAACTTCAGAGCAACAGTTACTGAGGATAATTTTTTAAATCTGCTGACAGATAATGAAGTTAAAATGGAAAATTCACTTAAAGATGGGGGGGGGGGCGGTGTTATTATTTATTAAGTCACTTTCATGCTGATGGAAGGTGAGTGTCCACAGAAAACTGAATAAAGACATGGTGGGGTTTTGCACGGGAACACTCTGAGGCTTACTTTGAGAATTATGAAGACATTTTTGATTACTGCAGTGTATTTTCCCGAGAAACTCCAGCAGTGTTTTGTTGAATAGTTGAACCTTCACCATGATGGTGAGCAGATAACTGAATTTTTTATTTTAAGGTAAACAGTCCTTTTACTTTCACCCTCTTATGCTACATTTAATGACATTTTTAGGGTGTAAAGGATCTTTGAAGCATCTTGAAAAAGTTGCTGATCGTTCTAGTGACTCACGGGGGGGGGGGGGGGGGGGTCAGTTACATCCTGGAGAGAATATTTAAAGATGGGCTGAGACTATTTATAGACTGGGAGTTCAGGACCAAAGGGTTCCATTTCTGAAAACTACCGTTCCCAGTGGTCTACTGCTGTGTGGACCCAGCAGACGTACCGGATCTCATTCAGCTCAGTTAACCAGCTCCCTCCTGAAATCCATGACCACTTTTGCATGACAAATACGAATGTGCGTAGTTTCCCAGGGTATCACCTCCTTCCTTTATGCTACACTTGCCGTCTCTGGATTTGGGAGAAGACCCAAACAAAACATTTTTTTTGTGTGTGTGTGTGTGTCATCCTCAACAGTTTCAATAAAGGTATTTTGGATGACATCACTTTTGATGAGTATACGCATTTATTGATATTGTCCCCCCCCCAAAAAAAGAAAAAAGCAGACGTAAGCAGCCTAACTTGCTAGTCAAATCCATTCTAATGCCCACGTAATTTAAATCTCAAAGAATATTGTTAAAACATTTCCAATAAAGTGACCCTTCTTAAAAATCACTAGGATTTAATATTTGCTTTACTATAGAGAATCCCGGTGGTCTTGTGGATGGGGGTGAACCCCGAACCACAACATATCTGGTTTGTGTCCAGCTAGACGCTTGAACGTCATGTCACCACCGCATTTAGACAACATGGTTCAGAGATTGGAGCATTCAGTCAACCTTTTCCGTACGGTTGACGTCCCGGTAAACCGGGTCAGTACGTGAGCGAGCACGGTACTGGCCAGCGTTAAATTCCGACAGCCAAATGTCCAAACACAATTTTTACTTTGAAATAATTTTTAATAGATACTTACAAACAAGTCTACAACAAAGAATACAAATAAAACGGAAGCTGCAAGCATGGAAAAGTAAGTCGTGGCACAGTGTGTCCGCATCCAGCCCAGTGCTTAATGAGGACCACGTCTGCATGTTTAAAAATCCTAGTAAACAGGTCTATGATATGGCAATGTGACAACGTGTTGGCAGTCAGATCTTTTAGGTGCAGCACTTTGTGGATTGTCTTGTTGTCATTACAGTGCCTCAAATCTGAGGCACAACACAGTTCACAAACAGTCTGGTTCCCAAACCCCTTTTACCCATTTATACGTCAAATCACAAACACTACAGCAGCGGTTCTCAGCTTTCGGCCAGTGGGGCTCAAGAGCGGCAACTTTCAGCCCAACCGACCACATCAGCTGGGTTCCGTTCTTGCCTTTAAAAACACATAATTGGTTGAACTGCTATTCCTCTTGAGCCCCGAGGACGTGTTTGAGAACGACTGCACTACGAAGAGCAGGAGTGACAGAAAAGATTTTAAAAACACGTGATTGTATCGAGATAAATTTCCTGCAGATGCATGCTACAAATAATCACAGTGACATTATATTTCTGTTAAGATTTCTGCTGATGTTCCCGTCGGATGCACTGATGGTGAGCAGGAGAGGCTGGCTAGTGCTGCGAGTGGTCAAAGCTGCAGCCTCACACAGCACTACAGCCTCACTGGAGTGGTCAGCATCTCTAATCTGTGTAAAATTATTCATTATCAGTTTAAAAAGAAGCATAATTTCTAAAACTCAGCAAGGATCTGGTTTGTAAATTTGTCATGAATGGCTTTGTGTGTGTGAATATGCTACCATCTTGTGGTTACAGCCTAGCACTGCACGGCTGAGCCACAACACTCCGTCCAATCACTGTAATACAGTACAATTTTTTTCATAATTAACATTCAAATTTAAAAAAGGCTAAGAGATAGAAATTCATAATCATACAGGCTGGAGGTCACAGCAGAGATACCAACCACTGATGCCACAACTGAGAAGCTACAGGAGGCATCACCAAGATGGCGACGGTCAGGGCATCGTCTCGATCAGCATATGCATAGTGCTCAGTGATTCCTGATTTTTTTTTTTTTTTTTTTTAAGTTAGAGAATACAATTGCAAACAGTCATTAAAACAGGATAAGAAACTGAGAAGGAGTCCAGCCACTGACACAAAAGCATACATGTTGAATCTTCCGTGAGGCTGAGTCAGTCCTGGAAGCTCGAGCAATGTGGTCAAACAGGTTCAACCCGGAAAAAGGATCCCAGAGAAACACAAGAGAGACAGGAGGGTGTGCTGAGTTATTATGACTGTGCCGTCATTGGTAGAGCAAGTAGTTTTTGAGAAAGGCCGGCAGGGGCAGTCTATGGATTTCATTCAGACGATCTCGTCCCAACGCCACCCGGACTGAACGCCTACACAGGTCCATCAGAGAGAGGGGTTCAGCTGGGGGACAAAAGAGAGGACACAGTGAGGCAGAAGGTGATCATAGTCCAATTATGATTGGATTTTACTTTGATTTTGTTGTTGTCACTCACGATGGTTGGGCAACATTTACATTTCTCAGCGCAGCTTTCACCCATAACACAGTTGCATAAGATGGTGATAACAGCATGTTTTATTGTGTTCGTTGGGCCACTTTTGAGGCTGTAATGAAGCCTTATTTTGACAAGAAAATACTAAAAATTTTGTCCACGTTTTAAGTGCCAAGACCCCAACACAAAATAAAATTGTTCAGAGTTTTAGGAGGCAATAAAAGTCATTTGTGCAGAATATGATGTCATACTCAGAGAGCCTCCGACTTAAACAGACAACAAAAATCTCAAGAGCGTTAAAAGGAAGTTAGGCGCTATACTGCTGACCAGTCATGGATTCCTCCAGCTGCGACCAGTGTCGTTCATCCAGTTTGGGGGACACTTGTTACGTCGACTAGCGCGGTCGTTACTTACGGGAAAGAAACACCGTGTTCTAACAATGTTTCGCTCATGAGCTGTTAATATATTTCAAACTTTATCTCCGGTTGCTAGTTTACAAGGCTCAGAATGGTTTAACACAAGTGGGTGCTGCTGAGAGTCAATGACCTCCACAGCGAAACAGGCCAGCATGTACGACTAGAGAATATCACGAGGGACCAAACTGCTGTTGAATATCCAAAAGCATCCAACAAAAAGCTACCTTGCAATCATACCCTCAAGGACACTCTGACCTTTTGCCAGATCTCAAACTAGAACCGTTTTAAGCCCAGTTCACACTACACGACTTTAAGGCGTCTGCAACTTCCCTCCCCCAAATCGGGGTAAGGCACTAACGACCGCCACGACAAAAGTCATGAGGGGTGAACAGCTCGAAGACAATGGACTAGGAGGTCACATGCAACGTTGGCGACACAAAGTGGACATCCAGCACTGCTAGATATCCAGGACTTGTCGCAGTGACGTAAACGGAGCTGCAGCCAATGAAAGCAGACATGGGCGGTACCGCGAACCCAGACGAAAAGAGCTCCAGCAGTGGGGGATACGCCCATAGGGAACAACAACAACGAGAGGCATGGATTCTACAAAGGGTTCGCGATATCCGTGGACACAGGAGGATCTGGAAGGCGTGGTTGAGCATTGGTGTGAGCACCCCTGCCTTTACACTGTCCGTGTTTGGCAATCCATTCCTTCACCCGCACTCTCTTCCTTTTTGTTTGTTTTTTTTTCGCTACATAGAAGTGCACAAACGACCTGGAGGGCTGCGTTTTGCCCTGCGTCCATGTTTACAATGAAAAGGGCGTGCGCTGCGTTCAAGAGTTTCCTGGTCGGCCACACCTACTGACGGGGAAAATGGTGTAGTCTGAACACTCCCGTCCACCAACAAATCTTGTAGTGTGAACAGCAGCCCGATGGAGCGTCGGGTGGTGTGAACAGCAGGGCGTTTCGCCGACAAAAAATGTTGTGTAGTCTGAACAGGGCTTTAGTCAATGTCCCAGGCATGGATGCAGCAGCTTCGGTGAAACGCGCACTCAAACCTACAGGATTTCTAGAGTTTTTGTGCTCTGTATTTCTGTGAGGGAGTCTATTGGCCACCTCTAGCGCCTTTCATTCAAGCACTGAAAACCTGCAAGAGCAGCTGTATGAGAGAACATGGAAGTCTAAATCAGTCGAGTGAGCCGGACATTCATCCTTTTACAAATGGATCCTCTGAGAAACGACTGAGTGAGCCCATGTGTGAACAGAGCGAGTCATTGTTCATCGCAGTTAAAAGCTTTTGAGATGGACAACTTCCTCATGTCCTGATGACTTGTTTTCCCTTCGTGAATCTGTGATCAAGGCTGGTGGAGGGGTGAAGCATGGGCCAAGCTCTGAAGGACATCTAACACGTTTGCAAATGGCAACTGGGGCTCGGGTAAAGTCTTCAGTCTCCAGTCTGTCAGCAAGATGACTAAATCTGAACTGCTCATGAATTATTCACAGCCAGGTGGGGCAAGGGCCTTCTAGTCTCTGAAGAGACGAGACAGCCCCCTCCTCCTCCTGCTATTCAGCAACGCATCTGACTGAATAACAGAAATAACATTAAATTGGGGCAGCTCTCCAGAATGATCAGACACTGAAGACGTTCTGATGGTGGTTGCTCTTAGTTTGACCTATTAAAAATGTAGACATCGGTTTAAAAAAATATTGTATTTGCCAACATTACACACTGAATTAATAACTTAAACCATTACATCCTGCAAGCCTAGTGGCCTTTAAAAAGGTCATTCGGGTGCACTGATAACACCGAGTCCCTTTGCGTCCAAACAAGCCGTGAGAAGACCGTTATCCCATGTTGGGATTGCAGATATTTCGTGGTTGACTCCCATCGTGTCCTGACCAAATCCTGGAACATCTCCAATCAATGTTCAAAAATACGACTATTGTCCTTTAACGTCAGTGCATTAGCTCAGGGACTTCCCCGCGGCTGCAGTGGCCAAGTGATCTGAACTGTAAAAACAAATCTAATTAGCACAACGCATTTCGGATGTGAAGCCAGCGCAACCAGCTTTAATGAGCCCCCATTTCTCCTCATTGAAAGCTCTGACCCTCTCACCATGGAATAATTGTGATCCATTTTGCATCATTTTCACATTTGTTAAGGGGGGGGGGGGGGGGCTGTTTTTTTTCTTCTCTCCCCAGTATGAGCATTTTTGGATAATTGATCATTTAAAATGGAGAAAACTTTATGATGTATGATTGAGGAGCCATTAAGCCGACTCCAATTAACAGCAAAGTCAAAAACGCAGTTCACAAATACGAGGCGGCATCTCGTTCCTCACGACAGATCAGGACGTAACTGCCAGCCCACCACCACACAGCGAAACTACAACCTTGAAGATTGATTTATGCACATTTCCATCTACTACTGTAAATATTTGATGTTGGTTCATTAAATAATTAACCAATGCTGTATTCCCAGGGACGAACATTGAATGGATGCCGTGGAGATGAATCCAAGTTGTTGTTGTCGTTTTTTTAATATATGACAATTCAAAAAGTTAGATGGTGTAAACGTTGAGAGACAGAAGCTTTTTTATCCAATTTTGCCATTTCTATCACTCCTTTCTTATTATCAATTCTTCCAAATGCTGACGCTAATAAGTTGATTCAATGTTACATAAAGCTTGGACAAGAAGCCAGACTGACAACGGTGGTCGGTTGTAACCCCGTCTGCTCGTAATGATGGAAATGTCCTGCTCTGACAGTGGGAGCGATTCTAAACGCACACCTTTATTTACAGCAACAATAAAGTCTGCCACTGCTTTTATGAGAGCTGCACACCAGGCAGAATTTCCCAATTGATGAAAAGATTGCAGAAGCATGTTGCAGAATTAGTGGGTTATACTTACGATCAAGTCCATTTATGTACCGGATTCGTATTTCACAGTGTCCCCACACAGCGCTCACCACTGGGTATAGCTTCCGGCCCTTTAGTCCTCTGAATGCCACTCCCAGATAATGTCCATCCACTATATAACCCAGAGTCCCTTCATCCATGTCCAAGACAACTAAGAGGGAGTCTGGTATTATGAAGGTGTCTTCTGGCTCCAAGAAGGCTGGGTAGGTTTTCCCTGTGTGGTTCTTGCTGTCATGGTAGAGTTTACTCCTGCACAGGTCCCAACCCCAGGACTCTGTGTTGCTTCCTACCAAAGCAGTGTAGCCTACTGAGTGCAGTGGAGCATCGCTTGTTGCTACCCCAACCACAGCATGTGTTCCTCTCTGACGCATGGCCCAGCTGATTTCCCACACATGCAGCCCCCTCGTGTAGCCAACACGACCCCGGATGGCGTCAGTGCTCTGCGCCACAGGGTGCCTGTGAAAAACCAGCTTGTTATCATCCTTCACAAAGATGTTGAGGGAGCGGTCATCATTGTTCCATGAGTGCTGGACCTGAACGTCCAGGCCGGCAGGTGGCATGTCGAGCAGCAGATCCAGTCGAGATGGCTTGGTGTGACTCAAGGCCTGTAGCTCCAGCTTCAGGGGGCTGAACGCTGGATCTCGCATATCAATGGTTTTAATGCCACCCGGGACTTTTTGCCCCATACTCTGGATAGTTATGGAGACTCCCTCTTCTTGCTCCCCCCTCCTCCTCCTCCCCCCCACCTCAAAGACTAATGGGGGGAGTAATCAGCCTCAGACCTTCTCCTCCTGTGCTCATGCAAGCTAAGAAGCAGGTGCGTGCTCTTGTGTCACGACTTGCTGGCAGCTGAAGTGCTGTTTGAAGCCTAGCAAGAGAAAGAAAAACAAGTCATTAACGAATTTACCTTAGCAGCTTTCCCTTAGTATCAAGAAGTACTCAAATAAGTTCTGATAAAATAGCTACAGGTTAAAACAAGAGCACACTTCAGACAGTAAAATTCAGCAAAGTCATCCCTTCATAAGCCCTTTAGTGGAAACAAAATCAACTGCGATTACGTCACACAATGATTTAACTTGATTTGTTTGATAATCAATGGACAATAACTGAGCGGCATTGTTCTCATGGGATGTTTGGTGTAAGAAACAAAGACGCCAGTGTACCATGACCTGAAACATCAGAGACCTAAACTGAAATGCCCACTTGCACTGATAACATTATTACACAACAACATGCATCTGCTGACCACGGCCCCACTTCCTAGAACCTTGGTAGAGATTGTGAGACTGATTCATCCACAATCGTTGCTCTAATCTAATCTAATGTCTGGAACAGCCAGACAGCTAACGACGCTTTACTCTCTCCTAAAACCTCATTTTCATTTCAAAACCAACACGTGAAGTGAGACCAGGGAGTTTCTGTCGCTCAACAGTTAAACATACTTGCTAAATTGAAAAGGTATAGATTTTTTTTAACATGTGGTTGCCATCAATTTTAATGTGTGTCCCCATTAGAGTTACAAACCACATGTTTGATCATTGGTTAAAATAAACTGGGATTGCTTTGTGATCAATTTGTTTCAAATACCTCAAAATTCACTGCATTGTGACAAAAAAAAAAAAAAATCACAATTCCAGTTTGCAGAGTTTGTTATGAAACCACAGACAAAACCCAAATTAACATTCTGTTAGTAAATGCCAAAATAAAGCAGGAAACTACTGAGTGTAATATAACCCAAAATGTCCCACTGATGGACTTGAATGCGCAGGTAAGGAAAGAAAAAAATGTTAAGACTAATACAGCAACAAAACTCACCAATATAAGCCAGACACACCAATAGCAATGAGAAAATAAAACACAAGAATCAAGTGTACTCCTCCTCTCATTTCTGAAGAACAGAGCATGCTACAAGGGGAAAAGGCAGGTTGCCTTTTTTTTCTGGATTAATGAAAATTCAATTTGCATGAATGGAATTTCCCAGATGTGCAGTTTCAGATCTAACCAAGTCCACAACAGTCCATAAGACCTCTCTGTGACATAACGGTGATGATGAGTGCAGAGCACATGACATTACAAAAGCTAATATTCACATCGGTTCCTACACAGCTCACACACATTCAGTTCTGTATGGAGAAGACCTGGTTGTTACAACCTATAGCTACATGTTCTCTCACTACAATTACACAAATGTAACATCAAAATGGATTTCAACTTAATTGACAAATTTGACTCTGAAGGATCCTGCTAACAGACAAACCAATGAAAGTGACCATTACTTCCTTAATGGGGGTAAAAGATTAATTTTTCAGCACTACTTGCAGTCATTGATTAAATGTAACATGACCGTATGAAACATCAGTTACATCACTACACATTTCAACATTGTCATTATTATTTGCCTGTTTAAAAAAAAAAAAAAAAAAAGATACATCATATGTTATGTTACCATTATGTATCCTGCAAACTAAATATGATGTGTCCTTTTTGCTCTTGCTTCCAAAACAAATTTATGTGCTCCAGTTCAGCCAGCTGGAGCCAGGCAGATCAAGATCTTTAAAACATGAGGCGGCAGTGCTCATGAGAAATGCAGTCTTCATTCTGGCAAACACTGTTGCTTTTGGCCAGAGACCACCAGAGCCAACACACACCTACAGTTCATAGCAGCAGCTGAGAGTAAGCCCATGTGAGCCTGGGTTGAAGTTTTCATTGGTTTCGGAGCTAAACTCCCTTCACTTTAGAGTACACGCCAACTTTCTCTCTCTCTTTTTTTTTTTGGTAAGACACTTATTTTGGATCAATTTAAGAGCCAGACAAGCAGATACTCGTATCTTCTCTCAGTGCATTGCAGAGCTTCAGACCCCTGGCAGGCAGCTGATGCTAGCTGGCTCAGCTGCATCGGGCAATGGCAGGACATTGTTTCAAATTCTATTGAACTTTGTTTTTATGGACAACAGGTGGAAATGAACCTTTGGCTACAGTCTGGCTTGTTTACGTCACTGATGTAATATTCATCAACTGTCCCTCTCGAATAAACAAACCTCAAGTTAAATACACATTTCTTCAAAACAGCCTTTGCCAACATTAATTGACCTGGGGTTATGTTAACATTCATATGCAATAACTTGAATCTTACAAGATTTTATCTCAAGAAGAAACATACCTGGTACTACTTCAAGTGCCTCCCGTTCCAGCTCACTGACACAGCCTGCAGTTCCTCCACTGCGCATTATGGTTTAAACAGATCAGAAACCCCCTTTTTTTGCAGAACTTAGTCTCCTCACCCACTTTCAAATTCAGCCACAAGTTGTAGCAACAGTCTTTGTGTTGTTAACCAAAGTCACAATGGGACTTTTGAGGTGCTGCATTAAAGCACTGCACCCAGTCAGGGAAGTAGTTCTGCTTATGTATCTCACTCTAGAATAAAATCTTTCCAGCAGGTTTTTTTTGGACAGTAAATGTTAAGCACAACACCAGTTCTATTCGTGAAGTCAAACAGTCTGAATTAAGGTTTATCTGATAGCTGTAGAGATGGGCAGCAATATATGGGCAGAATTTACAATATTTATATTGCAGGAGGTGCAAAATTTGCAAAAGGCAAAATATGTGGAAATACCATTCTAAATGTAGTATCGAGGTGCTGCCGAGATAGCCTGCAAATGGTATTCTGTACACTTAGGAAATCATTTTTCTTTGATAGAGATCCTTGCCAGAAAAGTATTGTCATGCTTTGAGACCTTTATCAACTTGACTCCAAAGTATCAGTGCCAGTGACATCTTAAGTATTTTCCTCTTATACTTATGAACTTTACATTCATAACTGGAAAACAAGCTTGTTACATGTCCTGTTTGGACTCAGGGTCATGATGCACCGATATGAAACGCTAAGTTTTTATTTGATTAAGTGTCCTCATTCTTCAGTAATATTTAGTCCCTGGCATTTCTTGAAAAGAAAAAAAAAAAATCAATCTTAGAATTTATATTGACATCATGTTACCAATTTCTGCCACTTATAAAGCCATTGCAGCAGGAAGAGCTCAACATAGGGACAACTTGGACATCATTACCTCTGAAGCTCCAACACCATGTAAGTTTACTCGTATGCTGCCACAAAGCCATAATCAAAACCTAGATGAAAATACTGCTAAAGGATACATAAATATGAAGGAGGGACTGCCTTCTTTGGTATTATGACATTCTAGGTAGTGTTCTTTTCGCAAAATTTAACAGACATGAAGAACAACACCGACAGAACAAAAAAGGAGATCTCAGGCCAATCGGCTGACACTTTACTGAGCTTGGCAGAAAAATAGTCCCACAATCTCCAAAAATAGGGAAAAAAAGAGAGGAAAAACTCCAGACATTTCCTATTATATGGTTGTCTAGTCAGAGGGCAACAGGAAAAGCAGTAATAAAATGTCTGGCTTAAAAAAAATAAATACACATTATGACTTGTTTGAGGCAGACACTGTTAGACCACAGCTTGTCTGTAGCAGGAACAGCGTTAGGAAAATAGAACCCTGACAATAAAACCCTGATGAATACCTGCTGGGCTTTACCTCATCAACTCCATTACAAGAATGGGCACTTATGCTTTTATTACTGCAGAGAGTAAATCAGACATGATACCTACATTTTTAGCTTTATTTAATTTTAAACTTCAAAGATGCCTCAATACCATAAGACCTACTTCTGATTAAGTCCAGCAGTTATTTTAAAGCCAGACTAAAATATCTCAAATGCATAATATGATCATTTTGGGGGGGGTGAAAGACTAGCATTGCCGTTTAGTCCGCAAATTTCAGCCGGCTGCAGCGAGGCTGTACGGGACATTGTGTAATGTGGAAAACTGTGCAGCTGGGAAGGCCGCTCTAATTGAATTGTAGACAAGAGTTCATTGAGAAGTGCCTTGGCTCTTCTTATAATGCAAGTAAACAACCATTTAAGTGGGTCATGTCTCCTCAGTGATTGGAAAACAGGAGGGAAGAAAAAGCAAGCAGCGGGTGGCCAGCATCTGAATGTAAACAATCTCTTTTTCAATGCCTGTCCAGCATTCAAGGAGAGTGAAACATGTTAATTTGCACACTCTACGAGCCAGGACTTTATCATTCCCTCTCCCCAACAGCAAGGAGCTGCCCTACAACACACAACTGAATCAAATTTAACAGAACAATGGGGGGGGGGGGGTCTTCACACATTTACCTTGGACTTCAAAACAAACATGCCCATTATAGGAATAAAGGGTTTTTGGGACGGATGTATTTGGACAGGGTTACTGGTTCGGGCTGGTTGGGGTTCCTGGGCCCCTGCTTGGGGCCAGATTGAAATGCAAGTGGATGGGGCTTTGCACGGCCAAGGAAACACTGCAGTTCTAGGGCCAAATTTAGTCTGGGCCTACCTGAACTTATGCCTGAGCATGTTAGTTGACATGTTGAATACAAAAAGCTCCCAGTTTAAACGTCATCCATTGCACAGAAAATGTGTTACGTTGAAGCACATTTTTCTACACAATACAGAGACTACAACTTGATGAAAGCAAAAACTCAATGGATTTGTTCACACATCTTGTTGTCTTGACCCTTTCAAGTACTTTAATCTTGTTTTTAAAAATCCCTAAGGGAACAAACACTAACTGTACATATAGCTAGCTAAGTCTAATAACCAGTCATAACTTTATTCAAAATTTGTTTACAAAAAAAAAACGTGAGTTAAACCTCACACTTAAAACTGGATGGACACAATAAACAAGTCATTCATGAGTTAGCAACTGCTACCTTTAGCGTCTGGCTCCAGCTTTGAAGCTAATCCAGCATATAAACAAACACGTCTTTATAAATGCAATAAAAAAAATTTAAAAAGTAACAGAAGCGTTACTTATTTTCAGTTTTACTCCATGAGTTAAACTTTACTGGAGTAAAAAAGAAAAAAAAAGTAAAAAAGAAACCATCTGGCTAGCAAGAGGCTTTGACTCGGGGCATGCTAGCCGGATACCCTTGTCATGCTAGCTGATGTACAATTAGCCTCTGGGGATATGTTGAAATAAACCGCCGGGCTCGCGGGGGGCGACCACCGGGTGACGCAGCCCGAGAGAGAGGCGACGACAACCGTTGGTTATCAACAGCACTTCTACGTACCTGAGACATTGGTTACACAACAAACCGGACAAACCGTGCTAGCATGGGGAGCAACAACACGGCTAATACCAGTGTGAGGCGAAGACAGCTACACACACGCACCAAAAAACAAACACACAAAACAAAAACACTCATTTATCCGCGTTCACTGGACGTTTGTGTAACGACGAGGTTTGGTTCTCGACATTAATTGCGTAAATGTGGCGTAAATAGAAGCACTAGAACCGGAACAGGCTCCGGCAGCCACCATACCTTTCAGAAAACGGGGGGATGAGAAGCGGAACTCAAACAAACCTTTAATAAGTTGAGGGGCAGACGAGTCGCGGCGAGCAGCAGGTCAGGCTCCGGGTGGAGGCTTATTCCATCGGGGGTTTCTGTTCCCCCGTCGGCTTACCTTTGACCATTTCAGCCTGGACGTGTATGAAGTGAAATGATGACGGCTGCGCTCTCTCGCATCACGTGGTCAAGTACTCCCCGCTGCTGGATTAGGACCTCCCCGCTGCAGCCCGGGCGAAGTTGGCTTCACGTTGGTGTGGCGCAGAGGCGGAGGTGAGCATCTGGAAACACCGGGGGCAAAGCCAGACCGGGGAATCTTGTTTCCGGCCCAGTCCGGCCGGGGGGGGGGGGGGGGGGGGAATCAAAATCTCTTGTGACAATCAGTGTGTTATTATTTTTCCTAATTTCCTATATATAGAACCATAAATCATATGCATGTACATATCCATCCTCCATCCATTTTCTTCCACTTATTCCTACATTAAGGGTCGGGGGGGGGGGGCTGGAGCCTATCCCAGCGTCAACGGGCTAGAGGCGGGGTTCAATTTAGAGTATCAATCAGCCCAGTCTCCAACTGCATGTATTTGGACTGTGGGAGGAAGCCTGAGTACCTGGAGAGAACCCACGCAGAAATGGGGAGAACATGCAAATGTATGTATATATATATATATATATATATATATATATATATAGACTGTAGGTGTGGCTGTGAGTGTGAATGGTTGTCTGTCTATATGTCTTGGCCCTGTGATGGACTGGTGACCCGTCCCCTGAAGGCTGCTGGGATAGTCTGCACCCCCACCCCTGACCCTTAACAGGATAAGTGGTAGAAAATGGATGGATGGATGTAATTATTTATCTAAACGGAGCCCCCAGTCTGTGGTGTCAGTGCTGTGACGCTACAACAACAGACTGATACAACTGCCACTGATGGAGCATTGCCCCTTTGTGTTCCTCGCTAATTCTTTAAAGACTTTGGGGTTCGCCTACTTGAAATTGCAGCTGATAAAACCAGCTGCATGGCAGGAGCTCCAATCACCTCTCATGGACTGCTGGTGATATTAATGAGCCTCCATCATATCATGATCGGCACATCAGTCGGTCGATGCTTGTCCCTCTGGCTGGCGTCGGTGATGGGTCCATTTATTCATCTCTCTGTAAACACACCAACCCAGCAGCCCCTCACACACTGCACTGAAAAGATCCTGATCATTTTTTTCTGATTGGATGTCAAACAGTATAAAACTCCCTGTTTTTTTTTAATTTTTTTTAAAAGAGTTTAGTTATCCTGGCTTTCATGTTCATATTTGCTCCACTTTGATCTTCTTGCAGCATTTCCATGATTTTGCTCCCATAAAATAAAGACAGATCCCAGAGCACTTACCATGTACAAGCTATCGTCTTTATAGAATAAAAGTACACAGCATGTAGCTTCAGGCAAGGCTGTGGTAGACTTGATCTGTCTCGTAAGGGAGAATTAGCATTTGACACTTCTGACAATGTCTGTCACTTGACATTTCTGCCCGAGATGTGTAAAAGTAACCATAATTGATCATTCGCACCCCAGTCTAAGTGGACACACACACACACACACACACACACACACACACACACACACACACACACACACACACACACACACACACAGCCCCTGTAGGAGTGTGACATTCTCAGAGACTATCATCACTTGCACCCTGAAACACTCGTGCACTCTGTCGTTCAGCTTGACCTTGGCGCTGTTCGGTCCCTCACCGACAGTTTCAAAAGCAGACGGGCAGGGAAGGACCCTCAACGTCATCCCGTGACGCTGAGTGAGTCCGACTGACACACTGACTGCTGGGAAATGTCACATATGGACGTTGACGTGACTGACAAGACGGACGCACCCCACACCAGAACTTCATCGAGAAGAGGGACTCCTTTGGAATGCTGAAGCTGAGATTCCTCACATGAATGCAGCTCAGTCATTTTAGCCTTCACAGGCCATTCAGTGTGATTGATTCAACCCACTGTCAGAAATTCAGCCCCAGGGGACATTTGGCATATTCATTTTTATAGAATAGACCAACATTACAGTATGATCGAACAAGATGGCAATGTTTAAGCTACACTGTCCTATGTGATTTGACCTGAGTGTTAGGAAATACTAGGAGACTGTTGCCATCTAGTGGTGCCTCTGGAACGTACACTCCCTGCTTCAGCTTCAAAGCCTCACATTAGGGTAGTTCTGCATAAACCATCACTCCATTCACCTATCATTTATTCAAAATAGCATGTTATTCTTCTAGAGAGCAAACACTATGGCGCTACCTGGTTGAATTCTAAATCATGTACCTCCTTGTTCAATTTCAACTGGGCATCTGATTTCAAGGGCTGGAATAAATAGAGCATTTCAAAATGACCTTATTTGTCCGCTGCGTGGGGCATCTGAAGGTAATATGGCTCATTTTACAACCTTGGTGGGGAACATAGCTTGGCGACTTGAATTACCTTCCCCTCAGCTCATCTCCCGGTGAAAAACCCATTTTCCCATGCAGTGATGGTGCAATGTGCTGAGCTTGGTGATATCTCAGGGCCTCTCTACAGTGGAGGAGGGTAGGGCAGACATGCTTACTGCCTCCCTTTTAGAAATCATCATTTCAGCAGGATCGATAGTACGTCCCACTCCACGGCTGGCAGGGTGCACTGCCTCTCTGGGGGGGAAGGGCATTGAGTTCCACATTTTCTTTGGGATGCAGTTTCCGAGGAGGACCAGTGGATGGATGCTTTCCTCAGGTGATGGTTGCAGGCGAAACTAGTTCAGCTGTCAGGTACTTCAGTTTTCTGTCTCTTAGCTGAGTCACAAACATTTCTTGAGATGAGTGAAGATCTGCAACTGGTGACGCTTCTATAAAACTCTCCTGTGCCTATTTTTTTTTCAGTCCTCCTACACCTCTTTGACTATTTGAGGTAGAACACTCAAATAGATTCACACTGTAGGTGAGAAAACATCTCATATTTCAGTCGACGGCTTGCAATGTAAGACCTGCACAGTCCAGTTTCCTCACACTCTAATCTTTACTGTTCATAGAGAAGTGAGCCTGAGGCGTCGCTCTGGAAATACTGACCCCTGGCTGGTTATTTCTTAATTCGAAGCACACAATACTGCACAGTTTTGAGAGGTTGACACTTTTATTAGCACGCTGTTATAATATCCACACACAAAACCCCAAACCATCATATTTTTTTTAAGCTTTTCATAAATGCTTCCAAACACATCGGAGTACATGTGTTTAGTGTGTACTTGAGTGACTTTGGTTGCGGAGGAGCATCATTTAAGGGAGGTGCACCACTGCGGGACAGGGGGATGTGGATGGGACAGGATGTGTGGCGCAGTATGAGCATCCCCTCTGCTCAGATGGCTGCTCATTTGTCAAGTTGCCTGTAGACTTGAGTGGTGCATTGCTGCTAAAACACAGAGAGGCTATCAGCAGTGGAACAGTACACCTCCAGGTGGGGGTCCCAGGTAGATGAGCCTCCTGGGTGAGCTCGAGATTAAGGGTACTCCCAAAAAGCTGCTCAGCCCACGCAGCGGGTTGTACTGACAAAGGATCTATACTGTCTTTACATGCTTATTTCACGTGACGGGAAAGTACATCTTACAATTTTTCAATGAAAGAAAGTATTTAATATCCACCCTAAAGCCACATATAACATTTTTAGAGAGATTTCCCAGCACTTGGGTTGATTGGTTCCTATCGGGGAGCAGAACCAGGAAAGAACTTGTCATTTAGTTGACTCTCTATTATTAGTTTTGCTTACTCTGCCTATCCTGGCATATAATGTGTAAATAGACCGTCCCCACATTGGGAAATCCGGTGAAGCCATTTGATTCCGCTATGTTCATAGCGAGCTTGTTATCATGTTTGATATGGCAGAAGATGGGCAGACCAGCACAGCCCATCTTGTAGCACAGAACTTTTCCCAAAGCCTGGAAGTGGCCGGCGTGTCTGTACTCTGGTAGGGTGAAGGCCATCCTCAGTTCACCGAGCTCATCAGACAGCATCCAGGACACAGGCTGGCCTCTCTCGTTCAGCACACAGGAGTTTGGCAGATGGCGTATGCAGGCTCTCACGTAGTTGAGGTTCGCCTCGCTTCCTCCATATTCCAAACATTTGTCCACAAGCTCAGCGTGCGACTCGTCCAGAGTAGAAATTGTCAGGTGCGTTTCTCTCCTGGTCATCAGAGAAAAATGTGAACAGGAATGACAAACGTAAATGGTCTTTGTTGATATGTATATGTTTTGTGTAGTCTGCATCTCAAGGACTCGCAAAGACGTTTGTTCACTGCTGCATCTCTTCTTTGTGTTTCCACTCGGCCACGTAGTTTTAACAGAAGCTAATGGCGCCAATAATTATAACCAACACTAAAACTGGCAAAAAATGTCTGTTTACAAACTCTCGAGCAAGCCATCTGTTGTGGTCCACGTCGTCTTCATCCATCCACATGCTCCGTAATCCTAACAAACTACACTTCCTCTTCTGCACGACCACGAACAAGCACAGACAAACGCGAGTGAGTTGCTTCAGTTGAATGTGCCAGCTAGTCATGCTCGGCACCGTCATGATCCAATGCCAAACTGGAGGGGGTTCTAGTTTATTTTAAACTCAGCTCAAAGTCTTTCTCTGATTACTGAGTGTACGGCTGGATTAAGAAGACGTGGATTATTCCAGACCGTGCTCTTGAGAGCTTGTGAACAGACAGTTCTGCTGTTGTCTGCAGTCAGTCAGCCATTTACTGATTCTAGTCATAAAGAAGTGACGTAGCAGTAAAAATCTGTCTTTGTGAGCTCATGCCAGCTATTTGTGAGTACTTACATATTTTTTTTTGGAGGGGGGGGGGTTAACTTGAAAAGAACTAAATCAAACTTTTGTTTTCTACTCACTCCTTCTGAGGCTTCTCCTTGGCGTAGTGCATGAAGACGTCACAGTTTCCTAAATCCTTGGTATCGAACCCTCTGAGAGTGGCGAGCTCCTTGATGACAGGACCGTATTTGGTCGGAACTCCTTTCAGAGACAAAGGAACAAACTGGTTTTAAATTACCCTTGACTACCATTGACATACACCGCTCCAAACAAACAGGCTACAGAACGAGGGATGGAAATCGAGAAGTTAAATCATGAAATACTGAATTTGCACGTTACATCCAGAGAGAAAAGGTGCTGTTAACCTTTGCCGTCACCTGAAACACCTGTTGGATATATCTGCACAACACACTCTTCTAATACTCCTGTTGTGTTGTAATTCTTGCATCACCTCTGAATTTGAGTCCGTGCTTCCACCTGACAACTCTCTCATTAAGCAGCATAGTTTTCAGAACTTCGGGATCCTTTGTGTAAAAGGTCAACATGTCAGGAAACACCGGAGTGTCGCTACCGCTGCTGGAAGACTTCACAAACAGATAGAAACATCATCAGGACATGCAGCAGAGGCGCAGAAGCGACCCAAGACCCTGTGTGCCGTACCTGTTCTTGACGGAAACAAATGACAGTGGTAAATTTGGGCCACGAGTCGACACATATCTCCAGATGGCAGGAGTTTTTGTGGAGGATGTGCAACAATCCCCCAAAAACCTGAAACACAAAACAGAATAACACAAACAACAACTTCAGTAGACTGGACACTTGGGTTTTCTCTGCCTTCCTATGGAACAAATATTCATGTCTGAATGAAAAAGTTAAGCAGCCTTACGGAGATGGCCTGTGGCAACTCATCCAAAAGGATATTTTTCATCATCATCAGATCCTCAACTGTGTTCAAGATGATCATTTTGGTTTTAGCCTTGGTAAACAAGCTAACTAGCTGTAAAATAACTCAAATGTATGTCGACTAACCGGCAGATGAGGTTTAAAAAGAGCGGCTGGGTGCCGCCCCATATTTCATCCCACCACATCATTGGCTTACACCTTGTGTGGCGGTGATCGTTCCATCATGTTTGTTCCGCCGTGTTTGTTCTGTCATGTTTGTTCCGTCATGTTTATTCCTACAGAAACAACTGACCCAACGTGTGGACAAAACTCTTCCATTGCGACAGGCTTAAGAACATTCCAGTTACACAAGCAAATATGGAGTGCGGACGTGACATGATCTGGCAGCTCAGCGGACGACAAGAATACATTGTCGACAAAATAATCCTTTTAGCCATGTAGCAAACCCAAAATTGGGGAACTTCATCTGCTCGAGGGATCTATCACAGACCCCCACTGACCACTTCGCTAGCTAGTATTGATGCTATGCTACAGGGCCGCAAACTCATCACAAGCAAGTGTGTGAACCTACATTCTTCCCGACGGCCACTGAGGTATTTCCTTTGTA
This sequence comes from Aulostomus chinensis, assembly GCF_037954235.1. Lineage (NCBI taxonomy): Eukaryota > Metazoa > Chordata > Actinopteri > Syngnathiformes > Aulostomidae > Aulostomus > Aulostomus chinensis. The sequence continues at coordinate 26,090,631 of NC_141328.1, read as the reverse complement.
CTCTTTGTATAAATGACCTTCTTGTTTCCCTTCCAATTTTGTGCCAGTTGCACAGTGAAAATGTCATCAACACACCCACTCGCCCGCTGTGGATTCTCAGGGCAGTGACCTGCTCCATCAAATACGTTCAAACATGGATGAAGATAAGTCTGCTCTCTCATCGTTGCATGCAGCTCCTGCAGGGTCATGTGTCACATAACCACCATCTACACACTTCTCTCAGTTCGGGATTCCTTATCCAAAGTAATCCAAAGCCACTTGTCAGTGTAAAACTGTTTGTGTTACAATTGCAGTCAACAGTTTTTGTATTTCCCATTATTTGTTGTACGTTTACCTCCCTCAGTGTGTTCTAATTAGTTTTATTTCCTGCCTCTGTGTATTTTCCCACCATTTGTTCCCATTCGCATGTGTTCTGTTGGTATTTAGTGTCCCACAACGATATACCAATTGAAACACGTGCAGTACAGGTGGAAATAAAAGAGCAGAACTTCTGCCCATTTATAGGCGTTTTCATCAGTCCTCTGCAAGAATGATATCGTCTTTGTGCGTGCATGCGGTTTGTGTGTGCCTTTTCCTTGTGTTTACTCCGAATGTTTGTTGTCTGCCGTAGGTGATGGCCTTGTTGTGTACGACCTCTTTTGCCTGTAACGTTGCCTCTGGAGAAACGTTTCTTTTCTCCCAGTGTCCACAGTCTTTCACCTGAGCCCCAGTTTCATACTCAGTTGTCACCAGTGTGTCATTCGGTTCTATGATCATGAAAGCTGGAAATAAAGCAAACTGGAGTCTTCAAAAGCGGCCGTGCGTCCACCGTTTGTCCCGTCTACATGCAGATGAAGCTTTTCAGTGGAACATGACAGCGCAGACTCAGGTAATTCCCTCCCCTCCCTGAAAAACTGAGATGTTAATGAGTAACATGATTTTTTCATTTTTGTGTCTGCTTATTCAATCTTAAGAACCAGATAACAAATCAACTAGATTTTTTTTTCTTTTTTGTACACTGGACAACTCAGATTAGAGCTGTTTTTAGTTTTACGTGCTGGTTCTGTCCCTCCACATCGGTCTGTAAATCCTGGATTATGATTAAATGAATCAGATGCCAATTATTTCCACATTGTAGCCGCTGCTTATGCGACTGTTGATATTGCACTATACTCCATTTGTCTCAGCAATCTCTGACATCAACAAGCCTCTGTTTCCTCCTTTCTTTCCTCTCTCCAGCTGATAGGAGTTTTCGCAGAGCGACGTATCACGAGCATCACTCCACCCATCCCAGTTCGTTTGATTTGCTTTAGACTACACATGTATGCACGTAGCTTTTTTAACCCGCCTTTCACAGTTATTCGTCAACAATAAAAGCATTAAAAAAAAAATCATTGTGTCATGCACACACATTAACAGCACATTGTGGCCGGCTTTAGAAATCCCTTTTCCACTCAAATCTCGAAAACTACCACTGCTAACCTACAGGTGAGGCTGTAAAACTACTGAGGGAGAATTTCGCAGGTTTACACCTTAATGATCACCCACAAACTCATACCACAGATAAAATCACATCTAAAGTCTTTGCTCTCTGTGTAGAGAAGTCATGACTTGAGGTTTCTCAGCTGCAGTGTCTCTGAGCTTCGGCTGATCTGTGCATTACGATGTGCTCTGCTTTAACGCTGCTGTAGAATGCAGACCGGCCGCTGCTGCTGACACTGACAGAGAAGCTGCACATTCACCACAACTGAGCAGCCAGCTGTCAACATCTCAGTCGCTCGCCATAGCGTCAGTGCATCATCATAACCACTTTACTACCATCTCTCTCACACTGGCAGAGAACTGACGACTACTCACACATCATATGTTTGATATTGAGCCCTGTCTGTCAGAGCGGGGTGAGTGATTCTTAAATAAAAAAGGGAGGAAAAAAATGATGTCCTTGTCAGCAAAATAAATGATATTTGGGTTGAGCCATCTGTTTGCGACCACATTTGACCTGTTTTGTCTTTGACAGTGTCTCTTTCACTCCACTTGGCATTGGGAGGAATCTGCTCAGCTTTACAAAACGAGGTCAGCAAAGACGCACTGGTGCAGAGAAACACACCACTACCTTCTTCTACAAGGATCCCATCATTAACTCTGCCTCTATGCCTGAGCGGAGAGGGATTTTCGTCAAGTTCATTTATTACCAGCTAACCTCAGTTTCCTTGTTTCTGACTATTTCTCATCCTCTAGGAATATGTCTCACCCCTGGAATTCTTTATCTGTCAGATTGTTCAGAAATATTTTCTGCTATGTTGTGTGCACAAAAGAGACAGAACACTTCAAATCCACAGCTTCAAAGACGGATGAGTCAGTCGAGGCAATTCTCCTCCTTGACTGAGGACTTTTGTGAATTTGTCTGAATTGATGTGTAAACGAAGCAAGTTGCTGAGCTTGTGAATCGATGTGTCTATTATCTTTTCTGGACGGATCAATGGAGCAGAAGAACGGGATGTGAATGGGAATAAAAGACACGGAAGCTCACCAGCCAGTGGTTAGAAGTGACTCAGTGGCCTGCATGTGTCACGTATGGACAAGGCTGTAATTGTCAGATAACCTCTTCCCCCCCGCGCTGTGGTGCATCTTATGACTAATAAGATGTAAGTCAACGGCCGTGACCTGCCGTGACACCAGCCACACTAAACATACGCCGTCTTGGTTAAACATCAGCAGTGAAGACTTTAAGGTGAATCATATACATGATGGATGACTCAACTCCAAATCTCGTGACTCCAGAGCCGTTAGAACACATTTACAAATTCTCCAAAGAAAAGGATATCAAGATGAGAAGCGAGCAAAAGGCAGTGAGGTGGCGGTAGCCAGGTAAAGCATAGCCAGGTAATCTAATAGGACATGTAAATGGGGCCCCTGCTCATGGCTTATTCATCACAGGGGATGCCATTACTGAGAGCGGCGTGGGCTATGTGAGAGATATGCTGGCGGGGGCATTTTCCCTTGTGTCACCGAGTGCAGAGGAGAGGAGAGATGCTGCGAGGCTGATGCAGCAGCAGCAGCAGCAGCACTGCATGCAGAGCGTACATGCAGGGAAACACAGGCTCTCAGCTGATGGGAAGCAGCACTGCATGACGTGATTCATGATTGATGTGCTAAGCCCCATGTCACTGATCCCTCTATACTTAAGAGGATGCTCCAGAATTGCTGACTCAGCAGTGACTTATTGGAATACAAACATTAATGTGCTAAAGAAGGTACACCTTCACTTGGTGGAGGCAAGGTTAAGATGAGATGCATGCAGCTCATAATTCTTCTCCAGAGAAGAGAGCAGGTTCACCTCAGGGCGGGGGCTGAACAAAGTCATTGGGAAAAAAAAAAAAAAAGAAAGAAAGAAAATGCTTCACTTCTGCAGTGGGAAGCGTAAAGCGCTGCATCGCTGCAGAAAACGGCTCAAACACACAGAATTAATAATGGAGCCACCATTATCCATTGAAGCAGTGCACTGCCAACGTCATCAATGGAAGAACCACCGACTACACAAATTAGAGACAGAGAAGTTCAACCTCATTGGTTGACTCCATGATGGATGAGCTCACTCTTACAGAGTTTGTGCTACGCGAAAAAAGACAAATTTGTTTGGTCAAGATGTTTCTATGTTTTAGCGCACTGCAGAATAGCCCCATCAGAGCAGTGCATCTTGGGTAATGAAATGTAGGTAGCACGGATTGCAGATTAAGGACATTTCCTACTGCTGAAGGGGATTTTGTACCCATGATGTCACTCAATTTGGAGATTTGAGGTGTTTTAGACAGTGACATGATCTGTGTGGTGATGACTGTGTGGAATAATCCTCTGGTGCACGCTGTGTCCTGCTCGTCTTGACACACGATTTCTAAATTTTGCACAAAAAACACACAATAATTTGTAAATATGACGCATACAGGCTTTCTTTGATGAGTCTTCCTGCAACTTCTTTTTAAGCACTTCCAGGTGAAATGAGCCCCCAGGGAGGGAAGTTTAACAGCAGAGGAGTTGGTCTCTGTGGAGGGAACTGTTCCTCATCCAGGTTTGAGCACACTCATATCTCAAAGCAGCTTTTGCTGTAGTGTGAAAGCGAATAAAAGGGGATGAGAGTTGTGAGGAGTCCTTTACTCTGATGAGGTGTTAGAGTGAGGAGGTAGAGGAAGAGGAAGAGGAGGAGGGGGTACCGAGGAGGACAGGGAGGAGAGGAGGGCGGACTGAGGATGTGCACACACACTGACCCTGGAGGTTGCGTTCCCCTTTAAAAGTCCCATCCCACTCAGATACGCAGAGCTCATGCAGGATCTGCTGCGGCAGTGGGGGAACACTGCTGAGCTGTGCAGTTTATGCTGCCAGCGAGCGTGCAAAGAAGAGGAGGGGGAGCGAGTGCGTACAGGAGGAGGAGTGAGGGAGAGAGAGAGTGCAAACAATGTCATTCTGTTCAGGAGGCAATGCAGCAGTCAACTTTGCCGCGCCATGAAAGCACATCACCAGCGACCAAGAGGCTCAGAGTGAGTGCGGAGAAGTTTTCCTCCTCTCCTGGCTGTGTGTGGTGAAGGAGGAGACCCGTCTGCAGGTATACATGTCTCTCCTTTCTTGTCTTGCTTGCCTTGTCTGTTGTCTAATACATGTCTTCTTCCTTGCAAAGGACAGTGTACTTCTTAAATTAGCCTAACAGTGTCGGTGTGCATGCCTGCAGAGGGGAAGCTCCTGGCTGTTTCTGTCTCATCCGTTTCAGCCTCCACTGCACCAGTAAAAACCAGGCAGCAGCCAGCCAGATAGTCAGTTAACAGGCAGGCTTCACTGCTCCCTCATTCATGTTTAACACATGGCACAGGCTGGAAATAGCCGCCAGTGTGTCAGATAGAGGCCTGTACAGAGGACTCCGGATGCAAAGTCCACAGGAGGATGCTTTTATCTTTATTGACTAAGCTTTTCAAGACAGCTCTATACTTTTCTGTGTTGTGGGTTTATACTGAACAATGTGTGTTAGTTGCAGATGATAGCTATTGTGGCGGTAGGTTGTCTGAGCGCTGAGGGGGAGGGAGGGGGGTTGAGGATGAGGCTACAGTGGCCTGCATGGGACAGGGCAGCTGTGGTGCAGTCATGAAGTTGTGCTCGAACTACTGGGACTTTTCTGCCCTCCTTAAAGCCACACTAGCAGCTTGTCTCATCTTTAACTGCAGACGTGTGGCGTGGAATGAGTTTATGAATGCATTCAGATATATTTGTATGTGTCACAAGAAATTATTCAGAATCACTCTTGACAGCATGATTGCAGCGACTCTCTTGCTCTAAAATCCCATGCTCAACTGCAAGTCTTACGGAAGGCCAGGTAAAAACTAGTTTAACTCAAATAAGAAGCTTCGTATAAAAGTGTGACAGTATTCTAAACGTGTTCAGAAACTTGCGAGGATGACGAGCTCAGCCTGGGTCAGGTTGCCTGTGAGCCGACTTGGTCCGCTCTGAGTTCACCTCAGGTAACTGTGCTAAGACCTTGAGAAAGTCGACCCCACGTCGTCAGCTGGCTGTTTGTAAGGCAGACGTCCAGAACGTCTCTCTGGCCTTTGGATTTCTCATCACTGCAGGAGGGCGAGTGAGAGGGAACAGAGCGATAGCAAACAGTACGAAAGGTCCGCGCCAAATCTGCCGCCTGACATCATCTTGGAACATCTGCAGTTCTCCTGCTCACACTTTCACGGAGGGTGGGTGCTGCACTGCCAGCAAAGGAAATTGCCGCACTCACCTGATGTTCCTTGCACCTCACTTCTGCCCTCCCCCTACTTCCCTTCTCCTCCCCCCTCCTTCTTCCTCATCTCCAATTTCTCTACTGTAGTGTCTCTCGGAGGTACAGTTGCCCGGCACAGCGCCTCACCGGCATGCTTTGCACCTCATATGATTCCACCCCCTCCCCCTGCTTTCTCCTCCATCCACCCCCCTCTCCTCTATCGAAAAAGTATGCAGCACATGCTCTCACCATCCTCCTTGAGCAATTTGCCTGAGTGAATCGGGAGAGGGGAGAGAGAGGGAGTGTGTGAGAGAGAGAGAGAGAGAGAGAGAGAGAGAGAGAGGGAGAGAGAGAGAGAGAGAGAGAGAGAGAGAGGGAGCCAGTGGCAGAACAGCAATTCTGCAATGTCCCGCAGCAGCTGAGTTCCTGCAGTGGCGGCCTCTAATAGCACACATGCACTCATTCTCTCCAAGATACAGACAGTCTCTCAGTCATGTGACCCAGTGGTGGTGAATGTGAGGGAGAGCAGGCCGTCTCACTCTGGAGCGGACTATGGCTGAGTTTTTAGACAGATGAGAAAGAGAAAGACACACACACACACACACACACTCACTCACTCACTCTGCCCACGGAGCTCCACAGGGAGGCAATGGTGAGATTAGCTACGTGCCCCCCCCTCCTGATGGTGCATTGTCCCATTCCAGCACTCCAGTTCCGATGATGTAATCAATGCAGCAAGCTTTGAACTTGCTGGGCTAGGGGTTCCTTACCCCCCCACCCCCCCACCCCCCAGATGCAAGTGTGAGGCCTGGGCTGTCATATGCATCCCAGGTAGCAAGACAAGGGATTAACAGTTTTATGTGGTGATTTTGCTTCCTCTGCTCTGCTCTAGTGCAAACAGTTCATGCTCCCATAAATTACGAACCATCTCAGTTAGTGACACAACCACTGGCACTTTGTCAAAACACCGCTGTGCCGCATCAGCGCCGCCAATAAATTAAAACAGCGATCTGCAGATGAATACACCTCTTTTACGAAGTTACTCTTCTTTTTCGATTCGCAGAGGAAAAGACGATTCCCTGACCAGAGCTGAAGGTGCTTTGAGTTCTCTCTGGACGTAAAATCTGAGTGACTTTGCTCATTCATTGATAAGGTCATCAGTCTGGTGACTGATGCAGTGGAGCAGGGATGTACAGTACGGTGCTGTAAAGATGCTCAGGCAGCCAGGCTCGGGCCATATTGTAGCAGGGGAGTTTTGCTGAGCTGGTTCCTGCTGCTGCATCCACAATCTGCTCAGTGATCAACTTCCACTACAGCAGTGATGAACTGGCATCACCCCTCCTCTAGTTAAAAAAAAAAAAAAATCAGTGTAATTAGCTCTCATAGATGATGATGAGTCTGCATGTCCCAGTTTTATGTGTCATTTGTTAAAAAAGCAAGCGTGGCGTAAATACATTGCTTTTAAAGTCCGATTTGACATTGCTTCTCCATATTTCACAAGTGATCTGTGTCTTTAAAACTGAGTTCCCTTCAGCTGTAATTGATGTGGTTTAGTCCCATTGTATAACACAATTTGATGAATCAGCATACTGTACTGATGCCTGGTTACAGCTTCTGACTGTGCGTTAAAGTTAGAGTTAGTAGAATCAGCTTCAAGGACAGCAACGGAAACCGTCGGCAAAAGAAGGAATGATGGCACATATGAGTTCAGTTCAAAAACAACGGCTTCTCAGTCTGATTCTGGGGAAGAAAGTATGTTATCAGTAATCTTAAAGTACCTTTAACCTCATTCATTAGTTAAAAAAAAAAAACAGCTTTGCATGCTAACCCACTGAAGGAGGCTGAGTCATGCTGGGTTTTTCTGGGTCCCCCCCCCTCTCTGAACCTCTGCTCCTCCCCCTGTGGTCTAGGAGCAGGCTCATACACACAGTCCGGCTGTTGGTGGCGTGTTGGAACATGCCTTGACTTGTTGCACTGCCTGAGTGGAGCACAAGGAGAGACAGCCAGAGTCTCTAGAAAAGGCTTGTGGTCAGCGTTCTGCCAGTGTGAAGTGGCCCGAGCTCTGCAGTGGACAAACTCTTGTTGATGTCAAGACCAGACTGCACCGGCTGGACACCAGCACGGATGGAGGAGCTGCACTGCTGTCTGGTGAGTGTCAAAACTGCCTGACATTTAATATCATAACTGAGCCCTCCTGTGAATTTGTGGGTGAGATGGTGAGGCGAAGATCAGTACGGAACATTTGAGCTTCTGAAAGCTGTGCTCAGGTCGACATATCAGCTCAAAATGGCCTTTTGAGAAGGAGGAAATGTGTGTTTGAGCTGCTTTCAGTGCCGTGAAAGCGTCCAAACAGAGTCATGATGCTAAGATGACACCATGGAAACTTTACCAAAGTTTACTTAATGCAGATAGCAGTGGTACACCCACGCCTCGGTAACCTCCACGCCACCAGTGACCCACAGGGATGCCGCAATCATTATCGGACCACAGTCGTCACGGGGAACGCCGGCTATTTTTGTTATTGTTTTCTCCTCTGTTCACAATGACACACGGTTTCCATCAGCGGGCCTCCCCTCCCTCCTAAAAGGCAGAGGGCAAAGAGTTCAAAGCCTCATAGCCCTCAATGAAATGCTCACTTACAACAGGTTACAAACTGGAGAGAGATGAGTTCACACTCACAAAATCACAGCTGAAAAACATGTTAGTGTCCAGTTTTTGCCCGCCAAGCCTAGAAATGCGTCTTATCTCACATCCAAAAATAAGACGTTTACATAAAACACATGGGATTGAAACAGATTTATGTAAAAAAAAGAAAATAAATAAAATAAAGAGTCAGTGCCAGGTAGTGAAAGGTGAGTCAGGAGGATTAAGTAATAAAGAGGTGCGTGCTGAGGAAGCAGCTTCAAAAGAGTCCACGCTGATGAAGGTGTCCATCAAGACCGGCGGCGAGACGACACTGAAAGGGATGAGAGGCACCACCAGTTTGAGTAGTCAGGATGCGGTTGATCCCACTTGACGTTAAAAAAAAAAAAAAGCAGGTAAAGATCATTTCAGCGATGATTATAGCCACTGATTGGCTTTCCAAAACTCAAACTGGGGAAAAAAAAAACAAGAATTGTTCTTGTGAACCAAATCTTTTGTACTTGTGTGTGTGTGTGTGTGTGTGTGTGTTCAGACACACACAGGAAGCACAACAGTTCCTTGGGGCAGCTGTGTTTTGTGGTAGCCGGGGGTAGTGCGCTCACTGAATTATTAACACACTGCAGTTTGACATACAGAGCTGATAAATACTGATGAAACCTGCGATTCCGTCTCCAAATCCGATTCCAGTTCAAGCCAAACATCGTTATTTATCAGCTGCTTTCAACTGAATTTTGACATAAAACCATTCCATGCTTGTGCTACAAAAAAAAAAGAACTCCTGGCAGGCTATAAGAAGGGCCCTCATGCCATCAGTGTGTGTGTGTGTGTGTGTGTGTGTGTGTCATGTGTAGTACTGGTCCGAAACATGGCTCTGCAATAAATACTCGTGTCATTGTTTGCTATAAGATGATTAGGTTTGTGGAATGGGATTGGAGCCTGGAGCATGACTGTTGTTAGCACGACACACCAGACAAGCTCAGCACAGTCAGAGGATGCGGACAGGAGTGGACAGGACTGGTGATGAGTGTGTTCCTTAGAACCTGCAGCCTGACAACACGGAGATCCGGAATAGTCAGAGAGTGTAGGAGGATTGAAGTGTAAATGTGTGTTGGACTTATTTCCTGAAGGCTGGAAATGTCACAGACTGTAGACTCCTCAAACAAACGTCACACTGACACAGACGAGCGTCTGTACACAGCTGACGCCCCTAATACTTCTATAAAAGACGATCAGGGTTTTTTTTTAGGCTGTTTGTTCCTGAACATGGCTGCGATACATAGACGTTCTCGACCAACCAATAATCGGTGCGGATATCAATATTAGAATAAAAGACCTGAGCTGTAACTACAATGAAATTACAAAGAAGTTATTAGTATTGTAATTAAATAAAGGCAACATTTAATTTAGGTTTTTTACAAGCCATCACTGTGGTCATAGTAATTTATGTTAAAATATGACGACCAAATCTAATGAAATATTTAATAAAATGATCATTACACTTTCAGTCAAATTCATTTTTAAAGCTCCAGAATGGGACTTTTGTCTCCTCCTTCTGGCGGAGACGGGTAATACACGCAAATGTCAACACACTGCTTATGCCATATTCTCTGCTGTAGCCTAACATGTTAAAATGGTGGATGAATTGTTTTCAGCATCACACAACCACAGCTAAATGACTTGCACATTTGAATTATTCATCCACATTCAAGTTAGCAGAGGGCTAACAGGAAGTAGCCATGTCAGTGGGCAGGCTGTGACCACCGAGCATGCTCAGTGTGCCCCTTCTCGGGAATGTCGCCATACACAAAAACTGGGGTGAAACGTTTAATGAACATTGTGTGAACTCATTTGGAGAAGGCTTTAATGTAAGGGACATTTATTTATACATGAAACAAGTAAATTAGCCTCTTAAGTAATTAAGCCTCTTTCTCTCTTAATAAATTAGCCTGATTAAAACTTGTTACCAAATCTTCACGAATTCAGAATCTTTAAAATTCAACCTTACACATCAATTATATCTACGATAATGTGAAGAAACGAAAATTAATGCCACCCCAAAAAGGCCTGGGCGTCTCTGTGGTGCTACCTCAGCCTCCACATGACCTCGTTAACAGCTGCTATTAAAACGCCATCTGTATATGGATAATATTCCTCGATACGGGTCACATTTCAGGAAAAATTCATGTTCGTCGGAGGTGTAAATGTGTTGTCATCTGATCTGCCTGACCACGTCTGGAGGCAGTTTGGCTGGAACCCTGTTTGGACCTGAGGTGGCATCCGCACCTACACAACATCTCCACTCTCAGCTGCAAACACCAGCTCTTGACTTCTCCATTCAGACGTGAGAAATAAAATAAAATTTAAAAAAAAGAAAAGAAAAAAGATTTAAGCCACAGGAACCGTCGGGAAAAAAGAGAGGAGCCTGGACAGTTTTGTCAAAAATACAAGACCGGGGTTTGACGCTGACCTGGCATTAAAGCGGAGGGAAATTGAAATACCTGATTATATGATGACAGCTTTCTTGCAGCTGAATGGAATAAAAACACCAGACGAATAAACGATCATTCGTTATTACCGAACCTGTGCAGATGGCACTTTAATACCAGGTGTAAATGCGGTCGCTGTGATGAATCGTAACAGTTACAGAGACCATGAATTACAGAAGCGAGGCATGTTTACGTTAATATTTATGGCTGCACGTACACAATGGCACCACACAAATATTCCAAATTAAATCTTCGTATAACTTGCGAACGCCTTTACCTCCTCCATGCAAATATCCCTCCAGTCGCCCCCTGATATAATAAAACAAATATTTGCAAACACTTTGCATGTTTGACTGATGGTGTTGAAACAGGTAGAGAAGGATGAACCAGCCAATCGTGCAGCCCGAGGCGCGACACGTATTTGTTGACAGGTTTATGAGTCAAGGCGGGTTGCTGCTCCCGTTTGTTGTGTGAAGCGGCGGCCAGGCAGCCGCTCATTCTGAGAGGGCGCAGTGTTGTTTTCACTGGCATTCCTCAATCTTGGGTTAAGGATTACATCTAACCGGAGCAGGAAGGAATTCCTGTCATCATGTGCTCGGCAAAGGCGGCATTCAGCCCGGCATGAAACATGGATGAAGCATTACAGCGCGATGAGTTTAGCATCAGCCCGTGTGTTTTGACAAACAAAAAACAAACTCGCAACATCCTTCTGAGAAGAGTTAAACTTATTTCCTTGACATCAGATGAGGTCAAACTACCAAAATAAGCCACACATTTCTAGGTATACCCGCAGATATGCATCGTGTGCAGACATGCTGCAGTGTAAACCCGATACGGCACCGACGTTTATCCAAACTTATACTTCCCAGACATCCCTCCTGACATCTCTCGATCTCTGGCCCGTTCAGCGTCTGCAGTTTGCTCGCTCCCTCTCGTCTCCATGTTGTCCTGTCAGCAATGCAGAGTCCACAGGGACAGGACAGTATGGAATGGTCAGATGGCCCAAAATAGCACTGCAGCAAGCAACTGATAGTGGGGGGGGGGGGGGGGTTTCAGTCGATCTCCCTTAGGTGAACACACACAAGCATTCACATCCTATGGCACCCATGTCATGTGAACTGACAAGTAGATGAGAGGTGAAACAAACGGAGCTTTTTGTTGCAAAATCATGAGTCATGGCAAATCTATTCTTAGGTCGGGGGTGTTTGTGTTGGCCCAAGTTGTGTGCACTTAAAGTGATGCTGCACAAAAGACGAGAGGAGTATCAAAAATCAGTTTGGGAACAAGCTGTGGGTCACTTTGGGCAGAGGAGCGTCATCAATGCATTACAGTTACATAAACGGAGGTGGGCCGCAGAGGAGGTCTTTCATTATTCATTCAAAACTTCTAAAAAGATACTGGATCCATCCACGTATTAATTTTTAATTCTAGATGGAAATTTAAATACTTTTTGAAACCCTATTTCCGACTTCTCTTGCAGAGCTTCCGGCTCCTGGCCCCGGACCATGCCGCCCCCGCAGGGTTCTTAGTGTATGCCTGTTGGCTTCCAACCGTCGCCACTGCAAAGTGGGATGTAAACAGAGCGAGCACGTCCTGCCAGACTCACAGGTAGAGGCGCAAAGACCTGCCGGAGGGAGGGACGGACAGACGGACGGACGCGGCTGCTGTGGGTGTTTCTCTGGCAGTGTCTTAGCTGGTTGTTGTGAGGAGTGAGAACGAAGCAATCAGCAAGTATACTGCCGCAGAAATTCTTCGCAATTAAGAGGCCACGGCGGAGGACAGGAGGCTTATCGGCCGGGTAGCAAACGTGGGTCCTGCTGCCGCCGCAAGTGTTTGCATGCAAATCCGAGGACTTTGACGCAGAATTAATCGAAGATCGACAGAGAGCATGACCTTTGTGTTGACAACATTACAGCTGGATCAAGGCATCACACTTCTTCAGTTTGTTTTCCACTGGTGTGACGCTCTGCTGCCATCTGGTGACTGACAACAAACTCCCAGCATGCTTGTGGTTCGTCACACACTGCAGCACGTCATGTGTAACCCCCATTCTGTTCTGAGATCCCTCTCATTCACAAAATAGAGCTTCGGCATGCCATTACACCAGACTTCCTGTTGCAAATGCATTATGTATTTTTGCTTCATTAATTATAAATGTTTTTCCTTCAAGTAGCAAACACTTTTCACTGGATGGAGTGATTTCCTTATGTATCAGGTGCAGTCTAATAATGTACTGATGCCGCTCAAATTGTAAAAAAACAAAAAACAAAACTCAAGTGAATAAAGTTCAGTGGAAGATTGATCCAAGCTGTGTTCACATTTATTTTGTAACTGTGGGAATCTTAAGTTGCATTTGAAACCTTTTTGGAGAAAACATGCGAACGCAGTCAAAAAAACAAACAAAAAAAAGAGCGGAGATGAGCCGGAACGTCCTGGAATCAAGTCCTAACTCACAGAGCAGAGCTGAACGTGCCAGCTAATCATTATTTTTTAAATCCAGAATGATCAAAATCTCAGTTATCGCGAGGACTGAAAGGAAAACCCTGCGTGCTGTAAGAGTGACTGTGAGTTCTTGGTGACTCTGAAGACTGCGGGCGCGTTTGCCTGCAGGACAGAACGCAGGGAGCCACTGCACTGCTGCAAACACAAGGGGGTTGCAGTTTTTTTCTGGGATTCAGCAATGCAGGAGCTGTGAAATCCTGCACCCCTCAAAAAGTCTGCTTCCATCTAAAAAAAAAAATTAAATAAAAAAATCTGTCTAATCGTTTAAAGTCAACCGCTGGATGACATAATTCACATCACAAATCTTGGTAATTAAATTCTCGCTGCTGCTGACTTTAATGTTTACAATACTTCGGTTTTTGTGTGTGTGTGTTTGTCAATTTTTGGTATTTATTCTCTATTATGCCACTGGAAAAATTCTTAATTCTAGAAAAATAAATAAATAAATAAATAAATGTGTCACAGTCTTTGGGACCTCCTTGCACAATCTTTGAATGAGCAATAAATAATCATAAGTAAGATCCCCCTCACCTCATCAGATAAGCACCGACCGCCATCGAGGCCTCACTCTCACGTGCACTGACCCACCTGCCACACACACTGAGCGCTAGAAGGACCACGGAAGAGGTTACGTTTATTATTTTTGACTTCTTTGCCAAACGGTAGGAATATTTTTTTGGTTTCGTTGCCTTCACAACCCGGGAAACCGCAGCTGCTTTTACCACCAAGTAACTGCAGGTGTCGCCAAACCTCCCAGAACTGACATTTTAAAGATGGCGGCTGTAACTCTGAGGCAAACCAGCGGCCGTACAGCGGCACATTTTAGGTCAGAATGTTTAAATATTGACTAAGAAAGGCGACTTGCCGAAGGCGACTTTGGTCAGGTACGGTAATAAGATTGATGTGCCTTTTAAACGCTATGTGCAGGCTGAGGGCTGCAGATCATCTCCACCATGGGCCCCTGAAGATCTTGACATAACGTTCAAATGATGAATTGGCCTCACGACAGTTTTCTGGAACACTTTTGTTCCGCTTCGTCTGATGAATCCTCCTTGGATACGAGTCATTTATCACTAAAACAACAAACATTATCAGCCTCAAATTAAAGACGCCCGAGTCCGAGACTTTGCGACAGACGTTTTTCATTATTTTGAACAGAGGTCGCCTCATCTTGTGTGGCTGACCTCTGGCTCCTTACACTGGCGTGACTGATTGATTCTGGCATTATTCTGGAGCTTGATTGATAACTTCTCAGCTCTAATCTTCAAAACTGGGCTCTTGTATCATTTTGCTCCTGATTAACCTGACACCTCAGTTGTAGGTCTTTTTTCATTACTTCTTACATTTCCAAAACTCACTTGACCAGAGTTGATGACTGGGAATGCAACCTTTCCCTGTGGAAGGTTAAAGGTTTGCTTTGAAAGGTGGTGTGACGGTGGCAGGGGAAGACTTTTGACATAGCCAAGATATTTCCAAGTAAAGAATAACGAGACAAAACCAACTTGAGCATACACAAAAATGTGTACATCAGTCAAATCATTACCTTAAACGATGTTTTTTTTAAATTTATATTATATTTTGTGTCTGGCGCAAAACGGGGGCATGAAAGAATAGCAAAGGAAACATAAACATTACAAAAACATAGCACATCAGCCTCATTTTTATTTTAAGTAGATACATTTGTTATGATTATTTAGGATGAGTTTGTTAAAAAAAATTTAATTAATCAACTGAACAGTACTAAAATCTGTTGAGCATTTAATGATTTTATATTCCAATATGTTCAGAACTTAGCTAATAACTATTAATGCTAATCAGTCTGAATTCTATCATTAAAAACAAGCCCAGTTTGACTTTTGGGGACTTTTCTGTCAGATGGGAGTTTAAGGGCACGTCTCCCATGTGAGAATCACGTTTAAAATGAAATACTTTAAGACAGAGGTCAGTGTTCATCAAGAGCGCCTGGGAGGTTTAACATGTGCTTTATTAATAAGTTATTTGTTGCCGATGTGTTATCTCACGCCGGTTAGGACCATTAAAAATAGCCTGATGGATGCAGCAGCTGACTGTCCAGGGAGGGAGGCGGGGAGGGAGGGGTTAACCACCGGGCTGAAGTTTGGTCTGGTTCCTGCCACAGACATGGACTCCGGTTCCAACTGACGCGCAGGGACAGTAAAGAGTTCTCTTTTTCTTTTTAATGGAAGGGGGGCTGGTTAGAACCGCAAGTATGTTGTGATTTTTGACCTCAGAAACAAGAGCGAGCGATGGAAAACAACAACAACAACAACCAGACAGTTGTGTACTTTTCGGAGCAGGTGATCGTGTTGGCGTCGTGTGCGCTCTCCTTCCTGGGCTCATCCCTCATCATCCTCACCTACATTTGTTGGGCGGATTTGAGAACGACCCCGCGGAGGCTCCTGGTCTTCCTCTCGGTGTCGGACTGGCTCTCCGCCGTCTCCTACGCTTTCGGAGTCTGGAGAGTTTTCAGCTCCGACTCGTTGGACTGCGTGGTCCAAGGAGCGGTCTCCACCTTCGCCAACACCAGCTCCTTCTTCTGGACCGTGGCCATCGCCCTCTACCTGTACGTCTTCATCGTCCGGGCCAGTAAGAGCCTCGCCGACAGCCTGGTGCTGTTTTTCCACCTGGTCAGGTAAGTTAGCGCCCCGTGGATGCTAAGCTAGCTGGAGGAAGTCAAGTTGAGTCGCTTTGAGGTGTGAAGCAGACACGCACCACTGAAGAAGAAAGCTTTACCCTAAAAACATCCCGTGAAGAAGAAAGATTCACCCTAAAAATATCCCGTGAAGAAGAAAGATTTACCCTAAAAACATCCCGTGGCGCCAGTATGGAGGACAAACTTTGTCAAAATAATAAAAAAAACAACAACAACAAATGCTGGAACAACGTAATACTTTTCCAACAAATGTGTGAATGTCAGTCAGTTTAAATTAATGATGCATTGTTGTTCTCACTAAGGTCCAGTAACAGGTTACTGGCCGGTCCTTCATTAGCATTGTAGATTAGTACAAATACTATTTTATTTATTATGATTTTTTTTATTTTATGTAAAATATGTACATGGAGACAAGAGATGACAATTGGCGTTGGGCCATAGTTGGTCCAGTATGTTTATTGTACTCTGTGTTTTAAGTAAAGTAATAGAGGGTGCCTGTAAATTATATATTCATGTACATTTACAGAAATGGAACATGGATAAACGGTAAAGGAATGTGAGCATTAATGATTAAACGTGACAAAAAATTAAGCTATTATCACTTTTTTTATAGGTGTGCGTATTTGTTTTCAAATTACATTTACATGTGTTTGTTAAATGAGGCTTTCATTCCACACTTGTTCAAGCATTTATTCTTTTAATCATTGGTGATTATGCTAAGTTTAATTTTCCACCAAACAAAAAAACAAAAAAATCCATGTTATGTAATGCTACATTTTTAAGCTCCCAGCACGGTTCAGAGTTGCGTTCGTAGGAAAATACCGCTAATGTTGCCTGCAGGCCGTCTCAGCTTACAGCCACGTTTCCGTGGTAACGGGGCGTGGTGTTGTGCTGACATTCATTTATGTGGTCAAACCCTTTTTACCGTCATTCCTGGAAAACTCTTGCATGTATAAACGTGATGTTAAAAAACAAACAAAACTGCATCCTGAACATAACGCAGTACCATTGTCCCGTTTGCAGCCGCCAACAAGACAAAATGTGTGTGTTTTTGGGAGTACGCGCCTTCATGTTGGAGACTCAAAACTACATCATCACAGTCTGTGGTATTTCCTATACTGACAAGTGCAAGATTAACATGGTTATGCAGCAGTGAGACCAAAGCCTTATAAAAACACAGGAATGATGCAGACAAAGTACCCGTTTAAGCCATAAAACCAAAGCAAAACACCATCAGTTAATAACGCCTGTGGTACTTCATGGCGCACCGTGGTAGAAATACTGCAAACAGGATTTCAAAGTAGGAAAGAAAACTGTTCCTTTCAGCCTCCTGCCAGGCTTGAGACTGTGTGGACAAAAATAGAGCACCCTGAGAGTCTGTACGGTAGTGACATAATTCAACAACTCTGCATTGACGTCGTCCTCGGAAACATCACCACAGTTGACAAGTTGTGTGTATCAGTGTATTGTAAAGGACACAATGTGGCGCAGCCCGAGTAATGAGACGAGAGGGGAGCAGGGGAGCGTATCCCTCCACCGAGGCAAGGCGAGCTTATTTATGAAGCACATTTGGACAACAAGGCAATTCAAAGTGCTTTACATAAAACATCCAGCAAGTAAAAGCAACAGGCGACATAAAAAGCAGAATTGCATTAATTACATTAACTACCTTTTGAGTTAGAATTGAAACCTGGGTAGGAAACGGACGTGAAACCTAAGCAGGAGACAGGTAAAACATAACCGAGGTTCGGGTGCAGTATGAGATTTTAATCAGAAGCCTCAGGTTTGATTTAATCAAAAAGGCAGCAGCAAACAGAAAAGTCCTCAGCCCTGGTCTAAGAAAGAACTGCAGGTCTCAGGGAGTTTGTCCCGGATACGTGGAGGGTGAAAACTAAACGCTGCTTCTCCGTGTTCAGTTCTTGACTCTGGGGGACAGAAAGCAGACCTGTCCCAGATGACCTGAGAGGTCTGGGTGGTTCATAACGTACCAGCAGCAACAGAACCACCTTGAAGTCAACAGGAAGCCAAGTGCAAAGACCTGAGGACTTGCAGTGACGTGATCCACCCTCCCAGCCGTGGCGAGGACTGGAGCATTGGCGTCCTGAATCGGCTGCAGCTGTCTGATGGTCTTTTTTATTTAGGGAGGCCAGCGAAGACACTGTTACAGTAGTCGAGTCTGCGGAAGATAAATGCATTATCATTACCGCTAAAAGCTTTTCGACACACACTTTTTTTTCTTTCTTATTTAAGCAGCGTGACATTTCTCCATGGCCCCCAGCTTCTCCTGGGCAGGGTTGTGAGCGTTGAAGAGCCTTGCAACCCGGGCCCTTTTTACCAGGTCTGGTTCCCCAAATCAAACCACTTGTTCTTCTACCTGAGTTCTGTCATCCGTCCACAACTTGTGAGTTATCCTGCTAACCGGCTGACGCACACCGGTTGTACCCGCTTGGTAGAAGTGCAGAAATAAAATAAATATAAAATCGTGTTTGGTGACCACTTTTCCAGAGGAGGAGCGCCACTGGGTGATGAAGACAATGACAAATTTCGACCGATCTGTAGAAGTATGGCGTCCATGCGTCAGTAGATGTATTTGGACGACCCCCCCCCCCCTTACATTAATGAGCTGTCTGTGTTGATTACAGGGATGTAGAGAGAGAATCGACCACACGGCACGCTCTCTGGGTCTCTGAATTTTGTTGTTGTTGTTTTTTTGTTCTTGTGGATTCCTGAATGTTCCGTACGGTCGCTCACACAGCAGAGGCCTCGGGCCGCAGTGCTGTTGATAATGAGCCGTTTTACTGCTGCTTGTACGACACAACACCAACAAGTGTGTGGTCTGTTAATGGAGATGATCTAAACGATGCTGTCACATGTTTCTTCAGAATTTTACTTGAAGTTGGTAGAGATGTTCAAGATAAGTAGTTCACCCTCGGGGAAGTGACGCTGTGTCTCTAAAACTCTTGTTGTGGTTTGCTAGCTGGGGCGTTCCTCTGGCCATCACGGTCGCAGCCGTGTGCCTGAACAAGATTGGCTACGACGCGTCGGAGGTGTCGGTGGGATGGTGCTGGGTCAGGATCCAGGCCCCTGACCGGGTCCTGTGGATGCTGTTGACTGGAAAGATCTGGGAGTTCCTGGCTTACGTCATCCTCCCCGTCCTCTACGTCCTGATCAAGAGGCACATCCACATAGCGGTGAGAACCCCCGTCAGGTCACCTCGCCCCCCTCCTAAAGCGGCCCTGCAGCAGTTTTAAATACATGAAGACTCAAATGCGTTAAGCTCCATTTGAGGGCAAAATGAATTCTTCTAAGGGACAGAAAGTTCCAGAGCTTTGGCCCGACTGATGCAGGATTTCTGATGGCGATACCGATATTGAGGAGTAAGCGAATTCAAATATGTACAAGCCACATATGTGGTTGGTTTGTCTTCACTGTGATAGCTCACATTTGGCGATCAAACTCTCATACGTTGCATTTTATCAGTCAACGAGAGCAAAGCTGATACTGGACTGTCTGCAGGCCAATGTTAGCACCTATTACCGAGTTCTTTTTACAGTGACCCTTCGGATGGAAGGGAAGGAACAAAAAAGAAGTACGACATGCGTACAAATATCAGATTAAACGTGCGGGGTTATACCTGCGATACGTCAGTATCGGCCAAACCGACGATAGCGATCAGGTGCTACTTTTCAATCCTCATCTGGTTCTCTTTCATCTGAAATGTTGCTGTTTCCATTTCAAAACTTTGTCTTTTTTTAAAAATATATGTATATATAACTCTGGTTTCTGTGTAACGCAGCATGCCGCCCTGTCCGAGTACCGTCCCATCTTGGCTAACAGGGCGCCATCGCACCCTTTCTCCTCCATGGCTGATACCAAACTCACACTCATCCCCGTCATCTTCATCGTCCTCCGCATCTGGAGCACAGTGCGCTTCGTTCTGCTGCTGGCTGGATCTCCAGCCAGACAGAACCCAGTACTGGTCACGCTACATGTGAGTGACTCATCATAGACTAGGATGAGCTCCAATTGAGTAACGCTATCTGTCACACATGTATTTTTAGTATGGCACACATATTTTAGTACAGTACTAGCATTGTCATTATCACATTAATATCAGTATTGCATGTACCAGTATCATTGCTGGAACTACTCTAATACTGATACTTTTGATTATTCTGGGGTTTGTTGTCATGGTAGGTGCTCTTCTTGTTAGCTATTTTGCCATTATTGTTTGTAGTTGTTTATCTCTTTCTTGGTCCCCGTCTATCTGTCTGTCTGTCTCGCTCTCCATTTCTCTCTTTCCTGCTCTCCTTACCCAAACCGCTGGAGGCAGAAGGCTGGCTTAGTTTGTTTCAAGGAAGTTTTTCATTGTGTCTTGCCGGTTGTCTTGTAACTACAGAGTCTGGTTCTCGACTTCTCTCGAGTATCGGTTGCTGCTCTTCCCGTAAGTGCTTCTGTTGTGACCTTCCAGGGAATCGGCAACACCTCTCAGGGAGCCGCCAACTGCATCATGTTCGTATTTTTCACCCAGCCAATCCGCTCTCGCCTCTGCACTGCGCTCTGCTGCTGCTCCAAGTGTCGGGCAGAAACGCAGCACGCGCACCGCGACGGGCTGCCGTCGGGACAGGACCCCCCCGCTCAGAGTGAAGAGAGCAGCAGCAGCCGAGCTCGGACTGATAGATGATGCTCCATCGTGTGGATGTGAACGTTGTCACGACGGGAGCGGCGGATGGACGCAGCTTTGCTTTCTCCTGCAGGTCGGTCGGAGCTGCAGATACACAGGAAGTCACACGGCTGCATTTGAGGGATGATGATGACACACACACACACACTCACTCACACACTCACACACACCAGCAGTGGGTGACACATTCCAGGAGCAGCAGACTGAACGTGTCCCTCATACATCCGCTTATCTAATGTGCTGTGTATCAAACTATGAAATGTTACACTCCATGAAGGTCAAATGAAGGGCTTTATTTATCATGTACTGTCTGCAGCTACTCTCATCACATTAATATTCAGTTGTATTCATGATAATAAAAAATTTGAATGATATTCTCAGTTTGTGTAATAAATAAACGGTAAATTGGTTTTATCTTTTTATGGTTCCTGCGACTCAACTTAAGCTGAGCGATACGGTCGAGGTGGAATCATAAAGCAACAGTTATCGACCATCGCAGGTTCAGAAAGTGAGATTGTCGAAGAAGAATGTTTAATGGAGACGGGTGTGATTGACTGGCCTTGTTCTAAGTCCCTAAACATGCCAGAGGGAGAAAATAGATCATTTTGTGGCCACAAGATTGAGCTTTTTCTCTTAACTTAATTATCTGGTGGCCATGTAACTTGATCCCTCTTAGTGTAAATAAATTGTATCTCGTTGCTGCTGAATGATTATGAACTCCTGAACCATAAAAATCACTGGTTATCTGTTTAATGTGATTATTATCCTTGTGTATATTCAGTATGACTTTTTTTATAAGAAGAAATTAACTGAATGTTCAATAAACCAGTTAATAAAATGTCAACGTGAACGCAGTCTGTCAGTCTTCCCTCGTGGTGCTCGTCTCTTGGCGCTTGCCCTTCCCCAACGGCGCCGTTGCCACATCGGCTCAGGCAGAAGTTGCTGAAGCGCAGCAGCGTTTGACGTGTCACTAAAATAAAACCAGCAGCATCATCCCCGTCGTCATGGTCAGGATGTATGAACCGCCATCACATGTCATCCTTCCTGCTCGAGCGCTTCTCATGAGCCTCACTTCCCCTTTGCCGCCTCCGTTTGTTGATTTGGTCAACCTGGGAGGGTTACGACACCCCCCCCCCCCCCCCCCCCCCGGTGCCTTCCAAGGACCTTGAGTCACAATGACCCTGCCTTGAGCTACGTACAAATAAAATTAACAACTTTGATTGTTGGAAAAAGGGAAGAAAGGGGGCATTTCATCATGTTGGCAGTTTCTTCAGCACAAGTGGTGATGGCTTATTTGACCCCCGCGGAGGCCGGTTGCTTGTTTAAGGCGTCGTCTTTGGGGTGGCGTCATGTGAGGCGGATTTACTGGTCTTTTATGGCTCCTGGTGGTTTGTAAACAACCCAGTCGTGTATTATGTTGTAGTAATAAACCTCTTTATCAGGTCCGACAGACTTTTCAATACACAGTAAAAACACTCTACTCTTATGAAGGCAGCTTAAACATAATTTCCAGAACACGGAGACTTTATAGGCTCCTGTTTGTTCTGAAAATATTAAAAGCGTGTTTTTTTCTTCTTCTATGAGATAAAAATCTAATTTTATCCTCCAGCAAAA
This sequence comes from Aulostomus chinensis, assembly GCF_037954235.1. Lineage (NCBI taxonomy): Eukaryota > Metazoa > Chordata > Actinopteri > Syngnathiformes > Aulostomidae > Aulostomus > Aulostomus chinensis. Next base: position 26,068,303 of record NC_141328.1, on the reverse strand, counting down.
GTAATGACACACAGTGCAGGAGTCATTCTCCGAGGACCAGCAGTAATACCGGGTTGCATGTCTGGGAAAATGGAGAAGTGATGATAGTTAATGCTGATCGCTTCAAAAAAAAAAAGGCCATTTTTTGTTTTGTCCTTGGCGACAGCTCCACAGACGGCTGCCGCATGGCCGTGTGTTCTGAGGGGAATAATCCATTGTGTCAGGTCTGAGATTTGGCTGACATTGAAGCAGCTCCTGCCTGTGGAAACACTTCAAGAAGGGGTCTTTGCTCCCTCCTCCACTGGCTCCCTGCCCACTCAATTCATTAAGTAAAAGAGGACCACAGGGCTGCACCGCGCCACAAGAGGCCGTCGCTCACCGGTCGAATTAATGGAGGCCTTTTTTTTTTTTTTTTTTTCCTTCCGTCCGTCCTTCTCAAACATGTTGTCCACCAGAGGTAGTGGACAGCAACGGGACCAGTTTTACACATTTAATAGAAAACATCAAACACTCATGATAAGAATGTTGCTGGGCAGCGTCGTTTGGTGGATTTGAGGTGGCAAAACGGAGCTTTGTGTTTGCACTTGACGCGTGACATGTTGCTTCTTCCCCTTTTTTTCCAGTTTTTTTTTCACTTCGGTAAAGTTGGAAAGATATTGGCAGATTCGAACTTCCGAGATCGAAACGTTCTTAAAATACAAACGATGCATCTCTGCTATTGTAGTTGTGCAGACAATGGGCCACAACCGCAATTTAACCGAAATGAGGCGTCTTTTGCATTCGACAAATAACATTGTTTTCTATGTGCAGCGGACGGAGAGGCGAGAGCGCAGGGACCGTCTACAAAGTGCAGCCCCGAAGGGAAAAAATATTCAATGACGTCACAATTACACACTGTAGTATCACCAAATTCAGATCGACCATCATGGGTGTGCTACTGGTTATACTAAAACACTTGGTTTGGGAAAAATGCTTTTGTACATTTTTGGGTAATGTAATTATTATTTTTATGGAAATATTGAACTGGTTCTTGATTTGCGGCCAGTCCATTCCCATGTTTATGTTTTGATTTTTGAATACATTTTCCATCATTTCATAGTGACTGTTGTTTGCAGTCTCTAGCATAAACACATTTTTAAATACTTAATACTTGGATGAACCATCATCCTAGGGACGCGTCTGTACTGTGGCCGAGCATCAGTGTAATCCAATGTGTGCCTTTGTGACTACAATTCACCATAGACAAATAAGACAGCGGTCAAATATGGCATTGAATTCATCCTCAAAGACTGTTTGACAAATGGCTAAAAAGACTTTTAAATTGCTGAGTTACTTTTTATGATTATTTCAACAAAAACAAAATGTACAAAGAAAGAGAGCTCATCAGCATCCGCTATAAGCAAAAGTACAACTATCAATACCAGAAGACACTCCTAATGTGCAGACTACAGACAGGCTTCTGTCTCCACCAGTAGTCTTGCTCTGCTCTCTTTCCAGCTGATGTTAGATTTAGTCGAGTTGAGAGTCTAGACCAGGGGGGGACAACCATGTGCCAAGGAGAGCCGTGTGTATGCAGGTTTTCCTTCCAACCCAACACTTTACCAGGTGACCTCACTGATTAACACTCCTCTGTGGCTGAAGGTGTGTTAATCAGTGGAATCACCTGTTAAAGTACTTGGTTGGAAGGAAAACCTTCATACACACGGCCCTCCATGGCACATGGTTGTCCCCCCCTGGTCTAGAAGATGTACCTGCGAGCTGTGATTGACTAGGTGTCAGCGGAGGAAGGAAATGGAAAATTGGCAAAAATGTATAAAAGCATTTTCTCCTAAACGAAGTGTTGTAGTATAACCAGTAGCACACCCTTGATGGTTGATCTGAATTTGGTGGTCCTACACTTAATATTGATCAAGTTATTGAGCAACATTTCCATAAAAATAAGAATAATAACAACAATTAGCCAAAAATGTACAAAAGCACTTTTTCCCAAACCAAGTGGTGTAGTATAACCAGTAGCACACCCATGATGGCTGGACTGAATTTGGTGGGTCTACACTGTGTAATAATGAAGTTATTGAACAATATTTCCATAAAAATTATAATTATATTCCCCCAAAATCAGCAAAAGTAGTTTTTTCCCAAACCAAGTGGTGTAGTATAACCAGTAGCACACCCATGATGGTTGATCTGAATTTGGTGATACTACAGTGTGTAATAATGAAGTTATTGAATATTTTTCCCTTCGGGGCTGCACTTTGTAGACGGTCCCTGCGCTCTCGCCTCTCCGTCCGCTGCACATTGAAAACAATGTTAATTGTCGAATGCAAAAGACGCCTCATTTCGGTTAAATTGCGGTTGTGGCCCATTGTCTGCACAACTACAATAGCAGAGATGCATCGTTTGTATTTTAAGAACGTTTCGATCTCGGAAGTTCGAATCTGCCAATATCTTTCCAACTTTACCGAAGTTTTTTTTTTCTCGGTGTGCTTCTGATGGTAAGTTTATCCTCTGTTCTCTCATTCGGCCTGGTAGATGAAGTTCCCCAGCACCACGACTCGTTCAGCATTATATCCACCAACTGTTTCATGCCTCAGATTCCACACCATGCACGCTTCACAACTGGGGGGGGGAACATTTTTATCCTAGGAAGACCACTGGTCAGAATCTGATCATGTTTTAAATTCCCACGGCCCAGCTTGCACCGTCATAATGTCTGAATACAACGTCTCGAGGCTTAAGTCTTACTTCCCTTTTTTAAGGTGACCATTGTGTGATTTATTTAATGTATCAAAGTTACGCTAAAAGGGGAAAAATGTCATGATTTCAATTAAAGCTCTGGCGCACGTCACTGCATCTGCGAGCTCATGTTGCCGAGACGATTAGCAAGCTTGGTTAGCTTCGTTAACCTACTGAAAACACAAGGAATTCAGTTTTCAACAAGAAATATAGCAACGCAGTTTTACGCCTCTATAAAGTGGGCAAAGTGGACCGCTAACAGGAACCTTGACCTTTGACCGCCAAAATCTTTTCAGGCCATACTTGGATCCTGGTGGAAGAAATTCCCTCAAGGTGTTGCTGAGGTATCACCTGAGCCAACACAAAAACCCCAGAACCTTCTACAGATGACCTCAGTGTCACAGACTGTGTTTCACTCAACAAAGTCAACATAAAAGGCAGACTGACAGACTCGGGCGTAGTGGTGAGGTGGCACGTGACAAATGAAATCAATCATTAATAAAAGAGATTCACAAGTGTTGTCTCGGCAGAAAATGAATCTGATCAATAACCAGTCTGCTGTTAATTGTCCTCAGTGTAGAAAAATGATACATTCTCATATTTTACAACATTGAAGTCTTTTCCAATCGTGATTTTTTTTTTTTTTTTTGCATCATTCTGCCTTGTGTTGTTGCAATAAACTCAGCCCACAGGTGGAGGAATAATAACAACGCTCATCGGCTTTACTGTCGCAATAAGTTTACCGTCTTTAATGGCAGGGACAATTGAGGCAATTAAGGTGACAATGCGGAGCAATAAAATATCAACATTCAGCCAAGGATTTAATATCTCAAGTGCACTGCATGCAAAACCTCCTGAAGTCACAGGAGCGCAGTCAGCAGCAGGAACGGGATAAACAACGCCAAGTTATAAACCAGTCTTACGCTCTCTGATCTCACGTCCAAAGGGCAGGCTGAAACCAGCGGTGCAGCTCGCCAGAGAACACGGCTTTTATTGCTGGAACTGACAATAAGCGCAAACGCATCCATGGAGAAGAACGAGGAAGGGGGAAAGCCTGCGGAGAGGAGAGGGGTGAGTAACCCACACGTCAAGATTTCAGGATGTATAAATGGTGTCATGCAGATGGATGTGTCACGTGTGTCACGTGTGTCACATGTTCCCGGCAGAGAATAACTCTGGTTCTGGCTTCCGCAACACTCGTTTCTGCATTTGGCTCCTCCTTCCAGTATGGATATAACGTGGCTGTGATCAACTCGCCATCACCGGTAACCCAAAGTGATGCTCTACCCCCTTAAAAAAAAAAAAAAAAAAAAGTGTTATGGACTTTGAAGTATTTAAGAGTCTAGAGCTCACAAAGATGTTTTTTCCCCCCACTGTATGACTTTTGTGACTCCAGAATGCTGGGAGGGCCAGCCACGTACATTTAGCACGAAGCTAATCTTAACTGATGGCTAAAAACAGCTGCAGCAACACGACAACAGCAAAAATTCCCAAGAACGTCCATTGGTGAAGATACCTCGCAGCAGCTTGGCGTAACAAGCAGGCACGTCCAATGGAAACAACCAGCCCACGCCTCTCCGCCCGTTTACCAAACACCAAACCAGGAGAGTTACAGTCTGTTTCCAGCTCAAATTGAAGCTTCACTTGCTGTTAGCTTCAAGCTAAATATACATGGCCGACTCTCTCTGCATCCTGGAGTCACAGCAAAGTGATGCAGGCGGGGAAAATGTGTTGGTGAGCTCAAGAGCACTATTTGTGAGAACTTGAAAGGTAGGAAGGAGCAGGAACTTGAGGTGTTGACGTGTCTCTGTACTGTCCTGCTCCCTCCAGTTTATGCAGCACTTCTACAACGCCACGTACGTGGAGCGTAACGGCAGACAGATGGAGGAGAACCTCCTGACCCTGCTGTGGTCGCTGTCTGTGTCCATGTACCCTCTTGGAGGCTTTTTTGGATCTCTGATGGTGGCGCCACTGGTCAACAAATTGGGGAGGTAATGCTGCATGTTATGTGCCACCCGAGAGTGGACATGTCCCATCATTTAAAGTGTTTGTTTGTCAGAAAGGGCACCCTCCTCTTCAACAACGTCTTCTCCATCGTCCCTGCTGTGATGATGGGCATCAGCGAGACTGTAGAGTCCTATGAGATCATCATCGTGGCCAGGTTCATTGTGGGCATCTGTGCAGGTTGGGAATGATTTTGGGGGGGGGGGGGGGGGGGGGTCAAGACGGAAAAGAATCGTTCTGTGTCAAGCTCTATCTTTTCTGCAGGTCTCTCCTCCAACGTAGTGCCCATGTATCTGGGAGAACTCTCTCCCAAAAACCTGAGAGGAGCGATAGGCATCATCCCACAGCTCTTCATCACCATTGGCATCCTCAGTGCTCAAGTGCTGGGCATCAGACACATACTGGGCAACAGCACAGGTAGTGAAGCCCCAGTAACGCTTGTTGGAGATCTTTAATTGGTTAAATGTTGAGGCAAATCTGCGAAAGATTGGAGTCCTTAGGTGGGAAAATGGTGGGCCAGGTCTCTTTGCCAAGGGTTACACTTGGGCTAGAGTTGTTCCATCATTCATAGCTAAATATGGGCCCCATCCTAGCGTGTGTGTGTGTGTGTGTGTGTGTGTTTACTATCAGAGCTGTTATCAGGATTACACAAAAACTGCAAAGCTGGTTTCATAAAACTTAAAAACACGGGTCAAGACAGAACCCATCAAATTTGAGGGCTCATCCATTTAACGTAACATTATTTTGCAGTCAGAGTGCCCTTCTGGTTTAGAGAGAAGTGTCTCTGTTCCCTGTCGCTTCAGGCTGGACCCTCATGCTGGGCTTGACCGGTATCCCTGCTCTGGTAGAACTCCTGCTGCTGCCTTTCTTCCCAGAGAGCCCCAGGTACACCCTCATCCAGAAAGGGGATGAGAAGACTGCGCAGAAAGGTAAGAGAGAGGGAGCAAGAGGCGAGTCGCTCAGGCAAATGGTCTTTTGGTTCAGGTTCTGCCTCTCTCAGCTCTGCAGCGACTGCGTGGCTGGGATGATGTGGACGCAGAGCTGGCAGAGATGCGTCTGGAGGATCAGTCGGAGAAGGCGGAGGGCCGTCTGTCAGTGCTCTCCCTGCTGTCCCAGCGTTCCCTTCGCTGGCAGCTGGTCTCCATCATCATCATGAACATGGGTCAGCAGCTGTCGGGGGTCAATGCGGTGAGACGGCCAGCGGTCCCGGACTCAACTCACCCAGATTAGAATGTGCCGTTTGGGCTGCGCATCTCTTTAGTGTCGAATCCTGCTGACGCAGCAGAAGGTTCGCTCCTGCGTGTTTTAATTCAGTCCGTCTCTTGTTTAACATCCTCTCTCAGATCTACTACTACGCAGACAGCATCTACGCCTCCGCGGGGGTCAAGCACGGTGACATCCAGTATGTCACCGTGGGAACAGGGGCTGTGAATGTCCTCATGACCATAGCGGCTGTGGGTACCTTTTATTAAAAACTGTGTCAGGCAACGTTGAGGATAAAACAACACAAAGCAGTGTTTGTTCGTCCAGGTCTTCATCGTGGAGGCGACAGGACGGCGGTTCCTCCTCCTCTGTGGTTTCGGGATCTGCTGTGGAGCTTGTGCGCTGCTGACTGTCGCTCTCAACTTCCAGGTACAACGAGAAAGTTTCAGTGCAGCTCACCACCTCAACATGTTACTCTGCTGCTCTCTAGTGGTGCCTCATGCAAAAATGGTCATATTTTGTGTCCTGTTGTGTCTGGTGAGACGACACACTCACAGCAGACTGGAAACAGATTTTCTACCACTTTGTTCGTGAGTTGAAGCTTTAATTTGAGGATAATTACATCTAGAAGACAGTGACTGCATTTTAATGCATTACCTGGCTCACCCCTGATGACACGCCCGGGCCAAAGTCCGAAACTGAACAAAACATAACCTGAAAGTAACATAACAATGACAGGAAAATGAAGCAGAGATCCAAAAACTGAAAGAACAATACCTGAAAATGGAGAAAAAAAAGATCTGGAAAATTTTTAAAAAAGGACAATTGAACCTATAATAAAACAAATTTCAGAACCGCATCAAAATCTGTCTTGACTGCAGAATTTCAAACGCAAACCTTTGTAACTGATGACATCATCAAACTGCTCAAATGTGCAGACCACTCAGGATAGTGTGGCGCTGAGTCAGATAGATGAGACTCAGTCCTGACGCTGTCCCGCAGTGACGGGCCAAATTGTCTTCTGAGGAATCGAGGATCTGGTTTGATTATGTCCTGACAGGCCGGTGATGGGAGTGCGGGTGGGAGGGTAGAGAGGAAATACGCCGAGGAAAACCCAGGATGAGGAGGGAATAACTTGTTTAGCTAGTTGAAGGAATCTGCTGGGAACCGTCATGGGTTGTTCCTTGGCCAATTCTACACCCCCTCCTCCATTTTTTAAGAAAAAGTGGCCTGTAAACATGACCTCCTAAGAGGTCAGTGACGGGCAGAGTCACCTAATGCGTAAACATCTCTCAAATCTGAACGTCACCTGCGTTTCCGTGAGGTCTTTTGTCGAAAGGTTGAAAGTTTGAGTCTCTGTGCTGCAACCCAAATTCTGCACATCCTGCAGTTGGATCTCCTGCAGCGCTGTAGAAGATAGAGCGATGATTTGACATTTCCATTAGCTGAGCTCATGATGTTTAAACACAGTCACCCACCGCTAACGGGTTAGGAACACTGACCATCACATAACCACTGAGCCAGCTGCAACCCTGACTGGATCCATCGTTTTCAGAATGGTTTTGCAGGGGCACAGATGAGGAAAATCTTCTCAACTGAAGACACATTTTGCTCCTTTTAAAAAAAAAAAAAAAAAAAAAGCCCGGCAGTCAGTGCTGTTGCTTGTTGTTGACAGGACACCGTGCCATGGATGCCTTACATCAGCATCGCTTGTGTCATCATCTACGTCATGGGGCACGCCATCGGACCCAGTGAGTTGGCCGGCTTATTTACTCTCCCTGCTTTCAAAAGGGTGCATTAGCTGAAGTGTTGTTTGAACTTCAGCAAACATGTAGAGTGATAAGAGCCGTCCACTGTTTGACGCCGTGGCCCTGAAGACTAACGATTCATCTCCAGCTTTGGGTTGACCACATCTGTGCTCTGCAGGTCCCATTCCTTATGTGGTGACCACTGAAATGTTCCGGCAGTCGGCCAGACCCGCCGCCTTCATGGTCGCAGGCTCCGTCCACTGGCTCTCCAACTTCACCGTCGGCTTGCTTTTCCCCTTCCTGGAGGTCAGTTGCGAAATTCCCAAGGCGTTCTACAAACAGGGAGCAAAGTTGAGTAAAAATGTAATTGATTACAGCTGTCGTTTCAATGTAAGCAGCAACATCCTGGACATGACATGATGACATCTGGAATTTACTCGTTTCTTTCTTAACATTTGCAAAAACAAAGATCTCATCAAATATAAAGGGTTTATTGAGCAGCAGGGCTCAGCGGTAGAGTGGCCGTCTAGCAACCAAAGGGTCGCTGGTTCGATCCTCATGTCACCTGGTGACCACGGCCAAGTATCCTTGAGCAAGATACTGAACCCCCTAACTGCTCCTGATGGATGGCGATAATAATATTCATAATCTTGATTCCCTGTTTTACATTTTATCGTAAACGATGATGTTGACTTAATTAGTTCATTCATTGTATTCATTTTCCCCTGTTTTTATTTACCTGCTAAAAGAGATTTTGAGGCTCTCTCCATAACGTTCGTTTGTTTTTTTTTTTGTTTTTTTGTTTGTTTGTTTTTTTGCGGATAAATAAAAGTTGACGCAATATGCTCAATAAAACGAGGTCACGACACAGAGAAGCACCGCGGCGTGTTACTGACGTTCAGCCGAGTGTTTGGATTATTCTGTCACAACTTTATTGTTTGGGCTCAGTCTTGTCTGCATGACTTCCAAACACAGCGGTGACAAACCACTCCAGACACACTCCCGGCATCATCCAAGAAGTGTTTATGTTGTGTCAGGAAGTCAGTTCATGCCAGCTGAGCGATCAGTTCCACGCGCCTGATATTCTCCGATCCCTTCTCCTCGGAGGAATGGCATGAGCCCCAGTCTACTGCTAGGTTCTTTTGTCTCTGCTCTGATGGTGTGATCTTGAATGCAAATCTGACAATGATGTTCTTGTCATGTTTGCCTCGCTTGTGTCTTGATCTCTGAAAACATACAAGGGTGGAACAGAAACCATTCAAAAAAAACAAACCCCAAAAAACAAGCATCCGTCACCTTGGCTGCTGCTCTGGTCTCCAGACTCTCTCTGCTGAGCATATTTACGTTTCATCTCAAGGACACGCTGATCATATTTCCTCTCTCCCCCGTCTTCCTTCAGAGGGGCCTGGGCCCCTACAGCTTCATCATTTTTTCCTTCGTCTGTTTGGTTACGCTCATCTACATCTGGCTGGTGGTTCCTGAGACCAAGAACAAGACCTTCCTGGAGATCTGCCAGATGTTTGCCAAGAGGAACAAAGTGGAGATCAAGCTGGGCGATGGCGATCTGCCACTGAGGGAGAGAAAAGAGAGTCTGGAGGATGCCAAGGTCACGGCCTTCTGAAGACAAATGAGAACATTCAGAGGGGAGGAAGTCATCACTTCAGGGGTAATTGTAATGTGCTTGTAAGAAAGGTCCCTGTTATTTTGTATTTAGGATTGTTGTATTTGTTAGTTCCACCTTAAGAATAAACTAAGCCGTTAGTAATAGTGACCGGCCACCTTAAGTGCGCCGCGCGTTGCGGGATTATTTTTTCCTTTCAGAGCGACGGAGCGCTACGTTTTTTTTTTTCTATCACTTAACAAGAGCGGTAGCGATAATTTTTGGAGAATAGTTTGGTGTATGGTGCGGTGTGGTGGAAGGTGTGAAGAGGAATGTAACCAGCTGGTATGGAGGATCAACAACTATAACTCCGCGTCAAGTTCGAGTCAGTCCGGTGAGTTGTTAGCTAAGCGCCGTCGCGGCTATAGCTAGCTACAGCGTCTCCAGCTAACGGGAGCCAGCCTACAGCTGCGCGAGGACAGTGTGTAATAGAGAACAACTACATCGGAGAGTGAATGTAATGTACCCACCTGCTTATATCCTAATTAAAGTGGCCGAATACTCCATCCCCTCTCCTGTCAATTGTGTTCTAACCGACACCCCGGGGGCGAACAGAGCATATCCCCATACAATTAGTAACCGTAAACAGTCCTTCTAAAGTCTCCATAACAGTGCTGGACGTTGGAACAGAACTGGAATTGTTATATAATCTATTTTTTAGCTTGTATTTTAAATTTTAATAAACGTAATATCTTACTGCGAAAAGGTTTATGTGCTACATGTCGCAGGAGTCGTGAAACAAACCAAAAGTCAGTTGTAAAGCTTTAATGATGCCGCAAAGATATGAAAACAATACAAGGCAAAAGCTTTGAGATACATCTTGCATTAACTATTGACATACAAGTGCCTGAGAGACATTCAACCCTTCATGAAATCCTTTTAGCCCCCACCATCAGGTAGCGCACAGAGCCTCTCTCAGGAGCATCTGTACTGGCTCTCCAGCTGCACCCCTCCATACAGGCCCAGCTTGGTGGTCCCCCAGCTCAACACATTCCCCACCACTGTGCTATTCCTCTCGCATAACATCTGGTCCCGGATATCCGCTGTGGTCAACACGTAATCCCACACGTTCACATCTGTCATCTTTCCCACGAAGGCGTCTTCGTTCGAGATGCCCAGTAAACCGTCCTGGTCTTTGCCCAGGATGAACATCCCGCCAGGGCTGACTGTGTAACCGCTTTTCAAGTAGCGCTGCTCCCCCACCATACCGTTGATCCACAGCTCCGCGCCGCCCGTGTGGGATGACCAGGTGATGCAGTAGTTGGCCCAGTCAGGGGACTTGAAGTTGTGGGGCAAGTTGACAAACTCGTTGCCGATCCAGAGGCCCACCTCTTTACCACCTCCGTCCTCGCCGATGGAGATCATTAACTCGTTGTCATTGCCGTTGCTGGAGTAGGAGATGACGGTGTGAACCCCCTCGACTTGAGGCAAAACATGCATGCAGATGGTGAAGGAGTCCAGGTCCATGGGATGGCTGAGGCGGGCGAGGGCGTAACTGCCGGCGTTCTTCTCCTGGAAGTTGAGCACCAGCGGAAACAAACCTTGGGGTTCTGAGGAAGACAGAAGCCAGACTCATGAAGCAGAGCAAGAAGTGTCCATCGTTCACAGTCACAAATCAGCGTTTCAGAACAAAGTCAGTGACACACTCACCATATCTGGCTGGCTTGGAGTTGTGACGTCCACCTGAAGAGCACAAGTGGGGTGAATAAAAGCGGCTTTTTCTGTCTGTTCATCTGTAGCAACTTTTATGACTTGACTCACCCAAGTACATGTGCTTCCCAAGAGACGTGATCAGACCTTCGATCTTCAGGAGTCTGGATTCAATTTCATCTTGCCGGCAAAACGCTGGAAAAAAAAGTGAATGGAACCGGCAAAAATGAGACTTTTCTCTCTACCAGCACAGCTGTTTAATCACAGTGCCTCGACATTACACACTTCCTTTCCCAAGACGCGGCAAGAAAGAGGATTCCACAACTCGGTCGTTGAGCGGCTGAGCAATGCGGTAGTCATTCCACAGCGTCTGGTTGTGAATATCCATGAGTGTGCTCTCCAGTTTCCTGATCTGAGTGCAGAAGAATACGGGAGAAGGTTATTGGACAAATTCAAAATAAGCATGGATGAGTGGAGCGGAGTTTTTCCTGGGTGCCGCACCTGATTGTGTGAGAGAGTGATGGGTGTATCAAACACAGTCCAGAGGATGCTCTCGTAGCAGGGCGGAGTGGTGAGGGAGCCCTGGTACCTGAAGAAGTGGTTCAGGTTCTCTGGGAGCATGGAGCGAACATCCAGGCTGGATACGTTCATGGACTGACCTGTCACAGTCACGGGGTCACAAGGTCACGATCACAACAGACCTAGTTCACTCAGTTCCACCTGTAACTCACCTGCATACTTGATATTAGCCAGGTTGGAGATGAAGTCACTGTAGTAGGTGTTCTCAAAATGTCCGTCCTGTCAGTAAACCAGACTCGTTTTAGTTTATAAGCTCAGCCAAAAACTTGAACAGCTCAGTGAGGAAATCCAAGATGTCTGCCGTAATTCCTCATTCCAAAGAAAAAGTGTGTATACAGGAACCAGATATCCGTGCGTGAACTGGGATGGATGATTTCATCAGTCTGCAGTTCGGTTTTGTTTTCTCTTCCAAACGAGGAAGTTTAGTTTGATTTTTTTCATTACGGGTTGTGGCGCAGAAGGAGGCGGACCCAAATAAACAAAAAAGCAACGAGAAAGCTGGAAATGAAGAACTTGTATGCAATCTAAACACCCAAAAAGGAACAAAAAACAGAAGTCAAAACTCACAAATCTTGTGCAGAACACAGACTGAAAAACAGGTTGAACGGAGCCTTTGACAAAAGTAACAACTAAATGAACCCCAACAGGAAGAATGGGGTGATGGACAAGGAGTAAATGAGCTGATTGGCTAAGAGTCAGTACAGGTAGGCCGAAAACAATAGAGGGACAAAAAGAAAACGAGTCAGGCGGAGAATGAAGTTTTCAAAATGAAACAGGAATTAGCAGAAAGCAGAAAACTTCAACAACTTAAAAACAAAAAAAATCAAATTCTGAGGAAAAACCCAGATGTCATTTATGTTTGTCACATTGTGATTCTCTGCTTGTCTGATGAGGTTGTTACCACTGCGAGGACTGATGGCCAAGCCTACACACACATCTGTCAAGGCCTTCATTAACGTCTGGAAGTACATCAAGTACTACAAACATGCCTGCATTTTCATAAATGGGGTTTGTGGTATTTCCTGAAAATGACATTAAAAACTGCATCATAAAGACGGCAAAAGAAATCCTGGAGCTGCCTCAACATTCAAAGGGTTTCAAACGTATATAAAAGTAAAATAGATCTGTAATTGTCTCGCGTCTGCAACACCAGAGGAACTACGAGGAGTGAAACCCCCCCACCCCCCGCGCGCGCGCTGTCAACCGCTCCGGCAGCAGTGTGTGGGGGGGGGGAGAACTCCTCACAGCTGAGGCGCGCTGACTGCTGGAGAGGCAGATCATTCCTCCGGAAACCAGAGCTCATTCAACAAGTGGAGCCTCCCCCCAGGACAAAGTCACACCGCTTCAAAGGACTCTGGGTCATTGTGCGGCGTTGCACTTCAAAGATTTTCATTTAATATTATAAACATCCTACTGCAGAAACAGGGGCCATATACCTGAAATATTGCTGCATCCTGTGCAGATAACGAACAGTTTGATAGTTAGACAAAGCGGGCTGTGGAGGAAAGGGAACAAAGGTAATTGTGGCTTACGTACATCATAGAAAAAGGCGAGCACTGCCAACCCGTCTGGCTTATCTCTGGCTTCAGTAAAGCTCTTGTACTTGTCAGAGTTGTAATGGACAACATGGAGCTGGAAGACAAGGTGGGCACACACAGCAGGTTAGCTGCCAGAATAAGCTGGATGACCTTCTGCTCAAATTGGAGGAGTCAAAACATAGAACCAGCAAACTGAGGTCCGTTCAAAGACAGAACAGAGATACTTGAATGGGGGAACTTGAACCAATTAGCTTGTAGGCGCCTTGAGCTACAGAGGAAGCGTGGGATTGTTTTTCAAATTAAAAAAAAAAAAAAAAGACTAGGAGAAAGCTGCCAGATCTGGTTTCAATGGTAACAAAATGTAACACAAACGCCAGACAATAATCCTGATGGGTAGTGATAAATCATTGCAGCATTTCAACAGAACCCAAAAGGAGTTCCTGCTCTTGTGACATCATGTTCTCCATCTGTGTGGGAGCTACAATGATTTGTCATTTCCAGGGCAAAGAGACACGGTGGATCTTTCACTGCCGCCGTGGCGCTCCAGCTTCAGTGACACCGTTGGCATCTGCCTATTCTTGTCTAATCAGAGTTTGTAATCAACCTCCGCCATGTAACGGATGCCGTCGATGGTGTGCTCCGCTCCACTGGCCTCCAGGTCCCAGCCGCCCCAGTGCAGGTGCATCTGGACTGCTGTGTATTTTCCAGGGAGGCCCTTGGTGATCATCATCGTGGGAGGCAGGTCGATCTGAACTGGTTAAAACAGGAAAACATTCACGCTGTCAAGCAACTCAGCAGAAATCACCAACAAAAGAGAGGGAAAAAAAAGTTGTTTAAACCTGAAGATCTCACAATCTGTGCCTGAAGTGGTGGTGTGCTTCAGCTTTTTCTATGTAGGTTGTTTTTGTTTGTTTGTTTGTTTGTTTTTACCTTCCATGCATCCACTGATTCCACACAACGTGAAAATCACACGTTTTGTTTGTTTTGTGTATTTTGCCAATCAAGTAAAAGTCTTATGCAACTTTCAACTGTAAAAAGAGCACAAGCACATCATTCAAAGGCAGGACAAATACGTCACCACAAGGCCACCCGGGGGGGCAAGGATGGAACAAAACAGAGAAAAATATGGCATATAAAAGATGAATGGAGCCTACCAACGCACCTTGATGGTCTCGAGTGGCGTGTCTTACCCGTGTGGCCGTTGTTGGACATGAGGAAATTGCCTCTCTGGTCATCGTATCCGAGGAGCTCCAGCTGCAGCATGTCTGGGTTGTGTCTCACGTAGCGCCGCTGGATGTCAATAGGAGACTGTTTCTTCCCTCCACATGCGGGGTACTTGGTCGGCCAGTGCATCTGGTCCAAAGCTCCCTCTTCAGCATGAAATTAGTGAATGACATCGATCAGTCAAACTGTGGCATTAAAACATCCACAAAGTTGTTCGAGTGCCACTGGACCGAGATGAACCCATTCAGGGAGGAACTCCTGCAAGAAGTTTGTTCTTCTTCGTGGAGGATTAACCAGGTCACGGTGTTGGGTACACTGGTGGAAACTTGCCCAACTGGATATTGCAGCTAATCATTATTTCCCCATATATGCAATAACATATTTACCATAAAGAGGATTTGTCAAGGGCTCCTCTTGTGACCAAAGTTTCAGCTACGAAAAAGCCACGAAAACCCAGCATGTAAATGACTCGGGTGCAAAAATATTTAAAATAAATAAATACATGTATCATATTGGTTTTAAAAATTGTGAAAATGTCCTCATGTCGTCCATCACCCACACAAATGCGCACTGGACATGTTGTGACGCACGTATTACGCATCAAACATCTTCAGTTCTGTCACTTTAAAAAAAAAAAAAAAACATGAATAAATTTTTAGAGAAATTAAAATAATGATTTATGTAACATGCCATTCATAAATGATGAAGCCCACCTGTGTATGTCCAGTGTATCCCATCATGAGGAATCCCAGCGCTGACAACGCAAACCGCGACCGCGGAGACGAGCAGAGAGAAGAAGTCCATCGCTGCGTCCGCTCCTCTGACACCTCGCAGAGGTTTTCGCTCAACATTTAAAGTGCGAGTGAAGGGAGGTGGAGAGCCTCCGTTGTAAACGCCCAGAGCCTTTCTCGGCAGAGCTGGAGCGTCAGGGGCGGCCGACTTTCTGTGAAAGAAAGGTCTTTAGATTAGGATTAAGGGATTAAAATCCGTCACCGTGACAGAAATTGATCGATGCTCTCATTCTTATTTTCGGTGTATTTTCTGCAACTCTCATCCTCTGATACTTTAATTTCACCTGAGGTTCAAATGACCTCATCAGCGTTCCTGTTTTGCAGCTGAATTACTGGATTCCTGCTTCTTCTTCTTTTTTTTTCCTTTTCCCAACCTAAACTGTAACACACCTTGAAAAGCAACACGAGTTCATAAAACCAGAAGAGCTGCTCCAGTAGGAAATAATAGGATAATGTGTGACACCTGTAGATGCGCACTAGTTACAACACGTCCAACACCTCAGCCTGAAATGCCAGAGCTGTGAGTGTGTGAAGCTGCGGTGTGCCCAGGAGAAATATTAAAAAAAAAGGGAAAGAGAGGGGGGAAGAGAGAGGGAGAGAAAGGAGGGGAAAGTCGGAACATTTTGTGGGGTTATTTCAGGATTAGGACAAAACCCTGGTCAAGACTCTCCATCTTATTAAATAAACTCATTTCCATTCCTGCCCAGAGCGAGATTGGAAACATGTGTGATGAAGATGTTAGAGCGCTGCCATCAGCCTGCTGGCAGTAGTTCACCAATTAGTGGGTTCCAGTTACATTATTTTATTTTAGTTGTTGTTTTGTTTTGTTTTTTTACAAGACCTTATAAACCAGTAGTGATTTCCCGGAGTTCTGATGTCACTGCTTTACAAATAACCAGCGCAAAGTTACTCAATCTGGCCAAGAGGCTTCTGCGATTTGTGGCTTTTAGTCTCAGAGCAATAAACAGGTTATAAAGAGTTGACTAATACGCTTCTCTTAAAATGGTCGTTTTAGCTTCTTTTTGAAACTGTTATCGAAATGTAAAAACATATTTCGGAAAATGGTGAAACTCCCCGTGTATTTAACAAAAGCCAGAGTGGGTAAGAGTGAGTTTGGGGGTGGGGGGGCGTCGGGGGTCCTGTGACGTCACAAAGCATCGCTTTTTAGAATTGTGGACTAAAGCCTCACTGATTCGGATCCTGTCACAAAGTCATCCAAGCTCCAGCTGTCTATCACTGCGACAGGCCCCCTCCCCTCTTTTTATTTTTTTACTTGAACAGAAAAAAAAAAACTTTTTGCAGCTAAAAATGATCTCATGCAAACAACTTCAAACTTCATTTCCTCGAGGAACCAACAACACACACACACACACACACACACACACACACACACACACATACACACACACACACACACACACAGTCTGACACCGATCTGTGGAGTATTTGGACGACAGATAAGCAGAGATTCTTTACAGATTTTTTTTTAACAACTGGAGTTTAACCTGTACGCAAAGGTTAAAAATCAAAGTTCATGCTGGGATGTGTTTGGATAAGTGCGGTCAAAGAGAGTCCTGATAGCTGCAAAAGTGTGTGCGTGTATGTGTGTGTGTGTGTGCGTGCTTGCGTGTGTGTGTGTGTGTACGTACATAGAACTGATTGAATTACAAACTGATTAAAGGATTGAACTCGACACTCATGGTTCCGCTCCTAGAACCTTCCTCTGCACTTGATGGATACCAGTTGTCTTCCCGTCTGGATGTCAACGCCTGAGGGCTGACGGAGGCGGTTTTGAACCACCCCAGGTGGAGTGGACAGTGCTGACCTTTACGGGTGAGGTGTCAGGAGACTATTTTGTCTGGGATCATTAAGGGACCGCAGATTTGATGCCTCTCCGTGCTCAGCTTGCAAACACCAGCACTTAAACATGAACTGTTGCCGTCGTCTTCCCCCGGTTAATCACCGGGTTCAGCTTTGCTCCGAGGACGATCACAGTTTTTAAGGCCTTTGATGACGTCTCTGCGCCCGCCAGGAGCGAGCCTGATCATTTAGAGCCTGAGCCTGACGTGATACCGTCACCCTTGTGATGACCTCAGTAAAGACGAGACAAAAACAGTCAAGTAAACCACAACAAAAAACAAAAAATCCAGTCTTCAATTATAACGTTTTTTTTCTCCTTCTTCTTCTTCTTCTGGTGCGGCTGCAACCATCACCACAGGACTCCTGAGTCTGACCTTTTCAGGGGCGTCTTGCATTTTTATGAGCCAGATGAGAGGGGATTACGCAGAGGGTCTCTTTCTCCAGCCGCCCCGAGTCCTTCCCAGGGAAAAGTTGGTTTATGAGCTGGTTCTGATGGGGTGTGAAGCCGTTTGCTCGACTACAGGGAGACAACTAATGACGCGACAGCTCCAAGGGGTCGTTGTCTTCTGACGCCGTCACGTGTTTCACGAATCAAATAAGAAGGAAAAAAAAAACTTGCTTTACTAGTAAAGTTTTTGGCACACCAGTGCACAAGAAGACCTTACTAGTAAAGCAAAATCGCCGACGAGTAGAAAGTTTTGTATTACTAGTAATACTAGTACAGCTTTGAGTTTAAACGAGAAACATTTTCTGTTCACTAGTACTACTAGTACCACAAAGTTGTCCAATAGTTGGTGATTTTGCTACTCCCTACTTTCTACTTGCGCACTAGTGTGCCAAAAGACTTTAAAAGCAAAATTTTGTATACTAGTACTACTTGTAAACTCAGAATATCTTACTAGTAGTACTAGTAGACTGTTTAAATCTACTAATAGTACTAGTAAAGCCAGAAGAGTCACTAGTAGTACTACTACAGCTTTGACTTTTTAATAGAAACATTTTCTGTTTAGTAGTCCTACTAGGACCACAAAATTGTCTACTAGTAGATTATTTTGCTATACTAGTAAAGTCTACTCACACACTAGTGTGCCAAAAGACTCTACAAGTAAAGCAAAATTTTGGTTTACTCGTAATACAAGTAAACTCAAAATATCTTACAAGTAGTACTAGTGGACTGTTTCTAGTCTGCTAGTAAAGCCAAAAGAGTAACCTAGTAGTACTAGTAGACCTAATGCAAATGAATTAGGAGGGATTATAACCAAATCCAGCACTCTGGTTGGGGGTAATATTTTCAAACGCCCATGGGAAGCCTTAATTGGCTTTCCCCCTCCCCCTTATTAGCATATAAAGCTTACTAGTAGTACTAAAAAAAAAAAAAAGAAGAGTCAGCTAGTAGTACTAGTGAACATTTTTCAGTTTACTTGTAGTACTAGTGACACTTTTGGCTTCACTAGTAGTACTAGTGATACCTTTTGCTTCACTAGTAAAGTCTATTCGTGAACTAGCTGACCAAATTTGAGAACATGTACTCCAAATTTGAGTACTAGTAGAGCTGAACTAAGGTTGGTGTCGCTGACTCAGTTTTAGGCCTAAACAGCTTTCCATACACTGGGACGGGAATAACACACCTGCAATGCAGTGTAATATTTTCATTTTTATTTATTTTTTCATTATGAAGTAATTTGACTCTCTAGTATTTCGTACCTCTGAAACTGAAGCCACACTTCCGTTATCTGGAATGGGATCAATAAAATGTCTGACGACGTCAGTGTTGACATGTTTTGTGACGCCCGTCAGCGTTTCCTTCTGCCTCGTCTGTCCTCAGCAACGTCAAGAGGAGCGAACAGAATCTAAACAGCTGTGATGAAGTAAACAATATTTGAGCACGACAGTCAAATGACTTTGAATTAGATACGTCTGTGGCATCCAGCTGTGTTGATAGGACGTTTCCTGCAGGCAGCCACGCATCCTTCCTGAGCCATCAGGACACGTCTGATGGTTGGCAGTGTAGGTTTGTGTTTGTGAACCACATTTGTCAAACTGGTCGGATGCGTGGAAAGCCAAGACACAGTAGATGGGTTTTATTTGCTGGCTCCATCCAGGAGCCACTGAGCATGAAATCTTCTTCTTCTACTTCCAGGAACGCCCTGCACACATTCACACCTGGAGGCTGTCGAGTTCAACCAGCGTCACCGTCAGAGCCACCCAGCAGAGGTGTGAGCAGGCGTTTATATGCTCCTCTAACGCACTCCCTGACTGTTGGAGACTTTGCTGGAGCCAGACGGCCACAGCCACACAGGGAAGAGCTCATATTTAGCTGGGTTCCTCAGACCGATGCTGCCAGACTGGCGAACCGGCAGTCACTCACTCACACACCTCCAACAAGGCTGCCTCGCATTGTAATGTCAAGTAGAGCAGGAGGGACATCAGACTAAAAAAGCTCATTGCTGTCAGACTCTGGCTGGCAGGGCTGGCGTCTCAGTTACATGAGCACTGGCTGAAGGAAACAAGCTGCACATCAACAGCTGTCCTGTCACGCTTCCACACATTTTGGTGCAGCTTTGTAACAGGGAGCCAGAGGAGTTGACCAAAGCATTCCACAGAGGGATGGCAGGAGCAGGGCTCCAGCGACTGGCATGCAGGTTCAGTGTGTTGGCTTTCTGTTTGCCTGGGAACGATTTCCTGTTACTCAGCACTGCCACTGTCGAACATTCACACTGCTGAACCTGCCTGGAGCAGTCGAGAGGCGCTCGGCTTGGGATCGTTCGCAGCCTCCTGGAGAAGATGTGAAGGTGTTTGGGGTAAATTTTGGTCAAATTATTATCACTTTTTTTAATTCAAGTAAAGCGATTAAAAAAAACATGCCAACATATGACATCAGCATACATATTTCCACAAAAATAGACAGATACACAGTCAGATGGCATCTCTCCTGGGTTTTCCTTTAAAAAAAAACTAAACAAAGCAAAAAAAAGAAGACAAAACTCACCCTTTTATTATGCTATTTTTTATTATTATTTTACTATTTATTATTATTATCCATTTCAGCTCGACAACATTCCATCCATCCATCGTCATCGTCATCTTCCTACATTAAGGGTCGCGGGGTTATCCCAGCGTCAACGGGCGTGAGGCGGGGTTCACCCTGGACAGGTCGCCAGTCCATCGCAGGGCCAACATAGAGAGACGAACAACCATTCACACTCACATTCATACCTACGGTCAATTTAGAGTATCAATCAGCCTAGTCCCCAATTGCATGTTTTTGGACTGTGGGAGGAAGCCGGAGAACCCACGCAGACACGGGGAGAACATGGAGACTCCACACAGAAAGATCCTGTGCCTGAGCCGGGACTCGAACCTGGAACCTTCTTGCTGTGAGGCCACAGTGCTGACCACTGCACCACCGTGCAGCCCCTCGACAACATTTAGGGCACGCAAATCAAACACAACAGAAGAAGAAGAAAAACACAAGTGCGTATTTTTTTTGTTAAATAGATAAAATATACAACAATAAAAGGCAAAGAAACAAACGCAGTAGCACATGGTGGGTTTTACTGATAGACCAAAGCAAATTCTTGCTTGAATACCAAAGGAGTCTTCCGCTACTTTTAAAAATAAATGGCTTTTATTTGACAGGAAATTGATTTACTACCGAAAACCGCGAGATCAACCACGGCAGTAATGCTGAAAATGTCTTTGCTACGCTTCAATCACGACTTCTCCCGTTGGTGGAGAAGTCTGCTGCTGCGGTTACGTGTTGCTGAGTGCGTCTGGACAGCAGATGGCGCAGTCGGAGTAAAGTCGCCTGAGTGTCAAGGTCACTGCAGCAGCTCCGGCCCTGGTGGATGCTGCACGAACTGACCGCACTGCGCAGCCGCAGAACACCATCGCGGAATGAAGGGACGCCAGAGGTCTCGCACTCACAGATGTGATTCATCCATTCATGCGCCATCAACGACTGTCGCAAGATATTAAACACACGCTTAATTAAAAAATCCTGGAATATATACCTGTGGTAAACCTTTTTCTTCATACCGACTGCACTTTCACCTGCTCTCAAGTTGAACATAAACCGGAGGAGGCAGTTAGAAGAAGGTCTCACTCCATCTTCATCAAACCTGCTGCTTAAGAAAAACTGCAAACTCACTTTCTCCACGTAATTATTTGAATCATTGATGGGGAGGGGGAGACAGAAGTAAGAAGCACAACCCCCCCCCCAAAAAAAAAACGTGGCCACAGGTGTCATGTGACCAACCACGTACCACTGCACCGGAGATCCCTGCCTGACTACTGGCACGTACGCATCCTGCGTCATCTCTCTGCATTCACCCTGACTAGCACAGACTACATTTCCCATGATTCACCTGACATGAGTCATGCCCGTACATCAACCTTTTCTCTCTCTCTCTGGATGATGTACAGTCCATTTTTTTTTCCACTCCTGCTGCTGGTGAACGTGAGTCTTTCCTCGCACACGCCCCCCTCCCTCCTCTCTCTCTCTCTCTCTCCCTCCTTCGCTCGCTCTTACCACGTGACTTGGCTTCAGCCAATAGCCTGGCCCCGAGGCCTCGTGCCGTCATGACGTCGTCCAGTTATCGTCGACCCCGGACCCTCGCGAGCGCCTTCTCTGCCTCCCCGCGCGCGAGAGAGACGCAACACCGTCCTTGCACACAGTTTAGGCCGGAAAAGGTAACTTCAACCGTTATTTATTCCCTCTTTTTTTTTTTAATTTTGTTCGCTTTTTTTTTTTAATAACGATACCAGTCCATGGAGATGTAAAACAGCTGGTTAGCAGCGACAGCGTGTCAACCAGTTAGCCACTTTTCCTTCTTTTATAAAAGGAGTACGTGATGTTCTTCATCCGCGAGTGTCGCCCTTGGTCTTCACCCTCTGCGTGATGAATGTTCCTTTTACTCCTGAATTTATTCCTCTTGTTTCATAGCCTCTATGTGTGTGTGTGTGTGTGTGTGTGTGTGGTGGGGGGGCCGGGTGGGTTAGTTTGTAGCCCCACCGTCTATTTTTAAAACGTCAGCTGGCGAGATGAGCTTCCTTTTAGAGCTGCAGCGTGTGTCTGTGTGTGCGCGTGTGTGTTTGTGGGTATGTGGGTGTGTGACAGCGTCAAGTTGCAAACAGCATGTCAAACCAGCGAGGAAGAGTCGCTTTTACTCGCAGACTGAAGGAAAAATGACCCTAGAAAACTGAAGCAAGCGGGATGCTAACTAGTTGCTGGCAGCAGACCGTGGGGGGGGGGGTGGGGGGGGGTGTCAGAGGAAAATTACTGCGGCTGGGAGAACTAGACATCTTTTCCACTGATGCTCGCTCAGTTTTTCAGTCCTGAAGACTCCCAGGATGCACTTGTGCACGTATTTGTCACGTTTGCATGAGTCACCGTGGTCCTACACGTATCGTTTCATATCATAACCTGATTATTAACACTCAAACATGGCGTCCCGACAGGTCAGTGTGGTGTGGGACTATTTTATTTCTAGGTGCAAGCTGCATGAACGTATCAGGTTCTAAGTGTGTAATTATTTATTTATCTGTGGGTGCCATTTTGTGCTGCCATCTTGCTCTGCCCACCTTCAACAGTCTTGCAGCAAAGGAGGAGTGTAGTATGTTGTAGGCTCTTTGATCCTGCCATAGTAGTAAATAGTCTGTAGTTCTAACAGCAAAAAAGTACTTTTTTTTCAGCAGAGGAATTTTAGTAAGAAGAAAGCCAGAGTGCTTGGAATTTACATGATATTTAAGTGCAAAAAAATGATAGCAGTGCCCCCCAATAAAAGTAGATTCAACTCTGCAGATTTAACAGTTAAATTAAATACCTGACTCTAAAAAGAAAAATCTACCAGATGTAACATCTGACAGGCTGATCCAGCTTTGCCAACTTTGAGAGTTCCAAAATTAAAAAAAAAAAGTTCCATGGCCATATTTCTGTGAGCATTTGTATTTGATACCAGCTTTGGCAACAACTGAATGATTTCTAAAAGCCTGGAAGAAAAAAAAAGAAAGAAAGGAAAGAAGTTGTTGGAGTGTTTTAGTGTAGCCAGCGGCTACTTTCCACTCTGCCCCACATAGAGCGAGTTCTCCCGTGAAAGGGGGTGTGGTCTAGTGGCTCAGTTTTGGAGGCTGCACTCAAAAGTTCACACGTGCCTTCAAAGTGTGTCGCTGAACATGTCGGTGCACGGTTCGAGGGAGAGTTTGGTATAAAACAAATCAATCAATGGCCGGCGTCATGTGTGGCCTGATTGTCTGTCCGGCTTCCAAACCCTCTCTGACCTCCACTGCTGGGATTCAGAGCGATAACTGGGCTGTGCGAGATTAGACCGCCGCCATGGGCCTTTCACTACGTATCTGAAACGTGATACTTGCACAAAAGAAGCCAAATATGCCACAGAGCTGTTTCTCACTATCGTTATCAAGAGTTCTCGACTGGTTGATGGCAGCAATCCCATGTTGCAATATTGTTTTTGTAATCTGATAGATTAAGTAAACTCCTGCAGTGACTTTTTTTTTTTTTTTTTGCTGCATGAGCCACGCCTCACTGTGACTAATACCTCTGCTTTCCAGACCGGACCACAACAGTTGGTTTAGGTAGTGAGCACTGCTAAACTGAGAAGGTTAACCATAAAAATCTATGAGACGAGTTACTGCTCAGTCTCCCGGCTCATTCTGCAGATTATATTTGGTTTTTGTACTGAGTTTGTGACTGCTCATTTAATTTTAATTTTTTTTTTTGCCAACTCACTGTTGGCCCTGAAAGAGTTAATGCAGTAAGTATGGATGCAGAGTGACCGGCGTCTGTCTGGGGGCTGCGGCTGCACTAAACTGACGTCTCCTCCCTCCCTCCCTCCCGCTTCATCTGCAGGTCCAGATCCAGAACCAGAAACATGTCCATCCTGAAGATCCACGCTCGTGAGATTTTCGACTCCCGTGGCAACCCCACGGTGGAGGTCGATCTGTACACCAAGAAAGGTAGCGTATGGATAGAATACTTCATGTACTGTCCTTGTGTTGGAGGGGATATTTGGTACAACAGACAGAAGTTGTGATGTTGAGAAAACTCAGTGTTTTATTTAATGAAATGTCAGTAGTACTGCATCGTTTGAATTATTCCTGTTTCGTCCAACTCCACCGAAAATCAGGTTTATTATCAGCCTCGTATTCCGGACGTCATGTCTTTTTTTTTTCTCCCCCCCCTTGCTACATTTTTTAAAATCCGTTATCATTAACCAAGATTATTGTTGTAGTAATTGATAGTTCTACATGCAACTCAAACTTTAAATACTGCTACACGTTTTAACAATTAATTTAGTCTCCCCCGTGACTTAGAACATGTAATTACCTCCCTCTGTGTGTACTTCTGCGGTGAAGACATGATATTGGAGGCTAAGTTTGAGACTTGGCCAGCCTGGCAGCAGTCTCAGTTAAATATTCTCATCCAACTTTACGCTCAGTGACACAGCGAAGCTGCTGGTTATGAAACACCCAAGCCTATGCATTCAGCTGATTCATTAACTAATGGACTAAAGGATTGCCTGTTTTATTTTGTTGTTGTTTTTTTTGTTTTTTTTCGTGCGCTACTGTGAGAGCTAAAACAAAGGACCGGCTGAACTCGATGAAATGTCCAGAGAATGTTAATGAAGTAACCTGAATGAGCGTTGACATGGAAGCGAGTGAGCCAGGCTCCATGGCCTCTCATACATGGGCGGCTCTGTTCTACAGCTCGCATGTCTTCTCATTAGTTTGGAATGGATGTTCACTGCTCCAGTTTACTGTAAATAGCACTTTTTTAACTTTTTGGGATAAGATTCCCTTTCCCATCAGCCAGGCCTGTTTTTTTGCATCATTGGACCAGCGGCGAGGCTGTTGTGTCTCTTATGTATGTCATTTGTTATGTAACAGGCTTTCCTCTCGGTCACGGTGCTTCCATACATCTGTGCGTGTCGTTCAGAGTGTGATTTACTTTCACTTTTATCGCTATATCATCCGTGTTGTGGGTTTTATTAATGCTTCATCTCTGTAAAAAGGGTAAATATTAAATACTTTGGATCATGTCTTGGCCTCAGCTACATTTTGAAGCCTAGTGGTTTGTTCCCGGCGTCCCACAGCTGCAGTTAGGCGATAAACTTCAACTCGTGGTCTAGACAGCACCTGTGCCCCCCACCCCCACCCCTAAATCCCCTCAGACTCACAACATCATTGCTCCGCTGGGCAAACTGAATGGATTTCCATTCCTCCCCAGTTTTTCTTCACATGGGCGGGACTTGCCGGGCTTTCATAGATGCACTGTGCACGCTCAGTTGGTGCTCTGTCTTTTCTTGTTGCATCAACAGTCCGCTGCTGCACAGCCGGTTTAACTTCCTCCTCACATTTCTCTCCCCGACAGTAAAACAATGGCTACTGGGACAGGAGATGTTGTTAACTGTTTGAATGGAGTCGGTTGCTTTGACTTGATGTTTTTTAATACTAAACAGCTTCTTATTACAGCGGCACTTTAACAAACATACTCTCAGAAACAGATTTGAGTACCATATAGACATCATTTCACAGTCAGATTTAATGTAAACGCTCAAACGCCATTCTGTCCGTGACAGTCCTTCTTGAGCATGACACCAACGTCCTCTGTGCCTCCTCAGGGCTCTTCAGAGCTGCAGTGCCCAGCGGTGCATCCACTGGCATCTATGAGGCTCTGGAGCTCCGTGACAATGACAAAACCCGCTACATGGGCAAAGGTGAGCTTTCTTGATTGATTCCCTCCCTGAACAAGCTGGATTCTGCTGTTCTCTCACGTCATTTGCAATGCTACTTTACATTCCGATGCCTGTCCTCCTCTCTTTCTGCTTCTGTTTCCTCCATCTGTCTTCCTCCTGTTAGGAGTCAAAAGGGCAGTTAAATATGTAAATGAGTTCTTGGCTCCTGCATTGTGTAATCAGGTAAATTAAGTGTGGAATAACTCTTTTGAGGGATTGCTGTGTGCGGCGAGCATGAAGAATGGGCTTGGAAACTAACCTCGGCGGGCATTAACAGATGTTCACAGACCAATCGAAGGAGAAAAACCTCGAATGAACAACACTATCATAGACGCTACTTCAGTTATCAGTACTTAACATCCACGTTAGTTTGGGTGGCGTGCTCTGTGGTCATCTGTCTCCCCTGCTCTGCATGGTCGTCCTCTGCCTGGGTCAGTTATGGTCTGCTTGTCCCTTGCAGGTGTCTCAAAAGCTGTTGAGCATATCAATAAAACAATTGCACCTGCACTGGTTAGCAAGGTAGGACCATTTATTGTTTGACTAATATTACTGTGTGCAAGTAGGAAGTAGTTGGAAATAAGCCCATAAATGCTGCAATTAATTAGTCTGTTTCTTTCGTAAGATACAATATTGATGTGTTGAGCTGTGATTTCTTTCTGAAAATAATTTACATTCTGTACACGAGCTGTAAACTTTTGCAGTACAAGGCTTTGATTGTGTAGTTGGGAGATGCTGTGATTACTCTTAACATTGCTGTTTTTTTTCTTTTGTCCAAACTAACAAGTAAAAATGAACTCAAATTTACTCTCAAACGAGCAGTATAACTAATATTCTTGTTATGTCACTTTTTAGGATGTGAACGTAACGGAACAGGAGAAGATTGACAAGCTGATGCTGGACATGGATGGCACTGAAAACAAGTGTAAGAGGACAATTTACATGCTAGAACAGTGGTTCTCAAATGGTGGGTTGAGGACTAAAAGTGTGTCATGGAGGTGTGCGTGTGTGTGTGTGTGTGTGTGTGTGTGTGTGTGGGGGTGACAAATGACCTTAAAACCTTCACATAATTTATGTCCCCACTTTTATTTTGAAGGACGTTCACCATGATGCAGTGCATATGCAGTAGCAGCATCGGGCTGCATTTATCTGAGTATTTTTACATGAAATATACCTATACTGCATATGGATTTTCTTACATTGCACATATTGTGCAAAGTATGACAGCAAGTGTTTAGTTTGTTGAAAAAAGTCTGGTTATGCAGTAATGAGTCTGTTTCTAGTCTTACGATAAAGATCTAAGCGCTACTGGTTGAACATTCTTCACAGTATAAAGCTGTTCAGTTCAATTTGGATTCTTGAAACCTGACCAGCCCTGCAGTAATTGGTTTATTCTTCCTGAATAAGGCTGTTTATTGAAGTGGTTGGCGAGTGAATGTCTGATCATGTGCTGCCATCTGCTGGACATTTTGGTAGACCATTATAAAGTGTTTTTAAACTCAAGAAATTGGGGACATGACTTGTCATTTAGGATAAAAGTGGGATCCTTTGGCTTGACCAGTTGAGAACCTCTGTTTTATAACACAGTAATTGTGTCCAAGCTACAGTGCACAAGCTACAAAGAGTTTGTGTGTATGGTGACATTCCCGCGCCTCCAGGAGGATGCACACTGAGCATGCTCCATGGGCAGAGCAGGAGCGTTACACCTACACTGACTGAGCTGGCTACTTTTAGCTTGCCCTTTGCTAACTTGATTATGGATGAATAATTTAATTATTTGGCTCTTGTAGACTATCCGAAGGTTGTAAGGCTTAATGGATTTAATTGGGTTAGTGAAATGAGTAACATCTCAAGGACCGTGTAGAACTCCAATCAAGCTATCCACCGGTTTCCAGCTGTAACAATGAAGACTAACGCTGGAGCCCATGACACAAACAAGTGTCAACCGTTGTCCGTGCTGCACTATAGCTTTAAATCTAATACAGCACGGGCGGCATGGCTCAGGGGTAGAGTGGCCGTCTAACAGCCGAAGGGTCGCTGGTTCGATCCTCGACCCCGGTGACCATGTCGAGGTGTCCTTGAGCAAGATACTGGACCCATAATTGCTCCTGATGAGTAGGTTGGTGCCTTGCAGGGCAGCCTTCACCATCAGTGTGTGTGTGTGAATGAGATGACACTGTAAAGCGCTTTGAGTGCCACTAAGGTAGAAAAGCGCTATATAAAATTGAGTCCATTTAATACCAATCAAAAGGAAAACTGACACAATATATGTGTTTTTTTTTTAAATGAATTTAATATCAAAATATGTCTATTCACCCTCAGCTAAGTTTGGTGCTAATGCCATCCTGGGCGTCTCCCTGGCTGTGTGCAAGGCTGGGGCAGCAGAGAAGGGCGTCCCCCTCTACCGCCACATTGCTGACTTGGCTGGCAACCCTGAAGTCATCCTCCCTGTGCCTGTGAGCATATCAGTGCTGTTACCTAAGTCATGCACCACACAGGAGTCCTAACTGATGTAGCCAAAAAACCCCAACAACTATATAAATTCATTAGGCTGAATGCAGTTCCTCTCCTCCCGCTTCCTTCCAGGCTTTCAACGTCATCAATGGCGGCTCCCATGCAGGCAACAAGCTGGCCATGCAGGAGTTCATGATCCTGCCGGTGGGAGCCAGCAGCTTCAAGGAGGCCATGCGTATCGGTGCTGAGGTCTACCACAACCTGAAGAATGTCATCAAGGAGAAATACGGCAAGGATGCCACCAATGTAGGAGACGAGGGAGGCTTCGCGCCCAACATCCTGGAGAACAAAGAAGGTAAAAGGAAACTGTCTTTTTATGGCTGCAACTGTGTGAAGTTCATTACAAGTCAACCGACATCCAGCTCAATAAATCACCAGTTATTTTAGGAAAAGTTAAGTGGATGATTACAGGCGGCTGTTGCTGTGCGCCTTCACCAGTTCACTCTTTTAAAGCATTACATTCTTAGACCTCCCTGGGAAGCTCTTTACTTATCATGTCACTCTCAGGCTGACATACGGTTTCTAAATTAAGGCCTCCCCCCAGCACGGGGAGCATTTACTGCCAGCCCGAGCCTCTGACCCCAGTGTCAGGTCAAGGCGCTGATATGGCAAATGCCCCAGTGGAGCAGAAAATGAATGTTTTGATGTATTTGGAAACATGTCTAGTCAAACTCTGACTGGAGTGATGGTTTGTATCAGCTCTGGAGCTGCTGAAGAATGCCATCGCCAAGGCCGGCTACACTGACAAGATTGTTATCGGCATGGACGTGGCTGCCTCTGAGTTCTACAAAGGGGGCAAGTATGACCTGGACTTCAAGTCCCCCGACGACCCTAGCCGCTACATCTCCTCTGACAAGCTGGCTGACCTCTACAGGAGCTTCGTCAGTGATTATCCTGGTGGGTATTAACGCGCAAAACTAGCTATTCCGATGCTTGCTTCTCCCCAAAGTGTCCAAAGTATTTTCAGCCGATGAGACATTTTCTAAATATAGCAAGAAGAGGACAAAACATGCAGGACACGCAGAAATGTAACAGTAATCTTTGGGATCCTTTAAGTCCAGGGTGTAGATTTTAAATATGAGATTACAGCCTGTAAATCATGAGGTATGAAATGATGAGTTTGTGCACATGGAGTTCTTATCGCTGCATCATTTTTTTAACGCACTGGCAAGAGATTTGCTGTAAAGTTCTGCCTCTCTTGTTCTCTCACGCCCACATACACAAAAAGTGTTGAATAAACTTGAAAACACATAGAGGAAAATACAGATAATGTGGTGGAAGCTAATGGTTCTTCTGCCTGTAGTTGCCTGCAGTTAAAAAGTGAAAAAAGAAGGTCCTCGACCAAGGAGTCAGTGCAGACAGTCAAGATAAAGATTCCCATTCTGATTGCAAGAAATAATTCTGGTGTGACAGTTTTAGACATTTCAGGGGCACGTTGTTGAAAAGTTTATTCTATAGTCGTCGCCATGGAGTTACAAAATAAACACCTTTTTTTTCCCAAACTGCCTCTAAATTTGAAATGAAAACATTTGAGAAGCAGCCGCTGTAAATAGGCCTCCTGCTGGATTCCAGAGCATTGTTCATGGTTCCGTCCCATCCTTACAGTTGTGTCCATCGAGGACCCCTTTGACCAGGACGACTGGGCTGCATGGACCAAATTCACAGCCAGCACCTCTATCCAGGTGGTGGGTGATGACCTCACTGTCACCAACCCCAAACGCATTGCCAAGGGTGTGGCTGAGAAGTCCTGCAACTGCCTGCTGCTCAAAGTCAACCAGATCGGCTCTGTCACAGAGTCCCTGCAGGCGTGAGTGTCAGCAGCGCAGCAGCGGGATCACATTTGCTGCTAGCTAGCTAGCTAGCGGGGCTAACATGTCTTGTCTTTTAGCTGCAAGATGGCCCAGAGCAGCGGCTGGGGTGTGATGGTCAGCCATCGCTCTGGAGAGACAGAGGACACCTTCATCGCTGACCTGGTGGTCGGTCTCTGCACCGGACAGGTGCGTCTTTTCAGATATGAAGTACAACGTTGATAGCAGAATATTCCGACCCCACAGTGTTGCTGTTGGATTCCAAACTACATTTTTTTTTATTGATTTGTTTTCAGATCAAGACAGGTGCACCTTGCCGATCCGAGCGCTTGGCCAAGTACAACCAGCTGCTCAGGTGAGTCCAGTCCTGAAATAACTGCATTCTTTTCTTGACTTCATAACAAAATTTGAAGGCTAAAGCCATAGACTGTCCATCTAAGTAGACTGTTGTCACTCTCTTTCTCTCAGGATTGAAGAAGAGCTTGGCGACAAGGCCCGTTTTGCTGGCGAGAACTTCAGGCACCCAATCTGAGCTGGTTGTCCTCCTTGGGCCTCTGTGTCTTCATTACTCATAAATTAACCCCAACACGTAAACGCCACGCTAGGTCGCCTGCCGCCTCCGGAGAGACGATGGAGAGAACACCACTGAAATCCAAGGTCCAAGTCTGTGGCGTGGAGAAGATCCAGAACGTCCCAGAAACAGCCACAGTTCAGCTCATCCTCAAACTATGCTTCAGCTCCTGGATAGTGTTTGTCCCCTTGTTTGTGTCTGTGAGAGACTTTTGTTTAGCTTCTTGTGAGTTGTAGTGATTCTTGGTCTCCTGCTGAGTATCCGAACTACTGTAATGTTAATACGACTGCCTCGAGTGGTGGTAAAAGTACTCTATGTGCAATGTGTCGCATCTGACAGGTCTTGTGTTGCTGTAAGCGTTGGCAGAAATATGTAATAAACAATTCACTTTGAAATCGTGCGCGATTTCTTGTTTTCTACATGATGTAGAATTGTGAGGCTAAAGCGCTTTGTGATATTCTGATGCAAGTTTAATCACGTATAAGTTGTCTAATTGACAAAACTGAGAGAAAACCTGTAGAAACAGGAATTTAATCGGTGTCTTTATGCCAAAACTAATCACAATTCATAGCTTACGTTCAGATAAAGTGGAGCAAAGGACCTCTTCAGTTACTGGTCTTGACTGTAGGGTTTAGAGGTAATCAGAGCACCACTGGGAGGCAGAAACTTGAGCTCAGTGCTCCAGGACGCCATTTCTGTCCCCCCTGGGTAAGAGAATCCACACGCTCCACGCAAGCTCTTTTTTGTACGGAGCCTTTCAAAGATAAATGAAGGTCTATTCACCAGTGGTGTGTGACCACAGGGGATTGGCAGCTGGGTCTGTGCCACACCACTTGAACCTGAAAATTTGCCATTCTTTTTTTTTTTTTTTTTTTCCCAGGCATCACCAAGGAGATGTATTCATAATCACAGGTACAAAGACAGGACAAAGTATCAATTATAGTCTGTAAATGACTTCTGACGTCCCCCGCCGCGTGAAATCTGCGAGCTTAATCTCAAAAAGTATTTTACAGAAGCACTTAACTTCAAGAGAGTGACAGTAGATTAATAACAGAGCAAGTTTCTTTTGAGGCTCTGATGCGGCATTTGTTGTCTTTGAGACTTGCGCCATCTAGCGGTCAGGCATCTTCTGTACACTTGTGTTAAATGTCGCCCCCCTGCGACACAAAGAATGCTGTAACACACTTATGACAATGACAAAAAAAAAAAATTTCAATCAGAAGAAATGACCGTTTCTCATAATTTCTGGTGTTTATACGTATTTTAATTCAATATTATTATTATTATTATATTATTATTGTTGTTGTTGTCGCTATTGTCATCACTCACTCCTACCTCTACATTGGTTTCCATGACAAAAACAAACAAAAGATAATTAAAGTTGCCATCGCGTGTTTCCTCTGCAAATGTTGCCAAAACCTCCAAATTAATCAACAGAACTACAAAACCCGCGCACAGCGAACATTGAGCGCATGCGCAATCAAGCGAAGACGCTCGTATTGCGTTTTGTTTTACTCTGTGAATAATTATCTTCAATAATCTGTCATTGTATTCAATTTTTTTTTTTAGGTTAAAACTGTTCTCTTCAAACTTTTGTCACGGTGTCTCATAGCTATTTTCCTTTTTTAATTTTACTCTTTTGTCAATAGTGCTGTTCATTTAAAAGAAAACACACACACACACACACAACCCCCCAGGGGTGATTGTACTGTGGTGGTTTCAAGGTTTATGAACAAAAACAAAAGCTGCACAGATGATTTTGCACATATTTCCCCTCCCTGTGTGGATGTTCCCAGTTCTGGCCAGTGGGTGACGATATTTTACCGGCTGAACTTTGAGAGCCCCCCAACTGTTCTCACCCCAACATGAAGAAGGATGCTGTCATGCTGAGTGCCTCTCCACACACACGCACACACGCACACGCACACGCACACACACACTAGTCTGAGCATCCTGGCAACGATTTCTCCCCTCTTTATTTCCAAGTCCATCATTTATGACACTGTTGTATCCAACGTGGTCCGTTCCGTTACACGTTAGCTGCACCAGAGCGGACACACAGGTGGCACTGCAGCCGTGGAGGTGCTACCCCTGTGTAGTGGCGACACTTGGCTAACTAACGTTGGCTAATTGCCCCGCCGCTGCCGCCGCCGCCGCCGCTGCTGCCGCTATTGTTTGTTGTTGCAGTCTCTCCTCAAACAAATCCCAGATGTTGTAGCTCAAGCCCTGTAAGGTAAGTGCTGTCACGTTCAACCGGCCGTCTAACGCGCTTTTGGCGATCCCAAGCAAACGAGGAAGAGATGACACGGGAGGAGATTGTTTGTAAACGCCGGACTGTTCACCAGCGCTTTGCTAGCTATTTGGCTAATTTGCCTGTTAGCATCAGCTAGCCAGTTAGCCGATAGACTTGTTTGCCCCTTGCTGTTGCAGGTTACCCCGTTAGCGGCTAGCGGCCAGTGACTAGCACTGATTGGGAATGCCAGTCAGGGGCAGTGTAATCTCTGGATACCAACAGCCCATTGACACCGGTTACCACACAACACAAGCAGCAAAATCGAGATTATTTTTCATACCACAGCGGTTGTAATATTGCAGTACCATGACGTGCATGTAACAAACACAGAAAGCATTCCCCCCATTCTGAATAAGCCAGTGTAGTAGATCTGTTCCAGGGAGTAGTCTGGGACCAGTCAAGCTATTGTCATTAGCTCATGGAAACGTTAGCTGCCAGAGCTAACTTGCTGTCTTTGTGTGCCAGACTTGTGTTCAATTATTATCTTGCTCGGTTGATTTTTTTTCTCCCCCCCCCCCTCCTCTAGTGTTGTCTGGGTTTGTCTGAACAGAACAACGTTTAATTAATGGAAACAACTCGGGCCGACGGTTGAAAATGAGGATGGGAGGCTTGTAAAATATTGGAAGAAAAGTGTCAACAAATGGAAGGAGCAGGATTGTCATGATCACTTTTCTCCTCATGCTGGCTGAGGAGTTCTCAACATCTGATGTGGTGGCAGGAGAACGGGCTGTGAACAATTACCTGGCCAGTGCCTTTTAATCTCTGTTTTTTAAAAATTATTATTTCTTTAACAAAGTTTTACAAAGTTATGACGTTTTACATTAGTATTTTACAATCTGCAATGGTGATAGAGAAACCGCTGACGTCTGTGACCACAGAGACTGGGCCTAACCTGTGCTGAGAAATGATATTACACAATCTGGTTCCTGGCCATATCTTTAATTGAAAGGTAATTTTATTAAAGGTGCAGTTGGTAGTTTGTTGACCTCCACCGGCAAAAGTTATCGCCATGGTAACAGCGCTATTGAGCTGACTGTTCAAAAGAACAATAAGACAGTGTGTTGAGCCTGATATTGCTAGTAGCAACAACTTAAATTCCATCAGGAGAAACATTCTTCTTTTCTTTTTTTTTTTTTTTTTTTTTTTAGTGAAAATAACTTTGTCATATTACAAAGCTGATGTCGTTGAGTTTTATTTATTTATTGTGTCTTGTTGTGGGGAAATCCTGCAGATGTGCATCTTGTCTTTTTGACGTATAGGAAAAAAATAAGTGACCGTCTAACAACACAAGGAGGTGGCACTCGCTGAATTTTAAATGCAGATTAAAAGAAACTCCAAAGATTAGTACTCAAGGGTGTGAGGAAAAAATATACCACCATGTATTAAAAAGCAACACAGAAGAGAGAGTAACATTGTTTGTGAGTGTGTGTGTGTGTGGGGGGGGGTACCAAATTATGTATACTAGGTCCATCTTCCATCTGCCTAACAACACAAGATGTCCTGTCTGCTGTGCAGTTAGCAATTTGTTGGTCCCACAGAATTGTAATTTTTTTTTTTGGACTTCTTGAGTTTTCGCTCATCCATCTTTTTTGGAGAGAGATCATACATTTACGTGAAGCCTGGCTGGGAGCTGTGGTTTGTGCAGCAAAGCCTCACCACTTTCGTTCTGTTTTGTTACTTCTTTATTGTAGAATGGATAGTAGGGCTGGGCGGTTTATCGAATTTTAGCCGTCATCGCGATATCAAAATGTGCGATTAACACATCGCAAAAGTCGTGTGTCCACGATGAGAAATGCTGCGAAAATAAACCAATCACATGCAACGTTGTTAAATTAGTTGCGTGTTCGGCCCATGACGTTAATTGGTGGTGTGGTGATAGCCGACACAAGCAAGCTAGTGGAGCCGGGGGAAGGTGTGTTAAATGAATGATGACGCAGAGAAAACTAGCGAGCGCGAGGAAAATGAGGTGGACCAAGTGGCGAAGAAGAAAAAAAAAAAGCTCCTCACTCATTTGGAGCTATTTTGGGTTCAAACGAGACAACGCCGTACAAGCCCAGGTACGGTGTAAAATGTGGGGCGGTCGTGGCAACTACGAGGGGAAACGCGACCAATCTTCATCAACACCTGAAACACCACAAAGAACTGCACAAACAATTCAAAGACAGCCAAGGCGCGAAACAGCTGACAACACCGAGTCTGCATAACGCGACTCCGCAGCCACTCGTTCGCCCTCCGAGAGGCTCTTCAGCGTGTCAGGGAATGTGGTTACATGTCAGCGCTCCTGCTTGAAACCTTGCAAAGAGGCCATGTTGGTGTTCCTGTGTGAGAACTTGAAATAAGAGAAGTGTTAAATGAGTTTGGGATGAATAAACCTCCCTTTCTCTTGATTTCGTGGTTCTACATTACTCACTGAAGTTTTCTCCATCGTAGAACTGTAATTGCCACCTGCTTGGCAAGACGATGGCACTGGCAGGTCTCGATCTTTATAAGGGGAGAAATGTTTAATTTGCCAGTTGCCATGTTTAATTTATTTTATTGATGTTTTCTCCCAGATATCTTTTAGTTAGAGTCTTGGAAATTGTTTGAATTGCCAACAGTCAGGTTTGAGCCTTGTGCAGTCGCGATATGTTAAAAATAAAAGCACATGTTGGATACAAACAACTGTTCAATTTCTTTATTCAGTGGGCACAGGCTATTAAATGTTTGTGGTCTATGTTAGCTGTAAATATTGAATAGAAAGATATGCTTTAATGTACTGTAGCTAATATGTACCCTTTGATATGTCATTAAAAAAAAATATTGTCGCAATATTGAACAGTGTAATTGCACATCGCATGTTTTCCTGACATCGCCCAGCCCTAATTGGTAGCTAACAGACCTGAGGAAATATTCACTGAATTTGACCAACAACAAAAAAAAGTGAAATTGGATTACAGAAACAAGATTACAGTCAGTGACTGTGGCTTCATGTGCTCGTGATTTATTCTCATTGAGTGCCCATGACTCACGATTTGCCTCTTACAAGCTACTCGGCCCTGCATATTTGTAGTCTTCAACACAACTAATGTATATAAACAACACTCAATGATCAGAGGAGAGAGGGAGAGAGAGAGACATTTTTATAGCTTCAGAAATGCCAGCCTATTTTCAGCGCGCTGTAGAAAAATACCATCAAAGCCTGCTTTTCTTTATTCACCGGGCCGCAGTGTTCGACGACACAACTCCTGTCTTTAAACTTCAGTGAATTACCTGAGATTGTCAGAGTGTTGCGTTGTAGAACCTCGGCTCCGCGTTCTGTTCAATGGCCAGAAAACAACCCAACACGGACGCGTTTTGGTGCGTTACGCTGCCCCTCCTGCCATCCTGTCACAGCCACCTGCTCGGGCCTGCTGATAGCGATGTGACCCCATGGGGAGAGAGGTCAGTGAGCTCAAAACTGAGTTCAGATGACTAATGTCTTTCACGGCTGCTTCTCCGGTGAATAGTTTAGTAACAGGGGATTATCTTGGACTCTAGGATGCATTGTGGGTGATTTCTCTGTTTTAAAAAAAAAAAAAAAGTGCTTTTCCCAAGAATCAGGGAGGCTTTTCACTGCCTGTCTCCTGTATTGTGTTGTTGCTGCTCTGCTGCAACCTTTTTACCTCCTCACATCTTGCATTATAGAGCCAACATGATGTTTTGATGACTGCTGCCAGTTGCTCAGTGGTTGTGATTTTGAAGCGTAAACTTGTTTTGCGAGGCAGGTTCCAGAGGTCTCCCATTACAGGCTTCTCCCTGATTACTATTGTGGCGCAGCTCCGACAGAAGAGCCACCTTCACGTTAAGTTTATGGGTTTGGTGGAAGGACATTTAAAGTTCAGCCAAGATGATCATTATATAATGGCTCAAACAGAGTATTTGTGGCGTTCACCTTTCCACCTGTTAAATATCATTGTTCCTCAAAGTTCCATCTTGTGGCCTTTCTCTATCACTCTGCACTGTATCAGGTTGGGTACAGTTGGGACCAGCACCAGGAACGTAACAGCACATCCAAGACCAAAGTGAACACTGACATAACGCCATGGCGAAGTCAACCTTCGGGGTCGTCCTCTTCTGCTACTCCAGCTCCAGTCATGCTGCCAGGACTTCTAGCTAACTTTACAGCAAAACACTTAGCTTTGAGGCTAAATGTTAGGCTGTCAAAAACGCTAAGGCTTTTTAATATTTTTCCTGTTTCACCACCCGTTTTTGTTTTTTGTTTTTTTTTCCTGGCCAGTCTTGCACGGTGCATCACCAATGTGACAGTGACCGCCGCCTCCATCAATTTATTAAAAGCGTAGGTGCACTTCCGACCGCTTTCAACTCACCGTTTCTGCTCTCTTGTTGAAAAAGCTGCAGTGTGGTGTGTTCAAAAATGAATTGTAAAGTCTTTCTCTCTCTCTCTCTCTCCCTTTCTCCTTGTGTTTTTTCACAGTCTCCAGGATGTGTTCAGGTTCCAGAATTTGGTAGTGTTTGATCTTTTGAATTAATATTTATATTATGAAGTGTAGCGCATGCAAAATAAGAAATTACATCCACAGTGAGAAATATAGTTGACATTTCAGTAGACGGTGAATCACAGAACTGTCTCTGTAAAAACAGTACGCCTCCTTTAACTGGGCTTCTATTCTGATAATATCTTAGACTGAAGCACCACTTAAAAAAAACGTAACTAAAACCAAAGCAGATGCATAAACCGAAAAGTGGAGAAACTAGAAAGGCGAACTAATAAATATATAGGACATATATGTTAATGTATGTGAATAAATGAAATAAGTGGTACTCTGTTGTACAGATGGGATGTGGCTGGACCCTAATACTGCAGTGTCCCATGCAATCTACATGATCTTGTATTCCTCTCACAATGTATAATGTTGGGTATTGCAGTTTAGTCTTTATTGAAAAGAGAAGAATCATAATCGGCGCGTTATCCGGTTGGTTCAGGGGTCGGAGGAGGTCAGGCTGTTTTATAGTGTCTCAATTGGATCTCCAGAGAAGCAGCGGTTAAAATTACTTTGAATCACATATCCAGTGACACACCCCGTCCATCGAATGTTAATCTAGCTGGGTGCCTGTGGTCGCAGCAGAGTAATCATGAGAGAAATTTAATAGCCCTGCTATTTTCCTTTAATGACTAATGTGTGTTTGAGTAATGGCAGCTCCCTTTAAGTGATATGCAGCAAATGGAAGGACTGGTGGCGTTAAAGGAAACCCGTTTCCTCTGCATTCAGCCGTGTTTGTGTTGGATGATTTGTCAGTACACATGCTCAGGAATTCAGCGTTGACATGCTGTGCTCAAATGGCTTCTCACTGTTTCTCACCCAGACGCCGTCCCTCGATCTCTCCTTCATCATGAATTGTCATGAAAGATGATTCGCCATCATAATGCCGGGGTCGAGTCGCCGTCTACTCCAGGCTGCGCGGAGCCATTGTGTGTTGCGATGCTGCTATAACCTGTCATAGCTGTGGCTCGCCTGTGTTTTACGAGGGATTTTTCTTTCAGCGAGGCTATTGTGTTTCACAGAAAGGTTACTGGCTGATTTACTGACTGTTCTGCCGCTCAGGGATTTCATAAACACTTTGAAATTATTATGTTGGCAAAAGAGATGGGCAAATGGTGAAACACCTGCTTGCCAAAAGCAACACAGAAATGAATTGAGTGTCGTTAGGCGCACAAGTGTGTTACTTTGTATTCTAATGACTAAATGCGTAGTGATGCAAAGAGAACACGACAGACAATAAGAAAGCAAAGGGATAATCTGATCGAGCCTTTTCTTTTACGCTGTTTGATATCAATTTCTTTGCGAGATATCCGACTGTTCTGTAGAAAAATTAATGCAACAAACAAAGGAGCAATGTTCACCCTCTTGATGGGCCATTCAAGTGCTGCATATTCATCTGTCAGCACTTACTGACAGCACGCACAACAAGCCAAGCTCCCTTTATTGTTCTCTGAAGGTGTTTTTCAGTTCCTGTGCCAAGAGCTGGGTAATTGGCTGTAGCAAAGCCTTGCATGTGTTGTTTTAAGATATTGGACTGACACGCACAGGGCACACTGGCAGAAATGAAGCAGGACCCCCTCCTCACTCTTCTTCTTCTTCTTTTTTTTTTTTTCCTTCTTCCTGGCTTATCCGAGGAAGTCAGTGGAGGCAAGACACTGGATGTGTTTTGTGTTCTTTGACAGCTTCCCTTCACCTCTCATAAGAGGAGATCCAAGCGTGCTGCATCATATCTCATCTTTGTTTGATTCAGGCCTAGCTCTGCACTTCCACAGTCATGCCAAGGAGATAGTATCTGCAAATGCTATCCGTGTTAACAATTGCGAGCTGTCTTGGTACATACTGCTGGTGGTATTTGATGTTCATGATGTGATCAAATCTGCTCTCTCTCTCTGTGAGCTCAGCCGTGCCCAAGTCTGTCTCATTTCATCCTGTAAATGCCGGGGGTGTCTTATTGGGTCGGATTGGTGTGGATTTATTCAGCTCGTATGTTTTGCACACTTCTTCTTTTTTTTATTTAGGTGTGCGTTCAGGAGCCTGCCACCCGCTGTGCTGAGACATGTCCACTGACCTTTCAGTATAACGATAGCACGCTCTGCCACTGATTGCGCTCATTTCTGGTTATAGGCCCCTCCTGTTGAGGCTGAGGGCCCCTGAAGCGTTGTCAGGACCACGGACGTAGCAGAAAGCACCCATCACCCAAATTAGAAGTGGAACTGATGAGGAGTAGTAATCCTTATTTTCCTCGTTCCACGTATGAGCCACTCATCTCTACCAGCACTTTGATGCAACCTACGTAAGAGGATTAGAGCCGCAATGTAAACTTTTTATTTTATTTTATTTTTTTTAGAAATCCTTGAATTTTGAGGATAAAGGAAGGATTCGAACATCATTCCAAGAATTCCGACTTCAAATGAAGGACTTGGACAATTTTTTTTCTGCAGAATTCAGACTCGGACTTTCTAAGTTGATCTCAGAAATCTTACAATTTCAAGTTTACATTAAGAATTCTGTTTGTTTTTTTTCTCTTCAAATGTATTTGAATTCTGATTTTAATCTTATCAAAGTTTAAAAAAAAAAAGGGATCTTTGCACACTAGAGTATGTGACAGGTGCCTTGTAGACTACTGACAATGTTTCGGTCGGTCTGATGATGTCAGACGGAGCAGTCGAGCGGGACAGCGTGCGGGAGCTTTCTTCTACTTTGAATGATTTTAATCTCCGAAATCAGAATTCATCTTACTGTCAGCATCTGATGCTATTTGGAGGTTGGTTTTATGGAATAGTTTTCTAAAAAGGAAGGCGAGTGTATTTAGAGACGATGCATAAATGTGCATGAGTACAGTCAGTCGCTCCACTGGCAGTCTATTGCACAGTCCAGCAATGGCATAAAAATCCCTTTTCATCAGGGTCTGCTGAGCAGCAGCGCCTAATTAAAGAAGACGAGTGAGGATCATCTTTAATAAGTGTAGACATTTCAAATTATGAAATGAATAAATAATTGTAGAACATTTTTCTTCAGTGTTCTCATAAAGTAAATTGCTTTTTCATCGGCTCAGGAGTGGCCGAGAGCAGATTTTCATCTCAGGTAAGAACACGCTGGAAATACGAAGTGTTGATGAAAGCCACAAATGTCTATAAATCTCGACGTATCTGCGCTTTTTCCGCGCAAGCTGTGTGTTTGCTGTCGTTGCCAGCCTCTCAGAAGGTGGTAGGTAATAAAAAGCTTCCCCAGTATTTGCTTTGATCAAGTTTGCATGCGTGTGTGAGGTTATGAGAGTTCGCAGTGTTGCAACTCGCCACATTTCAATGCCTTTTGTGATTTATGTACATGAGGGATTGTGACATGAAGTGTGTGGTAAGATGGAAATGAAGTGTTGGCTTGCATTTGTAAGCGCTGAAGCAATAGCAAATATTAGCATGTGACGCCGTTGTCATGATAACGACTGCACAGGGGACGTTTCCTCAGTGACACCTGGGAGCTGACACATTGTGTATGAATCGTATATCTATCAGTTAGCTAGCAGGTCATATTCTTGCAGTATTTTGTCAACAAGGGTTGATAATAACTGCTCTGAAGCGCGCATCGAAAGCATTTAAACAAGAGTCAGCCATTTGCCATCGCAGTAAAGGAGGAAAATGAAATGGTGTAGGATCAGCTGGCTGGCCCCCGAGGACAGGCAGAGAACTGGGGTGGGGGTGACGATGATGAGGAGTGCTTCACTGCTGTGAGTGTGTCAGTGCTGATTAGGTAAGAGATTGCCTCATGTAATGACACGGCATGGTGCTAGTGGTGCAGAAACACAAACAATGCATACCAGTGTTTTAGTGTGCACACCCCCTGCAGCTGGCTGCCTGAAGACATTTGTATAGACACATATACACTCACGCTAGAATATTTTCACATCTTCAGATTCCCCTTTTTTAGTGGCGCATGCAGATTTACTCCATCCGGAAGCCAGAAGCTCTTGCCTCTCTGTTGGCTCTTTTTTCCCTCCCGTAGCACAGATGAAAGATGGAGGTGATTA
Organism: Aulostomus chinensis; assembly: GCF_037954235.1. NCBI lineage: Eukaryota > Metazoa > Chordata > Actinopteri > Syngnathiformes > Aulostomidae > Aulostomus > Aulostomus chinensis. The sequence goes on along the minus strand of NC_141328.1, from coordinate 26,026,851 downwards.
AAGGAAAGGTGCACAATAGAGGCTGTTTTCAATCACTGCTTATTGTTACTATTGACAGCAGTGTGTTTTCAGCTCAAACGTATAATTAAATACGCTACATCTGTGTCCTGCACTGTTTGCTGAAGCAGAAGCGAAAGGAAACGGCTCGTATTCTGGTCCTGTTTGTGACATTTAAGGTTTCCATCGTCATATTTGACTCCTGATGAAGAGCACTGAGTTCTCCTTCATTAGCTTGAATAACGACTGAGAAAGAGGCCGTGTCCATAGCGGTGTTCATCGGACAAAATGTTAGGTAAATGTCGATACAGGGAGACTGTCAGTTTGATGCAATAATCAAGGACCACCTTGAATACCACGTCAAAAAGAAGTTTTATTGAGCACTGTGTCAATAGCAGCCATCTTGTAAACATATATTTGTCATTAATTAAAATGATACTTCTCCCAAAAACTGTAATTTGCTTTCTGAGTGCTCAATAGTGGCTCAATAAGAGCTCTCTTGACAAAGATGTTGATTGCCCTCCTGTAATGTTTCTTCATAAATGTAGACAGAGTCAGCCACATATATGAAGCTTGTGGTGACAGACGGCTAACAACCGCTAAAGCAACAAAACAAGCAAGCGCTTCACGTGTTATCATCCACATTGTCGTCAAGTCAGTTTTATCTGTACAGCGCCAAGTTACAACGAAATTTATCGCGACACTTTTACAACACAATTACAACAACAGCAGTAAGAATAGTAAATAAGCTAGCTGCCAATAATAACATCTACTGGCTACCTAAAGAATCAACTTCAGCATAACATGAACATTTAAGTGCTAGCACACTGATACTAATGCAAAAGAAAATGCTGATGTGAATGTTAGTGCAGTATTGAGAGTGATAATATGAATACTACTAGTACTAATACTAATACTTATACTAAAAGTGACAGCCTGATCCTCTTCAGGCCTGCAGCCTCCTCCAGCAGCAGCATCAATCAGGGGAGGTGGGGAAGCACAAAGGCTCCGGGGAACGGGTCAAGTTAGTAACATGTATATGTGAATGAGTACAGGGGGAGAGAGAAGCCCAGTGCATCATGGGAGATCCCCTGGCAGTCTTAGCCTGTAGCAGCATATTTAAGGGTTAGCCTAAGCCAGCCATGACTGTAAACTTGATCAAAAACGTAAAATCTTCAGCCTGCTGTTAAACCTAGAGAGGGTGTCTGCGTCCTGGACTGGGACGGTCCCACAGGAGGGGATAACTTCATCCAGCCGTATGCTCTGTAATCCGCTAACACTTTCATTTAATCTTAAAACAAAACTAAATTTAACACTTAGTTTTTCACAGCAGCTCCGAGCTCCAGGTCTTATCGCTTCGATCCTATTCTTCCTCAACAGCAGATGGTGAGAAACAATTTTGTAGATGTAAAATTAATGGGCTTTTCCATATGTTTTTGAAATTAGAGTATTAGCTCTTTTTAAATTCACAGCGTATACATGTTTTCTAGTTTGTACTTAATGTGAATATCATTCAAACTCGGGTTTTATACAGATGATATGGACATCGATCGATATCGGCTATCAGCCAAATCAGCGGTAAAAGATCCAGTAGCATCAATAAACATTAATATTGTTGTTGCAGACGATTGATTCTCAGCTCTGTGGATGAGAGCAATCATACATCTTTGTACATGCGCTTGACCAGTAGGTGTGTGGCACTAATGTTGGGACTGTGCACACGAGAGCTGCAGGGCTCAGACCTGTGACTGATGCTTTAATGGAGACTGCATGAGAGCCTGTGGTAAGCTGAGAGAGTTCATGCAGCCATAAGGAAATAACCCCAGTGACATTGTAGCACTATCCCGGTCACGAGGAGCCTCCGGTGTACTGTGTCCTTGCTCACCCTTGCAGGTCCGGCATACCTATCGAGCTGGCGGACCCTTTAGTTTAGGTGCCTGGACTTACAGCTGGATCGACTAGGTTTAAGGATGGACATCTTGTCTCTGTACCCCAGTTCCAGCAACCGGCACAGAGAAAATGAGTTCTGAGGATTGGGTTTAGATTTGCCACTATAGCACTTCCACTCTGATGCACTCTAGCTACCATCAGGGGAAGGCTGTCAGAGCGAGAGGGAGAGAGAAAACAGCGAAGCACAGCAGTGCTATCTAATAGATCAATTTGTAATAAATCTGTTGCCTCAAGCTGTTGTTGTTCGCTTCTACTCAGTAAAAGGTGTCTGCATTTCTCAGGCAAGAAAATGCTTGTCAGGCCGGGCATACAGAGCTATCAGTGAATGAGACGCGCCTCAAGCACAGTAAATCATTTTCTCTGTGCTCAGTTTACATAGGTCGAACACATTGCTCTCTTATCAGCACATACCATTGGTCAAAAAAAGGGGGTTATAACCAATCGATAAGACTGAATGCAGAAATGAGGAAGTAACCCTCCTCTCACGTTAAATTTCACCCTCATCCAATATGAGCCATTAATCACGATGAAGGAGCCATTGATTAGGCTATCAGTCAAGGTTGGTCGGTTTATTTGCGAAGAGTAATTCAGTGGGTAAAGATCTGTTGAAGTAGCTGCTTCCTTAAAAGCAGGCAGCAGGATTGGGACAGTCCCATTATTATGACAACAGTTTGATCTTTAAGGTAACAAAAGAACAGGCATCTATAGGGACCACATGGGACCTCGCCGCTCCTCCTCCACTAGTAGCCATATGGACCGTACTAATTGTGTTTTACGCCAACCATTTCCACTGATCCATCGGGGACTTGTGGGAGTGCTGTAGCTATAATGTCACCAGCGGTGGGCTGGCTCATGAAAGAAACATTAGCGAGCGAGATGAGAAGACAAGAAGGCAATACACTGCAAGTCAACACAATCTCATTTTATTCAAATGAGTTCTCTGTTTTTTGAATCGGATGCTGGTTGCCTTTTTAATGTGTGTTTTCTTCTTGTTTTGTCCCCAGTCATTGGTACTGACACCAACATTCAGCTCGCTCTCAAATATTCTCTTTGTCAGCTGATAAAATCTAATTCCAGGCATGATGCCAGTGTGTAAAGATACAGCTAATAAGATGCTCTTGTAATCCTACATATCTGTTTTATCTTATTAAATCCCATGATCGTCTTTCAGGGAGATTCGGATTCCGACTAGTGCCACATTTAGCCTGCTGTAATTGCTCCACTGGAGAAAAACCCCCCCCAAAAAACAGAGTCTTTATCCTTTTATGACAACAGAAAAAAGCGGATGTTTGAGTGTTGAATGTAAATGTGACATTCAAGTGTGACTGAGGCAAATCAGTGGATGTTTTAATGTGTTGTGTTTATAATATGCGATCAAGAAAAGGACAGCTATGGAAATGAGATCCTGTGAAGGAGGCTGCATGAGTGTGTGTGTGGTGGGGGGGGGGAGGGAGGGAGTGTGCTTCATTGTACCAGTTTTTTTGCAATTATTGAAATGTATGTTTGCCGCCTAGCTGTAAATCTGCAAGATCTCCTGTTAATAAAATGGCAGAGGCAGCTGCGTCGTTAGGCTGGGAAATAAAAGGCAATCAAGCCTCCAACATCTTGTCCCTCACCCCAAAATGAAGCCGCAGAAATCCTAATTAACTGAGAGGATGAGCAGCAGCTCTTACTCCAGCGCTCGGCTGTTCGGTGCCAGAGCTAGCTGCTAATGAAGACACTCGGCTAGCTGCTTGGAACCTTCCTCTCCCTCTCTTCCTTCCTTCCAGTCCTCTCTATCTGGTTTTGGCTCGCCTGAGGTATTTTCTCCCCCTCAGCTCCTCTCGATCTCTACCTCCTCCTCTTCCTCTCTTGTGTGTGAAGTTGTGGCTGTGACTGTTGCGCTGATGGACTGAGAGGAGCTTTGTTGCCTGGAGGTGTCTGGGAGTCCTGCACAGGAAATCGGTGAGCTGGATGATGGCCTCTCTGATGGTTATTGCTGCTTATGTAAAGTGCTGTGGGAGAGAGCGAGAGAGACGCCATTGATCTCTTCCCATTGATTTGATAGATCCTCCTTAAGATGACAATAAAGTTATGTCTGTGTGTCATCTTTGAACGCACCTTTTCAAATCAGCGATGTGGCAAATTACTCCTGTCATCAGACACCTGTATTCACACAGTGCGGCCTGTGTGATCATTTGTGGAGTTGAAAGTCGGGTTAAATCTCGCTTTGCACACTTGATATTTGTTTGGGCTTGTGTCTGTGCTGCCACACTGCAAGTCTTTGAACATGACATTCTCTAATATGTTGGTTATGTATCTCTGCTTAGTTGTTAACCAAAGCTCTTTGAATTTGTACGCCAACAAAGAAGCTCTAATGGAAAATAAGATCTGCCCCCCTTTAGCGAATGCTGAGCTATAAGCTGCATCTTTGTTGTTGTGGAGGAGTGAGCCATGATTGATTGTTTGAAACCTGAGCTTGGCTCAGCTCCCAGCAGCTGCTTCACACTATTTACCTGTAAACTTGTTCTCTGCGCTTTTGCTTTGTCTGCGGATGCCCGCAGAGTTCTTTCTCTGGTGCCCCCCCCCGTCTTTGTTGTACCCAGCAGCCCAAATGCCCCCAGGGACAAACAGACAAATAGAAGGCAGCAAGAGGTGATGCTCAGTCCCCTCAATTCTCCTGTCTATCTTTCTCCCGCGCGAGCACTCTGCCAGACAAGTTTCTAGGCACTCTGATGCAGCAAATCGACTCACTGTAGGATTCACTGTCACTTAGCTGAGCTGGAGCATAGCAGCACACTAGGAGGCCAAATCATCCTCATCCTCCTCTTCCCATTTCACCGCCTTCCTAAATGAAGAAAATGCTATTTGGCATGGCAATGCTGGGGCCTGGTTCACCACTTACTCTCTCCAGAAAAAGCTCCTTTTTGGCTCCTCCAGCAGAGAGCTACTGATGATGACTTGATTAGACGCTTGTCACATTTGAAATGATTCCAAGTGGGTGGCACTGGTTTCCAGTGTTCCACGATGTGGTTTTCTAGATGTTAAATGTGATTGGCGGGCCTAGATGGTACCGTGTTATTGCACGAAGGTTGGGCATCTTTTATTTGTACACAGATTTCATGATTGTGATTGAACGAGTGGAGCACGCTGTAGGAGTTTCAAGGCTCTGTCTTTATTCTTAGCACAAAGCAAACAATCTGCCTTGGCACAAAGCCAGCACTCACCGCTTTCACCAAATAGTAGAAGTAGGTGGCGTCTGGCTTTGTAATACGTTGGTGCGCGTTCACGGGCGCAGATACACGAGCTGGGTTTAATGAAAGCCAAAAACATTGAGTTGAAATTTCACTCCAGCTTTGTTACAGGAAAGAGATTCACCACCACCTCTGGCAGCCCTCAGAGACCCTTCCTTGGAGAACCCCCCCAACCCCCTCCCTGCTTCCTTTTGTATTTAGCTCCCGAGCTTTACCTCTAATAATCTACCAGCTTGTGAGAATCTGTACATAAAACCACGCACAATGCTGCTTTATTTCAGTTTTCACTTTCCCTCTGCCTGACTCTTCCCCAGAGTTTTTTTGTCTTGCCTGTGCAGCTGCAGCTGTGAAAAGGATGACAACAGACAGAGAAAACTAAAAGGACACGTTGTCTTTCGCCCCCCCCCCATTCTCCTTTTCTCTCTTTGCATCCCTCCCCACCACTCTACCTTGCTAACGCAGCTGCTTACATTACACAGGGCTCGTCCACCTTGTATTTGCTGGCGCAGAGAGATAAAGATGGTGAAATGAGAAATGTGTGTGATGTTCTGTGGGAGTTGAGAGGAGTGTGTGTGTGTGTGTGTGTGTGTGTGTGTGTGTGTGTGTGTGTGTGTGTGTGTGTGTAGTGTAGTGTTTTCTCATATGTTTGCTTCGAGATTTGACTCGTTTTGTTTGGAGGCTAATTGAGAAGAGGAACAGGAATTGACAGTAGCGTTTTAACGGCTTGTGAAATGTAAAATGAGAAACGGCAATGGGTGAGTAGCTGGTCTAGGAGACCACCAGGGCTGGACAGGAAGGGATAGCCTTGGCAACTAAAACGCCACATTGGGCTAATTACTGGAACACCACACTTGCCTGATCAGGCACCCTTCCCTGCACCCTCTGAGCCAGAACCCTCCACATCAGTGGCAACCCTTCCAGGTTCATTCCTTTGTTTATCCTTCATAGCCTGCTTTACAGAACATTTGACTTCAGTAGAGCTTCTTTTTGGCTGTTGATGTTATTTTCTGATTTATGGAGTGACAAAAAGAGACAAATACAAACCTTTGACTCTATTATGTCAGGAACATTAAACAAGAACCTGCCTTAATCCAATCCTGCTCTGCAAATGTATGCAAATCTGGGCATATTTAATTAGATAGTGTCTCATTTGCATATTTAAATGTGTAATACTATAAATGTAAATGATCAATTGGAGAAGTTTGATGATACTCATTAGTCTGTGATACACGCTTCTTGTTTCAACTCATTTGCCTAAATCAGGATTAAACGTGACAACCTTTGTGTTTGTCGCTAATAAATAAAACCGTTTGTGTTCAAGCGTGTAAAAAAAAAAAAACGGCCTTTTTGGCTGGTAGATCTCTGACATACCTGCTTGACTTGGTAACTTAGATAAAACAAAAAACAAAGATTTTGGGCTGAGCTGCTTAGAGGCATGCGTGAGCGATGCATTAGCACATGACGGCTGTGTCCCGCTCTGCCCCTCTGAGCCATAAACCACTCACCAGCATTTAGCCAGCAGTGATTTCTCTTCTGCTCACCTCCTCGTCCTCTTCGTGATCCCGTGGAGCGGCTTGTGGAAAAACCTCCCATGTGTCTTGAATGAATCCTCAAGTGTGTGTGTGTGTGTGTGTGTGTGTGCATACTTGCCTGCAGTCCTTGTTCTCTGCAAATCTCCGCAGCACCACCTGATTTGACTTGGTAATGGGGCATTGATGAGTCTGGGGGGGAAATCGGAAAAGGAGCACAAAACTGCACAGCCAAAACACTGTGAGATGGCAGTGCAGAGGACAGCGGAGACGACGATGCCTGTGGTCGACCGCTCGCTGCTCCTACAGGGGGACAAAGAAGCTAAGAGAGCAAGATTGGCTTCAGCAGCCAGGCTTCAGTTTGATTTGTACTTCTACTCCCTACGCTGAAAAGCTGGTTCTCTTCTCTCCCCGCGACAGCAGATTATTTACATCTTTAGTAGAGCTCATTGCTCACTGAATATTGAGTTCAGTGTGGAGGACATAAAAGTAGCCAAGCCAGCAGCAGTAGAGGAGATAAAAGCAGGTTCGCTTAAGCACTGTGTTATTTGAAGCACATTTCTACTGCTGTTGATGTAGCTGCTAACCTAATAATTCATCTTGTCTAGCGCGCACGCACACACACACAGACACACACACACACACACACACACACACACGGACACGCAGTAACTCCACACAAACACAAATTCCCCTCGACAGTGAGGGTTGGCCCCTACTAATATAAAACAAGTGATTCAAAGATGAAACGCTCATCATTCTGCCGTCTCACCACGACCATCCAACAGATGAGTGGTGGTGCTAACAAAAAGCAGGGGCTGCCTGTGCCCAGCTCCCTCACAGGGGGCTTCTTGTCTGTGTTATCACTCCAGCTAGTGCCGCAATTAATATTAATGTGCTTTAAAGCACGCTCCAGCAGCCATGCTCTCTCTCTCTCTCTCACTCTCTCTCTCTCTCTTTTGCTTTGTGTGTGTGCATGTGTTTTGTGACTCAGGAGGAAGGGCGCAATAAAGCCAGCGGGGGATAACAATCTAGGCAGGATATGACAGTCCTCATGTCAGCTGCCGTAGAGCTGGAGGGATATGTGGATAAAGACGAGGGATGAAGCTGGATCTGGACCAGCCAGACAGGAAGGTAGCGCTCCGTGTAGGTAGAGGCTTCCAGCATCCACAGTGGATCTGCGCAGGGTCCTGTTTAGTCATGTTGTAATAATGCTTGACCTTTTCCAAGTCCACGACCTGACCTTTCGCACCTTACTCCACTGCAAATGTGTGTGTGAGTGTGTGTGTGTGTGTGTGTGTGTGTGTGTGTGTGTGTGTGTCACACACAAATACACATGCAGGGAGAGAAACGAGCGCCTCCTTTGCAGGGAGCTTCATGGTCTGCCAACTCCAGGAGTGGATTGTTCCAAATTAGTATGCATTAGGTGGTTAGTGCAAAGCATTTAATTATGCGAGATGGCACTAAACTGTCTATGTTATGATTAGCCCAACACGTTACAACCTTAATCTCTTCATTTTTTCCCCTCTTTCCTTCCATGAGTGGAGGTGGGAGGAGATGATAGGCCGGTGAAGGATGATGGAGGTCGGCTTAAGAAATGCTCCCATATTCCCATTAGATGTTACAAGTCTCCCCAGTATATACACAGCTAATGTTTTCTCCCTTGAAGGATTTTGATATTTTCATGTCTCCCCTCCCTCCACGTGCCCCCAGATACTTTTGTCAGATGGTATTGAATCAAGTCGCCTCCTTTTATGTGCGCATGTCCTTGCTCTCTGTTTTCACTGAGCCGCTTTTCATGCTAGGCGAGGCTTTTTTAATCTCGGGCAGCGTGCGGCGGTGGCAGAATCAGCCCAGGCAGAGTCAGAGCGAGCCAGGCAGCCATCCAGCCATCCAGCTAGGCAGTCAGTAGCTGCAGTAGAGCCCCAGCAGTTCCCCGGAGGAGCCCATTATACAGGAAAGATATCAAACCATGAATCATTTACGCCAGTCCTCCCCCCACCCCTCCCGTCCTCCTACCCCTGCACGCAGCCCTGATGCCCGGCCGGCCGCCTGCTTGCTCCGTCTGCATCTTAAATGAATGATTATTGCATTTTATAAACATGGGCTGCAGTAATTTAAAGTCATATTGATCCTTTCCAAGGTGGACAAAAATGTTTTTTTTTTTCCGCCCTCCTGCGCATGGCTTTTTTTGAATGCTGGATAGAAAGTGTCCTTCTTGAAATAGCAGATGGTGATTTATTTAGCCTGACGGTGTGATTTTTTTTTTCTTTCCTTTTACTCCTGCTTAGGCATTTTAAGAATACCCTTCATCCAAGAAGGAGCGTGATAATACAAGAGGGTGTGGTTTTGTGGGTTGTTCTCATTTTGCAGCGTGCCGCCAGGATTTTGTTGGGAGTGTTTCCCTATGTTGTTGTTCTGTGTAAAAGGTGCAGGGGCACACGGGGGTTAATGTGCTGGAAAAGAGTGATTTAGGTCAGCGGTCGTGTCTGCATCTGTCACTCTGACAAGCTGGTGCTTTAGGAGGCTGTGCAGCGTTGAATAAAGGCAAGAGTGAGAGACAAGTAAGGAAAGAGCAGACTCTGTCAAATAGAGGGAGGAGAGGGGGAAAAAAGAAGAGGAAGAAAAAACCTGACTTGACTGTGATTTGCGCTCTCAGCGACAGGCACAGTGTTTCAAGCAGCCGTTTGATATAAACCCAATCAGTTTCACCTCTTTATTGAGGATCAAGACAGTTAAAGCAAATAAATGAATGTCTCCCCTGCCTTCCTCAATCTCATTTTTTTCCCCCCCTCCCTCCCTCTCTCCCTCCCTCCACTCCCATGATCCTCGGCTCAGCCTGCTGTCATTTCTCTCGGTCAATTTTTCTTCTATTTCCCCTCTTCTCACTTTCACTCCGCTTCTGTCTCTCTCTTTCTCCCTCTCGACATCTCTCCCGTGTTTCCTCATCCGCCCTCTCCCTCCATTTCAATCAGGAGTGCACTTCACTTTCTGTGTAAATATCACAATCGGCGATGAGGAAAAAAAGGCTCGTTTCTGTGAGGAGATTAGGGAAGGCTTTTTCTCCATTACTTATTCATCTCTTGAGTCTACTGTCTTCCCATGAGCTATGTGGATTGTTTCCTGTGACACAAGCAAACCTATCAATGTATTTGCAACATGCATCTTTTTTCCTTTTTTTTTTTAACAGCAGCAGTTCAGTTTCTACATTTCCCCAAGTGCTCAGTGTCTGTTCAGTTTACGCTTCATTTCCTTGGGTTCACCATTAATGGGATGTTTGAGGAAACCTTTTTTTTTTTTTTTTTTGGTCCACATTTCTAAAACGCCACCAAACAAAGATGCGAAAGTCTTCCCTCCCGGCTCTGTGGCTGCGTTCTTTTGTTAGCGAGCCTCGCTGCTCTTCCTAGGGCTTAGTCTAATCAGTGCTAAATATTCAGTGCTAGTCCGTAGACTAATCAGCCACAGCATAATCATTGTCAACCAAGTGCATTCCTCTTGACCTCCCAGATGGAGGTAAACTGCGCAGCCTCTCCACAGCGCCACCTCAATTACTGCAGCAGCAATGGTGATAAAGAAGACCACAGGCTCAAATGAAAATGGCTGATTGATGAGGACACACATGGCTCATAATTGGATTATAAGGAAGCATGTTAATGGTGTTAGGGGCTCCACGGTGCAGCGAGATCCCTAGCACTGACCAGGTATTTAGCAATTTACCCCCATTCGCATCCTGTGTATCTAAATAGCAACCCTCAGGGACAGCTAAAGCCCCAACCCTGATGTTCCACCCCTGCTGCAGTGTCAAGGGGTGTGTGTGTGTGTGTGTGTGTGTGTGTGTGTGTGTGTGTGTTTTGAAAAGATGCTTATGTGAGCTGCAAGTGACTGGCTCTTTTTGGCTTGTGACAGCTGTGGGATTGGAACAAAAAGAGGTCTATTTACAAAGCAGCAGCCCTCATTGTCCTCTCTCTCTCTCTCTCTCTCTCTCTCTCTCTCTCTCTCTCTCTCTCTCTCTCTCTCTCTCTCTCTCTCTCTCTCTCTCTCTCTCTCTCTCTCTCTCTCTCTCTCTCTCTCTCTCTCTCTCTCTCTCTCTCTCTCTCTCTCTCTCTCTCTCTCTCTCTCTCTCTCTCTCTCTCTCTCTCTCTCTCTCTCTCTCTCACACTAACCTTAACCCATACACACATTGAGTGAGTCTGTGGTGTTTAAGGAGATGGGACGTGTTTGTCCTTGATACATTGTGGACCTGCAACCATTAATCGACCTGAAATGAAAAAAATGTGACTGCTGAATGTACGAAAGAATGGATCACTTTGGTCTTTGGGGAATTGTGACGACAATTTTTCAAATGTTTCTTGCATTTTATTGGCAAACAATTAGTTAATCAATAATAAAAAGTGGGGCGAAAATAATTGGCAGAGTAGTCAGTGATGAAAATAATGGTCAGTTGCGACCGTATGTTTGTAATTTCTAATGACGTGCGATGTCATGCACACTCGGCCTTAGTTTTTAATAAATGCAGTCTGATCCATGCTAAAATGGACAAATGTGTGTAATTTACAATGATATGATATGAAAACCAGACGCAAAATCTGCCCGTTTGAGAGGCTGTTGCTAGGAAATAGTTTTTTATTTAATTTTGTCAATGATCGACCATTTGTTTCCGTCTACTGAGGTATCTGCTGAAACACAGAACAGCTCCAGGGGCCGTTCAGGACTCCCCTCATTGTCAGACCGCTCCTCATTCATTTCTGTTCATCCCAATGGAGCGCGTCAGGAGAGGCCTGTAATTAATTGACCCTGGCAGCTCAAAGAGCTGGAGCCGAGTCCAGGAGCAGGTGCTGACTGGGCTGCCTGCCGTCACAGTCTCACTCTAGCCCTCGTCTCATTGTGCGTGTCTCTGCCAAGGACCCAACAATCCCCACCGACCCATCAGACTAAGAGAGGTGCGGCGATGCTGGATGCCTGAGCCTGCGTGAGCAGCATGATACCAGCGCCAGCCTGAAGGAGCGCTCTCCCCATCTCTATCCCAGCTCTCCCTCCAGCTGCTGCTTAGCCAAGCCAGGCCAGAGCAGAGCTGAGCACAGCACCTCCTTTTCAACTCTCGCTCTGTTCGCCCTGGCAGTTTATTAAAGGGAATACTAGCTTTTTCCTCATACTCAAGCGTTTGATTTCGACAGCAGCAGAAGCTGTCATGGCAGATAAAAGGCGGCAGGCCCCAGAATTACAGTGCACACAGCATCTGTATTTACTGCGTCATTCTCCCTGCCTCTGACAAGGAGGGAGGAGGAGGAGGAGGAGAAAATGGAGGACAGGCTGCTGTATTCATGTGTCTTTACATTGACATGTCTCATCAGCAAGAGAGGTGGACAGACAGTCTACAGCGAAGCCATCAATCAGCCCCTTTTAACACGCCCGTCCAGCACACACTAATACTCGCCCATAAAGACTGACAAAGGATTGCATTATTGCTGCCGTTGACATTTTTAATATAAACCCCTTCTTAAGTTGGCTGTGTCAGATGGTGTAAAATAGTAGAGTAATCGTAGTGTGCCGGCTAAAAATGTCAAGGAAGCAGTTTTACTTTTACTGAGAACAGTTGAGTGATGTAGTATTGGGCTCAAGTGTTGCTTCAGGTTTAGGTTTCTTCTTTTTGTTAAACGCACTGTAAACACAAGCGGTTTGAGGTAGGTGGGCACCCGCATTGGGAAATTAAATTCAAATGCTAAATACACTTGGAACAAGTAAGAAAAAAAACCCAAAACCTATAAATCACCATTAAGACATAAACTTTACAAACAAACTCAGATCAGTCCCACTGATACCTGATCCAGCGACGGGCGTCAGTATCGCACCAATATCACATGTCATCCCAAATATAATTATTATCAAATGCCTGTTCTCATCATGAGGGTAATTGAGTCCACAGCTGTTTCTTTATTTAATCAGATAATTGTTTAAAACTATTTCTTTTCTGTCTCTTGCACGAAGCCTCATCCCACAAACAGAGAGATCAATTTTCTTGGCAGTGTCGCCTCACTGGGGCTGTCGGTCATGCTAATTTCTCATTGGCATCATTTCATTGAGCTTTAATTAACACAACGAGGATTCAGTGTCCTCCCGTGTCTTCCTCTCAGACTGATGATAAAAACACACATAACTGGAGTCATTCTACAGCTACAACATATTCCAGTATGTACTGTTTTGGTGGTTGGTACCTTTCCGTGCCTCATGATTCCGTTCTGCTACCGAGGGCTTGTTTTAGTGTGTGTGAGCATGTTTGTAATGATCCATGATTAAGATCAATGGATGAATTTACCAGATGTCTCTTATTGATCGGCATTTCATAGGTGTTCCTCTGTGGCCGACGTCTGCACCCCTATCGGACACATTTACCAGGAGTAGAGATGATTATTGTCCTGTATGATGATTAAAGATGAAAATGATCATTCTTAACGGCTGGACTGGGTTTTAAGCAGAAAAAAGTTGACGTAACCCATGGGAATGTTGCATTCGCAGGTGCAATCAAACTGTTATCACTGGTCCGATCTGCCTGGTCCAACTGGAGGGTGGATAAGAGGTCGCTGATATTTGACGGCGTGATGCCAGGATGTAATCTGCTGCGTTTACTTGGTTTTTGAGCAGCTTGGTGAAATGCCGCGGCCTGCGTAGTGTTTAAACATGAGATGTCAATTCAGCAAATTAGCGTAATCACACATTTTGTAATTAATGACACATATCCATAGCACTTTCAATATTCCCGTCTTAACAGATTTTTTGGTAAATGTGGGAATAAATGAAAAGATTTATTTTAAAAGTGCAAAATCTTTTTCGTCTAATTACCGGTTACTCTGAGCTAAGTCCAAATAAGACGTCAAGGGGCAGGGGGTCTAATTAATTATTATTATTATTAATTAATTATTTTTAATGTGCTGTTTTGTTTTGTTTTTAAATTTGATCCATTATGTATGGAAATTATTAAGGTTACAAGTCATTTACCACTTTTAACTGTTTATGAAGCACTTAAAACGCAAGTAAATTGTGCTTGGAACCACTAATTGATCCTTTATAATGGGAGACTTATTGTACGGTGCTACCAAAACATCAGTCACCAGAGGGGCTTGTCCTGACCGTTGGTTCGGACACACGAAGTCATGAACGGTCGGTGTTTGCGTCTCAGTTTGTTGTCAGCAAACTTCATACCACTCTGCTGTCACACGACTCTGGAAATGCGCTTTATGTCATATACGTCAAAAAGTGGGTAAAATTTAACACAATTTTTTTTTTTTTTTTTTGCTTGGAGGCATAGTCTTTCCAGAGATGCTCATCCTCATTCATCAGACTACATATTGATGTACTTGTCCACGTCGGGTCTCTCCTCACGGCCTGTAGACCGCCTGATCCGCTACTGTGATGCTAGTTTACTGAATCTGCCTCAGCAGCGGCAGAAGCAACCAGCTGTCTGTCTTGTTCACGCATCTCAATGTTGTAGCCTGTGGTGACAGCAAGACTAATGTATTCATGGCACCGCCACAGTGAGAGGCATTGCTTTACCTTTGCTTAATTGAGGGGAAACTCCCCTGACACCTGCTTAGCGCTGCGCTAGCCTAGCAAAGCGGCCCACCTCAACCCTAGGAGCTGAGGCCACTGAACCCTGACTGAGAAATAACACAACTCAAGACCACCCAGGGATTGCCGATGGGAGAAATGATTTAATAATGTTGATGAGGTATTACACCAACCTTTCCCTCCACTGTCTCCCTCTCTCTCCCCCTCTCGTTACTTCTTACACGGAGAGGCAGACAGCTCTGACTCTGCGCCTGAAGGTGTATTTAGATGGGGCTGCTAAATATTTCAGACCCTAAAGACAGAAACTCAGAGTAGAAAAAGAAGGAGCAAAAGAGGAGCATGAGAGGCAAAAAGAATCAGTGCAGAGGGTTTCGACATGGATTGTGGAGGGAGGTTAGGGAGTGTAGTCAAGGGCAGTCAGGGCAGGCTTGTAATTGGCTGACACCAGAATATAGTGGTAGATTTGTGTGTGTGTGTGTGTGTGTGTGTGTGTGTGTGTGTGTGTGTGTGTGTGTGTGTGTGTGTGTGCGCGCGCAGTGAGGCAGTGTCTGAATACAGTAAGGCCAAATACATCGCTCCTGCCTGACTGTATTGCTTTTAGAGAGTTGACATGCTGCTGCCACCTTGTACCCGAGTGAGTGTTGATCTCAAGTGCGACAGACTTGATATATTACACACTCTTCTGCAGTGATACAGTCTCATTGAAGACTCAGCACGACAACCCTACTGAGCTCTCCTGCCTCATTTTTAATTGTCCCATGCCCCAGGGGTTGCTGGGAGCTTGCTGGGTGGGGCTGAACATTTTCTCCTGGGGGAATGAGGGGAGGTGGGTGAAGGAACTTTCGTGGTGTCAGGTGCGGGATCGGAGAAAAGAGATGGAGAGGGGGCTGACAAGCTTAGCCGCGGGGAACCAAGTAGTGAAGCCTTGCAGTCAGATGGGAGTGGAGAGGAGAGAAAGGGAGAGATTTATATAAGCACCAACCACACAGGAGGCATCCGTCTATCCATCTCCCCGCTGCACTCACTGATACATATTAGCCCGCTGTTATCAGCTGGTCTATTAACACACACCACTGCTGGAGAGGAATGGGAGGAGCTCAACGTGGCATCAGTTGTACAATGAAAGTAGAAATATTCCAGGCTTATGCGTTCACCGCGTCCCAGACCCTCCAAGTGAGTAACAGCAACAGAATATCACAGTAGTTGTAGCATCATCATTGATTATTGACGATTAGGAGCTCTGCGGTGGGAAAAAAAAAGGACTCTGAACCCGCATTCACTGGAGTACAAATGTAACATTACGCTAAGAACCACACCGCCGATGCATGACGTCAGTGCCACCACAACTAGCTTCACGCTTTTACTTTTCCAATTGTTGGCAACATTAAACGCTTTGAAAATGTTTTACTTTGTAGAGCAAAATGTTGAATTGAAATATCCGATGCTAATGTGAAGCATGGATCCTGTTTAATCAGAACTCAG
Organism: Aulostomus chinensis; assembly: GCF_037954235.1. Taxonomy (NCBI): domain Eukaryota; kingdom Metazoa; phylum Chordata; class Actinopteri; order Syngnathiformes; family Aulostomidae; genus Aulostomus; species Aulostomus chinensis. Next base: position 26,011,097 of record NC_141328.1, on the reverse strand, counting down.
ACAAATATGCCACTGACTTGGAGACGAGGGAACCGGACATTCAAGCACGCTAACGTACTTACGCCTTTCCTCTCTCATCTGATACGATACAGCAATTTGATAATAATAAAAATGAATGAGACTCAAAATTGCTGAATGTGATTGAACATGCATTCAATATTAATGTGATTGTCTCTTCACTGCAGGCCATTATTTTAAACAAATGTATTTAACAGTATTCATCTGAAGATAGAAGCATCTCTTTGTTTCTGGGAGAGAACAAAAATGGCAAGATCACATTAAAATTTCAAATGATGAGCCAGGTGAGCGGACAGTGCCGGCATTCATCGGCCTCATGAGCGCAGCATCTGTGGATGCCTCTAACAGTTGCCATTAATCAGCCTATATTGATCAATATATTATGGATACACAGCAACGCGGCTTCCCACACTTCCATAATTCTCCCCATCACCCGTTCTCAACTTGTCATGCCCTTTATAACCTTTGTACTGATGCCACAGTAACGCTGTGCCTGGAACTCTTGAGTCTTGCAGCTCCATGAAAGCTCACTCAAGTCTCTTTATCCAGCTGCTGGATTGCTACAAAACTGTCATTCCATTTAGGTGTGTTCTTAATGTCTCTGTGCCTTGAATTATTGAAAATTACAGTCCTTGTAAGTACCACCATTGAGCAGCTGAACCATGTGAGTTGTGTGTGTGTGTTTTTTTGGAAAACAACTAAAAAAAAAATAGAGCAGCAGCAAGGTGGCTTTGGAGTCTTTGCTCTCTCTGCACAGAGACGTCATCGAGCCAGTCATGCAGGGGTCAGAGGCTCTCGAAATCGTCCTGAGGGGATTGGGGCTGCACTGATAGCATACCTGCTGTTCCCCAGAGATGTTATCCAACTGCAGGCTAGCCCAGGCTAACATCCAGCTGCTGGGCTCTGCTTTGGATCGCAGTGCAATACCTCACACAAAGATGGAGTAGGGCCATTATACCTCTGGCTCTGTGAAATTCCCTGTAGAGACACACACACACACACACACTAAAACACACATTCACGCTTTCTTACACTTGCACAAACATGCACGCACATCATCTAAGTCTTTATGTCTTTGCACACACACAGATCTCTCTCACACACACACACACACACACACACACACGTTAAACCAGATTGCTCTGTCATCACAAATAAAAGCTTTGTAGCAGACCCGCTTTTCACACGAGGTCAGAGTTGACTACAAATTACAGCTGGTGGCCGACCAAGGCCAGTGATGGATCTCAATGCGCTCAGTGTTTACCCACACACCTGCACCCCCACGGTTGGGAGGGATGGTAGCACAGCCGAAAGCACACAGCCATTTTGTGGCATCTCAAGAACCCCCCCCCCCCCCACTCTGTCCCTCTCTCTCTCCCCTCTCCTCTCCTCTCCTCGTCTCGTATGAGGAATAGATGAGGTGGTGCCATTAAGTGAATTTGCTGTTATTTCCCCAGGCTCTTAGCTGAAGATGTCAAACCTCAGCCAGCGAGGCAGCCAAGGATGACTGCCGACTAAGGCAGCGGCAAACACACATGCGCACACCCGTGCACGCACACACACACCACACTCTGACACGCACATGATCAGCTTTCATGCTTCTGTGTAATTTATCAAATTGCTTGGGCATGTGATGAATGGGCTCAGATCTCCATTGGAAAAAAAAAAAGCATTAGGTTTGCATTAGGTGGCAGTTATGCGCATGTAACAGCTCACAATTTAATTACAGTAAATGGTAAACATTGTATTCACATTTTCTGAAGCAAGTATTTTGTAGGCCTAATTGCTTTGTAGTTTCACAGACTACACTTGAGCGATTACACAAGAGGAATAGGCTTGTTAAACAAAAAAATTGTTCAATCCTATTACTTATACCAGCAACAACTATATTCTCTTAGTGTGCTGAATGAGCAAGTAGGCTTAATGTTCTCTACATTTCCTCAGAAACACCCGCACTCACACATCCTTACTGTAGAAGAGGCTGGTTCTCTTGTGGTGATTTGTCACAGTTCCCCATTGTATTACAAACCGCCTCTCCTTCGCACTCCAAATCCCTCCCTCCCTCCCTCCCTCCCCTTTCTTTCTCTCCCTCCCTTCTTCCCTAAATCATTTCTTTACATGTGTGTGGGTGCCCCCTCTCGCTGTGTGATTCTGATACTTCATAACGGCAGGAGGAAATTGAGCTGACCTTGAGGCTGCCGAGCTCCTTTATAATGCTGATGTATGGGGCTGTGGGCACAGGCAGCCAGTAAGTGAGAGCCATGTTTTTATTTGCCAGGGAGCAGGGCCCAATGTCAAGACACATAACAAGGTTCATTTCTCGCCTACTCAAGCTAGCTGGTATGGGAAGCCTAGTGTCATGCATTCAAGTGCACTAGGTGAGATTTAGATACATTAGCCTTTCTATTCAGAAATACATTGTATTTGGCTGCCTAAAGGATATGGATGGCTACCGAGGGACCAGCCTCCATACCAGCTCATAGCTGCAGTCTAGATAAGCTCCGACGTACTGTACTTACACCTGCTGCGTGACCTGTTTTGAAGCATCTAAACTACCTGGGCATGCTTTAAATCACTGCCGCCTCTGTCTGGATATTATTTGACTTTAACCCACCATGTATAAAATATACTGTATGTGTCAGTCACGGGCGGAGCTCACGAAGACGTAGCGAAATCAACCTTTAGTTCCGTCCCCCTCCTGGTGAGCAGTCAATCACAGCAGGTCATGATCACTTTGCACTTGACAGGATAAATAGAAAACTTGACACACAAAACACCAGTGTTGTAAATTTTAATCCCATTAACTCCAGGAAGACCATCAATTACAGTACAATCGCGTATTGATACCAATATGCACTACTGGTATCGATGAAATCCTCAGAACAGCCATCCCAACTAACGGATGGTGATAGGGCCAAACGGCAGAGTTAACCCTGGGGAAAGATTTTACTCACTAAAATGTGATTTATACGGAGGTTCTGCATTGCTAAAGTGTTCCTGTTGGCAAGGCCACTAGCTGGCGGCTAGACTAGACTAGAACTGAATTCTTGGATTGTTTTAGGCCAGTTTTCACAGCAGCTGTCAGGACAATCATTTAAAAACAATACAGTCTCTTTGACAGTCTTACATCACCCTGGCTCTTAATGATGACGGTTTTTTTATTGTGTCGTTGGCCCAGTTTCTTCTCATCAGCAGTGCTCCGCTTATCAGTGCAATCAACTGCCTCCCAACACAATCAGGCTACTGTCAAATTACACTCGTGATTGAGACCAAGATGGTGGCAGGAAAAGACGAGACGAGGATCGCGATCGGAGCAGGAACATCAGGACTCAAAGTCACGTCAGTAAAATGTCAAGCAATCGGATGCAAAAGTCCTGTAAATAAACGGCAGCTTTGTTCAGCTGTGTTGGTGCTGCAACAGTGCTCAGGCGGGTTTCTCCCGTTTTTGCTTTGTTGTATTTGTTCTTGTTTATTTTATTTTATCCAGAAACAAAAGCCCCGGGGTTTAATGAAGCTCCACATCACTTCTAAAACTATACCTACAGCCTTGTAAAAGTTTTGGTTTGGAGTTGTTCACAGGAATGTAAATCATGGACAGGCGTTCTTTAGAGATGCATGCTGAAGTACACGAGCGTCCCCAGTGTCACCCCAGCAGATGGAGACTCCCTGTCAGAGCCTGTACGGATTTCAAATGTCTCTATGGTGTCATTTATCCAGACCACAATAGCGCTTGTATGCTTCGTGTGGTGCTGCAGCAATAAATTGTTGAGGCGATAATCAATTGACTGATCATTTGTCGTCTTTTTTTCCCCAAGCCAAAATGTCAAATATTCACAGTCTCCAGACTTGTAACAAAGAGGGTTTGTTGTGTTTTTTTGGGTCATTGATGACAAAAAAAGGAACTGTCTTAAATTTTTGAATGGACAGAAGAGGCAGTTTGAACAGGTTTGGTCTAGAGATGGACAGTGACATCATCACTATGGGCAGAGATTTGTCCTTTTTTTTTTTTATTATTGGTGTTATTTGTGTAGGTCTGTTGGCTAAAATTAAGGCCTGCACAGCAAATCATGTTAGCTTCTTCATTTTTGCTCATTGTTGTTGTTTACGTTGTGAAGATACAACGACCAATGAGCTTTTAGCAATCTAGATATATTTACATATCAGCAACAAAAAAAATACAATATCGTACATCCTTAGTTTGGGCTCTGGGAAATTATGATTTAAAAAAAATTCTTGACATTTTATAGACTGAACAATTAAATGATTAATCAAAGAAATAATTGTTAAATAACTGTTAGCTGCGAGGACCCATAGCTTCAAGATTAGAGTATTTGCTTAAGATGGTGATGTGATCCCAGCAGGAGAGTTCAAGTTTGCAAGTGTACCACAACCGACTCTGGCTTTGCACAGTATGTAACCGTTTGTTCTGCGGTGATCAAAATAAAACCACACTGACATAACGGTGCTGTGACTGGTAACAGTGACAAGGGGACAATAGAAATATCTTCCCCGTAACTCCAGCGGGAATGTTAACACATGGGTTTAGCTCTGATTTGGCTCCTGCTGTGTTGATGGCTACTGGGATGGTTGGAAGCTCATCAGCTCGCTCCTCTCAGGGCAGATTCACTCTCCTTACCCCACGTTTGGATGCCGCCCTCTGTAATCAGGCAGCAAGCAGCCATGCAACAACACATCCCCTGTGTGCAAAATATGTTTTAGCAGCTTAACAGCAGCAGACTAATCAATCGATCCAATTTTTGCTGTCCATTGATTTTGGCCCTCGCTGGGTCCAGATAGTTCCAGTACACGTGTAATAATGATGTCATTAGCAACCCGTGACCAGTCTACCAGGAATACTTTTTTGCGCTGCCAAATGTTGGGTTGACTGGTCCAAATCTGCTTTACAAATGCCTCCCCATCACTCTCTCACCATCCGTGCCGCCGCCACCAACACCGGAGCGGCAGCGCGGCGGAGAGGGGGTCCAGCCTGCTGGTGCTGCTGACTGGCATTCTGTGTGTTGATGAATGTGTCAGGCTGATGGCTCAATGTGCTTACCTAATAGGAGCTGCTCTACTGTCACACAGAGTTTCTGAGTCTCCCTCTCTCTCTCTCACCCACACTCACCTCACTCATGTCTTTGTCGGTGGTTGTAGGGAGCGTTCCACTTGGCCAGATACTGCAGCCTCCACACTCTTGCTCCTCAGAGGTTAATGGAGCTGCCTCACAACGCACACTAATCACCAGGTAATCGCTTTCGTTTGGCTTGATAGGGAAAGCTGAGGTTGTGATGACCAGCGCGGCCATTTTAGGTGGAAGATTTCTGCTGTTTGCCACATACGGTGTGAGGAGTAGGCTTTGTGTTCCACGATGTCATTGCCATTACCCAGTTCTTTCATGTGCAATTGTTGACATTGGACTCAATTTCTTGAAACAGCATGTTGTCATCTCTTTGGCAGCCCCCCCAGTGGGATTGTTGTTCATATCCTAACACTCGTCCCCTCGGCCTCTTTGGGCATAGAACTAGTGAAGTGGCAGCATAGCCTATCTTTGGTGGCTTCATGTTGGGCTGTGTGACATACTTGTCATGAACCTGGTGTTAAAATAGTGGCTTTTGTGAAGAGCATGTGGCAAACGGCCAGAGACGGGGACCAGGTTAGAGGAGGGACTCAAGTCCATGAAAGCAAAGCACTTGTCTTTGATGTCAGCCAGCCTCTGAGGGGCTGTGGTGGTCGAAGGGGATTGGGATTTCAACACGGGATTTTGGGATTGTTGAGTCAAAGAGGTCTCAGAGGGACGGAGGGAATTCTTGTGTGTGAGACTTGAAACCAGGCAGCTCAAGAAGGAAAGGCCGGTTTGTCATCATCACATCACCCTGCGGTGCTCACATACGTGCGAGCCCTCAACTGGCAGAGCCCAGAAGTGATCCTTGCTCTCACATGAACCCTTGTACGAGAATATTGGAACAGACGTTTCTAGGCCTGTTGAGCTCATTTTAGTTGCTCTGTTGTGACTAGTAGGAGAAACTAGATGGATGGGCAGTTTGTTAAATAAATGATGCTGCATGCCGCGCGCTACTTGGATACAGCCTCTAGGCCGAGATCTGAGCAGATTAAGAGGGAGATAGGTTAGTCATACACTGATTTTTAGACAGCTTAAAAAACTGGGAAACAGATGAGTGTCTGTTTCTGTGCTTGATGGCCACATTGTCTGTCAATGTGGAAATCCCAGAGTGTTACTGAAGGGATTGCAAAATCAATGTGAGCTATTCATACACAGTTCTAATCCTCAGATTTACTGCCATTTAATCTGTGGTTATGGCAGGGCTCTGATGGTTCTAATGCCGTAAAACAGATGTCTGTTCAGCCAGCCAGGTTGGGCTGCACCTGGTGACCTCTGAACCCTAGCACTAGGTGGCCCGCAGCACATTTCATCTTGTCCTTGTCTTGTCCAGGTGGTAGGTATCATTAAAAAAAACAAAAAACAACACGCAGTTGAGTGGTGCATCTAAAAGAATCCGTGAACCCTGGAATTTGTGTGTCAATCATGGAGTGAATATGACGGGAGGATGAGGGTATTTCATATTCCTTTTTATTGACCAAGTACAGTAGAAGACAGCAGTGCAGCCTGGACAGCGTGGATGGAAACGCCAGGATTTTATTCCCCTGCACACTTGCTGTTATTCAGATGCAAAACTGAGCAGACCATTTCTCTTTACCATGCAGGCTGAATGCAGGAGGTGTGTTGCATCAGAGGCTGGGCATGAATAATAACAAACGGTACCATTTTGTAAATCTAGTAAATATTGAGGGATGTCGCCTTGTTTTCTTCCGGCGTTGTCGTCAGAAAAACAATTGGATAGGAAACACAGCCACAAGAGAAACACGGATACAATTTCACACCTTTATCCTACAGAGCTCTAAATTCATCCTTTGTTTGCTGTGCAGATTCGAACGCTGCGTTGTTGTAAGCTGTACTGACAGATCTGCCCTAACACGAATAGATTTCAGTAATTAATAGATAATAGTTCATCGCCGTGAATAGCTTCTTTTTTTTTCCTTTTCGTTTTTTTAATGAGGAGACTGACGCGTGTTTAAAAATGGCTGGATTACTTTGAGTGAGTTACGGTAAAAGCAAGATAATTACCTACCATTTCATTCGGCTTGTTACACCCCCAACATAACTGCAGAACAGTCTGTGCAGTATTAAGATGCTTCTGTTGAAATGTAGCAGATTGATAGTCTGCGCGCGTGTGTGTGTGTGTGTTACGATTAAACGCACAGAATCTCCGCGCGCTGTGCGCGTGCGCGCGTGTGTGTGTGTGTGTGTGTGTGTGCGTGTGCGTGTGTGTGTGTGTGGATACTGAATGTGAAATGTCAATGTTATTGAACAGGTGCTGCGAGGCAGAGCTGTGATGTTTTTATTTCCAAGCTCTTGTCGAGCGAAGCAGAGAAGAGAGGGCTCATGGGATAATGGAGGAGGTTCAGGGGTGGGGGACTCGGTGTGTGTGTCTGTGTGTCTGTGTGTTACATTGTGTGTTTCAGGTATGAGTGCTGAGATCTGTGTGTATCCAGAGAGGTTTATTGAGTAGAGGGAAATGAGTAGTGGTTTCGAATAAATGTCTCCTCATAGAAAATGTTAACTGCACTGTGAACAGTATTTATGTTATACGCACTTTCATATCTTTCAGCGGCAACATTCACCATGTGTCGAGCATGATGCCAAATATGGCAGCCGTCGTCACTCATGCATACACTTCTACTGTCAAGCTGTTATCACCTCGTTTGTTCCATTTACACATCATTCATGTTTTTTTTTCTCCCCTGTCCTCTGTGTGTCTGTCTCCCCTCGGTTTTTCTCTTGCAGACTGTGTCAATACTTGTTGAGAGCCAGTGTGGCAGTGAGCTTGGAGGTGAATGCAGTCAAGGTTAGTCAACAATGCTTCATGATTCTGGAGCACTGACTAACAGTGGTTTCCTCTCCCCCTGCCCACCCAGTAGACCTTTTATAATTTTCTCCACCTGTTCACGATGCTCTCAGCCATGTTGCTTTCAGTCATCACATCTCATTGTGCTTCATTGCCCCCCCCACCCCCACCCCACCCCCCTCCTCCTCTGAGCCATCTCTCCTGCTGCTTCCACTGCCACTGGAAATAAACGCTCAAGCTTGTCAGCCCTGATTCATCCCTCCACTGCTAACTCATGCACTCTTGGGTTTGTCTGGATGCATTATTTCCTATTTCCCAGCTTTCCTCTTTCCCTTCACAGCCTGTGCTTTCTTCGCCAATGTCATGCCTTCCTGCCACCAATCTACCAATAATTTCATTGCCGTTTCACTTCTGATTCGACGTTTTAATTCCACTGGGTGCATGTGAACGCTTGATTACAGTCTTGCCATTCCTTCTCTCTAGCTATTAAAAAAAAAAAAAAAAAAAGAGGGGCAAAAGGGAGAGCAGCACCAATTCCAATGTCCACAAGAGCGGCGGAGAATCCAGTCACGATATGAAGGGGGCTGCAGTTCAAAGCCGACTAGCGGGTTACTTAATGAGTTTGGTAATTGGCTTGCTGTGGCCTCCGCGCATCCCTGCCCTCCTGCTGCTGATGTTTGCAGGAACAGAGGGAGCGGCGGCTGCCTCCTTTGCTTTCCTTCCTTCACTCGCCCCATCCATCTTTGCCTAAATCCATCCCTCTTGCATGAGCTGGTTTAAGTAGCTCCTGCTGCACCAAGCCTCTTCTGTCTATTCCCCACCGCTCCTGTTATTCAGACCTTAGCATGCTGCATGTTGGGCTAGCGCTCTGCTTCATATCCTATATCAACACTGTTACTCTATCTCTCTCTTTGCTGCTGCTGCTCCTATCTCTTACATGCATGCCCTTTTCCTACCGCACACATACACACGCACACTCTCTCTCTCAAAACACACATCTGTTTAGATTCTTCATGCATTATGCAGAATATGTTCATCCGCACAAGCAATTTGCAGTTTCCAGTTCACCACTTCAGAGCAACATAATGAGAAACACACCTGCGGGGAATCTGTGTGTGTGTGTGTGTGTGTGTGCGCGTGAGGGTGTGTGTACTGCTCAGTTTCTTTACATGTCCGAACAATAAAGATCACGGTAGCAGGATTGTCACGTAATCATAAATGACACCAAACATCATAATCTCAGATTTCGTAGCCTCACGTCTTCAGAACAGACAAAGAAATGAGAGCTTGTTGCTGTTTGTGTGTAAATCTCATTAACATTAAATTACAGCGGTAATAGTGAGAGGGGAAAAAAATCCTCAAATTGCCTTCATTTTTTATGTATAATTAAGAGAAATATGTTTTCAACTAGACATTTTATTGCTTTGTTTTATAGGGAGGCCTTAGACTTAGCAGGATCTGCAGCAGTCAGGTGGTCCTAATGTGGCTAATGATCGAGCAGCTTCCTACCTCTTCACATTAGCTTCCATTTTGTACCTTTTGAATAAAGCATGCGTGAGTAAATGTAGCCGACTCTAGTTGCAAAGCTGCTGCCAAGCATTTTATCTACTCCCACAGCGGAGCGGTTGAATCTGTCCGCTGCAGGGGTTGGAAGGCCAAAGCACAGCTAAGTAGCTCCTCTTGACCTCAGGACTGATCTCCAAACTGTCTGCTCCGACTGCATGCGGACACATTTTACCCGTTCGCTCCCACCAAAACAGCCTAATCTCATAACACAGCCTCGACACCCTCTGCGCGCTGTCTCTTTGAATAACACACCGCTTTCTCGCTGCACCTGACGCTGACATGCTGACCGTACTGTACATTTGCCTTTCAGATTACTTTCCATCTGCTGTTATTCATGCCAAATGGACAAAAAAAAAGAAGAAAAGAACCGTAAGCATGTGAGGAAAGTGAGGTGGAAAATCCCAGATGTGAAAAATTATCTGGATTGATTTGAGAATCTTGTCTCGCTGACCTATAATGGATGTGCTTATTCTAGTTATCACTATCTGTAAACTAGATGGCTGAATCATTAGCTTACACACTATGAGCAGCCGAGTGTGACCAGCAGAGAGTAATTGATTTTTGAAGAAGCTCTGCTCCAGCAGGAAAAACGATACAGCTTTGCGGGGCTTTGCAGTATGTTGAGCGTATTGCTGTGCACGCCCTGAATTAAAGTGTGTGGAATTAATTATTTTTTGTTTTACACTTCCCTTTGTAGCACAGCAACAGCATGCAGCTGCACCTCCACTCTTTGCCCATGAGGTGGCAGCGTGTGGAGGTGAGACAGCTGTGTGCTCTGTGTGAAATGGAGCAGTCAGTGGCTATCTGAGCAGATTAGCACAGAGACAGTAACCACACACAGGAATCACACACCCCAACCGTCAGTCTCTTTCTTTGTTGCTGTCATGATCACTTTTGCTTTCGTCCCACTGGAACAGGCTTCGCTCCTCCTAACTGGATCCAGAGCTAGGCATCAGACACATGTACTGTTTGTTTATCTCGCCGTCTTTGCTCACAAAAGGATTTGCCAGAAATGTAAACTTCCTCATTTACACCACAGCCTGTACTCCTTTTTTTTTTTTTTCCTTTTTTTTCTTCTTCTTCTTCTTCTTTGCTGCTGCCCTCCTGGAAATACGGTCTCATTCCTCGGAGTCTGTTCAGTGTGCAGCCGCGGCAGGCTGAACTGCTCTTTTATTCAGATGAATGAGGCCCTGTGTTGCCCTGAGAATCAGACAGACACAGACGGTCCATGTGAGAGCTCCAAGAATGTCTGTGGAAAATCAAGGACTCAGTCAAATAACACTGAAGGTATCACACTCGTGATTCACATTATAGTTCATAAGGATATCATAAACCTTGCTTGTCTTTATGTATTCTAATTGCTGCTTTTGTTTTTGGTTCTTGTTGTTTGTTGTTGCTCGTTTTCAGCAAGGCTTTTCTATTTAGTAAAGAGAATAAATAGCTCATTTCCTTCCTTTAAACTTTGATCAATTCGTTCACCAGGTGGCAGCTCCGTCCATCTGGGAGACCCACTTTCATTTTCTTAATATGCAATGGTTTTACCAAATGGCTGCTGCGAGCAAGTTTGACTCTCTCCTGAGAAGCTTGTGTGTAGCTTGGCAGAGACATTCGACATATGTAGCCTACAAGTATCTTGGTTTTCAGGAGTGTTGCAGGGCTGCCAAATGGGATTGTGAATAGCTTTGTAAACAAGATAGCTATGTGAGGCTAGACCTCGCGCTGATTGCCCTTAAGTCAAATAACATTCCTCGACTTTACTCGCATTTTTACAACCGTGTTAATGATCGCAAATAAAGGCTTGCTTGGTAGCGTTGTAATTACACGCTGCCTGGATGGTTTCCAAAGAACATTTGATGATTTTCGCTTTGTTTTTTTCGTCGTCCGGATGGGACAGGAAAAAAAAAAGAAGTGTAACTTCTGTTGTTACTGCGAGTACTTTCAGCAAAATCCTTGAAAATCCCAGATCCTATCACATCCACAAGTTAACCGTATTTGGTTGAGTAATTTCCTTGAGTTACTTAGTTTGGAGATAGGAGGGGATTGTTTTATTGCTTCCCCTTTTCTCAACCCCCTCCAGGCAGTCTCTGTTTTAATTAGTCGTGTAAGACCCTATTTTCCCTTTGGATTTCCCCAACTTGTAAAGTACTCTCTTAAGAATCCATGAAGACTAAAAGGGCCAATGAATGATTTGAAGTCAGCTTTTTTTTTTTTTTTTTTTTTGCTTGCCTGCCAGCAGAGAAGGGAAGGGGAGGAGGGGGGGGGGGCGGTGGGGGTATCAGCTCTCACAGTCAGAGTGAGGAACTTCAAGTGGCAGTAACACAGTCTTTGTTCTTTATGGATATAGAACGTGTGGCGGAGATAGTCGTCGCTTTAAGGCTCCATCTGGAAAAGCGCTGTTCGCGCGTCTGCTATGAGCAGAGGCGCGTCCACAGATAATACCTGCCCAACTTTAGAACGATGAGGTAGTCTCACGGGTCAATCCGGCACATCCCTCTTCATATAAATGTTTTGGCATCATGGTTCCGCGGCAGAGATTTAGTCATGTGTTAAAGTCCTCTGAAGTACCCCACCCTCCACCGCCACCTCCTCCGTGAACTAACATTTCTCTCACTTTACAAATCTGTTTCCTTCTCTCAATCCCTTCTTCATTCAACTTGTCTGCTCATCCCTGGTGAATGTATTAAATGAAGTTACTAGATATGAGTGCTTAAGAGGCCAGGGCCTCTGAGGCTTGCCAAGTCTCTCACAGCCTTGGCTCAGTCAGCCATGTCATTTTTTTTTTTCTTTTCTGTTGTTTCAGCCACTGGCTCACTTTGTGTTGCTGAGCTCTCTCTTTCTCTCTCTCTCTTCTCTCTCTCTCTTTTCGCCTGGCCTCTGTGTTTGCTGCCTCTGAGTGGCTTGTTTTTCTCCAGTGTGGGGAAACCGGGCAAAAGCAAACAGTGCGTGTCAGCCGCAGCTTTTGTTAAGTATTCATTTTTAATGAGCGTAAGTGGCTACAGAATCCTACAAACCATAAACGGAGGAGAGGAGGGTGGGAGGACAGGGGTGGGGGGGTTGATGTTGGGGGGGGGGGGTTCCGGCCTTTGATTCAGTGGCAGTCTGGCAATCTCGTATGTTTAGTAACACTTGCACTAATTATGTTTGATGGGGATGAAGAAAACACATCAGAACGGTTGTGTTTTTGCTTCATGTCCCGCGCCTGCTCTGGTTTTGTCAGCTCTTACCAAGAATTGTTCCTCTTCAATAATCTGCCAAAAAAAAAAAAGTGCAATTTTTCTCCTTTTTTGAGCAGCTCGCTGTTAGATTTCATTTCCCCTGAATGGCGAACGAGGCACCAAGTAACAAGTTTTTGTTCTGTGGGGATTGAAGGCACTGTAGTTGCTGGAAAGAGGGGGGGCGCTCAGGGAAAAGGTATTGTGATGGGCTGTTTGAATGCTGAGCAGAATTGAATAGACACAGTCAGCTTCCCAGATACATGCTTAGGCCTGTAGAATGTGGAGTGCTTTGCTTGTAACTGCACCGGTTGTCTCCTTTCATTATCGGTTAATGGTGCCCAACTTGACAGAGCCGTGTGATAAACAGAGGAGCTGTGAAATCCTGGAGGTGGAGTTCTCGTTGGCCTGATAATGGGATCTCATCTGCCAGGGCGGGGAGCCTGCCCCGCCAGCCAATCCAGCTTTGCTCTGCACTGCACAGCCTTCACAGAGGATTCACCGCTCTTTCCCCTCACCGCTGCCGTCTCGGGCCACCTTAAGCTCTCACAGACCTGCCGGAAAATGTTTCCGTTTGACTAGTTTTCATGTAGGACGCGCGCGGAACCTGGAGTCAGTTTTCTTTTCTTTTTTTCTGCAGCCATGTTCAGAAACGTTTGTGTCTCTTTATCTGTCACTGATCTGTGTATGTTGGAGTATAACTCCGGAAAGGAGTCAGACTGTGTGTGTAAATATCATAAACAGTGACCTTGTGAAATGTATACATACGGTGATAAGGGAGGAGCCGAGGCTGCTGGGGTGTTGGGTTACGGCTCGGAGGGGAAGTACGACTTCTCGGGACAGTTAGTTGCCTCAGGAGCTGGAAGAGATTTGCTAGCACTTTGTTGCACATGAGAACCCCCACCCCCTAACCCCCTTCCCTCTGCTATTGAAAAGAAGACGGCCAACATGGTTTGTAGGACAATGAAGGACCCCCTGTGCACCACCCTCAACTCGATTTCTATTGATCCTCACTGCCCGTCTCTCCTGCATGTGTTTGGCTTTAGTGCAAAAAGAGCCCGATGCGCTGACTATTTGCTTTGGTTAATTAGATTTTGACAGTGATCCGATATCATGTTTAAGACAATGAAAATGTGTCAAGCTGCTCGCTCAGTGAGATGGAAATCATCCTATTAATTCAAAACTCAACGCAGCGCTCGCTCGTTTTCCTGCTGCTCTAAACGTCGCGCCTCAACTAAATATGGCCATCCCAGGAGGCGTAGCGTCTTTCCAGAGGGCCAAAAGTGCCTTAAAACACAATTCTCCATGAGGTATTGTGGTGCTGTAATGATGATCCGCCTGTGAATTCTATTCTAAAGACTCATTAAAACATCTTTATTTGGTGCAGATCTTTTTTTTTTTTTCAATTAAAATATTACACAAGAGTCATAATTCCTTCTAATATTGTCACCCATATCAATTTGGTGTATTTAAAAAAAAAACTAATTTACATATAAAGAGAAATCTGATTGTGATGAAGTTGTCAGCACCAAAAAAAAAACACAAAAAAAAAACCTGAAATAAGCAGGATCACCTCTGATGGCGGTGTACTGGCTATTCATTAAAATTAACCTCCCAAATATTGCTAATGGACTCTTAACATCATCATCCCTGCTTGTCCCCCCCCCCCTTTTTTTTGTTTTAAATGGGTGGGGTAACTAATTAATTCATTATCCAAAAATGCAAATGAGCTGCTATAAGCCTGAGCTGCATTCAGTCTCCTCCCCCTGGTGGATTTCTCCACCACATGTATCTTCCTCCAGTATAAATCCTGCGTTTAGAACCAGTACTGCGACATTAACATACATTTGTATGGTCATTGTTTCATAAACGTTATGGACCGCTGATCGGGGCCACGTCGGCTCCCGTATATTGTTGATGCGCGCACGCGCACACACACACACACACACGCACACGGTGTATATACAAAGCCCTTCCCCACGCCATCAATCAACAACCCCATTGGCGTCCTCACCCACCTCCCCTCCTCAAACACACACACCCGCACACCACTTCCACCATTTTGTCCCCCCTGACTATTTTTTTTTTTTTGAATCCAGTCCATGTTTTTGTTTCGTTCGGATTTTTTTTCCTCCTCTCTTCTTGTCGTTTCTAGAGTGTGTTCGGGGGTAATTCTCCTTCACTAGTGTCTGGATAAAGAAAGACTAGGTCAGCCATGTGGATGCGTCTGTTGAACAGCTGAAGAGGAGGAGGAGGGGGAGGGGGAGCGATACGGAGTGTGTGTGTGTGTGTGTGTATGTGAGTGTGTTTGAGTGTGTGTGTGTGAGTGAGTGTGTGTAGCAGAGGAAAAGAGAGACAAGAGAAGAGTGGGGAGAGCGTGTGTATGTGTGTGAGAGTGTGAGTGTGTGTGTGTATGTGTGTGTGTGTGTGGAAAAAGGAAGCGGAGCCTGTAAACGGCACTGGTTTCCTACCCCTCGAAACAACCACCAGCGCCGTGGTACTTTTCAGGAGGATCCTCGGTAGTTCCACCGACACGGCGAAAGGGGGACCGGAGCAGTTTCGAGGGGGGGAATCGCTAACGTTCCACTCGGTGATTCCGGACGCGAACAGATTCTCAGTAAAGTGTCTTTTGTTGAAGCAAGTGCTCGCCCGAGCCTCTCCGCCTCTCGGCAGGTTTGTTAAAAAGCAAACAAACAAAAAAGCACACAGACAGACGGAGGATATATCTGTAACAAAAACGTCCCGGTTTTGGATTTGGTCCAGCTGGCTCGCCTCGTGCAGAAGTTCGGTGGGTCATCCCGGGCGAGGATTTTGAACTTGTTTGCAGCGGTCTCCGGGACTCCAAGAATTAGCAGACTGGCGGGTGAGTAGTTGAATAGAAAGTGGAAAAAAAAAAAAAGATTGCAGGATGGTTGGAGGAGGTGGAGAGCTGTGTGCGCGCGCGCGAGCGCGTGTGTGTAGGGAAAGGGAGAAAAAAGTGAATTTGGGAGATAGTGATGACTAAAGCCAGGTGGCACCTCCTGATGCTGTTCTACTAACCGAGTGTTGTGACCTCCAGTCAAACGTGTGGAGTGTTTTCAGCGAGCTCCAAGTTGGCTGCATTGTTGTAAAACTTGGATTGTGTGGAGCAGCGCAACCCCCCCCTACCAAACCACCACCACCCCCCCCCCCCCAGCTCATCCTAGACCTGGCTGGCATCTAAGCACAGCTTTTTAGGAATACTGAAATAAATAAATGAAGTTCTCCCATGGCAGCTTGACACACACACACACACACACACACACACACACACGCACACACACGCCAAAGATGTCTGAACTATCTCTGCGTGTGTAATCAAGCAACTTTAAAAGGAGGGAGGAGAAACAAAAACTTTTAATTTTGTCTTGAATTTTTAATGAGTTTCCTCACACGTTTGGGATTCACAGCCTTTTTTGTGTCATCAATTGATTATTGGATTGTGATAGTTGAGTGATTTTTGAATGGTGGTGTGTGTGTGTGGGGGGGGGGTAGTGGGAGTGGGGGGGGGGGGGTGACTGAACTAGAGGAAAACTGTTGAAGGACCACCAAATTAACTTGACTTCCCCCCCTTCAGCACCCCAGAGGCTACGAACTCTGGCCCAAGCGCATGCAGCCCTCACTGGTGTGTGTGTGTGTGTGTGTGTGTGTGTGTGGTGGTGGTGGTGGGGGCGGGGGGTTGTATCTGTGCCTGTTGCTGAAAAGGGGGGGGGGGTGTTGGTTTGTGGGATGTGTGTCTGTGTGATTAAGAGGGGGCAGTTCAGGATTTGAAAGCAGACTACAGTTATTTGTCTGAAAGGCGGCTTATCTAATGTTTTCCAGTTATAGTGGGGGGGGGGGGCTTGTTTACTTGAGTCACTGCAAAATTAGCCATCGTGAGTATTCACGTGACATCAGTCAGAAGCTGAATCCACACAAGCACAAAGACAGATTCACATCATGCTGTTATACACTGTCAAAAAACAGTCCCTTCCTGTCCCCCCAACACACACACACACACACACACACACACACACACACACACACACACACCCCACCTTCTGCTGCAGCTATTACTCAGATGTTGCATTGCTAATTGTAAGGAGCTAATCTCATACACGCTCAACTTCCTGTGCCATTTTTTTTTTGTCCTCCTCTTTAAGAACTGACCTCCAGCTTAATGACTCCGACATGATTTCTTCACTTGAGTGGGAAGACGCGTCGGGGGCCGCTAACGTGCGGCGCGAGGCGCAGCAGATAATGAAGGATTGTTGGAACATAAAGGACATTTGCACCCGTAAAAATTGTGCGAGCAGTTGAAGCACTGTTGTAAAGTCGCAGAGGAATGCGAGTGCGGCGTTGGTCAAATCAGGAGGCGCAATTATGGTTAAAAACATAACAATGGTCGTCTTTATTACTCTTCCCGTTACTCAATATAGAGCCGCTGCTCATTGGCGCTCTGTAATTAGAAAAATGATATAATTGATTTGGATTGCAGATGACAAGACTGTTTATTGGTGTTTTTCACATATCGTCACATGTAGGCGAGCCTGAGGCTTTATTGAAGGTCTGAACGTACAATTACTAGCAGTCCTTTTTATAAAGTGACTGAGTAGGAATCGATTTATCGAAGTGTGTCCACCTCTGCTTGTTCACCGCTTGTTGGAGTTGGACTTTGATGGTCCACTTTTTGCGTTATGTACCAAACATAAATTTAGAGATTGAAGAAATATGAGTTGTGCGTTTCTCCAGGTTTGTTTTGCCCCAGCGTTGCGTCGCGTATCACGGCGGCACCTACAGGACACGGGTAGAACGCTCGGTTGAGTAGAGATCGATGGAGGTGTGCCTGCCTGACTGCTACAAGACTGATTTAGTATGTCCTTAACTGCTGAGTTTTAGTCAGACTAAGTTTGTCCCACATCCTGTAAACATTCTCGGATGTCTCTCAGGACACGTCTCCCTCCCTTCACCAGGAGGTTAGCGTATCCATTTATTTCAGACAGCATTTGTGGATGGAATGGAAGGGGAAGTGGTCAGCCAGCCCTCTTAATGGAGTTGTGCTACCGTGCTGGAGTCGTACTGCATTGTGGCGTTTGCATGGGAGGGAAAGCGTCGAGTGTATCATGGCGAGAATGCAACCCAATGAAAACATAGCAGCTGAAATCTTAATTATGTACACAGTACTGTACTGCTGTCTGTATCATTTCACTTCCTCTCTATTTGTTGCTCGTCCCGCCAAAGCTGGTGGGAGATTAAATCCGACGTGCTGTTGAATCTGGGTCTGAATCCACTGTCTGTGGATGTTGATTCATGTAAACTAGGGAAGCATAGTGGTGGTGTGAAACCCCACCCCCCCACCCCCCACCCCACACACACACACACACACAATCACCCAAGTCTCTCCATGACAAGCTAGTAAACATTCAGCTCACATCCAGGCCTGTGTATGAGTGTCACCTCTGAGGAATCTGATATCTGGATCAAAGAGGCTGCTTCTGACCAGTGAGAGAGAGAGACAGAGAGAGAGAGAGACAGAGATATGCTCATAGAGTGAGGCTGAGTGCCACTGCTGTCTCGCTGCTTAGGGCTGACTGAATGTTTGACACTGCATTGGAAAAACGTTATTTAATCTGCTCGCTTGATGGCCCTCTCCGGGATTGCACCACACTGCGTCCCTGCGCCCTTTTCCCTCCCTGTGTCAGGAGGATAATGGCAGTGGCTGGCTGGTAAAAGAACACACCGAGCTTGTCTGCATGTTGTTGTTGTTTGTTTTGTTCCCCCCCCCCCTCTCTCTCTTGCTCTCCTTACAATATGATGTAATTCATAAAGAATCAAAGAAAGGCGAGTTGTAATTGATGCAATGTTGGCAGGCCTATTATTTTCTTTCTAACGAGTTAGTCTGCTGGGGTCTGGATATCTTTCCATTTGAGTAATAGCCTGAATGACTCAACTGTATTCCATTGAAATTACAAAGAAACGACCCACTTATTATGGCTATATGAATGAAAACAGATGTGATATTTGACCTATTAGAAAAACAAACTGTTTGCAAGATGCTGATTAGATAAAAGTGGGTGAATTACACCTCGGGCCATCTGAACGTGGCTCAACTGTGAACGGCTCCTACTTTTCACCTCAACAGTGCAGAAATACAAGAGGCTCCTTGTCATAAAGCGAAGCAGGAAATCAATGAGAAGTCATGGCTTCCACGCCGTCGTCAGGATCACTTCCATCCCCCTGCACGGAGCCAGATTCAGGGTTTTGATGAGGGATGATAAATCTCTCCAGGTCTTGACGATTTTGTTGTTGTTTTTGACGGGGGGGTGGGGGGCTCATCTTTAAATGGATGGAGCCGCCCTGGCACTTCCTGACCTATCGTCCTTGGAGATAAGTAGAGCACCACTGAGTCATTTTGAATATATTAGCCACAGATTGACGTGAAACAGTGGTGGTACTGCTACGGAGGCAGTACCCTCTGGTGGGCGACCAGTCAGACAGAATGATGAAGGACCAAAGAGGTGCTTTGTTCCTCGAAAAAATTCCATCTAATTTGTTGTGTGCACAGAGGAAGGGCTGATATCTTTAATTAACATAAACCTCGGGAGCTTCCGATGAGTGAGAAATTGGAATAATTGAAAACAGGTCCGATCTCCACCCCCCCATCTCTGTCTATGTACATCCTTAAAGCAGCTGAGCCCATCGGAGGGCACTTTCACACATGTTAAGTGGAGGGACATCTGGCCTTGTTAAGTCAGTGCGTGGTCATAAAGTGGAATGGCGGTCCCCACAGGCCCGCCCGCTCTGAACACCGTCAGATGGAGCCTCCTTGTCCTCCCCGTTGACTGTCCCTGTGACACCAGCTCTGATGCTTCAGCACGCCGGCCAGGCCATCAGCCATGATATTTTAACACAGGTGTAAATGTCTGAGGGAGATAAAGTGACATAGTGCATAAATCTTTACGCGCCAGAAGGTAAAAGCATGTACTGTAAGGCTGTTATGCTTTTATGACCAATCTTACTTTTCATTTATTCAATCCAACAAAGAAGCAAAGACACCCTGTGGGATTTTATCAAACACTCAAACAGCTTGTTTTTCTATCAGATGCTGGATAAGAGCAGCCAGTTATAGACCCCCGTTCCCGTATCCACCTGACTTACCTTTCCGAGGAATTACAGAAAAAAATCACCGGCGCGAGCAGGAAGTAGGCATGATGTGCCTTCATATCCCATTTTAACAAGTAAACATTTAATGTGTTTTAATGTATCACAGCTTTATTTATGCATAGAATCTGCTGTTAAGTTTGAATTATACATTAGCCGATGAATAATGCATCAGTGCCGTTCCTTAATGATTACTTGTCAGCCAGCGAACGGTAATATTTGTTGATAAATTTACGCATTGATCTTGCTTGTGTTTAACCAGCCTTGTTGAAATTATGTTCGCTCCATTTTGTGTTAAGGGAGGGACGCGTTTTAGTTGTTGTTGTTGTCACGGATGTAATCGAAAGCTAAGTAATTTCTAGGTTTCTTTTTTTTTTATTATGTAAGATGACAAGTGAGAGCTAAGGAATTAAAACAAAATGGGTGCACGTGGATCTGAATCCTTTCTCATTTTCTCTGAACACCTCGGCAGGGTTGCTGTGTTTACATACTGCTCTCCTCCCAGCTGCTCTTAGGATGAGTTATTTATCCTTAGACCTCAACAGATCAATGTCCAATTACAGTTTTCTTTTTCGGCATGTAGCCATCACAGGTCGGAGTATGTTTGTTTGAGGAGCAGCGTCTAGACTATGTCTGGTGAGTGGGTAATTTAGTCCGTGCTTGGTAAAGGTTGTCTTTTGATACTGCGTCTTTATTGGCGCTGGTCTTAACAGCTGCACCGAGCCAGATTATTGGCACATTATCCGTATAAAGCTGGGAGTGTAACATTGCCTAAGCCTTGACGTGCAGCCCGTTACTGCACAGATATATTGCTTGTCCACACAATGAGAAAATATTGACTTATTGTCACTCACTCATTTGATTAGGTGTGCAGGTGATTTTGCCTTTCATTTGTCACCCTGGCAACGTAAATTGGAAAACACAGCGGCGGCGGTAGCAGTGTTGTCTTTCTATTCAGTAATGAAGCATTGGAGCATTACAGACTCACATCTGGGAAACCTCTCTAAGCAGGATTGAATGTCTTTGTCACTCATGGTGCATCATTGTCAGCTTGTATCCACCAAAAAAGCAAACACACGATAGCTTTTCTCATGGCAGGATGCGCAGCTGCGTGGGAGCAATTCCACTCTGATTTTACAGCTTAGTTGAGTGAGATGTATCTGTATTTACTGTGCTGTGAGTCGCTCTCTTCTCTTTTGTCTGAAAAGAAGAGCCGCTTGAAGCGGTCTACTTTCTGTGTGTAAGCCAGGTCATAATGAGAGCACCTTATATTTAATCCAACAGGATTCATCAGTGGCCTTGTTCTTCCAAAAATAATGAGGTAGACGATAAGGGCTGCCCCAGGCTGCATGTAGGGAGATGATCTCTTTGAACCAGCAAATCATTCCTGTTTTTTATGCTAAAAAGACAGGCTAATGACTATTCTTGATGTGTGTGAGTGCTTTAAGTTAACTGGTGTTAATTCACAGAAAGATCTAATTGGCTTGATTGTCAAGCTGAGTCAAGGCAGTCAGCGACAGGCTTGTGTGCACTGGTGGGGGCGGGGGGGGGGGGGTTGTAATTGTTTTTGCTGGCGGTGATTCTCTCTGGAAGGGATGACTGCACAATCCAGATATGTAAACAAGAAGAAACTGAAAGGCAATATGCTGATACCTTGTCGGCTGTGTTTCCTCTTCATCAACCTCGCTTTTGGAATAAAACGACTTAAGCTCTGCCCAAACATTCTTTGGATTCAGCTCGGCGGTAATAGCTACTTTACAAACCTGCGTCTGCTCAACTAAGCATTTCAAACATGTAAATGTATGTGAAAAAAAATGGAGAGCTTGGAGGCGCACCGTTAAAAAAAAACAGAGAATGAGGGAGGGTTGAAGACAACAGATGCTCAAAGGGTTTGATTCTGCTTATTGGAGCATGACACGGGTTTTTTTTTTTATTTTTATTTTTTTTATGTAGTGCAGTGAAGAGTCAACATGTTCATTGTACACAATGATGCGGTGTCTGATCTGTTCTTCAGAGCCTTTTGTAGTTACCATTGTGCATTCCCCCAAACATTTCCTTATTTTCCTCCTGGAAAAAGCCTTTAATGTTTCATGGACTTTCACGTCTTGATGTTTTGGAAATAAAGCCGCTCGCTCTGTAAAGAGATGGAACGATAGAGTGGCCCTCGGTCCCATAAAGGTCAACCCACTCAGAAGCAGTTTACAAACATGCTTTTTTAGCGTGAGCCCCTGAGTCGGTGTCAGAGCAAGACTGGACATCTGTCTCCTGGTCATCTGTAAGGCTCACAATCCCTCCCACAGACTGTCGGCTTTGGCACACGGTGCTGTAAGACTCCCAGCCACACACAACAGTGGTTTATCTCGCTAGCATAACAAAGCTAACAAAAGGGGATTGAAACCAGTAGGGCACGCTGCAACCTTAACAGCCCTGTGCCATCATAACTCCACTTCAAAATGGAGGCCTTTGTTCTGAGATTTTTTTTTTTTTTTTGGAGAGGACATCATAGCAAAGGTAGCAACACATCCTTTCATCCTCAAACACTCCCACTCACTCAGTCTGCTGCCGCCGCTGCTGTTGGTGGAGGAGATCCTCTGCCCGATAAGGCTTCACAGGAAGGTATTCCTCTGGGACCGTCGTTGAGGGATTTCTACACTTCTTCCATGTGCTGATTAAAGGAACACTTGTAGATAATCCCTTTAAAAAAAATAAGTCTTTGTTGTGGCAGAGGTGGGTGGGGGTAAAAAAAAAAAAAAAAAACAGCCCTCGGATTAGGATTTTGAAATCACCTTGGTACGATCTGCCACTCAAGATAAATATTTAATGACAAGGTGGCTGAAATAGAGCTGTTGCAGACTGCTGGTGAGAAATGGACCTTCTATTTAGAGCCCATACTGTTCCATAAAGACGGGGCATTGGTCGACAGCCCAAGGTTATTAGTGTGGTATGAGAGTAGTATGTATTAGCGGTGCGTCTGTGGGTTGCTGAAGACTTCTCACTCTTTTCTTGCTTCAGTGCTATAAGGAGAGAAATGCACTCAGTCTGTTATTGAGCATTCACTCATGAATGCTTGATGGATTGCATGCATGTGTGAGAAAAGAGCGGCGTCCTGGCAGCACTCTAGTTAATGCCCAACAACGATACTATTAAGGCACACTTCACTTGAATATTTCCACGAGCAAAACAGCTGCATGTATTTTTTGCCCTCTGCTACCTTTGTTTTGCTCCGTTTCATTCCGCGATGCTCCCTGCCCTCTGGGTTCTTGTTTGATGTCTTTCCCGTCATGCAAAATTGATTGCAAAGGCTTGCATCAATGCTCGCTGCAATGAAGTTATCACGACGTAAAGACAGATTTGTCCACATTGATTTTGCTAACCTTACATTTTGACACTTGAGTGAATTGAACCTTTCTGTCTCAGGTTCTGACGCAAAGGCTGTATGAGCATTTGAATTTCACTTTACCGCTCATTTTTACGCTGACCTGGGTTCAACTTTATTCATCCTGTTTACTCATTACATGATAGCCGTGGTGAAAGCAATTACCTTCACCTTTCAAGTACCCCGGTTATGGTCACACTGCAGCTTTTACTCATTTCACCCGAGCTCCCAACTCCCTGTGGCGTCCAATCAGACCAGTGAGTGGCGTGCACTCACATCTTGCCTCTCTGTGCAGGAAATAGGTGGGTAAACACAGCACCGAGTCCTTGAAGCACTTCCCATCCCTGCTATTGGATTACCAGCTGCCTTTCCGGGCCTCATCTGCACAGATGAGTGCCAAGATCAATGGAGCTCTTAGTGCAAAACTAATTCGATCAGGACCGGCTTTGCTACTGCTGATCAGAGATGATTATTTTCTTTCACGTGAAACAAATACGTAATCAAGTCAAGTCCATGTCCGATAGCCCGTATTTTCAACCGCCCCGACTCCCATAGACATCAATTAGGAGGCATTTCATATTCATTATTGAATCATTGTGTTGGCGTGCTGAGAAGAGGTGTGGAGATGGGGCTAGTGAACTGCTGTGTAAAGTGATCCAGCCAGTTGTGCTGACTGTAGCAAGACCAGCAGAGCAACTGGCATCATAAATAAACTAAGAGCATGTTTTTAGAGGGATGAGGTGTCTTCGGCTTTGACGCAGAGCAGAAAGGACGGGTTAAAGGGCGTATGGACCCCCTTGTTCTGGAAAGTGAAAAGCAGACTCTTCAGTGCCCCTTATCCCCCATTAATTATTGTTTGATGTAATAAAGGAGGGGGGATGGAGCATGTTATGAAACATAATTATTCATTGCAGCATTTCCCTTCAATGAGACCAGCCCCCCCCCCCCCTCCTCTTCTTCTTGTTCTTTGTAAGGAAGCTGCCAGGCCTGTCAGTTGAGTACAGCAGGCAAAGATGTCCCCTCAGCTTTTTAAGGAAGGGGACAGAAGGGAGCAGGGTGAAGGGCGCCATTTGCCCCGATGCCCTGATATATGAGGAGAGACAGCAATATATGTTAGGTGCTGCTGAAAGAAGGATAGAAGGTCAAGGCACATTACACTCCAGCCATTTATTGGCTGAGCACGTAGTTTGACCTGGACTGCAAATTCAGTTACACAGCAGCAGCAGCAGCAGCATCTTTTTTTGTTGTTGTTGTTGTTGTTTATATATGTACACACATACATGTGTGTCAATGGTCTACTCATTTTAGATTGACATGCGCGTACACACACAAAGATGAATGCACTACTGTGGTGAATTTACTCTCACTGGCTTTATTTATAGGCTTGCAGATGCAGTGGGAAGCTATTTTAACACGACGCTAGCTTGGAAAACCTGCTTTCCTGGATTTCTCTGAAGCAACCGAGATGGCAGCTGCACTTGAGCTGATCCCGTAAGGTGTGTTTAAACACAAACAAGCATGGGGCTTGTTCACCCGTGTCTGTTTTAGTGTGGACGGATGTAAGCGCTGTGTGGAATGCGGTGCGTGCATTGTTTCCATTCGCAAATGCGTAGATTTTTTCACCTGGTAGTAGTAGAACAAGTTCATACTGTTGGACTTCCTTGGTGGTTCATCAGCTGGTTGTCTGGAAGTGACCCTAGTGTCGAGCTGGCACTTTATAAATCTTTCATAAAGTATTTTCATTCCTGAGCTTATTTTGCTTGAGACCATAACCAAATCACCTCAGGATGTTTGACCCCTTGTAACAGAGTTCTAATGGAATGTAAATTTCCGGTAAATTCTATCTTAATTCCGTTGAAAGAGTTGGAAGCATCTTTTTTTTCTTTTCTTCCATCAATAATGAACTAAAACAAATATTTAAAACTAATCTTAGATGAATAAAATAAACACGATAAAAAGCAAAAGAGCACCTAGTCCGACAATCAACCGGAGCTTTAACACATTGGAGTTTTTGCCTGCTTCGTCTCGTTTTCCTCGTTTGTGCGATCAGACAAGCGAGTGTCTGTTTTTACTAACCTGACGTGGCATTCACTTGCCCTGGGCCATCCTGACGTTGTGGTAAGGGTTACACCTCCGCTATGACTGACTATGCCTGATGTACTTATTTAATTGTGCTAAATATTAAGAAAGCTAATCATAATGGTTTAATTTTCTTCAACTGAAGGAGTGTGTTATTGGAATAGGCAGGCCTAAGTAGTATTTTCATTGTCATTAATGGCCCAGTGACGAGAGGAAAAGAGCTCATTGAGACTGCCATGGTCAAAGCCTAACATTAACATTCCAAGAATATCTGAGGCTTATTCACAGTGCTTCAGCTGCACAGCCCACTCACTTCACCTTTCGGTTTAAAAAGAGCCAGCAGGCCTGGAGTCAGCCGGAGCTGTGTTGTATCAGGGACTGTATGTAATGTACCATTGTTGAAAGAGGCAATGAGTAATCCGGTATTTCGCTGTTGTTAGGTGTTTGGAAAGATGAAAAATAGGCAGCTTGTCTTCGCTGGAGGCACAACACATGATGGGATCAGTTAGAGATCAAATCTCAATTTCACACTTGAAGAAGCAGAGGTAATCTGTAGATCGCTACTGTACCCTGCGCTGTTTTCCCAAGAGCTGATTGTTTTAGGCCCCCGTCGAATAATTGCCTTTTGTTGCTTTATGTGTAGTGTTAAGTGAAGACCCAAGCAGTTGCTTGTGGCCCTGTAGTAAAGCGTGTATGTCTACCTCCTTCAGATGCCTTTAAAATTAACTGTGTGTCTGTAGCCTACCTATATCTGTGTGTGTGTGTGTGTGTGTGTGTGTGTGTGTGTGGCCTGTGTCTTTTTGGCAGCGTGCACTAAAATGCCACTGCTGTAAGAGGCCCAGTCCCAGCCGCTGCATGTTTTATGAGCTGTCCTCAGAGGATATGGGAGCTCTGAGCTCAGATCCTGCTTGTTCCAGCGGTGTTTTCATCACTCCCAGCCACTTCCCCCAGGCTGTTATTTTTTTTCTTTTTTTGTGGGATGAGGGATAGAAAACGCATCCAGACGTAGGCAATATTTATTACCTTGTCTTGTCAACAGCTATAGTTTAAAAAAAAAAAAAAAAAAAAGCTATCTGTACAGAGGTGATTCATATTATTCTCCTCATGCACGTTAACACGGGGTGCCTTCCCCTCTGACTTGGATCACTGGCTGGCGCAACTGTGGCAGCGGGTGTCAAGGCTGAATGCGAAGAATATTCCACCCTCCTTGTCACCACCGCTGCTGTCTGCTTTCTAAAGCACTGAACAAACACATCTCCGCACGGAGAACCTTCACTGTCAGTGTCTATTTGCAGCATCAACTTGTGAGTTATATTTGTAGTTGCAACACTGCCGTGGCATTATCACGGAGGGTGTCAAACACACCCTACAAATCCTTTTTTGTGTTGTGTCCCCCCCCCCCCCCCCCATCTTATGATGAGGCTTTTTGTGTGTCGGTCGGTGTTTGTCGGAGAAATAATTGCCCTTCCTAATTAGTGGTAATACCATCCTGTAATAATGTAGAGGTGGTTTTTGGCTCGGCTCATTATAAGAATGGGAGGGGATCCCCCCCCCCCCCCAGCCATCTGCTCAAGGATGGTGCAGAATTTACTCCACAGCTTATTAATTTAGGTGGGAAAATGTTTTTGCGGACTGACCCTAATGGCTTTGTTTTTAGGAGCTGCTCTTGAAGACATCCTCCAGTGCCCCCGCTGGCCCGTGCTGTCAGTCTGTAAACCTCCGAGCTGTCTCATCTGTCACATCACTCTGTGTGGCATAGTGATTAGAGTAGGATGTAGGGCAGCCGTATGAATACATTTCCTCCTCTCGCACACTTCGTTTAGACTACCAGTCGGAGTCGAACTGATGGATACGTTGGTTCATCTGATAGGCAGATCTGGGAGGAAGAGCGGAGATATTTGATTGTGGAATATCAGCAGAAGTGGCTCATGATTGAGGTTTCAAAGATTAAAATCTCCAGAGTCCTCACACCCGAACAGACAACAAAATAATAAAAAAAAGAAAAAGCTTTCAGTAAATCTTTGTACTACATTAATCCTTTTGAGAAAATGTCATGTAACTCATTTCCCTCTCACCCTGCTTGAGCGCTGTTCCATTTTATAAAGACAAATGTTTGAACATACACATGATAAAGATATTTTTTAACAGCCCTTGAATGAGTCCCACGAGCGTATTTGTGCTTCCTCTGCCCTCATCTTTACCCTTTAGAAAAATTCCCATTAAAACGAATAATTTACCAAAAAATTGAATCCTCCGTGCGTCTCTGGAGGTGAACGACTCTCCCAATCCTTTTGAATCATCCACTTTATTCACATCACTAGAAAGGGGAATCAGATCTACAGGGGAACTCAATTAAGAGCCACATTCATGTTAATGCTGCCACATACCTCACGTTCTCCCCCCTCCTTTTGTCAATGACACGATGGGTGAGGTCCTTTACACTCCTGCTCACCATTACAATTCTCACCAAGTGCCTCATTTAGAGGAGAGGAGGAAAGGTGACAGTGGACAACCTTGGCATTTCCCTCAGGAGCCGTGTCAAAACATGATGCCTCATGAAACCGGCAGAGCTGCTCAAATGGCCTTCAGCTTTGCTCGATCCACACAAAGGTTGAAACTGTGTCTTGAAGCTGCTGGTATTAGGCTGTGAAATGAAGTCCTGCGCTCACATTCGCTGTAGATAATGGACATCTTGGTCTGAGCGGCGTCCCCGTCTTGGCTGTTTGGAAGCTCTGGTGGTTAGCACACAAACAGGAACCAGAGACGGATTTAGCCCTCTTTGAGAGATGGAGTAGAGGCTTAGACCCTGTGGTGCACACAGTCTGATCCGTATGTCTGTTGTGGAAACCTGTAGACTGTTGAACAGGCAGTGTGTTGCTCCCAGATGCTGTTGTAGATTTTGTTTTGGATGGTGATATTTCATGGCTGCACACTGGCATTGCGCTTGACACTGCCTACCGTCGTAGATTCTAATGCTGACGTTGGAAAGCCCCACTCTATCTTTTAGTGAGTGTGGCTTTTACCTCCTAAAGTAACCCTGGGTGCCAGCTAAAAATAGAGCCTTTGTTAGTGCGGCTTTAGGGGGGTGGGGGGGGGGAGGGGATGGAGGGTGGATGATGTGGCTGCTCATCAGTGAATTGAAAACCAAGTGGAGCAAGTGTCTTTGCCCTGCTCGCGTGCGCTAAAACAGAGGGCTGTCGAGAATAAAGCAGGCAGTGATTGCGGCAGGTAAGACTAAGCAGGCGGGGTGCCGAGACCGCCGAGTATCCCTTATGAAGTGGCCTGCTCCTTGCCTCCAGCTGAGCCTTTTCATTGTGCTGTTGTTTCTGAGGGGCTCGGATGGCAGTGTAGATTAGATTGCGCGCAGTAATGTATTGGAGCTGACGAAAACCCGCTGCAGCTCAACAACACCACCACTAGGATCCATGCACTGCTGAGGATCTTGCTGGTTTATTCAGATTAATTTGAGTTGCCCTCATTGTTAATAACTCTGAGTATATTCATGCTTACATTGTTCTCCTCTTATCTGTATTCATGCGAGTATTTCATTCAATCCCTTTGCAAAGCCGGCCCTAAATCCATGCCAATCACATTTTGCTACTTCATAATTCTCCAATTCAATATGCCGTGAATGACTTTTCAGTTTCACTCCCGAAACTGAGTGGATCACTGTGCTGGTGATATTGTCATTAGATTCTATTTTGCATTTAAATGGAGAAATTTCTAGTTTCTCTATTATTTGTTTCATAGAACGTCATCTGAATGGATTCTCTTTTTGCAAATGTATAATCCAAGATAATCAATTACTAAAATTTGGTGGAGAAAAAAAAAGAAATATTCCCATCTATGTCACCCAGTATAGGTACTCCAGCAAAGCATGATAATTTGGATGTTTATCCTAAAGACAGGTTTGATTAGACCTAGAGAGATGAGTGTGGATTTGGGTAAATGTGGGAGGGATTGGAATGAATAAAACATGGCTTTTTCCAAAGCCCCTTCGAGAGAAACGGGGGAAAAAGCTGGGTTTTGTAACAGAAACCTGCTGTGTGGCTATTGTGGGGGATGATGTGTTAATCGAGCCACAAACTGTGTGGTTTTTCAGGCCAGAGGTCTCATTTAAACAGGCGCGGAAAAGAGAAATGTATTTGAGCGGGGGCCCTGCTGGCTGCTAGCCCCTGACTCCATTGCAGTAATGTAAATGGTGGATTAGGTGCCGTTGGCTGGGACCCCCTCAACTCCTCTCTAGCCACTGCCCCCCCCCCACCCCCTTTTCCATTAAGACAGCTGGTATCTTTCAAAGGGTCTTGGCCCAGTGATTGATGTGTAATAGCTCCAAGCCTCACCTGCCCCCTCACAGTGTTATTCATCGGCCGGCCAGCCCTCGCTGCTTTCTACTAAGCACTTTGTTTTCCATGTAGTGGGTGGAGAGCCTTCTCCCCTTGCTTTCTCTCTCTGTCTGTCTGTCTCTCTCTCTCCTCTCAGCCATTAGTGCATTATGACTTTTCATTGCCACAGTGTTACTACCACATACTGACTCATTTCTTTTCACGTACTTTGCTCAGCTTCAAATTGCTCTTTTTATCTGCATCAGACGACGGCTTCTGATGAGCAACAAAGACATTTGCACATCTTGCTAATTGACCAGAGAAAAGTTTTTACGCTATAAACACGAAGAATTTTCCGTTGCTCTGAGGGTTAATAAACACAAATATGTTAACGCAAGCAGTGTAAGAGGAGATGCAGAATTTGGGGACCAGGCATTTGTTCAAAGTGTATCCAGATGCAAACTAATAGCACCTAGATTGTAAAGATACTTATTGAGGTTTATAGCAGCCCACAACATCAAAGGAGAATGGACCAGCCCACCATTTGCAACAGTTCGGAGTCCTCGTTGGTTTCAGTGGAAGAGGCTTATGTTACTGATTAGAGGAGAGAAGAGGTGCTTAGCTCATACACTGATTCTGGCAGCCCCGAGGATTAGAGCCATGCTATCAAATGCTACCGTCATCAGTGTTTTCATGTCGCACACCTCCAAGACATGCTGCTGGATATGGACACATCAGGAGGGGGTGGTGTGTGTGTGTGTGTGTGTGTGGTGGTGGTGGTGGTGGTGGGGAGGGGGGGGTCGGAGTGTATTTTGGCACAGCAGAATCATGCGTGTTTAGAACTCTCTCCTCAGCCACAGCGTTTCGTGAGCTCACTAATGTGTCCCTGTGTGTATAGACTGGCAGCCCGGTGGTCGCCGTGGTAACTCATCATTGGGTGATTAATGGGGGTGTGACGAGGCTGCGGTTTAATCAGGCCCGGTGTTTATGTTGAAGCCGACAACAAGAGCAGCTGCCCTGTCAGTTGGTGTGTGTTCGCGAGATGACAGCGTTCCCTGCTAAGGAGCTTCAAACATACTTCCTCAACACATTTTCTCACAGACTTCCTTTCGCTTTCCCTCTATTCTTCTCATTTCATTCTTTTCCACCTCCCCCAATAAATGGCACATTTCCATGCAGACACGCTGTGTAATCTGCACACTAAACCACTTTTGCTTTACCTGGCTCAAATTCCACCCCCCCTCCTTTTTTTTTTTTTTTTTTTTTTCATTTTTCTTCCACCACCCTACTATCACAACCATGGTAACACGGGTGCTGATTGCCTGATCTTATCCCTGTGAGGGCTGTAATAACTATTCCTTGTTAATTTGTTGCAGCGGGGGTGGAGGGGGCAAACACTGGCAGTGGTAAATGAGAAGCCTCCTTTGTAGTGTCGGGGCAGTGTAGTGCAGACAGCATGCTGCTTCAGCTCAGACCACTTCACTTTTTTATGGAGGATTTCATTATTGGTTGAGAAAGTGGTGGCTGGGCTCTTTGGAGTGAAGCATGATAGCTGAAAATGGCAGTGGGACTGGGCATGGCAAATGACTGGCTCAGCCTCTCTGCTCTCCCTTTTCTTACCCACTGGATTGCTGTGTTCTTCCCTCCAGAGCTGTCACTTCACATTAACACAGTGGTGACTGTGGCAAAGGGCTGGGGTGGGGTGCAGTCCAGTAAACCATAGTGTGTGCGCTCAAACACACACACACTTAGCACGAGTAGAATTGAGCCCAGTGTCATCACAGATGGTCTGCAGAGAAGCTAGCCAGTTAACTCTGTCATTGAGCTTAACGCTGTGCTTTACAGTGGCTTTGCAAACATCACGCAGTGTCTTACGCGGGAAAACCCCTGGACACCTTTTTTGCCTGGAGGACGCATATTGACTGTAAACCTGATCCTCCTTATTCAGTTATGACTTCCCTTCAGCTTTATTGTGTTCAGAAAATTCAAAATGCAGCTTTTCTCGTCTTTTTTTTTTTTTTTTTTTACTGCCTTGCTGAAAGATTGGAAATAATAGCAGCAAGCAAGAAGATTCTGTTCTTTTGATAAAGCTCCTCAGTGCTCTCCAGAGTCTACATGGCTGTGGAGGGGGTGCCAACAATTACTGTGTTACTCATAAGAGTCTGCACAGCTGCCTGTTATCTAAGAACCACTCTTGTATTTCTCACCCAGGATCTCTACCAGAGCATTGTAGAGAACTCAGCTTCTGTAAGGTGGAGTTAATGGTCATTGATGTATTGTAACGCTAATTTTCCTCTTTTTCTTGTCCACAGCTTTTTTGAAACACTGGGGTTGTTGGTGTGGCCAAATTTTCCCTGGATTTGACTGGTAAATTCAGAAGACTGAAGCCCAGGCTCACAGTCTACCTTTCACGGAGGCCCAGCCGTGAGAGGACTGAGGAAGGCACGTGGCGGATCATGACGGCCGACAAAGAGAAGGAGAGGGAGAAAGAGCGGGACAGGGACAGAGATAGGGACAGGGACAAGAGAGAAGCCGGAAAGTCACGCCGGCAAGATGGGGACCGGGGCGACCGTGAGAGCGAGAGCTCCAGGCCCAGACGCAGTTGCACGCTGGAGGGCGGTGCAAAGAACTATGCAGAGAGCGAGCACAGCGAAGATGAGGACAACGATAATGGCAGCACGGGTGGAGGCAGCGGCACAGCGGAGGAGGCTGGCAAGAAGGGCAAGAAGAAGACGCCCAAGAAGAAGTCACGCTACGAGCGCACAGAGAACGGAGAAATCACGTCCTTCATCACTGAAGATGATGTTGTTTACAGACCAGGAGGTAAGTCCTCATCCTGACTAATCTAATTATCAATAGGAAGGCGGCATATTGGCACGGTCGCTAAGTAGAGCACACTCAATCTCCATTCATCAAATTCCCCAGTTGGTTGATCTTAATCCACCTCAATAACCCTTATTTACCTTTTACCCCCCATTGTTCTTACAAATGATGACACCATTTTAACAAAAGTCACACGTGTTATATAATAGAATAAGCTGCTGCGGGATTGCAGACTCTCCAAAGTAGCGAATCTCTAAGAGCAGAAGTAGTCCCTCAGGCTAGAGGCCAATACATCACACAATCAATTCCAAGTTGACCCACTCTGTGCTTTGTCTTGGGCTAAGTCAATAAAGCAAAGTGGTGCTTCACTAGATGATGCGATAGGGACGACAACCACGGTAATGATTTCATCCCAACACCATCCGACTCACTGAAAGAATGCTTTCTCCTCTGAGGCTGAAAAGGTGCTCCAGACATTTGAGCAGCTGTACAGTGTCTTTATTTTGTCAGATGAATAAAGCTTGGAGAAAAAAAAAGAGAAGCAACCTTTTCCTCAGCTGTAAACATGGCCTCTCTTTCACCTACTGTTTGAAAATTGGTTGTACGAGGGGAAGGAATGTCAACTCTCATTGTCTGAAGGAAGCCAGGCTAGCTGGTTTAGTGCGTGTGTGTACAGTCTCCTGCGGCTCAGTGCTATCCCCATTGCACCTAAATTATTGCTGCCATGTCTTTTCATTTATCTAGCAGCCAGCAAAAGGTCAAGTAGTGAAGGGGGGGGGGGTACGTTACTTGGTATTTAATGGGAACATGTAGCAAATTACAGCCAGCGTGTTGGGTAATCTGCTCCAACTCCCCCATACACACACACACACACACCCCTCCACTAACTCTCCTCTTTACTCCTCAGATACCGCAGATGACGACCTCTCCACACTTCTCTTTTCTGTCTAACTGCCTAATCTTGTTGGCTAAATTATCTCTGCACTGGTATCAGCAGAGGTCTTCGCACATGCTGTCACACTGAAACAAAGCCTTGTTGTTGCTCACTCTCTATTTCTGTCTTTCTAATGCGCTGCTGCGGACTCCATTGAAGCCCTTTTTTTTCATGTTTAATAGAGAGAGCACCGGCGCTTTGTCTCAGAATCCAACCATGCGAAGGGTGGAGGGAGGGAGGGAGGGAGGGGGGGGTGGTTAGGAAAGAAACGGAAGCAGTCAGTCACATCAATGAAACATTCAAAAGGCACATAAACAAAGTCAGGCGTCTCAGTGGATTAGCCCTGCCGAATATTTATATTTCCACATCCGAGCGAACAGCAGAGCCGGTGTCTGGTTGATGGGGAATATTTATGTTTCCTGTCTTCTCCTTCAATTAGTTTGACAGGTCTGGAGCTGCTGGAGTGTCACAACCTGCTTCCACCTCCAAGACTGGAGTTGTTAGATTGTTTTAGATCAGGAATGAGCTGCGAGGATTTGGTAGTGGGGGCCCCAATGTCGGTACACTAGCTTGCAATTTACCTCCTATTGTCAACACGGACGATCCTCCACCTCAGTAACTGACCTGCCGTCTCCCCCACTTATTGTTCAGTGATAAGCCGTGTGTGCGTGCGTGTGAGTGTGTGCATGTGTGTGCGTGCAGTGCGTGTTTCCCTCCTCCTGCTTGGTCATTGGTAGCAGCCTTCTTGCAATCAGATTTGATGTGTGCAGCTTAGGCAGGCACAAAGCCTGCAATGGATTATGCTTTACTAAATGTTAAATCCCTTTATAGCCGTCTAGTGACACACAATATGTAAAACTGACCACCCTGGGTGAGGGATTTGCTGAGCCCCAGACATGGGGAGAGGGAAAGATGACTGTGATGGAGAGCAGTAGAGAAACCGTGAACTGAAATTGTGTTTGATTGCTTCTGTCACAGGGGGCTTTACAAACATGCGGTTCTGTGTCATCACATAAGAAATAGCAGGTGAGCGAGCAACTGAAACCTTCTGCACGCTGCCAACTT
Source organism: Aulostomus chinensis (assembly GCF_037954235.1). NCBI lineage: Eukaryota > Metazoa > Chordata > Actinopteri > Syngnathiformes > Aulostomidae > Aulostomus > Aulostomus chinensis. The sequence goes on along the minus strand of NC_141328.1, from coordinate 25,976,616 downwards.
CCAGCCACCCTCCAGTTTCTCTGCTTAGCCTTTGTATCCCTTCGAGATGGGTTTGGGAGGCTTAGAGCTCATCGATCGGCTGGAGAAGGGTGGAAGAAGAAGTGCAATCAGCCAGTAGGTAGGCCTGCAGCTAATTCTAGCTTTGCTGCTGTTTAAAAGGGATGGAGTGTGTAGTGACGGTGGCCGGGGGACTGTGTCCCGGGCCGTTTATTTGGTTGGCTGCTGGAGTGAACAGACTGATGCAGTGCAAGCAGACATGCCAAATCGATCTGTGCCCTGTGGCTGAGCTCTCTCCACTTCCTCAGGCTCGGTCAGACACCTCCAGAGCCTGTTCTCTTCACTCGTCCACCCCACCACCACCTCAGATTATAGATCTTCCCTCTAGAGATTATACACACTGCCATGGGGAGGATCAATAGGAGATACCCTAGATGCATAAACTCTCGTGAACACACACTATGCTGATAACCAGTACTCATGCACATCACATTCACAAGTTTATGGTAACACCTATACATGCACACTGACACATCCTGCATACAAAGCGTGTTTCTAAAAGTCCTTATCTATGACAGGCACACACACACACACACACACACACACAAGCTTTGTGTCATACACACTTGGTTCTATCCACATTGCTCATCTCTTCTCTCGACTGCAGCAGAACTCTGCTTGTCGCTGCAGGTGGCAGGCTGCCATAGCATGCCTCCTTCCTTCCTAACTGACTGAATGGCTGACTGGTCTGTTTAAAATGGAGAGAGCTAATGGAAGCCCCCCCTTTCTGCCCTTCTACCTTGGTACATGTCACACAACATGGCTGCCACAGTTTCAGTGGGCGGGCTGTGGCAACTGAGTTGATTTAATTTAGTAATTTCCCTTGGAGAGTGACAGAATAGTGTGGCAAGAGCAGTGAAATAAAAGAGATTGCAGGCTTGCCTGAGAAAAACACCTTGTGTGTACGAGTGTTGGGGGGGGGGGGGGTTGTATATGTGGACAGCTGGCGGTCTTTGCCACAGTCACCACAGAACCCAGGGGAATGTGTGTGTCACTGTGCGTGTCATGGGCACACACAGTAAGTTAGTCTGCTATAACCAGCCCTTCTTCAAAATAGGCACCAACTGTTTTTTTAAAAAAGAAAAAAAAAACCTGCAAGGATTTTCTTTCTCAAACATACCAGCTGAAATTCTCTTCATTGTGGAAGCGATAGATGTGGAAATGTGTTGTCACCACTAATAATAACAGAGTATCTGTTTGAGCGTGCGTTGTGTCACTCAGTTAAATATCTTGACGACACACATTGAACTTAATAACACAAGGGAATTTTCCCAACCATAAAATATAATTCAGGATCGTGTTAAATCCTCTCATTTAGAGTCAAGTTCATGACCTGAACTTCATTCAGTACCTTTTGAATCATGTTGTTAGTTGATTAAATCTAAGATGAATAACTTGCCCTGAACAAAGTTGCTCCTTTAATAGATTCTACTTGATTGATTTCCTATGTCATACGAACATGAATTCTGCTGTCAGGATGAATCCTCTTGAGAAGTCAATACCATGGGATTCAGTGAGATGAATATTTAAAAAAATATATATATTATTCTTACTCCAGAACCAGGACGATGTAGGCTAGCACAGCACATCACCTTTGCTACAGTGTGTTGTTGGTCAGTTAGCAGTTTCAAGCTAACACGCGGGGCAGGCCCTTGGAGTCGTCTCCTGTTGAAACATAACAGTGTGAATCTGTAGCCTGTCGCTAACCACACAGATCTATTTTTAAAAAAGGCCTCTCTGCTCTCCCATCTCTCCCCACGCTAGAGACTCTGGGAAAAGGGCTTTTTAGTGAAATTCAACCACCTGCCGACTGCTAAATGAGAAAGCGTGGGTTAGCCGTGAGGGAGGGGGTGGGGAGCAAAAGAGCCTCTGTTCTCCCTTAGGAGCTCAGTCAGCTGTAGGCCTGCCCCATTGCAGAGAGCTGATAGTATCGCTTGCCAGGTATTTCCCACTGCTGTTCCAGGGAGGAGAAGGGAGAGAGGAAGGAGAGTTGAGGAAGAATCAAGTGTCCGTGTGCTTCCAGGCCTCGACTGCCAGTTACACCGCCCCACTGGGACCAGCCCAGCAAGAAATGGCACTAGAGTTTGGAGTTTGTAAACGCACCTCTGTATTTCTGCGTGTCATGCAGGTTAAAACTGCCCTTTTCACACACACACACACACACACACACACAAACTGAGACTTTCTGAAACCACCTCCAGAGTGTGTAAACCCCCAAAACCCCCTCAGTGTGTTTGGGGTAAATGGAGGTTTTGATAAATGACGGCCCTGAGGTTGGCAGTGGGAGTCGGCCTGTGTGGCTGGAAATTGAAAACAACCTTACGATGCCTCCAAGTTGCACAGTGACGATGGTTTATTTTACACAGAGCCGCTGGCATTAACCAGGGTTCATGGTGATAACGTGATTGTCAGGTGGTTTTATGAGCAGTGAGCAGCTGCTTTGTCACGAAAGCTGACTAACCAACACTGTCTGCTATCAAAACAGACAGAAAAATGTGTAAATGAGGCAAAAACTATATTGTGTAATTTTGCAGCTGGAGATTGAATGATGGCTCATTGTCCTCGCCACCTCGGTTGTCTGTGGCACCAAAGATGACGAGTTCCTGTCGTCTCTTCAACGGTGATCACTCATTTGAAATGCCAATACAGCGGATTTATCGTCGTCGTCCTGTGTTTGTGTGGATTTTGTGGACATAAAACAGCAAGTGATGCTTTCTGCAGAGCTAAGTGGGCGCAGGTGATTAGTACTCTGGACTTTGTGAAGCCTTTTCTAGCAAGTGAGCTAATTATCCGCGGTACAAAGTTAGCATGTTCTGGCTTGTAGCTGTAATGTCTGAAACAACTCGTGTGTTGTGCCAGGAGGAATCCTCGCTGTGGTTGGCTTGGCTGCGGCCGCCACTCCTGTCTAGGATGGGGTTACTGGGTGGTGGAGATGGCGCTTTCAGTAAAAAAAATATTGAATGAGGGAGTTTGAGAGGAGCTGAACGAGTTAAATCTCCACCCGCTGGTGCTGCAGTGAGCAGCCTTCTCAGAAAAGTGACTTAATTAGCTTGGCTCTTTTACTCCTTCCCAGATATTTGTAGTTTTGTTTTTAAAAACTAGGCAGCTTGGGGTAGACAGAAGCCTTGGTCATCATCTGTGGCTCTGGTCTGTGGTGGGTCAGTAATAACGCCAGTGTCCCTCTTCCTCTGCTGCTCTTTGTCGTTCTTGGCCCACTAGTCCCCTCACACCCCTGCGGTTCCATTATTGCATTCCTTGTGCTATTTAATTTTGGGATCAGTGCACTCAAGGGGGGTAGGTCTGCTCAAGCCTTGCACTGCTCGCCTGTGTGCAAGTGTGTGTTGCCCTGTGTGTGCGTTCATGAATGTGTTAGCTGTCAGTTTGAGCCAAGTGCTGCTTTTAACAATGCAGGTGCATCCTGCCCCACGGCTCGCTCACCACCTGCAAATATGACTCTTAACAAACGCTCCTCTTGATTTAATAAACATGTCTTGTATAAATATGTTCATATCCAAGCTGTGTTTTGCTGATCTCATTCCATAATCCCCCCCCCACACACACACACACACACACCTCTCTGAACTGCTGTTTACAAAACACTGGCATATACGACTATGTTCACAATGTGATTTCTCCTTTGTTGCCAGCTCGCAAAAAGAAACCCAAGCCGATATTATCTAAGAACCCCGCACCCTCCCCTCCCCCCCTCCCGGAATGTTGCAGCAAATTAAACAGCATCTTATTTGCCTGCTACAGAGAGACGAGGACACGGCTCTTTTGCTGAGGCTAGGTGTGGTTTAGATTAGACATGCTTGGCAGCCATAGTAGAATGGCTGGCTGAACAATGAGGAAATTGCAGTGTGGATATGTGAGTGAGTGAGTGTGTGTGTGTGTGTGTGTGTGTGTGTGTGTGTGTGTGTGTGTGTGTGTGTGTGTGTGTCGCGAGGTAACACCAATGAATATTCTGTCGCCAGACCGCAGCAGTGACAGTGTAATTGGAGAAATGATGACCGTCAGGATCAGGTTTCAGCGAAGTGCTCGGGTCTGAGGAGCTTCATGATTATCTGCCTGTGTCAAAGGTATTGAACTCTCTCTCTCTCTCCCGCTCTGTGTCTGTTTGAGTGGCACGGCCATCAGGGTGGGGGCAGGCAAGAGAAGTTAAACTTACGGCTGCCCAGGGACAGAAAGCACTTAGCTACAGAGGCCCTGCTGTGGTTCTCCCTCCTACAGCGAAGGCCACATCCACCAAACCAGAATACACTTCATCCCTGCCCATCCCCCCACATAGACCCCCGCTATGGCTAAACCCTTTTTCGTCCCTCCCTTTTCCCACTACTCCACTTGAGTGAGGAGACCCACTTCCAAATGCGGCGACGCTCAAACAGCCGAGTGTGAGGCATTAACTTGGTTTTAACTTTGACATTCATTGAGATTCGTGTTGGAGTCGCACTCGGAGAGAAATGCCCTTGAGGTAGCAGAATTCGAGCGCCCAGGATGAATTCAAAATGTGCTTTTTGACGTTCGAAGAATAGACTCACATGCTGTCTGTGAATGATTAAACTAGATCCCTGTCCTTTTTTTCTTCACCGCCAATCCTTTTCACTCTCGCTGTTCTTAATGCCTGTTGATGTGCTGGGAGGTGACGAGGAGGAGATCTGGCCTCTCTAAATGAATGTGCCAGCGAGGTGAAGGGACACTAAACCCTAATTCCCTCGATTTGACTCCTCCATAACATGTCATCTCATTCAGATTATTCTCTTTTGTTCTCGGCCCTCCCCTCGCTCACTCCCTCCCTCCACTCACTCCTCCCTCCTCCTCTATTTGCTGCTGTGTCTCTCTAAACACACACACACACACACACTCTCTGTGTCGCTCACAGATCACACAATAGCACTGATGGATATTTTCATTCATGTTATCTTGTAAATGACTTCCAGGGATGGTGTAGAGGAGGGAGAGACAGTGGGAGAGGGGGAAAGTGAGAGAGGAGGGCAGTACTGAGAGAGAGATATAATGCGTCACTCAGCGCCAGCAAGGGCGATACCCGCCCACCCCCACCCCCACCCCCCCCCCCCACCCCGAACAGCTCATTCAGTCCACAGCAGATAACAAGCCCACCCTGGGGTGACACACACACACACACACACACACACACACACACACACACACTCACACACACTCTCTCTCAAAAAAAAAACACAAAGCCCATGATGTCACACTCATACACACACACACACCAACCCCTCTACAAATGGTATCTTGGGTGTCAGAGCCATTTAGTATCTCCGCCAACCTTCTTTTGCTTTGCAAGCGGTAAGATAAACCGCAGCCAGATCAATAACTGTGTTGACACAAACAAATAAATAACAGATGATGACACCGTCAGTCACCGGGAATAGCTAGCCACACATCTTTTTCTTTTTTTCTCTTTTTTTTACACACACACTCTCACTCTCTCTCCGTATTGTCAGTGTACCTACAGTGATTTTTTTTTATATCAGAGCTGCTAGATTGAGAGCAGCCAGGGTGAGGTTGGCGAAAGCAGCCCCGGGTTCGGTCCGATTGTGAGTTACATCGCCTTCATCAGAACGGAGTGTCAACCTTCATTATGTTTGATCTGTTTGTCTTGTTGTTGTTGTTTTTTTTTTAACATCAATTAATGTCAGTGGCTTTCCATCGATTTTCTTCTTTCTTTCTGTTGAGCCAGCAAGAACTCTCGTTCACAGTTTATCAGATAAATGTTTCCATCGGTTTGATCACACCACAAAGGTGAAAGAGAGACTGATGCTAATTTCGTCTGCTTAAATCTTTTTTTTTTTTTTTTTTTTTTTTTTACATCTGTAAGTTGGTTCCCACCATGCCAGTAGCAGAGGAGTAACCATTTGCCCCACCCAACCACCCACCCACTCCTCCTTTTCTTCTCCGCAGAAGTGGCCGAGTGTTTTTTTGTCCACTGCAGCGTGAATGTTTTTGTTAAGGAGATGGGAGTTCATGACCTGGCCATACCACCAGTCACATTCGATTTAACAGCACAGCCGGACCCCCGGCCACCTCCTCACACACATGGCGAGAGGGCTGCTTTTAACACTTGTGAGCGTTATGTCATTTGGCAGCATTTTAAAACATGAATGAGAAGGATGGAGCAAGAATATGTGGTGCAGTGACAAAACTTGTATTTTGTTGGTGCAGGTTATGTTGATGGCTAGGGGGATGTGGGGGTGAGGGGATGGGGGCTGGGGGGTTAAAGCCAGTATTGCTCACTGGTGTATTAATGGAGTGGAACAATAACATAATTCCCCTTGGGCGTAATGTTTGCTTTGGAAAGGCAACCTTGTAGCACTCCAAAAGTCCTTAATCCTATTACTTGCATTCCAATTGAATTTGACTCAAGGAGAAAAATCTCTTTTCAGCAGAGGTAACAGCACACAAAATAATTTATTATTGAGTCTGGCTGCATAAAAACATAAATGCCTTGGGAAATGTGAACATCTTCTCTCTAACTCCCTTCTTTTTTTCTTTTTTCTTTTTTTTCTCCGTTTCCTTTTCTCTCCCTTGCAGATTGTGTGTACATTGAGAGTCGCCGGCCCAACACTCCCTACTTCATTTGTAGCATTCAGGATTTCAAGCTGGTGAGTTGTTGTTCGCCTCCTATGTGTCCTGTTTGTCCTCGCGCTGAAGCTCCAGGGGTGGGGGTTGAAGCTCACACCGATTACTCTGTCCTGAGCTGGAAAACAAATCGCTGTTATTCTGAGGAAAGATGCTAGAGAAAATGACTGGGACATTATAATTAACAGCTGCAGATTTGTATGTTTCTGTTGGATCTTTAAAGCGAGATTAGGATTAAATGCAACTATAAGTAAATATCCTTTTTAAAGGGTCACAGGAAAAATTGGAAAAAAAAATCCTTTTGAGAATTGGGCTTGAATATTAACCAAGGTAGCGATCCAGTGGCAGCGTAATGATGCTTGAAATAGAAATAAAGATGTTTGTTGATGCACTTAATTGATTTAATGAAGGAGACCCTCAACAGTTTTCAGCAGATTTTCTCCACAGCCCGATGTGGCCAAATTGCCTCTTTTCCTGAATCAAGACGTAGAAGTAGTTTTTAATTTGCTGGTGAGAATGGCTGATTCATCAGGCTCCGTCAGTCTGGAGGCTCCCTAAAAATCACAGACACAAAATGTATCACAAACACTCTCACTCACACACACACACACACACACACACACACACACACACAAAATTGATTTTCTCACTTTGCCTTTTTTGTGTTTGTAAAGTGGAAGTCACACAAAATAAATATATATCATATAAAAGCTGTGTTACCTAACTTTTTGTTTACTCATTCAGTAATAATGGTTGCCTTCGTGTGTGTGTGTGTGTATGTGGGCGAGCAAGCGGGTTGTCAGAGGTGAATGCACCCAAACAGGGGTTCCTATTGGCTCAGGATATTTGCAGGTCAGGGTTCACTAAATGCAAACTTATCAGGGGAAGCCTGAAATGAATAATGCAACTGGAAGTGATTGTAATTGGTCTTTTGTATGGTTTCCATCTGCCATGAAGAGAAAACAGAGCGTTTTAGTGCCGGTTTGTGGTGAAGTGACTGCTGTTTATTGGGCACAGTCGACTGGAATATATAATCAATGGGTGTGTGTGTTGCTAAAGGAAGCAGCATTCAAGCCTACTGGATGGAGCTTTGACTATCTTTTAACGCAGTGGTGGTCTAAGCAGAGCACAGGAGGCTCGGTCAGGGGCAGCCAGGCCTCAGGGGGCCCGTAGTAATGGCTGCCAATAGGCAGGGTGATGATGGGAGGTCAGCATAGAGGCCACACACCCCACCCTTGGAAAATGTGGAATTATGTATGTGTGTGTGTGTGTGTGTGTGTGTGTGTGTGTGTGTGTATATATATATATATATAAGTGCCAACATACTTAACTTAAATGCACACACACACACACATACATACATATATTTATACTGTATATGTGTTTGTGTTTAAGTTAAGTATGTTGGCACTTAAGCACCACGTGTGAATACTTTAGGGTGTGAAGGGCACTTGCGAGTAGACGGGGCTTTAAGGTGAGCTGCAGGCCTCACACAAGGGAGGACAGCCAGGTCCCACAACAGCAGGACTTTAATCGGATTGCTGCGGAGAGTGCTGAGGACGGCAGGAACCCCTCCTCATGCACACACTTACGCAAAAACACACTCCCACATACAACAACCCACACACCTGCACCTTGATTAAGAGTGACAGAGGAGGGCTGGGGTAGACGGAGGTAATTGTCCAGGGAGTGAGAGAGGACCAGCTCCTTTAACTGACCTCTCTCTCTCTCTCTCTCGCTTATACATTTTCTCTCTTTCTCTCGCTCTCTCTCTCCCCCACCCCCATCCACCTGTAATTAATGAACAGCCATCTGCATGCTTGTATGTGTTTGAGCAGACTGTACCCTTGTCCTCCTGTGTTAAAACAACAAGCCCCCCTGGCTCTCAAACAAGTGTGTTTTTCAATGAGCTGACTTTGTCGCCAGGCTAGATTGGCACCACGCTGGCTACACTATAAACCCACCGTCTCTGTTTGCTTGACTGAACAAAATCCTCCTGCAGGATAACATCAGATGATAGAAGATGGGGCTTGTAATTGCACATGCTGGTCTAAAGTATCAGCTCGCTAGCAAACCTCAAATCTACCCCGTCACCCTACACTCAAATCTAGGGCACACAATCTAGCCTCTGGGAGAGCAAAAATCTTCTTCCACTTATTGTGCTCTTTTGTCCAACTTAATGGTCACAGTAATCTCATTTCCTTCTCTCACCACAATATATTGAAAAGGAGGCTATTTGGGATCCATGTAAGTGAGCCACACATTAGACATCTACTCATTCTCTTTGCTATCCTCTCATCCCCCTGTCTCTCTCTCTCTCTCTCTCTCTCTCTCAGACCCCCACTTTTTCTTGCTGCACGAATTATCGATCACATCCCCCCGCTGTGTGGGGGATCAGGGCTTTGGAGGCGCAGCAGAGGGGGAGGAAATTTTATTGGTCCTGAAGCAAACAACCTCATCAATATTGCCCTGCTCACACCCTTCTCCTCTTCCTCATCTTTCTCTCCTCCCTCAGTCTTTAGGCTGTAACAGTCTCACTCGTGTACTTTATCTAATGACCTGTGAATCCAATTAGTGGTCTGTAGGAATCCTGAATGCAGCCATCAATCTTTCCTACGTGGGGAAGGATTGAAGCCCACCTCTCCATCGCTACATCTTTCTCTCTGTATGAAGACTCGTCCTGTTACATGTCTGTGTGTGTCCTGGTGGCATCTGTTCTCACACACACACACACACACACACACACACACACACACACACACAAAAACAATAACGCATGCAAAAATCATTTGGGTCATTCTGGACCTGGAGGACAATCCGTTTTCCCCCGGTTTGTTTGCTCAACAGTGGCAGCTGCAGTGCTCACTGTAACCTCTGTGACATATTGATCCAGCTGTATAGAATTAAGTCTCCTGCTCCTCCTAAAATGTCTGCCTAGATACAAAGGTGGCCATTTTAACGGTTAGTGGTATTCAATAAAATTGGGAGGGGAAGCAGGAAATCAAAATGCCAGTCTTCTTTTATTCCCCGTCCATGTAAAGATTATTTTAATGACAAATTGTTCCATTTTCTGAAACCATTACAAGAGGAAAATTTGAGGCGATGTCACCTCAAGCAAAAATGTTATCGTAATACAGTCAAACACGACCGGAATGATTTTAGAAACCTGTGAAGAAGCCTCACACACAAATCAGCATATGAGACACTCAGGACGTAGGAGTGACGTATTTCTGGGGGGAAATCTGATTCCCTCTCACTGATCGGGGAGGTCAATTAAGGGCCAAACATCCTCAAGTGTGTTGTCCCAAAAGACCTCGTTTCAGTTTACAGCTGCCATGACCTTGTAATGTGTTTACAATCTATATTTGATGAGCGTAATGCAGCGAGCCCTGCTAACTGTCGACGTGTGTGTGTGTGTGTGTGTGTGTGTGTGTGTGTGTGTGTGTGTGTGTGTGTGTGTGTGTGTGTGTGTGTACATATCCAAATATGTCATGTTGATTCTCTGGACATGTTATTTATATTGTATGATCTGTATTTGTTCAGTGTAGTGCTACGTATGCTATGCACACACACTCACACCTACACGAGTGGCCTGAGTGTGTGTGTGTGTGTGTGTGTGTGTGTGTGTGAAGAAAGGCGAAGACAATAAGATGATGGCCCTCAGAACAATCTGTAGCCGAATCTATCCACTGACCCTGGTTTCAACAAGCCATCCCTCTTTCTTACCTCAATTGTCTCCTCTGTCTCCATTTCTCTCTCTCTCTGTCTCTCCCCCTCTCCCTCATCTGTCTGTTTCTACACCTCATTCCCCCCTCATCCCTACTCCTCTTTATCTGCTGTCACTCACCCCTCTTCCCATTCCGTGTTCTAGTCATTGTGTCCGTGTCCTCGACGCTCATTGACCCCCTACCCCTTTCTCTGCTTGTATCTAACCTCATTTGCTGTTATTGGCCCAGTCAGCTGTGTTCCGTCGCCCCTCCCTGCCTTCCCCACATCCTCTTCTGTCCGTCCCCCCCCCACCCCCCAGCATCCTTGTCTCCCTCCCTCTTTTGCTAATGGAGTGATTGCAGCATTTCTCCCTCGGGGAATGGGGGATTGAGGAGCCCAGTATGCCAACACACACCCACACACAGCCTCTTTGACTGTTAGACACACACACACGCACATCTCTACTCTTGGATCTCTCTGCTTATGGACATTTAATTAGATGCCATGTACAATGCAATTATCTTGCCAGGAGTCCAGCTCATATGTTGTAGCCCTGATAAGCTTAAAAGGATGAGATTTTCTCTGTCATCCAGTTTAACCAGTAATGCCGGTGTTTGTGTACTGGATTCATAGCTCTTCATTTTGTGCGCTACATTTTGCCGTCAGTTTAAAAAAAACACACAAAAAAACGCAGTATAAGGTCGTCGTCATGTCAGGGTTGAGCTGGCTCTGTTTGTGCTATGTAACATAATGCTACATTTAAATGCGTGTCCGGTGAAAACACACAGACGGAGCATGTTTGTCCTGGACACCGTCCACATGCATGCTGAACATGTGTGTGCTATTTGAGCTTATTGATGCGTATCAATCTCATTGATTAGAGGTTTTAGAGCTAAAGTGCATCTGGAAAGTATCTTTAAAACTCGTATACATCAGTTTGCATCAATTTGCGCTTGTTCACATGACCTGGTGATACCTGATCACTAACAAGGCTCACTGCTTGGATGTTTTTTTTAAAATAATGCGTTGTCCTAGAGTATAACTCTGCAACTGCAATCTCCTCCTCCTTTGTTTTTATATAGTATTATCGTAACCCTCAATGTTCAGAATATGGTTTTCTGTCAGAGTATATCATTGCAACACTGTATAATATAGCATGTAGTTTTTTTTGCATCTTGACTTGATTGTTTTTAGGAAAATATTACAACACCCAGACGAGTTGTTTCAGCGATCCATATCTTACTATTTTGATGTTAACATTGTGGCAAATTACGCTCCTGCTGTCTGACAGCATTCTACTATTGTAATACAGTGACCGTGTTGATAAATTGCGTGTTAACGCGAGTGTACTGTATTCATCAACCTCCACAGTTGTTTTTGTGTAACCAGGACTTGTGCACTGTCCTTGGGCAGTTGTATGTGTATTCAAAGGCATGTTTGCGTTGGATTGATGGAACGTCATAGCTTTCCCAGTTGCCATGTATACAGCATCTCCACCACACACACAAAGAGGCGCACACACCCATCAGATGTTGATGGTATCTCACACAACTGTTTCCTGTCAGACTTAGCTGGTGCTTATCATACAGCCTTGGATAATGCCACCGATTCAAAGCCCATAATTAAAAATGGTTGATAAAGATGCAAATATATGTGCATAAATGCGTGTGTTTAACGCCAGGCGGTTATTAGGTTTTCTGTGGACCCTGAGTGCAGCCCTAATGGAATCCAAAGTGCTGAGAATTAGCCTAACAATGAGATCCTCGAGGTAATTAGGTTGCTTGCACATCCAGTCAGATCCATGCAAAGGTATCACTTAATGTACAATGTGGCATCGCCGAGTGGAATCTCTGCCATCGCTCTGATCCAGCCTCACGCCTCCCTTTATGTGAGGCTGCAGTGTGTGTCAGAGTTCCCTGCGACCCACACAGCAGTGAGTCCATGAAAGGCACCACGTCACACAGTAATGGACAATCTGAACATTTCTTTCGCCCAAAAGTCTCCCATTTGTGCTGAGCCATTGAGATGATGGTTGGAGTTTGACTAGACAGGCATCACTTGTCTCTTGTCACTGCCTAGAGGGCTGAGTTCCCTCTTTTTATCTTCCAATTTCTCCCTTTGAGACCACCCTCCACCCCACCCCCATCGAACATTTTGAAATGCAATTATGGATCAGTGAGCACCACCATCAGTCGCACTTCTTGTTAATATTTATCGAGTGGAGCAGCAGCCGCTGCCATCTCTTGAGAGAGGGGCGCTACAGTCATTAGGGACAATTTTCAGTGTGTGTGTGCGTGTGGGAGGGAGGGAGAGAGAGAGAGAGAGAGAGTCGCTCAGCTCTTCCTTTCATTCGTCAGTCCACTCAGCTGCTGTAAGCGAGCTGGTACATTTCACAGGCATGAACATGTGGAGGTGCTGGCTTTCACAGTTGTGTGTGGTGCTGCCTTAAGAGTCTGCTCATCCCTGTGTGCCTCTGTGAGGAAGTAGCTTTGACAAGGGCATCTAGCCGTCTGTAGACATGGCTGGCCAGCCCAGCCTGCTGCAAGCTGTTTGATTGAAGCATTCTGCCTTTAATGTTCCCTATTGAGTAGCAGCAGCTTTAAAGCAATAGAGCTGCCACGCGGCAGCTCCTAACCACTCAATGGCCAATCACTGTTACTTACCTACAAAAAGAAAACTGCAGAAATTGCTGCTGACATCACACTTCTTCACTGAGGTGGGCTGCAGCAGGTTAACGCAGTTGAACAAATGAATCTGCTCAGATGACATGCCTTTATTTGACAAATAGCCCCCACCTCCTCCTCCTCCTCCTACTTCTCCTTCCCTCTCTGTTGCCTGTGAGTGGAGCCCCTGAGCGCGCAGGGTTTTCTTTTTTTTTTTAACCGCTGCTTAGGCAGTATCAGGTGACTTTCCACATTATGACCATTTTGATTAATGCTCCTCAGTAAGATACGCAAAACACCCCCCCCACCCCCACCCCAACTTCTCCTCTGTTTGTGGCTTCACACATTTGGAATTTCATTGAACTGAAGCCATTAATGCTGCTCTTTGTTCTACCATGAGGTCACTGGGCTGAGGTGCTGGAGTTCCTGGCTGCAGCAGCCGATGTTTCTGCGCAGCCATGTTCTCAAGCAGTCTGCTACACTGACAAGTGCTAGTCTTTCTCTGGTGTCGGTTTTCAAACACGGGGCATTTCTCAGATCAGATGGAGTCAGGCATACATCTCTCAGACAGATACAGAGCTCAGTCTCCTCGGGGAGGAAGGTTAGATTGATTGTCCACATGAGCACAGTGATGAATAAATAAAGCAATACAAATGGCAAGCTTGAGATAACAATACAGATCAGACCCAGCGAGCGAAGGAGGCTGTCTTCAGCTACCTTGTGGCTAGAAACTAAAACCTAGCAACCCTCTCCTTCATATTCCCCTCTTTTTATCTTTTTGGACAGATAACACTTTTTCCTTCACCCCGCGCGTTAGCTAAATGCTGCTATGGAAACTAGTGGTTCAGCCAATGGGATTATCTCTTTCTTTAGGATAGAGGGTGGGAGGGGAAGGAGGTAGAGAAGGGATGAAATCAAAATGGGTCTTTGTGTTTGTTTTTTATGGGTGGTGATTACCTTCCCAGATGGAGAGAGTGCTGCTTCTGGGCAGTGGGGGTGGCTGGTCTGCCAGCGGCCATTTTCATAAGGGTCTTAAAAAGCTAAATCAATAGCCCCCTCTTTGACCCACCACTGCTAAATTATTCAGTAGAGACGCCTCTTGCTCACTCCCCCTCTTGGACTTGTATTGCATTTACTTTCTCTGCCTTGGAATGCAAATTTGTCATTTTCCAGTGACAGTTGTCATTTGACTCTTACATAAATCTAGTAAATCACTGCTGATCTTCTAAATATTCAGCTGTGCCTCAAACACCTTGTTTTTGGTTGGGGTTTTTTTTTTCCTGCCACATCACAAGAAAAAAGATTCTCCTGATGTCTTCACTAACTCTGAAAGCAAATTCAGTGAGTTCCGACGTGAAGGAATTTATCTGTGAAGCGCTACCGTCTTTGGTGGGAAAGACGGGGAACAAATGTAACAAAGATGGTACCAAGGCAGACCGGTTCTCACCTGGTCGTTTTATACGAAGCTATCAGGTTCAGTGTCCTCATGTAAAAACAAAAACAACAACTGAAAACGCAGGACCCCTCCATTCAGGGTTACACACTCAATTAGAGGGTGAAAGGTCATCTAAAGTAGGCCAGTGTTCTCAGCGTCACTGGGGTTTGATGGGTTTCATGGTTGCTGTGATAGAATTATGGATAAGTCTTCCTGTTTGGTTGTTTTTTTGTTTTTTCCAACCGTCTCAGGTAATATCTATTAGTAGCAGTAATATTTTATTGAGTGGAGCATCTCTCATCTTTTCCTGGCCACCCAGTCCCGAGCGTAGTAACCAGACACTAAACACATTTGTGTGGATTGGTCAAGCTGTAATTGGAATTTGCCTCTGCTCTAAAAATGGCCAGCTAATTTTACACCACGTCCTCCTCATCCTCTCCAACTTCCTCTTCCCTCTAGTCACCTGACCCCCCCCCCCTTTTATTTATTTATTTTTTTAGCCAAAGTGGGTGTGCTTCACCGTGGGTTCTCAGCTCAACTCGGCATAATTTCCAGCTTGTCCAATGTGTGGCATGCCAATAAAAAAAAGAATGAGAGAACAAGAGAGAGGGGGGAGGGTAACGTTGTGGAAGTGGAGATTTATAGTGGTATCAGGTTCACACGCTTCCACGAGGGCTTTATGTTTTTTCTCTCTCTTCCTCCATTTAAGAACACATGGTGCAAATTAACTCGCTAGCAGAGAGAGAGAGAGAGAGCAAAGGGAGGAAGGAAAGAGAGAAGAAGGGCAAAGGTATCGGTCAGAGAGCGGAGCAGACACGAGAAGAGGAAATTTCAGGGATTGCTGTGAGGTCTGAGGAATGTCTACACTTTGTACCTGAGAACCCACTGCCTCACAAACCGTTAAAACAACAGCAACATCACCGCAGGCCGCCATCTCCAGCAGCTCTCACACAGGCCCTACGACATCCTGTACATGTGCTCGAGCTCGGCTCAGTGTAGCTCCAGCGCTTCTCCACGCCTTGTTGATCTAACGCAACCACATATGCTTGTGCTTTGATCATGAAAGGGGGAATCACACTCTGTTCAAGAACTCTAAAAGGCTGTTTGTCAAGTCAGGCTCACTTCAGGCAGCGCATGTGAACAAGAGCAACACTTTCCGAACACAGAAACAGAACCAAGAGTCTTATCGGTCTTGTCATCCCAAGATTTAGTTGCTGGTGCTGCTCCATGAACAATGTAGAGGAGACTTCAAGGGCTCAGTTTTATACACAAATGAGGACTTTTGGACCGTAAAATGCACCAATATCTCAGTGAGCACACACTCGTTTTCTGCACCACAAAAAAAGATGTTTAACCTTGCTTGTGTGTTGTAAAAACTACAACCATCGTTCATTTGGGCTCATAAAAGCGGAGCAAAGGGGGGAGGGGAGCGGGGGGGTGACCCTTGTTTTTGATTCACCGAATGTAGTCTGGTTTTAATGTTGATACAGGAGGAGGATTGTAGGCTCTGCGTTCAGGGCGTCACGTTTCCACCCACAGCAGTTGTGACTGATGTTGCATGTGCTTTTATGGCTGAGTCTAAATTGTATTTGCCTGTCTGTCACTGCCAATGGATCACATGGTAGGAGGGAACCACAGCTGAAGGGCTTCGGAGACGCTTCACCACACATGAACACGCATTTCATGTATTCAGCATATATGTGTTTGTCTGTTATTTATTTATTTTTACAGCTCGCATCCTTGCACACACATCATCATTCTTAACAGCAAGGCCTTTGTTGATTTCTTAAAAATCCCACCCCATGTCCAAACCTGTAAAGTCTCCTCTACTTTTCCTGCTGTTCCATGACTCATATTCTCTCTCAAAACACTCACTCTGCCGAGATTTCACACCCAACAACCAGTTGATTTTTCTTGTTGCCTTGATCTTAAACAGCATGCTATGAAGCAGTATAAACACTATCCGCGATGGTAAAGACGTTTCCTGGCATCAAAGGGCTGAACTGTGCTATCCCCTCAGTAGCTGTATTCATTTCTGCTCCCGCCACGCTCAAACGCTCTTTGTTCATCTCTTTATAGGAATGTACTTAACAGTTTGGCAGTGTTGTTTGTGAACAGAGCTGCCTTTGTTCCAGCAGGCAGTTAACACTTGTGTACAGAGCAGAGGCAGCAAAGCCTGTGTTATTGTTCCTACTGTTAAATTAGCCCATCTTAATGAAACGGAAAGACATTTTTGTACAGCTGTCACATCCTCGTGCTTTATTTGTTATCCAGTGACGTCACTGTCATCATAGAGCTGTTATTTTTCCTCATCTGCTGCTTTTACTCGCTCTCTATTGATTAATCAGCGTAATCATGCATTTTTTTTAATCCAAAGGGGGCCGACTACATGGCTGCACTGATATAGTCTGTTAGCCTTTCACTGCTGCATCTTTACAAGCTAACCTTGGGCTATTGAGCTAAACAACCCTTTTATAGATCACCATAATGTTTTTCCATTTGAGAAGGTTCACATCATTTGCACTTTTCATATCTTAAGGCATTTCTGACCTTATTCTACATTACTTATTTACTCCATCTTCTTCTCCTTTACTGTCTACTCTATGTGATGAATCTTTTGCTTCAAGGCAATGGGGGTGGGGGTGGGGGTGGCTGATTTGGGCCATTACTGATGGCGGCTTAGCACGTGAGCGTTTCTGAATCAGCCAACACAAACGTAACAGAGGACGGAGTCGGGAAAACCACCTCCGTCTCCTACCTTCACCCTCCTCTCCAGGCCAAATGGAATGATTTAATATGCAGCTCTGTCGGAGTGGCTAATGTAGTTGGTGGTTGAGCGTGAGGGGCGCTCTCCATCATCAAAGAGGGGTTTGTGTGTTTTGGGGAGGGGCCGCCCCTTACGTAGGTGGCGCCCTCTCATTCCTGCCTTCCCGCAGAGTCAAGGTACACCCATTCACAAAAAGTGCACACCTCATTTCCTCAGTTTGCGTACAGTAGTGGAACTTGTACTTGCACTTATCTCGCTGTCGGCATGTGACAGCACCTGTAGGGGGCTGATGGAGCTGGCCGTTATCAGATGGCCGACCGTCTCCTAGATTACTTTATGGCCCGTCTCTAAAGACCCTTCGCTGGATCAATAAAGGCTTTGAGATGAGCCCATATTGCATGATAATGATAGACATTGTTATTTATTTGTCAAAGTGCTGCTTTGGCTTTTGTGTGCTCTTAATTAAGTCTTTCATGTAGGTTAATTTAAGACTTTGTTTGTCCAACCACACAATTAAAATAAAGTCACTTTGAGCCGGCCTAATGGAGTATTATGCTGCGCTGTACAAATGTTAATTCAACAGCTAAAGGTACAGGAGGAGAGTATTGATTATTGCTATTGATTACACTCACATCGACCTTGCTCCCACCCCTCTTGTCTTTGTGTCTGCTTGCTCTGTCCTTACCTGTGAACACAGTGTTGAGCCCCTTTCTCAGCGTTCGCTATCGTTACAAGAATAGAATTACCATCCGGGCTCGTGTGTGGACGGCTGAACGAGACTCCCGCTCAACTCTGAACGCAGCAGCAACAGGTCATAATTAGGTGCAAACTGTTTGCTGCCCTGCTAAAATGCCATTTAAATGCCAAATGGCAGCGAGTGTGTGTGTGTATAGACAATATGTGGGATCTCTGGCCTGTTACTGGAGACTCTCTGCTGGAGTGTTTCTGCTGCCAGAGAGAGGTTACAAAGAGATAAGTGGTTGTTCGTGCTGCATCAGCCAACTGCTCATCAGCAAAGACTCCCCACACAAGCTCGTGTTAGCGACGCCCTAACATTATGAATATTGGTTGTTTTATTCAGGACATGATATCATACGTGGTAGTCGTAACCCAGTTTAAAACTTATGAGTGATTGCATTGTACCATCATCGACAAATAAGGGAATATCTTGGGGAAGAATAGTGATTGTTAGAATAGTGAGCTCCAGAGGTTGGTAGAATCTATTCAAAGGTGCCAAACCTGACAGTGATAGTGGATATCGCGTTGTCCTTTAATCTGTCACTCGTCTCTATCTGGTAAACAGAAGATGGTAGAATTTTTGGCAGGGAAGCAAGGTCATATTTTGGTGTGGAAAGTCACTCAGGCAGTTTTCAGCTCGGACAGGAGTTTTTTGTTTTTGTTTTTTGTCACTCTCAACCTCGCATTTCCTTCAGCTCTACACAGCCGATTCTGGCTCTTTGTTCGAGTCTTTTGTCTTTGCATCTGTGACACCCACTCTTTGTTGTTCCATTTAACTGCCTTGACTGTAGCAGGCTAGGTAAGCGCAAGACTTTTACTGGTGAGTGCAGAACCGCAGGCCCATATAAGGAGAGTGTATCAGCCATGTGTGGTTCTGCACAGAATCACAAAGTGTCTGGAGCCCACCTGTCAAGCCCCACCACAGCCATCTTAAACAGCAGCCTTACAAAAACCACAAGAGCACAGCTGGCTCCATGCCAGGCTGTTGATGTGCTATGCTAACGTGCTATAACAACGATATTTATTATGGTAATATGTCATGCTGGGCTTGCCGTCATTGGTTGCCTTGAAGGAAAAGAAAGTGTTTTCACAGGGCTGCTGCATCAGCCACTGAGCTTTATAGCCTTTAAAGTAAAGCGAGGCTACACATTCCCACATCCCTACCAAAGACTGTGTTTGTGTGTGTGCTTGCTTCCCTGTGTGAGAGCAGCGTGTGTAATCACTCCTAGCTGGCGGCCTCAGAGGGAGCGGTGGAATCAATGCAGTGGGTTATGAAGAGAGGACAGAGAAAGGAGGAAGGGGAGGAGGTTGATCAATATCATAGCAGCAGGGTGGGGTAATATCCACTTCATGCAGGGCTGCCACAAACAGGGAGGATTGTGGGAGTGAAGGAGGGGGGAGCGGCGTAGATGAGAGGAACAGAAATGACTGGAGAGGAGAGGGAGGGGCAACGGTAAAAAGATGCAAATCTCTGTAGCGCCGGTAAACAAGACGCTTTGTGTCAATCAGCAGATGAAGTGGCACGTTTAGCATTCTCCTCTCTCCCGCACCCATTCCAACACTGCTGCTGATTGTTTGCTTGGCAGCCGTCTGCCCATTGGTCCGGCCCGCTGACGGGGCGTTGCTGCACCGCAATAATGTATGGGCTGCTGTGGCAATGATAGCTGCCGTTTAGAGGGAGTCATCAGTAACCCCGCCCTGTTGTATTCCACAGACTGTTAGTCAATGTCTGCTGGATCATTCAATCATCAGCCTATCATATCTCTCTCCACACACAATCCATTACAAGCATGCACTCTGTTACAGAGAGGCAGCTGTAAGAACACCTAATCAGCCTTCACCCAAGGGCAGGTGGATGTCAGTCACACTGCTGCTGTAATAAAGCAACAGAAAAGGCAAGAATTTGCTATCAAAACAGGCTATAAGCTGACAAGTGTCACACACAAGCCACAACACATCGAGCTCTCGCTTCATGCTGCCGGTGTTTAGTCAGCGGAGGTTGCTGCTTCCTGCTAGATCTCATGCTAATGCTGATTGTATGGTATGGTGAACCATGTCTCCTCTCTGCTTGATTTAACTTCAAAGCCATGACTGGGCTGAACCGAGCAGACTTTGCATGGCCATTTAGACCTGGGAGACAGGATATGATGGCGGACAACCGAACTGAGCACTGTAAATGGATGCTTCCTCTGTGGTGGGTAGGAAGTCCCCGCCAAACCATATGGTCACACTGGGATGCACACATCATTGGGGTGTGTGTGTTTTTCTCTCTGTGG
Source organism: Aulostomus chinensis (assembly GCF_037954235.1). Classification (NCBI taxonomy): domain Eukaryota; kingdom Metazoa; phylum Chordata; class Actinopteri; order Syngnathiformes; family Aulostomidae; genus Aulostomus; species Aulostomus chinensis. The sequence goes on along the minus strand of NC_141328.1, from coordinate 25,956,366 downwards.
ATTGCTGAAAGTGTTTGTGCATGTGTTCCTCCTCTGTTGTAGAGTCTCTTGGCCTCAGTGTGCTGTTACAACTAATTACACTGACCTGGCCTCTTATCGAACACACGGCGTAGCTTTTTTTTTTTTTTTTTTTTACACAACGTGGTTATGTACGTGTCACTTTTCAATGATGGTGGCAGGGCCAAGTGAGGGGTGAAAGTGAGGAGATTGGCGACTTGGGGAGAAGAAAGCACCGTCTCAGCAACAGCACTGACCTCTCTGTCTTTTCTATCCTCCTCTCTTTTTCTCTCCTTCACTCACTGCGGATAAACAGTCGTCCCCCCTCTCCTCCCTGACAGAGTGAGCTGAGGCGAGTAATTCCCCCCTGTCTATGGTAAAATCCTTTACCTCCCATTCCCAGCTCTGGACGCTGCCGCACAAAGCAAATGCAGTCTGAGCCTGTGTGCATGTTCAAACTATGCCTTTTGATTTACAGGCACACACACAGATAAATGGGCGGAGAGGGCTTTGATGTGCCGCGGTTGCGGAGAGTAGAGATGTTGGGGTGTTGTTCAACCTGTTTGTCTCACTGTCTTTCTCGGCAGGCGCTCTCTCAGTGCGTTTGTGTGTGAACGATAACGCGGGGTGCTCATCATGACTTCCGCTCTTTCTTTTTTTTTCTTGTTCTCCATTAACAACCAATTTTAATGTGTTAGACTTGTGAAATTAGCACATTTTAAACAATGTAATGTCATTTCCATTATTAGCAACTACTACTAAGCGTTCCTCTGTATTACTGACTTACCACACAACAGTTCATAGAAGTATATTTGTTTTGCTAAAACAAGTTTTACACCCCCAGCTTCACTTATCTGAAAACAAGTATCATATATAGAGCTCAACCGTGACCGCCTACATTCAGTTCCTCCATTGATAGTTCAGCAAATGCTGTTTATAAAAGCTTTTAACCAGGAACTAAGCCAGCAAGCAGATGAAACCTGACCGCAAGATGTTTGATACTGCACAAAAATTTAACAAGAAACCCAACTCAAACTCAAAATGGCCTACTGTGACCAGTTCAATCAACATTTTCACTGTAACACCAATCAGAGAGGTTGCTGACACGCATTAGGATTGTGGGTAGTGTAGTAATTCCCCATGAGATGGAAAATATCCTGTTTTGCTTAAAGCGAGGTTGGTATTCTACTAACTAGGACCAGACACCATCCTTTCCTGCTCACTTGTTTTCACTTCTAGAAGCAAAGATGGCCGGTCACTTTTGAGCTCAATTACTCAGGAAATCAGCAAGTCCAGCCCCTAGTTTCCTCTCGTAATGTGAAATAGATCAAATTTAAGAGAACAGATGCTCAGAAACCGCCTCCTACTATAGTTGTGTTACAATATGGCTGCTGTTGTTGTTGTCAGTCTAGACTGAGAATCATGTCCAGCTCCTTCTAGCACTGGGCCAGCCTTGTTATTGCAGCTGTGTTGTCTACAATACATCTCTTGTTGCAGCACAGTAGGAGGCTGCTCACAGCTTCTGGCCTGTGTGTGTGTGTGTGTGTGTGTGTGTGTGTGTGTGTGTGTGTGTGTGTGTGTGTACGCGATCACATTCTTCTCAACTATTCAGTTGACAGTTGCTGCAAGTAGCTGCTTGATTTTCGTGTGAGCTGTAACTGACCTGTACATTTTTTTGTAACCATAAGCATCTGCTGTGACTGTATTTGCATCCGCACTGATACATCATCACACATGGGTGGGTAATTTGCATGTGATTATTTGCATGTTGTACAAAGAAAGTGTGTTGGACAGACCACCCACTGCTGGGTTCATGTCTGGCTAACACACACACACACACACACACACAGATAGTGCCAGTGTCATCACTAGAGACTGACAGGCAAGGTCACCTTCAGACAAACAGATAGTGGTGGGGGTGGACTGAGATGGATATCTTCAGAAGCAGTGGCCAGATAAAACAATACAATCACAACTGCTTGAGCTCGTGGCGATAGGAGCTCCTCAAGGCCGCGTGCAATGCTGCCTGTCTGGTTTTACACGCAGCGTTAAGATCTGTTTGTGTGTTTCTGAGCTTCCCTCCTGCTGGCTTGTATGCCTCCACTTCCAGCTTTGTATCACCTCTCTCTCGTTTGTGTGTGTGTATGTGCGCGTGTGTGTTCTTCCTTTTTCTTTTTATGCTGAAATGGGCATTGCAGTCGGTGTCTGAAATCAACTTTTTGACCCACCCAGTTTTTGTTTTGTTTTTTTACTGGCCAAAATAACAATTTCCGTCTTGAGTAACACATTTCATTCTGAACATTCTGTAGAGGTATTAATGTTTTCTAATGAAGCAAAATGACTTCAATATGTGGAGCACTGGTTAACCAGTTCAAGTCTGTAAACGGCTCAAAAAGTTCCATGTCGTGTGTGTGCCGCCCTCTTTGCGAGGCTCCACCAATAGCAAAGCACTCATCGAGCTGGAGTTATGTTCAGGTAACTTCTTTTCTGTCACACTGGCAACAAACAACTTATCACGGCAGCATCATATTGCCGCCAGCCCTTTGTCTCCAAACCTCCCTCTCTCTGCCTGTCTCGTTCTCTTCCACTTCTTTCTTCTCTCTGTTTCATTTCCAAACCTCCGTTCTGTTTGAGGGGGATAGCCTTCTAAGATTTACTCCCCAAAAAGAGAAAATCTACCTGTATTTGGTGCTTGGCAGGTGTTAATTTCAGACCCTGACCACCGTGTATGAGAAGGATCAGGAATATTCCTTTTCGCTGTGTATGGTGATATTTGCTGACTAGAGAGAGCAACACACACCCAAGAAGCCTCACAGTTTCTCAGTATCTGTCACTCACACACAAACTCCTTGTAGACACTCCTCTGATGGCCTGACAGCTGCTCTTACAAGGAGAAAACCTCCAAAGCATTCACACACACATACGCACACACACTCTTTCCCTTTTTTACTAACGCTCTATCTTCCTGAACACAGACACACACACACACACACATACTGTCAGTCTTTGAACCACACACCTCATATGTACATAACATCTTTCTGACTCCCTGGTGAGATGCTGATAATATACTACACATGCATCGTGTCCAGTCTTCCCACACATTTCCTGCAGCAAATCATCTTTAATTTGCACAGTTATCACTAATACATTCACCTACACTTTAGCTTGAAATTTTAATGTATATGTGAATACAGGCGTGCGTGTGTGTGTGTGTGTGTGTGTGTGTGTGTGTGTGTGTGTGTGTGTGTGTGTGTATATATATATATATATATATGCGTATGCATGCACGCGCGGATGTGCTTAAACCAGTGGGGAGATCGATTAGCATTAACTTACGCAAGCTTCCCTCAGCCGACAGCCCCCCCCCCCCCCACACACACACACACACACAAAGGGTCCGGATTAACCAGCTAGGCAGACATCCAATATGACAAGTCCGCACACATACAAAGAGGCTGATATTCATATCCGTAATACACGCCCCTCTCTGTCTGTGAGCAGCCCCCCCCCCCCGTCACAGTAGTCCAGTCAGTGTTGGTAAGAGGTCTCATTAGCTCCCCGGGCTATGCTAACAAGGAAAAGCTAACACAATGGATCACAGGCAAATGGCCTTCCAAACAAAACACCAGGCAGGTTCAACACTTTGCACTACACAAAGGGAGCCTGTGTCGTCCAAAACAACTCCATTCGTGTGTGTGTGTGTGTGTGTGTGTGTGTGTGTGTGTCTTGCTCTGAATCCTGACTCATGGGTATTACCTTGAGACCAGACAAGTCTCCACTCTCAAGTGAACATCCTGAGCTGTACGCACACACTCGCTGGCGAACACACACACACACACACGCAGAGGAAACCTAGTATCAAAGCGCGATGGCTTTGGAGCTCCCAAATGAAAGGCTGAAGGCAGAAATGACAATGTTTTCTGGCAGGCTATAACTGTATGTCTGGCTGAGAGGGAGAGAAATAAAGTCAGTATTATGATGTGAACACCCAGATATGAGCTCTTCCTAACCGCCTCCATCTGTCCTCGCACAGCCTGCGTTTGAAGTCTCACTTGGATCTGCATTCTAGTCTATACCCTGCTAGTGCTGGGAGGAATTCTGTCTGTAGCCTCAAAAAGATGGAAGACAGACCTGTGTAGTGTGTTTGTGTGAAGTTTAAATCGGTGAACAGAAGTGGTTGGGTCCTTGGTGCTCTGTACTCTGCAGATTATTGTCATTAGTGGTGAACGGACTCTTTGAATTCTCTTTCTTTCTCTCTCTCTCTCTCTCTCTCTCTATGAGTACTAATATTAAATGTCTTGGCTAAAATCACTGTGCAGCAGAAGTGAGGTACAAGGCAAAGACAAATATTGAATTTGGACACCGGCTGGCTATTTTATGGAGCGAGCAGTCAAGGTTGGTGTGCTTGATTCTAAACTGCCTCTCTGTCTTAGGAGAGGCTAATGTGGTCAAAATCATCAGTTTTCTTATTACTTCTACTATTGATTTACCTTCTCCCACTGGGACTCGTATGAAAAGAGAAGTGCACTCAGGGGAGCTCACACCAAAATGTTAAATGGATCCAGCCCAAATGGAATGTGTTGTTCTTTGACCCACGATCCACCCGAGTTTGACGTTTGTGTGTACTTCTGCAGACGAACACTGGCTGCACTAATGTCAGAAGAACTAACACAAAAGTTTGTTATCAGCGTGATGAGCTCGACCTCCAATGTTGCAGTCATGTGTGGTGCTTGTGACTCTCCAGAGTGTAAAGCGCGCCTGTGGTTGGCAGTATGATCCACCAGCAGAGGCCTTGAGCCCTCAAGTCTAAATTAGTATCATCTGTAGGCTCCACATGACTCAACCCCTGTCCTCCATTTCTTTCTTCTGCCACCATCCTTCTGTCTTTTGCCCAGATGACATTTTTGTGTCAATTCGTCAAATGAAACAACTTGAGAATCTGTCTCAAATTCACTCATGCATGCCTGATGGTTTCCTTAAAAAGCGGTTTCGAATTTAAAGCAGGCATGGGTGCTCATGTTCAAAGGCGCACACAAACACAACAGAGCAACACGAGCAAATCTGCCCACTTTGAAACGACTAATGCTCATCCAATCCAATATGGAGCCGGGCTGACAGATGGGCCCAGTGTGTTCAAAGCAGAGGGCGCCGATTTAATATCTAAACAGGTCAAGCCAAAGAGAGGCAGAGGGAGAGACACCCCTGTGTAGGCACGGCACAAAGGTCCTGCTAGCGCCACCGCCACCACAGCTGGGACTCACCTCGGCCCCTCCTCTCCTCTGCTTCACACACTCTCTCCGTTTGTTCTTGTTGCCAGGCGGGGAAGCAGGCTTTTACTCTTCACTAACAGTATAATCAGCATTTGTTTAGTGTTATTATATGTGCCGAAGAGAAGAAGGCTTGATGGCCAGGTTATTCTTCCTTCCTCGGAGAGGCCAAGTGTGCATGTGAGGAGGGGAGTGAGGTCCTGCTGCTGCTGTGACAGCCTGATTTAGAGGTGCCTTCTCTTCCCTCTGACACACAGTCCCAGCCTGCCCACTGAAGCTCTGGGAGAAGAATAGTGATGCTTATTCCTGATAGCCTGTTATTTGTGTGTGTGTGTGTGTGTGTGTGTGTGTGTGTGTGTGAGAGAGAGAGTGAGAGTGCACTCGCTTGTGTGTTTTCACACAGCATGCTGGCATTTCTTTTTAACAATCTACTTTGTCAGTCACTGAGATGTTGAAGATTCCATGAGCACAGCAGATACTTCTACCTCACTGGTGTGTGTATACACACACACACACGTGCACACACACACACACACATCCAGTTTTTGAGTGTGTGTTCTGTCGTCCAGATGGAAGTGCTTATTTAGTGTTGGTGTGCTGGCAGATCTCTCTGTCTCAGAGAAAATAAGGGAGAGAACGAAGGAAAATGAAGACCGAAATCTGAGTGGAAAACCCTTCCAATCAGATCCATCATCTTTGTGTGTGTGTGTGAGTGTGCGTGTGTGTGTGTGTGTGTGTGTGTGTGTGTTTATGCAAGTGTATGTATGATCTTCCCAGCCAGCTCTTCCTGCCTCCCCTCTCTAATCTTATCATGTCGCAGGAGAAGATTAGTCCTCCCAGATCCCATCTTTGCCTCCGAATGCCACAATCAGCCTTTTGTTCTTTGGTTGTGCTTACTCTCCCCTTGTGGTGGGAGAGGTGAACAGTCTCACACACACCCCCACCCCCCGTGTTGGCCCTCTGTGCCATTTTGAGCCTTCGCCTGTCAATGTCACAAGGATACCAGCCCTGATCTACTATGCCTGAGCCTCCCCTGCCCCGGGGGCGTTAGCTAACTAAGCTGTTAGCGCAGCAGCCTGCTAGCCTAGCTGAACTGCTTGACATTCCTCGCTAACACTGAGCTGCCGCTGTTGCTGCTGCTCCTGTCTGTTTGACCTCCTCCCTCCCTCCCTCCCTCCCTCGCTCTCCGCCGTCTCCTTTGTCTGTGTGTTTGGGATCTGTCTTTCCTTCCTTTACTTCTGGCTGCCACCTCCTGAAGGAAGTCATAGATCCTGCTTGCTGATGTCACCAGTGAAGGGGGGGGCACTAACAGGGTTAGCAGAGGAAGAAGAGAGTGTTTGAAAAGCAGAGAAAATAAACAGAGGTTTCCTGTTAACGAGGTGCGCTGGGGGCCTGTCGTGTGGGAGCAGGAGGGTCTGGTTTTGTTTAAAGCAAAGCTCTAGTGTTACAGTGCAGGGAGGGGAGAAGGAGGAAGAAGAGGAGGAAGAGGAGGAGTAGGGCATTAGGTTTGTGGGTTACAGGTTGTCACAAGGTTTCATTAGTTTTGTCACAGCCGAGGCTGCACATTATAAATGTTGGGTCTCCTAATCACTGAATAACACACAGGACAAAGTATTTGCCTTGTCGGTGGTTTGGCACCGTATTGATTTCACACGCTTGTTTGAAAACTTGGAATTAATCCCACAGTCAGTAGGTGTTCAAGGTGTACCTTTTTACAAAATTTTAAGCATTTCCTTGGAAAGAGGGAGAGTCTGACCTCTGTATTTCCCTCTTTCTCTCCTTTCTTTGTTGTGGCGTGGTGGTACACAGGGGCCCCAGCTTTAGAGCTGACTGCACACACATGCAACCACACAAAGAAAACTGCACAGCCATAATGGATCCAAGGGGCCAGGCGCCTGAAGCTAGTCAGAGGGCGAGTTAACTTACTCGCATAATGCCGGGCTTGTCTTCGCCACTTTTAGAGGAGTACTGAATGCATTCACTTTGTTTATTAATAGAGATAAACTTTGTTCTGGTCCAAACCCTGATAGGGCCTGCTGAGTGGTGGGCCCTCTGGTCTGGTTAGTGCCCCTGAGAATGCCACAGCCCAGGCAGTGAGAGGAGGACCACTGTGTTCAGGCCTGAAGCATGAGTTTCTGATTTATATCTGCTCACTGAATGAAGGGCAGTCCTTGTGCCCTCGGGGGTCTCACAGTAGCGTGAGGATAGATGTCATTGTGAACCTGAGGAAATGAGAAGGTCCTGCTCCTCCTACCTTAATCCAGCCCCTCCTCATTTTCTCCTCTATCTACTTCACTCTGCATCTTTGCGCACTCTCCTCTTATTACTCTCTCTTCTTTTTTTTCCTCAGTAGTAGGTTAGTAAGTCTTTTTACTTCTCAGTAGTGAGCAGCATTCCCAGGGTTTAGGGCTCAGGAGGAGGGAGGGCAGGGCCATGTTTAGCCTCTGGCAGGACAGAAAAAGATGGCCGACACTGTGCTGGGCTCAGTTCACTACAGGCAGCGAGGAATGCCTCTAATCAATTCAGCATTGTGGTTCCCTGTCTCTGTCGTTTTCTGAGGCAGGCTCAGCAAAAGCCAGACAATACAACTAGTGGTTGGTATGGCGACTCTTGCGCCGTCTATCATCCACCCTTCATTTTCTCCTCGCTTTATCTACTCATTTTTCCACCCCACATGTTTATAGGGTTGTGATAATTGAAAGCTATGCTTCACTCCCACTACACGCTCCATATGTTGCGCACTCAGTCTTTCCTCTCCATCTCCCTCCCACTTTTGCCTGAGAGGGCTTAACACCACTGAGCTTCTGAGCAGCATTGTGCTGTGGGAGAGCAGCAGCTATTTGGTAGTGATGATGAGGACGCTGATGATAGCTGAAGTAACATTTTCTCTTTTCTTCTAACTGTTTGGTTGATTTAACATAATACACTCTTATTGTGCGTGTGTGTGCGTGCACACACCCGCTTTTCTGTTTGCACCAAACTCTCTGTGTTCCAGCTCTCCGAAATCCCGCAGATTTTCTGTTTTACAAGCAGAAAATGAAATGTTCAGGTAGCACACTAGCAGCATTTACAGTCTCCTTAAAGTATTAATTATGAATAACTGCTTGTTTTGCTGTGGCAGGCTGCCTGTTAGTCTAGAAGGCAACAGTGTCTGTACACTGGACAGACAAGAGACTGGGATGGGTGGGCTGACTGCCAGGAGGAGGAGGAGGAGGAGGAGGAGGAGGGACTTGACGTCATTGCACAGATTTAAAATACAGTGTGACTACTTTGCTCGGGGGTCTGTGTCTCAGTCCATCAGTGTGGCTCTGTTGAATCACAAGCTCTGTGTGTGTGTGTGTGTGTGTGTGTGTGTGTGTGTGTGTGTGTGTGTGTGTGTGCGTGTGCGTGCGAGCAACAATCGTCCAGAGCAGTTCATGCAGCTGACTGACTGTGTGCCAGCTGCTATTTAACACGTCCAGGCTCACTCACTCATTCCTCCTCCATGCTCAAGGTTGGAGAAAGGGAGGAATGGAGAGAAGAAAATGGAGAGTGGTGTTTGGAATGAGAAGGAGGGGACAGGAATGGAGAGAATGAGAAAACCAGCGGTGGGCTTTGGGCGTTTAGGGAGGTGATTTGCTGGGCTGTGTGTATGCTCAGCCTCCTCCCCTGTGACATAACAGAACAATGTACTCTAAAGGCTTTAAATATCTTAACTCTGACCTCATGTTCCTGTACACACACACACACACACACACAATCCTGGAAAGAGAGGGTGTAAAACTGTCTGACTTGGATTGCCACAGATTTGTTTTCTCTCTCATTTCTTCCATATTCTCATCTCTTTACTTAATGGGTGGTGTCAGCCGTGGTGCAGGTGTCCCAGTCTCAGTGTAGAATTTTGCAGTGCAGTACTCTCGAGTGTAGTCGGCCGGGGCCAATAGGATTGTGTCGCAGTTCAGCCCCTAGCCCAGCAGCCTCTCAAATGTTCTTTCAAACCACTGTGACGGTCAGCTGCGCTCATGTGAGGGCACAATAAATATTTTATAACATGAAATGAAAACAGTATTTTGCCCTTTTCATCCCTCACCTCAGCGCTGGCCTCTCTTTCAACCATTTCCCACCCTCTTTTACCTTCTCTTTTTTTCACTGACTGGCCCTTGAAGAGCTCTCTCCTCACCTCAGTGCTTCCACTTGCTGGCCATCTCAGGAATGACAGTCCTCTGCTCAACTGTACTTCATGAGAAAGCCAGTAGGTGGCAGCACTGGGAGTGTAAAGTCTTGAGGTCTGAAAGGGAGTGCACTGTACCTCTCTGTATGAGTGAGATTAAGAATCCTTTAATAGCTGATTTGATTATTGTATGAAAGTGAAGAGCAACTTGGGCAGAGGACAGATTTGCAGAAGACAAAACTCAGCACCCTGCTCATGTTCCTCCCTCCACTCCTCCAGCAGAAGCGGCCGTCCCACTGTTTGCTTTATTAAAGCTCTAAATGCTCTGCAATCCCTTTTTAATTGACTTAGTCTCCCAGCATGCCTTTTTGGCTTCAGCCTGCATGAGTCGTAAACAACGCATCTGCACAGCATCCCGTTTGCCAGGAGGCCAGTTTGTGACGTCGTTATCAGGCAGAATGATATCTGTTCTCCCCCTCCCCGCTCACTCACTCACACACTCCGTGTCTCTCTGTGTTGCAGAGTAAACGGGACCATCTGCTGATGAATGTGAAATGGTACTACCGCCAGTCAGAGGTGCCCGACTCCGTCTACCAGCACCTGGTGCAGGATCGCAACAATGAGAACGGTGAGGCTGCATTGTATTTATTACTCTTACACAGGAAGTGACACACTGTACTGTGATTCTGTGTGACACACACACACACACACTGTCCTTCCACTGTTCTCTAGAAGTTTGAGGGATTTAAGAGTGAGCTGCACATTTCAAACAGACAGCAGGAGACAGTGTCCCAGGCACCTGAGCCAATCCCGCAGCTCGGAGCTGTTCCCCGGGTAACCCTCCTTCGGGCCAGACAGAAGTGTTGTCAAGTGTTAATAACCTGCAATGCCATGTGACCCTTGAGCGCGCACACACACACACACACACACACACCAACAGTGCCAGAGGGAATCATCACCCTCTTAACACACTTGCATCTACAGTAGCATAAAAGCTGGCGCTATTTTTCAGCAATATAATTTTGAATCCATCATGGAGGAACATCAGATCTATTTCTGAGCTTTAATTGCAAAGATCAGCTGATCAACATGTTTTTTTGTTTCTCCACATTTTGTCTGAGTGTCTTTCTTTCCTAAACAATTTTCAATCAACTTCTTTATACATAAAACCCACAGAGTACATCTCTTGTGGAAAAGGTGCACATTAAACAAGCATGTCATTGACACTTGACCCGGATCACCTGGTTTTGACTACTGAATCAATATTTTGAAACAATTTGATCTCCTCGTCTATCTTAAAAGCACACATTAATTTTCGTTTTATTTTTCCGGATTCTTGAGAGCGTTTCCCCTTTTGAAAGCTTCTATTCAAACTCCATTTTGAGGATAAAGTGTCAGTGTGTACACATATTCACAACACTCTCACCTGTTGACACATCCTGTTAGCAGCTGGCAGCTCTCAGAAGCTATCGCGCCCCTAATGACTGAGCTCGTCTCAGTTTGCTTCACAGAATGCAGGCCACTCTAAATATATACTCTGTAAAAACATCTCCTAACTGGAGGTCACATGCATATTCAGACATAGTTACAACAGAGTGTCGCTGTAGTTCAGGTATGTCATTCAGGTTATCAACAGAACGCCGTGTGTGCTCTCTGCCGTCTGTCCTTGCAGCAGGGTCTCTGCGTTATTAGAATTGATGTCACAAGGCCGGAGAGCAGTGGCCACAGCATGGCACAGCCCGGGCCATTTGTCATCAAAGAGCCCCAGCTCATCCTCGGTGCCGCTGATGCATCTCAGCCCACACGAGTGTCATTTAACTGGAGGACTGAACTTTATGTCCTCCTCTCAGGGGAACCCGGTTTATGGCTTTATGGAATTATCTGCCGTTATATTGACCTCTGCGGCTGTGCTCCTCACTTCAGGAGTATGCAGAACTGAGCCCACAGTCTTCACATACCTGAGCTGCTTCGTCTCCGTTCCTCTTGTAGTCATAGATGGATGAGCTAGGCGATCTTTAGCTGTGAGTGCGTGTGTGTGTGTGTGTGTGTGTGAGAGAGAGAGCAAGAGAATGTAATGAAGATGTGTATTCAATCAAACTTATTTTTTCCCTCGCAGACTCTGGCCGGGAGCTGGTGATCACCGACCCTGTGGTCAGGAGTCGAGAACTCTTCATCTCCGACTATGTGGACACTTATCATGCTGCTGCTCTCAGGTAAACACGTGCACATCCACAGACACACACTCCCACACACACAAGAAACATAAAAGCACACAATGTCAAACCCACATGTAAAGCACAGGAACACTTGTCGCAATCAGCTTCTTTTCTGTTTCATTTCCCTGTTAACAGTGAAAACAGTCTCCATGTAGACATTGTTTTAAAGATTTATTTTAATTTTATGACCCTAAGAAACACTCAGGCACTTTAATGACGCTTCTTTTCCTGTCGTGAGGTTTGAAAAATGTCTGTCAGGTTGGACATGAGCCATAGCAACTATCGAACAAAAAAGGTTTATAAATCTATTTCAAGAAAATGTGCAGCCTGTCTTTCATCCCTCCAGCAGGTTCTTATTTACTCAGTCCATTTATAGAGTGATGCCCTCTTCCTTCTGGCCAGAGAACTTGTTTAAAAAAACAGGATTTTCTGCAGTGGGAACACCTTTAATCAGTGTTCAGTCTCAGAACATTGGAATGGCACTTTGCTGACTTCAGTGCCATTGATGGGAACACAAAACCTGAGCGAACGCAGTAATTTATGGCCGGTTTCCAGCGCTTCTAATCTCGGACGCATACATCAGGCAGTCAGCGTTCCACTATGTACATTATACATGGAGGCGACGAAAGCTCGTAGCCTCTAACTTCTGTGGCTTCATGTCATCTCAGCCATAAATCCAACCCGTCAGTGTTCAAGCAGGGATGCTCTGACATAGTTTTGTCGGGGCTGAGTTTGAAAAACAGTCCGGGGCAAAAGATGCAACAGAAACACTGCCGCTGTCTTCCATGCTGCTCTTACTGTGGCTACTAAAGATACAAACCCAAGGCTGCTACGTTTTTGACATCATCATCACTTCTCTCTGGTGCCTGGACTGCAGTTGTGATGCTGTAGGGAAAGTTTTCTAACACGGTTTTGATTGACAGCCAATGTCTGCAAAGTGTCTTATTTGCCCCGGAGGATCAGCATTGATCTGTATTTATCTTTGTTTGTGTTGTCAACACAATACTGTTAAAGACAGAGACGGCTGTTGACAGATGAACTACTTGGAGCCTCTTGTTCCATATTCAGTCACCATCCCAACACAATTCAACACAAAATGCAGGATGTCAGTGAAACAGGCAGAATTTCATGTATTATTTGTCTTAAAATGCTCATTTTAGCAAAGTTCTAAGTGTTAAGGTCCTGCTGAGACTCAAGTGTTCCTAGCGCCCTCTATTGGCCAGCCGCCAGTGGTGAAAGATTTCTAGTCTTCTTGTCGTCGAGTCACACACGAGTCGCAACAGGAGCCTCGAGATTAAAACCTGACAGCTCCTCGCTCTCTCTGGGCTTAATGACCAGAGGACGTGCAATATCATTCTCTTGGTCTGATATCAGATATTCTGTGTTCCCCCTCTGATCCTGCCTCCCTCTCATCATCCGTTCCAGGCTGACCACCCCTCCCACTTCCCCTTTCTCTTAACCGAAACCATCTGTGAGCAGCAGAGCGGCGAGCAGTCAGAGCCATGTCTCCCAGAAACCACTGATTTTAGGGCAAATTAGCTGCAACTTCTCCTACACAGTGCACCCTTTGATTTGACTCATTCTCCAGGCTTTAGATAAATGGAAGGGAATTCCAGGGGGATGCTGTAATGCTGCAGCTCTCCGAAGACAGCCCTCCTTAGCACCCTTTAATCTTTCGGGGGGGGGGGGGGGTGCTGCTTCTCTTCGAGGCAGCCGAGCTTCATATGCCTGTGATGCCTGTTATTTTGATAGAGCCAGACACCGGGGTGCTGGAAACAGGAAATTGTATCAAGATGTGGTCATAGCCTCTGCCTTCTCAGCTCATTGGGGGGGTAATGATGTGGGGATGGAGATCTCTGCAGCATCTGACTTCCACGCCGCCGCTGCAGCAGGCAAGAAAGGGCTGACATGTCGGGCTGGTGTTTACGGGTTCACTCGCCCTGAGCCTGGTTTTCCCTCGGTAAAGCCAGCAGGCTCTGACAGCCACGAGACGTACGCTGCTGTAGTTGTCACCTCCAGTAGATGAAGAGCCTCTAATTAGGATGTGTGTGTCTCCTGCTAGGCAATCACTTTGTCGTATACACACCTCTTGCTTTTGTCTAATCACGCCCGTCTCCTCCCTCACAGGGGGAAGTGCAACATTTCCCATTTCTCCGACATATTTGCTGCCAGGGAGTTCAAAGCCCGCATTGACTCCTTTTTCTATATCCTGGGATACAACCCCGAGACCAGGTGAGGAGCTTCATGTCAATTACACTGATGATGATGATGATGATGATGATGATGATGGCCCCTTGTTTGTGCCCTTGAAATGGCCTGGTAGTAATGTGACACTGGTATGAAGTCACCCAGCAGGAGCATAAATGTGATTGACACTGGAGAATGTTTTTCTTCTTCTTTCTTTTTCTTGGTGTCGCTCGCTCAGCGGTTCTGTGAATGATGGCGATGCTGCGATCGGTCCCGATGCACCGTCGCCGCCGACTGCACAATTGTTGTTTTTTGTTTCTTGTTTTTTTTTGGTCAAATTTCAAATCACTTATTTTGTCTTGGTGGTTAAGATTTGGGCGGAGTATCTCCAAGCAGCTCACCTCTGGTGTTATTGTTGGAGATCCACTGATCAGGCGTGACGTCGCCCTGGCGGCTGGGTCATGTGTCAGTGAAATCCGTTACGACGAATTTCAAAACAAACCCGTTAACCGCATTTTGAGCTTGAAGGAGCTCCAACAGCACCGAGGGAGCGCATCAGTCTGGAAATGTGTTTTTCCTGTGCACTTGTAATGGTTTCTTGAGATAACACTACCAATACAGAACATTTCTACGTGTGTAGTTATTTGTTATAGTTTGTTGTAGTATGTTTAAGTCCAGCGGGCCAGTTAAAGGCAGATCCCAGTCTCCCCCCCCCCCCCATACACACACACACACACACACACACACACTGTGAGGCATGTGAGTTAAACATGGACGTGGGATTAGAATCTGGTATCAGCTGATGGTCTAAACTCAGTATCAGGACTGAAAAAGGTGTCATTAATAAAGTGGGGCTGAATTCCATTTAGCTGCTGTGGTTCTGTCCTGTTTCTTATATCTTTTTTTTTTTTTTTTTTTTAAATAACTAAATATTTTCATCATTTTATTTAGCACAGCCCTCTATGGACGTCGTCTTCCTTCCTCGTTATTCAGGGAGTTTGGTGACGAAACCAAACCCACTGAGCTTCTCCCCATCAGGCCGTTCACGTTGGTTTTATTTCCTCCTCAGAATGTTGTCGCCTGCACGGATCCAGGATATTGGATTGTTCAATAAGAAGAATACTTTATTAATCCCACACAGGGGAAATTTAAATAGTTTCAGAAGCATTTACAGAGGGAAGAAGAAAGGAAAATACTCATGAAATAAGAAACAAAAAAATAAAAATGTAGATATTTTATATGCAAGTATTTCTACCATTAATTTGGCCGATACCTCATATTTCCCCAAAATAATCCTTTATTCGTCCCACAGCTTAAAGGGAAGGTTAATGTAGAGCGTCAGAACTTGGTACGCCCGCAGGACAAAATGTTACAACTTTATAAATATTGGCAGGATCGATGTGGGGAAACACAAACATAGAAACAAAATAAACTGGAGGAAATGCAAAAGTGTCAAGTGTTCACAAATCAGAATGTGAAAGTAGGAGCGATGGACAGTCAGAAAAGACGTCGACGGGTTCATGATTATTAGAGCGTTTTAGCGTAAATGATTCTTGGTGTTCGACTCTGTTAAACAATATATTTACACCGTAATTTACATGAACTTTTGTTGCATCGAAACATTTGAATAAAGTAGCATTTTCGTTTAAAGCAAAACATGTTCAGATCCAGTAAAGAATATATTTACTGCGTTGTTTCCTCATCCTGAACAAATGACGACAACCAGCCTCACCGATCATGGGGACGATGTTGAAACTGTTGGGTCAGGAACTCCTCCACCCGTGGGCAGGGCTGAACCCTCCACGTCATTGTGTGTTATTTATTGTTAAGAAACAAAACAAAAAGATGGCCGACGCTGACACACACATCCTCACACACACTCACGTCCTGGATATCTTCTTTGCTTTTGGAGTTGTTCTTCCACTAAATTGAATCCAACTCTTGTTTTTGTTTTTGGTGTGTGTGTTGTTGTTGTTGTTGTTGTTGTTGTTGTTGTTGCCCACTGGTGGTCCCCCCTCACGTGGAGCAGCTCTGACAGCTGTCCTCGTTGCTGGCTCTGACTGGGTTGCCAGTCGGGAACCCCCTCGCTGGGAGCCCCGCTCAGTCTTCTGCTCCCTCCCTCCCTCCTTCCTCCTCCTCCTCCTCCTCTGCTGCGCTCGTTTGGTATTCAGAGCGGCGTGTCTGCAGCCTTGCAATTTCACTCCTGTTTATCATGGCGCAGACATACGAGGAGAGATGAATTCTGTAGCCTGCGTGTGTGTGTGTGCGTGCGTGCGTGCGTAGCTCCGTCCCTGTGTGTGTGTGTGTGTGTGTGTGTGTGTGTGTGTGTGAGGTCGTAGCACATGCTCAGTAGCGTCTGTGTGGGAGCGAGGCGAGCCTGCGACGCCGTACGTACGTTGCGAGGCTGAGGTCACAGCACAAGCTCAGTGAAAGCCTCTCCGGAGCGAATGCGTGCTTCTCCATTTTGAGCACCTAGAGAAAGGTGGGAGAGGGAGTTAATCCCACCGAGCATTACACACACACTGTCACCACCCAACCTTAAGGGCTCGATGTCAGAAATGGACGATTTGTTCAGTCCCCGGAGGTAGGTGTGCGATCCTCTTCTGCTGCTCTCCGGAGCCCGTTCGTAGCCGCTGCGCGCGCGACCTTTTTTTTTTTTTTTTAAATTTTTGTTGTTGTTGTTGTTGTTGTTATTTTCATTTTTATTTATTTTCTATTTCTTTTAATTTACTCTCTCCGGCTGTCTGACCAACCTGTGTGACGTTTGCAAGCTGTCCGTGTCGCTGTCATTGTGTCCAACGCTCGTGTTTTGTGTGTGTGTGTGTGTGTGTGTGTGTGATGTCAGCGTGCTGCCGAGCATGATGCAGATCACACCGCTGTGTGCTTCCGTCGTTCCCTAGCATCACCCCGTACACAATAGCGGCAAAACCCGCGTGTGTGTCTGTGTGTGTGTGTGTTTACAAGGCTCCGGCTAGTGTCAGTGTGGGTGTATGACGCTCAGGAGACCCACACCTGGCTCCATTTTGCAGCTCCTGTTTACACTCCAGGTTACATGGCGCTAGGAGCTAAGCCTAACTGCACGCGCACGTACGCGCAGACACACACACACACACACACATATATCTTACCGTCTCACACACTTTTTAAGTCCAACCGTCTGTCCCGCTAGGTAAAACCCCATGAAGTTGGCTCTGTTATGGCTGGGCTGCAATTATGTCAGTGGGCCAGAGACTCGCGATGCCATTGGTTGGAATTGATGGGGGGGCGGGGCTCTGCTAGATTGCGCGCACACACACACACACACACACAAACGTTCACACAAAGTTGACCAGACTGTCATGGTTGTTGTTTGGGTTTAATGAGTAAGCCGGTAATTAGCAGCCTGGATGGTTTGCTAATGCTGCAGTAGATCTGAACCAGTCTTCAACAGCCGTTTCTCAGAGGTTCCGAAGCCAGAAAATTGGCTCAGTGTAGCTTGTAAGAGAGAAAACTGCAATATCATGACCAGTTCTGAGTAGCGGGACTAAGACGGTACTTGATACAAGGCCCGAGTCACTGAATCTCACATTAAAGGGCTAAAAAACATCTCATCAAAATCGCAACATGGCCTCTCGCGATATTTGATAAATATCATTCTAGATGAAGAATCGCCCCCCCCCCCAAATATCCCATCATCATTTCAGTGTGTTTTTAATTAAAATGTGAATTATGACACAAGACTAATATTCCCTCTGCTGCTGCAGATCATCACAAAATAATTTCAGCTACATGCTTTTATTTATCAAAGCGTTGATTCCTAATTTACAGGCAAAAAAAAAAAAAAGTCAATGCAACCTCTGTGAGAAAGTGTTTTTTTTATAGATTTTTTACACAATTTTTAATAATCATTTGGTTTAGATGGTTAGGAAAGTCCGGGCAAAGACACGGAATGTGGAAATGACCGTTTTCATGCCTGGAAAAGTTTTTGAAAACGGCATAAAATCTAGAAATTTGAGAAAGTTTTAGAAATTTGCTTCCAGACCTTAAAAAAAAAAAAAACAAAACAAAAAAACCTGCATATTAGAGCATAAAATAGTCGGAGAGAAATCTCTGTTCATATTTACCTGAATACACGATGTATTAAACCACATTGTGTGTCATTTTGGTTAAACATACGAGAGATTAGTCACCAACTTTATTGACAATTCATTGTTTCAAGTCTTCTTTGTGAATCAAGCAACATTGTCCAAAATCTTCTTGTTCCAGATTCTTAAATATTAATTTGTTGTTGTTGTTGTTTTCCGTTTATGACAGCAAATGAAAGTGCTTGGGTTCTGGACTGTCACATGAACAAAAAAAGCGTTTTGAATACAGCGTTTTTCAGCGCTGGGTAATTGCAGCGAGTGTGTTTTGGTTTTTTCAGATTTTTTTATGCGACACAGGAAAACAGTACATTGTGAAAATAATCCGTACATTAATCAGAAACTGAAATGATTGTTTGTTGCAGCCTGAAGATTCACACTGGTGAATTTTGACCTGGACCCCCCCCCCCCCCCCCCCCCAATGTGTAAACAAACATTTCAGGTGACGGAACTCTCATGAAGAACTTCCTCAGACATGGAAAAGGAACTGAAAATTATTTAGTCAAACAATTTGCATGAAAACTGCACTAATTGGCCGAATTTTATCACATGGCTCAGCGCTGTGCCGGGTCAGCGGGCGGTTTCTGTCCAAATGGACTTGCAGCCTTCGTGCATCCATCTGTATTCCACCTTCTCTCCCGGGATCCGTGCAGCATTCCATCGGAGCGTCGTCCGTCTGCTCTCAGTAAAACACGCTTGTCCTCAGACGCTGTTCATATTCTGGTGCGCAGCCTCTCATTTGTCATCCTTACGGCCTCCTGCCAAACGTACCGCCGACCTGGCTGACTGCACACTGTCAGGAACACGTTTGTAAAAGTTTCGCCCCGCGGTAACACCGACCAGATCCTCGCTCACGCTCTCTTAAACGTCACTGTTGGTCTGTTTTTTTCCCGAGCCAGTGCCCGATGTGGGTTTGTTTGTGAAAGGCAGGATAACGTTTGTCTTTGTTTCATGCTTCGTTTATTCCTTCCGAGTCGCGTTATCAGCAACTCGACACCTAAAACAATAAAATAAAATAAAAAGTTTCAGTTCAACAATCTCAGCGGAATAGCTGGGGAATCATTGTTCCGTATCTTTACCTTCCCGGAGGTGCTGGTGGTGGTTCATGATTTGATTCTTATCCACTCTGCTCACCTCTGCTGCCAAACTGCTTTACATTTTCAGTGATTTGCTATAATTGTTTGTAATAAAACAAAGTACACGCGCGGGAGCAGGACACTGTCCTCCTGACCGGTCTTGGTTCGTTTACTGCAGCTGAAACTCAGTCTGTGGCCTGAGCTGATCCTGAGTCAGAGCTGTCGAACAACCACAACACTACTACCCCTCTATCCACTCCAACCCGTCTGGTGAGGAGGAGGAGGACATCTGCTGAGACGGAGAAGTTTGGGTTGTGTGGTTGGAGGACTGTTAAGAGACCGGAGGGCCTCGGCCTCTCAAGTTTCAGCCAGGTCTCCATGATGGAGTGCGAGCTTCTCTGGGTGCAAATCACACTGACAGATTCTGGGCCGCCCTGCACTCGGCTCTATGAAAATCAGCGCTGTTACCTAGGCAACGGAGGGAAAGGCTTTTCAAAAGGAACATCTTGTCATTTTCTTTAATCCACTGCAGCTGGAGATTCGGAACAGTATTATTAAATTGCAGTTGCCATGGTGACCAACATTTGTACCAGCAGCCGTTTCAGAGCCCACCCCCACCTCAGCCCCTCTTCTCCCCTTTAGTATCTCTTTTATTGCTGCATCCACAATATCAAGCCTACAAACCCGGCTGCTGTGGAGAGAAGCCGAGCAGGAGCAGTCGCTGCTCGTCTTTATTTGCTCTTCAGAATCAATCACAGTGTCTGACGTGTGCATGAGGAGTTCCACAGTAGAAAGTCCAGACTTGGTCACATGATCTCGTCCTGGGCATGACTTGTTTGTTTCTTTCTTTCTTTCTTTCTTTTTTCTTTCTTCCTTTTGTCAATTTTTAATGTCCTGGATCAGCTTTCTACTTGTTGTGCTGACTCAACATGCCTGAATGCTCTCGTGTTTCTTTCATCCAACTCTGAAACGCTGCACAAAGTAAATCTGGTGTTTGAATCCTCTCTCTTTGTCTCTTCTCAGACGATTAAACAGCACTCAAGGGGAAATCCGAGTGGGCCCAAGTCACCAAGTAAGTCATCACACAGGCCAGCACGGACAAACACACCCGTGGTGTTTCTATCCTGCTTTGGAAACAGATTCTTTCCGACCAAATCCTTCTGTCTGTCTGTGTGTGTTTGGCTAAATTTGGATGAGTCATGCGTGACTTCACCAGCACCGGTCGGTCTAACTCATGGCATCTCACCCGATAATCAATCCCAAACAAGCACCGCCGCCGCCGCAGTATCTCCAAATACTTGGAAGCTGCTGCAAACAGCAAGATAATTGGGTCTTTTTATGCTTATTTTTATCTCAAAATACAACAACATTTAAAATGCAGTGCATTATATCCACTTGTAAACGAATAAATAGACAACAGCAACTTCCTGTGTTTCTACTGCAGCGTCTGAACCCGCGTGGCGTCTAAGTAGGACTCCGTAGACACAATGACTTGCGTGACTATAGTCAGGTTCCATCAACATACTTCCATGCATGTTTCGAAGCAACAGCTATGAAGCTCAGATGAAGCAAACCTGTTAGTCTTGGTCCCTGGACAGCAGCAACATGTCCGGTAGTCGCTGCTGCGTCCAGCTGACGGTAAACTTTCCAACACCTCTCTGTCTTCGGCTGGAAGACTTCCTCTCCCGCTCGGTTTCAGAAGCCATGCATCAGGGTGCCTACACCACCATCTTCTGGTGGTATCATGTAGCTTATTTTATTTATTTTATTCACCTGAAGCTCTTTAATTGAAACACACCAAATGTGCATTTCCTTTTTTTTTTTTTTTTTTGGTGTAAATTGTCCACATCTGGCTTCAAAACTCACTCTACAAGTGAGAGGAAACACAGTAGCACTTGCCCTCGTATAATAAAAAATTGATGCTTTGTAGTGTTCAAGTGTCCCAGTAAGTCACGGCAACATGGCAGTGAACAAGCAAAATACTATGACGTCATCAAGCGTTCGCTGGACAGTGGACTGTTAGCAGCCCCTGTGCAGCGGCTCAGTCCTCAGCAGGACTGTTGGTGGCTGTAACTCGTCCTCATTCGCCACCGCCGCCACTCACTCAGACCCTCGCTGAAATGTCGATGACAGACCCTTGAAAGCTGATATTTTCTTCAAGCTTGTATTCTATTTGTAGTGTGACACCATCTGTCGCTCTCCTCTTCTCTCTGGACCTAATTAGGCCAAGCTCCCAGAGCTGCAGCCTTTCCCCTCTTCCGGTGGGCAGGCAGTGACCGAGAATGAGGAGCTGGTCTGGATGCCAGGGGTCAACGACTGTGACCTTCTCATGTACCTCAGAGCCGCAAGGTGAGCCAGGAGAAATGCAGGAATTCACACTCGGCGGGGCTTTGAAGTCCTCCGGCCCAGTTTAAGAGGGAATTATCAAGTTTAACACCAGTTAAGTAGAGACAAATTATTTTAAGACCGTCCCCCCCGCCTTCAACGGAGTGATGTCCCTTCAGAGCGGAGCTGCGTGAATAAAGTCTGCAACACACCCAGATACATTCTCAGCATCGGTGACATTAAAGAAGCATTTTAAACTTGCAGTGTAACACCTAAAGCACACAAAAAAAAAACACTTGTCCAGTGGATTGACTTGATACCAGAACTCTCCTCTGAGTTTGGAACGTGTTTGAACAACCAGGAAGATCCACTGAGACGTTAAGAGCCTGTTCAATGTCCCTTGTGAACCTTTTTAAACAACAGCAAGAAAGTCTCACTTCAGCAGCTATGCTGTAACAATATTGATCAATTCCTGTTGCAGCGTACACTTATGAGTAATAAGATCTGGTGCAGAGGTATTTCGGAGGTAGGAGGAAGTGTGTTTAATTCATAGTGTTTCGCAGCCTAAGCAGCACTGTTGGTAATAGCTGGTGGTTGCGATTGGTGGCCGGTTCCATGTTCAGGTTTTGCTAAACCTGTTTGTTGAACAACTTCTCTTTTTTTTCTTTTTTCCAGATTTCAGAGTGTAAAACGGAACAAAAATAGTCAAACTGATTCAAACAAGACTAAAATTATAAATAATTAAATGACAAAAGTGGGATTAAAATGAAAACACTTTTAATTAAAAATACAAAAGGAAAAATTAGCTGCTCAGAAAACCTGAGGAGGCGCAGTCTTGTTCACCACGGAGAAATCGATGGGACTGAAATCTTCCGACTCAATGAAACTGAAAACTAAGAACTGCTGATCTCTGTCTCCACTGCCTGTGTGTGAATCAAGGAGGTCATTTTTAAAATGCTTTTAAAGTTTAATTAACAAAGTTTCTCTGGTAAGTCGACCCCTCATCAGAATGTTGCCCATCACTCGAGCTCCAATGCAGCAGTTCACCGCAGCCACCAACCTTTCAGCACGTAGTTTTTCTAGTTTGTTCAGTCAGGCGGCACCCGAAGAGCGCAGGTGTGTGTTTAATTCCCACTCAGGTGTCTTTAATAGAGGTTGACACTGACACAGCTTTGAAAAATGTCCCTCTATAAACATTCAAAGCAGTCGGGCGACATGAGAACAGCTGTGTCGCTCCGTATCGTCGCTAATGCCGACTGTAACTGTGTTGTGTTCACAGGAGCATGGCTGCCTTTGCAGGGATGTGTGACGGAGGCTCGACGGAAGACGGATGTCTCGCAGCCTCTCGAGATGACACTACATTAAATGCACTTAACACTGTAAGGAGCCACGCAACGATTCCGAGTTTTATGGCTGTAAGCTGTGATGCATCTCTGCAGCGACGGGTCTGATGAGCCTCCTGAGCCACTAGAGCAGCCTCCCGTAATGAATCCAGCCTTGGCGCTACAATATATTAGACATAATGAGAGATTTGTCCGGCGCTTTGACAGTAAAAACCGAGGAATCGAGCACAAGAAGGAGCTCAGAAGCGTCATAAACAGAGCATTTATATTCCAACTCTATACGCTGGAAAATTAACATAGCAGGCTGGTCATTGTCTCTCGACCTTCCTCTCTATTTGCAATTCCAATGAGTAATGCTTGTTTATTCTCAGCTCCAGCAATGCCTGTTTCATACAATTTAATGTGACACCAGGCTTAAAGCTACGCTGCCACCGCCTTTATCACTCTGGTGCTTGTATCTTTGCCTGGAATCCCATCAGTTGCTGGGACTGAGATATTTGATTAAAGACCCGGTCACTCCTGAATGTGTCATCAATCTGTTATCAGCTCAGTCGAATGTGTCAGTACAGGTCAGAATGTCCCTCTTGTGCTACTGTAGGAAGTTGATGACTTGGTTAGAATGTTGTTGTGTTGTTCTGTGGTCGTAATTTTGTGTCTGTGATGGTCTGCAGCTTCACGAGAGCAGCTACGACGCAGGCAAGGCTCTCCAGCGACTCGTGAAGAAACCTGTCCCCAAACTGATAGAGAAGTGCTGGTCTGAGGATGAAGTGGTAAGAGAGAATTCCTCCTGATAACTCTGCTTCAGACACGATTTAGAGCAGGCATGGTTATGTTGGCATGTGGAGCAGCCCTTGATACTGCATGTCTGTAGCTGTAGAGGTCTGTGTGGCAGGCAGGTTTGTGACTTTAGAGGGAGCTGTTGAGAGGGAATTAAACTGAGGCTCTTGGCCCGCTCTCACAAGACATCAGTAAAAACACTCAGTATCCAGCTCCTCCGAGGCTTAAGAGCAGCTGCATCCTGTTTATCACCCGCAGAATAAATCTTTAGCATGGAAGTCTGGAGAGGGAAGAGATTGAGGGCTGGTAACACTGGCCTCCATTTGAATTTAGATGTGAATTTCACCGCAGCTGTTGAAGGGAAGGAATCAGAAAATGGCAGCCCTTCTCCCTGATCAAACACCACAACATGAGCGAGTAGGAGGGGAGTGAAAGCCGTATAACGCCATGTCAAAATGACTAACAGCTGCAGCCCTGGCGTTGATGCTTTATGACACACAGCACTCTGTGTTTGTATATTCCCTCTCTTTAAAAGATCACGCTACCGACTCATGGGAGTGTAGATGTTTGGAAAACAAGGCGCCACACTCTTTTTCTTCCTCCTGGGTGAATCATGCTTTTTCCACTCTGATATTGTTTATTATGGTTAATTCTGAATCTTGGCAGCCTTTTGTTGAAGCAGCTCAGATGTAATGAAAGTGAAGGAGCGTATTTGTACCAGTGATTGAACATGGTGGGCCCATTTGAATGTCGCCCACTCCCACGGCGAGACCACAGTGAATCACAACAAATGAAGTCTGCTTCCTTTAGTGGACGATTCATGGGTTGTTTCTGCACGCTTGCCGGCGCCAAGTTAAACTGCTGTGTGAAGCCGATCTGAGAGGGAGGACAGGCTTGTTGATGGGAGGCTTTATTGCCATATTTCACACACAGACCACTTGTCAGAGACGCTCAGCGGGAGCTGAACGGCCAGAGCTGTAAATAACTGAGCCCCTCTGTTGCTCACCTCGGGCTTTTTGACCCTTGTTCCACTATTATATGCTACATCACTGTCACGAAGTTGAAACTAAAAATACCAAAGGGGTAGCTTGGACTTGGACAATAGAATCTGGTGAAAGTTCTGTGTGTGTGTGCGCGTGTGTGTGGGCGGGCGTTCAGCAGTGCTGCACCTGCCCGCAGTGTTTAAATCCTGGAGAAGCAATAGGTTTACGCACTCCCGGTGATCTCACCACCAGTCGTGCCTTTGCAGCCCCGCGGCCTTGACGGACAGGTGTAGCTGCAGCTTCATCCTTGACACGCTCCCAGAAACTCTTCATTTATTTATCAGCGTTCGCTCTGCGTCTCCTCCATCTCCTCCCCGCCAGGACCAGCTTCATTATTCCTGCCTGCTCCTTCTCACCAGCCCTCTGTTCTTTTAGAGATGTGAATAAAAGAGACAGTGGGGGCCGCTGAAATGACAGAAATGGCCTGTCTGCAGGGTCACTTGTCTCTCTCTCACACACACACACACACACACACACACACACACACACACACCCCTTTGACTTCTCCTGGCCCCCGCCCCAACTCTCCTGCCTCACAGCCTGCAGCTGCTCCAAATAATCCTGGACCTCCTGTCAACTCTCAAAAAAATATCTATAATCTGTCCGCACGCTCATCTTGCCGAGAGACAACTCCACCACCACGGTCATTTGTAAAACCATTTCATTACCGCGCCGCAAAGTAGTGTTGCCTTTTTATTGTCCCGTCCCACACACCAAAAAAAAATGGCGTCACTCTTGGACGATGTGACAGCCTGATGTTCTCTGAGCAGCCACGATCGTTCACCAGGAGATTATTAGTGCAACTCTCACAGATGGGCGATCCATCTCCTCAATGTGAACGCCTCTGGAGCAGTGTCATGCATCACTACGGCAATAACTACCGTTTACTGCACCGAGAAACCTCGATGATAATGGAATAAATACAAAACAAAGCTATAAGTATTGCAGCAGGAACACCTGCATCACAATGTAATCTGTTATCATGGGCGGATGAACAGTCGCAGACAGTCAGACATGCAACAGTCCTCCGCTCTTTCTAAAGTGTAACTAAGAGAGGAAATCCCACCACAGCACTGTTTCTCTGAGTGTTTTATCAGATGCCAACTCACTACTTACTGCCCACAAAGAAATCTCTTCTCTTGATTTCTCGCTCGTCTCATCTACAAATAAACTCACTCCGGAGGAACAGAAAGCACTTGCATGTTAAAAAAAGCGTTCCTTTGCTGTTTAATGTTTCTCCACTGATGATGGGTGGTGAAACAGAAATAATGTTGCAGCCCAGAGTATTATTTCTCTTATCTAAATGGCCTCTTTCTGTTGAGCAGAAGAAAAAAAAAACCACCCCACAGGATATGGTGATCAGCGGTGCCAGCAACCTCTGCTTTCAGATCAGAAAAACACAGAAGGTTACAGATGACGGGTGACTGAAACTGGCCTTCCCGCAAAATAACGGCTTCATATCTGTAATCAGAATGTTCACACATGCTCATTGAGATTGTGGCTTTCAGATTATAGAACGCTTAGAGTGTCAAATCCACGCCTAAAAGACAGAGGTTGGCAGGTAACAACACAGGACTACGAACACTAGAAGCGATACCGACACTGTCCCAAATGAGTTTCCTTTATTACTGGATTCTGAAATGTCTGTTTTATGCAAATATTTGGTTACATTTTGATTACTGTCAGTTTAACTGACAAATTAGATTTTTATTTTCCAAAAAAAAAAAACTATGAAAAAAAATGAAATTAATTCTAATAATTAGGTCTGCAGCCTGATTGAAGGTCATCGAGGGATCACCCTGGTCGTCTCCTCACCTGAAACGGCTGATGTACATGGTGGTAAGGAGTGTTGCTACGACCGCGGCGGCCAACAGGAGGTGCCATATAAACAATGAAACACAGCAGTGCTGCGTGTCGCCATGTCAGTGACGGAGACGATGATCTATGACTGCTGTGGGGCAGGAGGTCTATATTCCTCAGCCAGCTGCACCGTGCCAAGGCTTATCTCCGGCTGTGTCTTCAGCTGATGGATGGCTGGAGCTGGCTGCCAACAACACAGAGGAGGCAGGGGAGAGGGGAGGGCAGTGGCCCCCCCAGTGGTTGAATACAAGCCTGCAGAACTGAGACACGCTGGCCAACCACAAGCACCACAGGCAGATTAAACTCAACATGTTGCCCTGAATCCCCTACTTGGAGGCTGTAGATTATTTTAAAGTTAAATGAGATGCTTTACATCGGTGGCGCTCGTCTGCAGGGGCAACGAAGCGTCAGCGTTGACAGCCTGTTTTCTCACCGTTAGGCTACAGTGCCAGCAATGCTTTTTAGGAGTGTTTGGTATCTAAATAGCAGGCAGGATGAGTGTGTGCTGGAATTTCCTGTCACCTTTTGTATCCTCACGAGCCAAAGGAAGCACAGGATGTTACTCTGCCTGGCTGAGGCTGGCAGAACAGCTCCGTGTACATCACCGGGTAAATAAATATCATATAAAAACGGCCCTGTCAACTGCTGCGAAGTGTTTTACAGATTTAGACTCAGGATGGTGTCAGTGTGAAGAGGATACAGCTTGGCTGGTGTCAGTCGGTGCAGTCTCCCCTTCTCCTCTAGCATTCCGTGATTTCCTCTCTGCGCACCATGGCCAATCTTATTACTAGCTGATATTTCATTACAGACAGCAGTGGTTTTTTCCCTCTTGGTTTTGGATAGCTGGCTGATTGTCCTCAGGCGCTCTGGGTTTGTACACAGCCGCCTCGGAAAGGTCAGCTTTTTACACCGAGTCAAGTATAATGGCTCCATATTGAGTGAAGTGGCTTTGTTTACTGAAGGTTTCGCTTGCATCACTGTTCTTCTTTGGGAGTGACATTTAGCAGCGACGATGTGCTGTGTGTGGGCCTGCCCTTCGTTTGTCATTTTGATACCATCATGATGCAGAAGTTCACATTATCTTAACCAGTTTTACAACTTCCAACAATCGGCGCTCGCACAGGAAGTGCGCACGTACAACAATGCGCTATTGAATCATTTCCCCCCTCCCCTTTTCTCCTCCTCCCTTTATGTGTGTCCTCTCCAGCCTCACAATGGTGCACTGTTAGGCTCGGAGGGGAAAGTCGGGGCGGGTGAGAAGCGCCAGCTCTCTGGAACTCACTCAGAGAGAGAAGCCTGTTTCTGCACAGCGGATGGCCATTTGGTAGCGCTTCCACCCTAACCTCCCCCTCCTCCTCCTCCTCCTCCTCCTCTCTCTCTCTCTCTCTCTCTCTCTCTCGCTCTCTCACTTGCTTGCTTGCACTGGCTCTTTCAACCCCTCCTCTGCCGCTGTGTTGCCTAGCAACGGTGGGCTGGAGCAATAGGAGCAGGGGCATAGCGATTCAGGGAGCAGATTGGCGGATGATTTATTAGCTGGGCTGGAGAGCAGTGAGCCCAGGCAGCTGAAATGGAGCCTTAAACTGGAGCCGACATGTAGAGAGGGAGGAGGGAGGCAGGGAGAGAAAGAAAATGTGAGGGAGGAGGGAAGGGGGACAGGAGAGAGGGAGTGTGTATTCCGCTCCTTTGGAAACGGATGGACAGACTGTGTAAGTAGTACAGTTGGTAACATAATTAAGACAACATGATTAGGACGCAGATTGATCATAGTGGGTCCATTAAACACAACATGTGTCTGCACCCAACTCTTCTTCCTGATGTTTCAAGTATTCGTGCATATTCTACTCTGTGTCAGAGCTAATATTCTATTTCAGAATCCTCTGTGTTTTGTCATCGCCTGTCAAACAAGCCTCACAAACGTTGAGCCTCTAAATCTCCACGGTGATGTTCCACTGGTTTTATGTAGACCTGTCAAAGTTTGACTGACAGTCCAAATGGTAAGCTGCACTTAACCCCTGGAGTGGTTGGAGACGGGTGTCACATGTGGGGGAGCGCTTCAGTTGGAGACGGCTCCATCTACTGGCTAATCAACCGCTACACCTTCAGCCTGTTAAATGCAAATTAACTGCTGTTCCGTGTCACTCTGGCAGCACGCCGTTCTGTTCGGCTCAGCAGTGAACAACTTATTTACATCTGCTGTTTAAGCAGGGCTTTAATGCTCGTTTGTTAAGTCTGGTTTAAAGTTAGACTTACAATTAAAGCCTTAAACTTGACACTGGAGGGTCTGTAGATATAAATCAGTGCCGCTGCCGAGACGCGCTTTTCTCTCTTGCCTGTAAGTTGTTGCCTGTACGACTTGGGTCGATTAGTTCTCTGTTTCCCACCAAATTTGAGTATGTAAACAATCTTTGGTTACATAACATACTGTACATGGCATGGAAAATGAACTCCTGACACCCACAGGAAACACTCCGTGTCTGGTTTTCCCTCTCACTTGTTTCCTTCCGCCATGTCCAAGACCTTTCTCCACACAAAATGTATCAGCCTGCCTCCGTTCTCAGGCTGGTAGCTGGTTTCATCTTGTGTGTGTGTGTGTGTGTGTGCGTGCGCTCACACACCATCTCTGAGCGCCGGGACTGGCTGCAGGATGGAGGCTCAAGTTCTCCGCCGAGCAAGCAGACAGTTTTGTTGTAGTTGTTAATAACAGATAATGGCCCTGATTTTCCTGTGTGGGGGTAGAGCCGTGTGAAACCTGCTCGCGCTGTGTTAGAGGAGACCAGAACCGCCACAAACATGAAGCACGGGACTCCACTCCAGGTTTTCCATCCTGCTGCGAACCAGAGGCTCTCTTGCAGAAAGATCACATGTAAAGCCTTCCCCTTTGTAGTGGAAGAGCAGAGAGTGACAAGCTATTTCTTGCTTGTAAAAAAAGAAGAAGAAAAACAGCAAATGTACCATCGGATACGATGTGGATTTGCCCCCTAATTTCTCCTTTACCTGTGGCTGGATGTAGAGATCTGTGCCGTGCTCCCGGAGGACTTTTGCCTGCTTTTTGCTGGAGTTACTTGGTGGAAACGGTTGGCTGAGACCACTGAGGAACGGGGCTCGCCTCTGGAACAAGAAAGTAAATCTGCTGGTTGTCTGCTTCGCTGGTTATGAATGTTTTCAGCCTCCGCTTTTTTACGGCTGGCTGTCTGTGCCTCTTAAAGGAGAAGAAATGTGTTTAGAATGTGGAGTTCATCTTTGTTTGTTTGCCCGCTGAGGTGAGGTCTTAGTTTCTCTTGTCATGGTCAAATCCGGCGTTGAAGTCGTTTCTGTCACTGAGCTGTTAATCTCATCATCATCGTGTATCTGTTGATTTTAAAATTCAACGTGCTTTTTTTTTTTTTTTTTTTTTTTTTTAAATGCCAGATCAGATCAACAAAAATGTAGAAGCTGCCGTCATGCACAGTCAGGCATTTTTTTTTTCCTCTCGACTCTCAAGTTTGGGTTTTGACTTTGAACTTTTCACTTGTGTGATAACCAACATCCCCCCCCCCCCCCACATCGTAGGTCTGAGGTGTTTGTTTGAATTTAATTGTGTTTGTCTGACTGCGTGTTTTGTCTCCACATGAGAAGACCATTTTAATCTCAGCGTCTCTCCTCGCCTTTACTTGTCATTTCCTCTCCGGTCCTAGCCTGACACGGCTGTGTTTGCTCCTCTTTAAACGGCTACAGAGGCTTCTAGATACACATCAAACCTCGCCAACCACTCTCAAGTGAAATGAAAACAAAGCTTTTTGTCGTGGTGCTAGCCAGTAACTTTATGTGGTCACAGTTTAGCTGACTTCAGAGATACTAACTGTTCTTTTCTCCCTCTCTCTCTCTCTCTCTCTCTCTCTCTCTCTCTCTCTTTCTTCCTCTCAACAAAAAAACCAACAACTGCAGAAGCGCTTCATTAAAGGGTTGAGACAGTTTGGCAAAAACTTCTTCAGGATCCGGAAAGAGCTGCTGCCCAACAAAGAAACGGTACGATTATTTCTTTCTCTCTCTGCACAGCGAGTTTGATTTGTTTTGTCTCACTGAACGTGTGTTTGTGTCCCTGTTAACTAACAGAAACTGAGCAGTGGAAGAGTTTAGTGAGATATTTTGAGTGCAGCTGCTTCAGAACCAGAGGCCTGCCACCAACTGTGCTATGATATTATCAGCTCTTCCTTAAAGCTCACTGGAAACAACACTTTTTATACCCGAGAAGAGACGAAACGCAGCTCACAGGCAGCCAGTGGAACATTACAAGGGAAACAGTGAAGATGAATTAGCACCCTCTGTTAGCAAGTAGTAAACATGAAGGGCAGATGTGAAGGCAGCCGCTGTGTTTACGGCGTCTCTCAGGTGTGACGAGCAGGTAGGCTGATATCTGGCGTTTATGTCGCAGCCTGAACAGTTGCACTTGTTTGTGTCATTTTTCACCTGTGAGAGGAGTTGATGGAGGCTCCCACCAGGGCTGGAGAAGCGGACACGGAGCAATCGGAGCAGGAACAATCCTGATGGATTCTCCAGCGGTTGTGAGGAAATAAAAGTGCATTTAATATTTAATAGTGGCAGAGGTACGACTGCAGTGAAGAGAACGGCTCTGAAGGTTCAGTCCTGCTCATATATTATGAGATTTCGTCACAGTTATTGCTTTTGTTGTGACCATGGCTTAAAATGGAGGCATATTTTTTTACTCCAGTGTTTTTATAGATTACCAAATCAGACAAACAACTATCGGCAGCAGCAGTTTGTAATAAGTTTGCGTGGATTGTCCCAAGTTGAGCCGGTTTAAAAGTTGGCGCTGGTCCTAAACCCGATATTTAGCAGTGACTGGTACTTCAGCTTACATTTGGAACGCTGTGATGTTTTTAGTTGGTGAAATGAACGACAGTTGCTCTGGTTGTACAATTATAATTGCTGCTCCTTGATGGTTAGCCAGTGATGCAAGATACAAGAAGTGAACATCTGCCAAGATTTAATCAAGTATTATTATTGTAATTATCGTTGTGCTGTTTATAGCTGAAGGTGTTTCTCTGGTGCACACGTCAGTCGTCATGTTAATCATCGCTGGGTGACTGCGAAGCCACAAATGGGTCAAAACCAGGCTTAGTAATGATTAACAATATTCAGTTTGATCAAAGGAAAACCTGCTCATCTCACTTCGTCTCCTTCAAGATGTTTTGCTGTAATCTCTCAGCAAGTTGTTGTTCTTCTTCTCCCTTTTTTTTTTTTTTTTTTTTTTTGGAACCTCATCTTCAAGTGGCAATAAATGGAACACCTTGTACGTGTTGTGTCAAAGTCTCCCACACCTTTGACTTGGCTGTTGAATTATTCTCAGATATGCATTTGGATTCATAAAACAGTGCCGACCTTGCTGTTCCTGCTGCTGAGAGTGTGCCGACACAGTGCTGACACAGACATCAAAGGCAAATCAGAGGTGTTTGTCAGAGCTCCGCTGCTTCATTTCCTCGTCTGCTGCGAGCCGGTGACATGTCAGCCCGCCGTCTCCAACCCACCTACATCTCATGTACCTTTGGTTTGTTGTTGGGTTTTTTTTTTGTTGTTTTTTACTTCAGTGTCACCTCCTTTGTGCTGCATTTTTAGTCCTCCGAACCCATTTGAGCCTCTTGAATAAGAGATTAAAGCGTGTGAATACAGTTTCCTCACAGAGGTTCCTTCAATTATTTTTACTGCTTTTTTGAAATATATGACTGGTCCAGTTGATTGGCTATAAAGTAGGTATTAATGCAATTCAACCTGGAGGGGGAGTCGACTTGGCAGGAGAGGTAATAGACCTCCTCCAGGATCTAGGTCTGCCACCGCCACAGAGCAGAGAAAGATTAATTTTCCCCCTGCAAATGGAAAATAAACTGCCCTTTAAACATATGAAAAGAGGAGAAAATGACTGAGCGCGCGAAGGGGTGGAAGAGAAGGCTAGGAAGGTGGGGCATTCACTCAATATAGACACTGAAAAGCCTGGCGTGTCGCACAGCAAAGAAAAAACTCTTTGCTTATGATTGAACTTGCCTTTGTGCTGTAAGACTGATCTGAGCGAGTGCCAGTCAGTAACCTCGGGAAAGCTGTTTATTTTCTACCTGCTCATTGGCAAATCCTGTCTGTGGAACATGAGCACAACAATGTCTGAGGATATTCTAGGTCTGAGATTTTTCCCCATTATCCACCGTCACAAACATATCCTTCCACTTGCATGCTAAGACACTGTGGGGGGGGGGGGGCTTTTTTGCAAAAAGGCATGTTTTCCTGCAGCATGCTCAGCCTGAAGCACTGTTTGAACAATTGTTACTGAGCTGTAGATGCCAGCGCTAAGCCCTGGGGTTGATATCCAGGGCTCCTGAGGTCCGGTACAGTATGTCTGCCTCTCACTGTTCCTCCTGCTAGACCCTATTAGCCGCGCTGCCCCTGAAGCGCCAGCGCGGCTCGAGCAGCCAGCGCCGAGGGTAAGCACCCAGCGCTATGTAAACACACCGGGCCTGACTAACACTCAGGAATGCTTTATATAAAGTCACATAAAGGCCCTGAGGGGGAAGTGGGTGTGTCGTCTGACCGCCTGCAACTGGCCTTGCTGCCACCATTTCCTTCACTCCAGAGGAGGACGTCATGGAACATGAGCTCGCCGCTGCCAGTGTTTAAACAACTAAATATGCTGAAATGGCAGATCAAAGATAACTCGGTGCCTGATATTTTCATTGGAGGGGGTTCTCATAAAAATGTGGTTTTAGGGGATATCAACAGACAGTATTTGCTGAAGAGATCTGGATCAGCCTGAGCTCTGTTTGCTCTACGGCCCAACAGAGAACTTGACAGTTGAACATTAGAGCAAATTAGTGCACTCGCGCTTTGACTGACTTCCATGCTGTGCCGCATCATTTCGACGGTGGAAAGATGTACTCATTAACATATCTGGACAGCCTCTTCCTTGTGCTGGGAATGTGCACCAAAAGTCAAATTAACTCACGTGTGAAATTATTTGCACTCTAATTAATGTCCTTGTGTTTTATGAGGAGCATTGGAGTTGTCATGGAAATTCCCCCAATTTATTTACTCGATATGCACATGCACAGTTATATATTTATAGAAAAAAGTTTTTAAAAAAAACACCCAGATTGTCTTGTAAAATCAGTGTTTTCCTTGGAGCTTCCATCTCTGCATCCTGTTTACTCTCATAACTGCTCTGCTTTTCAATTATGAAGCTTCATATTTTTGGGAGCAGTTTCGGTCAGCAACTTTGCTGACTAATTAGATTTTGTCAAGATCGTGAGGAAAATGTAAGGGTACTTTCATTTTTCTTGCTTGCAGCTGGTACTTGCACGGTAAAACATTGGCCACAAGGCGTGCAAACTTAGCAATGGCACAAAAAAAAAAAAAAGATGTAAACACTAACTGATTCATGCGGACACGTCTTGTCGCTGTGTTCTGCTTTTACTTTGATGCAAAGGTGAAGAAGACAAAGACGCAGCAGCGCTGGTACAAAAAAACAAACAAACAGCTGGAGCAACAAATCTGTGTTCCTGTCAAACAAATTTTCTCAGATTCAAAGAGAAGTAATAATTTGGAAATGATACAACCATCATTACTGACTCGTGTTTTGCTCAAACAGCCTGGAGTCATTGTTTCATGGAGCGGTGATGGACACCAAAGCCATTCTGACGGTTGAGCAGGTCCCAGTTCTCAGAGCAGAAGTGATTGAAAGCGTGTATCTGATTTATTTTTTTTATGATGTTTCCTGATCGTCTCGGATCAACCAGGAGCCGTTGTACTAAGCGGCTGTTGCAGTATTCCGGTTCTGTCGGAGAAAAGAGAGCACTCCGGCCCCCCGGGCCCTGTCATTTACAGGATGGCCAACAGGAGACTGGCGTTCTCAACACAACCTCAAAGCAGATGTTTGCCCTGGTACAATCGGTGCAAACGTCAAATTGAATTCGCTGCCATGTCCTCAGATCAGCAGCCAGAACCTTGGGCATGAGTGTGATTATAAATACTTTGGTTCAAGCGCTAATTAAACCAGCTACAAACTACAGAAGCCTGGTCAAGTTGAAGCAGCTGTCAGAAGTGTGACAGAACAGCTTCTGTGTTGGGTACATGACATAAGTTGTTTAGGCAGTGGAATCGCTGTCGGCTGATGGAGGCTCAACCAGCATGTATTGATGTTCTTTTAGCAGACCAGAGGCAATTTAGCGCGGCTGAGTGTAGTCAAAATCTTTTTTCAGCCTAATAGATGCAGCTCAGAGAACTGGAGCTCCCTGTGTAATTGAGTTCTTCTCCAGGCTTCATGTTGTGGTTTTTGGGTACCGGCTTATCAGCAGAACACGCAGGATCGACCCTCCAGCAAAAAAAAAAAAAAGCACTGTTGCCATCCAAACTGCTTTCATTAAGGAAAGCGCTTACAGCAGGAAAAAACACGAGTGCTGATTCTTCAGCATGTGCATCCCTGACCTGTGAAAGCAGAGCTTATTCAGTCATTCTCCAGCAGAAAGCCTCTGCACAGCAGGGAACGGCTGTCTATTTAACCGCCTTTCACACACGCTCTGCTCCACCACCAGCCAAGGTCCTTTCACTATTCAGCTGCTGTCGTCTGCCGATGGGCTTCCAGGCATCGCTGCTGTAGGTCTATTTTAGATTCTGCTGCATACATGGAGCGGCACCTCCAGTGTTCGACCTCTGAATTATATCTCATCAAAGGTTGCAGGTGAATGGAGGATCTGCAGAATAAAAGATGAATTAAAAAGCTACGTTTGATTTTTGTTCTGTCAATGATGAACAATGATTTTTACATTAATTCTCAGTAGCTTTTCTCATCGAAGGCGTTTTTTTCCCCCCCCATATTTGCAAATTTTAATTTATTAAAAAAAATTGTCTGTAAACCCAGTTTCTAGAGGTCAACTAAATTATCTGCCTCTTCAGCAAGTTCCCAGTGATCGTCTGTGACCTATAAAGATCTTTTTAAAAAAAAAAATACTGTTAAACCAAATAAAACATTATTACCCACAAATATGCTTCATGTCTGTGTCACCACTCAACTGTCGACAAAGTTACTAAAGAGTTAAAGTGAGCTCAGAAATGTCGAGCAGTGCTGAAATGATCCCATCCAACCGCTCTCAGCCCATGTGGAGTATGAGTGTGAGGGTCAAGCACATTCATAATTAAACCTGGGTTCGATTTGGCTCAAATACTCACACACACACACACACACCGCCGCTGCCTTACTTAAATGAATCAGGAAGCAATCGTCTGTGGTGCGCCTGCTGATTGTGGAGGAAGCGGGAGCAGCTCAGGTTCACACAGCACTAATGGATGTTTACACAACTCACGATCAAGCAGCAGAACCCAGAATCACATGAGCTCTCGGCCTCCTGCTGCAGCCAAACTGCCGCAAGTTTCTGCAGAATTTCTATTTGTCGAGAGATGGGTTTTGGGGGGGTGAGAGTCGTGGTTGGACTCGGTGCCGATTGTCCATTGTTATCCTCTGCTGGCTCTTTATTCGTCCTCCTCCTCCTCCTCGGCTCTCCTCCACACTTGGCCCTCCCCCTCTTCAGCTCTCTCCTGTTCTCTCTTTCTTCCTCTGCTCTTGCCAGTAACGGCCTTAACCGTTTGGCTTCATGTCAAAGCAGGGGCCTTTTGTGGCTCTGTCACAAATCTGCCAGGAAAAACAGAAACCATCTGTTCAGGCCTGGGCCTGAGAGGGGATGAGGGCGTAAATACACGAGTTTAGCCCTCGCCCTCAGCCCTGCCCGCACACACAGGGCCGCCGAGCCCACCAGAGGATCCGAGCTCAGCCTCAACCTGCTCCCCCAACCAGACAGTAGTCGACCGCAGTTTCCCAGCGACACTTACCAAGTCCAGCTCCTACAAACAAATACATTTGGGTGGATTAATAGTCCCAATATAAGGACGCGACCGCTGTGTGTACATGTGTTGTCACAGTACAGTGACAGTCAATAACGCATCGCTATAATTCACTGATTTGATGGAGAATCTTCCTCTGTTTCTCCAACGTGGTGTAACGGAAACGTTGCGGTCTTGAACTCTGTGACCATTTCTCACACTCTCACTGAGCGCCCGCATGCAGACGACCATTTTAAGTGGCAGTAACTGGAATGGAAGCCCTTGAGTGTCGTGATAGGAGGGTAAGCCCTTTCCTTGTCGGATAATCCACCGACCAGAAAGCTCCTGCAGATGGAAGCACTCTAAAAGGCCTCATAATACGGAGCTTATGTTGTCACTATTTCATGTTTCTGCAGAGCGGCAGCACACTCTGTACCGCTCCACACTGATTTAGGAGATGGGAGTGGGGGGTGGGGGGGAATTATTGGTGCAGGAGGCCAGGGCCAATCTAGAGTTCTATTTCTGCATTTTGACTGTAGACTAGTTAACTGTTAGGGAGGCAGGATTGTGAAGTAGTTTCTCTAATGCCGTTACGGGGAAACGGCTTCTCGACTTGGAAGCTTGGATGCGAACCTGCTCGCTGTTCCCGGAGAGGCCCCGGAAGGTCGGGGAAGTCAGAGTGTTGGCAGAGAGGCTCCGATGGAGGAAAGTACTGAGCCAGTGTGAGAGATCAGACACGCGTGGCGTCAGACAAACCAAATTTGATGTGCAGGAGGGTTTGGAGAGCTAATCTGTCAATCTGTCTTTGTCAGTAATTTACAGCACGAAGACTCTCTGAGCCACAGGAATGCCAAGTTCATCTCAGCTCTCTCACACACATCTGCATGTTGAAATTCTCGTCTCTATCATTCCTTTATCAACTGATTTTTGGGCAGTATTTCTTTTTTTTTTTAATCAAGGCCACAGAGTAGTTTTTCTCTGGGCTTTTATCTGAAATAACTGTCAGTTGGACAGATTTACTCTGATTTTTTTCCAAGCTGCTTCTTTTGTTTTCCTCCTCCAGCTGCATCCGCTCATCAGTGCACCTGTTAATTCCCATTCAAAAGCCCAAGTTAATGTTTTCATTAGCCCTCGCCTAATGCAATGGTACTTGACACAGTGTAAGTGATGGAGAGGCAGGGTGACCTTGCCCCGTGTCTGCCAAGCTGTTGTTGAAGCCGCGTAGTTGTCAGCCTGCAGCGAGGAGGCAGAAAGGCACTGCTGAGAACAGTCATTAAGCACATAGCAAAGCCGGCGCTCGGCACCACTCGACACTTTTGATCTGCACATTTCAATTAGATTTCGCATCAGGACGCCTGCCTTCCCTCAGTTAGCACCTGCGCCCTGCCTCCCCAACTGGCCAGCCAGGCTGAAGAGGGAGGCGCGCAGGAAGCAAGGAGGAAGTCCGCTTACCCGCAGATACACACGAACATGGCAGCAGCCCAGAGCTTTTAGCACGTATAATAACAACTGGCAGCTCAGTTCTTGCCTGGAACAGGAACCTAAAATGTTTTCAGGGTTATTTAAAGGTCTGTGAGTGCGCTATAAGTAAAAGCTACGTCTTCCCTTCTTTACCCTACTGGTTTTTGGAATTTTAAAGAGTCCCGCTGGTTTGTCTCTGCTGAGCCACGACACATGGAATCCATCCCGCCGCCCCAGATGTGCTCATCGGCGGTATTGAGGTCTGAACGGCTCACGTTGCGGGGATGAGGCAGTTTTACAGCACTGAAGTTCTGCTCGAACAAAGTGCAGCACCTTAATTTGCCCTGAAATGTGAGAAGAATTCACTGAGCTCAGGCACTTTCAATAAGTGTTCCCAGCACTGCTTGGCCCGATAAGATGAAGTCCTGCAGGCATTGGTAGATAGGAATTTCCCCCAAGAGCTCCATGAAGGGATATCTTATTAAACCGGTCTAAGTCTACTGAGCAGAGCGTTTCTGCCAATCAAAGCAGGGATTGAGAAAGAATTAACTTGTTCCTTAATGTCAAATACTCAAACAGCTTCTTAAGGCAGTGAAGGAGAAACCGCTGGCCAATCCTTGACCTGTGTGTTTTCACAGCAAACAAATCAACCAGCTTTCAAGTAGTCTGACATCTCACAACATGAGAACTTAAAGCTACAGGTGCTTTAATATGGTGACGAACACCAGACTGCTGTCCTACCACCGCTCTTACGGATCTCTGCTTCAGACCTGGCGCGGATGCCCGTATTTTATTAGCTTGAAGGCTAATTTTAGCGTGGCTCAGCTTCCAGACTGGTGACTGTTATTTCAACATCCTGCCCCCGATACACACTCGTGTCCCAGCGGTGCTTCAGACCGTCTGGTGGTCCGATGAGCCCGTGGTGTTGCGCTTTTGGATCAGCTGCTCCTTCGTCCCGTTGGATGTGGTTTTAGTTCGACGCTTGATAGAACGTAGGAGTTAGAAGTTAAAGGGTGAGAGCACTTTGTGGTGCTTTTCCCACAGACGGTATAAATCGTTCACCTGCACTCAGGCTGAATATGGGCCTTTTCCCATCAGCTCTTCTCTTGCTTGTAGTAGAGAACCAAACTAATAGCCTCGATGATGACGACCGAAACCAAAACTTGACGGGATCGAGACCAAGTCAAGGTGGAACCGACCCGCTTGTGTGAAGGGTTGTGGTAAATGGACTCAATTTTATATAGCGCTTTTCTACCTTAGCGGTACTCAAAGCGCTTTACAGTGTCATCTCATTCACCCGTTCACACACACATTCACACACTGATGGTGGAGGCTACCATGCAAGGTGCCAACCTACTCATCAAGAGCAATTATGGGTTCAGTATCTTGCTCAAGGACACTTTGACATGGTCACCGGGGTCGAGGATCGAACCAGCGACCCTTTGGTTGCTAGACGGCCACTCTACCCCTGAGCCATGCCGCCCACGTGGCCGTCAAAGGGAAAAATAATTCAAATTAAAACGGCAAATGACTTTAAGTTATTTGTTGCATTTAGTGAGTGAAATTTTCCGTCCAATTAAAGTAATGATGTGGACAAATAAATCCGTGGTAGTTTGGCCTGGACTTGACTTTGAGTCAGGGTCCTGTTTTGTGTGAGACAGAGACAAGTAAAAATGTACTCAAGTACGAGTGATGACCGGCAGCGATCTGCAGACCAACACCTGCACTCTTACAGGTACAACATGTGGTTGCTAATAAACCAGCCACGCAATCCACAGAGTGGCAGCATTCATACACCAACTTTTAGTATTTTTTATTTGTTGTTCTTTTGTTGTTGTTGTTGTTGTTTTCCTTTCCTTTCTTGTTACACTAAAGCTCAATAAATTCATCGTTGTCGATGTATTAATGATAGAAGATGTTAATCCCGTGCCTGAAAAGCTGTTAATGCATTTTACAGATCAATTTATGTCACGTTTCTGAGCTGAAGCAGAGAAGGAAAACAATCAATAGCCATTAAAGCCCGGGAGCTTTGTTGAACAGCAGTTTAACAGACCTCAGATAGTAGATGGGCGCCCTCTGGGCTTTAAAGATTACAGGTGACTTACTGCTCACCCAAACAATCCCACCACACTTGCATGAATTCGTTATAGATCCACCGGAGGTCCGCTAACAAGCCAGAGTTCATGACGGGGTGGGGGGCAAGACCAACACGACCCGACATAATTGCCCCTTAGTCTTGTCGCCACCTCCCAAAGCTTGCGTATTACGAGTGTGGTGGCCGGAAAGCTGCAGTTAATATGCGCAGGCCACCTCGGCAAAGTGCTTTCTGATCCATGATTGCATGTGTTAATGTTTCAGTTGCGTATTGATTTCCTGGCGACCTTTTTTACACAGGATTTATTCGCCTGGCTCGCTGGCGAGAGCGCCCCTGCGAATGTTTGATTAAAGTTCAATTGACTCTTCCAGTGAAGGGGCGAGGAGCCATTTCACTCCCTATTTGTAGCGCCAAAGCTCTGCCTGACATGTTCTTTTGTTCCCATTCAAGCTCCTGCCACCCAGGCAGCCACCAGTGCACTGATCCTAATATCCCTGCATTCAGTGAGCCTTCTCGCCTAATCCTGGGACAGACAGGGCCACAGCATAAACATGCCCGGGCAGCTCCAAATCCTGGCACGGACTCACCCGCTCCGTGGCCTCACTGTGCAGTGCTGTGCTGACTGCTGAAGTGCATTTCCCATTTGTTCTAGTCAACTTAAATGCTAACTCTGCTTCCTGGTTTCCATCAAACGCGAGTCCTTGTTTCAAGTACTTTTTTTTTTTTTTTTTACACCACTTGTTTCATGTTTTATTTCAGGGGGAGCTAATTACCTTCTACTACTATTGGAAGAAGACCCCCGAGGCCGCCAGTTGTCGAGCCCACCGCAGACACCGCCGCCAACCTGTCTTCCGCCGCATCAAGACAAGAACCGCTTCGACTCCTGTCAACACTCCCTCACGCCCCCCCTCCAGTGAATTCTGTACGTGTTCTCTTGGCCCTCGTGAAGGCGGCCCGTGACCTGATGTGTGCGTGATGTCTGACCGTTTCTCTCTCACTGTCTTCCAGTGGACCTCAGCTCAGCCAGTGAAGATGACTTTGACAGTGAAGACAGCGAGCAGGAGCTGAAGGGCTACGCCTGCCGCCACTGTTTCACCACCAGTAAGACGCGCAGTTTCATTTCTAGACGCTTGCGCCGGTTATTTCAGTCTTGCTCGGCTCTTCCCAGCCTGATGGGGATCAGTGTGAGCCTTCTCAACACAGCGCTCTGTGACAGATGGGCATCAGATGATGTCAGGACTAATTTGATCAAATCAGACATGAGCCCACTGCTCGTTCTCTCCCCCCCTCATTATCCTTCCCCTTGTCCCACACAGCTGGCTGCCAATGCCGGGCTCCCATTTGATCGCTCTTAGATTACCACCATCACAACCAGGGTGCCTAATAACTCCGACTCAAGTGTTTACCCTCGCACGTCTTCTCATTACGGAGAATATGATAAAGCCGAGCGCCGTGTTAGAAGATGTCATTAATCTATGGAGATTATGAGTTGAGGCTATTCTCTGTGTTTGTCAATATTGTGGTCGTCGTGAGATAATTTCCATTGTCTGTGCTTGCTGTCACCTGTTTTTTCACTACTGTAAATGGCTTTCCTCAGCCTCCAAAGACTGGCACCACGGGGGCAGGGAGAACATCTTGCTGTGCACAGACTGCCGCATTCACTTCAAGAAGTACGGTGAGCTGCCCCCCATCGAGAAGCCTGTGGACCCGCCGCCATTTATGTTCAAACCTGTCAAAGAGGAAGAGGATGGACTCAGCGGGAAGCATAGCATGAGGACCAGACGGAACCGAGGCTCGGTGAGCACGCGCGCACCCGCTTGCCAGCTATCGCTTCATTTTCACCTTCAGGAATCGTTTTTCCCTCGAGTAACACAGAGATAACTAAAGCAAATTGTTGCTCCATAAACAAGCATCGTTATTATTACCTCTATTTTTTTGAAAAGATATATAGTTTTGGAATTGATCTGATGAAGTTCTGTTTGTTGTTACTAGATGTCGACGCTACGTAGTGGTCGTAAGAAGCAGACAGCCAGTCCTGATGGCCGAGCCTCGCCCACCAATGAGGATTTGCGCTCCAGCGGACGAACTTCACCCAGTGCAGCGAGTACCGACAGCACCGACAGCAAGACGGACTCCATGAAGAAGCCCAGCAAGGTAAACACAGCAGTCGCCCCTCCACCATTTATCTTCCTCTGGGTAAAATAATAAAAATAAAAGAGAGTTCTATAATGACTCTGCTGCTGCGGCTCCACAGAAGATTAAAGAGGAGGCTCCTTCGCCGATGAAGAGCGCCAAGCGGCAGCGAGAGAAGGGAGCATCAGACACAGAGGAGCCTGAGAGGGCCAGTGCCAAAAAGTCCAAGACACAAGTGAGTCTGTGGTCCGTGTGTGTCAGTCATAGACGTGGTGTTATGATGCTCATGGTTGTGTGTGTGTGTGTGTTCTCCTCAGGAGCTGAGTCGGCCAGACTCACCCTCAGAGTGCGAGGGTGAGGGCGAGAGCTCAGACGGGCGCAGCATCAATGAGGAGCTCAGTAGTGATCCTAAGGACATTGACCAGGACAACCGGAGCTCCTCCCCCAGCATCCCCAGCCCCCGCGACAATGAGAGCGACTCGGACTCCTCTGCTCAGCAGCAGCAACTCCTTCAGAGCCAGCATCCTCCCGTCATCCAGTGTCAGCCAGGCACCTCGGCCGCATCCTCGGCACCTCCTCCGCCTACAACCTCAGCAGCCTCGCTGCCCCCACAAGTCTCCCCTTCAGCAGCCTCCACCTCTCTACCGCCACAGCCTCTACCCCAGTCCAGCCCCATGGCTCTGATTCAGTCAGGAGCGTCCCTCCACCCTCAAAGGCTTCCCTCTCCACACTCACCCATGACTCAGGCTCCACCTCCAGGTGCTCCAGTTCCACCTCAGATATTACCCAGTCCACATCACGGGCCCATGCCCCCCATGCCACATCCGCTGCAGCCCGGCACCTCACACATGCCTCACCCTCACCCCATGCCCCCCCAGGGCTTCCCTGTGGGTCAGTCTCAGGTCCCACCACCGCCAATATCGGGCCAGTCACAACAGAGGCCACACACACCTCCTTCCCAGTCATCCTCTCAGGGTGGATGCCAGCCTCCCAGAGAGCAGCCCCTCCCCCCTGCACCCATGTCCATGCCTCACATCAAGCCCCCGCCAACCACACCCATCCCTCAGATACCCAACCCACAGTCCCACAAACACCCACCCCACGTGTCAGCGCCGCCATTCCCTCAGATGCCTTCAAACCTGCCACCACCTCCTGCCCTCAAACCCCTCAGCTCTTTATCCACCCACCACCCTCCGTCAGCGCACCCGCCCCCCCTCCAGCTCATGCCCCAGGGGCAGCAGCTCCAGCCCCCCCCAGCTCAACCTCCGGTTCTCACACAGTCACAGAGCCTTCCTCCATCAGCCAGTCACCAGCCTCCACCAGCTCCTCCTTTGCCGCCCTCGGCAGCAGCCTCGCACCCCAGCGGCCCACCGCAGCAGCCGTTCTCATCTCATCCTTTCAATACAGTTCTACCTCCGACCGGACCGCCCCCGTCTTCATCAAACTCTATGCCGGGATTACAGCCTCCATCTTCCGCCGCTCCACCATCTTCTATCTCCATGCCGCTCCCTGCCTCTGTCACCTGTGCTGGCTTGGGTCCGGCGCTCCCGCCTGTACACATCAAAGAGGAGCCGCTGGACGAGACCGAAGAGCCAGAGAGCCCCCCACCTCCACAGAGAAGCCCGTCCCCCGAACCTACGGTCGTCAACACACCAAGCCATGCCAGCCAATCAGCGCGGTACGAGCTTTACCGGCTATTTACACGCGTAGTAGAGAAAAACGCATCATTTAGCTGTGAAGCTGAGGACCTCAAACACATCGGACAACAAAGCGTCTCTGCCTTCAGGTTCTGAGACTTTGGTGTTCGCAACAAATTGAATGTCCTCAGCAAAACAGGCATCCAATTAGCCTTGAGCTCTGGCTGCCTGATGGCGAGAAATTATCATGAAGAGCAGAGAGATTAATTACAGTGAGAGAAGTGAAGCATCGTGAAGTTGCCTGGTGCTTAAGTAGCTCTCAGGCTGCCAGTGAGGAGCAACGTAGCAGCAAGACTGAACACCGAGGGACTTTGTTTCCTTCTGAATAATGAACGGCTTTATGCTAATGCTAATGCAAGCCTCTGTCACTTACATTAGCGTGCCATTCAACATGAAATATGAAGCGGGGTTATCGTGCCTCATCTCTCTATTTGTGACACGGTTTCATTCATTTTTTAAAAAGTCTTAAATGTATGAAATGTTTCTTGTCCTCAGGTTCTACAAGCACCTGGACCGCGGTTACAACTCGTGTGCTAGGACGGATTTCTACTTCACGCCTCTCGCCTCGTCCAAACTGGCCAAGAAACGAGAGGAAGCTCTGGAGAAAGCCAAGAGAGAAGCAGAGCAGAAAGCCAGGGAAGAGAAGGAGAGAGAGAGGGAGAGGGAAAAAGAGCGGGAGCGAGAGCGGGAACGAGAAAAGGAAGCGGAGCGAGCCGCGGTGAGTCGTTGATTTGTTTACTTTTGTTTAGGACTTGATAAATATTCTCTTCCAATGGTACTAAACATATGGCGTCTGTCCCCTCACAGAAAGCCTCCAGTTCCTCTCATGAGGGCAGGATGAGCGAACCTCAGATGGCTGGCCCCGCCCACATGCGTCCGCCCTTCGATGGCCCCCCCACCACTATTGCAGCTGTGCCTCCGTACATCGGCCCCGACACCCCTGCGCTGCGCACTCTCAGCGAATATGCCCGCCCCCACGTCATGTCCCCCACCAACAGAAACCACCCCTTCTTTGTGTCCCTCAACCCTGCGGACCCACTGTTGGCGTATCACATGCCCAGCCTGTACAACGCCGACCCCGCCATGCGGGAGCGGGAACTGCGAGAGCGTGAGATGCGTGAGAGGGAGATTCGTGAGCGGGAGCTTAGGGAAAGGATGAAGCCTGGTTTCGAGGTGAAGCCTCCGGAAATGGACACACTCCACCCTTCCACAAACCCAATGGAGCACTTTGCCCGCCACGGCGCCATCACGTTGCCCCCC
Organism: Aulostomus chinensis; assembly: GCF_037954235.1. Taxonomy (NCBI): domain Eukaryota; kingdom Metazoa; phylum Chordata; class Actinopteri; order Syngnathiformes; family Aulostomidae; genus Aulostomus; species Aulostomus chinensis. The sequence continues at coordinate 25,911,503 of NC_141328.1, read as the reverse complement.
ATGGCCGGTCCTCACCCCTTCGCCTCTTTCCACCCGGGTTTGAACCCGTTAGAGCGTGAGCGGCTGGCCCTCGCTGGGCCTCAGCTGCGGCCAGATATGAGCTACCCAGAGAGGTTAGCGGCAGAAAGACTCCACGCCGAGAGGATGGCCACTGTCGCCAACGACCCCATCGCCCGTCTACAGATGTTCAACGTTACGCCACACCACCACCAGCATTCGCATATTCACTCGCATCTCCACCTCCACCAGCAAGACCCCCTACACCAAGGTAAACGAAAGCCCTGCGCACACACACACACACACACTCACAAATACAGAGCCTGTTAAATTCACCACGTCAACACATTTGAAAATGAATAAACGTAATCACATGTCTGATCTCATTGGAATATCATGTTGGTGTTTTTAAAAATATTCCCAGTATTTGATGTGCGACTGAAATTTAAATTCATGCGTCAGCCATTTTCCTGTCATAGGCTCTTCACCCAGGATGAACGTTAAATCTACCTGGGAACATACAGTATATTTTATACAACTTTTGCTGACACACTGTTGAAGATTGTACATCAGTAACTGTAAATCTGCCTGCATGTATATTTTAACTTTTTTATGGATGTTTTATGAAATGTGACTTAATGATAAAACCTGAGATTGAAAGAGATCTGCATCATCAGCGCAACGATCGTCAGTAACGTCTTGAAAGAGCTCAATCAATTAAAAACTGAAGACTTACAAAGTTGGGGTGAGAACATTGAGGCTGAACCTCCCCCTCAACTCCAGTTCTGAGCTCGGAGGTTCCGAGTTTTATATGGAGAATTTCCTTTGAAGAACCCTCAAAAGAAAAAAGAAAAAACAGTCTTAAAGTGGCGTAATTTGTTTTGAGCATCTTTAATAGGGGCAGCATAATCCAGGCTAATATCTTACAGCAACTGACATTTGGACGTGGAATTAATGGCTTCCAGATTTTCAAAATGAAAATTCTTCTGTAGGAACGTTGAAACTCTTTCACATGTGTCGTGTCGTCTCTGTCGACGTCTGCGCGGGGACTTACGAGGTTAAACAGAGCCTATTATGTCCTCATTAGGCGAGTTTGTGCGTGAGCCAGCTGATGCTGCAGCGCTCTGCCAGCAGGAACATGATATTAGACTGTGTGTTTTGAATGTGTGTAACTTGCCTTGTCTGTACCCTGAACCTAAGACTCTGACGCCCAGAAGGTGGTGGTGAATGTCTTGTGTGTCCTCCAGGTTCGGGAGCCCATCCACTGGCAGTAGATCCCCTGGCAGCTGGACCTCACCTGGCCCGCTTCCCTTACCCGCCCGGCGCCATCCCTAACCCTCTCCTTGGCCAGCCGCCGCACGAACACGAGATGCTGCGCCACCCAGTCTTCGGTAGGCTCCCCGCCAGCATCATCTCTGATTAACAGCAAAATCACATCCAATTTATCAATCGCAGCCCCGCCAGACGGCCTGATCAAATCTTTGGTTTGTGTCTGCTCCAGGTACTCCATACCCGCGGGACCTCCCGGGAGGTCTGCCACCACCCATGTCCGCGGCCCACCAGCTGCAGGCCATGCACGCCCAGTCAGCGGAGCTGCAGCGGCTGGCCATGGAGCAGCAGTGGCTCCACGGACACCATCACATGCACGGAGGGCCGCTGCCGGGCCAGGAGGACTACTACAGGTCCGACGAGCAGCAGAGCATCACCAGCACCACTGCAGGATCTGGTTTCTGATCAAATACCAACGCTTGTTGTTTGTTTTGCAGCCGGCTGAAGAAAGAGAGTGACAAGCAGCTGTAACCAGCCGAGGGAAGCTGCGACCAGCAGGTGCAGGATGCAGGAAGTTGTTACAGAACGGTCTTGCAGAGGCTCTCGGGGTCCTCTGAACACACTCAGTTTTAAAGAACGGAAAAGGCCAAGTGGATCGTCTGAGATTTCTTCTCATCTTTGTTTTGTTTTGTTTTTTTGTTTTTTTTCCAGTCAAGGACTGTTTTTTTATTATCATTATTTTTCCAGACATTGACTTTCTTTGGTATATAGCCAGTAGTGACAACATCCTGAAGACTCCTGCATGACAAGCTTCCCTGACATTTTTTTTTGTAGGTGCTAGAAAAAAAAGACACTGTGCTTATCAAAAAAAAAAAACAAAAAAACAAAAACGAAAAAAAGACGAGACCGGTCAGGCCATTTATGGAAAAATAACAAGTGCTATCTTAAATTCAACGTTTATTTTAATACATTGTTGGAGGTTTTTCATAATTTTAAGAAAAGCTACCGCATGGCATTTTTGAATCTGTAAATAGTATATATAAACATATAATTATTATTATAATTATTATTACTAGGTGTGGACAAACCAAGTCGTTTCAGCCTCCAATATAATTGTTTTGAAGCGTTATCCCTGGTTTCTAGGGGAGCACCATGGCATTATTATCTGAGCAGTTTCTGAGAGAGTTGCAGTTCACTTGTGACGTTGCTCTGACATCATCACTGTGTTAGATTTAGTCCCACGTTCACCACGTTTTACACACACGCACACGCGTGCGCGCGCGTCCCTTCATCACACACCTTTGGTCCAAATGTGTCAACTCACCATGTCGAGTTTAATGATTTGAAACACTTGAAGAAGGCGGCGCTCTCCTCACCGAGGCTTTCGTGGAGTGAAGCCATGGATTTTAAAAAAAAATTTTAAAAGAAGTTTTGTTTTTTGTTTTTTTTTGGGGGGGGGGGGGGTTTGGTTGTTGTTTTTTACAAGTTTGCACTGAAAGAGAATCCCTGAGCTCCACAGAATTGGTTTTATCCTTCAGTATTTAAGTCAACCAAAGAAAGTAATGCCACGTTACTTTCTTAGGTTGTTTTCTAAAGGGAATGATTTTAAAGAAATTTGGACACCAGGAAGATTTTTAGCTCTGGATTCTGTGAAATGCCGGACCTGATTTTTACCACCCAGCAGGAGCCGCCAGGACTCCAGACTGTGTTTTACTGTGTCAGCGGTTGTGTCGTGGTGCCCCTCGCTCTCCTGGTCCGGTCAGCCATGTTTGTGGGCGGGGCTCAGTCACCCTCCAGCTGTAATGATGTTCACTGTGACACTAGAGGGGAGAGGTCTGCCGTCACCTGACCAACCAGGAAGTAGTGTGGGAAGTGTGTGTGTGTGTGTGTGTTTTTCCTCAATGTTTTTGTGTGCCTCAGTTCCTTAGGGGACACACACACTCCTGGGCTCCTAGAAGTGTGTGTTTGTATGTATGTATGTGTTTGTGTGTGCGCGCCACTGACTGTTACAAGTAGTGTTGACCTGTCACATCAGTGCACATGAGCTCAAATCTTCTTCTTCTTCAAGCCACGACACACACACACACACACACACACGTTTTCGATGTTCAAGACTGTCAGCTATCATGGAGAGGTTTCAAAACTGTGGCTACTTTTGTTTTCTTTTAACCAAATGAAGAAACTGTACTCGCATCTAAAAGTGACCATGTGGTCTTTACGGAGCACTATTTTTTTTTTTTTTTTATGCTTGCAAACATCAAATTCATGCCCCGTCTTTCTTTTTTTTTTCCTTTTTTTTTTAATGTCTTTCGTACAAGAATCCATCATGGCGTCTCACCGTCTCCGCCTCCTCCTCCTCATCTTCATCATCATCATCATCATCCTCGTTTCCTGACGATTCCCTTGCCTTTTACTCCCTCTCTTTTTTGTGTCTCCAAACCTTTGATGTTAAGTGTTGTCAATGGTTTAGCTTCTTGTTTCAAAGCGGCAATAGCAGAATGTAAATTCTGACTGCTAAGATTTATATATATACTGGTATCTTGAAGCTTATTGTATATATGAGTAGTCGCCATGGGATGACACAATGTAAACAAAAAGTAGAAATAATAAGAAAAATTGTGAGTCCTGTGTTCTCTCCATTTGAGTATTTTGTAATTTTTTTGAAAAATTTGTGGAATTAAAATAAACGACTAAGTTACACCACAACATGTGTCCTGCGTCTCCTGATACGTCGTCTCCGGGCCGGCGGCCGCGCAGCTGCTGATCCCAGCAGCTTTGAGACACAATAATCCTGTTTTAAGGGTAAACTATTTAGATCAGTGGCTGGCTCGCTCACTGAAGATCAGAAACACTCGTTACATTTGAGGGATGGGATTCTCCGGCTGAGACCATCACTGGGCCTCTTTCGATAATATTCATGTCCTACATTTGCTCTTGAATAATAGATTTTTTTTTCCTGCTTGACGGGGGGGGGGGGGTATACAGAATTGATCAAACGTTCCTGTGTCTTGTTTTTTTTTATTATTATTTTATTTTATTTCTTGCTCCCCAAACCCTGAGCTTTAAGAACAGGCCCCAGCCGCAGTCGGTGAATATTACAGCGCTGGTGTGTAATGACATGAAAGCCAGGCTAAGCCAGAAGAACACCTACTCAGGCTGCGCCGCCTCGCTATCAGCGGGGCAGGGCTGTCATTTCATCCTGTGTGTGGGGAGTGATAGACCAGCAATCTGTGATGCTGTGCCGCAGCGACGGCTGTCATTTTGAGAGGGAGCTATTATTCTACTGCTGCTCTCTGAAATGATGCCCTGTCCTCGGGAAAATCTCGGTTCCTTGGATGCTCTATCCCGGGGCTGCTGTCATGTGACGGCTGCCTTGTGAGGAGGTGCTGCTGCTTGTTGTTGCCGACTCCCCTCACCTCCCAACAAGACGTCAGAGCCGAGCTGGTTGAATAATTCATCCCCCCCCCTCCTCCCCCTCCTCTTCCTCCTCACCAGCGATGGAGCGACTGTGACTTGTGTCAACTCAAATTCTTCTCATAATGCTGTGTGTACCCCTCAGGCAGCCACACAGGCTCAAAAAACCCTGCTTCCTCTGTCTGAATAGCAATATGATTTGTGCTGTTCTCACTGTGTTTTTGTGTCTGTTGCAGCAGGTCTCAGACACGGAGCCTCCTCATCTCCTTCATCCTCCTGTCTCTCTCCTCTCGCTCCACTGGGCCTGCCTGCTGCAGAGTCTGAGGCTCAGTGGCGGCGGAGCTACACGCCATTAGTGCGTTCAGTCGGAAGGTCGCTGTGTTCTTTCGGCGGCTAGCTCTGCAGCCTGAGCCTGGTCCTTGTTTATCTAGAAATGAGCTGTGTAGACTCAGAGGAGCAAATCCATCCCTCGTCCGCTGAATTAGATATACAAGACACATGATAGGAGATATTTAACATGTCTGGGTTGCTTCCAGACTCTGTAGATTTGCCTGGGAAAGATGATAAATCACCAGCCTTGTGTTTTCTCTCTGAAATCTCCCTCAGATCTGGGAAGCAAAGGAACTTCTCAGTAAATGAGTGCAGCTGGAGGAGTTTGATACATGCAAATAAAGGTAATTAAACGCGTCTAAAAATGCAAATTGAACGTTTTCAAGTACGCAGACCTGCATTTTCTCTAAAACAAGGTTAGGCTCTGCATCTCAGCAACGTTTATATTAGTACAGGTCTTCATCTTTCCAAGGGAAGGTTGGAGCCAAGGTTTCCTGTCTGCTCCACCTGGGAGGGTGAACTTGCGGGATGGTAGAATACTTAGATCGTCGACTATTGGGGACTTCGCCAGTTGAGATCCTGGGGAAGATCGTTTCTGCATCTGTCACCAGTGAACCTGCTGCCTCATGAAAGACAAACATCCTTCAGTTCTCCAGATAATCGACCCTCTCGTGCTCCTCTAATCACATCTCTCCCACGAACAGCTCACGGCCCGGACTCGAGTCGGGGCGGCGAGAGGTACCTTACAAGTCTGGAAGTTCCAACATCTCCTCTTGGAACATTTTAAAACCAGGAAACGGGGTTTTCTTGGCTCTGGACGAAGCAGGAAATTCTAGACGGTCACTTCTGAAATGCTTCTTGAGCTTTCACACGAGATGAAAAGATTAATTTAGTGGGAACACTTCAGCTGCTGGATTAGTCACAGCCTAACTTCATTTGACTTTGTGATGGTCTTTTTTTGCAATTATGTCCTTAAATATGCACTGATTTATGTGAGAGAATACACAGTTTATTCTATTTGTCAGTGCAGGAAGTCCATTTAATCAAGTGCAGCAATTCTGTGCGGCTCTAAATTACTTCAGTTGTACTCTTTCTTTTTTTTTTTACTGCTGCATTTTACAAATATAAATAAATATGTTACATTTTAAATGTCACCTTAAAATAATTCCCTAAGCCTTTTTAGTTTGGCCTAAATCGACTCCTTACGGTGTTTTGTCTCCAGTTTTTTGTGTTTGATAGGAAGACGACATCTGAAAGGCTCTAAAGTGGGCGAAGCAGGTGCACGTTTAAGTTTTCACATTAATCCATGACACTCATGAGTCTACGTGACAAGCATTGTAGTTTTAGTCGTGATGCTATCAATGGATTTTGTCGCTACGCTATTTTTGCACTGAAGTTGCTACTACGTTGTTTAATGACCTGAGTATTCCTCCCACCGCTGCCTCTAGCCGACCCATTTTATTACACCCACGATATTTTATTTTTCTATAATAACAATAAACATGCAGACCTGCCATTCTGTGTGATGTATATTTACGCTCCAACATTTGCAGGACCTTTCATGATTTCGCTGACTTTATTTCAGGAAAAGCACTCAACGATTATAGGAACAAAAAAAAGAAATAAGCTGGCGTCCATTTTGGTTCATTACTACTCACACGGTTGCTGCTCGTGTAAAACCAACAAGCGCATGCGGTCACAACAAATCGCCCGGTACAAGACCGACCATGTCCGCCCTCTGACCCAGTCGCTGAGGTCACTGGGACCCTTCTGGTTTCATCTCATTTTCCAGTTCTGTGAGCTGACATCACAATGATGTGCATGGATACAGAATAACTGTTCTTGCCTTTGTAAGGTTTTTTTGTTGTTGTTCCTCAGTCACAGAGATATCGTAATGTGTTTGTGTTGTTTTGCAGTACATTGATCCCTTCCGGATTGAGTATCTTATCATGACTTATGAAATAAAGGAGGAGGAAATTGCAAATATTTCAAGCCGTATGTCCAGGAGTTGGCTGCCATTTGGACCCACCATTACTGTAGGTTTAATTCCTGCGTGTGTGTGTGTGTGTGTGTCTGTTAATCTCAGTGTATGTGTTTGCGTTGTTTCCTGCTGTGTGTTTGGAGCCTCGGCTGCAGCTCTCTAATGATATCCTGCTCCCACATTCCTGTCGTAGCTGATCTGGATTCCCCCTTGTCTGCACCAGTAGATCAACTCAATGCGACCACTGGCCCGGCCCATGCATTCCTCACCCTCTCCTAACACACACACACACACACACACACACACACACACACACACACACACACACACACATGCCCTCAGGAGGCCTCAGGCTGACGCCTACTGCAAACCTCATACACTCTCCCACACTCCCTGTCCCGTCTGCTTCTATTGTCTTGAGTTGAATTTCAAGGGAAGGGCCTGTAGCCGGAGTCGCAGGAACTCTTTGTTCAGTAAACCATGCCAGGTTCGGTTCCTTGCTGGCAGAGGACAGACAATGCAAGGCTCACTCGCTAGACTTCCAGGCTCCTCTTTAATGCGTTGTCATAAAACATGCAGCTGGCAGAGATGTAACGTTCAGCGGGGCTGCGTGCTGCTGCAGCCCTGGGTATTGCCCTTCCAGCTGTCCCCGTCCATGGTTCTTATTGCAGCGTCTGCGCACTGTCACCGCCACACAGACCTGACATTTCAGCTCCTTCCCAGCACAGCACTTCAATTCTCCAGTAAGCCAGTGGAAAATATGAACAGTAGATAGACTGCTGCAGTCTGTAAAAATGTCCTACCCTGTCATCGCGAAGCACCAGGACTTGGGATGATGTTGGTGCTTCTGGTCGTACACTCCCTGGAATGAGCCTCTCCATTTTCTAAAAAGAAGAAGAAGAATTCAAGGGATAGTTAACCCAAAAACATGAAACTTCAGTCATTATCTACTCGTGCCAATGGAAGTTCAGGTCAAGTTTTTCAGCCCACAAAACACTGCTGGGAGTTTAACAGGAAAAGTATAAAAATAATGGCAGCCAATTTTCAAATGTCAAAGAATAAAAACCAGCAACTAAAACCATAAAATGCCTCCATGCTGCTCATCCGCAATAATCAAAGCATCCAGCCTCAACATGGCAAGTTGTTTCGAAAAAAGAAAAAAAAAAAGCAGAAAAAAAAGCAACTGATGCCATGATGTCGGCCTCACTTTTCACTGTAGCCTTGACGCCATGTTTCATCATGATGCAGGGTATTAGGTTTCACCCTTTCCAAGTAGTTGAAGACTTTTGACATTGTGTGTTGCAGTGATAGTGACGTTAGCATGCTAACCTGCTAGCTGAGCCTGACCGCAGTTCAACAGGAGAGGATGTAAATGTCTGACAACTAACTGAAGTAGCGTGGACACCTTAACAACACAATTTTTACTGAAATACATTTCAAATGGCATCAGTATGTGGTTTTTTATAGCTACTGTGCTCTTGTTAAATGGTAAGCTAATAGTAATAATAATACAAAGAACACGGGGAAGCTGCATGATATCGTGAGCAGCTCGAGTTGATAGGGGTTTGCAGATTTTTGCTCTTCCGTTAGCTAGTCGGCTATGTAGACGATCGTAAAGACTCAGAGGTGGAACGATGATAAAAATGATAATGTGCAGCGTGGAGCAGGCCTGTGAATGTAATTACACATATCACCTTTAAAGAGAAGAGACAGAATTAATTTAAGAAACACATTACACACTGAAATGTGAGTAACCCGCAACCCATGAAAGAAATTGTAAACCTGCTCATACAAGGAGGTGATACTACAATCCAGGAGTCAGTTATATATAATGAGCTTCATTATGCAGTACTGTCATATCACCGCAGCAGCTCCACAACAGAGCTCCCCTATGTTCCATGTGACTGGTGACCATGTTGACCTTCTCCGGTTAGCTCAGCTGTGCCTGAATCCTCAGTTACTGCTCCTTGTAGCGACGCCTGACTCTAATGTCACCACCACTGATCATTACTCAGTGTTCAACCGCCGCGATTCACTCCGTCAATTCTTCTGCACTTTTTTTTTTTTTCCCCAATGCAGTTTAGCAAGAAATGATTCAAACCGTTTGTCCTCATCACCCACCAAGTGGTCATTATGGGCTGTGTTTCATCTGGTATTTCTCCTCTGCAGGTATCATTTTAATATATTACAACTTTTCTACTAAAGCTGCACCCAAGATAGGTTGAGAAAAAAAAAAAAAAAAAAAAAGGAAATGGAAGATAGTTTATTTGCCCTTACAGCACAATTTAATCTGGAACAAAGGTAAATGTCATTTTCAGAAACACTAAGATGGGTCAGAATTTCTGTCAGGTTTATTTGCGTTGTTTGCTTCCTGCTACCACAGCAGACGCAGCCCTCCGTATTTACATTTTTCAAATTCATGCATTGACTTTGTAGAAAATAACCTCGCTTAACCAAATGTGGCTTTGCCAAACTATCTGCAGCATCTCAGTGTCTGGCTGCTAGTTTGGTCCCCAGGTTGCGTTGCATGAGCGTGGTAGCACATGCTTTTATACCGTGATGAAACGGGAACGTTAGCATACAAACTCTGATGTCAAGAGGAAGAAAGTATGTTGTTTTATTGTGGAAAACAAGATTTTTAATTTTTTTTTTTCCTTTCAGGAAAAAAACCCTAAACATGGCTTGTTCCAGGCACACAATTGTCACATGCAGTTGGGAGTTTCATGATGACACATAAAATCTGTTGGCACAAAATAAAAAGGCCCACTTCTTCTCCAAAAATGGATTCTTCCCCTATCATGTTTAAAGAGGCCATTTTAGCCCCATCCCATTTCATATTTTCATTTTGGTGGTGTATGAGCATGCATTCATGGTAAAAAAACAAAACCTGAGTTACAGCTGGACAGGCCAAGACTCCAGCCACCCCCCCCCCCCCAACAGAAACAGGCTCCTGCCCCTGCCCCTCTGAAATACCCAGTATGCTGTAATTAATGACCTGCTTTATCGCAACCAGAGTTACCTGAAGGTGGTCTGATAAGGAAAGAAAAAGTGGAGCATACATACGGAAAGATGCAAGGGTCAAAGCCCCTTGTGATGCGTTGAGGGGCATCAAATCACAAGACTACAAACCAAGCTAGCTCTTATCAAAGTGACTCAGATCTCTTGTTTCATTGTGTGTGTGTGTTGGTAGGGACGTCATAGCCCCAAATATACCCACACAAGCTCTGAACAGGTACTTCACGATATGGTGCGTGACCTGCTGCTGCGAATGAGGAGGGTGTCTCTGGACTCACTCTGGTCTGAGGCAGCTGGCTGGCTAGTCCCCTGTGTCTACGTCTCCTCGGTGGATCTTCAGCTTCCGGTGAGAGCAAAGCTGCAAATCTTTGCCAACGAATGCACAAGCAAATCTTTTCTCAATAGATGACTTCAGTTTTCTCAAACTGAGAAACAAAACTGTTGAATAAATGGAGTGTATATTTCAGGACTAAGCCCCAGACAAAAGCAATTCTACATCCTCTGATTAAAAACCCAAAGCACTCCACAAAACACATTTCAGCACTGACAAACTGAAAATGTCTGAGGCTCAATTGCTATGTTACTAGTTTACCATGAAGCCAATGTTGATTCATTTCACTGCTACTGATGCCTGAACGATCTCTTTTCCTAAACGTCACACACTCTGATAGCCTCGTCTCACTGATGAGCACCACAGATGTGATTGGACGTCAATTATCTGACTGAACTTTTGGCTGGAGGTCATCAGTGTCGCTGTCCCCCATCATGGAGATAACCAGGTTCAAGACCAACCCGTCATACCTGCTGTGGTAGCTTCATCAAGCCTGTCACACGGTAACAACCACAGCGAAGCCAGATCAATCACAGCCTGTAAATGGCTTCTCCTCCTTAGCTTCTCCCCAGCTATCATCCATCTGGGGGCTGATAGCTTGCTGCCAGTCGCCCGCTACTTTGAAGCAACCCACTATTGGCTTTCTCTGCAGAGTGGTGACGCTGTAACCTCACCTTCTGTTCTTCTAGTCGAGGACAGCAGAGAGGAAGGTGGTCTGAGGGCCAGCCAAGGGTTTAGAGGTGCAACTGGGGGCCGCTGGGCTGCGGTTTGGGGGCCAGCAGACACACAAAGCCCCCCTGACCTTGTGTTTGTGTAATGGCCGTCCCTGTGATAGATGGCGTTGCCAAAGCATTTACTGGCTGCACCGTGGGGTTGTCCACTTGCCCTGACGCAGATGGATTGGCCATTGTTTTTTCCTCTCACCTCCACTGTGTAATTAATCTTCAGTGTGAGTCCATGGAAGAGAGTGTTGTGCGGCTGTGGGCTGCCGGCCGATAAACTCACCAGCGGGCGGATAGAGGCCGCTTTCAAAGCCCTGAGGACAAGCACCACCTCCGAGATGGCAAAAGAAGATGTTTAAATGCATGCTGCTTCTCCCTCGCTCAGCCTGGTTATCAAAAGAAGACACGTAGAGCACAATACTTATCCCTGCTCCGGAGAAACAGACCTCTCCGTCGCCACTGCTATCACATATTTTACACCGCCAAGCGCCATGTTTTCTGCTCCATTTCTCAAGATAATAAGGCTGGAAGCCAAAATAGCTTAAAGCATATTAACATATCTGCACTGCTGTTTTTTTTTTTTTTTTTATATATCCTGACTGAATATAACTGAATGAGACCTGCAAATTGGACACGTTACATGGATAAAGATTGATTCAACAAAGGCTGCACAGTTAAGACCCTTAATGCTGCTTTTTATGGCCAAATAAAGGAACGAAAGCATTGAATCATATATTTAAAAAGTGGTAGTCCAGCTTTCTAAAACCTTGAAACTAGATTACCAAATCGCTACACAAAAGCATTTTTTCGCAAATAAAAACAAAAATACAGGAAATATTGATCATCATTTCTGTTCTAGGGCAGTTATTTGTTTGTTTATTTTGGAATACTACAGTACTTTATTGAGAACATGAAAGATTCAGATCTTAATATCTGAATTGATAACACACGCAGGACCACCACACAGATATTCATAATTAATTGATGTTACGTCTGGGGGCATTCGATATGTAATATTACAAATTGCATCCTGTGAGCTTTGTGATCCAGAGGTTTGGAGGCAGCGTTTGTGATTTGAGTACAAATCCCTCCTTCGGATGCGGCAGTGGGCTGCTAATCAGAGGCAGCGGTTAATCCCCCGGCTGCGGAGCTTTCCACCAGCTGAGAGCAGCGAGGTTATGGACGAGCTGAAGCCCCCTCGAGGTTGAGGTGTGAAGCAAACCACTGAGCCTCAAAATGAGCCAAACACAGATGAAGTAGATGCATACTGTATACATTTTTAAAGGGAGGAAAGTCCCCATAAATACAGTGCTGAGGGACGGGTCTGTTTAATGAGGTGAGGTGAAGCCTGGAAATGAATAGTGTTGTGATATCCTGCGGCACAATAAATAGAGGCACTGGGAGCCACTCAGGCCGAAGCCTGAGGTGCAGGACTGCCGAGCAAACAGTCGAGTTTTAGTTCACTAATGATGCAGAATGGATACTGGATAATAACCACGCTGCTCATAAATTCTCCTTTAGAGGCCCCCTGTAGAACCACTGGAACATCACTGGATCGTCCAGAAAAATCATCTTGTGTGTAAATTTCGGTTTTGAATTGTATCATATGAATAATTTCTAAGTCTATCGATAGTGACACTGCAAAGAGAGCAAGGAAGGCTGATCCTGATTATCTATGTTCATGTTGAACATTTCTCTGGAGCCGCCCCTGGGGTTATGGTGGAACAGTGTATGGTTTAGTCGAGCCCTCCTCCCCCTCCTCTTCCTCCTCTTCCTCCTCCTCCCTGTAAGCCCTCCACTCCGGTGGCTGGCTGCAGATTTAATGGGTTTAGCAGCTGTTGAGGAAAAGCAGTGAGGGCTTGTGGCATATGCTCTGGTTAGAACAAAGAGCAGTGAACATGCCGCACAAACTGCAACAGCCTGAGCAGAATGCAGCGCTGCCACAAAGGCTGCAATCCGCCATTAAACTCTTAAACAATTTGTGTTCATTCACTTTATTTGATTTTTTTTTTTTTTTTGTCCGTGAGCTGGTTTGGGTTTTGCGTGCTATTTTGATCTTTTTGGTTTACTCATTCTGGTTTACAAAAGTCTCACAAGAACATTTTATGCAAATGGCTGCAGCAGGCTTGCATGTCTTTGCTGGTTACTGTGCAAGGTTAGAGTGTAATTCATAAGATGAGAGCAGAGGATGGTGTATTTCAAAGGTTCTTTCAAGGCGGTTGTCAAGGCCGCCCTCTTCAGGGAGAGCTGTAACCTCTCCAACACATCTGCTTTCAATGTGCTGCCTGATGCTGTTTGGCTGGAGAGCGGTGCTGGGAGTCCTCTAGTGGAAATAGTTGAGATGGACAGAAATTTATTGGACTGAGGTTGTTCATTTTTAAATTCTATATAACACTTAGACACAGAAACACAGGCCTTGACTGACATTTGACATGGACAAATTTAAGGTTTTAAACAAGAGAGAGCTGTATATCCTGAATGAACTATTTCACATTTTCCTCCAGGAGCGTTTTTATTTGCTTAGAGCTCCACTTTGGGCGGCACGGTGGTGCAGTGGTCAGCACTGTCGCCTCACAGCAAGAAGGGGTTCGAGCCTCGGTTTGAGCACAGGATCTTTCTGTGTGAGTCTCCATGTTCTCCCTGTTCCTGCGTGGGTTCTCTCCAGTACTCCAGCTTCCTCCCACAGTCCAAAGACATCAAGAGAGGATGAGGTTAATGGAAGTGAGTGTGAATGTTTGTCTGTCTATACGTGTTGGCCCTGCGATGGACTGGTGAACCCCACCTCATGCCCGAAAGCTGTGGGGATAGGCTCCAGCCCCCCATGACCCTTACCAGGATAAGTGGAAGAAAATGGATGGCTGGCGCTCCACTGGCACCTGCAAACACTAATAAAGTGACCCCAAACCCTAAATGTGCATTTTAACTTTCAAATATTGGTCTTGTGCTCACAAAGATGTTTTTCTCTCCTGCATGTCTTCTTTGTGTCTCCAGAATACAGGCTGAACCAGCCATGAATATTAAGCTTGAAGCTAATGGATACTGTTGGCTAACAACAGCAAAACTGTCCAAACACATCCATTTATAAACTCTCAGGCATCTCATCCATTCTAATCCATGTCTTCTTTATCCAGCTGGATGCTCAGGAATCTACAAACACTTTGATTTGAGCTGAAAACAAACTATAACCTTTCGGATTTGGTGACTAGCATGAGAGAGAGTGCTCTAACTGGTTGCTGGTCCAACCACCGATGGAGTTTGTTGTTGCTTACTTCTAAGCATTCATGGATTACTGAGCAAAGGGCTGGACGAAGAAAACGTGGATAATACTGGATTATGTGTGTGATCGTTTGTTAACAGATTTTTAAGAACTGATTTACGGTTGTTAGCTTTCCATCACCATTAGCAACAAACTAAATACACATGGCTGGCCTTTCCTGCACTCTGCAATCATGAAGAAGTGATGCAGGAGGGACAAATGTTTCCGATTAGTGAGTACTTAAAAGGCTGACACACTTTTAGTGTGAAGCGTCACTTTAACTGCATCCTAATTCACTGACGTAAATATGAGACCTAATCACAGTTGCTTTGTTGCACCAAGAGGAAGTGAGGTTGTTGTTCTTCCTACGCTACTTCCTGTTCTTCTAACCGAAGTTCACCTGCATATAGAGCTTTTCCATACAGCTCAGGTCCTACCTTACCACGGACACACACACACACACACACACAGAGGCTGATGAACATTTTATTGCCGTTTGCACAGTTGCCCTGTGCATATATGAGCTTCAGCAGAGAGTGTGTGTAAACATTGATAAGGTTTGCGCATTGTGTGTGCATGTGTGTGTTTTTCTGGGTTTCCTAACTGTTAGCAAACACTCACTGGTGCCATGTTCTCCCACTCACTGTTGACAGAAACAGCTCGGTGACTGTGTGGGAGTGAAGTGTGGCAGGTTTGCTGACTGTCTGTGCTTGTAACAGTACAGTAAAAAGGCTCTAAATGAAAGAAGCTGCTCTGTGTGTGTGTGTGTGTGTGGGGGGGGGGGGTGGGTGGGTGTGTATGATTAAAAGAAGCTGACTCCTGCATTGCCTGCTTGCCTTCGTTAAAGGACAAACTGTCTTTGCTCGGCTCAAGAATGTTTAAACAAACCAAATTTGCTTTTCATGTGGCAAAATAAAATGGTCACCACTTGACACTGTGAAGGAGACACATGAGCAGGCAGACTTGTGCAAGAAGAGGAAGTGGAAATGAGAGCAAGTGGGAGGTTCTGGGTGAACGAAGGCCTATCATGTGTAATCTCTCTCACCAGAGTTGCTTGTCATTCTCATCATGCCTGACCTTGTCTGCAGCTCCGCTAGAAGCGTGACCCTCTGTCCCGGCTTGGCTGAGCAGAGCCGTCACACTCTGTTTGCCTGTAAACCTCTCGCCCCCGCACAGACCAACCAGCGCAGCGGCCTCCGTGTGCACCTCACTTCCTTCACTGTGTAGCAACATGAACTGCAAGCTGAAGAGAAATAGCTTGCAAGATCTGTCTTGCAGGATGATCACCTGCTGCAGCGCCGTTTAACACATAATCAAACCCACAAATGAGCCACTTAGTAGAGAAGCTGTTGGAGTATCATCATTTTCTGCGTGTGCGTGTGCGTGTGTGTGTGTGTGTGTGTGTGTGTGTGTGTGTGTCTGGAGGTGGTAAGAGGGATAGTGCGGACTGCCACTTGTGTATGTCACATTTCCTGAGAAATTTATGAAAATATCCAGAAACAAGAGCCACGGCATGTTTGATATTCTTCAAATGACAATGAAATTCTCATGACCTGCACACCGACTGACACATCTGCAGCAGTCCTGTGCACATACACACAGAGTCAACTCATCTCGTCATCAGGCTCCATTCATAAAATGGTCTCATGCTCAGATGGGCTCTTGTATACTGAGGGATAATTTAGCCCTTCACTTTGTCCTACAGGCAGGAAGCAAATATTGGCAGGTATTGGTGAATCCCTGCTCCTGACTATGAGGTGCACTGCAGAAGAAGTCTGACAGAAATCAGGCTTTTCTTCTTCTTTGTGGGATGAAATTTCAGGGCTGAATAAATCCTTCTGTGTTCAAGAACATATTTAGAGAAGGGTGTGTTTTAACAGCAACACATTTTTATTTTATTTTTTTTTTAAAAAAAGCTTGACTGACAGAAGCATTGATCACGGGTTTGGTGAACACCAATTAGAAGGGGTCTAATGAGCTGATTAACATCCCCTGAGTTTAACGATCCTCTTGACTGGTGTCTGTGGAGCGGGTAAAGGCCACTCTTGTCAACTTGGAGGGTTGTGGAGAAAAAAATGCATGCTTTTGGCTCCGAATTTTTTTATTGAAAGACGACATATTTATTTACATTCCAGCAAAAAAAAAAAAAAGTTTAAAAAAATTGAAAACTGTTGCCTTGATTTAAACAGAACATCGGTTCAATGCCTTATCTCCCAGTGACAGAGAGAGTCGGGACTAATTTGTGTATCCGCCCCATGATTCCGATCTGCTCCAAGATTTGCTGGATTCCTGCTTGGCCTGGACTCCACCCCTCCGCCAAGTTTAATGAAAAACGGCTTGAAGTTCATGCTGCTAAAGACAAACAGACAGGAAACTATGTTAACGCTTAAATTGAGTCTGCAAAGACACGATTTTAAAGTTCAGCACATTCTCTTGTCAACATGGTCAAAGTGTTGTTGCAATTGCACAAAGGTTTTACAACCAAACACTACTTTTTTAGCGTTGAATTTTTTTTCTTAGTTTGAGTTTTATAATATCACGCCTCTTTTTGAGTCCATTCATGTAACGCAGATATTTAAGATGTATTGTTCAAGCTGTATTTGCAGCAGACATTTAGATCACTTCAATCTGCAAATAATAAATAAAGACGTTACAGAAGTTCTAAGATGTTGCCTGTTGTGAGAAAGAATTACCCAGCAGGAGGAGCCATAGCCAAAACATCATCAGGCAAATTGGTGGGAAGATAAAATTCAGTGTTTAATACACACAGAAAGTTTTCTTTTCAAGCTCCCATCTTAATTAAGGACTCATCAATAACCTCCATCCCGTGTCTGCTGGAAGCTCTGAGCAGCTCCGCTCCGTCAGCGCAGCAAACTAAGAACACTCACGTCGACTCGGACGTTGAGCAACATTCAGCTCTTTCTTGCCAGTTTGTTATTTGGGTCTTGCTTTGGCGACTCCCTGCAACATCTGCACGTATTCTGAGGGAATTTGTTTGGCACGGAGAAAACATTTGTTGGCGGTACAGGCTCCAGTACGCACTCATTTATTTACCTAGTCAAGTCTCCTTGAGATCTAAATCTATGTAACAACAGAGGCCTGGGAAAGACCTCGGGGAGTCAACTCCCAGTGTCACTGACGCTGTTACCGTGTCTGAGTCATTTGTGATGAAGCCAAAGATAGAAGCTCATTTTTCAGCCTTTTCTCGATTAGGCATTTGATGGCAGCACGATGGCGATGATCCTGTCCACAGAGACACCTCTGAATCTACTTATTGGATCGACTCTGATTGAAATATTACAAAGCACATATTTTCTAGGCAGCTCCTGCCAAGAGATAGGACCAGGCGGACACCGCATTTTGCAACATTTTGGCTGCGTCTGGCTTTTAATTTCATACAGTTTTTTCAAGTTAGGTAAAAATGATATCAGTGTGAGTGCAGGTCGCGGGGGAGCTGTTGGTCCTGGAGGCCGTAATAACGCCTGTATGGTGTCAAGCCGATACAGGTTATCTATGCCCAAGTTTGTATTTGGTTTCATGGGGTTTGTTAAATGCTGAACTGAAACAGCAGGTGCTACTTTCAAGGTGTGTGGGGACCAAGGGACATCCTAAACTCTGGGTCCGGTATCAGCGTGGTCATTTACGTCAGACAGGGTGCAGCAAGGGACAATGGTGGCCACATAAAAAAAAAAAAAAAATGCCTCGAACATCATCAACAAGCTGATTTTAACACACCAGTAGAGATGTTATCAGGCCCAGGAGCTTGACTCATTCACCCCTGGCAGGATTTTTGTGGATGTTCCAGTCGCCGGCCCTCTGGAACTGGTAAAGGAGGCTTTATACAGCTGACTCTCTGTGGAGGAGATCAAAGTGAACATAAAATGAGCTCACCAGGCCACATGGCCTCGTACGTGATAGGGCGCCACAGGTTTTGAACCGCTCTATTCATCCAGGCATGCTGGGAGGGCAATGATTTTATCGACTTTGTGATCACCGCCTCATCATTACGCATTCGCCGATGTATGATGTCATCGTTGACTCATATTCCTCAAGGTTGATGTGGTTCCTGCCGGGTGGTGGCATTTTTTGAACAGCTCTCTGAACAGTCCTGTAGAGCCACTGAAGCCTCATCTGTCCGCACATCAACATTTTCAACTCGTGATTAAAACTCCACAGGAAGTAAGTTGGTGAGAAAAACCGGGAAATGTCCTCTGATCAAAGGGGGGGGGGGGGGATGGTCCTCCCCTGGCAGGGATGTGGATTATGGTGAAATTTAGGTAAACAGCTCTCGAGTTTGACTAAAATCACCAGCTACAACATGAATACCATCTGGTTGCAGAAGTCATGTGACTTCTGATGACATCATCCAATTCCTGTAGTACTTTTTTTTCTTCCTGCTTAGCATCCAGGGGATTGTAAACCGCAACACACGAGTGCGTTCTCTGGTGAAACGATACGGTCGGCATCTTAACATTAAAAACTCGACATCTGGTAAATATTTCCCGTCTATTTTGAGTAAGTTCCAAGTGTAAGTGAAACAATCCCCCGTTTAACTGGTGGTCTGTTGCTTGGAACACATAAACATCCTTTGGCCTGGTCTCTGTTAAGAGGAAGACAACGGTTTCTGATTTCCCGCTGCTTAATTAGTGTGATGGACGTTTTTGTTGATTTATTTTTACTCAAGTACTGAACCTATGTGGAATGTTGAGGCATCTGTACTTTAATTGAATATTTGCATTTTAGGGGACTTTACGCATTGACTCCACTAAAACACCATCAGTTACTTTGATGGAATTTAATTCCCCCCCCCCCCCCTTGCTTCGAAAAGGTGGCAAAACCTGATTAAGATAAGTTTCACAGTTGCCAACATTTGCAGGTCAGTGGTTCTATTCCTGAACACGCCCAAACAGTGGAATTCAGTGTTAGCAGTAGTAAACTCACTCAAACAGCATATTACTTAATTGTTTTTAGCACTAGTTTATCTTGCGCAAAGGAGCCGTGTACTTCGTCCATTAACTGCTGAGCTCGTGACCGTGGCCTGGGGCGGGGCGTGCTATCAGGAAGCGGCGCCAGCGAGTGTCGCCGGCAGAGGCCACCAAGGTACCGAGGAGTCAGGTCCTCTCTCTTCACCCGTGCCACCGTAAAATCTGGCTGCAGTGACGCCAGCCTGCTGTTTTTGTTCTTAAGCCTCTATTGGAATGTTTTTTTCAAACACTACTAACAACGAGCCAGGCTATGGAGTGCTAGCTTTAGCTGGGTTAGCGTAGCACTATTAGCATACTAGCATTAGCTTTGCTGTGTGATTCCGTTAATTGGAACTCAGCCTCTGGGCCTGTGTTTGTTAGCAGGATGTCATTGAAACTCATGGATGGAATGCTAAGTGATACAACCATGAAAAAGTGGTAACTTGTGGAGGGACCCAGTTGGTGGCGACTGATGAACTGGTTAGATTGGAGCGGTCAGAGGTCAATTATCACTGTGGTTTCTTGGTTTCTTATTTTCTGCACGATTTAACACATCAGTGTTAAAAAAAAAAAAACAACTTGTAGGTTCCAGTTTATAAAACAAAGGAAATTACGATGTTGCTCAGCTTGTTTTGATTTAAGGTGAGAAATAGAATACATAAAAACCAAAGTAAAGAGTAAATTTACCAGATTGTAGGTTTGTTTTATTTCTTTTGTAGGCCAATACCCCTAATTAATCTATGATTTAAAGAAGTGCTCTAGTCTGTGTCTTCTAATAATATCAAAGTTCCCTAAAAAGGAATTAGTGACAGTTACTCTTAAAGAATAGAAGAGGGAACTTCTTGTATTTTGAGGGGAAATGAGATGTCTCTGTCTCCTCACTAGATGGAGCTGTAATCAAATGTTTTTGTCGAAGTTGAGCTGAGGTTTGTGGCAGTCTGTATTAAAAAACCAGGAGACACTGAAGGCAGGAATATTGCAGCCACTAGGTGGTGCTAGTGATTTGTCAGTTTCCAATAAAAACTAGTAACTGCATGAGTAGAAGTTTTAGTTATGAATAAACAAAACAAGTCTTGATTCTAGTTGAAATCTACTTGAGGGTTTCCTGTTTTTCACTTAAAATATTTATATTATCACCTCCATCTGACACCATGATTTATCGGACCTACCTTGATAGGTAAACTAGACAAAATCAAGCTTGTTGAGAGTTTTAAGTGTATTGAAAGCAGTTAGTTATAGCAGCTACACCCACATTAAAAGTGATTTTAATGAATTTAAGCTCAAAGATCAAACCATATAATTTGTGAAAGTGAAGAAATTATTTCTCCACACAGGAAAATGAATCTTATATTTGTCTCATGCAAAAGTTAACTGGCATTTAGAGGTGAATTTCAACATGCCCACCACCTCAGGTCACCATCATTACCAGAGGATTATAGTAATTTCCTCAAACATGTAGGGGGTTCATGAGATTAGGCTGGACTGTGTGAGTGTGTTTTACATGTTTCTATATGTGAAGTGGGAGAAGGGGGGTGTCATTGGTAATTATTTATAATGAAGTCCTCGCTGTATCACCTCTCCCACAGTTGATATAAGCAGCACAGTCAACATGTGCTGGTTCCAGTGGGAGGAAAGACCGTCACATTTGACCTGAATCCCCAGACAAGCTTCACAATGTAGATGACTCTCATGAGGTATGCCTTCTCTATATTTTATGTTTTTTTGGGTTTTTTTTTTTTGGTGTGTGTGGTGGTGGGAGGTGTTTACAATTGCTATTAATAATTTATACTTAGTCACATTAGTCTGATTATATATATCAGACTTGTGGTGCATTCGTCCCCCATGTAGCATATCATATAATATATTTGTGTCACTAGGAGAACTTGATAACCGACTTTATTGTCAGCTGGCCTGTTAATTTGCTGATATGAGGCTGCAATGATGCTGCTGCCAGTCTTCATTAACCTGGGTGTGATAGCTCATTGTTGGTTATAGACATGTAGAACATTTATGACTCCAGAGCAGCAACTCATTTCCCCTCTACTGTATCTTTATTTTTCCCTTTGCTTGGCCTTTCTCATTGCTTGTTATGAGCGCATGAGTGCCAATAAAGGCAAGATTGCACAAAATTAGACCAATACTTCATTACACACACAAAAAAACATAAATCACATATAAATCCTTACATAGATTTATGATACAACCGCTAGGGGATTCGTTCAGTTAGGACGTGTAATGGGGCTTTGTGTTGCAAAAATATTTACCAGTCAAAACTTGATGCCTCATATCCTGACTAGTTTGAGGACGGTTACCAGAAAAAACCACACCTGCATTTCTCAGTAGGGGGTTGAGCAGCTTGCCTGAGCCAGGCCTGTGCCGTCAGGTGTGAGGACCTGCTCAAAAACCCTCCCCACTCCCACTGATTCTAGTTTGTGGTCACTTTTCGTAACCATGGTTTTATGCCATGGTTATTTGGTGTCATTCAGTGTGTTGTGAACATTTTATTTTAGTCTTGGTAAATATATTAGTTATCAATTGAATGAACACAGTTGTGTTTTTCAAGACTAGAAAATGATCCTATATACAATCTTGCAGTTTTTTAATAAGTCAGCATTGATGTAAATTTGCTGTTGGAGGGTTTTACAACCCATTTCCAGTGCCTGTTAATCGGTTTGGGATGGTATTAATGAGGCGGACCCACAAACCCAGTGGCACTGGAAAGGGAGAGGGTTTCAAAAAGGGCCTGTGTGTTCTTTAATCCATCTGGATTGACTGGAGTTAGCTTTGGGAACTAAAGCTTTGGAGAACTTGAGGCAGTAATTTGGTGTCAGTGTAAAAATTCCTGGAAATTGCGTCTCAATTTTCAGTTTGAGTTTCTTCTTTCTGGTGGTGACCAGTGTCTTTCCTGAGCATATTTGTTGTTTTGAAGAATGTCAATGGCCTGCTGTGTCTGTGTGCACTTTTGTACCCTCTAACCTCTGAGATCGGGACAGGGTAGAAGTGGTGATCTCCTTTACTGTGAGTGACCGACCAGCCATCAGTGATGTCATAGCCATGTGCTTTCTTTGAGAAAAACGCAAAAGTTCAGAAAGACAGGAAGGAAGAACTGCTCAAACTTGTGATTTAAAATGCAAAAAAACCCAAATTAAAACATGCCATAGTGAATTTAACTATCTTTACAATGGATGCTAAAATGCCGGAACAGTTGGTTTTGTAACTTATTGTATAGAATTCTCTGGAGGGGTCTCCAAGTAACTTAAACCACTGATATCAGGAGAAATATTGCCTTTAGCCACCCAATATCTCAAATGACTCTTGAGGAATAACGCAGACCCGATGCAATAATATTGATCTTTTTTTATATCTATGTTATTGTTACTACTTTCTCTCACCTCAGGTTACCTGATCACTGTTATTGTTTTGTAGTGTTTCCCCAATTAACCACATGGGGCTGAAGCTTCTATGTGTGGGTGTTTTAGCTAACGAGAGCTTTTTTTGTATTATTCGGCTGCTTTCATGCCATTGTACGCATGCAGCCATACGTTGTAGTGTTTGTGAACAAGTGTGTTGTGGGTGATGTTGGCTTCCTAAGGCTAATCACCATGCTTTTCCCAGTGTCTTGTTTTTGCCTGTCTCTCCGCCTGTGTGGAAGTTGTGTGGGCACCCTCTGGATTGCCTCACTGCCGAAGCATGCCGGACCCTGTTATCCAGCTATCCATCTGTGTTATTGATTTTTTTTTCCCTCTCTGTAGAGTTTCATCTTTCCTCCACTTTTCTGTAGAGCGATGGAGAGAGAGAGTGAGTATGAGAGAGAAAAGAGGGGCGAGCAAGGGGCAGAGATCTGAGAGCTGGTAGGGGTTTGGGGGTGAAGAGATGGAGGAGTGGAGCAGCGGTGGGGCATCTGAGGGTAGGGGTGTTGAGGTTGGGGGGGGCTCAGCCTGGACTATGGATGAGCACAGAGAGAGAGAGAGAGAGAGAGAGAGAGACGCACTCTTGGAAGTGTTGGAGCTTTTTCCTCTCTCTCTTCGTTT
Organism: Aulostomus chinensis; assembly: GCF_037954235.1. Lineage (NCBI taxonomy): Eukaryota > Metazoa > Chordata > Actinopteri > Syngnathiformes > Aulostomidae > Aulostomus > Aulostomus chinensis. Next base: position 25,888,193 of record NC_141328.1, on the reverse strand, counting down.
CTCTCTGCTCTCAAGGGAGCGCCCCCATCCTCCTCCTCCTCCTCCTTCTTCTCTCCTTCCTCCTCCATCCTGCTTGGAGGCGCCTCTGCAACACACACTCCACTCGCCACCCCCCCTCTGCCTCTCGCTCCGTCCGCCTGCCTGCCGTCTCTCCTTCCCGGGGGGCCTGGGCAGTGCTGGCGGCGCAGCCGTGATTTGCAGGAGATTTGTCTAAGTGAGAAGCAATTAGTGCGCCTAAGCACTGCTAATGTATGCATGCTGGGGCTGCCTCCGCCCCGCGCACTTGGCTGTGCCAGGGCCAGGCCAGGCTGGGGCACCTTTGGTGTTCTTGCTCCCTGTCTCCCCTTTTCTCTTTTCATCTGGAGCTGTCACGTTGCTCTTATTCCCCTTCAGATGACCCAGTCCTTTCTGATTCTATTAGCATGACAATTAGCGGACCACAGATGCTAAAGTATGTTTGTATTTATCACATCCCTTCATTGCAAATATTCAAATGTATGTCTCTGTATACCTGACTTTTCCAGAAGGTGCCAAGGTAACGGTGGGTTGTGATCTTTCTAAACCATCTGAGCTTGATTGAGGTTTATGGAGGTGAACTCTGACCTTCATCATCTTCAACATGTGTGTCTATTGTAGATTTTAAGGGAGGCTTCAATGAGCCTGGAATTTTAAGTGAGTGAATGAGTGATGGTGAAGAGTAGCATAATTTGCGTGGTGTAATCCATCCACGCACTGGAGTATTACACTCAAACAAAGATACACACAGTACTAACACACATACACAGCAAAGTGGAACATTGGTGGGTGGTAGGATTCCCTTTGAAACTTGCGGTGTAAAAAAGCTTGTTTGTGAGCGTGCACGCATGAGGGACGTTCTGCATGATGCGACGCCCCCAACCACTTGAGGATGAACTTTGCCCTTTGCTACACGTTCACACTCTCTTAGTCAGACAAAAACAAGATTAAGTTTGCTCATCTTTACGCAGCGCTGACTGCCTTCCAAGTGGGAGCCTACATGGACCGTGGGTGGCTTTGGAGCGAGGTGCTCGTTAATTAAAGATAGGCTAATTACTGCCGCTTCTAAGCCTGGCTTTTGCAGCACTGATAAGAGGATAATCCTAGAGAGAAAGGCAGAGATCGAAGTGGTCCCTGGTAGACCGGGCCTCCTGCTTGACTGGGCCGAAACAAAATGCACTCCAACCCCCTCTCCGGTTGCTGCTTCTATAAAGCTCAGGACATAACCAGAGAGTATAGAATATTCAAGCAGGCTGCACCGCAGCAGGAAGAAGCTTGCATAAAAGGTTAAAAGACGGCAGCCATCACTTGTTGTGTCTGTGCTTGTTTGTTCATTTGAATCAGACTGGCTTAGGTCAATGCAGGCACACATTCCCATACACACGTAGGCAGACATGTAAATAATCACATTTACAATCCACCTCACACTCGCATGACTGAAAGGTTGCATGACCCGACTATCATTCACGTGTCTCTAACCCATATTTTGTCATGAGGAGTTGGCCATTAGCACTTGCTGGGCTGTTCCCATATGCTCGGACTCCACAAATCTATAATTCAAGGGTGGCAGATGTCCCTGTGCATTATTCATGAGTGCCGTTCCATGCCGGGCTAGCAAGTGAGCCAGCGGCAGAACCGTCACAAGGCCCTTGCATATAGAGGGTCTCTTCTATGTTGACCTGTGAGTGCACCTTCCTTGCAACTCCTTTCAGCAAATGGGCCACAGCATGCTTTACAGAGATGGAGTATTTCATGTCTCTCTGAAGCAGACAGACAACATAATCTCACCAAAAGGCGGTGATGGTCTTCTGCTTATTGGCTTCAACTGTGATATTCATGAAACAGGTTTTGTATATTAGTCACAGGAAATGTTATGGTTTGTAAAATGTGTTGCGTCTTCTGTGGATCTGTAGGAGGTCTGTCAATTTGAAAAGAAGTAGCGTTACTTTAGACCGCAGTCGAGATGTGTTGGTTGTTCTTGCATCAATTTTGACCTTTTATAAAATTCTCTTGCACATCACCCATTCTTATTAAAGTGAAACGACACCCTTTTTTGTCTGTGGGGATACACTTCTTTTTAAGAGTTCACCAAAGACGGACTTTTTTCAGTTAATTGTTGTGGTATATGCAGTAGTCATGCAGATGGTTACAAAGGAGATTATGTTTTCAGTGCAGTTTATCAATTAGCAGGGTTGCACAAAAACTACCAGGCCGATTTCACATAACTTGGTGGGTACATACACTATTTTAGTTTCCCTTTTGGAACATTGGAGGATTAGACATTTAATGGACTGCCTGTTTAGAAGTTATAGTGGGAGAACCAGTGAAATGACTCAGACAAACTAGCTCAAAAACTTTCACTCTTCAAACATACATATTTACTAGAAAATTGGCACTATGATCTAAGCAAAAATATTTATGTGTCTGTATCCATGACCCTCCAAAGTTAAATGACATGGCTAATTCAGTATAAACTAAGCAGTTATTGTTACCACGGCAACCTGTAACTGCAGTCGAAGCTTCAAACTGATACATAGGACTGCTTATTTGATATTTGTGGGGACTTTGTCTTTCGTGGAAAGTATTTCCTCGAACAACTGTTGTTGGCAAAGTCTGGCAATGGTCCACAAATGCAGTAAAATTATTCTTGCTTCTTATTGGAAAGGCTGCAGAAATGTCAAAGACTCCACAATGGAAATACAAACAAACTATCTGCATGGCTGCACGCACCTTGAGGTAAGTGAGAAAACTCTTCTTATTTGGGTTTCAAGCTCCTCATCAGTTTTTATTACACATGGGATGTGCTGCAGAGAATATTCTTGCTTTTGAGCGGAGGAAGAGGTCAGAGTTTGTGAGTGTGCGTGTTGCGTCTACACAGTAAATCACGCCTACATACCTGGAGGAGACAGCAGCATTGTGTGTCAATACCCTCAAAGAGTGGGAGATAACGTGCACACACACACACACACACACACACACACACACACACACACACACACACACACACACACGATCACAAACTGCCGCCAGTGCAAAGCCTGGCCGGCGCTGAACCGGCAACTTGATACCTCCTCCGGAGCCCTGTGGACGGGTAGAGTGGGTGTGGGAGACAGGCTTCCATGAAGTCTGTCCCGCCGGTTGGCAGTAACCTGAGCTCCCAGTAGACGGCCGCGGTGCCTCACATTGAAGCCGGGAGAAGTGTGTGTTTGTGTGTGCGCTGTGAGTGTGAGTGAGACAGGACGGTTGACATGCAGCCACATGCTTGTTACCACACTTAGGATCAGGCGTGTGTGTACGTACAAGCACACAAATACACTAATGGTAAGGCCTTGCTGTGACTCTTTCTCACAACTTCACACACACACACACACACACACACACACACACACACACACACAGCTAAATCATTCTAACGTTTCGTCCTCTCCCTGAAATTGATACTGATGACAAGATGACAGAACCTTTGTCACCGTGTCACCAGCTTTTCTCTCCTTCAGGCTTTAAACTTTTCTTTAACATCTTCGCCCTCTTTACCCTCCGCGAGCTTCCAACGTGACCGTCATCCAAAACATCTAAGACATCAGTGAGCAGAAAAACTGCCGTCAGCTGCCATATTGCTTGCTGTTGCTGCCAGGATGCTGCCCTTTACGGATGTGGGCGCATTGTGTGCAATTTTGGAGCAGTTTTGGGGGGTTGAAGATGAGTGAGGCAGAGGGGGGTCATACTTGCCTCTGGGTTGGCAGAGGGACAGGAGCCCCTTGTGTGGTGGCAGTGGGTGAGGAGGTTAACTGAGCCACAGCAGAGCCAAGACTCTTCTCGGGATATTGACAGGTTGGAACCTGAGGGCTCCTGCAGGATAGGAACACACTGCCAGAGGCTTGATTACCACCACCGCCTGCCTGCCTCGGAGGGAGGGAGGGGGATGAGAGGGAGCAAGGGATGAAGGGGCGAGTAGCGATGATGGAAGGAGTGGGTGAAGAGAAGACTCTGAGATTTGTTCCTGCAAAATGGCTGGGAGGCCTAATCATCCATGTCATGAGAGTGATTGAGTTGATACAAGTGAAATCAGTATCATCATAGGAATTCTTTTCTACTAATGATAGATCTATACAGTATATCATAAAATGGATAATTAAATCACATTTAGAATAGAATAATTGAATAAACTGTTATTGTTGTTATACAACTGCAATGACAATTCAAAGGAGTTACATTAAATATCATAGCAGATGAATATAAAAGGACAAAGTTTAGCTTTTGTTGTAGCACCACCATCTTTGCGGAGCTCCACTTTGCTGCTTGCACTCAGCAAGGAGCCAAGTGTATGGTCTGTGTGGTTCAGGGTCATTTGCCATGGTAACGGTGCTCCAGGTCATAGGGTGATTGGCTTAGCTGCCGAGGGTGCTGGCAGCTGTTTGTTGATGCACTGATAAGGATGACCTACCCCTGACCTCCCCACAAATCAATAATGCCTCCTTAAACTGTCATTTGTTAGTGTTTGCTCATGCTCGGCTGTCTTGATTGGGGAAAATCGAAGTGGGGCTTTTCAAGACTGAAAACAAAATATGCTTAAAAACTGTTATGAAACAATAAGAAGAGACTGACTTGTCTGCCAGGGCTTTAGCATATCCCAAGAAAATATGAAGGTGAGTGAGCATTTGTCAGCATCGATGAATATGAATTTTGTAAATTTCCAGTCACACTATGATTTCAGAAAATACTCTTTGTTGTGTGTTTCTAGAGAGGGAGTCCCTCCAACGCAGGAAAGCCTTTAAACAGCTTCTTCCTGTCACTTTACCTCCTCTTCATTGCACTTTTGTGTTTCTCCTTTCACCCCCTCATTATCGCTTTCACTACTCATCATCCCCAGTGTGGCCTTTGAGGTTGCTGTGCTCCTCAAAGGCTGCTCAGCAGGTCTGTGTGGGCTCATGATATATCATATTTTTCTTTTACCACTCAAATCTCCATTCTGGGGTCACCCTTTTCCACTCCCCCACACAGGGAATCGCCTCATTGAAAAGCGTTGTGGTTGAGTTGGTGGGTGGTTGCACTGAAATGTTACAGTCTTAGTGACAGGATATGGTGTTCTGTTGGTTCCCAAAACTTACCGGCCAAAATTCAGTAACTGCCAGCTAGAGCATCCTGATTACGGAGTATCACGGGTCATTTACTTCTTTTCATGGTGGGCGGAGTGACTCTTCTCACAGTATTGGTGCCTGCAAATCGACACGTTTAATTTATCAAATCTTTTGCAGCCTTTTGAGTTTTTTTTACTTTATCTAAATAGGGCACTATAAATATGATTCTACATCATATTTAGGTTATATATAAAATCTCAATATGATATTACAGATGCAGTGATAGGATTTTGAGATCTCAGTTTGGAAGGAGAGTTCATTCATCCTGCCTACCTCTGCTACCAACGGTTGACATCAATGCCGAGTGGGCATGTGCAGTTTTGTGTAGAATGGGACCGTCTGATTCATGTAACCACATTCAAAAGATTGACCTGGTATGTTTTGGACACTAAAAGATTTGTTCAAAATAATAAGATCTTTTATATCCACACCAGTCTTGTTACCCAGATTTGGTTTCTGTTTAGCTTGGGTATGAAGCAGCTGTAGACAACTGATACTTGCAGTAGATTGTATCTTATCGAATTTCTATACACTGTATTCATGACTAAATGAATAATGACAACCCCTTTTGATTTATTACTTTGATCTTATTTTTACTGTATCAATTTTTCAGAAAAGCTCAAACTTAAAACTTGCCCTCTCTTTAGTTTATGTAAGATGATAATGTTTCAACAAAAGTGATAAATAATGAGTCTATTTATTGCTAAAATACATGGTAGAGTCCATGCAACACTTGTTTTCCATGAAAAAAGGGATGTCCCTACAAATAAACACATTTCCTGTGGAATCTTAATCTGACGGATAGAGATAGAAAGATAAGAGGCACATGATCAAAGAAACAGCATCACTGAAGAAACTTGTTACCAAACTATTTTAATATAACCAGCGGTAAGTGTGTTGTCATGGGTCTTATCAAAGCAACAACTAATTTAGTTTCGGGTTATGTAAAAAAAACCTCTTCTAAAGCAGTGCAGAAGTTATAAATGCACAATAACATATAGGACGAATAGACGCAGGTGAAGATAATAGCAGACTAACATTTTAACATACCTGAAGATGTAAAACACTCCAAAAATGTTTGATGTTGGCCCTGCATATCTGTTAAAGACGCTGCATCAGGTCAGCGGGACAGCTACAAACCGCATCAGTTGTCCATCTAAAAAGCTGAATTTCAGTTTTGGCACTGACCCCAAATAGTTGTTAAACAGCTTATTTAATATTTTGTCATAGCAGGACACAGATGTCATTAAAAACCTAGATAATGATGGCATTTCATTGAGTCGACCCAGTTCTGGTACTACGATGTTGGCTCTCATGTGGATCACTGGGGCAATGAACGGAACTGAGCTTTCATGTTTTTATTAATTCAGTTTAACCGTCCTTGTTGATTAATAACTGATCAAAATCAATGTCTCTAATTTTATCTTTGACTAGCTTTTATTCCGTCATTCTACTTCTTCTTGTGTTTCATGTTCTTTGCGCACTCACCCTCCTGTGATTTGTCTGTTCTCTGTGCTCCTCTATGCTCCAGGAGGCTCTACTACGTCCTTGTTATTTTCAGTCATAGCAGCTACTTTCCTTCCAGCACCTCATCCTCTTGTTCCAGACCCAAACCTGTTGGAGCTGCTGGAATTAAACATGTCACTTCCTGTTTGCCACAGTATTTATAAAAGGTTGCTTCTCTACTCAGAATGAATGACATTGTACCCACATGTATGTTATATTAATTGGTATGAAACAGATAATTATGAGGAAATGTTTCAAAGATTATTAGTGTAACTGGTTATGATGTCACTGTCCCACCACATGTTCATCTTTAAGCTCCATCTGAGACCTTGAAAGCTTTTAGCAGCGCTAAACTACATTATAGTTCTTCCTCTGAGCTGTGTCAACAGTCAGTATACATGTGGTTGATTGTGTGTGTGTGTGTGTGTGTGTGTGAGTGAGTGTGTGTGTGTAAGTTGCAGTATATTATCTCCATAATTTGGCTGTCGTGGCATTGGGAGGGCCACATCGTGGCCGGGGCTGCGTGGAGCAGCAGCACAGGAAACGCGTCAAAGCGCTCAGAGCTAACTGAAACCAGATGTCTGAGGCTACCGACTGGGGGATTCTCACCGTGGAACAAGAGTGTCAGCTGGGGAAGTTCACTTCCCCCAAACTGTTTCGCTGTCTCTCCAAATCTGTTGTTTTTGGGTTATTTTCTTTTTTTTTCTTCTTTATGTCAAAACTACCTTATGTATCAGCTGTTTGAGACTAAGGCAGCTGAAAGACAACAGGGGTGGAGAGGAATAAAAAGGCAGCACCTTACATTCTTATTAGAAAATATTCATATCTGCTGTTAGGGTTCATCTCGTACAACTTCACTGATGTAACTCAGCACACTCTTTTTACTACGCCATCTCTTTGAAGCTCTTCATAGTGGGAGATGGCCTGCTTTCTATGCCTGAGAGCATTGCCTGCCCTCCTCTGCTTCACTGCCCCCTGACTTTCTCACACATATACAATACCGACACACATGCACATTTAAGAACACGTGCACACACACTTACTCTGCCTTACTCACTCATGCACAGCAATCATAAATGGAACGTGCACACACATGACGACCCCTGCACTGCTGACGCCGTGTGTGCAGCTGCGCCTCCAGTCTTCCCGGGGCGTCTCAAACCTCGCCTTAGTCTTACCCCTTTGCCACTGGCAGATCCCCTAACACAGGCGACTAGGCAACAGCAACAACAACACACACCCACACTCTCCCGCGGTGACAAGTGTTCTGCAATATCAACTTCCAACTGACAGAAAGACTGACAAACAACAACGGCTTGTGTGGTGCAGGACAATGATTACAGAGGCTCATAAATATTGGTGAGTGGGCTGAGAGTGTGGAGATGTATGTCTATCTGTGGCAGTAAAATAAAAACTCCATCAGTGTTTGGTCAGAGCTATTTTTCTTTGCTGATTGGAGGTGAAGCAGCAAAGCCATACAGCTCTGGGTGAGAGCGGCTTTCAGCAGGCTGTTATCGTCTCACACACACACACACACACACACACACACACACACACACACACACACACACACACACACACACACTGTCCCCTCTGACCTAGGCCATTTCCTGCCCCTGGCTGATCTATTGGCTGAATCTTGCCCTGTGACTGTAGAGGAAAAAGAGGAGGGGAAAGAACATGTGTGTATATGTATGCTTGCGGTCTGTCCCAGCAAATCGATATCCGTCTCGAAACTGGGAGCTGTGCCTGACCCCTGGCTGACCTTGCTCAGCATTGGTGGTTGGGGTTCATTCTTTTGTTGGGGTCTGAAAACGTGAGAGGCACATTGAGTTTAACCCCTCGCTAATAGCTGCAGCTCTAGAAACGTGTTGAAAGTCCAGATTGAAATGTGCTGTAGCAAAGTACAGTGGCACACCGGAGAACAGTAACAGACCTTCATGGAACCTGTGTGGTTTTTAAGCATCCTTACCTGTTGTGTTTCGAAGAAACAAAGTTCACTTCAGTTTTAAGTTTTCTATGGATGACCCTGTTGTGCTCAAGGCTGAGATGCTAAAAGTCTGTCAGATTGTGTGTCTGTATGTGTGAGAGCAACACTGAACTTGCCTTGACGCTAGTTGGACTCAGCCTTGCGTGTTGTTGGTGTGTGCTGATAGAGGCTCCCGCTCCGAGGCTTAGCGTGGCTGCGGGTGCTAGCTGCCGCCGGCACTAATTGAACCCTGCCGCTAAGGTAGAGGGGGGGGGGCTGTCAATGAGGGGGAGAAAAAAAGAGAAGAAAGAAAAAAATAGCATGGTGAGGGCGAAGTGCCCCTGGGGGGTTGGGTCCCTGCCTGCCTGCCTGCCTGCCTGCCTGCCTGCCTTTCGTTCTCCAGCTCCCCCCCCCCCCCCCCCCCCGCCCGTCTAAATAGCCGTGCCGGCGCTCCAGGGCTTCCTGCGCCTTATCTGCTGATAATTGGGCACTGGAGCTCCACAGCTCGCTTATGAAATATAGATTCCTGACGGAGGGGAAGGATGGGGGGAGGAGGTAAGGTTGTGGAGGGAGTGTGCAGTCAGAGAAAAGCCCCTGGTCGTATCAGAGAGTGTGGAGCCTTGTGAGCTGTGTGCTGTTGCTCTCGCTTGTTTTGCAAACACAGCTCGACTAGTTAGGGAGAAGGCCTCTGAGCCACCACTCACTCTGTCATAGACAATTAAAAAGCCACACTTTGTTCCTATATTGTTTTTGCACCAACTAGGTTCAATCAGCCATAAATTGCGGGGGTGAGTTGTTGTGTAGCTTATCGCAGAGAAGTCATCAGAGCAATGCCAAATGTGTAAAGCTGAATTTTCCTATATGTAAATCAAAGTTCTCTTTACAGTTCCCTCAAAACGTCATAGACAGCATGTTTGCATTCTCCAGACTTGGTAGCCTAATGAGTTGCCTGAGCAGTTACGGTGCCTTTTAAGCATCCTCTGATGAGGGTAAGTTATGAATATCAGTATTCTTGGTGTATGAATGGAAGCGGATGTTATTTGCCTGCAGCAAGGCTGCGATGCTATCTGCAGTCTCATGGGGGCATGTTATTAGATCACAACATGGAGACCAAATCCCAGAGAGACAGGGAAAACTCTGCTGGGTGCTCAGCACAACATGGATCCATCTTATCCAAGGCTACTTTCCTTTTTTAGCTTTGAGCAGCATTGTTCATTTAGAGATTCATTTCATAACAGCGATGTTATCTGTTTAATGCGGCTTCAAATTATATGTTTTTAATAATAGTATATCATTTGTCGGGAGCTGATAGAGGCCAAAAACAGATTTAAAGAGGGATGAATAGTGTTCAGAAAAAAAACTTCAAATAGCAGTTGATCCTTGATGACTTCTGCAGTGGAGGCAGAGGTAGTCACTTCACCCTGGAATCCAACCCACACCTATGGGGTAGCAAACATGCTCATGGACCCCAACGCCAAAGAGCCAGGCTTGATGGTATGGTAGCCAGAGCATGTTTAACCTTGGTGACGGCAGTCCATCACAACCATATTAGCCTAAAAGTAATGAAGTGTCAATCATGGGTTTGTGAGGTATTTCTACCTCATGTGGCAAACAAGCCAGTTACTACAGGTTTAAAATGATTTTATTACCTAATTTGAAAAACAAAGGATTTCCAATAAATGAACATTTTGAATGATTAAATGCGATGCATGAAGGGGAGTGTCAGTCTGTCAAGGTTGTGGTCTTATTTGCCCTTGAATACACAACAGTTTTGACCAAAAGGCTATAGGCAGGTTAGCATTGCTAGGTGTAGAATAATCATTTGAGAAACTTCTGGATTCAAGAACTGCTACAACTACTGCAAACTATTAAAACAAGTTATGCTAAGCATATCACATAGTCTCCATGTTGGAAGTGCAGTTCAAGCACAGACTCACAGAAGCAGGTCTGTGCATGTCCCAATTAGCCAGCGAGTGGCTGGGTTAATGATTAGGCGGCTACCTGCTACTTTACTGTGAGAGTAGGAATATGAGTCTTTGGGGTCTTGATTGGCTGCATACAGCCTATATAGCAACAAGCACATGACATTTTTGAAGTTAAGCATAGGTCTTGACTGAAATAGTGGTGCAGTAGTGAGTCCATTATGGCGTCTTCCCCCATAAGTTGAACTACATACACATAGGAAGAGATGAGGAGCAATGTGGTGACCTGAGACCAGCAAATGTCAATGAACTTAAATGACTGACGTTGACAGGGGAAGTCACGGCTAGTCATGGGAATTGAGGTGACGAACAATGGAAGTGGAGAACACTGTTGACCAATGGAGGAGAAATATGGGACATACTGCTGTATACAAGAGGGTTACCAAGGTAACCAGCGCCTGGAGCGACCAACTGCATGTGACAAAGCAACAACGAATCCTTATAGGCGCAAAGCTGTTTTATGTTATATAGCTTAAGGCAATCGTTAATATTTTCATATCATCATGTCGTTACTGAGGCTACTAACAGTCATTCGTGCTCATGCCACTGTAGCAGGAGCATGAATGACTTCATTTTAGTGTTAAACAGAGTGGTTGATTGGCGTCAACATTTTATTTAAAATAAAACATTAAAAAGAAACTCCTGGGCTCATAGCTTATGTCTTCTTCACTGAAATGACTGACTCAGTGTGTCTGTGCTCAGAACACTATCATTACAGTGTCATGATCCGTTTGATATTATCATCTTATCTTTAATATCACGATAATCACCGAGCAGGGTGTTGGTGAACAGGCGTATGAAAAACAAAGATGTGGGGTGTCAGATGATCCGTGGATTAGAGTTGTCAAACTGGTTTGTAAGATGCAACCGTCAGTGCCAGGCTTTAGTACAAACCAGGCTCAGCAGATTAACACGTCACTTTACCAGAAACATCACAACTGATTGTTAGATTTGATTATTTTTGTAACAGATTGGTTCTGATTGTTAGTTGTTAAAATTCTCATAATAATTGTATTGGAAAAAGCAAATGTTTATTATTACCGTCCATCAACTGTAACTTCATTGTCAAACTTACCACAGGACCCTACAAAATTTCTCACCTTTTGGATGTTTTACCCCTACCTACTTCAATTTATTGGATATAAAGTATTGGTCTTGGTTTGGGCAGCTCGCCCCCCATGCTTTATTTCCCTTGGACCACAGGGGCCTAATTGGTCAATAGTAATTGCAGTTCCCTGCGCTATTATAGCCCAGACAAATTAATTTCAATTACAATTAGCATGGAGGCCCAATTGCTGATTTATAGCCTTGTTTTCATTCCCATGCGGCCCTCCATGAATTAAATCACCCCCATGCTGCCTAGTGTAATCTTCGCTTCATCTACCTGCCATGTCCATCACCCTGCTGTACATTCCTGGATGCCTTCCTCTCTTCCTACCCTGGCTAACTCCTGTCCTCCTTCCGTCTGACTGCAGGGAACAAGCATGTCCTTAACTCACACCTGACAAAGCGAAGGGCTGCACATCAACTCAGTGCTGGCGCGTTAGAATGCCAAACATTTATCATGTGTAATAATAAGCAGGTGTTGCTCGGGAAAGACATATGAAAGGTTCAGGTTCTTCTCAGATATTGTACCTTACAGTAGGTATACCACAATGACCTTTCCAGAATATGATCCTGAAGAATTCATAGTTTAGAAATACTTTTCAGCATTTAAAAATACACAGGCAGGATACACACCTAATAAATGAAATCCATTGTTTTCGCCTGACTCATGCTAAGTATCTACAGTGTATTTGTGCTGAAGCCTTGTAAGCAGGTTAAGCTTCTTAGTTTTTAAAATTACAAGCAACAAACTCTCTTATCCTTCACTTCACATTTGGCCATCATCAGGTTGGGAGCCTATTTTGGATAGTCTGGAAACTGTTTGGGGGAGAGCAGTGTCTCTGCGCTGCTGCTCCTCTGCTGTGTCATAGACTGAGTCATCCAGGGCCAGACGTTTCCACTGGGACAATGTACCAATCTCTGGTGGCCACACTCAAGCTTGTTTATACAACCTCATCTGCGACCCTGTGGATATGGCAGCTGTTCTCTTGCGTCGAACCTCGGTCCCCTTTCCTGGTTCTTCACCCTTCAACTTGGAGACCTGGCAAGTGTTTGTGTGGGTTGGTGTGAAGGGAAGTAGTGACCAAGGCAGCGCCGCCTGAGTGGAAAGCCAATGGATTCAGTGGGCCAATGAAAACAGAAGACAGTGTGCTTCTCTGGGCAGACTAAACATCTGTTCGGACAACATCCTGACTGAATCTCCGATGGGTGGGCATGTGCAAGCATGTGCATCTGAACATACTGTCTTTTTTTAAAAATTTAGATTCGTCTCTTACCGTCTCAAGCAAAAGGGAAAGAACTTGAATTTTTTGGGGATATCAGCAAGATTTGAATCTGTTTTTTTAGACCATGACTGGAACTACTAAACTACTCCTGAATAAAGTATTTGCAGACTTCTCAGTGATGATTTAAGGGTTTCATGTCATCCCTGTAGTCCAGACTCCCTTTAGAAAGTCACAAATTTTATTGCAGCAATAACTGAAAATCTGCCTGCTCAGTCCATCTGTCTGTCAGCATGATTACACAACAACTATCAGACTGTTTTGTCAAATCTTGGTCAATGAGTGCATTATGGGTCATGGAAGAAGCAATTAAATGAGGGTGTAGAGCTGTTAAACATAAAACTGCATTCTTGTTCCTCCGTGCAGCCTGCTGTGTTAGGTTATCTGCTTGCCCATCCCATTTGCGTTCAGTTCCACTGTTCACTTGGACTAAAAGATGAACTGATTACTTCTGGTGAACACTGGTCATAGTTACTATGATTGCAAAAAGCATATTTTTGGTCTAGTGAATGGGATGTTTAACTAACACCTCAAGGGATTTCTTCAGAATTTTCAAAGACTCATTTGTAAATTGTAAGAGTTGGTTGTCAGAGGTCACTGTGACTACCAAAACTCTAGATTGCAAATGTCTACTAGCATTAGATAGTAGAGTGATGATATTTCGTATTCAAAAAGTATACTTCATTATGATATCACAATGTTCCGATTAACACTTCGCTTGGCATTACTCAAGGTACTTGACTTCTCGAGGGAATAATGAATAAAGTTGTACTTTGCCAAAAAGGTTTCAACACCACATGACAGTTTGAGCAAACATGGACATAAACTCCAACTACACTGGTATTTGCATAAATAGATGAGGTGGTTATTCTAGAGTTACACTGGTCTTGGCGGAGGGTTGCACTCTGATTGCTCAGCTGGTTTTAGAATGTTCTTAACCAAAAATACCTACATGTAGTACCTTGGTCACATTAACTGTTTAATGTGTTGAAGCTTTTTTTTTTCTTTTTTCATTCGATAAGCAATCAGTTAGTGATCATTGCTGATCTCCATCTTGGCCAATGTGAAGTGTATTTTCAGCTTTTGCCCCTAAAAAAGTTAAACGCCTTGTGATTTTTGGCCACTTTCAGTCAGTGGAGAAAATGCCTGACAGTCACAGACAAGCACAGACTGAATTTGACTGCTCAAATTGGTGTATTTCAAATCTAGACAAAGTTTTACTTAATTCCGACCAGTCCCTGCACTCTTTATTCCTTTTTCTGTAAATTTTACTCAGATTTAAACTTCTGCCATCCAAATTGGCCCTCACTTCTCTTTGTATTGCAATTTTCAGATCTGCATTATTTAACACTTGGATGCTGAGTGATGAGGTTCATTTTCTTCTTTCCCCACTGAGGAGGTGGTGCCCTGTCTACAAACAACTGTTACCCATTGGATGAGCAGAGAGGGCAAACAGGGAGTCAGCAATTGCAACCCAATAGCGCTTGCTAGTTTGAATGCCTGTCGCTCCTTTTTCATAGAACATAGGCTGTTGACCCCAGTTCGCTAGAGTCTTCTGTCCTGGGTTATCCTCTCCAGCTGTTTCCGGGGTCACAGGACTTGTTTTTGGTCTCGTTGTGTTTGGGGATTCCACCTGAAGGCCTGACTAGTGATGCTATATTGCGCCAGCGTAGTATGTGGCTGGTTCATCCTCATTCCCTCCAGGTCTCCTCTTCTGTGGGTTCTAGGCCTGTTCTCTTTTGAGGATCATTGTTGCCGATGTTATCTGGCATGTGGATGTTCAACATCTGCCTCTGGCAGCTGTTGCTGGTTATTTCCATTTACTATGATCTTTACCCCACAAGACTGAGATGATGGCAGCATGTTCTCCAGTACTGTTTGTGCTGATTTTACTATGGTTTGTTGTGGACTGTAAAATTAAAGCATAATTGACAGACAGCAAGCAGATGCCAGCAGAGATCATCACATCACCAGGATCAATTTGGACAACTATCTCAGGAGAGAGGAGGTGGGGGGTGGGGCATACAGGCTATAAGCTAAGCTAAGGCTATGCTGCACAAACTACCTGCACAGCTATATGTTAGGCAAACATGATATTTCACCAACACAATGGGAAAGGAAAGACTGAGGGTTACTTCACAGTGGGGCTCGAGGAACTGCATGCATTCTGATTGTGACTTAGCCATAGCAGCGCTGTGGAGCTAACAGCCAGCGATCTGCCAGCAATAGAGAGGACATGCTGTTGACTGAACTTTACTGCGCAATATACTCATACTTCACATTCGTTTACTTGCTTCAGCCATATTTTACCTTCTATTCTTAATTCTCTGTCCCGTTGATGTGCTCTTGTGTTGAATGAAACCATAGTATGATTGTGACCCTTTTGTGCTACTTCCTGTCTTGTTCTGTTAGAATTTATTATTAGCAATGTTTCTGTCTGTATCTCTGATGATGGAATTCTTGTCACTGTTGTAGCCAATAGTGATAGTTACTCTCAGCATTCCGCCATGTTCTTCTGGTCAGGAAGCCCGTGGTTGGCAATGCGTGACCATGAACTTAGGGGTCGTAGCTTCTGTAGACGCACTGAAGGGAGGGGTTTGTTTTGCTGTTGAGTTTGAATATCAACAAGCCTGATCCAGGATGACTGACTCTACCTTCAAGACTCCCAACCCTCCAACAACACAGGAAGCTGTCAGATAAGCAGAGGAGAGACAGAGAGAGAGAAAGAGAGAGAGAGAGAGAGAGGGAGAGAGAGATGAATGTTGTCTCTTCTGCTTCTGAAGTATTTATGAGGATCTTCCAAGACTGAACTGTCAGACCAGGTGGAACTTATTTCCCCTGCTGAAGCTGTGAGGTATTTATACATCACAACATTAAGGGCAGTGGAAAAACTGGCCCTAAAAATGAGCGCAACTGATTTTTTTTCAGATCCTGGCTTCCTGGTCAGAGCGATGGTCTCATATTAAACTGATCAAACCATGGTAATCCTCGCAGTATGACATCACCAGCAACTGGTCGTATGTCTGTCATACAAAACAGCCATGTAATCAAACCAACTCTCCATTCCCTTCTTGATTTATTAAAGCATTCACAATTTGCTTCTCTGCCTCTCAAACCCTCACATTCTTATTCTGAAACATGTTTACACGCACACGCGCGCACACACACACACACACACACACACACACACACTACCCTGAGAGGGAGTACTGTATTGGGTTTTCTTCAGGAAGTGCGGCTCCTCCAAAGCTCTGGTCAGATGAAAGGCGAAGAGCTGTATCGATCGGTGCAGAGTGGGGGGGGGGGATGGGGGGGGGTGTTGCTGGAGCTAACATTCTGTGTATGTGTTGGTGGGGATGGGGGGAGGAGAGGGAGGGCAGAGCCTGTGGTGTGTCTGCTTGATGCGGGGCTGCCAGCCAGGCGAGGAGCAAAAGGCCAGAGGGGTACTCGGGGCTGAGGAGGAGGAGGGTGGGGGCAGGGAGTTGTCGCTGTGGCCCCGTGGCTCGACCACAACCCCCTGGCTCCTCTGTGGAGAATGTACAGCACGCACACACAAACACGCATGCATGCACACACAACGCCAGCGCCAATCTGCTGTTGTTGATGAGAGCTGTCAGAGAAAGAAACAACATGGCCATGAATGAGAGAGCAAGCTGACAAACATTTTAACCCGTTGTTTTTTTACTTTTCGGACTGAGAATCTCTTCCATGTTTACAGTAGATGCACCAGTCCACTACATTTTTGAATATCTTACTTGGAGAGGTCTATACATGTTTCTCAACAAAGCCATTTTTAATTGAACAAAGAACTACAGGGCTCTGGTGGAAAGCATACCAAGGTGATATGATGTCGTCAGATCCAATTCCAGATCAATTCCAAACTTGAATCGATTGTTCCACAAGCCAAGTTCCACCCTTCATCCAAATTTAATGAAAATCAATCAAATTTTTAAGTTATCCTGCTAACTAAATAAAAACTAAAAAAAATGCATATCAATACAACAATATATCATTGTCATTTTTTAAATTTAAATCAAGGAATATCTGTTAAGAAGATTATGAATTAGAGTACATTCCAGCTTTTAGAACTTTATGGTTTCAATAGTATACATACTTTGGTAAATTCCAAAAAGCTTTGAGCGTCAACATGCTGGCCTAGTTGCTTTAACACGTCTGTAAGAGTCTATATTTACCGTGTACAGTATGCTATGTTTTTATCTGCCTTATACAGATAATTAAAAAAGCACGGTGAAAACTATGTAACTGTTCTGACAGAAAGTTGTTTTTTCAGTTTTCATACTTGAATATGCACAGAGAAATAATAGGCAAACATTCAGCTTTCAAACAGCAGCCACTGAAAATTTCTGTGTAGAACATTAACCTTTGACTCCTCCTTCTTACTATTAGCATTACATTATATCACCATGGGCACTTCATAATTGAAATGATATTCTGGATGGATTTATCAAATGAATAAAATGTTACCCACTTGACAGACTTATCATTTCAAATCTCAGAATCCTGTTATGCGAGTCGCTACTGGCTCAGTGGAGTCTGCCTGCACCTCCCACCGGAAACAACTCGTGTCAAACTCACTACACTCTTTGGAGGCTGCAGTTGGTTTGACCTGCGTGTATAGAAAAGTTTTTGCTCTTTATGGACAAAGATCTAGAAATGGACAAGTCAGTTGGCTGCAGCATGTATAAATTCTCCTTCAGTGCCTTATCAGATTCATTTGAGCCAACACAGAACCATTTGCGGACGTGAGCTGGCTGCGCCCGACCCTCTGTGCTTTGTACCCCGGGGGAGAGATCGGCCAGGGCGGCTCGCTAATTGAAATGTGTTGGCGACTCATCGACGTCTCGGCTGCAGTTTCAGGCTATTTCGAACCGCAGTGCTGATTGCTGGTTTCACATCACACAGAGAGGAAAAAATCAATAGTAGCTGGGAGAGCTCAGGTTTATTCTTTGCAAGCAGACATTAATGCTTTGCAGAGGAGGTTTTGATATTTATCGTTCGTCATTTTGTATGTGCAGATCAGCCTAAACTCCGGAATATATCTAAATTCCTGAGAGTGATAGCTGACAACCCTTGTGTTTCCAAAGATGACTGTAGTTTGAATATCTAGAAAATTGGACGTACAGCTGGCCAGGCCAAGGTGACTTTTTCAGGTTTATAAAAAACTTTTTTTGCGTGGTTTCAACAGTGAGATAGAACTCCTGACCCGTGTTATATCCAAGCTGTCTTGTTAGGGAAAAGTGTCTTGTGTGTTCACAAGGACTTTTTTCTATGTTTCCATCTTCCGAAGGCATTGGTGTGCCTTTACGCCTCATTTACACGTGTGGATGCCTGAAGTCCACAAGTCCATATAACACACTGGAACTCGATTGATTCCCAAGGGATCGTCTGTGGTCCCTGATACGTTTGTGAAGCTCCTCCTCTCTGTTTATTTTTGGTATGGATTTTACCTAGAGTACTTGAATAAGTTAAGCGTTTGCTGCAAAGCAAACTGCCTATCAGATAGACCATGGATGCTGTGCTAGCAAAAACAAGTTTATGGATTATTAGTGAGCTAACAGGCTATTACTAAATCTGCAGGTATCTCTTTAGTGTTCCATGTTCCATTCACAACTAGTGAAATCCAGACTAAATTAACCTCTCATCTCTGGCTACTCAGCAGGTATTTGGATCATCATGATATTCAACATTATGGACACCAGATGTCCATATGTGGAAATAAGCAATTGAAATATTATAATTTGAAGGCATAGTTTGACTAAAATACCATCATGCAGCGATACTTTCACGTTAAATCACTATCACTATATTTTGTTGTCATTTTCCTTAATTACATGCTTTGCTGTCTTAGAAAAGCAACTGCCTTTATAGTGGCGGTAATGCTGGCCATTGTCTTGATCTGTTGTTGGATTCCAGGGGCCTAATTTGGTATTATATTAGTGGCCTATAAGGCACTGCCCATATCAATGAGTTCTGCTCTTATTTCATTGTTTGAAATCACTAACTCGGATCTCTTGAAGGCTAATGTAGCCGACTATCTGGGCTCTAGCTGTTGGCGCTGCTACCCTTCAAACACAGAGTGAGCCCTTTGAAAAATGGATTACGGAAGAGATAAGAAATAATTTATGTTCCTATCACTGCCTCGCACAAATATGGTGGGGAATACTGTGCCAATAACTCCCACAAACTCAGAGAGGCACGCTATCTTTTACTGCACAAATTATTAACGGCACAGGGGAGGAAGGGGAGAGACGCTGTGCATTTTTTGCTAGATAGACCTGCCTCGATGCTTGTGAAGCTTTGAGTTCGCCACAGAGCTTTATTATCAAAGATAGGGACTCCAGAGATGCAAAAGGTTTTTAAAAACAGAAATTTCATAAACTATCATTTAACCATTTTTATGGTATCTTTCATATGATAGTTTAAATGAAAATTCACTAATGACTCACTTAGAGGCAGTCAAATCTTGTGCGTGTGTGTATGTGTGTGTGTGTGTGTGTGTGTATGAACAGTGCATAGGAGGAGGGGGAGAGTCCAAAGAGGAGTGTTGAGGGAGGATACTCGGGGTCGGGTGTCCGCTCGCCTCTGTCGGCTGGCGTTGACAGCTACAGACGCTGGTCTAAAATGAGAATCCTCATGGGCCGCCTGCCTGCCCATCCAGCAAGAAAATAAATCCCATGTGGAAGAGTCGCTGTGTGGGATCACAGACAGCCGCCTGACCCCCCAGATCCGCCGGGGGAGGCTCAGGGCGCCGGCACGACAGCATAACACCCCCCTCCCCCCAGCCCCCTCCAGGGTCTAATGTTACTCTGCTGCTTGCCAACTCTGAAATTCTGGAGTTACAAGACTGTGTTGGTCCCACACTAGTTCCGTTCTAAAAGAGAGCATTTGGGTGAACATTTTGCTTAAGGCCTCCGTTACACCACAGAAATAGCACTGAGGTGTCTGCGCTTCCAAGGTCACATCACTGTTAAAAATGTTTTGAAACCCAAAATGAAGGGGAAATTTATTTTACACCCAATTGAAACAAGGGCTGGTGTGGTTGCTGCTGTTGGGAGACTGCCCACTGGGGCCAGGAACAATGCCTGGTGAGCAATTAGAGACACATATAAAAGGTTTTGAAATATGATGTGGTGTTTAGCTCGAGCACCAGATGGAGGCTATTGAAATGCCAATTTTCCCTTATGTGATGTTCTTGTTCTGTTCCGTTAACGTAGTACACTCATAGCCATCGTGAGCTGTTATTAAATTCCACAGTAATCAACTTAAGACAGTTACATTCAGCGTTGAGCTCTGGAGTTACAACTGGAACTCTGAAACATCCACAAGCGGGCAGAGGACAAGATCCAAATCAGTGTACCAAAACGTGTCAGTCCATCCCATGGCAATTTGTTTTTTGGCAATTGCACTGAAATGAGAAATTACGTGAAGGTCAGAGGAAGTTGAAATGTATGAAAGTGAATTTGAATCTAGTGTAATGTATAGGTGGTGACATGACTTTTCCCAATATCATCAGATATCTTATTTCAGCATTGTGGCATTTCTAAACCACCCAGTTGGAAGTTAAGTGCCTCTTACCAATACAGGAAGTTGTGTCTCCTTTATGTTGGTTTTGAATAGCAGTGGAGCAGGTCTGGCTTGTGGAAGATTGTTTTTTGTTTTTTTTTTAAATTTACTTACTTACTTTATCAATAGCATCTTTTGTTGCTTTTCAACTCTTAAATGTAATGTTTTAATGCTGTTACAATCACCTCCAGTAGAATTGGGGTGGTGGGAAAGTGATTTGAAGGCCTTTACTCCAGTTTGAACCCTTTGGCAAGAACCCCCCCCCCCCCGTGCTAAAGCTTGATTGATATTTTTGCATTGAATCAGCACTGTGGTTTACAGTGTAGTCTGACGTGCACCTCCCTAGAAATGGAACTATGTGTCGCATCAAGCAGACTGCAACAGCTGTGACCGGTCTGCTTCGTAGCATCTCATTCCCTCCCACACATTTCCACACCGTCGCTTCCTCTGGTCTTTCTGGTGTTCATCTAATTTCAGTAAATGTAACTTTTGGTTCATTGGGTGGCTTGTAGGTTATTTAGTTTATGAAATGGAATTTCTCAATCTTGGGCTCCCAAAATTCCTTCCATCCATTTTCTGGAGCCTATCCCAGCTGACATTGGGCGAGAAGCGGGGTTCACCCCGGACGGTTTGCCTGTCCGTCGAAGGGTCTTCAGGAGCAATTAAAAGGTCCAGTATCTTGCTCAAGAATACTTGGACATGGTCACTGGGTGAAGTGAGGATCAAACCAGTGACCCTTGAGTTGGTAGTCCGCCACTCTAGGCTCCCAAATTTCTCACAGCCTTTTGTTTTTGTCAGCACCATCAATCACTTATTCAGAATCAGGAAAACCTAACGGATCCCAAGGAAATAACCTATAATTCTATGGAATGCCCATGGAGTCTGGACTCCC
Source organism: Aulostomus chinensis (assembly GCF_037954235.1). Taxonomy (NCBI): domain Eukaryota; kingdom Metazoa; phylum Chordata; class Actinopteri; order Syngnathiformes; family Aulostomidae; genus Aulostomus; species Aulostomus chinensis. Next base: position 25,866,720 of record NC_141328.1, on the reverse strand, counting down.
ATCATGGTTGCACACGGTTTTTGTTAAGTGACAACTTGGGAATTTTCACTCCTCTTGTCTGTTAAATAGGAGAGGAGCAGGGGCTCAACACATCTGTGTAGATGTTTCTTTCCTTCATCAACCATGCTATAATCATTTCTGCTGTTGTACTTTTGGAAGTCCCAGATGTCTCGTAAAACCAAACGCCGTCATAGGCACAGCCTTGACCTTCTCCGCCATCCCCAGGAGCTGCTGTGCTTTAGTGCTATGCATTGATTCATGCTTTGTCGGGTCTGTCTGCGAGACGACAAGCGAAGAACCTTAAAAATGGCTGTTTTCTGAAGGCAGTCTGGTACAGGGATTCGACTCTCCCTCAGTCTGTTTTTGTGACCTGGCTGTCTTCTTCGATTCTGTGTTGATGTCCATTGATGCTGCGGCCATCTCGATCAGACGCCCAGTTTCGCCAGTCAGCTCTCGAGACTGTTGTGCAGATGTATTCTCTATCAGGCTTAGTTGTACTAATAAAGAAGAGCGCAAAATACTCTGATAGTTTGTTTAGAGACCAAGGTGTTTAAGTTCGTGGGACAAAGTCTTTTTTTTTTTTGGTCACAAGGATTCAAGTGACAGACGCCATGCTTGTAATTACGTGCTTTGGCCACCAGAGCCAGAGCTCATCCTGTACAGAGGTGTTGTTACACATCATGAAGAGCACCTGACCGATTAGCATGCAGGTATAAATTATTTTTCTAGGTGATCTTGAGTTCGTGTTCTGCCAAAAATCCCTTTAACAAGCCTACTATACTCTGCTCTTTTAAGTATTGCTATAAACTAGATTTTCACTGGTGACTAACTCCAGAAAATGGAAAGTCATATTTTACTGAAATCCACACACGGAGGATTAAATGTACTCTAATTGGGCACCTCGAGCAAAAATAAGTTTCTTTTCTCTCCTTTCCTTCAGCGTGTTTATAATCGACTGTGTTTCTGTGGGAGAAGTGGACAAAGCATACTAAGTAGGTTTTAAAAGGAAATTCAAACTCTGCTTTAAATAGTTAATTACTCTCGCCGTGTCTCCGGCGGTGTCTGGGTGTAGAGGGGGAGAGAGAGACGAGACGCTTCTGTCTGTCTTCCTTTCTTTTTTTCCAGCAGGCCAGGCCTATATATTTTGCAGCTCATGTCTGAAAGGCTGGCTCCAAGCGCTAGGGGTGGGCTCTCGCTCTCTGATGGTTTTCCAGTGAGTATTTGTCAGGTCAGACTGTGCACCGCCCGGCGGTCTCCGCTCCTCTCCCCGGGTTATTTATTACCTCTCTCCCCCGCCGGCAGCGTTGCGGCTCCGGGCCGCTGCCAACAACGGCGCAGAGGCGGGGGCCGCGTCAGGGGGGTAACCGAAGGTCGACTAGGGGAGGGAATGGACGCAAACACAGACAGGATGTCAGACTTCTCCCAGGCGTTTTGATAAACAGTCTTTATAATTTGCTGGAGTGATCTCAGAAATCCCGGGAATGAACTGGAGTGATATTTTTTTTGTGTTTACGATTTCATAGTTTGTTTTCTCAATGAAAACCTGGTGAAATGTGTTAGCTAAACCTTGATAACCCTTCTTAAACCCTAAAGGGGAACTTCAGGACATGATTTCTATAGGATTCATCACCATTAACACTGAAACATGTGGGAGATAAACTACCAACAGTTTTGGAGTAGGATCATATTCTGTCCTGCTCTCTGGTAGCACTGTAAATCAGATATCGCCGACTTTTTGGCTTTGGAAAGAAATATTTGAAAATTAATTTATAACCTGTTAGTAGTAGTCGTGTGAAATTTTATTTTCAGTTGAAATAATAATTAATCACAAAAATGCCAGTCATCGTACGTAAGAATGTTCACATAACTACCAGAGTTTACCACCCTACCACAATACTACCATAAATATACAAGACCATCTGCATTTGAGTTACTTAGCAAAGTCAATTAATGAAGTAACTATTACTAAGTTACTGCAGAATATTGAAACTGCACAGGTACTTTGAAACTAGCACATTTTCCTGTTTAAAGAAAGAAAAATATTTTATCGATTGATTTTACTGAGTTTTAAAGATATTGGATATTGATGTTGGCCCAGGGAGATTCTTGGAAGTGACAGCATGGGCCGTCATTCAGTCTTGCTGTCCCTCAACTGGAATAAGGAACTCTGCTTGTGTTACTTGTAAATATGAACTGAATCTATTAAATTCACAGAGGCGGAGGTTGTTCAGAGGCCTTCTGGGAAACCCAGACGACTGAAGCAGAAGACTATGAGGCAGATTACAAGTGAAATGAAAGTGATAGCATTGCTCGCTATATTTATTTTATAAAAATAAGATCAAATTTTAAACAATGACAAAGTACATACACAAATGGTCAAAATCCATGGTACACATCTCCTCTTAACCTGAAAAAAAAAACTCTTGACAACTCCTCTTATGTGCAAGTCTTTTGATTCGGAATAATGGAAAGGCAACTGCTAACGTAGACAGTTATATCAACCAAGTCTAAGAGCAGGCGTGGGTTTGTCATTTAGCAGAAACAGCACTCTTCCACTCGGTTGCAAAAGAAGATAGTGAAGAGAAAAGGTTAAACAAGGTTAAAAAAAAAGGGTTAGAAACATTTCCCCATCACATGAAACATTTTCACGGAAGAGACAGAAAGGCTGATGGAAAGATCTGTTCTGAGTTGACACTGATGTGAAAGTTGAAGTTTCATCATCGCACGAGTTTGGGGAACCCCTCTGGGATGAGCCACCGAGAATGAGTCACGATCAAAGACAGGGAGTGGGTGTAGGAGTGGGCATGGGTGTCCCCTTTATGACGGGTTTCACCAGGGCTCTCCCGATGGTGCAACCTCCAGCGCCAACGCATGAATAAACAAGGTTTTCCATCCAGACATGTCGATGTGGGGAAGGCTGGTTGGATGAAGACAGAATCAAAGAGTCTTCCTCTTCCTGGAAACAACTTTCTATACATAAATGTCAGCAACTCATGATTAATTTCAGTGCCACTGTTCAGTGTATCATGCAGGAAGTGAAATTATTTTCAAGTTAAAATGTTTTATTTCTTGCTTCTGATTTCATTTTTCACTGTTACAGTAAGAAGCAGCTTTGTGGATTTCATCCTCTTTATTTTTGAGTGTAAAAAATCTGATTTGGTTCCCCATTCTCAAGCCTACTAATTCACCACATTCCATCCAGTTGTCACAGCTTCCCTTTCCCAAAAGGTAAACTATCATTCTAGAGTTTGCCATCGTCATTGGTGAGGCAGCTGGCATGTGTTTTTGTGCATGTCTGCCGTGTGTTTGCTTGCCTGGTTCTGGCTGTAGGCATTATACCAGTTCTAGCCAGGCTGTGGTCTCTGGCCTTCCTATGCACCGCTTCCGCCTGCGGTGTGGCGCGCCTCCTTCCTGTGTGTGTCAGGCGCTGTTTGGCCTGATTTATAGGCCCTTGACACACGGTGCTTTGGACCCCACCTCAGCTGCTGGAATGGCTATTCCATGTGTCGGCGGTGGATCCACCTGGGTGGTTCTCCACTGATGGGGGTCAGATGTGGTCCTACTCATGAGCTCCGGGAGCTCAGGGGAACAGGCCCTGCCGACAGCATGGAGAGAAAGTGCTTTTAGAAAATGTGTTTCCAGGCTTAGGAGCTTTACTGAAATTAAAACAACCAGCATGCAGCAGCTGTTCATCTTCTGATCTGTTCCTTTTAACTTCTCTGTCCCTGCATCAGTTTGTGACCCATAACTGAATTTGATTATGTGTCAAACATTGATCAAGTTTAATGGTACAGTTTGAATTCACTCTATGTCAAGATATTGGACAGTTACAGGTGAAGTGTGTAGAGTTTTGGATGGATTATTGCCAGAAATTGAATGTAAAGTTTAGTTTATAATCACCTTTAACACAGAATTGTTGGGTTGTCTCTAGCTTAAAATGAGCCGTTTATCTTAGTTGGGGAGCCGGCAAGGCCCAAATAATGTTGTTATTTTTAACAGGAATGTGTATTTCATTCACTTTTTTGGGAAAATTATTTGTATGCATGAAGTAAACAAGTATAGCTGGTGTTCCTCATACCTGAGTATTCCTGCTCCACCTGTTTGTGCTGATGTGACATGAGGACAATATGGGAGTGAAGGGCAGAGTTTTTACTGTGGTATTCCTTTTTTGTTCAGTTATGTTTTACTCCAAAGGCATCTGTGCAGTTATTTCACAGTCGTATTTTTTTACTCCGGGGACCGACTGATCTCACTGAAGCTAGCCTGCCGCCATGGCTACCACAACAGTGGACATCCTAGGACAGACAGCAACAAAGAGATGAGTGAAGAGAGCCAGCAGAGACTGATGGTGAAGAAACTGAAACTGTATCTCTGTTTTGTCATGAGGACAGAGGGGCTAGTTAAGAGTCGGATGAATTTCAGTGGGTGTACAGTAGTTGCATGTTTCACAGAGATGTGGCTACAGGAAGATACATCGGACACCATCGCCAACACTGATGGCTTTGAAACGGTTGGAGTGGACAGCAACACATCTGAGAGCTGACAGAAAAGAGGTGAAGGGCTTACCGCTTTTATTTAAAACCAGAGGGCGCAACCCTGATCACATTCCTGTGAAGGAACATTGAAGTGTTAGCCGTGGGGCAAGCCTCACATCCAAACCACATACCCACAAAGCTGTTGTTGTTTATATCCTGCCTCAGCTATACGGCAAAAGTGTGTGACATGATCCTCGGCTACCACAGACTCTGCTCTCCAGTGCTTCCTTCATGATCTCATTAGCGTCCTCACAATTATTTTCTAATTGTGTTTGAGCAGTCATTGGCCAAAACCGTGTTCACACACAACTTTTCGCCTCATTTTACTCACAGCCGTTTGATCGCTGGATCGTTTATTTTTACATGCCTCTTGAGAGCGGGAATCTGCGAGTATTCTCCTGGAAAGAGGAGGGAAATACTGCTGCTGTTGTTGTACTACCGTGTAGGTTCATTTTAAACATCCTTGAGGTGAGAATGGGAGATATTTACACATTTAGTCTGTGGTCGTTTCATGTAGACTAGGCCTATAATTTGTACACCTAAACTTTTGACCGCTGACTGTTAGCTCTGACTGGTCATGGCTGCTAGCAAGTGCTGAAGTTAGCTAGGTTAGGAGGAGCTCACTTCTCGGACAACATCATGTTTACCCAGAGATTTTGGAGCCAGCGGTAACCCTCAACTCCATTCTCGGCGATGGAACATCAGCAATGTCTGCCTGGTTGCAGATAGCTGGAAAGTGGCCAGGCACGCTAGCTAGCATGCCTCGCCACACTAGCTGGGACAAGCTGCAGTTTGCTTCTACAGTCCCCTGCCAAAAACAAGCCCACACAGGACTGACGAGGCTGGCCCCACGTCACCAAATATCCTGAAATTTGCTGCAAGCTTATATCCCTGCAGATGTTCAATTTATGATCCACTGTAACTTGGTTTTTAGGGTTTGTGAAATGAAAACCTCATTGAGCTAACACTCCTGGCTCGCAGAGACTGCTAGCATGCTCAGCGGATCACCAGCTGTCAATGACCAAGCACTCATCACTGACAGTTCCTGGCTGACATCAGCTGTCAGCCAGTCATTTTGAAAACTGCCCTTAACTTGAATGTTTCTGGAGTGGTTAAACACACCAGGTCAGGGGGCTCAAACAGTGGAGTGTATAACAAACACCACCAGCCTGTCCTCCATTTTCTGAGCCAACAGGGCCTCAGTGATGCGGTGGCTTCTGTGACACAGTTACACTACACAGCTAGATCCTACACACTGGCACTTTAAAAAGGCAACGTGTTCTCTAAAAGTATTGTCATACAGGAGGGGCAGCATGGCTCAGAGGTAGAGTGGTCATCTCGCAACCAAAGGGTTGCTGGTTCGAACCTCACTTCTCCTGGTGACCATGTCAAGTATCCTCAAGCAAGATGCCAAGCCCCTCATTGCTTCTGATGGCCCTGCAACGGAGTGGTGGCCTGTCCAGGGTGAACCCCGCCTCCTGCCCAATGTCAGCTGGTATAGGCTCCAGCCCAATGGATCCTCATTTAGGACATAACCAGGTCACAAGGGTCAAAAGCACATGTCCTTCCACTTTGCACTTGGTTGTCAACATGTATCCCAGAGCTCGACATTCTTTAAAAGACAAGGTTTAAAAAGCCTGAAATGTAACAGCTTTTTTCAAGTGTTTTATTTAATTTTTTGTCCAACTATAACTTAATATAAGGCGTCATGAGGAGGTGGGGTTAACACTGACTGCTCTGCAAACACAGACGAGTTGTTTTAGCAGCAGCTTACTGAAGCAGCCGCAGCAGGTGTGTTTTGGTAGAGCAGGGACACGATGGTGTCAGTGTAGGTGGACTATAACAAATAGATGTTAGAACTGAGACACACCCACAGACCTGCAGCTGATGTCATGGATAGTTCTGGTGGCCAAGCAGAATATGTCTTTGTTCACAGGGTTGATCTTTCTGTTTGACTTCATATGAAAAGAACAAATGTGAATTTTTGAATTCATTGATACTGTTACTGTCTTTTGAAAGGGTTTAGAGCCTGAATTATTATTGTTGAGCTTTAGAAATATAGAATTATTACATGTCTAAGGGAGCAAGATTTGACGTTAAACTTTAAAATACTTAATCATCGTACTGTGAATATTATTTAAAAAATTGCTGGTATATCCTTCATTCTGATATAGCTGCTGGCGTGGGTGGACTTCAACTTCCTTATGCATGCTCGCTAATGACGGTAACTCCATTTGAGGCCCTGAAGCGGCGTCCCTCGCAGCACCCCCTGTTGCTCGGAGAGTCTCGCCGAGCCTCCGCTGTTTAAATGGGCCAAGTTGAGAAGCGGCAGAGAGTGCAAATCTTGTTTGGTCTGGGTCTGTGAACTTCTGCGTGACTCTAACGACACTCACAGGGGTTTAAAAAACAACTCCTTACAAACTTTCAAAGGTATTAACCTTAATTGCGCAAAGGCGACGCAAGAATATGACGCCTGAAATGTTTAGGTGACTAATTGATGCCGCATTTTATATCATTAAAAAAAACAACAACATTTACCATATATTTGGCACATGTAAACTCCCCACAAGTGCACTCTGTAAGGTTGCATAACAAAACCGCCTCTAACTAAATTATATCTTAATTCCCCAAAGAGGCGGACGCGTGTGGCTGGTAATGATCACCGTAGGTAACATCATGTCCGGGGCTCAGAGCTGCCCAGCATGTCAGGTATTAACAGAGCGAGTGTGATTAAATGTGGGAGGTAGGAGCTGTAGGGCTGGCGGAGAGCGCTGCCGCCGCCGCTGTGAGCTGGAAACTACTGAATGGGAATCTATCCGGCAACTTCAGCAGACCGCTGTCTCACGGCGACACGGGGTCTCTGCGTAAAACCAAGCGGCGCGTCTCCAAGTCTGGGTCAGCCCAACTCACAGGCGGAGAGGACGCTCAAGTTGGATCGGGCGAGCAGTTTTTCACTTGTTACCGGCGCTCGGCTCCCACTAACATGCCTGCCATCAAAAAGGAGAGGCTGGATGGAGACGACATGGCATTGACTGCGTTCAACCAGTCCGAATACTTGGCCCCTTTAAATGCCACCGCTATCCCCGTGGTGACCCCGCATCCGCCGCCCTACAACCACATTTTCGCCCATCACCGCGCGTACTTGGGGCTCCACGACTCGGCGCTGCATCACCAGCACCTCCACCATCACACGGACGACTTAATGCTGGAGAGGTTCTCTTCCATCCCGGACTTTCAGCCCTTCTTTGACAACGGGGAGCCGTGCATCGAGGTGGAGTGCGGCGAAAACAAGGCTTTGCTTTATATTAACAAACTGTGTCAAGGTAGTAAGGGACCTTCAATTAAATACAGGGGCGAGTGGCTCACACCCAACGAGTTCCAGTTCGTCAGTGGACGGGAGACCGCCAAAGACTGGAAACGGAGTATTAGACACAAAGGTAAGAACGGCCGTCTGTCTTCACTGTTCCTGGATATAAAGTAGTACCTCGCCGTGTATTTATCACTTTGTAGTTGTCTCTTATCCGTGGTACAAACTTGGGTGTCCGTGGTTTGGCGCCGAGTTTTGGAGTGAAAGGGTTAGTTACAGCAGTCGGTGCGTAAGGAGACGGATGCGAAAAGGCGCATATCCTCCAGCCCTCCGAGGCTGTGACACAGAGTTTTGGCCAGCGATCGTACAGCAAAGAGGGGCATCGGCAGTGTTCTGCTCCGGGACTGAGGTGAACAACATTAATACTCAGATAATGTGATGTGTGACTGCTGAAGTAGCCCTACTTTTTTTTTCTCTGGTGATTATTGGGTGGAAGGTTTAGCAAAGTGCGGCTGCACTTGTGCGTGGTGGTCGACACATTTACGCATTTGATTTTAGGTTTAAGAACATTGTGTAGCATCATCTTCCCAACATTATACTGTAGCGTATTGAGTAGAAGGTTATGATAATTTCACCTTAATATTGATTTTATTTCTTGAGATGATTTTGTAAACTTTTTTCAGTTCAAGCCACATTGTCACCATCAAGCCTGCGATCATGTTCCGCTATTTTTGTGTGTGTGTTGACATTTAAAGCATTAGCATTATCTCAACGCGCGCGCGCGCGCGCACACACACACACACACACACGCACACGACATTACTCGGGAAGAAGTGACACACATGAAGATATATGCGGGGAGGGTGTCGCCCCCAGGCCAAAAATTGTAGCCAAATAGTTGAACATCGTCCTGACTCCAATAGACAGATGACAGTAGGCTCTCTGGCTCGGCGCGCTCACTGGACTGCAGGTAGAATCCAACTTCAACGCAACACCCAGAGAGCCGTGAGTCATGGCTGTCTGCAGGTACACTCGCTCACTTACTACTCAGGTTATTGCATTATTTTTGAGTCTCTGGATATTGTTTTATTCCTTTCAAAGTCTTCAGATGATGGGTTGAAGACAAGGGCCCGAAATGCTACAGTATTATCACATGATGTGTCATGGATTTTACTGCCTTCTCATGTGGTTGGTACATCATCTGTCCTTTACTCTACAGCTGTCTCCTCTCTATTTGTTCCAGGAAAAAGTCTCAAGACCCTTATGTCAAAAGGAATCTTACAAGTGCACCCTCCAATCTGTGATTGTCCTGGTTGTCGAATTTCTTCCCCAGTGGTAAGACTAATTTCTTTTCTGTCACACACGTGTGTCACTGTCACTTTGTTTACTATAGATTAAGTTTGACTGGAGGACAGCTTGTTTGAAAGTTTAGAAGTTGTGAAGCTGCTGTAGTTGTCACTGTCACCTTTAAGGGTTTGATTTCTAAAGGGATACAATGCACGCAGCTTTGACACATTTACTGGTGAATTACTCATAATGTGTGGGTTTTTTTATAGTTTGATAGCAATTTTTGCTTAGAGCCTTGTCCCTACTTGGTTATTATGTTAAATCAAGTTAATGTTCTTTCCATTGCCTTAAATAACAAATTTGCCTCCAAGGGGTTCCAATCTGTATGTTACACAACACCTTACAATTACGTCTCCTAAAGTTATCCTTTATCATTTGTTTGTACCTTTTTTGAATTTAAATGCAATGTTGGTGTTGCATGAATCTGAGGGTGTGTGTGTGTGTGCGTGTGTCGCAGCATCGTCTTTGTTTATAACCTTGATGGTGAAGACCCTACAGGCAAACATGTCAAATTTGATGGTAATTTTTCTCAGCATGAATACCAAATCCACTTTCAGCCTTTCACATGGCATCAAACAGCCCTTTATTCAGGGACATTGAGCTGTCCAGTGCTGCTGTCTGATGTTAGGTGTCTTTGGTGGGGCTTCCCTGTCCCGCTGAATCAGTCTCCTCACCTGGCTGATGAACTTTTGTTTGTCCTCCCTCGGGGCTTGGCTATAGGCACCGTGCCAAACCTTCAGGCGTTGCAGGTGTGTCACGATTACGGCATCACCACTGTGTGTGTGAGAGAGCTTTGAGCAAGCACACTGCCGGCTCACCGTCGCCAAATCTGTTCACACAGGTGTGGTGGGTTGTGAGAGAGAGAGAGTGTGTGTGTGTGTGTGTGTTTTTATCACCACGGAGCGCATCTGTTGTCGCTCCCAAGCACTAATCTTGAGGGAAGGGTGTAAGAGGCTTAGCAAGCTACTGAGCGTGGCTACTGCTGATTATTGTGTGTGAGGCACGCAAGGCAAAGGCGGGCTTGATAAGCCGGAGGTGTTTGAGTGATACAGGTAAACTGGTGACATTTTTCACAGCCAAGAATGAAGACCTGTACCCTGACACATCAGGTTCAGCCAAAATGAATTACCTGAGGGAGGTAGGGGGGCAGGAAAAACAGATGTCTTGTTTTTTACCGGATTTAAAGACCTGAATGTTAAGGCTCATTACAGATATCAGAGTGATTGACTTTTGGCTTGTTGCGGCTTGTACGGTTTGACTTCAGTCGCAGCTGTGACGGAGTAGAACTTTGTTATTGACGTAAGCAGGGATTTGAGAGCCTTAAGGTTGTTGTTATAGCCTTCTCCCTCTCTCTTCCTCACTTCCTTTTCTTGTCTGGTGGTGAAGCCTCAAGTCTAACCCACCAAGTGAATACCACCATGACGCTTTTGCATACATTTTCACACACACACACACACACAAACACACGCGCACACACACACGCACGCACACACACACGCACGCACGCACACACACACACACACACACACGGTAAGTAAGTTGGCAGTTTGATTTGAGGCAGAGGAGGGAAGGCAGCAGGACTTGTATGGCCTCTACTGGCGTCTCCTTCTCTCTCCTCTGACTCCCCTCGGGGTATGGCAGCCAGCACTCCCTCACTGATGAGCTCTCCCTTCCTTTCCTACTTTCTCACTCGCACATAGACACACACACACACACACACACACACACACACACACACCGCTATATGCCTGCCTACTGACACAAATTACCTCATGCAGACATTTATTTTGAAAGTTTGACGGCTGAACTTTGAGTGATCTTGTTTCGCTATAGGCATGAGCCAAGCGATCATAAAAAGTGCAGCTGGTAGGAAGACGTTCCACCTGCCTGTTCAGACCTCATAGAAGATAATTTGCAGTGTCAGCCAAGGCGCAGGCTGTTTGTAACGACATGACACACACTGAACCGTTGTCACACTCAACGGGTTAGAATTTAAATATGTCGATGATGTTGTTTATTCACTGGCTGAAATTAAATCATTCTGTGATTGATGGGCTGCTGATAACTAGCTGTCAAAGTGTGTTACATTTCTATTAAGCTTGATATTACGTGATAATAGGTGCTTAATGATTTATCTTTCTTGGCAGGTTTAACCGATTGATGAGTTGCTCCTTGAAGTTATTAGATGGCTGCTTTTTCTGTGTGTCGGGGACCCTCTTTGCCAGGCTTCACGTAGTGTAGCTGTTAGCAGTTTTATCTGTTCATTTTTAATCTGTGTCTCGATGTGTGCCTGTCTGTGATTATTTGTAAGCCCATGCACGATGACTGGCTGACTTGCTGGCTGTGTGTGTTTGTACGTGTGTGTCTCCTCCCGGGAGAGCTTGGCTTCCTCTGCTCTGTTATTTCAGCGGAACTAGCGGAGGCCGGGAGGAAATTACAGTCCCCTCCTCTGGCTCATAAAGACCTCCTCCAATCAAGGGCCCCTGTTGCAAACTTGAATTAGACAAACACACATATGCGTGCGCACACACACACACACACACACACACACACACACACACACACACACACACACACACACACATTTGCTCACACTCACACTCACAAATATCTGTATTCATACCCACACACTTTTGCCTCAAACTTATGGTCGATCTCTTGGCATTTCACTTCTCCAAGAGGCTGAATTCAAATTCAGCTGCACCTGTAGAAGTTGAGCTGTTACGTGATGGAGTCTTCACAAATCAGTTACCTACTATTCTCTCAATTTGAGGTGTTACATGTTTGTGTGCATGCATGCTACTGAGGCGACGTTGCTATGGTAACACCGGAATCGGTCATTGGCTCAGAAGCGCACAACTGTGGTTGTGTCGGGCGTATCTGTGCTTGTGTGTTTCTCTGTGTATCAGACAAATCAGACACAAAGTGAGACTCTAATGATGTGTGCATTGGCCACACGTCTAACTCGCTGATTGCGATCAATATGAATTCTAATTTGGGTCACACGCACAGTAGTAAACAGATGTGAATATTTATTTTTCTTTCTTTGACAGATTAAAAAACAGTTATTTAGCAAAATCATTGGCTGTAATTGGTATCCACTATTTCCTTAGTGTGTGTGTGTGTGTGTGTGTGTGTTACAGTGGTGACCCTATCAAAAAACAACTTAAATAAGTTGGAGCATCTGTCTATTAGCCAAATTTGGTTTATCACGACAAAGCCTACGGCACTGTTTTGAAAACCCTCTCTCCTAACATTGTGTGTGTGTGTGTGTGTGTGTGTGTGTTTTTGCCATGTGATTTCCTCTGATAGTTGCAGTCTCGCTCTGTCACATAAGGCGGGCCTTTGCAGACACCCCTACACTGTCTTAGTTTTACTTTCATACATTCACCAGTGGGCTCAAACACACTCTGTATATGAGCACAGGTTGAAATTCATTCATTTGTTCACTTGTACCTCTTGATTGATATCGATGTAAATGGAAATTACATTCGGCTGAGTAGATGTTCTAATTGCAGATGGTAATTCATATAAGTTTTGATTGATAATTCTAATAATAATATCATATAAGATGCTGTTTTATAGTCAGTATGAAAAAGGTTAGAGGCAGATGAGGGGAATCTAGGGTTTCCTCCACAATGCTGCTCATCTTTTAGAATTATTGCAGATATTTTATTTCATTGAAGGAATGTGAAGTTGTCAGTGAATAGTCTCAAGAGGAGGAGTTTTAATAGTGCAGATGTGTCAGTAGTTAGTTTTTCCAAGTGCATTTATTATAACCTGTGTTGAATTTATTGTGTTTCTTGGTCAATTTTTGACTCCAGAGGTGGTCAGAACAATAGAAAACATCAGTTTAATATTCAAACGTCAACCTTGGCCTTGCCTCCACTTGCCCTGTGCTGTTACCTGTCTGTAAGCCCCCCCTGCGGTGGCCTCAGTGGTCCTATCCAAACACACACACAGCCAGAGAATAAGGCAAGAGGAAGGAGTGAGAGAGGGAGACAAGAGGGGAAGGGGAGAGTGAGAGGCACGTTGGCACGCTTGACTGCACCGCCACCGACCTCCCAGCGCCACCCCGGCAGTCCCCACCTCGCCGCCTCTCAGCCTCTGTGCACCTCCCCACCTCCCCTCACAGCTCCCCCCCGCCCTGTGCCGCTCCACTGGACTGAAACTGCCCGCTCGGCTCAGCGCGTGGGGGCCGAGGGTGCAGGAGAGCATGAGTGTGTGCGCGTGTGCACGTTTGTGTGTGAGGAGGTGGGGGCTTGGTCGCATGCCTGTCCGCCCCACAGTGCTTTCTCACTTTTTTTCTTTTTTTCTCACACACTCACACAGCCATGAACAACAAAGTTTTACAGACACATACGCACACTCACACGCATCCAGAATTAGATTCATGTACCCGAGCACTTTGGTAATCATTAGACATTTTATTTAATGTGGTTGGTGCCTGATATTAAAGCACATTTAATTCTGGAAAGATCTTTGTATGATATGAATGAAACAATTCACAGCCTGTGGAGCCACAAAGGCTGCACTTAGACATCAATCACAATTTTATACTTGAAGGAAATAATTTACTGTAACTTTTGTCTAAATCACTAAATTTGAAGAATAAAGCTGAGATCAGTAGTGTCTCCAGTTATATATCATCAGTTTGTCCATCTGTGTGATTTGTCCATTTGAAATTGTGCAACAAAAATATCTTCATGTTACCTTGCTGGTCAAGATTTCTGGAAACTCTAAAAATTCAAAAATAGACAGTCTTTTGAATGTTCTCCATTTTGACGTTGCAGAAAATGTCGTAAATATATGACTTACATGCAGCTAACATAAGGTTGCATGGGCTTTTTGTTAAACACATCATTATAAATATGTATAAAAAGCACAGTACATATTTTCCTTTTATATATTTAATATATACAGACGATTTGGCAGGCAGATCCATGGATCAAGACAATGAGATAAGATACAGAAAGCGTGCCGACAGTGGAGGTAGTGTTGCATAGTGGCCAAACTGTGTAATTACAAGTATGGCGTCTGTCTAGGGATGCATTTTGGCCTGAAAAGGATTTTTCCATACACCAGAAAGAAACGGCTTTAAAATTATGGATACATTTTTTTTTGGCTTCATAACGCCGCAGACTGGCTCAACTAACTATCGTAGTTTGATCTAATAACATTTCGAAGTGTGGAAGAGCCATCGCTTAAAATCGGTTTAGCCCCATTGAAGTTAATGGAGGATTAAACTGGAAGTGAGAGGGTTTGGATGGCGAAAGTCTAGAGTGCGTTTTCTGTATTTTCCTTTGTGGCCCAGGACATGCACACGAGTGTTTCCTTCATACTCAGAAGCCGTTTTTTTCATGCCCCAGTAGGCAGCATTCATAGGAATGACTGAGGCCCCTCCTCTGATGCTGTGTCAGATCCATCTTCATAAATCCACGAAGCAGACACACAAGCAGCAGACAGTCATCTATCAATCAAATATTAGGCTATAGGGAATGAATAACAAGTGGGTATTATTGTAGTGGAATTGGTTTACCACAACAATAACATATATCGAGTATAAATGTATATATTCTCTCCCTGGATAGTGAGTACAGAGAAAGTGAGTGTCGATATACATAAATTAATGTGTTTTGCACAATAATGGAAAAATGGCATTGGATCAGATGCTGCATAAATGAACACTGAACAGCAGCTCCAGTGTGTTTTGTGCCTTTGGTGAGTGTTGCTTTGGTGGTATTTATACTCTACCTGTGCATTATATTAGTCCAACTTCTTACTAGTTACATTATCAGCAGGTTGTTCACAGCCATTCTCGTAGGTATCGTCTGATTTATTTCACTTTTTGACTCTCCACATACATCAGGAACTAGGTATCAGGAATTACAGTGGGTACAAATTGCTGTTTCTATAAAAAAAAAAAAAATCTGTGACATGGCAGCGGCTGGTGGCTAGAAAGGAAAAAAAAAACCTTGTTGGAGTGGGGGGTAACAGCAAAACAACTTCTCGGTCACAACTAACCCCATAGACTTGGTTCTCGTGAATTTGTCAAAGTGAAGTGAAACCATATCAGTCGCTTTATTTCCTCCATGTTTATAGCACCGATATCACACTTTATACAGACGACTGCATATTCCTACAAATATCCTTCGAAGTTTAAAAAAAAAAAACAGAAATCGTTGCGGTTATCATGGTTACTCGGGAAATCGGTGATCCTTGAAAACACACAGATCGAACTCATTATTTGAATCTGATTATTCACAGTAATCAGGTTGTACCAGTCACTTTTGCATAATGAGCAATCACAATTTGACAAACTTGCTGCTAATCACCCTCCAGAGGTGCACCTGTGACAACATCCGTGTTTGTCCATGTGTCGGAGTCAAAGATAAGGTGCCGGGACTTGACTGAATCTGTAATTTGTGTTTTGTGATGAACTGGGTCCCCGGCTCACGCAAACAAGCAGACAGTTTGTTTGTTTTGGCCTGATTTCAGAGCTCTTGTTTGAGCGTGGTAATGACCGCTTCACCCCACCCTCCTCACGCACATTTTTTTTCCTCCTCTCTCCTTCTCTGTCGTCTCCTCACTCCCCCTCCCCCTTTCCCCAAGTGCTCGCGCCAACTCGGCCCGCCATCCCGCCTCCACACACACACACACACACACACACACACACACACACACACACACACAGAGCGAGGTAACGGCAGACAGGCGCGTGACTCATTAGGCATTCGTCCCCCAGGGAGATTGCTGGGGGGGCGCGTGCGAGGGGGAGAGAGCGCCGCAGCTGCAGGAATGTCACGGGCGGCTACTGCTGTGTGTGCGTCTGTGTTTGTGTGTGGGTGTGTGCTTGCTAATGCTAGTTGGAGCCAGCGGCAGGGCACTGCACCTTTCAGGAAATAACGCAAGGAGAGGGGGAAAAAACACTCTTATTAGTCCCCTTTTCCAGCAAGAGGGCATTTAGAAGACTGAAATAAATGTTCAGAGACTGATTGCTGTATAATTCCTGCCTGGATTTCACCATCTTGCTTGTGATATTATCCCCTATTGTTAATTACAAGAGTATTTTGCTGCTTTCCAACCAAACACTATGAAAAATTATATATTCTAGCTGCCTCACAAATGAGTTAGAGAAACATGTCAGGCACAAATGTCAGCACATTTCTCTACACGTAGTCCCCAGACTACTGTTATTTTGGTACTCAAACATACATGTTCACTGAAGCTGTATGAGAGCATCTTTTCAGCCCTCTAAGGACCCTATCAAGAGAAATCTTAACTTCTTTTGACCTTTACAGTGTTTCCATCACGTCACCCTACAACACAAGCGAAATACTCGAGATTCGTTCAATCATGTCGCAATTCAGTAATGCTTCTTAGTAATTTACTTTCTACTAAACATTCAGATTTGCACACCAGATCCCAACCTTTCAGTTCAGTTTTCATGACTTTTCATTTTTCTGAATGCTGTTTCAAATAGTGATTCTGGAAATGCAAACAAACAAGCAGACAGTATTTTTACAATGTGTGTCCGAAAAATATGTAATAAGAGAGAAAAGTTCTATTTTGGTTTCATGCGGCCCACACATGATCAGTGGTGAGACCTCTGTGCATTGCGCCATTGTTTTTTCTATGTGGAGAGCGGCGACGCCCAGCTAGGCAGAAGCGCTACCCTTAATGTGGGGCGCCACTAGAGTTTGCCACTGAGTGTTGAACTCATATTATAGCAACCATGACCTCAGTTTGACCTTCCAAAGCACCACCAAAACAGCTCTACGTGACCAGAAGTGACACATGGAAGCACTGGAGGTTCTAGTGAAGAGACTCAAATAAAAAAAAAAAGTTTTTCAAAATGCTAGCAGTCAGATGGTGTTAGCGAGTTAGCGAAGAGTTATATAGTTTATGAACTCAGTTGCTATGTTTGTTTGTTTGCAATGTAGCCATCGTTCCTACTGGCACAATGTGATATATGAAAACGATTTTTTGTTCGTGCGCCACTGTATATTGAGGAATTCAAGACTACAAGATTAGATCAGTTAGACAAGATTAATGCTGAGATGAATGGGAGGGAATGATGTCTAGTTAGGAGCCATGTTTGTCACAGTCAGCAGTGTTGTGTAGAGTTGTGTATTGTGTAAAGCTGTAAATCTGTAGACAAGCACCTGCAGTACTGATGCCCATTTTTGTTTGAACTTCAGCCAAACATACAATAATCAACATTTTAGATAAATTATCTCTGCCGAGGCCACGAGATCAGCAGCTTGTGTCTGTTTCTTTGCTAGCAGGGTGTCTCAAAAAACTAGTGGACGGATTATGTTGACACTTGATGGAAAGATCTGTAATATTACAATGTCAAGTGATTAACTTATTGATGATGCTATGTTCATTTTCTGTAGCCACATAACCTCCTTGGTGGTGGTTTGTGCTCCCTAGTTTGCATAATTATTCTCAGAATAAATACTATATCCAATGGAAATGCATCAAGTTATGATAATCTGTAATTTGGAAGAAGATGTTATTTGTCTTTCTTGATGTTTTCATGTGCTAAAAACACACACATTTTAATAGAATAATGTGTAGAATCTGTCATAAGTTGGTCAGTGTGCCTCTATGTGTTTGCATCTTCATCTATGTATGTGCACGTGTTTGTGTGTCTCTTTTTTTATCATCTAAATGTGAAGCCCAGATATATTTCTTGGCTCCCAACCGTCAGACAGAAAGCGTGGGAGGCGATATTCATAGAGGTGCTTTTAGTGGGACTTTTATGAGAGACTTTTTTCCATGGCTGAGAGGAGGCTGACCACACACAGTAAGTTTGCCGCGGCTCTGTGCACACACAAGTGTGTTTGTGTGTGCGTGTACGAGCCTCAGTGTTCAGGCGCCCTTCCTTCCTTTAAGCACTCCTACGTGGGCAGCCAGGGGTGTGTTTTGCTTCATGTGTTGTTTCGGAGAGCCCTCCCCCGCGCTGCGGAAGTGTTGCCGGAAGCAGTGGGAGCTCACCCCCAGTTCTGCGTCAGTGCCACTAAAGAAAGGATCGGGGCTTTCCGGGAGGAGAGGAGAGAGAGGGGGGGGGGGGGGGCTGGGGGGCTGTCAGACTGGGTATGTCACGGCCATGTGGGTGGTTGTCTACACACTCAGTACACAACCATAGATTTGCTATTCTTTTACATGCTATATCGCCTGCATGCTCCATGAAAAATCCCCTGCTTTGGTGGGGGATTGTAAAGAACAGGAACAGGTGTGTGTTTGTGTGTGAGTGAATGTGTATACTTGTGTGTAGGCAAAGGGCAGTGCACGTTAACAGAGCAATAAAGGGACTTTGAGATGGAGAAATTCTATTTAACAGATGTGTGATTGCTGTTCCTGTGTGTTTGACGTGATGTTTCGCTCCTGATTTCTCTCTAAACACCTCGCCAGAGCTCCAGCTCTCACTTCCTATAACCAGGCCCCATGCTGAAGCAGCAGAAGAATCAGAAAGTTATCCACTGTCCTCAAATACTGGAGCAAAGACAAAAGGGAGAAAACCCTCCTCTCAGTTAAAGAAAATGAAATTTTTTTTCGCAGAACTTTGTGGCCTGCTCATCCTGGGGGATGTTTTCATCTTTCTCTGTCTCCCCCCAACTCTTTTTAATGTTTGCCATTTGAGAGCCTCCAGAGGGGCTGCACCTGTTTGCCTCTTGGCTAGGAGCCCCCAAATCCCTCCTCCTGCCCCCGCCTGCCACTCATGCTGCTGCGCCTCATGGGATGGAAGGAGCAAGGGAAGGAGGGAGAGGGGAGGAGTGGTGAAGAGTGGGGTTGCGTGTGGTGGAAGGGATTGCTGGAGGGCTTGAAGGCGTCCGGGAGTAAGAGCAGCGATGTAGGCACACAGAGCGAGAGCGAGAGGGAGAATATAGTTTCAAATCCAAGTGTGCTCCCACACCGGACAGACCTTCCTTTAGTGGAACTTTCTCTCTCATGTTTTGAATCACCACAGTCTCTTTTATTTCAGTAGTTTCTCTCACCTTTTCTCTGTTCCCTCTTGTACAAATCCCACATCTTCTCTCAGTCTCTTCCATGTTAACTTTACTCCATAACTCTCCATTCCCTTGCTCTCTTACAATTTCCTCCCCTTGGCTCTATCTCATCTACTCTCTCTCCCTGCTCCCATCACCTCTACTGCCCCCCCCCCCCCCACACACACACACACACACACACACCCACAACCTGCCTGTGATAGGACCGTACTAATCTGCAGTGACCTCTTCAGGTCACATTAAAGGTCGCCCAGCTTCACTTCCTAACGCCCCTGGGGCCTCGCTCTCCTCTTTATCCCTACATTTCTCCTCTTACTAATGGCAGCAAAATAAACAAAAACCAACCACCTTTTGTACCCATCACTTTGGTTTTAGAGAAAACAACATTTGGTTTTAGGGTGAACAGGACTTCTGTGCTTGGTGTTGGTGAAAGAATCCAAAAGGAAACTCCTTCACAATATATCCAGACATTACCCATTATTTCTATCTTTATATTTTGGAGCAGCTTCAGTGGATTTTCATTTTAATAAAGTCCTTGTTAGCTTATACTGACTCCATGCTGCCCCTCATTTCATCCTCTCTGAAACAAGCTGCTATCTTCCAGAAGTCTGCAGAGGGGCAGTGTTGTGTCTGGAGCAGATGACTAGATGACCTCATAAAGACAATTAGTGATATCAGCTGGACACATACAGAAAACATGGCGGAAACTACTAAAGGAAACCTGCCAGTGGTTTTACAGTGGTTTTTCATCAGTATAAGACATAAAATTAGGAGAAACACTTCCATAAATTAACAAGACTGAATGATTGGAGGTTGAACATCAGTCTTACAGATAAAAGTGTTGTTTTAGTCACACTATTGCTGCAATGCTATGTTTTTATGCAAAATTGAAACGTTAATGCATTCTTTCTACGACTGTTAATTATTATTATTATTGTTATTATTATAAACAGAAAAAAACATAAATTTGCATTAAAATCCACACTGTATATGTTGCCACATACAAAAAAACCCGAAAAATCTACTGAATAAATGCCAACACAAGCAAATAAAGAATCACATATCACAGTTTGATAGTTAATCAAAGAAAGTCTAACAAGAAAAACACAAGCAAACAGAGAAAAGCTGCAGGTTGCAGCAGCAGCAGCAGCAGCAGCAGCAGCACCACCACCACCACCACAGATGTACCCTCATGTAGTGCTTATTACTGTGGGTTCTAAGAATGCTGAGTGCCACTGCTTAAGCGCCTTCTATTCTTTGTGCCCTGTTGTATAGAACCGTGGGCGTTTGGCTGAGAAACGCACAATCCCCCTGCCCCCCAACCGGGTACCCAAGAAGGAGCTGGCCTCTATCTTCAGCAGTGACGACAGTGAAGGCAGCGAGCGGGCCAGTGGCGATCATGCCCACATCAAGCAGGAGGACGAGTTGCATTACAGTATAATGAGAAAGAGGTGAGGCTCCTGTAACTTCTGTAACTGTGGCTTCTGTGTGGTCTGATTCGTGTCATTTGGGTCTAATATCACATACCAGTACATTTTTAATGCATGTATTCAGTGCTGATACATATTGTTGAATATTGTCTGGTTGTATCGTGCCTGATAATACATGTGTGTAGTGCAAAAAATGCAGGTTTAATGAAAAATACTTTAATATTAAGTGGTGTGCTGTTTGCTTTTCTTCATATCGTCTACAAACAGACATTTTTTTTGTAGAAAAATTGTCACTTCAGACTTTGTGTAGCATTGTTATCTAAAGTAATTTGAGGATAATTTTGAGGTGTTAAAGAAACAGACTTGTTGTTCCAAAAAATACTCGTAAGGCTTTTGCTCTGAAAGGATGAGCCTTGAAAGTGTTAATTGGTTTGTCGGTTTGTGTTCTGTTTTTCTTGCCAAGTCTGGGTGTATCTGTCTTGACTTGAACCACTGAGTCACCTGAGTCACCGCCGTATTTGTACTTCAAGTCTTGATGACTTCATTGTATGTCACTGCACCTTGTTGGCAGAGGTACGAAATATTTATTGTGACGTTGGTAGGGTCTGAATCTCTGCTCCTTTTGATCTGCTCATAACGGATGACAAAGCAGACTTGTTGAGGAACATGTATCTATAAACAATCCTCGCCCGCCACAGTCATGTTGTTCCTTTCATCACATCAGGAGAAAAAAAAATGTCTATGTCTTCCAGGAATGTTTTGTTTTGCAACTGCTATTATTAAGTTTGAGAGTTTCCGTAAAACCGAAAGTGTTGAGATTAGAGCTTAACTGTTTTCACAAAATCCCCTAATTTATTCATGAAATCAAGCATTTTTGCATTTTTGTGTGAACCACTCAAAACAATTTTACGATAATAGATGAGTGCTTAGGAGTAATGTGCAATGGAGTGGGTTCGAAATGTCCTTGGTATGGACATCCTCATACATGCAAACACACGCATTGAGGCCTTCTCACTGAGATGAATCAACAGTGCTGCCTCTCTCTGATGCGGCACACTTTGTGTGGAGCCTTTAAAAAAATGGATTATCTCTAAGTCCGCTCCTTTTACAATGAACACTTTGATCCATGTGTAATCAAGACTTAAATCTGAAATAAACATCACATGGATTTGTAATTACGTGGTGCGTACATAAACAGATTTGTATGATTCGGAAATCAGACAGGCTATGGACAGATATAATGCAGAAGCTGTTCATTGATTAACCTCAGAAAATCCCCAGCTGCATTATAAGCAGCTTGTGCAGCCTCATTACAGGAGGGGATGTTTTTCATGTCTTGAGACTTGCGTGTGACACGGCGGACAGCACACCAACTGTGACGCTTTAAATGGATCCACTAACCTCATTTAAAAGGGCTTCCCCTCCCCCTGACACTTGTGCCGCTGGCGTGTTAAGATGATAATGAATTTAAAGAACACTTATGACTAATATGTCAGGCTTTTACCCTTTGAAAGGCGACGGACTTGCTGGAGCCGCAGCTCCGGTCTGTCCTGAGCATCCGTCTCAGCCCTGCTTTATCCCCCGATGCAGGTCTGGATGAAAGGGATAATGGGATGTCCAATCACGGAAATGTGATTTCCATTGACCGCAGCTTCGTAAGTTAGTCGTGGAAGGGTCTTAACAAATTGGATTTGGCCAATGGATGTGAAAAATAAGGGGCCTCTGTATACATGAGTGTATCTGCGCTGTCTCATCTACACATCATCAGGGAGGGCAACCTGCTCACTGTAACTGCACTTTAATCGGTGCACTGAAGCAGCATGTGTCAAGGGTTTATCCACAATTTGATATCAACATAAAGCTCAAGCAGCAAATTAACTTCAGGTGACATTATAATTTCTCATTGCGCAATGGAGAGGAGGAGAGACTTGCATTTGTTCAGAGAGCCAACTCCTGGTTTTGGCTGCAGGTTTTGTCAACAGGTGATGCCTTCATAGCTCATCATCCAGGTTCGTTATAAGTGGATCCTCCTCCCTTTAACCTATTACATGCTACCAGATTACCAGTTTAGTGTGTGCTTCATGGATCTGAGTTTGTCCTGCTCAACTAGTACTGAGTATCTCGAGGCTAAAGGGAGACAAACCACAACCAAGTAATCATTATCACAACAGCACAGAAAGGTGTACACTGTAGCTCCCGAGGGAGTTGAAACCAGCGTCTAACGTGTCTAACTGAAATGTGAAAACAAAACCTAGTTTATTATCACCTTGCTATCGATGCTGCTGATCTGTCTTGGATTCGTTAAGTCTGATTTATGGATTTCATTTCATGGACTAAATATTTGATGTCAGTAACGTAGGATTTTAGTGTTTTACTCGAGGGCAAAACAAAGCCTTCTTTAGTGTTTGTTTCAGTTAGTTGTAGATAACAAGGGCTTGATTGAAAAGTGCTGACGGAGAGTTTGGGTAATTACCCAGCAACCAACCCAAGGTTTTATAAGTCACACCCGCTGACGTCTGCCTTTCAGCTTGTGCCCTCTTGAAAAAGAAACGCCACCATACCCATTATTAACCTTCATCAAAACAAACCAAGGCAGTTCCTCGTGGTTCTTTTTTTTTAAATTTCGATCCATTCATTAAAAAAGAATGCATTCATATTATTTTAGACTAAAGAGATAAATAGCAGAGTAAAAGCTGGATTTCTTTCCAGTAGTCTAGACCAGCATAAGGTCTCTTCATATAAAGGCCATGCTGTCTGGTGGAGAGAGTGCAGCTGATCGAAACAAATACATTATGGTTGAAGTGTCTGCTTTTTACCCCAGTGACACATTGAGGGAACTTGTGTTGGAAAATTCCGCCAGTGTTTGTAACAGGTTCATGCTGATGGAGGACTGCGTTGGAAATCCGATGCAAACAGAAGAGGATCACGTTCATAAAATTTTTAAAGAATCAGATATTGCTACTTACTATCACGTTGTTTTCTCAATTTCCCTTCACAGTCCACCTCTCTGCATGAAAACACATCCTTTCACGTAGGAGCATCGGCTTGTATTTGTGAATGGCTGCGCTGATCTGAGCAATAACCAGCACCCATACCAGTTACTGTGTTTCTATTGCTTTTGACATTTTGTCCTCTAGCTTTATTGAACAACTGTGTCATTGCTTAGTGCCAGCAAGGGGTCATGGACAGTGTGAAATTACTGGAAAAAAGGCTCTCCCCTGAAGCACTAATTAGTGAGCTAGGAGGTTTTATGGCTTTCTCGAGGAGCTTTCTGCTTGGCAAAGTTTTGGCCTTGTTTACACTTGTTTTCCATGGCAACAAAGTCACAGCACGTTAGCAGCTTATTGGGCACTGACTACGAGAAAAAAATTTGATTGTTCCCTTACTTAGCTGATGATAGTTTTTTGTTTTTTTTTGTCGAAACAGAGGATCAACAGTAAAAATAAGATCTTTGGAAGTTCCAGAAAATCATATCACATTCTGAAAAGAAGACTGTAACTGCATTGACAGATCGTAACAATTTTTTTCCAACAGTGAATGAAATTTCAATAAGCTGTTGTCCGTGAATTACCACAGAATGAAATTTTCTAAGTTTAATTATTAAGTGCAACCCAGATTATGACATTGTTGAACCAGTTGTTTTGTTATCCACTATGACAGGTTTATAAGTGACTTCCTGTTTTCATATTATAGCAATTTTACGAAGTTGTGGTTATTGTCGTCTTTTCGCGTCGTTCTATGTGGGAGGATTGGTGTATGGTCTCACAGAACACTACATGGTGGTCTTTCACTCTTCACAGTTTATATTTCTGTTCTTTCTTTGTTGCCTTACAAGTCAGGGAAGCAACGGATCAACAATGAAAAGTGAAACCCAAGTGAACTTTATGTATCTATTTCTTTATTTATGCATTACATCCTCAGTTTGTTGGGTTCCCAGTTGTGCGCTGCATGACAGTTGAGCCTCCGTTACTCACAGGCACTGAGGTGCCAGACAGAAATGTATCATAAATATAGGTTGAACTCATTCTTTAGACTTCATATATCGCTAAGCGTGCTTATTTCCTCAACGAAATACATTTTGCTACGGAGCATCTGTGAAACTTCACTGGTTTCTTCTATTTCAGCCGCGCCGGTCAAATATTGCCTGGGAGTAGTTGAATATTGCTGTAGTTGTGTGTTCTGGCTGTTGTCTGGAGAGCAGAGGAGGCTACACAGTAAACCTGCAAGCACCAGATGTTACACACTGCTTGTGACCCCTCTCTCTTCCTCCTCCTGCGCTCCTCCACCTTCACGTCCCTGCTGTCTGTCTGTCAGCACTTTCCCAGTGGTGGTGTGAGACATGGCGTCAGGGCGCCTGGGCTGCCAGATTCTGCCAGCACACACTGTGACCTCCAGCCTCGCCACCTCAGCTCCACGTGCCAATGCCGCAGCAGGGCACCGCTGGGTGTTTATACTGACACGGTTTCCAGTGCCAGGAGAAGAATCCTTTCTTGTTGTTTGGACGGTCCTGAATCGTAACTCCTACTGTAATGGTAGAAGGGAGTGAAACCACTTCCTAACAAAAGAGAGAGCCCACACAAGTGATGTGGCAGATGGAATTCATCACTTTTTATGGAAATAGTTTCCAGTTTTATTCTTTAGTTGAGATGTGTGATTCAAAACGCCTCACAACTCTTCTCTATTGATTTCCCTGAGCAGCCGTCACTATCTAGCCGTGTCCAGTATTGTCTTGAGTAAATATGGCAATTATTTTCTATATTTGGTATCAGTAGTGATCTATAGGTCATATGACTCACTGATGAATAAGTTATATATGGAGAAAAAGAGCAGCCTCAGACATCAAATATTATCAAACTATGCTATCCTACTGAGGTTTTTTCAATATTGAAAAATTGTGATACACATTTTTGCTGTATGAATCAGCGCTAAAATGCTGTAGCAATCGAGATGTCTCATAAATTATTTCTTCTATGGCAGATAAAAATTACATTTGCAAATGATTACATCACGCTTTTCATTACCATGAAGGACCAATCGGATGAACATAGATTGGATTGCCCCAATGTCTTATGCCTAAACTGATATTTAAATATATATTGATAGCAAAAAAGGGGCTTCTGAATATCTTGATTTATTTTCCCCATTTCTCCCAGCCCTAGTTAGATACCAGCAAAAAAAAAAAAAAAAAATGTGGCAAATAAAAGTTCACAATGCAATGCATTCAAGCTCCTATTGGTCTGCACCTCACACAAATTTAAAAACAATTTGCATAGTACGGTTTTATTCATTTGCAGTGACTATGCAATTTTCATGTACCACAATATTCACATATTAACCTGATCAGTGGTGGGCTACAGTATAATCAGGCCATTTTGAGGTCAGCACTTCCGATGATGGCAGAGACATCGTCAACTCAAGGCTGCCTGGAAACTGTTTTCTGGCCAGATGATCTGGTTGTGTGAGCTGGTTACAGATCCATCGTAGCCGCCTCAACTGTTTCAAACACGCGTGATATTTAGGATTTAAATCAAGATGATTACATCGGTACTATCTGAGCCAGACCACATGGAGCAAGAAACAAAAAAGCAGTCCTTGATAAGCTGGCAGTGTTGCTAAGCATCGGTAAACACTGTTGGCCGTTAGGCTAATGTTAGCTTGCAACCGCTAGTACTGTTGAAAAACATAACTCACAACTCGCTTTCAATGAATTTGACATAGAGATTGGTTGGCTGTCTGCTTTCTTTTTTCTTCTTCTAATTTTCCAACCATTAGTACAGCAACTTCTTGCATTGCGTCCGTCTCTATTTTTTTTTCTTCTCCTTTTACTTCTTCTACCTCCTTTTGAGATCAAATAAAAGGGATGACCGTGCACAGCTTCCTCTGGCATGATCATCCTAATAAGATCTGTGGTGGGGACTCAATAAATCGATCTATCTGTCAATCAGCTCATACAGTGTTGAGCAAATTAACAATTCTCCTGTTGCTGTTGTCAGTGAATGCCTGATTAATTCACCGGTCGCTTTGACCTGACATGCTTGCAGACGTCAAGTTATCAAGTGAGAACAAATACTCTCACAAGCTGACTCCAGTCTTAAACTGACATTCACGCACGTTCATATGACAGTGTTTTAATCCATAAAAACTCCACAGATGTGGAGTGCAAGTGGCTGATGTATCATTATTTTTCAAATTGTGTAGTGGATGTGTGAATGTTTCAGATTAGAGGGAAGGATATATTTGCAGATTCTCCTTAAAAACAACATAAAGTTTAAACCCCTGAAGTGTGTGTTCAGGGACAGACAACACAGAATCCCATACTGCCAGGTGACCAGTATTCTGAATGAATTTAACCAGATTAGGTCATGGTCGGTGTAAATTCAAACTAAATCCGGTAGAGTGCAATTTTGAAATGTGTGTGATAACAAAAGAAAAGATAACAGGTGGACTATTCTGTTGGCAACTCATGTAAACATTTAGAATCAGATCAGTTGTCCATGTAAATGTAGGCACTATGATATGGGCTGAGTTATGCCGCACACTCACTGATAAGACTTTGAGTGTTGGCACATATGAATCACAGCAGTGTCTGGGTCAGTGCGTCTGTCCTGTGGTTAGGGATGAAGGAGCGGGGCTGACCAGGTCAGGGATAAGCTTAGGGTGAAATCATTGTCTCCAGTGTGCACCTGGATGAAAGCAGCTCATGTCCTTCTTAGCTATCAGGCCCAATAGCTCTAATATAAACCCTCCCCATTGTCGCCGAGGCCCCCGTCCTTCTTAGCTAACCCCAGCCTCAGGAGCTCCTCGGGAGTGCTGACTCAGGTGACTGGGTTTTAAACACCATCCCCACCCCCTTCCCCACGTTCCAGGGCTTGAGTGTGACCTTGCCTCCACCCTCTGACAGAGAGGAGGAGGGAGTAGAGGAAGGGCATAAGTGGGCGGGGACAGGGTTAGGCCCCTCATTAGCCTGAGCCAAGGCGGGATGGCTCAGGAAAAGTGCAGTAATTACCCCTCCAACAGTGTCCTTGCCGTTCATGGCTTAGAGCGGCTGCTTCGCCACAGGATAATAACCCTATAACCTCTCTGAGAAGTTCAGGATGGCATTATCATGATCACTTTGAGTGATGGTGGTGTTTTAACGCAGCCGCCTGATTTATGGATTTGGCTGAAGTTTCTCTCAGTGGAGTGTGCAACTGCAGTGTGTTGTTGGAGTCACTCGGTGACATTATTATATAACTTAAATCAAACAAGCTTTCCCTGCATCTCATTTTCTTTTTTAAGAAAACTTTTGGTCTTTTTGAGACACAGATAGATACTAATTTTAGCAAGTTACACTTTAAAAAGAAATCTATCATGAGTTTAAAAACTTGCCAAACAGGACTGTGTCGGGATTTCATCTACAATCTCCTTGCTAGTAACCCTGGTGACTGTCTGGAACTGTTTTCTGAGTCATTGGTTCTCTGTGACTGAGAGGTGACTGGTGAGCCAGCATGGCCTGCATTAGGCCCTCGACACTCCCCTTCATCTTCTCTGTTAGCGTGTGGAAAACAGCTTGGCGACTGACAGCCTGACATTACAGCAGGAGCCTGTAATCATGGGACTGTAAAAACCCAAATCCAGCAGCCACAAACAGTGTGGCCTCGTCATAGTGGTGGCTGCTAAGAGCCCTTCACCGCTTCTGTCCCGTAAACCCTGCCTGCCTAGTCATACCAGACCCCCTTCGTAGATGATTCTGCTTTCAATAAAAGTTGCCAGTTGAGGCTAGAAGTGAGATTCATGCTGACACCAGAGCATGCTGATGACATCCAATTGATATATCTAAAAAATGCGTGTTGTCAAGCTCATTTTGGTGACAAAATGAGGGTGTAGATGAACCTTTTTTTTAACGTAAGCTTAAAAAGTTTTCAACACTGTTTCTTTCCTACCACACAAGCTGTTTGCCATTACACTGTGACAATGCTTATACTGCACCGCTGCCCCTCAAATACTAAGCGCTTATTTCCCATCATTATGCCATTTAATGCGATCAGGATGGTAATCAGATTGCAAATGAAATACCTCCATGACACAGTTGTGTGGGTCTACGGGTGAGGGGAGGTGAAAAAAGGCAGTTGGTGGGGCATCAGGAAGGGCGGAGTTGCTCCGGCCATCTTGCGGCCTAATCTGTGAACCCTCCTGCTTCTCCTTTGGGCGCTGAAGGGCAGAACAACATGTTGAGGAGACTGTTTGAAGGAGGTTTTGTTGAATGCCAGTCGATGGAAAGCACTAGATAAATGGTGTTGTCTTTTTTAATATTAAAACCACTTCAAGGCTTAATTATTCTTGTAATCCTGATTACTCATCTCCTATCTTTTTATTTGTTTTCAATTGTCATATGCCTCTAAAACAACTGTTGGCAGCCTCGGTCTAAAAAGGGCCATAATCAGATTTTAAGCTGCTAAACTACTTAGGAGTTGTGAATATGTTCGTTAATCTTAGTATGGAAGATGAGTGGGGATGAGACCCAAAAGTGCTGGATGCAGTAGTCTGTCAGAGTGCATTACACACCTCAGAGCTAAGAGGAGGTTGTCAGGGCAGCCACTTGTAGCTGCTGAGTTTGTGTTGAGGTATGCATTTTGGAGAGAACGCTGGTGTCTGGATGGAGGATTTCTGTGGTAAGTAGGATGTGAAACATTATGAAGTGATGCGCTGCCACTTTATCGTACTGGTCTTGTATTTAAGTTTGTTTGGGGCAACTTATGAATGTGTTGATCCTCCCTTTACACTGCGTACGTGTGTGTGTGTGTGTGTGTGTGTGTGTGTGTGTGTGTGTATGTGTGTGTATGTGTGTTACAGTCGTGACAGTGACCTCTCCACAATCATCTCCAACCTGCACCACACCAGACAGCACGGTATGCCCGAGGGCCAGTCAGCCTCTGACCACAACACCAGTACTGGACACACAGGTAGGACCTCCATTGATGCTGTGCGTGTATGTGTTTGTGTGTGTTTGTTGGGGGGGGGGGGGGGGGGGGGGCATGTGGGTGTGTGCATTTGGGTGTGTGTGGCAGGTGCTGTCAAAGTAGGTGTTGTTACTTTCTCTGTTCCCATTTTTCCTGCTTTCTTCTCATGCATCACAGCTGATGTTCTGTCCCCCAGTAACATATGTAAGCGTTCCATCACCCATTTAATTTACTCTAATGTGTGTGATTGGGGGGGATTTTAACATAAGCTTATTACTCATTCCTGGAGGTCGCTCTCAACTTGATTACTTAATGTTCTTCCTACATTCTCTACTGCACTCCAGGATTTCTGTTAAAACCCCTGTTTTAAATTACCTCTGAATAAATAGCTTTGTTTGCTATTAATCCAGCTTCATGTGAGCAGAGGACCCATGGTGTGCGTGTGCTAAGCTAAGAGCTTTTCCTTCAGCTTACAGACAGAACACAGACAGCATTTAATCACAGCCACTTGTCAAGTAGTTTGTATGAGGATACTGTGCTGCCATCAGAGACATATGATTGTAAAACAGCCCAACTAATCAGCAGTCATCCTACTGTACCAGAGCTTTCTGCTGCAATGGCTTCTCTTTGTGCAGTGTGCTGGAACCCAGCAAGCAAGGGTGATAGGAGCGATGCAGAAATATCATTACACAAATATCATTACCATTCTCTTCTCCATTTAAAACGCTGAAACAGCTTCTAATCAACCAAATTAATGAAGAGCAGTTTTGTTGACTATCATTGACATAAACATGAACTTTGATTTTGGAACTAATTTCAACCTCTTTGTAGGTTTTGGGCTATTATATCATATTTTTTTGATATTTTTGCCACTATGTACACCTTAAAGAAATTTTAAAACAAGTTTTTCAGCAAAATGTCAACTATATGGCCTGGATATTATTTTTTTAATCTGACATATAGTGTGTATCACTTTATCACCATAACTAGTATAGTGATTTGATCATACAGGGGTGACACGGGGACTCCTAGGAAACATAACAAATGTTTTTATTTGTTAGTTTGATGTTAAAATATGTGGATGTCTTTTTAATGCACTTCAAAGGTAAAGTCAGTTTAGTATAATTTACAAAAAATACTATTACTAATTAGTGTTTTGTATCCTGACATCTACATGTACCTTTCTGTCATTATAGTTATGACGAAAAATTATCCACATTTCATCAGCAAAATCAACACAACCTTCATTAAAAGGGAGCTTTTGTTTTATTAGCGAAGACCAAACATTTGCTTCAGAGCTGCTCAGGTCTGACCCGTCTTTTCTTATCCCATTAGCTTGAGGCACAGCAAGTGGCATAACCAGCCCAGACCGACACCTCCATACCCTCTCTCTGTGTGCTCATCACTTGCGTCTGCCAGATTAATTGCCCATACGGCACCTGTGATATCAGGCCGTGTGGGTGGAAGGTGGAGGGTATTAGACTGCTCACCAGCCAGCCAGGGTGGTGTCTTACACCCCAGTTTGGGATGGATTTCCTTCCAAAATACTAGCCTGATCTGCTGCTAATGTAGAAATCAGAGCTTTGAGTAATGAAGGAAGACACACAAAGGGATAAAGGTGGGTGGTGGTGGTGACGGAAGGGGGGTGAGCACAGTGTGGCCTTCGCCAGAGGGGGTCCGAGACCCTAAAATCTGTCCGTTTGAGCATTAAAGTGAGATTTAACAGGCTGCCTAAGCGGCTCGCTCTGTGTCTGTAAACAAGTCCAATCCGATCAGTGCCTCTAATTCTGTCTGCCAGTGAAATTAGACGCACACATATTCACAAGCGCACAAATAACCCATAGTTATACAGATGCATGCCCACGCAAAATCAACACAGGTTTAATTTGCATCCAAATACATACGTGGGTGTAATTTGTATGAAGTTTTAGTGCAGCGGATTATTTGACTTGGAAACAGATGGGATGGTAAATGCAGCTCTCCGTCTATGATATTGTCTTTTCTCTGTTCTGTCAGTCAACTCTCCTATTTGACCAGCCTCTGAAAGTTTTTCAAGTTTACCAGTGAATGGTGGAGGGAGGGGATCAAAGAGACAAAATAAATAATAGGAGGGAAATGAAGGAAATGAGAAATGAGAGCGAGTAAAAGTCTGCAATAAAGAGAGACAGAGATGCAGTGATGGAAGAAACAGTTGGAAATAGAGAGACAGAGGGAAGAGAGATGAATGAGTGCGGTGGCGGTATCAGGGGAGGGTTGGCGGCAGCTATGGCGGCGGACAGCTTTGTGTGTGTGTGTGTGTGTGTGTGTGTGTGTGTGGGTCAGGAGGAAAGGAGGTCGTCTCTGTGCCGGAGTGGGCCGTTAATTAAATCTGAGGGACAGACAGGAGGGCTGCCTCCCTCCTTTTCTTCTCTATCCCTCCCTTCCTCGTTCGCTCTCTCGCTCCCCAGCCGCTGGCTATTCGGAGGCGCTGGGAGAGGTGGAGGGGAGGGAAGAGGGAGGGGGGAAGCAGGGGCGCCGATGCTGAGCGTCTGGCGGCCTGTGGAGACTGTAAACCGTGGCTCTGCGGTCAGACCGGAGACTCAAACAGGCAGATAAGGTGTTTTTGGACCGCCGCTCTCTCCTCCGCTCCCTCCACTCAGACTCCCAGAGGCAGTTACAGCTTTCTGGTGCGTGTGTGTGTGTGTGTGTGTGTGTGTGTGTGCGCGTGTGCGCGTGTGCGGAGGAGAGGGGGTGTTGTAGCAGTGGTTTGGGACTTGAGTGTGCACCTTTTTCAGTGTGGTTTTTAATGCCTGGTTTTAGATGTTTACTTGCATGTGAATCTGCAGCCCAGCATGTTTGTGCAAGACCTTTTCTCTCACAAATCATGAGTGCGTTGCTTTAAAGTATTAACAGCCACCAATTACCTGATTAGCATGGAAATGCTAACGAAAATTAAATTAGATCATTCCTACAGAATCAATGTGGGAGGCAAATACTTCAAAATTTCTCTGCTTCATATCTATAGATTATACACATAAAATTATGAAAATAGAATTTTTGTGCCAGTCAGGGCACTTGAAGGAAACAAAAGGAAATTTTAAACCATGTCCTACTTCTACTTTTTTCCTTTTCATTTCTGTGCCATCTTTACTTCTTAATATTCACAGTGTGTGCATGTACATGTTTTATATTTCTTCATTCAGATCCTGAAATTATTAAGAAACATGAGTTGTATATTAATCATTACATCCCTCAAATTTAAAACTCAGGTTTGTTTTATTTTAAAGTTGTTGCACCTTAACCTTCATCTGGTCTTTATGGGAGTAGAATCAGGTGTTAAGCTTGGCACAGTAACTGAAAGACCTCTTTCACACACACACACACACACACACACACACACACACACACACACACACACACACACACACACACAAAAATCAAGTAAATATTATATCTGTCCGATATGTTTTGTTTTTTGTTAGAACAAACAGACTAACAATCAACAAAATCCTTTAAAAGCTGCCCACTCAATCCAGAACATAAGAATTTTCAAATATTTTACAGTTCATGTCAGTTGCTGGTCACAAGATGTCTCCCACTTCAAATAAAGTCCACTGTATGTAAGTCCACTATAAAGTACGTTCTCAGTGTTTGATTCAGGTTTTTTACAACACACACTTGTTAAATATTGGAACAGGATTTGCCTCAAAAGTATTTGCGATGCCACAAATAATACTCATGTCGCTCCATGTTTTAAAATTGGATCCAATTTCTTATAAAATGTACACTTAGATTTATGAATCTGAAAACTGACCTCTTGTTTCAAACTAGCACAAGCCTCACCCCACACAGGGAACCTTAAAGTTCTACCCTGTCTACAAGAGGAAGAACACTTTTTTCACAGGAAGGTGAATATTACAGCTACATTTTCAGCAGTGACATCGGTTGTGAAGATGCTGCTAATCGTGGTATTTCATTCAAAAATTATCAGAGGGCACTTTTAAAACTTCAATAGCCTTGGATAACTTGTGACTTATCCAATGATATGAAAAGAATATTTATATGCAGAACTGTTGCCTAGCAACAGCCGCTGTAAGCGGAAGAGAGCATATAAACGCTTGGATGACAGTCATGGAGAGATTTGATGAAGAAAGCAGTTGTATACTTTTGCATTTTGTGATGTCTTGATAGTAAAGAATTTGATTCAGCCCAACTGCCAGTCCCTTTTGTATTTGCCTTTCCCCGTCTTCCCCCCCCCCCCTCTTCTTCCTCTTCTTCCGAAGAACGCATTTTCTTATGCATGAAAGAAATTGAAGTTTGATTGGGTTGGAATTTTCTCTTGATGACTTAAGTTTTTCACTTGTTTGTAATCTGCAGTTTCATACTGCATAAGAGACATCCTTCAGCAGTTATACGCAGCTGTTTCCAAGACTCACCTGCTTTATTACAAGAACGTCTCGCTCGCCCTCAAATTCATATTAGGGGATCAGAGGCAGGAGGTAGGGTGGTTGTGTTGGAATCAGAAGGTCCCTGGTTCGATCCTAAGTTCAGCCTAGTAAAAAGCCCTGTCTCCCCACTCAATCAGCTAACGCTCATCTTCATTTCCGTAGTAATGAGAGTGACACAGATTGCATACTTATTCATGTCCGGCCCTGACTCATCGCTATGCAGCAGCTTTAATTTTGAGATAGAAGTTAATGTTCTAATAAAAGTGAACTAAGATGAATTCAGATGTTTATTTTATCTGCATTCTTCCCATTTTAAAGGCTTTTAGAAAGTAAGCTGTTCTGTGAATTGTGTTGTATTATCTTTAATGGGAGAATAATCTAATCTTGTTACCATTTAGATAACGTACTTTCTCATTCACAACATCTTCTCAGAGACATTTGCTATCACATCCCAGGACCTTTGTGTGACTGCAGCTAGAAACATTGCTGCATCACCACCTATGCACCACATAATTGCCATTTTCCAGGTACATATTGAAGAGTTGGCTGCACATTTTACTCCCATGTTTTCTCGTCTTCCTCCCGGTCCACATCTCTTCATTTCTCCTTTTTTGAAGAAAGAAAGAACAAATAGCGGAGCCGTATATAGAGCTGTACCACTGTGTGTGTACTTTGTACGTGTTGGCAGTGGCACATCCTCCTCTCGGCATGAACAGAAGCGCCTCTCCCATCTCCATCACCCACCCCCCACCCACCCCCACCCTCTCCCAGCTGCATCGGCCCGTAAGCCAATCAATGGCGGGGCTTTCAGGGCCGGCGGAGGCCCCGGCGCACGGAGGGGGATCAATAAGTTATTAGCACCATTCTGTCAGCTGTAATGTGGAGATTGATTGGGGGGCTGCGGCTGGCGGCCCACCCCACGTCCCCGCCTGTCACCCCGCCTTTCCTCATGCTGCTTCCCCCGCCCTCGCCCTCGTCGGTCTGATAAAGATGACAGATTAACGGAGTAAAAGAGGAATTAAGGAGTCTGGCTGTCTAAGCTGTCACCACGCTCCATGGGATGGAGAGAGGAGAGGAGGAGGACTAAAGTTTGAGGGAGGAGAGGAAATCAGAGAGAAAGAGGAATGCTCCCCTGCCTGATGCTTCGCCCTGGTGGTGTCACATGAAAGAGAAGTGGTTTAGGTCCTGCTGTTTCTTCTTTCTCTATCTGTCCCTCTGTTCTCATCTGTCTTTCCTCTCGGCAGGAGAAATAGCAGATAAGGAGGAGGTTAACTAGCAGAAGAAACTGCCGCAGAGGCTAAAATATGGTGCTTTCAGGTTGACCTCTTCCAAAATTTAGAAAAGCAAGAGAAGGGGGCTATATCATGGCAGCAGATGCTATTTTGACAGTTAAAATCACAGCACAGAGGCCCAAGTAAAACTCCACAGCCACTAATTCCTCCGCAATGATAACAAGCAGGTGACAGGGAAGAGCCGGAGGTAGCAAGTTTGACTGTGAGCGCCCTTAGTGGGAGTTAAAGGGTAAGCATAGATACTAGCAGAGCTCAGGGTTCAGCATTAAAAGGGAGCGTTGGTGCTCTAAGAAGCCCCATTTAATTGGCTTTAAAAGCGTTCCGCTCAAATCTCTGGCCCTCAGGCACTCGCTCAGGAGACACAGTGTCTTGAGTGAGGTGTGTTCAAGAGACGACTCAAGTATGTATGTTTGATCATGAGAGTCTCTGGGTGTGTGTGTGTGTGTGTGTGTGTGTGTGTGTGGGTGTAGTAGAGCAGAGGGTTTAACTAATGGGACTTCTCTCTTTGTTAATATCCCACTAATAGGATAGATGGAGTCCTTTTTTTGAAAAGACCAGCAAGAGAAATGTCCTGATTTGGACTAAAAAGAGACTGAAAAGCAGGAGATGCATGTGCATTAGCACCCCCCTTTCTCTCTCTCCTGCTGTGTTTCTAGGGTGGTATAGGGTGTGCATCTCCTCAGGACCAGAGCGGCAACATCAAACACTGGATCATTAAAGAACCTCATCCCTTAGCTCTCTCACTCGTCCTCTCATCAACACCAGGAGTCCATCAGCACCCAAACACAATCATCTAAGCCCTCTTTAAATCTCTCTCTCCCTCCACTCCGTGTTTCTTGGCTGTTTTGGAGAAGAAACAACACAAGTTTGGGTGATAGGTTAAAGGTCAGACTGCCTGTCGCTAAGGTAGCAACAATAACAGGAATCGGCAGATGTTTGCTTGGGTATTACTATGAAATTATGTTGTGGGTTTCTTTTGTTGTTGTTGTTTTTTTACACGCCTTGTTCATTGTCTAGCCGTGGTGTTTACACATTCTGTGCAAATGATGAAAAATTGCTTTGTTGAAAATGAAAGACAGAGGAACCATTCTCCTTGAGAGGGGAAAAAAATGCCCCCCCATCCCTAAAAATACACATTGAGAGGTGAGAGAGAAAGCGAGAAAAAAGTAGAAGAGAGGAAACAGTGGCTGCTGTGGTTTGGCTGACAGAGTTGGAGCGAAAGCAGAGGTGCATGTGATAGATATAGAGAAAGAAAGGCAACGAGAGAGAGCAATGACAAACGTCTTTCCCCTTCCTGCCGTCTCTGCGTGCGATGTGCTCTGCATCCCCTCCCTCGCTGATTAGGCCCGTATTGATTTGAGGTGTGTTTGAGGGGGTGGAGGTGAGGTGATGGGGCGGGCAGGAAGAGAGGGATGAGAAGGGAGGAGAGGAGGGGGAGGCAGCAGTAGGGGGTGTTGTAATGGTACACTGGATGCTCTTCTTTGGTTGCGCTGTGGAGATGATCAGGGAGAGAAAGGGGGAGGATGTTTTTGGAGGAATAAAAGAACTGGGAGGAGATGGTGGGGGGAGAAGTGTTTATGAGGGATGGACATCAAGGGGGGGTGCTGTAGAGGAGTATAAAAACTAAAAATGAACACATGATATAGGCATAATATAGGCTGAGAGGAATTTCTCAAGCAGCTGAGGGGCTCTCATGCACTTTGGTTCAGTCAAAGGCTTTTGTGCCAACATCTGGAAAAGGAGAGGAAGAGAAGAGAGTGGAAGAGCAGCGATAACACTTGAGGACAGACTGTTGGAAAGAGACGTTGGAGGAGACATAGAGACAGAGCCCTCCTCCCTCCGTCAAGACAAACACACACACACATAAATGAGCCGGGCAGATCTGTCATCCACGGCGGTGCAGGCCCCCTCTCATCTCTGACAGAACAGGCACATCTCCAGACGCTCATGGCTTGCTTCACTTGCTCTGTTTCTCTCTTTCTCTCCACCTATCCCTTTTTTTTCTCTTTGGCTCCTCCAACACTGCATTTCCAAAGCAGCTGCTATGGATTCAGGTAGATACAGAGCCGAGCGGCAATACTCCTTTTCTTTTTACTGACTGCTATTTCACTCTTTTTGTGTTTACAGATGACCTTCTAGGCAAGAGGAGAACCTTCTCCCCCAATAGCAGCAGTGAGTGTCCCTCTGACAGTAAGAAGTCTCGTAGCGTATCCCCCAAAGGTAAGACATACAGTATTTTTATTTGTTGCTTTGGTTACATGAGTGCATGCACATGCAGTTTCTGAGAACTTACCAAATATTGGATTATAGAAGAAAGAAGGATGACTGAGACAACAAGTGAAAGAGACCGGATGGAAGCCTCAGAGTAGAGTATTGATTTAGCTGCTGGTGGTCAGGGCATTGGGGTTAGTGTGATGGGACACCCACACCCACACACCTGCAGACACACAGTCTCACTTTCACACATAGTTGAAGATACAATTCCATGATGTCTCTCTATAAACCCATCCCAATTTCTTTCACACCTCACACACACGCACGCGCTAACACACACCTCATATCAGTCGTTCTTCAGTTCATCCAAGTCACCAAACTGCAGTATTGAGCTGTGAAGATAGCATTAGTTTCTGTGAGGTGTCTGCTGCTAGCCCCATAAAACGATACCCTACAGCATGGTATAACACCCTCAGTGGAACATGTCTTCCAATGGACAGTATCCAAAAGTAGATCCTGTAATGCACAGATAATTATCTAAACTTTTATAGGTTTTTTTGTATAATAGTCATTTTACATAAAACATCAGTATTACTGCGAATTCCAAAACCTAAACACTCAATTGATGCCTTTTTATTTACTAATGGGAAGGACGTGAGTACAGCATAAATAATGGATCATGATAGGAACACCTTGACAAGACAATGCCCCACTGCAGCAATCCAGCCGTCGTCGTCTATTATTCATATCTCCCTTTTGTGGCGTGAAACCGTGTGCCCGGCATGGCGCCTACACAGCCAACGTGTTTGTCCCTGTAGGCTCCTGAAGACTTCCTGACTGATGCATTATACAGCAGGCAAAACCAAGGGCAGCTCACCACACATCCAACCATCCAATCTCTTGACACATAAATTGCGCGCGCAAACACACACACACACACACACACACACACACACACACACACAGAGCAGCTGAACGCTGGCTGATTATTTGACAGATTTACACGTGTTTCATGTAAAAATAAATGAATGAGTGTATTGGGGGTCATATTAAAAGTGGTGCAGAATTCAGCATGAGCTCTGTGTTGACCTTTGCCCTCTGGGTAACCTTTGATTGACAGCCCTGCCTGAAGAATGGCACTCAACTCTGACCATTTTAATCTTGTTCAGTTGCATCTCTGCATCTGAAAGATGCTGGGATTTATGAGGACGTGTGTGTTAGTGTGTGTTTGTTTACCCAACCTTGGCTTCCTACCTACCTTCCTACCTTTGTGCTCTTGTGCAAGCATATTCTGCTCCAGCCTGGAGAACCACGCTTCATTTGTAGCTTCACCCACAGCAGTTTTCATTGGCTCAACCATCTTTTACAGTGGGAATAAACAAAACCCACGTAGCATCATCAATGATATCACAGATTGTTTTTAGAGTTACTGATGACGAGCAGGTGAACAGAAGCTAAACATGAATACAAGAGGCTAATAGGCAGAAAACACAACATAAGAGAGGCTAACACATGCTAAGGTCTGGTAAGGTTTATGCACTCAAGTCTTTCAGCAGGGAGAACAACAGCATAGTTTTCAGAGCTCTATAGACTTTACACACATTTTACATGTTTGGATTAAATTTACAACTTCCTAAATGTTGAGTAACCATCATTGTGGTAATAGTAATAACTATGTGGTTAATGTAAAGGGATGAACTAAAACATGATATGCAACATCAATATGGTCTCTATAATCATGGGTTTGGCAACATGTATATGCTGCGCCCCGTGTGCACTGTAGCCCTGCCTCGTTCTCCAGGCTGCAGTCAACAGTCTACCTCTCAGAGTAACTGTAGATAGGATGTGCTTTGGATGGAAAAAAGTTTTCGTACATACCATATTTGCATAAGTGAGAAAAATATAGAAGACAGTATTTGTGTGTGTGTGTGTGTGTGTGTGTCTGTGCGGCATGCTGTGAGAGAAGTACGTTTAAGCCATGTCAAAACACTGCTGATCCTGAGTCTCAACCCTGAGCTCTGTCCACACCCCAAACCCTGACACTGCACCTGTATGCATGCATGTGTGTGTGTGTGTTACATCGCCTCCAAGTCTGGTGACAGACGCTATCCCTTAATGACTCCTGCAGGTGGAGAAATGGATTGAGAAGGAGCGGGAGAAAGAGAGAGAGGGAGATTGCAGCGGA
This sequence comes from Aulostomus chinensis, assembly GCF_037954235.1. Classification (NCBI taxonomy): domain Eukaryota; kingdom Metazoa; phylum Chordata; class Actinopteri; order Syngnathiformes; family Aulostomidae; genus Aulostomus; species Aulostomus chinensis. Next base: position 25,827,028 of record NC_141328.1, on the reverse strand, counting down.
TGCTGGCGAGGGAGATTGGATGCTGCTGTGTAAATGATGTCTGTTTTTCTTTCTGTAGCACAGTCATCACCCCTTGCTGTGTTCAGAAGGCGAGAAAACTTTAGGCAGGCACAGACTAGTTGCATGAACATGCATACACAGCAACACACACATACACCTGAGGACCTAGGGTGGATTAGCTGGAGCTTGGCGGCGGATACAGAGATGCTTGCATGCTCACTTCCTCCCCCACCACCACCTCCACTCCTCAGCGCCACTCCTGCTGCCTGCCCAGGGCCAGGCTCAGGTTTCAATAAGGAGGAGGGAGGTAAAAATAACCCCTGCTCTCTTCTGCTTCTCCCTCCTGCTCAGCCTCCGTCTCCCTCTTCTACCCACCTCCCTGTATCCCCCACCACCCTTACCTTAGATCATGTTACTATTGACAGAAAGAGGGAGGAGGGAGGTCAGAGGGAGAGAGATTAAGTGTGGGGACTGACAGCTAGATAGATATCATACACCAATCATTCCCACAACACCTTAAACACAGCACAGTAGTACTACACACTTGCATGTGCGCGCGCACACACACACACACACACACACACACACACACACACACACACACACTGTGGAAGTTGCTTGGGTTTTTTGTTCTTGTTTTCTTTTAGTAGTAAGATTTAGGTCCGGTCAAAATACTGATGCCTACTTTTAACCTTTTAACACTATGACACTCGTGGCGTCCGTGCTGTGGTGCTGTCTGTGAGAGAGAGTTCATGCTGAGGTCAGGCACAGACCATTAACAATGCATTGATGCGCATGTACATCTCCATCCAAAAAAGCTCCGCATCCAGGAGGGCTGGTGTCTTAATGTATCATCTTTGTACAAGCATTTCCCCTGGCTGATGCATCAGAGAGTGCAGGTTAATGGCTTTATACTATTAATTGTGGGTGATTTGTTCTGATATGGCTGTGTTTATGAAATGCGATGTGTCCTCTTTGCTTTTGGGATGCTTTTAGACATGCTTAGGGAAGGGTTATTTAGTGCAAAAATAGACCTGCCCTATCAGCTAAAATTACAAAGTGTGACGGAAAAATCCCTCCAACATGTTAACCTGTACACCTCCGATTGCTGTAATTCTGCTGTTTAGTTTAGATACAGTTAGGAAAAACACAACAAGAGAAAGAGGTCTGAAACTGAACTGCCCTCTGAACTGCTTTGTTCTTAAATCAGCCTTGTTTGCACTTTTTGGGGATTCTCCAAATTCTCACTACCAGTAACCTCTGCCTGTCGTTTAGGGCCACTAGTGACTTGGGAGCTTGTGTTTGTGAATTAGACTTGAGTCGTACTTTGTTCACATGTGACGTGATGCAGACTTGGGCTTAGGGACTTGTGAATAATCTTTATTTGATGCGTTGACATGAAAGAACTATCGGACAAACCCCAATGTCTTGTGTGTCCACTGGCATTTTTCTGCTGGGCGTGGCCACAGAGACACCATAGCAACAAAGCCATGGTGAGCAACAGCACACCTGTGTCATTTGTAAGCTTGCGATTGATCGACCACATCAAAATTCATTAGGCACCTGAGAACTCTGAATATGTCATTTACTTGCTAATGAGAAAGTTAATGTTGAGGTTAGCAAACATATTTAACATTAGCTGCCACAGCTAGATGTTAGCTTGCTGTTAGCGTTATGGGATGTTAACTTGATTACATTGTTGCTCACTGAATATTTTAAAATAATGCGTGTTTTCCAGCTCTGGGGTTACCATGACTATAAGTTATCCACGTCCCCATTCCACTACCTGCTGACGAATATTAATCTGAGAGAAAGACATAACGTGGGAAATCAGCACAACTACTACATTTAGGGAAAGGAGGAAAAAGACTTGAGATTTAACTTGGACTTGACACCAAAGACTTGATCCTTGACTCTGAATTTGAAGAAAATACTTTGCATCTCCGGCTTGAGGCATATTCCTCACAATCCTTACTAATGCGGTGAAGAATTTGGACTTGGATAGATATGTAAGGCAGTTACTTAATCATATGCTGAAAAGATAGGTCAGTCGCTGTAATAGCAGCTGGATATTGTCAATCACGGGCTGGTAATAATATAAGCATCCTCTTCCTCTCCACAGAGAACTCCCAGAGCCCAGAGGTGGAGGCAGGCGGGAGCCACAGTCACATGAGCCCTGAGGAGCACTACAGGCGTATGATGTCAGCACTCAGCGAGCAAGGATCTTATGAGGAACAGCAGCAACGCCTTTACCAGCTGGCGAGCAGCATGGGACTGCCCGGTCACGGTCAGTCTACTCTCTGTACTTGTATGTGATGTTTATCTTGTTCCAACATAGTGTTTCCTAGTACGTCAGTAAGAACAGACTCCTGAATGTGATTGAGGTACTTTTCCTCAATATTTTTTTGTTATTTGGAAGTAACTTGTGATCAGCTTCAAGAAGAACTTCTCATCTCTTCCATCACGTCTCACAGAGATGCAGTAGTAAACCGCACTGCGTTCATGGTTATGATGTTAAAGTGTGCCACTCTGCTGCCGTTGTAAAAACCCAGCTGACATTTCTATTGGTGGTTGCTTGGCCGCCGTGCGTCAGAGTGTCACTCACGTTGATTTCTGACCACCGTGGCCCTGCGTCATTAACACCCACAAGCCTTTGCATGCATCAACACCGCAATTGATCCAGAGCCCTCATTGGCTGCCTGCCAACCCTCTAAATCTCCCAACACCCTGGAATCCTCCACTGCTTTGATCAATTTCTGTAGACAAATAAAATTTACTAGTCTTAGCTTCATAGTTCGGTAGGTGGAAAAAGAGAAAAGTTATTTGAATTTTACAAGTTGGCTTATTGTCATTTCACTGTGTCAGCCACTTAATGTTAACCTTGTTCTCAGATTATGTGTAAAGCATGTACCATTAAGTCCTACCAGTCTTTACAAGCTCTTTCGTAGTAGCTTAAATCCAATCGATGCTCTGGTCGAATTGTAGTTTGAGCTACTTTTATTTTTATTTGATTAGTAATGATTTTGAATTGTTGGCTGCAAATCTAGGGGGCGAAGCCTATAAATGCTTTAATTGCCCTTTCCCCGTGTCTTAGAGGAGTTAGAGGCGAGTTGCAATGCATTGTGGGGGTTTTATGGCCCAGGGTGCAGTCTGATTGCTGGCTTCCTTTCCCAGAAGCTTTGCTGGTATGAGTCAGACACTTTGGCGAAACACAGACATGCCCGCTCCCTTCCTTCACTTCCACTTTCCAAATTGTTTGATAGTTTCCACACCGTCCTTTATTCTGCACACGCACTTTCTTCTTCCAAGATGCACTTAAAAGCCTTTCTGTGAGCAGAAGAAGATGCAGAGGTAAAGAGACACCAGAAATAGGATTTAAAAAAACATGAGGAGAGAAATGGTCAAAGGAGGTGAGGGAGGAGCAGAAAGGACCAAAGAAGAGAGAATAAATAATTTCAGCAGTTTATTAATGATGCTGGGGTCGCACAGGTAGATAATACTGCCATTTAAAACAAAATGTTTTGGTGGAATTTACTTACTGTGAGTGTCCCCTTGGTGCTTTCGAATCCTGCTGACATAACTTTTCTTTTCACACCTGCCAATTTCCTGTCAGACTATTTCAAGTTGGTTTCTCCACTTCAGTATCTTCTCTGGTCTCATATTAATAGTTAGAGCTAGTTTAGAAATGGACACTGTCAGACAGCCTCAGAGGTGGGACAGAGGCATGGCTGTCCTACCTCCTGGGAGAGCCTGGCATGAATCAATTCAGCGAGACCCCCTTGACATTGACCTGGTCTCCAATGGGGCCCCTTTGACCCTCTACCCTACCACCCACCATCTCTCTCTCTCTCTCTCTCTCTCTCTCTCTCTCTCTCTCTCTCTCTCAAGCACTGCTTTCATACCCCCTCCCCTCCTCACCCCCACCTCCATCTCTCCCTTTAGCCTTGGTCCCCGCAGAGCATCCTTTCATGTGTTTGAAGTGCAGGGCACAGAAAATGAAAGTCTGTGAAAGAGGTGGGGGTGAGGAGGAACTCTGTGCTTGTGTGTGGATGTGTAGGTGCAAGGTGTTGTTGAGAGGCTCTCTCCGGACCTGATGGACCAACCAAGAGTATGGGGGGGGGGGGGGAGAAATGGCCAAGAGGGCTTTCCCTCCCTCCCTTATATGATGAAAGAGAGAGAGAAGAGATAGAGAGGTTGGGGTAGAAAGTGAAGGCATGATGGGACGGATGGAGCGCTCATCTGTTTTGTCTCCTGTAGTTGTAGTCTGATTTGGAACATGAAGCTGCACACACCACTTCTTTATCCCCAAGAACTAGAAAACACTCACTCGTCACTCATCTCATTATTTACTACTGGCTAATGCCACTTTTCCAAAAGGAGACTTTCCTTGTGTCTCCTGCGTTTAGCGGATGGATGTCGGTTTTATTATCCTGCCAGTCCACCAAACCTATCACATGTCCAGCCAAGCTGTATCAGCGCAGTGCTCCTTTGCATTCTCATGCCGAGGAAAACCAGGCTTAACTGAGGGGATTTAGGACCAACTCCAGGAACGATGCTGGAGAGAAAAATAGGATGTCACAAAAGAGGGATAAGCGGGATGAGTCCAGTGGTTAACTAGGACCTCCCAAAATAACTCATGCAAAGGAAGACATACATCTGAGTGTGTCTTTGCTCATTTTTTTTTCCAATACTGTTTGTTCAGTGGTTTTACAAAGTCCCACAAAACAAAAGAGCATGTACATAAATAGCGTGTCCTTAAGTTAAAGTGAGAGTAAAGGAGAGAAAAACAGAGACCCCCCCCCCCAAAAAAACTCATTTGATATTAGGTAGACCCTCTCCCTCTGTCTTTTAAAGGGGTAAATTCTGGATGGAATACCTACTCAGTGCACGTACACATACTTTAGGATAAAGCCCCAGGTGACCCTGCTACCCTCCGTTCACATGAAAGAGAATTAGAAAACAAGTCTTGGTCAAAGCTTAGCATATGGCTAGCTCAGGGGACTTCATCCGACTTAATGGACATAAAATTATCATCAGCAATTTTCTGTTAAGGTTTCAATAATATTTGATGTTAAAGCGCTGAAATCAGCGCTGCTAGACACATAACTACCATCGCAATGACATCATTTAATTATAAAACCGATTTACCCAAAGCAGGCTTCAACGCCCCTGTCAATCGGAAGTCGGAGCTCAGGTGGGAGGAGAAGAAAAGCACCGCCGGGAATGAGACACGCACCGATCCACATTTTTTCGGTCCTGATCCAATTCCGATACACATCTGGGGACGCCCGCGACAGAAGTTTCCATGATTATTTTTTCTACTTTTGTTGTTGCCATTAAGTTCAGGGATGCATCGTGAGGTTGCAGTAAACCAAACAACACTTCTTATTAATGAAGTAAAAGAATACACACATTTGTTACATTTTAGTGTCTTCCAAAGCGATTTAGTTGAGCTGATACTGACTTGTGACGTGTTGTGGTCATGATCCAGGCCAAGCCTGGAATATGGACTGGCATGCGGATCAGTACCATTACTGCGATATTCCCAATCGGATATTGAATCTCTACTGGGAAGAGAGGTTCATCTGCAGGCCAGGAGGAGTTCCTCGCCTCAATGCTGCTCCAGTACATATACAAGGAATGGAAAAAAGTGTAATTTTCCAACCTTTTCTGACAAAATGTGTCACTGTGCCTCATGGTTCATTCATATTCTTCCCATCAAGGACAAAAAATGTTGTTTTTCAAAAAGAACAAACTTGGAGGTCAACCTCATATAGCCTGATAGAGACTGGGGGTCATATGATTATCCCTGCCAAAAGTCTGCTCCCTGGGGGAACATGCACACAAACAGAAGCCTCCTCTGTTACATTGAATATAAAAATAAATGGAATTTAGTTCCCCCAGAAATGAATACCTGGCAAGTACACTTTTTTTTTTTAAAGAATTACAGAAAAATACAGTTGGCTGAACGTGATTTCACCTAAGTAATTCATCTCGGAGGCTACAAACTTTTAACAATAAGCCTTTGTTGCAAACTGTCTGTGTGTAGTTTGCAGAATGTGTTTACTTGGTAGACCAGAGGGTCAAATGTAAGACACCATTAAGTTGTATGGTGGGAATAGCCAGATACACACCTTAATTAGGATCTCGCAGACAGGTAACCCGACTTTTGGCTGCAGTCTAGTCAGGATGTCTTGTTCTCTGTTACATCGATCTTGAGCATTCTTTTGAAAATCTGTCTCTTGGAAGACTTCAAGCTTCATGATTGTGCAATACTAAATCACTGGAGTGTCCCTTTAACCGAGCCAGTCATACAAAATAATTGGTGAGGTGTGTCTATGACCACAGGAAACTCTTAGAGGTCAACGCTTCCACCCTGTCACCCCTGCGCCGTGTATGCAAGTGCACAACAGACTGCACACTCGCTCTAGGGCTCCAGTTCTCTCTGATCCATCCCTTATCCCCCCCCCCCCACACACACACACACACACACACACGCACACACACAGACAGACACACATACACGCGTGCACACACACACACACACACACACACACCCTTGTCTGCCGCCAGCCGAGTCCCCTGCGGCCTGGCGCAGCAAACAGATCGATACACCGGAGCTAGGCCGCATTAATATCTGTCGCTTCACCCCCCCAACCCGGCGCCCGCTCAACTGCTTCAGTGCCTGCATACGCACACACACACACACACACACACACACACACACACACACACACACACACACACACACACACACAAAATCACGTAGAGGCACACAAACACACATCACACCCGTACAGGCGGCGGAAATGGCCCCTAGCACCTGAGGGATCTGTCTAATTAAAAAAGAGAGAAGGGGGGGGTAGATAGATTGAGGCAGAGAGAGGGAGGGAGGACAGAAAGCAGAAAGAGGGGAGGAGGGGAAAGCAGGATGGATTTTTCTCTCATTAGAAGCCATGTCTGCTGGTATGGCCTGGCCTGGCTGATAATGATGAGGTCTCGTCTCCTATGAGGGTGAGAGAGAGACAGAGACAGACAGACAGACAGAGAGAGAGAGAGAGTAAGGGGTAGGAGAGAGAAAGAGGGATGAGCGAAGGAGGAGATAGCATGAGGTGTTAGAGGGCAGGAGGTGGAGGGAGAGGGCAGGCAGAGACAGAGGGAGACGATGTGACGGTGGTGGCGGAGGTGAGGCTGGGTAGAAATGTATGAGGTTGCCTCTTGCTCGCTAGTAAATATAAACACACCTGCAATTATGGAAACATTATCACGCACGCACACACACATGCACACACACACTCTCACATGCACTCATGCAAACTATTTTTTTTATAAGGTTTTTATAGACTTTTCGTTTTCCTGCTTCTACCTTTTTCATTTCCTCAAATTTGCTCAAAACTGGTGTGATCAGTTCCAAAGCACGACAGATGGATTTGAGCGTGGCGTTCTTGTACGTCCACCTCTGCTTAAATGTCAGGTTCATTTATGTTTGCATTTACGTGGAAACGGCTGTAACATGGGGATTAAGAAATGCCTGAATCATTTCCACTATTTAACGTGGAATGAGCTGAGTGGAGTTTAAAAATGACATATTGGGTGTTTTTATGAGCTATGTGGATGTTTGGCATGTCATCCATTTCTACAGGACCCTAAACAACTTTTTAAGGATGCCTCATCTCTTCTACATACACTACATAACGTGTCTAAGCTAAAGCTAAGCTAAACAGACTTTTTTGGTCTGAAATGTTCCTTACAAAGCTAAATTTATGTTCACATTGAAGCATAGAAGATAGCAGCCGACTTTGTTAAATTTGTGTGTATCTTCCTCTGTAACTGTTGCGTTCGTCTTTACCTTACCTATTAGTCCTTCATCATCTTCTCTCCTTATTTAGATATGCTGCGTGCTCGGCAGGAGGTGCTGGCGGCTGCGGCGAGGAATCCAGCTGCCTTAGAAGCTCACCTGCCCACGGGAGGCAGCTCCTCGTCATCCAGCCAGAGACGTAAGCAGGGTCTACCGCAACACCGGGACGCACATTACACTGACAGGTGAGAAACTGGTACAAACACACACCTGATGTCTGTATTAGCTCAACTGTTAGCTGGAGATACAGCAACCTTGCCCAGTCTGTATTACCAGCATTAGTCATCATTAATAAAAAGCCCACATCCTACACACACACACACACACACACACACACACACACACACACACACACACACACACACACACACACACACACACACACACACACACACACACACACACACACACACACACACACACTCAAAACAGGCCCCTGTTGATGTCAGCGGATGTTAACGTGGAAGTGGAAGAAAGAATAGTTGAAAATTCATGTTTTCAGGAACGACTACAACGCCATTTGCACATTTCCTTCCATGCAGTCGCCCATTCCCATCTTCCTTAGCAGATCTGATCTTATATTTTCAGCTTGGTGCCATGCGTGCGTGCGTTTGTGTGTGTGTGTGTGTGTGTGTGTGTGTGTGTGTGTGTGTGTAAGTGTGTGCGCGCGTGCATCCCTGCATCCCCACATACATGGCTGAACTAAGGATCCAATAACCTCTTGACTACCACTGTGGAGCTGCACGGCTGCATCCCCAGCTCTTCCTCCCTCCTCTCCCCCCAGCGCTGGCCCCTGCGCCTCCCAAACAAAGCCGGGGGCAGCGGGAGTGGGCGGGTAATTGCTTGTCGATTATTTATGTGGCGCGGGGAGAGGCGGGGGATCGATAATGGGCCGGCGGTGCGGCAGCAGGGGGGGAGGTTGTGTGTTTGTGAGAGAGACAGAGAGGGGGTGATGAGGGGTAGGGGTGGGGATATAAGCAGGAAGCAGAGCGGCCAGGCGCTGTGTGGTGCAGCTCCGGGAGGCTGTGGGGGTGTATATATTTTGTGTGTGTGTGTGTGTGTGTGTGTTGTGGTGAGGAGGGGCTGATTGTTCGCGTGTTTGTTCCATTTTTTGAGCTGACGCTCTGCATGTGTGCTCATCTATGCGGATTGAATTTGGGTTTGTTTGTGTGAATATGTCTGCTAATGTGTGTGTGTGTGTGTGTGTGTGTGTGTGTGTGTGTGTGTGTGTGTGTGTGTGTGTGGCCAGTGGTGCAGTGTGAATGTGGTCAGTGAGCCGCGGCTGTTCTCCGACAGCACACAGAGTAATTAGCCACACAGGACCAGGGAGAGTTAACTAGGCCTCCCTCCCTCCATCTCTCTCCATCCTCTCTCCATCCCCCCTTCCTCTTTAACCCTTTCTCTCTCAACATGTTTTTTAGGAGTGAGTATAAATAAGAGGTTAATGGGAAAAATATGCTCAAGTGCCCTTTCCATTGCCCGTACCTTTGTCCAAATGAGAGAATGCAAGAAGAAAAGGGACAAGTCAAAGACTGATGCAGCAGCTGCCTGATTTCGCAGCTGCAAATACACATGTCAGCATACACCCTAGGGCCAGAATTGGGGTTTGGTTAAAAAAAAACAAACAATAACCTTAAGGCTGATTTATAGTTGGCTCAAAGCGGACTGTACACCTTGGGTAATGTACTTTCCAGTTGTGAGAATTTATACATCTGCATTGGTTTTGCTGTGTCACGCTGCAGTTACACATCTGGCACACGAGGTGGTGTGTTGAGTTTCCTGATGATGGCAGCTGAAATGGGAGTCATTGAATTAACAGTTGTGTTAACAGCTGTATAACCAATTCACCCTCCTTACATTTCCTGGCCGATAGCAACAGGAGGACGTAGTTGTTGCCCCCTCCCCCCCGACCAACCAGAGGAGGCACCAGTGCAGCATCGGAGAGTCGTACCCTCATCTGGCTTCCCACCCACAAACACAATCAATTACGTCTGAACGGATATCCAACCAACAGGGGGAATAGAACCAAGGACCCATGTGTTGGCCCCCATTGTTATACCACCTGTATCCCCCTGTCAGTTACATCTCTAGAAAGGTGCATGTCAACCACGCCTTTGACTACTGAGCAGAGGATGTAGTGATGAAGTTTACTGGCCTGACTTCAGACTTATGCCACACCCTGAAGCTGTGACTGTGAGCCAGGCCAACCTCACTCTTCTCTTAAAGCAGAATGGGAGCAAAACCCCATAGCCGAGCCCCAGCACCTTGTTGTAAACCCTCCCAGAAGAGCGGAGGCTTTTAGCAACGACGCAGTAATGTCTGAGGGGTTTGGAATGAGATGCTGAACAGTTTCACATGGGTGTAATGTCCACATACTTCCAGCCATAGTGGACAAGTGTGCCAAAGGGACAGAATGTGCACTCTCCCTATGAAAATTCAGAGCCAGCAAAATAAAAAAAATAAATAAAATTTGATATAATTGGTAAGTTGTAGCTGAATACAGAGATAGAATGAAAAGCCATGGCTGAGCGAGAAGCGGAAGCTCTCCCTCTGTAACTCTCCTTGGCTCACCTTTCCATCGACCCCTCATCATTGATTATCTGGGGCCCATTAGGGCCCATTGTTAAAAACAAATCATTAGGGCCGCTCGATGGGCTTAGAGCCTGGCGCTCCATTTGTCTGGCCTTAAATGGCACTAAGCTCACCAAGCATCTGCAAGGCAAATAGGGAAGGATGGAGAAAAGAAAAAGAGAGAGAGAGGAAGGAAGTAGAAAACATGGGAGCTTAAAATGGGGATGAAGAGAGGGAAGCAAGAGAGAAAAGAGATGGCGAGAGGACGATGTGACAGAGAGAGAGAGAGAGAGATGAACCAAAATAGGGAGTGAGGAGATCTAGGGAGTGAGATAGGGGGAGGGAGAGAGGGGTAGCGAGCGACGAGGGAGCCTCATCCATTTTAATGAGCTTCCTGTGTAAATGTGTTCCTGCGGAGAAGGAGCCGATGGCGGCCGCGCGGCGCTCCTAATCCCCCCACGCTCCCGTCATTAAGGGCAGCCCTGTCACACACACACACACGCACGCACACACGCTTACACGTATACACACACACGTCGCCTGGGTTGCTGCAGGACAGGAACGCTGTCGCCACTCTGACAGGTCGTCACACATGAGTGAATTCCCCAGGAGCCCCTGGCCTCACTGCCGGCAGAGAGAGAGATGGGATGTAGTTTTGCGTGATTATGAGCCCACCTTGCATTTGTGAATTTGAGTCTTTCCAGTCTCCTGCAAAAACTAGGTGAGCATTTGCTTCGTCTTTTTATAGCATGTTAGTGGTTTGCCAACAAAATGCATAGATAGGATAAAACAAAAACCACACAGACAAACTCAATAGTCACACGGAGAGCAGAACGACTAATGTCTGCCACTCCTCCCTCAAAATTGCCTCCTACAGTATAAAAGGAGGAAGAGAGGGAGAGATGGAGGAAGGGAGTGGAGGGGAGTGTCAGACACACTCTTTCTCTCCCTCTCTCTCTGTCTCTCTCACTCCCCGTGATTAGGCCTAATTATGGTGGTGCAGACGCCTGGCAGCCCCAGTCATGCAGCTTTAATTGACCGTTATTCATCTGCGGGCTAACGCTAGGCAAGGGTAGGCGGTGCAAACAGAGGGAAGAAAGAGGGGGAATATCAAAAGGGGGGGTGGGAGTTTGGCATGCGGGAGCCATGGTGGGGGTAGATGTGAGTCTTGCGGGAGCTTGCGTAGCCTTGTGGAGCTGCACGTCACAAGGCTAATTGCTAGCCCTGAGGGATTAAGCCAGGTGATTACACACTGGGCAGTGTAATTACATAAGAAGCGGCTAGCGGGGCCCCGGCTCGCGGCTCTGGGGTCACGCGCCACAGCCCTCACCCAAGATTAATTGGAACTGCCACTGGAGTGCAAGGCACCGCCGGAGAGAGCGGTTATACGATTAGCATTAACATTTCAGCGGCGGAGGCGATCGATGAATGGTTTTCACCCCCCCCCCCCACACACACACACACACACACACACACACACTCACACACACACCACCACAGCCAGCACTGGCTCCAACGCCTCTCTTCTCATCTCATCTCATCTCTCACTCCTGGCTGTTCCTCCATCTCTCTCTCTCTCCCTCTGTCCTGTTCCCTCACCATTTAGTCAAGTGGGAGACATGCAGGCGCTAGCTAATTTGAACACTGTTGCAAAACAATATTTGCGGTTGCATGCACCCCAGTGTTGGTTTTGTTGTTTTTCCTCAGCTTGTTTCCCATGTATCCTTTTGTGTGCAGTCACACACAGCTGATCTCTGATTGGTGTGATAGCGGTGGCTCAGGACAGAAACTAGAGACAGGAGAGGTGTGGGTTGGAGGCAAGAGAGAGAGAGGTTAGAAAAAGCTCCAACTTTGGTTTGAGGCACCAAGCAAGCAGAGAGTCTTCCTCTACATGCTCAAAATAGGACTGAGCAAGAAATTAATCAAATTTTGTTTTCAGTTACGATTTTGACCTCTAATGATCCAGATGATTATCACCTTGCATTCTGTTTCAGGATGTTGCTTTCATTTTATGGCAGATGAAGAACATTAACATGCAAACATGTTTTTTCCAAAGTGAACGCATCGCATTTTTTTCATTTTTGCTGTAATCGAACAGTTGTAGCTGGAAGCCTGACACATTTTGGCACAATAAAAGGGTGAAACACAGATTCCTCACTAGCCTTTTAAACCACTTCTGCAAAATCATGTGCTGTGAGGATGTGCAAGAAAACGAGAGAGGGGTGCAGAATGAGAGAAGTATTACAAGGACAGGAAAAAAGTAGGAGCGTAACCGAAAGAAATACAAAGAGGCAGGACAAGACGGGGTGAGATGGAGTGATACAGAGGGGAGAGACAACTACATACAGAGGCAAGAGAAAAGTGAGGGAAAAGAAAGAAGAGAACAGGACAGATTTTTCAAAGGTCATAAAGAGGTATACAGTCGGGAGTGAAGAAGAGAAAAAAGATGGGTTCGACAGAACAAGAGACGGGGAGAGAGGGAGAAAGGTGAGAGGCGCCTTTCCCCCCTCAAGAAGGACAAAAGACGAAGGAAATAATGGAGAGGCCTTTTCAGAAGTTGAGGTTGCAGGACGCTCCATCTTTTCACCGGCTTCAATACAGCCGGAGAGTGAGAGGGAGGGAAACAGGCAGAAGGGCATAAAAAGGGGAGAGAAGAGAGGAGGGATGAGTGTTAATTAGAAGGTCCTTCAGCCCGTGGCCCCGGTCAAGACGCAGGGGCCGCCCCAGCTGTCGGAGCATGACACACTGGCATTGTGCATTCAGCCCTCATTATGTGTGTGGCTCTTGAGTTTGTGTGTGTGTGTGTGTGTGTGTGTGTGTGTGTGTGTGTGTGAGTGAGTGAGTGTGAGCGAGGCGACAGAGGAAGGAGAGGCTGCAGTCCAGGGTACAGCAATGGCCAGCGGTGCCTGCTGCAGCGTGACAAGACTGATGAGGCACTGGGGGGACACAGGGGCCTCTGGAGCACCGCTGATAAAAATACACTGCACACATTAGCGCGGCAGCATGCACACACACACACACCCACACCCACACACACACTTGCAGGGACCTACAGTTAATAGATAGTTAACTATTGTTTTAACACAGAATCATTCTAATTAAAATATTCATTATACATCTGCTTGGTCATCAGAGTTTAATCAGTGAAATTCAAACTAACTTATGCTGCCTCTATATATGCTTGTGTCTGCAGGGAACTGTCCCACCCTCCCCCCCTACTATCACCTCCAACCGCCCCTCACATCGCCTTAGGACCTCACCTGCGGCCTCCTTTCCTGGGCATGCCCTCCGCTCTCTGCCAGGCCCCTGGTGAGTCATCAATAATGCTAACAAGATCTGAGCAGTGCACAGAATTTTAGGTATGCATACACTTAGTGGGAACCTGTGCTAATACTGCTTAACGGTGGTTAATTTGACATTATTTCACCTTTCTGTCCAACATTCGGGAGCCACTGTGTCACTGACAGAGTTGTTTACAGGTGTGTATATTGTCTTTTAATCACAGGTTATGGATTCCTCCAACCAGCTCAGGCTGAGATCTTTGCTCGGCAGCAGGAGATGTTGAGGAAGCAGAATCTGGCCAGGTGTGTGTGTGTGTGTGTGTGTGTGTGTGTGTGTGTGTGTGTGTGTGTGTGTGTGTGTGTGTGTGTGTGTGTGCGCGCGCGTGTGTGCGTGCGTGCGTGTGTGTGTGTGTGTTGACAGCCTGGTATAATGATGGTAAACATAGCAAAGTTTTAGTTTTTCCTTTCAGGATGTAAAAGCAGAGTAAAGTCATACATAATTTTAGAGAAAATGTGATGATGTAATACCTCATTTCCACAAAGCTCTGTGTAGATAAGCAAGTAAACCAGAAGTCCATAATCCTGTGAGAACCTCCGTAATCTCTGATGTGTCTTACAAAACTTGTCTCGATTCATATGCACAGGCTCCGTTTAAACACTCGCACACACTCGTTTAGACACTCTGAGCAGTGTGCTAGCAGCAGCTAACAGGCTACCATAGAGTTTTGGTACCGTTCCTGTCTCTGTTGCTCTGTGCACATATTCCACACGACTGTGTTCAAAAGACATCAAAGCCTTTCTTAAATAAGCATCCCAACCATGTCTAACAGCAGGGTTACCATGATGTGATTATGAAGAAAGAGGACTTCTCCTTGAATTATTTATTTTTGAATACTTTGTGCTAAAAGTTACATTGTGAAGATTTTTTTTTTTTAATGGAGGAAAGGGATTATAAAATCCTGCAAATCTTAAGAAATTAATAAAAAAAACAACAACCCTGGACTAAGTTTGTGGACATGCCTGGGTAAAAGAGGTTGTATGGTCACCCCTGGCCACCCTGTTAGCCTGCTAGCTGGCAGGTGGCGATTCTGTCAATCCAAGAACTGTCATTCCTTTCGTAGACAGCAAAGGGCATCTCTCTCTATATTACACAGATTGATGTACATGAGACAAACCTGTGCGGAAACAAGGTGTGAATGTTTTGAATGTGTATCGGTGATGTTGAAGTTCGTGTGCCTTTGACTCCCTCAGACTTGAGATGTCAGCAGAGCTACTGAGGCAGAAGGAGTTGGAAAGTCTCCACCAGCGACAGCAGCAGCAGCAGCAGCAGCAGCAGCAGCAGCAGCGTCTGCTGGCCTCCGACCCTCTGGGGACTCTACCTCCTGGTCTGCCATCTGACCACCCAGCCCTGCGGAGCCTTCACGACATCCCCGAGGGTCACCCGCTACGTGAGGAACTGGCCCGCCGCTCCAATGCAATGCTTGTGCTTCGTCACGGGGCGGCCACACCCCTCCTAACCCTCAACCACCAGCAGCAGCAACCAGGGACCCCCTCCAAAGACACACCCAAAGACTCCCAGCCACAGAGCTCCATGACTGGGACAGACGCTGAGCCCAGGAAGGCCACCCGCAGGGGCCCCCAGACTCCGCTCCGTCCTGGGGATCACATAAGAGGAAGAGAGGACAGAGGAAGGGAGGACAGAGGAAGGGAGGGAGGCAGGGATGTGCATGACGAAGAGATGAAGGACTCGGACAGTGACACAGAAATGTGTGATGAGAGGCAGGAGAGTGTAAAGTCGAGCAGTAAAGCCAGGGAGAGGGAGCGAGACCGGGGTAAAGAGACCGGCAGCAAAGGAGAGTGTGACAGTGCCAAGGAGGCCGGCGAGAGTTCGGGAAGGCTGAGCGCCCCGTGTAGTTCAGCAGGTACCGAGTCTCCCAGTCACCACCTCTTCACCTCAGGACTGGGGAAGTCTGATGTCAAGTACCACCTGCCTCCCGGGTTCATGCCACCTCTACCGGGTCTTCACGGCCAGTCACTGCCCTTTGGATTCCCCTACGCCAACCCCTACTTTCACATGGGTGAGAGACTCACACAGACTCACACAAACACACACACACACACACACACACACACACACACACACACACACACACACACACACACACACATATATATAAGGATAAAAGCCGACATGTGAAACCCATTAGCGTCACATTGTGTGCATGTCTCCAGTGTGAGACCTCTCCCTGTTAGGGGCCCTGCTCGTGACCCCAGAGTGACCTTCATACACGCCAGCAGCAGCACAGCCACGTGGGCAGACGGTGGGAGGGGGGAGGGGAGGGGAGAGTGGGTTGTTTGTCCTCATACTTGCTGTACGCACAGTATAAACACACACCACCACACTTGTTTAAACATGCAATAGCATTACTTTATTAAATGAAACAATGAAAACACGAGAGAAAAGTACCACAAAGTGACTTCAGCTACCAGGAGCAGACCTTAAAAAAAAAGTTAATCGAAATTAAAACTGATTTACCAAGCAAAAATGTCAGAACCTTCGCTGTTTCCACGTCCTCACGAGACAAGAACAACCCGGACACATTTTTGCTTCCATTTAATAAATGACGCAATAAATCATTTTTGGCGGCATGGCTCGGAGGTAACATGGCCGTCGCTGGTTTGATCCTCACTTCCCCTGGTGACCATGTCCAAGTATCCATGTGCAAGATACTGAGCCCCTAATTGCTCCTGATGGCCCTGCGATGGACTGGCGACCCATCCAGGGTGAACCCCGCCTCTCACCCAATGTCAGCTGGGATAGGCTCCACCCCCTCCCCCCCACAACCCTTAACAGCTAAGAGGTAGAAATCAATAAATAAATAAATAAATTTTTCCCCCCCAAAAAAGCATCATGTGTTTGTGCACCTGCAGCTTTTGCAGCATTAAATATTGTGAAGCAGCAGCAGCATCTTTGGTCTGAATAGCAGCTTTCTAGCTGTGTTTCTATTGACACGGCGTTTTCACCCACCGCTGCTCTCTCAGGCTCGATGGGAGGTCTCTTCATGGACGGGGAGGACTCGGCCACAGCAAACTCTGTGGAGGACATCAGCAAGTGGAGTGTGGAGGACGTGTGTGGCTTCATAAGCAGCTTGGCCGGATGTGCTGAATACACACAGGTGAGAATGTGGGCAAGCAAGAGGAGAGAGAGAGGGGGGGGTGGCGGGAAGAGAGGGGGTGAAGGGGAGATGGAGGGCAGGGGGGGGCAGGCTGATGACTAACCGGAGAGGAAGAGCTCTTCCTAGTACTCTAATTACGATAGGTTCAGGTAGAAGTACTTCAACAGTTCATTCAAGTTTATTGTGAAATGTGCGTTGATGCATGGATGTCCACGTGCGTCTGAAGCAGCCACATTTGTGAAAGAGAGTGATGTCGTGCATGATGGCGTTTTCCTGTCGCTCGTGTGAGTTAATTGAGAAACTATTAATATATTTAAATCGTTCAAAAAAATTGAATGCAACAAAGCAAAATTTGTACTTTTTTTAAGGAGTAGTTTAGATTTTTTTTGAAGGTTTCAAGGGCGATTGTTCACCTGAAGCCCTGAAACTCTTAGCTTTAGCACACTGAGCTCCAAAAAGTTCATAATTATTCTACTGAACTTTTTGATTTAGAAATATTTCTTGCAAACGCCACTGTGGATTTTGTGCCCTTTTTCTTCTTCTTATTTTACCCCTCTGTACAAGAGTTTTCCAGCCAGGGAAAAGAGGAAAATAAACTATTTTGCATGCGGATATTAAAGTTGAAATGTGGAGTTTAGATGGAGCAGCATCAAGGGAGTCCACACAGGGAGGAGGGGTCTGGACCTCTGCTGAGTCTTCATGCTTGTACTCACTTGTCTTTGTGCTAAAAGACATCGTGTCCTTGTTGCCCAACTTGACTCTAAAATACATTTACACACGGCAGCCGTCTTCACCAGTAGGTTACCTTGGTTATTGTTATTATTATTATCGTTATTGTTACTTCAGGGGTAAAAATCAGTGTGAAGCGGCATGTGAATATGAGAAAGATTCAACGGGATCCTGTTGAATATAATTCAAACATTTTCCTCCGAGGGCAGTTATGTAAGATTTCGGACAGAACTGGTGTTGGGTAGGTCGTGCGTGCGTGCGTGCGTGCGTGTGTATGTGTGTGTGTAGGTTTGTGGGTGGAGGTGTTTCTGTGTGTGTATGCCGGGGTTGTGGCTGAAGCGGCTGTGTCTCCGCCAGGTGTTTCGGGAGCAGGCCATTGATGGAGAGACTTTACCGCTGCTCACTGAGGAGCACCTGCTCAACACCATGGGACTAAAGCTGGGGCCCGCCCTCAAGATCCGCTCGCAGGTACACACAACACAGGTCTGCGTGTGTTTGTGTGTGTGATCACGTGGTGTTTGAGTGTGCGTGTCTGTCCGTAGGCCCGAGACAAACTGCTAGCGTAGCATAGTTGATTTCCTGACGGTAGCCTGCCCCACAGACTGCAGCCTCTCTTCCTCTGCTCTCTCTCTCTAACAACATTCACGTGTTCAACTGTTGTCAGACTGCACTGATTCCTGTTTACTCCTCATCTACTCAGGTGGCGCGGCGCGTTGGCAGGCTCTTCTACATGACTGGATTCCCGCTGGCGTTCCCATTTCCGCCTTCTGCCACCTTGCGCCTCCCAGAACGGGATCGGGATCCACTGAACATGCCACCTGACACCCCTCTGCCCCTCTCTCTGTCCCTGCTCCACAGACCCACCTCCACCAGCAGCAGTTCCTCGCCATACAGTGGACCCAACCCAGGGTGCTCCTCCCCCAAGCAGGAGAACGGTAATGCTTCCACGGTGGTTGGAAGATAAGAGGCATCGTAGGAGAGGACAGGCAGGGAGGAGGAGAGCAGGACCAGGGGGTACAGGGGGAGATGGGACTCCCAGGCCATATTCACCAGACATGCTCACAAAAACTGAGACCTTGAAGCTGATATTTATGGGAAGATATTGAGGGGACGGTATGGAGGGTATCCCACAAACCAGTCAGCTTCTGAGTTCCGGTGCAGTGGCTGTAGCCGAGCAGAATCCAAAGAAACTGGGTTTGGAGTCACATGAGGCGTTAGAGAAAAGGGAGACAGCTGGTCACAGACAGCATGCCAAAAAAAAAGGAGCAAAGCCCTGCCACAAATGCGACATTCTTACAAGTCAGACAGTCAGACGCTAGCGGAAATTCTTCCTTCCTTCCTGGGCTGGAGGCAGCTCTGCTCCCTCACTCTTTCTCTCGTCTCCGTCTCTCCGGCTGCTTTCACCACAAGCCCTGCAGAACCCAGGAATTAAAATGATGCCTCTCCCTCTTTTTGGTCCCTCCTTCCCTTCTTCGCCTGTTTCCTGAGGCCAAACAGCAGCATGGAGCTGACTTCTTAGAGGCTGGAGTTGAATCATACCAGCTCCATCTGATCACTGCAACTATGCATTCCACTGTCCCGATACCAAAGATGACCGGATGTGTGGAATTGGAAACATGTTTGACTTGGAGCCTGCTTGGTTCTACACGAATGGTCTCAGAGAAAGACTGGTCCAACAGGGGAATGCTAGGCTAGTGCCTCAAATGACGGACGATTTGAAGTGACGCAGGTGTCATTTCCTGAAAAAAAGACTTCAAAAAAAAAAAAAAGTTGCTGAAATAGAAACGCCTCGATAGCGGCTATGACGTGTACGTCTTTCTTCATTGTACACTTGTGTTGACTACTGTGGGAGGTTAAAAAAAAAGAAAAAAAGAAGTAAAAACATGCAAAATTGTACAAAGTCATGCTTAAGATGAAAATATCCTGAAGGTTACATACGTGGTACTTTTGATTTTTGTTAAATGTAGATGCACGATTAAGGTTTTCTTTACTGAAAAATGTGACTTGCTGAACTTTGGTGGTACTTTTGTTCATTATTATAATTTTTTTTTTTTTTTTTTTTGGTTCTGCCATTTTCTAAAGTGTAATATTAAAAGACGCTCCAATCTTGAATGCTACTTCAGCATATAAATATGAGGAAAAAGATATTTATAGGACTTTTGATGTAGTAGATAAAGCAGATTATGATATGTATTATAATTAGCCCTTGAGATGGATTCCAAAGATACTTTTACTTTTTCTCTTGGTTGCAGGGAAAAGAAAGGCACAAAGCTCTTAATGCAAATGTTTTGAATTTGTTATGATTTTTTTTAAACTACGCAAGCAATTAATTAAAAATGGTCTAGATTTCCCTTCAAAGGTTTTGTCTTCATCCTATTTTTCTATTCACCACACAGGTGAAATAAATCCTAAAGAAATTCCTGGGCGTTCTCTTCTCGTGTTTGTGTCCGTAGAAACTTTTCCTCCTCGAGTGTTTGTGAAAGAATGTGTATAAGGGTGTGTGTGTGTGTGTGTGTGTGTGTGTGTGTGTTGACTCCTGGGGGGCAACTCAGGTCAACACCAGCTGTCAAGAGTGTGAGGTTCATCTGCAGGCCGAGGCCTCCCCTGCCTTTGGGGATAAACCGGACCCTCCTCACGCTCACCTTCCTCCTGCAGAGGGAGAAGCAGCTCTGCAGGAGGGTTTGATTCAGGTTCAGCACCACCAGAGGAGGTGACGACACACACACACACACACACACACACACACACACACACACAGCTGCTCGACCGACCAATAGCACTTTCAGGGGTGAGTGCTGGTCAAAGGTGAGTTAAACTCTTAGCAGGGTTAATTGTTTTTTTGTTTTCTTTCTCCCCCAAGAGGAAAATTAAAGCACTTTCAAGGGACCTTAACCAGGAGTTCTGAGACGAGGATCTTATCCTCCATGAATCCACAAAAGTTCAATAATTATTCAAACGCATGAAATCTTACCCAGCATCACCGATTTGACCTTTAATTGCATAAATGTGATAAAGAGGTATGTTTTTTTGCTTCTGTCTTGGTCTTAAGTCTTAACATCTCTTTCCAATTCCCTGAATTTGCTAAACAAACAAAAAAAAATTCTCGCCAATTTAGTCGTGGTAATTCTGCCATCAGACAAAGGAAATACAGAAAGCTCCTTTCGTCAAAATAGATAACTCTTAATGCAACTAGAGAGCATTTGTTTCACCGCCGCCGCCGCTCTCAGCTGAACCGTGTCAGAGGAGGACGGTTGAGAGGCTAAGCTCGCCATTAGCCACCACATGTCGACACTCCTCCTCTGTGGGTCCGGATACAAAGTCACAGTAATGAAAAATCTTATTATTGAAGGGTTTCACAGGAGAACCAAAACTTCATATGATGAAACATATTTGTTCTAATCGGACCGTCAAAACTAGGATTTCTACTTAAAACGATGCTGATTTCAGAGCAAAGAGATAAATGTGGCTACAGGACCGTTGAGTTCTTAAATACTGATGATCTGGATTATGTGGAGAAATCAAGCGTTTTTCAAAGGAGTGTATTCAAATTCAGTGACTTTTTTTTAGCCTTACTAAATTCACAGAAAAAAAAAAAATTGAGCACTTTTCTAAACTTTCAGGACTTGTTGGGAGCCCTGAAGTTGCAGCAGGCGAGCTGCGTCTGAGCATGCGAGTCCACAGACAGAGAAGACAGTGGTCTGGGTGGGGGGGGGTGAGGGAGGAATTGGCAGAGAAACAGACCAGCCTGTGTTGCTGCTCTACCACCTGGGCAGAGAGTCTTGGCACAGCATCAGACGCCACCCTGCCAGCCTGGCACGGCACCGCCGCCTCAGGGCTCAACACCCGCCTCCTCTTGGCCGGCCCAGCCTGGCTCGGCCCGGTTCACTGAGGCTCATAGGCCTCTCCAAATAGCCCGTCTTCATAAAGCCTGAGGGTGCCCACGGGTGTGCACATGTAGGGAGCGCACAAGCACACGCTTCAATTAATTCATTTTTTTATTTTAAGTCAGCGGCAGACAAACTGAACTTTGTATTTTTTTACAGTTTACTTTAAAAAAATCCATTAGAAGACGTTTGTGCTGTACAAGTTCAAGAATACAAAACCCAGAAGCACAGAAATGAGAATACGGGGAATATCATCTGGAGACGTTTGGTAGAAAGTCCGTCAGCTGACTTCAGTCCTCGTCCGACAGCTCCAGGTCCTCCAGCACGTCCTCGTCCCCTTCGGCCAGTTTTACCAGAGCAGAAGAAGACAGCGGCTGAGGAGCCTTTGACGGCCCTTCCTCCTCGTCGCCATCGTCATCACCATCTAAGAAAAACAGGAAGTTGACACCTCAAATTCAGCTGCGAGTAATTTGGCCGCGACATGACTTGCTTGTCCTTGAATCACTAACTTGTCTGACTTCGGCGGTTTGAGTTACGGCACTCGTCTCATCAGCGAGGGGCGCGCACGCTAGCGAAGACCGCCACAAAACTGAACTCATGGCAGGTAAATATTGTTCAGTCGTATTTTTGCCTCATGCGATTCTGCCCCGGACAGGAAGGGTGATGACAGTTTTGACGCTAAATCAGAACGGGAACGCAGCTCGTAGGCTGTTTGTTAAATGCCAGGCTGTAAATATTCACTCAACCTGTGAAAAGATGGAGGACGAAGCGTTGGGAGCACCTGCTGTTCACCGGTTCGGCTCTGAAACCGCGTGCGGTTCGGCTGCACCTGCGGAGGCTTCAGGCTGGTGGCGGCTGTCTGAAATGACGTTGTGAAGATGTTGCTGAAGCAGACTTTTCTCTCGCTCGTGTCCACCGTTAGAGGGGGAAGGACTCATGGAACGTGCGATTGTGCTGTTGCTATAGCAACCAGCCTGCCTCCTATGAGGTGTCACCGTGACAATTCTAGATGGAAGAAAAAAAAAAAAAGTATGTACTAAAGTTGGTGAAGCAGCTCAGCTTCCATCGTGTGAAAGCGTGAAAACGGCTGCCCGGGAGGTCTGACATTCATCTGCATGTCGGACGAGTTGACGAGGATCTTTGGACGCGAGTCCCGACGCTGCGCTTTGACAGACGTAGCTAAGTCACAAACGGACGCTCAAGCTAACTGTTACAACACGGGAACAAAATCACAACAGCCGCCAGTTTGGACGCCGTTATCTCTGCCACTACGCTGTCGGAACGGTCTGTTTCTCATTCAACAGCCCTGCACGAATCGTTGCAGGGAGTTCATCCAAAGGTACGAAGTCTTTTAGCACCAACCTGAGTCTCCATCGTCACTCATGTCAGACAGGTCAACGAGCTCTTCATCATCATCCTCATCTTCTGACCCGCGGCTGCCCTTTTTACCTGAGGTGAGACACAGAAAAACTGTTACACTCAAGTGTTGAGCTGCAGTAACCGCCCCCCCCCACCCCCCACTGTTTCCTAAGTGTGCGTTGCTCCGTCGCTGACGTCTGAGGACGTTGGAGACACCTATATGTGGGCCAGGCATCAGAGGCTGCAAGTGTCTATTTCCTCCTGGGATGCAGCGGAGAGTCGATTACAGACGCCGCCGCCGCACAAACACCCATGACAGTTTACTACTGGCAATTTCAGACATCTTATGCTCACGGCCTAAATATAGTAAATGGAGATAGCAGACAGGTTTCACAGCTACAATGAGGAGTCTGTGTGTGTGTGTGTGTGTGTGTGTGTGTGTGTGTTTGCGGGAAAGCTTGTCGGGGAGAAGTTGGGAGTTTGTCTGAAATGGTGTTGTGTTATACTCAGGGTGTTGGTGTGTGTGTTGTCTAGCCAAAGGGACAACTGGGGTCCACAGGCTTTGAAGTTGAGGTGTGATGAGAGGCTGGCGGCAGCAGAGGGGGAGAGGGGGAGAGAGGGAGCGAGAGAGAGAGAGGGAGAGAGAGAGCGAGAGAGCAGAGCTATTTCCTCTTGTCTCACGCACAGACACAAGCTCGCTCTCACAAACACACACACACACACACACACAAGCTCTCTCTCTCACACACACGCGATTTAAATGCAGATAAACAACATCTATTAAAATATCAGGTACTTCCCTCACGATCTAAATTTAAGGTGACAAACACGTTTGTTGTCTCTGTCACTCTTTGTTGCTCAGACAATGCTAGAAGATTCCAGCACTACCTCAAAGGTTGCCCCTAAATGACCTGAAACACACTCACACACATCCATCTAAGCCACCACCACCACCACACTCACACCCCCCCTCTTTCCGGGAGTGTGAGACCACAAAAGCTTTGGTGAGCTGCCCAAAAGCTCTTGGCTCTTTAAGACTGGACGACAGGGTGGTGGGTGTGCATGTGTGTGCTATCATCTCAATGTGTGTGTGCACGTGTTGCAAGGACATGCGGAAAGAGGAGGGGTGGGGTGGGGTGGGGGGTGGGGGGGTGGGGGGTGGGGTGGACTTGGGAAAAAAAAAGGAGCTTGAATGAAAGAGAGAGAGCGAGCGAGAGAGGTAGAGAGGAGTGGGAGCGGCCATCTCGAGCTGTTCCACTGGGCTGGTTTGAATTAGGAACTCCCGCTGGGATCCAAGCCTGTACTTCCTGTCGGGGGTGTGTGTGTGCGTGCGTGTGTGAGGAGAGATGAAGGGGGGGGGGGGTAGAGAGGCGGAGGCCCGACGCTTGCCGGCAGCTGCCCATCCGTTTGTTGGGACTCTCCCTACAATGAAGTCCAGATGCATTAAAGCAGAAAAAAATCCCCTGCCGCCTACTCTTTCCCTCCGTGACCTTGCGTCGGGCTTTTGTTGTTTCGACCTGGAACACGTCCGAGTTTGCAGCTGCCTGTGACCTCCGGACAACCCCAAATAGGACAAGAGACACAAGAGGGGAGGAAGCGGATGGTTCCTCTCTGCTGAGAGAACTGATCGTCTGATAAGCAAAGTTCTTCTCCTGAGGTCTATTTGAGATATTTTCAGTTCCCCAAAGAGGGTCAGATGGTGGCGGTGGACACGTCAGAGCTCAGAGCCTCGTGGGTCACCTGCTCCGTGCAGTCAAATCTGAACTGAGAAAGATAACAGTCATCAAACCGAGCTGTCACCACCTCTTCCACTGTGCTGCTGCTGCAAAGTTGAGGAAAACGCTGCAATGGAACACAGCCCCCTAGAGGCCAAGATGGGCACTACATCAAACTCTCCAGCTCCAGAGAAGCTGCTGCCTGGACGAAAACGAGCGATAGAGAGAGAGAAGAGAGAGATGGAGCGAGACGTCTCACCTTTGATTTTTAACCCTGCATCATCATCGTCACCTCCTGACTCGCTGTCAGAATCAAACAGATCCTTGAACTCCTTCTTGTCCTCCTCCTTCTTCTCCTGTAGCTTCCTGCGTTTGATCTCTGGGAGGTCCAGATCCTCCATCTTGACAGAAACACAAAACAGGGTCAGTACACAAGCGCCGCTTTCATGGTCTGAGGAGAGACGGTCATAAATTCGGTTCTGCCAGTAAAGTGTTCCACTGTATAGCATGACTGCTTCATGATTTACATAAAAGACTAATTCTTGTGGGCAAAAAGCTGAAAATGGTTCCTGATGTCTGAGTGGGACGATGTTGCTGGCTCTGCTTCTTTACCCGTTCCTTGCCAGAGATCTCCAGCTGGATCTCCTTCTCTCTCAGCTTCTTCCACTGGCTGTGGTACCGAGTGAGAGGAGTTCCCTCCGTCCCGATCTGCTTCTCCCAGGCCACCTGATCAAACAAGTACATAGAGGTGCTGAGTGAGTACTATGAAAGTACAGCGAGTGAATACTGTAGCCCAACCTCGTGATGGTCAGAGCTGTTGGTTCTATTGTCCAGTCATTCGTTTTCCATCCACCCTACTTTGTTTTCCATCATTCGAGGTTCCACTGCTATTTTAATTACATCATCTCGCTGCACCCTCTTCTTCTGTGGTGGTAGAGGGGAGAATTAGAGCGCCACCTACTGCTTACCTGCATGGAAAAACTTCTAAATATTAGTAAAAGAGCCTGAGGGAATCGGAGTAACTTGATACTTTCATGATGGCGTGATAATCAGCTTCACGAGAACTGAAGGAGAAATACCGCTCTCTAACGACTGTTGTGGTATAAATATGTTTGGAGTCAGTGTAAAGAAAATGTACTGCAATAGCAAGTTTGACAACATATTGCAGTACTGATACTGCATCCCACCCCTGCAGTACCAGTTGGAAACGTTCACATTTTCTTTTGCTGAGTTGCTGAAAATGTGCAGACTTGATGAACCCCGACTCACGAAACGGGAGCATCTCGACTCAACAAACATTTCCCCACACAAACAACGGAGCGACTTCGGCGTCCAGCCTGGACTTTATTAATTAGACCAGCGCTGCTCAGTTTGGGCGACATGTCAGCGGGGGGCCGGAGGCTGGAGGGGGGCTGTGGCCTTTTACCCAGCAGGGTCATCCCCCTTCCTTTGCCTGCGGTGACACCTCGACTGCTGACACAATACCAGTGAGGGGTGGGGGGGAGCTGCTGGGGTTGGGGGTGCCATGGCGACAGCCCCCGTTGAGAAGAGAGCTGTGGCGCCGGCACTGCTGCCACGCCACAGTATCACCACAATACTAACACACACACACACACACACACACGTTAGTGTTGGACTTCGTTACATGAATGAGATTTCAATGAACGTGAGTAAAAATTCTCTTTTCAAATAATGACGAAACTCCAAGTGAATAAAAACGAGGCCCTGCTGTTCAAAAAGGCTTAGCAGTGGTCATGAATTTCCCCAACGACAACTTCTGTTTGACGTCCATCCTCTGCGAGGTGTTCAGGTGCTACGGCATAATCAACAAACCCCAGCCACGCACACGTCCTAGTTCAAGAGACACAGCAGGCCCGTCATTTCTGTTTGTTCTTGACATTTTATTCCTGACTGAAAGAACTTGAAAGCACCGTGTCAGGTGGGCTAGCAGAGCTGACACGTCTGAGCCTCATGAACTTCCAAATGACGACCTGAACCTAACAAGGGATGGGTGACCACACTTTATTACAAGGGTAAAGACGTTGGACCCTTCATTTGGACATGACCCTCGAAGACTTAACACCAAAGACTTGACTTGGACTTGCAGGAAAGGACTTGTGTTCATCTCTGGTGTAAACTGATAGCATTTAGAGACTGAGAGACACAGGAAATAAGCCGAGCTCACTCTCTTAATCCCAGCAGTGGTGCCTGCAGTTCAAAAACCTCTACTGTGTTTCATTAAAGAGGACGGGGGGGGGGGGGTCATCCTCCACCGCCCGTCTCCAGAGACAGGAGGACAGTCTGACATCAATGCTGGATTCAGCGCTTGTTGCAACCAAATTGACGTTATTATTTATCAGATTTCAGAGTTAGGCGAGTGGAGCCGGTCGACAGCTGACATAGACCAGCTGCTGGCTCAGTCTCGCCCAAAGCTGACGAACTGACAACAAACATCTCCTCATTAGCTCTGATTGATGTGATAGCGAGAGGGAGTCATGCTCAAGACTTCCCAGCCTCATTAATTTACAATCACAGTTTTGTTGATTGTGTCACACGTCTGGCACCGCTGACTTATTTGTCAAATCTGCTATAAGCTGCATCAGATATAATCAAAGACGCAAGTATTTAATTAATAACTAATTCCTGCCTCGTGATCGTTTCTCTCTGTAAACTCGTCGGGATGCAGTCGGACGTCCGGATATTAAATTCAAACACTTCATCATTTCATTCTCTTCAGACATTTGTGTGAAACGTTGACCATCATATGGCGAGAACCTTTGACTAATCAGTTCATCCTGGAGCCGAGGTGGATGTTTGTGTTACATCACATTCACGAGGCTGGAGCAGCGTGATGTCACCACGGTTGACTACGCACTCTGGTTGCCATGCCAACAAGCCTGGCTCCTCGGTGTTGCAGTCAGGGAGCATGTTTGTTACCCTGAGGACACGACGTCAAGAAGCCCAGGGTGGGATGCATACTCAACCATGGTGAACCCACGGTGCCCCTCACTCTGGTGCATCTCTGGGGTCATCTCACCTGGGGGTCCTTCGCTCTGGGGAGACCTCCGATGACCTCACAGCAGGACATCCCACCACTGACACCATATGTAGTGAAGCCAGAGGGTAGTTACTCAAATATGGTCTTGAACTCGGGTCATAACACGCTCACTGACTGCTACCCGGATGTCTACCTCAGGGACAGACGGATGGACGCTCGACCTGAAGTCTTCACGCACGTCGCCAGCGCAAAAGGCACCATAAGACTTATTTGACGGCCTGTCAGACATGTGGTGCACACCTGACGAAGAGGATGCTGCTGCTCTGACGCGCTGTGTGAGGATTTACGTTCATCTGCGCTCCGGAGGAACAGCATGCAGGTTCTACGGGTCCTTAAACACACCACTGTAGTTGAAGTAGGCAAAATACAGGCAGAGAGAGGGCAACTCACACCGGAACGATGGTCTCAGTGTAGTAAAACTACTCTCAATGAGTCCATCATAAAAGATAATGTATGAACCAATAATTATGAATTATTGAGGCTGTAATTTGTTTTAATGATAATCATTCTGCCTTAAGATTCACTAGACATAATTTGCTGACAACATAAAACGTTCTTCCATAAGCACATCATGAATGAGTCCATACAGTTTTAACGAGTCAAGTTAAAATATCTGACCCCGTGAACTTCAACAGCAGCGGCTGATCTCTTTCCCTCCATTGAGAAATGACTGTGGTGAGCTTTGGTGTGCAGAGTTGGTCAGAGTTTGTGCTGGACTGATCTCAGATCAGTAGGGAGCTGGTCGGAACAAGGTGTGACGAGGAGACACGAAGCACAAACGGTGAGAGCGAAGGAGGCATCTGACCTCCCACAGGCCACCTTCTAAAATGAACAATATTTGCATGTTCAAGAGAGAAGTGGTGAATGCAAAAAAAAAAAAAAAACCCCTACCAGACACAAATTATTGTTCCAACCAGAGACGACGCCTCAGCGGGGAGACTTCACCAAATTCAAAAAGGAAGTTGCAGTCACAGGTGGTGAAAGCTATTCATGTTTCCTTAAATGCCGTCTGATTCCTGCATCAAACGTCACTCCTCGTCATGTTTAGTCATATTCATCCACTCGTTAGTTAGCGTTGGTGGACCAGACGTTTGATTTTTATTTGACGAAGACGAAAGTTCTCAAATTATATTTCTTCCTGGTGAGATTTCCTGTGTGTGTGTTCAGCCGCCTGTTGAACAAACTCCACATCAGCTCTGTTATTTTAAAAGCTGATTTTAGAGGCAAATAAACACGTCACACAGATTCAAGCCAATATATTCTTTTGCAGTTTGACAGGTTTCTGGCTCTAATCTGTAGAATTGTGTGTCCTGCCTGCTAAAGCTCACCTGCCCTCGTCTGCGTGCGTGAAAGCTGCGTCGAGGTTCATAAGTAGTTTTAAAACTGAGTCAGAATGAAAATATTTCAGCGTGGCATGATGGGAAAGAGCTTTAGTTGATATAATCAGATGGAAAAGGTGCAGTGAGGACTTCAGAATGGCGGCCTGTAAAATCAGGACAAGACAGACTTTCTCCTGTGTTTCCCCCCTCAGTCTCTTTCTCTCTCTCTCTCTCTCTCTCACACACACACGCGTGCACACACACTCACTCACCACAGCGGTAGAATCGGCCACTCCAAAGGCTGCATTCTGCCTCCGTCCTGTGATGTAGCTGCTGTTCTCCTGTACCTTCTCCAGCAGCTGGCGCACCGGCTTGCAGTAATTGGCCACTTTGCATTCCTTCAGGAACGCTTTCAGCTGGATGGACACGGGTGGGGTGGGGTGGGGGGGTAGGAGAAAGAGGGGAACACTGTTAAGTTCCAGTTTGCTCAGTGAGAGCAGAGGAAGGTTTGTATTTGTTTCCATGGAGGTGAGCAGATTCAGCCTGGCAAAGTCTGAAGTGGCACCCATTCATGTGCGCGTGAACGATGCTGACCGGCACTGCGTTATTAGCTCGGACTCAACCATCCATCGAATGCTTTCTGATTCTGCAACGCTTCCATAGACGTGGTGAGATGGTACTGAACCTCGCAAACCAGCTCTCCGGTCATCAGCTAGGGGTCAGAGGTCATCCAAGATCAAGGAGAAGACTGAGGCTGTGTATGTGTCATGTGGTAAGAACCAAACCATCTCCTAGACAACGGAGTCAACTCAGGATGGTGATAAAGGTCAGGAAATGTGTCTGAAAGCTCGGAACAAGGAAGTCTGACCTCACATTGAGATTGGGTTGTCAAGCAGCTGTATCCAAGGGAGACCGCACTGACCGCCATGGCCAGAGGAGCAGCTCGCGCGTGTGCAATCGATACAGACCGAACAGAAGTTGAATGAAGAGAAGATCCGGAGTCGTGTTACCTGGATGACGGCGGGCAGGGCGAGCTCTGGGAAGCTGATGGAGTTGGCCTGAGTGTGGAAGTACTCCATCATCAGGTCATACAGCTGGTCAATCAGTCCATCCTACGAAGCGTCAGCACAACCAGAGTCACACGCAAAATATAAACTTGAATGAGCTACAATTTATGATTCTGCTCTTTGCTGTGCAACTGACATCACTGCAATGGCAAGAGGCAAATAAAACCAGACTTCACATCTGAACTGTTCTTTCAGCAGCGCCGAAACAATCATGAATGGATGTGAACCACCTTCTGGTGGGGGGTCCCAGATTACCAAATGTGAAAAAGCATGAAAAATAATCTCAATAAAAATGCAAATGAAAGAAAAAACAATCCTCTTTATAATTTTTTTAAGTAGTAGTTCAGTTGAAAGCTTTACGAACAGCAGCAGCAGTGAAGTGACTGAGGAGCCTGAAAATGTTTGACACTTGGTTGAAAACAAACAAACGTCAAAATGATAATTTTTTGATTAATTATCTATTGATCAATTTATCCATTAATTATAGCAGCCGTTACCTGAAGCAGTCTAATGCCCATCAGGTAAAAGCCATGTAAAGGTGAAGAAGGAAAACAAACATGAGTGGAGGCACATTTGGAACGCAGATGTTTCTCAAAGGTCCACATGTTTGTACCAGAACTTTAGGGGAGGGTCATTCGGTTTGGAACGCACCTGTCCTGAATAAGTGCAGTGTTGAAATCAAATGCCGTGTGTGTGTGTGTGTGCGTGCGTGTGTGTGCGTGTGTGTGTGAGAGGGTGTGTTTGTGCTGTGTCCACGAATCATCTGCACACCGAGCGAACACCAGCTTAAGGATTCTCAAGGATAAATCCTGGTCTGGAACATCCCGGATCCTACGTTAACTCTAATGACGACGAGCAAAGACGGACCGTAGGTGAGAAGCTAGAGGTGGACTCGTGGTGAAGCGTTACAGAATTTAATCCACGAGGGAGAACAAATGTGGCATCTAGAGGTAAGAATTGGTACTGCATTCCAGTCTGATGTTCAGCTTGATGTCAAGTCAAGTCAATTTTATTTGTATAGCGCCAAATCACAACAAAAGTTCTCTCATGACACTTTCCAGGTAGAGCAGGTCCAGTACCACGCTCCTTCAATGAATCTACACCCAACAATTCTCCATGAGCAGCACATCCTGCAACAGCGGCGACGAAAACCTTCCTTTTAACAGGCAGGAACGTCGAGCAGACCCAGGCTCAGTGGGGACTGCCTTCTGCTCTGACTGGTTGGGGGGAAGAGAGCAGGAGATGATGTCAAACCACTTTGATCCTAAAAGCCCAGTGGTAGATACAAGATATGTGACATTTTACTGCATTCAAGGACAGACCCATAGATACTTGTGGAACAGAAGCATATAAGTTAGGTACCACAACAGCGAGACACCTTCAATAAAAGGTCAGTTCATTTAAAACCCCATTTAGCCGCTCGTCACCACCATCATCATCACTTCGCCTCCTTGTGTGACGTGTTCAGTGTGTATGTGGGCTAGAAGGCATTCAGGGTGAGACGGATAAGTACACCTTCAGTCAGGTCTCTTGTAAGTCTTGGAGGGTTGTGGCAGCCTCCCAGGTGACGGCAGTGAAAACAGCTCTCGCAAGCGCAGTGCGGGGGATAATCCCAGAAGGCCGTGCAACAATCCTCTTGGCTGCAGCGCTGAGCGTGGTGACTCAGGGCCCCTTTTAGAGCCCTGGCAAGGGGCTTTCAGCCTTCAATCCCCTTAGGCACACACGCAGACTAACACACAGTGTCAGTAACGTGGAAATAACATTAACCAAGACTTGAACCTGTCGCCTGATCAGCTGCTGCCCCCCTCTTCAAACGCAACTATGAGCCGAGGTCCTTCAACAGGCTAACAGCTCACACTCGGCCCTACAGGAACACACCAGGTTTTTGGAAAACGCACTTATTTGCCATCGTCCTCGAAGCCAAACAAGAAAATAGGTCCCTTTCTCTACTGTGCGTGTGGAGGTTTGTGGTAAGTGTTAGCATACTTCTGTTCAAAGTCATCAAAAATACTTTTCTCCAAAACAGTATTTGCCTGCATTAATACATATTGGGAACTACTTTCATGGGCGCAGTGATATCACACAGCATCTTAAAAGGAAACTACAGGAGCGACTGCTGCCACGAATAATGACCGACTTTGTAGGTGAGGATGAGGAGGATTATGTCTGGGACAAATCCAGTTCATTTAAACCAGAGTACACAGAAGAGAAAGTGAGCAGGATGCTATGCTAACCCGGCCATCCACCACCAGTCATTGTGTGTCCCTAACGCAGCACAGAGGAGAGAAGGGGATCCGTCTTCTTGTCTGGCTCTTGATGGTAAATAAGTGCATTTCCTAAAACGTCACCTTGATCAATGTCTTACCGCTCAAACTCAGCAGAGAACTGCTCTTCTCTAGCACATTCCTACATGTAATTCTTCAAAGTTTAATCCGTCCTACATGACTACTCACCCTGTACGCCTTCTCCATGAGGTTGACTTTGCCAAGTTTCAGGATGACCGCAAAGTTGATGGGTTTCTTGCTCATTCGTCCTGGTTTCTTGTTGAAGTCCACTTGCTGGAAGATCTGTGAGGCAAAAGCAGAGAGCTGCTCAGAAATGGGATTCCCATTACAGATAGAAACGTCATCGCTAACCTTCCAGATCACTCCAGGATAAATGCCGCCCTCTCATTACGTGCAGATATTTGGACAAAATAAATGCGTGTATTGTTTTGTTTTGAGGAAATGTTGCAGATTGGAAATCGTGTGCCATCATTTTCATCTCATTGCTGCCACCTCCTTGACCTTTGAAGTCCCCGACTCTTTCTGCTGCTTGTTAGTGAGCTGTTGAAGTGGACTTGAGCAATAAATTGCTCCTGGAGTAATTTGGCACCTTGCATGTGTGTGTGTGTGTGTGTGTGTGTATGATGGAGACAACATTGTAGGCAGACCTCGGTACTGAAAACATGGAAAGGCGCTACATAAACACAATCCATTCTATTTCAAGGAGCGGCGGGGAAGACAGAAACTTTTACTTTTGTCTGTCTACGTGTAGCAAAGGCAGGGGGCGGTGGTCACCCCTCCCTGGTCTTCAACCCCGGCTATGGCGCACCAAACACTGAACCCTCTGCCTTCACCAAGTGTGGACAAAAAGCTGCTGAGTATTCTACTAAACTAATTTTATTTACTTATCTGATGACGACAGTGGGAGGTGGCAGCCACGTTATGTAATGCGTGTGTGCACTCGTGGATGCCTGAACACTGCAACACTGTTAACACGGCAGTCTAAATGGGAACAATGTGTGTCTCTGAGACGTTCCTGCTAGCTCTCCTCCAAAACCACAGCTACGGAGCAACAAACTTTAGCTGCCTCATTTGTGAATAACTTTCTCCAGTCAGTCATTTCCCAGGCTACCAGCTCTGTGTTCATATTAGACCTTCAATTTTGACAGTTACGCTTCTACTCAGTTGATTTTACATCATGCTACAGTGATGACACACTTGTATCCTCATCTGTGCAAGTGTGTGGGCTATTTATCTCTTTAGCTTTCACATCTGCCCACAGGGTACAAGTGAATTTCTTTCTTGCATTTGTGTATCAAACTATTTCTGTCTCCCTGTACCAATGCGTGTTGCTGTGCATGCGCGTTTTTGTGTGCCTGTGTGGTCGTTAATGTGCTCAGTGTGCGATGCAGAGCTGCGCAGTTGGTCGGTGCTCTCTGTACAAACATAGGATGTGGTGGCGGTCTGCGGGGGAACCAGGGGGAAGTGGGACGGCATGGGCCAACCCTGATGCATGCACACAAACACGGCTCCAGAAGCAGGAAGCTCCAAATCACCCCCCCCATTGGAGATGCAAGAACACACACACACACACACACACACACACACACACAGGAGGAAGGGGCTGCCTCTGCTGCTCTAATTAAAACAGTAGCTGTGTACCTCAGCCTGCCTTTAACAAGGAGAACCGTAAAGGAGAAAAAAAGACAGGAAATATCGTGCGTCACAAATAAACACGGCTTGCTGTTGGGGGTTAGGGAAAGGGGGAGGGGGCTCAGAGTGTGGGTGCAGGGAGAAAGAGGTGGGCCATAGGCAGAGAGGATGTGGTTTGCACAGCGTGTTAGGACCAGAGTGTAAACCACAACCATGCCTTCATCGTTCAAAGTGCAGTATGTGCGCACAAGCGCGCGCGCGCACACACACACACACACACACACACACACTGACCACTCCCAGGGAGCCAAGCTAGTTGCTGTCACAATCACTCATCTCTTCGCCAAACCACAGCACGCACGTGCACACAACTGCACATAGAAGGCAGACCACATCGTCAGATACTCAACACTTGACCCAGAGTCAGTTGGTGACCTGTGACCACACACACACACACACACACACACACACAGTCCAACCCTCCGATGCGTTTCCTCCAGAGCCCCTTCAGTTGCAACCGTTGAGACCAAAATGTACTTCATACACTGCTGCTGTTTTTCCACAGTCAACCGACAATGGAACGTTTTGTCACATCAAACTCTTCATTGTTTCCGTTTGTGACAAAGACAACCAACTGACTTGTTTGGTCAAAATGTATTGGGGTCTTTTAGTTTCGTGGATTCACTGGTGTCAGGACCCTTTCGGCCTGTGAAACTCTGATTCAGAGCACGTGGTGAGTAGTGGCTACAAGTTCTTACCTCCAAGAGGAAAGGAAGAACGGGTACAAATGTGTTGGTGCTGCTGGACAGCAGGGTGAGGGCTCTGCAGCAGTGCATTCTCAGCGGGTAGTATTTGGAGGTGGGCACCAGCCTGTGTAGGGAAAAACAGCAGTCAATGGCGCCACCTGCTGTTTGAAAAAGTGTATAGGGATGGGACAGGTTCAAACTCAAGGGTGACACATTAGTTATGCAGTCTAAAAATGATGTATTCAGCATTCAAGGGTTCAGAACCATCTATGCTGATTTTTAAAAATGAAAAAATAATACGACATGGAGCTGGACAGCACTTTTTTAAGAAACTGAAGATGGGTTATGCTAAAAGAGATATTTAAAACTGCTTTATATCCCAACTAAGTATGTTTTAAGGGATTTCTTATGCACACACACACATTGGACGATTAAATTTAAGAGTTGTTACAAAGATGTGTATTGGAGGCCGCATATTTCATAAATGACCAATAAAATAATTGCTGACAGATAAGCAACTTTAATGGTCATATTGTTTTTATAGTCTTTACAGTAGAGCTGCTTTATGTACAGCAAACAACGCGCATCATCAAGTTCAACGTGTAATTGTACGTCGGTTTTCTTCTTCTTCTTCTTCTTCTCTCCCACCTGCCAGTTTTCTGCACCGCTGCAGACACCTCTAATAACGCTGGTTTATTTTGACGTTGATTTTGGTTTATTTTTGTGGACGCTTCTGTCACAGCTGGACATTCGTGTAGATGAAGAAAAGCATTCGCGATAACGGGGTGTGCACTGGTGGGAGGAGGGGCTTCATGGACCTGTGAGGCCATGAAAGACTCCAGGGAGGTTCGTTTCATTCACAGATCCGTTCGTCTGCAGGCTCGTGGGAAACATAAACCACTAATAAGTTGTTTTGTCTTCTTCTGTGGAATGTTGGAAAGACTGAATGGATATAATAAAAACACCAATATTAAAAAACGGTTTTCAGCCATGAATTAGAATTAAAATGATGAATTTCCAAATCAGGAAGGTGTTGACGGTCGGTCGTTGCTTCAGCCCTGGAATTTGATTTGTGAATGCAAGTCTGAAGACCTGTAAACACCAAGTCAGATTTTTGCATCTGAAACTGATGCAGAAAACAAACTTAGAACGAAAAAAGCCAAAATGACCTCATGAAGACATATTTCCATATGCTGGTCTCGCTTGGTGAAGGTGAGTATTATGTGTTTTTCCAAATCAATATTTGTGTTCGCACAGCTCTCAGGACTATATAGCGATGAAACCGTTTTATGGTGCCATTTTCACACCACCATTGATGTCATTGCCATGAACAAAACAAAACGAAAAGAAAAAAACAACAACCCAACAACCATGAAATACACCAATACAATTTTAAATTGATATCGCCTGCATTAAAACAAATGGCGGGTAATTAAATGGCTTACTTGATGGTGCCAAGAATGACTTGGCAGAGTGGATAGATGAGAGGCTGGAGAACATCGCTGGGGTGCAGAGTGCTGAGGACGCGACACCAGAGGTACAGACAGTGGATGTACTGCCAGTTATACACAGACTGGTACGTCTCCTGGAGAACACACACGAGCACAGCATGCATCAGCGGCGCGTCGACGTTCCCTACAATCCAGCATCAGGCTGTTCTGCTGTACGTTCATACACCAAAAACAGAGTCTCTATTTTTTTTTTTTTTTTTTTGCAGTGCATGAAATCAATAAACAATTAGAATCAATTTAGAAAAAGAAAAAAAACAACACACATTTAATGCCCAACAATTTCGCTAAGTAAATGTAATCCCAGCAGAGGCGCACTTGTATAATCTTGACTAAGAAAAAAAAAAAATCATTAAAACTGCAATCATTTTGTTCAGATCTAAGAGAAACAAGTCTCTTACTGAATCTCCATAATTACTTTAAGAGTAAATAAGCAACTGTGGGCAAGCAAATTTCCCTTATCTTCATAATAATGTGTCAACATGGCCTTCAACTAGTTTCTGCTTTCCTAAGTGCCAAGAAACAAACAAACAAACAATTAAGGCAGGATTAATTACTCTATTACCCTAGTATTACACACCAGGAGCAAGAAATTGACTTCTTCCACATCGCACCCTGTAATGAGCCTTTACATTTCCCGCCAGCGTGTCACATTGTGTCACCGTGAGCTGGTGCTCCTGACAGTATCGTCACCTCCACATGAAACGCTACAGTCTGTGAATATGTTTTAGGAATGTTTTAACAGCTTTCAGCAGGACTCCAACTGTGCTTGCATTGCAGCTAGTTAGCTAGTTAGCAGAACCTCAAAAAAACAAAACAAAAAAAAGCCCCAACATGGCTGCAGTGTTTTAACGGCGGTAAGACGTGGGTTTTTGTCCAGTTTGATGCCCAGTTAGTAGAATTTGTCTTGAATTGACGCATTCCAGTGTTTGAGTATCACATCACATCAAACTCCAACCTTTTTCTTCATGGTCATGGCGTTCCTGAGATGGATGGCCAGCTGTCGGATGTAGATGAAGGCGTGCTGGTACGTGACCTGTGAGTCCAGGGCATACATCTCTGTCAGCGTCCGTTGCATGAAGTTGATCATGGGCAGCACATTGGGAGATGTGAACTTGCAGTTTTGTACATAAGAAATGTACATTTGCTGAATGGAGACAAAAAAAAAAAACAGCAACCCTCCATTAATGGAACCAATCAAGCTACTGAGCTCCCTCCTCTGAGTTTGCTTCATAACATCTCTCTCTGCATCACTCTGCTCACCTTGAGAACAGGGTTAAGATACATTTCCTGCTTGTGCCTGCAGAGTTTGTTGAGGGCCAGGAAGGCAAGAACTCGACCGGTTTCCTCCCCTGTGCTCCACTGTTTGATCAGTTGCTAAAAAACACGATGTGACAGGGATTTGGAGAAAATCACTTCAAACCTGCATCCCAAAGATGAATAGGTTACGGCCGTGGTAGAGTGGCGAGTTGTATCGTACCTTCACCAGGTGTCGACACTGTTTAGGCAGACAAAGGTAATAGGGCACCAGCTGGTTGGCGTGACGCAGCACAGCGCTGATGACCGTGGCCTCAGTTAGACAGGATAAGAGCTGTAGGGGAACACAAAAGGAGGAACTCACATTATTATGGGGGCATTTTCAGGACACAGCGCAGGTCTCTGAAGCCATTTGTTTAGAACAAATAAAAAAATGTCTCCCTCACAACAACTACTAATGGGAGCAGCGCACAGACGCACAGGAGAGGTGCGCAGCTACCTGAACGACTCCACTGAGATACATCTTGATGTCTATTTGATTCTTCTGCCATTTTGGGCTCGACGACGGCAGCAGTAGCCTGAAAACAGAACAGAGGACACAGAGTGACGAGGGAGCCATCTTTCCACAGCTGCATTAAAGGTGCCGGCAGTGTCTAAGATCATCGACATACTTTTTCTGGTCTTTGTCTGGCTGCAGGTTGAGAATCCTCTGTAGGGCCACATAGATGTCTCGGATGCAGAACAGGACCAAAGCGTTGAAGACTGCAGACAGAAGAGCGAAACAAATATTCATGCAGATTCTACAAAAAAAAAAACAACAACAAAAACCCTACAGACCTACGGATGCAACACGTCAAAAACTGAGACTGTGTTTGATGAATTAATCAAGCAGAAATTAAAATGACACAGCCACAAAATAGCCCAGCAATCATTTTGAATAGTACTGCACACGTTACTAAAGCTGATTATTTTTGTAAATCTTTCCAAAAATCACAATTTATGCAATTTACAAAAAAAAAAAAAAAAAAAATTGTTACAACACAACACAGTTTTGTTGTTTTCCTTTTTTTTTTCCTGTCCGGTTAAGCTTGCATGAGTTGGGAATCACAAATTTGAAATTCACGTTCATTTCTTTTAAGAACCCATCAAGCAGACTCACGATACCATTGGTCGATCATGTATTAGTAATCGCAATAGGTCTTTTTTTTTTCATAACGGTTCCGTCACCATCACATACCATCATTTCTGTTGAGAGTTTGTTTTCGAGGTTGGTATTAATGTGTTGCCATGTTGTGCTATTAATCCTTTAAAGCGGTGATAATTTTAGACACCGGAAATTAATATTCAGTACATCATCAAACACTCCTCATTTCTTCTGTAATACAAATACAAAGTGTGACTCAACCAGGCCCGACCACCAAACTGACACTTTTCTGGCACCAACTGAACTGCTTCAGTACTACTCAGGACTGAAAGACGTCATTCAGTACCAGATTCTAATGACTGAAGAGTAAATCTCTAGGTTGTGATTTCATCTTTACGCATCATTTGCATTAAAATCTAATTGCTCAGGATCTTGTATAAAAAGTCAAGGAATCAGTAAAGGAAATGCATCATTGACACACTTATAAAGCAAATGCATCCCAACCCCTGAAAGCAGGCGATCAAAACAAGCCACAACAGCAAACTGCCCACTAAATCAACGGTGAACTTCTCTCTGATCGATTCTTTTAGATCATAAAAAGGAGTCACAAAAAAAACAAACTTGGATGCCACAGTTTTAAGATAAAATACAGATATCTTTGCATCAAAAATCGATCACATTTCAGCAAAGCTGCATCAACCCGTCCCCCAGATGTGCACAGGCAAACCCCCCCCCACAGTGCATTTCAGAACAAGGCTCTTGGATGGTCACAAATATCTACATGTCAGTGTCTCGCGCCCAGCCTCCCACCTGAGCTGTCGGCCACCTTGTAGCGACACTGACTTCCTCCTTCACCCTTGGTTGTGGCGACAGCAGCCTTGAAGGCCTGGGTGACCTCTCTGACGAGGCGAGGCGTGGGCTCCTGCTTCATTGCCGCCCTCCACTCCTCAACCATTTTCTCTGTGACTTTGATACTGTCCACTCCTTTTTTGGATTTCTTCGATCTTTTCTGACTCTCCTCCTCATCGTCCTCATCAGAACTGGCCTCCTACACGCAACATAGAGAGGACCTCAGTTTTCGCAGCAGGAATAATCATGAAATCATACTTGGTATATCAGCCTACCTCCAGCGTTGACGGCAACCTATGGTATTTCTTATCCTCCTCATCCTCAGAGCTATCCGTGTCATCAAATTTCAGGAGCGTTTGGTCGTTCTCTTGGAGAAACTTGTAGAACTCCGGATCTTTGTTCTTTAACCTGGACAGCTGCTCCTTATGCTCCGAGGCCTTACCTGTTGTCTTCTCATCTCTACAGAAAAACATCGCAAACAAGATCAATACCAGCTCCTTCTCTACCCTAAGGAGGGTGGATCTTATCAAAACATTGGAGCAGTGCATGATAGACTCACGTGTGTACAGCCGAGGGCTTCAGGTTTTTCTTCTTGTTCTTTTTCTTGAGGCCATTCTGTTTAGGAGTCTCATCTTCAGATTGATCTTCATCTGCTGAGTCAAAGCCTGACAACAGGAACTCATCCACACTCAGTTCCTCGAGTTTCCTACAAGACAGACATCAGCTCAACAGATTATCCAGACTGACCTGGGAAATACGTTTAGCTCAATCCTCATTTGACAGCGTCTAAATGATCCCAAAATTCGCCTTAACTGTAGCTTAGAATTGTGTCGGATCGACGGACTAGTTTAAAATTTATTGACAACCTGTATGGAAACAATTAGCAAGAGTGTAAAGTAAGCTAGCTGACTTACATTAGAAGATCGCCCAGGATCGATGTAAACACTACTGCACAGTCAAAATGTAACCTTAGAAATTACACCGACTGACTTAACTACTCTTACTCGCGTATTCGGAGTTCAAAATCAAAATAATAGGTACATGGTTCAAGAAAATAGCCACGTTACTTTACCTTTTCTGTTTCCCTGCCATGCTTGCTCCAACATGTGACGCCAGAGCTCCTCAATTACCCACAATTCCACGGTGCGGTTGGTTTTATGTTTTGCGTCTACGGGTGTGACGGCGAAACCAGTTGCTAATTCACCGCTACGCGCAAATAATATACGTTTGTCACACTAAACCACCTTTTGAAATTAAAAAAAAAAAAACATTTGATAGTATCATCAATATTAATACAAGAGCCAATGTACAATTTACCAAATTGTTGTTAAAAATAGTTTGAGGCGAGCACGGCAACCCAAATAGTTAAGTGGCAACTGCATTAAGGGCGAACAAGCGGCGTTAAGATGCTGCCTTCAGGTCTATGGGCTACACGTGAGGTCTTATTTAAATGAATTAAACGGTCGGCTGCCGCCAGGACGCAGGCAGCTGAGCCAGGGGAGGAATATCATAATCTATTTTTTAAATTTTTGTCTAAAACGTTACACTACTACACAAAACTGGGCAAGCTTACAAACAGGAAGAAATCCTCGCTGTCACATCGACACCGACGACAGCTGGTGGAGGTGAGTAGCCTGGCTAAGCTAATCCAGTGAGCCGCCTCACGGACGGTCAAGGAAAACGTTTATTTTGGTTGATAGCAAATGGATAAATTACACAATTTCGGCTTTGATGAAGACGGTATTAAAAACTAAGTCTGATGATTTGTTGTCAAGGCTAACTAGGCGGGGCAATGTTTTGCCTCTGACCAATCATGACGCGTTAGAGGGAATCTCCGCCTTTCGCTCGACCAAGGATATGTTAATGAGACTTACTTCCGGACTCTGACCTAAACAAAGATGGCACTTAAGGTCGTAAGTGCCGTCAAGCCCAAAAAGCAAGGCATATCCGCTATTCCTCTTCAAATGCTAGTGTTTTGCGCTAATATAGAAACATCTTGTGTGTATTATGAGTGCCTCTCTTTCCCTGGAAATCAAATTTAAACAACAGGTTCTTCCTACTCAGGTTTTTATGAATACCACCTTAACAAAGCGATGTTAACGTTCGTGCAGTTTTTGTTTTTTTGGGGATTTTTTTTTTTTTTTTACATTGACGTCAAGCGTATACAGCACAAACAGAGGCTTTCTTCATCTCGTTGGCTTGAGTCCGATTATGGACTGATAACCGGACACTGGTGACAATTTTGAACTCACCTGACTGCGACAGCTGCTGACTTATCCTCCATCATTTCTAGGAAGACACGGTTTGCAAATATAACCGCAACCAAGCCACCGGTAAATTTATATTACTCATTCAATCTCTGTGTTGCTGCTTTATGCTAATAGCTGCAAATAAATAGAGTGGGGGTTGGGGTTTCCTTAAACCACATAAGGGGGTTAATGTAGGAATAGAAAGGTGAGTATGCAGGGCTGGATCCTCCTTGTTGGCTTGTGGCTACCAGGACAGTGAGAGATGAGAGGCAAGCAGGAGACGTGCTTCACTCTTATTAGTTTTATCTGTGTTGTCATGTCTGTCCCATCCTTCAGTGTACAAGTGTCTGCACGCACATCCTGTCTGTATGATCTGTCGTTAAAATAATCTCGTTATTACATTTGGCATGAGAGCAGATTGTTCTCATGCAGGAGCACCCCCACTGTGTTGAGGAAAGTGTCAACCCAAAAATGTCACCGCATCCAGACAGCTGTGTGACATTTGAGATAGCCTCTGTGGGACAGTGGCGTGTTTGTGGTAACAGTAGCTCCGAAACAGAAGTGATCGTCTCACTGATGGCCGTATTTGACTTGAAAAACATGTTCAACCAAGTCAACTTGATTTGATGGATTTTTTTTTTTTTTTTATTAGAATTAAGATATCTGTTTTTTAGACTTTGATCCTGGTCCTCCCGACTTTCTTCATAACCAACCTTCTTACTTAGTTAGCTAGGAGAGCTGTTCTCTTTTGACTATCACTGTGAATAAAGTATACTACTCTGCATTTTATTTTCTATATCATCAGCATCTATTTAATAACCCTTCAAGAGCAATGATGGACGTGACATTACCGAGGTAACAACATGATAAACGTACAGTCTCACAGGCTTTAGCTTAGAATTTTCTGATAGTTATGTAAGTTTTCAAGGGCAGGAACAAACACATTTTGCTCTATGCCCAGACAAATAACACTTGGTGTGTTTCCATCCAGCTCTATTTTTCCTCCACATTTTCAGTTTGTTTAAATGGAAACACTAATAATTTGACTACATCTCTAAATATTTGCTTTATGCTGTGGAATAGTGATTAGAATTTTCTGCCATGTGTGGATGATTACACATCATACTGGCTCTCGGTGTTTTGCTGCGCCCTCATTTTGGAGACACTTTTCCAGTTAAACCAGTCAGCTTCTGCCCATATGCTTGTTTATTCCTTGTTTTTTTGTTGTTGTTGTCGTTGTTTTTGACCTAATTTAGTTGCAGTCCAGTTTACTTCATACACTCCAAGTGAACTCTGAATATTCATCAACAAACAACTTATAAGATGCTGTGTCATGAGATTACGGTTATGCAACGTAATAGCACAAAGACTTGAAAGAAGAAGGCTACAGTAAGTCGTGCTACATCCTTTTCTCCTCCCGCCCTGTGTATTCCAGGCTGCACCTGCCTTTAGTTGTGAGGTTTCACAGCTCGCTCTTGCATAATTACACCAGCTAATCCAGGGAAATAGCTGTACGATTTTAAAAAGGTGGAAGATGAAATCCTGCATCGACCCGATTCCAGTTCAAGGAATAATGTCCATCTTTTGACTCTCTCAATGTTGTCACAGTGAGATTTTAAACGGAGTTGACACTGAATGACAAAATAATCAGGTCAGTCAACCATCTACTGCTGATGATTGTCCTGAGATTTCTGTCATGCTGGCAGACTTCTGTCATACATGTCAGGTGCAACAATGATTGCTCAGGACACCCATCCTCACACCTCAGTCCCTGCAGATAAACTCACATCTCAGAGAGGGAGGATTTTTCAAATGACAGAGGATTTTTTTTTTATAATCACTTTGGTTTTATCTTACATGAACATGTTTTTCTTCCTACTCCAGTTGCCCAGAGTGCGGCACAGGCAAGAGCCCGTGCCCGCCACATCAGGCACCATGATGGAAGGAGGCATGCAGTTGCTCAACCGCGATGGCCACAGCATCTCGCACAACTCAAAGCGCCACTACCACGACTCCTTCGTGTCCATGAACAGGATGCGACAGCGCGGGCTGCTGTGTGACATCGTGCTTCATGTCTCCAACAAAGAAATCAAGGCACACAAAGTGGTGCTGGCATCGTGCAGCCCCTACTTCCACGCTATGTTCACCAGTAAGTTCAGTCTGATGTGATTGCCAAACGGGTGTTTTTACTTTGTTCTTTTATTCCTGAAGTCCATCAAGGCCAGCAGGTTGCCGGTCCTGGAGAGTCAAACACAAAAGTTGCATCATTTTGCTCGTGTGCAGTGGACAACACCACCTTTCAGCATCA
The DNA here is from genome assembly GCF_037954235.1 of Aulostomus chinensis. Lineage (NCBI taxonomy): Eukaryota > Metazoa > Chordata > Actinopteri > Syngnathiformes > Aulostomidae > Aulostomus > Aulostomus chinensis. Next base: position 25,783,033 of record NC_141328.1, on the reverse strand, counting down.
TCACTTCCTGCCCCCCCCCCTTCCTGGACAGGTGGTCAATGACTCTTTGTGTGTGTGTGTGTGTGGGGGGGGGGGTGTCAGGTTTCCTCTCCACACTCGACCTTTGTGCTGATAAAATGTGTTTTGGGAGGCTGCGAGGCCTCGTCTCTTCTTCCGCGGTCACTGATTAGCTCATTTGAATAGCGCCTGCTCATCTGTCATGATCAGGCTAACAGCGACATCAGAGATCCTCTGCAAAGAACAATGTCGGTGTCTTGTAACTAACAGGGGAGGGAAAATTTAATGGTGAATTTTGAATATCATGACAAGCTCGGCAGGCCTATCCATGTTAGGATAGAATGTACTGCATTCTTGAGATTCATGATGTCCCAAAAAAAAAAAACCCTCAACAACCTATTAAGTGGACATTAAAAAAAAAAAAAAAAAAGAGCTGTGCTGATGAAGATGCCGTTTCCATTAGGAGCTACCATGTGTCCGCTGGAGGCAATTACTAATTATTAATCAGCTTGAGTTTTACTGGTTATAAATTCTAAGAACTAGAAGGGCACAAGGGAGTGAAGCATTCAGTACACAACCCAAGGTTCCATTTACCAACGGCACTTTTTTGGTTTCACAAGGAAAAATTTGTGTGTGTGTGTGTGTGTGTGTGTGTGTGTGTGTGTGTGTGGTGCCAGCACCCTCACTGAGAGTGCAAAGAAGAGTATACACACTGAACACAATGGCTCCTGACAGCAAATCACACTAGGGACTATGTTTATTTATGGGAATTATTCATTTCATGTATTTGTTTACAGCTCAGTGTGTTGATCGATAAACTAACCTTCAAATGAAACTGTGACCCAAAATCCTCCCCTCCCCCCTTTATCTCCACCAAGATTCCTAAAATATTTCCGGGGCAATTAATGAAAATGTCCAGATCTGCTCCAAAAATTGAGTAGATTCTCCCTCTGCCATCACCCCCCAAAGAGGGGCCCGGTTGTCTTGCATAATCCTGGAATGGAGTTCTGGGAGCACAGGCCTCCACCAATGCAAAGGTGGAAAAGACAAAACAAAACACCATGTTTAACTGAGTAGCTTGCCCCCCAAATTATCCCCATAATAAGCCCTTCACCAAGGTTTTTAAAGCCAGCCTGGAAGTTTTTGTGTGAGTTGCTTACAAACAAACCAACAGAGATGGGTGAGAACATCATCTCTTTGCGGCAGAAAACCTGTAACTGCTGTCATTCTGTGTGGCCATGCAGACGAGATGTCGGAAAGTCGACAGACCCACGTGACCCTCCATGATATCGACCCTCAGGCTTTGGAGCAGCTGGTCCAGTACGCCTACACAGCAGAGATCGTGGTCGGGGAAGGCAATGTTCAGGTAAGCTAGACATTATATAGGCTTTGATCAAGTTAGGCCGTTTATTTCTTTCCCAGTCGTGCTCCCAACTCGGTGTATTTCCACCTGTAATTCCTTCCCTAGACGTTGCTCCCTGCCGCGAGCCTGCTGCAGCTCAATGGGGTGCGGGACGCCTGCTGTAAGTTTCTCCTTAGCCAGCTGGACCCCTCCAACTGCCTGGGGATCCGAGGCTTCGCTGACACGCACTCCTGCAGTGACCTGCTCAAGTCAGCACACAAGTATGTTCTGCAGCACTTTGTGGAGGTGTCCAAGACGGAGGAGTTCATGCTGCTGCCACTGAAGCAGGTAGGGGTGATTGATGTCTCTCCGATTTCCTTCGGTGGGTCCGTGGTCTCCAAAACACCCAGATTTATTGAGCTGCAAAACTAACAAAGCTGTCAATACTGCTGCTAGTGTCTCACTACAGTAGCGCCATTTGCAATCTGGAATGAAAACATTTGAGTAAACAGACAAATTCATAAGCATTTTAGAAACGTATAGTTATAGGAATTAACCAAATAATGCAGATACAGGAAATCCACAATATGCAGGGTTGCTGAATGGCGTGTCATTCCTCCACAAGAGTGGTGAGGAGTTCATGGATATTCCCAGAGACACGAACCCACTGATGCAACTGACCGTCAAGAACGTCCCAAAGATGCTCAATAGGAGACCCACAAGAGAACAGCCTCCAGAAACCGTGTGCACAACCCAGCAACACACCACTTCCCCTTTCCTGGAGCCATTTTCATAGTAAAAACGAAACAATTTTTGCCTGGTAGGAAAAACTAATGAAATGTAAAAGTAATAATGAAATATTATTTGAAATGAATTCATGGCAAGAACAGTGAACTTGGTTAATCCACTCAGTTCTTAAAAATATGCTCAAGAAAGCAGAAAGATGGAGACGAACCTTGATGTGGCCCGTGCGATGTTAGGGTCCATTAGGGCGACTTCTCTTCTTCAGCCTGGTGTGTCAGTCCCTGTCTCTTACTCTTGTATCAGCCCACTGTGCCGCCATGGTGGAATACTTGATCTGCCTCATCACCTCAGCCAGACAATCACTTATTCATCAGTGCAGCAGCGTTGTGGTTTCTGTCCTGGAAGCCCTAACGAGGCAAAGCTAGTGACGTTTTCACAGCTGTCTGAGGTATCGGTAAGGTTTTCTCTTTCGCCTCACTGGATTGAGCCGTGATTTCAGGAAAAGTGGGTCATGTTTAATGAAATTCTGTATCCACCATGAAGTGAGGCAGCAGTCGCTAGAGGGTTTGTTCGTTAGATTCTCAGACTAGAGGTCGGCAAGGCTAGGAGGCTCAGCTAGGAGGCGCCGTACCAGCTGGAGCAGGAGCTGCGGTTGCAGCAACTGTGCATTGGGTGGGGCATCTTGGAAAAAGAAAGTGGTTGTCCAGGGTTAAATGAAGATGGAACAAATGATACTCGGTACAGTCTGCAATCCAGTTTCAGACTGAAGGGATGTAACACCACTTAAAGTCAACCCCTGGGACAGCGCGCTGCTGTACCTATCAAAAAACTCACTGGTTGAACATCATCTTTAGTTAACTCGAATGTTTTTGCTAGATGATGTCTACATGTTAAGAGCCCAGCGGGTTGCACATTCCTCTCCTAAAAAATGTTGGAGGATTCATATTGAGCGTAAATTCTCAGGTGAATTGGCGAAATTGCCTTTTAGCCTCTTCAGGTCACAACGCACGTAACTGGCAGGGAAGAAAAATAACAACTAGCTGCCAAAATAGATGAAGTGATTGTGTTACTTCTTGAAGGAAAATTCCTGGCATCACCAAAGAGATAGTGCTTCGTGATAGTAAACCACCTCCCATCTCTCTCTGTCTGTGGCCCTCAAAGCCCTGAGACTGAATCTGCTATGGGAGTGTGTGGGCACAGTTCATGAAAACAGTCAAAGTTAAGATGCACTAAAGCAGAATAAAAATAGACCTTTCCTTTCTGCTGGAGCCCTGTGCCCATCACAGATCTGCAGCAGACTGGCTGCTGTAAAGGACCACGGGCTCCATGTTTACTCCATGTTCTTTGAGGTGGGAAGGCATGACAGAACTGTGACTTGCTGGCTTCGCACATGTCCCGTAGCTTCACATGTATGACATCATCAACAAAGGATCGCATCCTAATGACTGTGTGCGGAGCTTTAAGACATCTTAAGTACCTTAAGACAGGCGAAATCTCTTTTATTCCTACAGTCTTGGTTCCCTTTGCCATACTACTTGGGACTGTTAATCAGTGGATTAGCAGAGGCTGCTAACTGTTGCCCTGATCTGACCAGGCAAGCCGCAGCAGCAGCAGCAGCAGCAACTGTCCGCTCTGGCCCCACCCACCCTGCCAGCTTCATCCTGGTCTGGGAACAGTGCCAGCTAGGCACTCTGACTGCAGCACTCACTCTGACACAAACACTCACACACATTCATACACGTGCAAATATATCATAGCGCCACTATACATACACACACACACACACAGTAGCTCTTATAATGCAAGCAAGCACCAGCAATTATGTATGATATTCAAAATTTAACAGGGTGCCTGCAAAGACCTGGTTTCATTTGTTTTGACTATTAATTAAAAGCGTATTTTAAAGACAGTGCTGCCCACCCCTGTCAGATGAGAGAGGAAGGCAAGAGGAGAGGCAGCAGTTTAGCAGACTGAGTCGGGTACGGCAGGAATTAATACCGTCTGTAGTCTCCACTATGAACTTCAGTGGTTGACGTTTGGGTCTGGCAGCTTCCTCTGTTGCTTCGTCATGTGTTGTGTGCTCCGTCCTCCATACAGGTCCTGGATTTGATCTCTAGTGATAATCTCAATGTCCCATCTGAAGAGGAAGTGTACCGGGCCGTGTTGAGCTGGGTGAAACATGACATAGATGGACGCAGGCAACATGTACCGTGGGTAAGACTCGTCTCACCTTCCATTTGGGCATCGCATTGCAGTGAAATTTTTCATCCAACATAACACCACGACTAAATGCTCGGTTTTCCTGATCTCTGTTAGCTGATGAAGTGTGTGCGGCTGCCACTGCTGAGGCGAGACTTCCTGATGAGCAATGTGGATACAGAGCTGCTGGTGCGTCACCACTCAGAGTGCAAGGACCTGCTGATCGAAGCTCTCAAGTACCATCTGATGCCCGAGCAGAGAGGCGTCCTCAGCAACAGCAGAACACGCCCACGACGCTGTGAGGGCGCCAGCCCTGTGCTCTTCGCTGTCGGTCAGTGTGAGGCTGAAGGTCCCATGAGGGTATTTTAGCCACACGTCAATAAATGAAACCTCTCATGTCATTTATCAAGATAGCAATGCTTATAGTATTATAGGAAACTAGATATTGTCTAAGATGTCTTTTTTAAATATCTGTTTCAGTCTGACTGAGCTGAAGGAAATGAACCGTGAATGCCACTTCCTGCTTCCCTTGTATTCAAATCAGTATTGTTTTTATCCCTCAAATGTCATATCATCCATCCCTTAGCTCAGTTTAAACAGTGTAAGAAAACATTGTACTGTTCATGTTCAAGTGAAGCCAACAGCCTGACATCTAAAGTGTATTTGTACAGTATAATGTGTAATACAATTCAAGTTAATTGACTCATTTGTGCCACCAAAACATAGGCAAATGTATCGAGTTTATCAGTTTCAGTACAAAAGCCAATTTTGAACCACAATATTTTTCAAATTCCTCTAAAATTATGGCTCACATCTGCCAAAAACCTCTGTGTGCACAATCCACTGCATATTTTTCATATTTTTTGTATTTTAAAGTTTGATATATTTATTTTTCACATGTTGTGAAAAAAAGTTCTAAACATTTTGCTCTGATTGTGTGTCCGTGTGTCCCAGGTGGTGGCAGCCTCTTTGCTATTCACGGAGACTGCGAGGCCTATGATACCAGGACGGACCGCTGGCATATGGTGGCGTCCATGTCCACTCGGCGGGCCCGGGTGGGCGTGGCAGCCATCGGGAACAGGCTCTATGCTGTTGGCGGGTGAGAGATGGGAAACAGTGTTGATCTGAAAGCAAAGATAGTGATCTCACTTATTAATTAGCAAAGGAATGGAGTCATTGTTGAACTTATGCTCGTGCGCCATCACGTCTCCTCCTCGAGCATTGAGAATGAGATTGGCACCGTTATGAGGAGGAAGCTACTTTTTAAAAAATGTAGAATCTGCAGCGATTGGTGATTCAAAACAACCTGCTTTGACCTGCTGCTGCTGAGAAGTCTTTCCTTTGTGCAATGTTTCACAAATTCACAATGGGCTTTAGTTACTCATCACATTCTGCCTCCTCAGTATCAACCACCTTTGACTCATTAGTCCACATCTCCTCAGCTATGATGGAACCTCAGACCTGGCAACTGTGGAGTCATACGACCCCATCACTAACTCCTGGCAACCAGAGGTTTCCATGGGAACACGGCGGAGTTGTTTGGGTGTAGCCGTCTTGCATGGACTGCTGTATGCTGCTGGAGGTTATGATGGAGCTTCCTGTCTCAATAGGTATGCAGATAAGGGTGAACGTTTTCAGACTTGTAAGCTACATTTAGCACTGTCTTGTATCTTGCTGCAGTTTTTTTTTTTTGGACCAACTTTCCAAGTCTAGTTTATGTAAGTAGACCTCTTCTATGTGTTCTTGCAGTGCAGAGCGTTACGACCCTCTGACCAGCACATGGACCTCAATCGCTGCCATGAGCACCCGCAGGAGATACGTTCGGGTAGCAACTCTGGGTGGGAACTATGAACCTGCTGTTCTGCTGAATGTTTACGTCTGCTACATCTGTTGCATGCAATCAAGAGGGAGTTACCACCTTGGTATTTATCTGCTAATATTTACATTCTGAGTGTTCACTCCATTTTCCTATCCAGATGGCAGCTTGTATGCCGTAGGAGGTTATGACAGCTCCTCACATCTCGCAACAGTAGAAAAATATGATCCCCAGGTATTTTTACAACTCTTGCATTTATCATCAAAGTAACTTTTCTATAAGAAAATATAAGATGGACGAATCTGGATGTGATTTGCGATTTGATGAACAGAGCAACACTTGGACAGCCATCGCCAACATGCTGAGCCGGCGCAGCAGCGCTGGCGTCGCTGTGCTGGACGGCATGCTGTATGTGGCCGGAGGCAATGACGGGACCAGCTGCCTCAACTCGGTGGAGCGCTTCAACCCCAAGACCAACACCTGGGAGGGAGTGGCCGCCATGAACATTCGCAGGTTTGTTGGCAGTCAGAATTCACAGATCAAACAGAACAGAGAATCTCGGTCCAAATCAGCATGTTCTTCAAAACAGAAACATTTGGAATTATTTCAATCCAAAGACTCAAAATCTGTCCTAGAATACATAATAAGTAGGTGGTGTTTTATACTGTTAGATGAAGGTTGCTATGCCACACAAGCACATTGCATTATTATTTAACTTTTAGTCAAACTTGGTGTGTTATGCAGCTTCTGGAGTCAAGCAGAACTAATACAGGAGGGGAAATTCTTTGTGAAGACAACTAATGTGAAGTTCTTGAAAGGCAAATGAAACTTTTTGAGTGGAGTAAATGCTTAAACCATGGTGAGGGGTCGAGAGCAGGGGGGAGAAAGCGGAGGGAGGGAGATCACACCTGACAAACGACCTTGAATGTGACATACTGTATACGCCAACGAGGCTATGGGGAGAATGGTTTAACTGAGGAAAATTGTGTAGAAGAGACATTTTTGAAAACAAACTGGGTTGTTGTTGGTCTGAGAAACGGCTGGCAGTGCCACAATTATTCAGCTCAGTGGAAACTCTTTACTCCTCCTGCTGGGGGATTTGCTGCATTTGGACGTCTTAAACCTTAAGCGTGTCTGTTTTACCGCAGCAGTCCTCAGATGATGATGCTTGTTTTTGAGTGCAGTCAGAGCAGTCATGCAAGCACACACTCAGAGAAACGCATCAATACAAGTTGCGTGAGATTCGGAAATGTGGCAGTCCTGGATATGTGGATGCGTCAGCAAATTCACTTGTTCCCCAGCCCCCGAGACACACTCAGTCACCCGCCTGCCTGCTTGTGTGTGAGTCAGTCTACTGTGGAAGCAGTTGGCTGTGCAGCACCATGAATAAACCATGGTGTTGAGTTCTTTTATTATCTGACTGCTGACAGGCTCAGTTTACACTCCCAACACATCACACTGCATTGACCTCTCACCTATCACTCCTAATTTCACTTTTGACAGCTGCCGATTTGAAAATGTCTAAAAATGATGGTAAATGCTGTATTTAATCATCATTGGACTGAGTTGAGATTGGTTTGATTTAAATCAGATTTACAGGTGAAAACAGCACTGAGTTTTTCGTAATTTTTTTTTTTTGGTGTGTCTCAGCTCCCTGTTGTTTACAGGTGTACTGTATGGTTGTTAGGCCAGATGTGAGTGTTTCAAAGTGAAAACGCTGAATTGGTTTTCCTTGCATCCTCCCAGGAGCACCCATGACTTGGTGGCTATGGACGGGTGGTTGTACGCCGTCGGAGGGAACGATGGAAGCTCAAGTCTCAACTCTATCGAGAAGTACAACCCACGCAGCAACAAATGGGTTGCGGCTTCCTGCATGTTCACGCGACGCAGCAGTGTGGGCGTGGCTGTGCTGGAGCTGCTGAACTTCCCACCACCCTCCTCACCGACCCTCTCGGTGTCCTCCACCAGTCTTTGACACGGGGTCCCCGCTTGGCTGACCTCAGCCTCTGCTGCTACAACACAGACCGGCTCTGGGAAGAGACGCAATTGCTCTGTGTGAGAGGGGAGGAGGAGGAAAAGAGGCGGGTGTGATCAGATGAACGGATGGAGAGAAGAGAGAGGAAAGGTGAGGATGAGGCCCCAGAATTAATGGCACGTTTGGTAATATTGGCCCAATCCTGTATATAAAAATGGATTATACACATAAGTAACTAGAAAGCACTCAGAGCGTATTGGTTAGAGGCTACAGGGATACAGAATATAAACATGGCCTCATCACTATATTACCATATCTTTATCAGAATCCATCCGATTGTTCTTTACGTAGTGGGTCAAAAAAATCCTCCTACCACCTGAGGTCCTGTTCAGACTGCAGGCAAATCTGATTTGGTTTTTCCCAAATCAGATTTGTCTCAAGTCAGATTGTTTTCTGTCCACACTGTTATTTGATAAGTGATGAGATTATATTTATTGTGTCCAGTCACAGGAACAGACTTAAGCTGGCCAATATCCAGTGCTGCGAAAGACACAGCCTTGATGAGAGTTGAAACCACCTCCAAAGTGGTTGGTTTTTTTTGGGGGGGGGGGGGGGGGGGGGGCAGCTTTGCAAAAAATCTCAAGTGTGTGTTTTTGGTTATCCTGACTGTTTTTGTCAACCTGGATTTGCCATAAATCAGATTTCGGCGTGTGGCGTGAACAAGGCCTAACAATCAGACACACCAGTGAACACCCCCTAGGCACAGGAGATCATCTTGAACTTAACTTAAGCTTAACTTAAAAAAAAAAAAAAAATACCTCTTGTATTTGCAAGACACGTCTCACAAGTACGTCTTCATTTTTTATTAATTATATCAACTTGTCAGGTGCTCTTGATAAGTGCTGGAGCTTTGGATTCCAAGCAAACAAAGCTTCAGCAGTCACTGTAAATAGAGCGTAGAAATGCTCATTGGTGTTGTGTCGTTGACTTGGAGGTCAAAATCAGCTGCTTGCTTTTGTCAGAAAAGACAAATTAGTCTTTTTTGACCGTTTTTCCTGTTAAAACTTGTCTTTTTTTGTGCAATCTGGCTGGGGTTTTTTTTTGTTTTCGTTTTTTTTTTTTTTTAACCAAGTCTGCACTGTGGTTTGGATGCCTGAACTTCCATACAGATGCCTGCCCCCCACCCTCCTCCAAGAGTACACAAATACTCCTGGATAAAGATGTCTTTTAAAAAAGAAAAAGAAGAAGTCACCAGTCTTTCCTCAAACTCAAACCCTTCTTCCCACCACATCAGTGTTTGACACACACAAATGTGGTGGAGATTCTGTCGAGTAACGACAACAAAACCAAATGTTTCTGGTTTGACGTTTGTTCTCCTCTTCAAGTCTTTCCTTTGGATGTCAGGGTTTTTTTTTTGTAATAATATATATATATATATATATATAATATGAAAAAAGAGAGAAGATTTTACTTTTGGAATGTAGCTTTCGACCGGTTGTACAGCGCATGTTTACATGTTGGCATTGACTCCCAGCTGGAGGATAAAATGTGGTAGTGCTGCTGTGTCACACTAGGTGGCAGTAACAGGCAACCTTCTAAACCCCCCCCCATCACAAGTGAGCATGGACGTGAACATTTCGACAAACCAAGCCCTGACAACTGTACATTACTTTGAATCTTTTTTTTTATATATATATGTAAAACAGAATTATGTTGAATTATGTGTATTTATAAAGATGTGTAAATTCTAATATATTTCACTTTAAAGATGCTAACAGAAGGACAGAGAGAAGAGAGCTATGTCTATTTAAGAATGTTGTATTTATTTAAGTGTGCACCATCTATGGAAGTATTCGAGAGGGAGAGTTGCTGAGAGGACCGATGGGTAGTTTGTTGTATGCAGCATTTCATTTGTGTTTCTTAACGTTTCATCACTGCCACGCGCACAAGCTCACGCGATGACGCTGTTCCCTACAGTTGTGCAAACGGCGCTTGATCTGTCAGGACATGGCGGCAAATACGACCCTCATGGCGGTGCAGTGATTTTAACTACCAACGTTTGGCACTCGTGCCGTTTGTACTCGGTGCTGTCACGTTCCTTCCCGCGTCTGTCCAGTGTCTTTTTATATGATATTATTGTTGAAATGGATCCAACTTGATGACAACTAGAAACATGACGACCGTGTAATTAACCAAATATGTGCTGTTGAACTGGCATCGACTATAGAACAGGTTTTCTAAGTGTGAGACTGTGAGCTCCCCCTGTAACCCCCCCCCCCCGCACAACTTTTAGTTTTTTTTTTTGTTTTTTTGTTTTTTTTTAGGGGGGTGGGGGATATTTTGTAGTTTGATTATTGGTCAACTATTTAGTCAAGCGAGACTTTTATTTCTTCAGAAAAGCCAAATATGTGAAAACTGTGTGTCCTCCATCGTTGATTGGTTTTTGACTGACAAAAAAGGTCAGGGGGAAAAAACAAACCCTGTCAAATTCCACTGAAACAGTCCTCTATCTTTACCATGTTCAGTATTTAACCCTCACAGATGTTTAGGCTGCTCTACGTGATGTCCTCACACTTGGGAAACCTCTGGTCTATGGTAACTAGATCTATTTAAAACATTTTTTTTTTTTTTTTTTTTTTACTCAACTATCCGTAAGCGGACTCTGTTGACGTGTGGTGCAGTGATTCCATTCCAAACTTCTGGGAAGTTAATTTTGAAGGATTTTGTTGTTCTGCTGTTCTGTTCATCTGAAACGACTGTACTTTCCGTCATGTGCGAGCCTGGACCCAGTGGAACAGAGCCTGTGATAGTCTTACGGAGATGCTGTTATTCTGTAGTCAGTATTCATCAGGGACGGACAAAAAAACCACGTAAGACTTCGGCTTCACTTCTGTGGATCAAATTGTAGATAGACAACAACAACAAAAAAAAAGGTTCAGGTTATCTTGAATCCCTCTGTGCAATTTCAACGTGGCTGTATCTTCGTTTTGTGTTAAATGTGGTGATTGTTTATTTATGAGATGTTTATTATTTATGAAGAACTTTAAAATATTGAATTTTGCACTATTGCGAATGGAGCAATACACTGTAAAATAAAAAAAAGAAAAGAAATAAAGATGTTTCAGACGTGAGCCGACCATTCGATGAAGCCCATAAATGAAAGCGGCAGGTTTTATCATGTAGCGTTGGCAAACACCGTGAGTCTCAGTGTACTGGAGATGCAGGCAATGAAAACACATGCAAACACACACTCGGTAGCCGGTGTTGCTAGGCTCATGTACTCTGCTGCTCGGTACCTTCCCAACATTCTCCTCTTTCACCGTGATCCAAGCAGACAGCTGAACACTCTCACTTTAGCCTTCTTGACCTCTGAGTCACACGGCCGTCACACCTGTGGCTGCCTCTGCACAAGTAAACCTCTGAACTCCCCCTCACCCAAAAACACACACACGCGGGCCAAAAACACACAATGCAAAACACTTACGATGACACAAATAAACTGACAGCACTGTGTGTGTGTGGGGGGGGGGGGGGGGGGGGGCAGGCGCTAGGAGAATGCATCCAACAGTAGTGGGAGTTTATGAAATGTTATGGAGAGGAAAAAAAATGAACGGGTAATTTGTCTGATTTTTTTTTTTTTTTAAATTCATGAGCAGAGTTGTTTTTTCTTGTGTGTGTGTGTGTGCAAATTTTCAGAATGTAGTCACTGAATTTCTCTGTGATTTAGACCGATGAGAGAAAAGAAGGAAGTGCGTGTGCAGAAGCGTCGGAATCAAATGATAAGCTACTTGGGAGCAGGGACAGGTGAGTGAGTAAATGAGGACGAGCGATTGCAGCAGGTACGGTGCACAAAGTCACCATGGGGCAGGCAGAGATTTGAACTACGGGTCTTCTGAATACGAGACACTCGACCTCCTGGGCTGAATTGCAATTTAACGTGAATGAGAGAATGCTATCCAATCAAGCTCAATGAGTATTGGGAACAACTGCGAAGAAGTGGGCGGAATGCTGAGGGATTGTGGGTCTTGTAGTCTGACCGTTATATGTGGCCTGAAAAAAGCAGATTTCAGACCAGTGGGCAAAAAAAAGAAGAAAAATCAGCAGTCGAGAGAAAAATCAGAGAATCTGAGCACTTCAGCGCTTCCACACACATCCACAACAGCAGACCGTGAATACATTAAAGTTACAGGGTCCACAGATAAATGCTTGTCATGCATCTCTTAATATCTTCTATGAAACTCTGAAGTTTAAAGATGCTCTGTTTTCCATTGCCTGCAACAGCTTCGAAGGCGAGAGAATTCAAAAACGACACCTTCAGTTTGGAAACTGGCTGCAGGAATGTTTACTCCAGTACTTTAATGCGCTTGGGGTGTACATTTTGAGGAAGACCAAGGGGTTGGTTTGTGAAAGGAGAGTGTGACGATCCAGTCGAGTTTGGTGCCACCGTCATTTGTTGCATGGTACAACCGTTCGGAATCTGTTGAATGAAAGGTAAACAATATTAACTTGTGTAATTCCGGGGCCCAGACAAGATTACTTTGACCAACCCTAAATCGGAATCCTGTTGACGTGCTTGTTTATCTCTCGATTTATTTCCCCTGTAAAGAATTTCTTTTTTGGATCATGTGATGTTCATTTTTGTAAACTACAGCCAGTTAAGGGTTTGCCTGGGAGTCTCCTTACCCTCTGGTTGCCATTTCCCAGAATCTCTGAAAGTGTCAACTGGGCCGTTTCACTTTGTCAGACACACGTTTTTACCTGCTGCTTTCTAAAGCAACGCATGCCATGAAAAATGTGTCATCCCCATAAAAAAAAAAACTCCCCCCTCCAGTCTGAGGTGATGTCAAAAAGAGATGCTCAGGAGTTGCCGCCTATGAAATCAATATCATTCTGAAAAAGTATCGTCAGAGAGGCTATAAGGCCCTGACTCAAACAATACACAGGAAAAAAAAAACCTCTGGGTACTGGGAAATTAACTTCATTCATCATCAGTCATTTTTTCCTGTGAATGAATTACTATCGCTCTCCTGACCTGCTGGTGCTACACACCCCTGTGAGAAGTCTCAGCGTTGGCAGTGTTACAAGAGTGAGAGAAACCGATAATGAGAGTAAAAAGCAGTGAATTATCAGAAACCATATGTCTGGGCGGCTTTGTCCAAATCAAAACTCCTCTTGTATTTGGTCATGTCTCTACTTTATTTTGAGCAAATGCAACACCGGGATCTCCTCAAGTTAGGAAAACTGACGTTGACTGATCTGGCCTTCAAAGGAGGTTTCAGGGTCCAATTAAGATTCCTTAATGACGGCCCCGTGTGAGAACTTCGGCACGTCCGTCTCTCCTCCGGACACCTGATGTTGGGGGCCTCATATCCAGGCTCCGTTTTAGTGGTCCGAGGTGTGACTTTAGCACCGCCGCTCTCACCCGCTGAGTCTGGATAAACACGAGTGAGTGACTTCTCAGGGAAAGCCAGAGTTCAACCCACCACACACGGAGGGAATGATGTTGGGAATGTTTTCTCGACTTCGAGCCATAATGTAGCGGCAGATACGAGAGACTGACGAGCTGAAGTTGCTATTTTTAAAGGGAAACTCGATGGGTGATTGTGAGGAAATAAATAAATGCGTTGGGAAAAATGAACAAACAGTTTCAGTTTCTGGGTATATTTGCTTTTTCATCAAGCAATATGACACTAGAATGAGGGCGTGCAGTCTACTGTAGTCAAGTCAACCGAAGACAGAGGTCATTGTTTTTGGCCTCTAACACCACAGGGAGCCCAGAGCTTAACATTCAGCCACTGTGCAGCCTGACGCCCCAGTGTATTTAAACATGTCTCTGCCTCCACCTCCGCCTCAGGCCTCCAAGATCCCCCGAACAAATAGGTTTTACACTTCCGTGATCAAAGTTATTGGTTTAGGGAGACTGTGCTTTTGCGGTGACAGCACCGAAGTTTTGTTTTTCCATCAAAAGTTCACACTCCACTGAATTTTTCATGAAAACAAGTACACGTTTGCGGTCTCCGTTGGTTGATCTTAGCTGTCTTTAGTACGTTATGATTCTCTTCATGGGCTGATCTTTCATCGACTTATTCTGTCAGTCTGTTGCCATGTATTTCATCATTCATCGTTGTTGTTGTTCATGTCTTTTACAGCAGGTTTTTTTTTTAACAACTTGCTATTGTTGAGCCCCAAATTATATTTTGCACGGCAACAAAATGCCACTTAAATCTGGTTGTCAGAACATCATGACAAAACTTACCCATCAAGAGAGTAATATAAAACATAAAGTACATATCCGTTACAGCAAAACCAAAAATCTACAGTCACACTTTTAGCCCTGCCTATGATTTGTGGTGAAGGGCATGTGTTTGTCCTATTATGAAAGGAGAAATAAAAACTGTTTGTCTGCCATTGCCACAGCTAAGCATGAAATGAGTCTCAGTATAGGTTACTCAACCTGACACTATGATGCTCATTACGTGGTTGCCAAAATTGTTGCATGCCGTATAAATGGAGAGAAAATGGCCTGACACTGTATGATGCTGCATGAGAGAACGCCATGATCTAAAACATCCTTTCATAAGCCACCCTCTGGTTAAATTTAGTTTTAAATTACAACTTATCAGGAAGTTTAAAATGTCATGATTTGGACACCCATGTATTAGACAGACTGTATAAAAAGGTCTGTGGTGCTATTTGGTCAATATTAGCTCTGTTAGCATCTAGCCATCCATTTTTTACTGCTTATCCTGTTTAGGATGAGGTTAGGATACTTAGGAAACTGCTTATCCTAAACAGGATAAGCAGTAAAGGAACCTAACCCAGCAGCCTTCGGGTGAGAGGCGGGGTTCACCCTGGATGGGTCACCAGTCCATGGCAGGGCCAACACATAGAGACAGACAACCATTGGCTCTCCCAGCCACGCCTACGGTCAATTTAGAGTCTGGAATAACCTGGTCCCTCTTGATGTCTTTGGACTGTGGAGGAAGCTGGAGTACCAGAGAGAACCCACACAGGGACAGGGAGAACATGCAGACTCACCCAGAAAGATCCCGTGCTGGAGCCGGGAGTGGAACCGACAACCTCACTGCTCTGTTAACGTGAATATTAGCGGGACAAGCTCAGTGCTAACAAACATGTCAACTTACAAAAACTAGCAAACATTTTAATTTCGGAATAAATAAAACAGTACTGAAACATATAATCTAAACAACAGGTCATAAACTCCTAATTTTTTCCATATCTCGTTTTTTTGTTGTTGTTGGTTTTTTTCGTGAATGAATTTCATGCAGGAGCAAGTGAATGCAAGCACAACGTGAACTGAGATTAACTTCGTAAAGCCCTCTAGAATGATCTATAAGAGCTTCGTTCCCTTTCAATCGACATTTAATAATGAATTTAATGTTGACATGCTCATTAGTTCATACCATCTATACAATCGGAGACAGTTTTTTTTTTCTGCGCTCTTTTCGTTCTTCTCTTCTTTTCTTTCCTCTGTGGCTGATGCAAGGCGGAATTCTAGGAAAAGCGTTGCCATCCCAATCTGCAATCTCAAGTGGGAATTGGCTGTATGATGCACCTTACCTGAAACATCCAACTGAAACTGGGATGACGTAAACTTGAAAATCCCTGTATGTTTTCCCAGTTGGCTCCTTTCCTCATATTCAAGGAATACTGCCCCAGATGCATGAGTCACCAAGCTGTTTGGGTGTGTTATCAAGTCCACCGTCACGCTTTTTCCGTGATGATCCTCACCAAACTGAAACAGTGCCTTCACACAGATTTTGCTGAATTACTCTGAACACCGTGTAATCAGATGGATTACTTAGTGAAATAATCAGATTACTTTCAGCAGCTCCAAATCCGGCAGCTACGAGTGAGGGCTCACACACTGAAATGTTTAAAAATGAAAGGCCCAAGACTTAAAGGCCACAATTCAATTTGCCTTTGACAAGGGATTTATATCCGAGATATTCCTCCAAAACATGCCACCAAGTATCCAGTTTAATCCACACGACTCGCCTTTTTCCAACATTTGCATCTAAATGACATGCTGTGATCCGTTTGTGTGACTCAGCGTGTTTTTGGTGGTCATGACTTCAACCCTATGGTGTCTGCATGTTGTCAGTTTGTAGAAGTGTTTCATGTGATGCTTCTGCCTCCTGAGGAACGAGCTCAGTGCAAATCATGTGATATTAACCCAGAAATGGAGGCAAGACGAGGGACCGGCGGCCTGTGTTATCTGTCGGCACTTCATCTACGTGATAAAAGGAATTTGTTTTGTCTGCCACTTGCCGGGTTGTTTTATTTTATTTGACTACCACGTGAAGTTCAATCAGTACTACTCATTGATTACATTAGACCTACTTGACCTTGTCAAGGGCCTGATCAAACCAGATTTAGAGAACAATCGCACAGCGCGTCGAAGGCAGCAGGGTGACATCGACTCTGCAGTTGGCTGGAACAGATGGATGACTGTTGCTGCCTCAGGTGCATCCGTTCAAAGATCTGGTTCGGCAGGTTGGTATCACCTGACAGCCAACAGCGTGTGTTTGGTTTTACGTCTACGGCTGCACACAGTGACTTCATTTATGACTCTCGCGTCTGATTGATAAGACCTCTTGTTCAATGGAGGACGCAAAAGAAACACCACATTTTCTTATGTGAGTCACGTGTGGTGCTGACACAGTCATGCAATTCATTATAGAGTTAACAGAGGATGTTATATAGGAGGATTATCTTCAAGCTCAAAGTTCAAAAGCCTTTATTGTCGTTGTATCCTATACAAGATGAAGAGCAACTGCCTTTGGTGCAAAGGCTCTGGGCATAAAAAACATGAGATGAATAGAATATTTAAGAAGAACTGTAAATATATGTATATATTTGCAATTGCAGCAAACTATCAAAAAGTCAAGTGGAAAACATTATCTTTACTTATTAGATTCATCTCATTATCCTCACGTCTTCGTCAGTTTCACACCATGGTGACTGTATGAATCAAACCCAACACCTCTAATGTACAAGATGCTGAAAGAAGAAAACCTGAATTTACCCACCATGCATCATTTCTTTTTGTTACATTTTTTTTTTCCCTTGCAAAGATTAAATCTACATCGCGCAGGAACAGTTCTTTACCCAAAAAGCCAATTAAAAGTAGTTTTTAAAGAAGAAAGACATTCTGGTTCTTTTAGGCTTGATAAATTTATCAGGAAAGTTGTCACCATGAGGTGCTGCTATCTGATTCATCCTTTCACAGACTCCTTAAATGCAAATGGACCACTGTTTGCATGTATCTCTTGTGTCATGAAAATGAGAGCCTTAGACTGCACAAGTGTCCTCTTTGACGATCCTCCTGTTACACCGTGACTGCCCCAAAGCCAGAACAAGTCATGGAAGATCTTATATTCATTGTGTTGTTAAAAAAGAAGACGATACCCAAATCATTTTCCTTCTTTGGCTAAATAAAACGCAGCTTTTTTTTCAAAATTTGCACCAAGAACAGAAACAAATGTGACACTGATGTGTTTAAAGTATGTAGGACAATGATAAAAAAAAGAAGAAAAACAACACTTAAAGCTGCAAGCATTTTTCATGTCTGGACATGCCACTGGAAGCTCACGTCTTCCCCCTTGATTGACACAAACCATCCAGTGTGTTTAGTGACCGCTCGTTTCAGGGGCGACCCACAATGAGCTCCATTTGGCTCCCGGAAGGTGTGAAAAGGCACACTTCTCTCTGGACCCCCTGTCTTTGTTGTTCGGATTGATTTAACAGACAGAGGCAACTCACAGAAGGTGTGAGTCCTGCTGATTATTCACCACACAAACACACACACACACACACACACACACACACACACACACACACACAAACTCCACCCCTTTTACGCAGACACACTCTCACTGGTCTGACTATACAGCCCTCAGCCCGCCTGCTTCTCCCTCAGTACAACTCTGACTTCAGCCAGAACAGCACTGCTCTCTTGGATTACACTCATCCATCACAGGTGGAGGAGGTACAGTTCGTCTACAAGAGCAGGCCCCTCAGAGCCCACCAGCATGGGGAGCAGCATGTCATGTGTCCCCCAGCACAACTTCAGATTCTCCAGCAAGAGTTTTATCCGCAGGAACAGGTAAGAACAAACCAACTAGTCCAGGTACTGGTGTCTCAGGATTGTGCTCTACACGTGTCACATGTCATGCCCTTGACTGCCGTTTGTTATTTTAGACTCTAGTGTTTCAGCTGGAAGGAATTCTTGGTATTTCTCAGGGTTTGAGGAGTGGGGTGAAACAGAGGCTGTGAATTTTCTGAAGCCAAGGTCAGGATCAGATGGTAACACAGGATAGTCCGCGAGTCGTGCCTGAGTGGTGCCCGTCTGGCCAACGGTGTCAATGATCCAGTTACCATTTGCCTCCTCTTTGCATTTCTGTAAAGATGATCTGCCAGCTGTCAATGATTCCGGTTACCCTGCAAACCCAGGACATGACCCCCTTTATGATCTTGATGTGGGGCTGTAAAAGTTGTTTATTGATAAATCTGCTTTATGCTCTCTGCTTGTTGTGATCTGATCCGAAGACTTTGAAGATGAATAGCGCCGACAGACATGTATGGGTTCTAGGTTTTCTATCCGAATGGGTTTAATCCTCTGGGATTATATGCCTGGGCATGTTACACAGGGTACAGCTCACTCTGCTCTGCTGGATCACCACATCTGATTCCCATTAGCTCCGTTCTCCTGCCCAGTTCTGGGTGATGATTCAGGTTCTGGTTTTGTCCTGTAGCGCTTGGTTTTCAAATAAAAACGGTAGTGATGGTGGTGGTGGTGGTGGTGGTGGGGGGAGGGGGGCACTTAAAAAAAAAAATCCCAACGGCTCATGGTTGAATTGTGATACACCATCTAAGTTGGAGGGTTCGGCGCGAACAATACATTCAGTGTTCCAGTTTCCTGTGTTCCCCGTAAACTCTTTGTGCTCAGGTATTCCCCACAGAGGGTCGAATGCCACAGCAGTGACTGGAGAATGTGAGGTGTGTGAATCCACTACCTGTTTATTATCTACATTCCTCTTTCACTTTGTAGCCGCAGATTTCATCAGTGCAGATTGCATCAGCATGCGCGGTTATCATATCTGTCTCTGGGTCACAAAGTGGCCTGGAAGCATCAGTGAACGCTCATCGTCACTAATACCGACTGATGTTGCTCATGGACTTCCTGATTAGACAGAGCCTGATTCCCACCGTGTAGACAAAGCCCTGCCTTGTTGCTGTAAGGACGCTGGTACACGTATGTGCAGATAAGCAGATAAACTACAATCTGAGCTTGTAAAAGCAGTCCCTGAGCCTTATCGTTGCTCTGGGGGTGCTTCCTCATAAAGCCGTGACACTCATGGTAACAGATGAGGGTCATGCAAAACAAAGAGGAACATTGAATGCTGATTTTCTTATGCATATCCTGGCTATCTGACACACTGGACCTGATTGTTCTTATTTAAATGGCTGACATTGATAGAATGAAGACAAAGGAAGGAAGAAGCTCCGGTTAACTTCCATGACATGAGACGTAAACTGTGATTTATAGTTGGGAAAATCATCAGTGGGTCCAGCTCCTGTGTGCTATTTAGATTTGGGAGAAAGAAAGCTGATGTGTGTGGGACATCTCTGTGGATGATAGTGAACGCCCATAAACAGGAAATGTTCCTGCGTTTTGGAAAATGAGGAGCGGATGGCAAACATTAGTAACATTTGATTCTTGTCTCTTTTGAGCAGCAGTCGCCTGTTTCGCAAGAAGAATCCCCAAGAGGGACAGGAGAAGTCCAACAGCATCATCAATATCCTGTGCACTGTCACCCCACGGAAGGTGAGATAAATCTGAAGCGTCTCATTGCTTTTCAGTTTTCTCCATGTCTGTAGTTGACTAATGGAATGACCGGTTACAGGAGATGTCCCACAAAGACCTTCAGACAATAGAGAACATCAAATGGGACCCTCCGTTTCCCTACGACCCGGCCAGTGGCTGGAAGAAGAGCAGCATCAATGTGAAGAATTACGGCCGCATGATTCACAGCTCCAAAGTCCGCTTCCGTTTCCTCCACTGCCAGGTGAGCAGAGCAAATAAACTTCCCCATGACCCTGTGTTGAAATATCAAGGAAGAAACGGTGATCAAGGTTCCATTGTGGTTAATGAGGATTAAAACTATGACCAAGCCCACAATGACACATCACGCCTGTCATCCATCTGAGGCCTCATGAGTGTCAAAACCAACAGAACAGGTGAAGGGTAACAGGATGTTGCTCTGCAGCCGGCCACCAACGCTGAAACTGGCTGCTGGCGTTGACGTGATTGTGAATAATCCAATCAGTTTTCCACAAAGAGGACCGCAGCCTGTGTTGGGACACGCTCCCCTCTGCTGAAGTTGTGAAACACCTCTGGGAGAAAACCTCAGGGTAGAGAGAGAAGCTCTGATCCCAGGAACTGATAGAGGACACGCCGGCTCCACACGGTGGGAACCGCTACTCCTCGGGGTTGTGACACAACAGCTGTCGGATGAGAAGATTGATCGAGGGGTTGGCGTGCTCAGTGACATCACAACGGGAGAAGAACACAGTGTTTTATATCTACGAAATATTACCACAAAGGAAGGAAACGGGTTAAGTCTGTGTTGACAAAGTAGCGGTTGCTGCCAAAAAGACGATTAATCACACACTCTGTGGTTCGTGAGGAAATGTGTACATTTCTGAGAGTTGAAGGAATCGAAACGCTTAGATGATGCATGAATCAGCAGCTGAGACAGGAGCAAGATGTTCCAGGGTCAAGAACTGCTGCAGGAATCCAGCGGGCAATTAATCTTAATTAATGTTGCTCCTGGGGCTTTGATATGATTATTGTGACCTAGAAAACCGTTTTTAAAATATCTGTATTAAGAAAATTATAATTGCACAGACTTGCTTACACATTTTATAGAATACTGTGGAGAGACAAAAGAAGATAGAATAATAGAGAACAAGTACAGCCTCTCTCTCTCTCTCTCTCTCTCTCTCTCACACACACACACACACACACACACCCGCTCAACCTGAACGCTATGCATCAAAATTGTTTGGTGTATACTGTGATGATCAATAACATTATTTCGTTCTTTTTTAAGTGGGTTGTACTGATGGATGAAGCCACCTGTGGGTGTGGTTTGCAAAGGCATTTTTGCAGTTTTCTGGTTCAGCATTTATTCTCACGTTCAGGTCTAATTTTAGCAACTGTTTAAATCTTTTTTCTTCTCTCTGCAGGATGTGCACGACTGCTACCTGGATCTCTTCCAGACACACCTTCATTTTGTGTCCAACAACACAACTGGACTGACATACCAGGTGAGCTTCTTTTTTGTTTTAAACTCACCCAGTATGCAGTAATAAGCAGTCACATTCTCTGGAATATGTTTATGGCTTTAATGTCCCTTGGAGGCATAGTCTTACGTGATGTCATCGTACCCTTTGACACGTGAAGTAAGTTGTCAACCAGCAGCGTGTTGTTAGACAGAAAGTATGATTATGTTTCTTCACCTGTCTCATAAAGCATGAGCAGCCATTAATCATCACGGCTGTGTGTCTGTGGAGGCCTCAACTGCACGGGAGACAACGAAGCACCTGTCTGCAGCATTAGTCAGAATATTGATGACGGCAAATGCAGCGCAGACTTCAATACGTCACCATCTTGAGAGACTGATCTCAATGTCACCGTGCACTTTTTTTTTTTCCTCCTGTGTTTTTCTTTGAGCTGGAATGCTTAATCAAATAGAGCATAACAGCAAATGAAATGGAGCAGAAAGTGGGTATGACTGAGGGAATCCAAAGAAGCGTGACTGAACTTTTTGTGATTTTTGTGTGCAGGGAACTCTGCCTTTGAAAGAACTCACCATCTGCAACCTGCAGCAGAACTGCAACCACAGCCAACCTCAGGAGTTCGCCTTTCAAATCAACGGTAATTTGGGGAAACAAAAAGAAAAGACAAAAGTGGGCACCGAGTCATGGAGGGTTCTGCTCATCCGTTTTGGAGTTCTATCCATCGTGTCGTTCTCACGGATCCAGCAGGAAAACAAAGTCTTGCCTCATATATTTGTCCAATTTGCACTTCAGAGAAATTGCATCATACTGAATATAAAACATCACTTAGTTAAATAAAAGGGCTTGTGTTTAAAACAATATACTCTTAAAGTAAATTCTGCTTGAGGCAATGACAGATTATTTAATTTACTACAACCTGAAAATACCCTGTTTGGATGTGTATGATCCTAACCTTTTGGAATCTTGGGCTTTATTTTTGGAATTCTGTCATTATTCCTTTAATAGAAAAAAAATGGTTAAAATATCCCCCCCCCCCCCCCACCCGGCACGATCAGTATCACCCTTATGACCTGAAAATGATTCAAACCGTTTTCATCTATCATCGATTTGATTGTTAAAAAGGAGCCCTTTAATCTTGCTGAGATACTGCCTGTTAACTGGTTCTGTTTCATATTAAGGGTTGAGATTTTTCACCAGAAATGAGACAAATACACTCGCTATACTTTTGTTTGTTTGTTTGTTTTTGTTTTTGTTTTTTTTTTTTTTGCTGTGTGCCGGTTAACTTCTAAAAAGGAAGAAGGATGAACTAAAGCAATGGTCATATTATCACGATTTGATGGCCATGAGGAGACGGTTCTGCTGCCGGTGGTCCGCTATGTTTGTCTCTCTCATCGATGACAAAGTAAAAAATACACTTTGCTTAAAAAAAAAAAAAAAACGGCTAGAAACCACGTGCTATTTTCAAGCTGCAGCATTTTCTATGTTGTCACATTCCAGTGATTCAAAGGTGCTGGGACCCTCTTCACCTCCACTCAACCCCAAGACTAACTAGAGTTGGGCCCCCTCTACCCATGGTCAGGGGGCCACACCAGCCCCAGCTTATTAGACAACAGGTGCACTTCAGCTTGGGCCCAGCTGTCGTGCCGATAAGCCCTGCTACTGCTCTTAGCCTTGTCACTGCCGATAATCTATGGCGCATTCCAAAAGCGAGCCAGGTTAATTCCTGGTAGTAATACCGCTTCACTTTTGAACTTTGAATAGACAGAAACAGATTTATTCTGGTGTAGATATAAGCTGCTGTACGGACTCAAAGGATTTGGTCTTTGGCTGGGAAGCAAAACAATCCGCGATGTTAGGGATTAATGTAAAATTACCAAATAAAAGACAAATCCCACTTCATCAAAGGTCCCTCCCAAGCATGAGAAGCCTTCTATGTTTATATTTTTCTACTGATATCTCGCTGAAATTCGAAACACCTCTGCTGTCACAATATTGACACTCTCCCTTTCATACTTGACTTTGCAATTTCCCAGCTCGGGCTTGTTATCTTGAGGTATTGTATTTCAGCAGTTTGAACCTCTGTTTACCTGACGGGAGGTATCACTGACGGGAAACATGTGGAGGAAGCGTGACAGAATTCTGAGTCAAGTGAGATGTGGAGGTTTCCTCTGCGAGACCTTCGTCTTCCTCACGCTGAGCTGAAAATATGAATCAGCTTTAGTGGTGCTGGTGAGTTAGCGAGTGACAAAGCAAAGCGTGGATGGGAGGGTCTGGATGAAATTCCCGGAAAACCTTCACGTGGTTTGAATTAACGCTGCTGTGAATGTTAGATAATGGCAGTTCATTACTTTTAACAAGAGTTAGTTAGAGACCTCTGTAAACTGAGGTTCAGTCTGAAGAGTTTTCACTTCACTTTTCTTGTTTGAACTGTGGGAAAACAGGACTTTTAAGGGAGTTTTATGATCGAGGTGTACAATTAAGTGCTAGTATGAATAAGATGAGTCCAGATTGGCGGCGTATGAAGGCGCGGGCTGCAGTTCCTGACCAGTACAGTTCAAGCCACTGCGCTGGAATGAAATAGCCATCTCTGCTGTTTATCTCTGGAATGTGCCGGACTGATAGAGGGAGATTCCAGATCTTTTCATCCCGAGTCCTGTTAGTTCCTCCTGGGTGCTCGGTTTGTGGGAGTGAAGAGTCCTGCTACATGCCAAAGGAAGCAGGTCAAGGGGGGGATCTAATAAAGGTCTTAAATGTGGTTTAATGTCGAGAACATGTGTTAACCTTCACCGCGCTGAGTTCTCAACACCAAAAGATTCATGATTCACCACCATGTCAGAAAGTTTTCTGGAAAAAATGTGTCACCCCTTTCATTTGTTGACTTTGTGACCTTTGCCCCTTGCAGGTGTCAGCCTTAACCCCATCATTGTTTATTGTGCCAACCAAGAAGAAATGGACCTATGGTTTGGCCTGCTTAAAGAAAATATTGAGCTAAATGGAGGAACTGCAGTTGCACCTGAAAACTACACCAGAGTGAAGGTGAGTTCTTTCCCCAAACAAAGTCTCTGTATCTTCACTCTAGATGTTTTATCAAGGTGCATTAAAAAAAATTGCACGTTTATTGCAACACAAAAAAGATCCACGTGAGCAGCTTAGCTAGGAAAATACTTTGGACAAAAGCATGTCTGAAGAAGCAGGATGTGCATGAGCATGTAGATGTGGTGAGTCAAGTAGGTCACTGCTGGCTCTCCCTGAAGGCTGGAGACGAGGGAGCGGCCTTGACCGCACAGCAGCCTGCATCAAACCAGTTCTCACATCTGTACTGGTTCAAAGTGCTGAGTCCACAACCACAGATGGGGACGTGGGTGAAAGACAGGAACCTGTAGATGTGTCAAACTAAACTCGTGAGCTCACTTCCTTCTGACTTTCATTATTTGCCGTTTCTGTTGTAGGTAAACCAGCAGAAGACGTCCGAGGGCAAAGAGGAGCTGAGGAACTCGGTCAACAGAGAGCCCATCTATGAGTGGGAGGGCTCACAGCGGGATAGCCTGGGCGCCATTGCCTACGTTACAAAAGTTCGACTGCAGCACCTCCCCTGTCAGGTACAACATCGCTCCTTCATATCTGAGTCACAGGACTATTTATGGAAATATACAGTGCATGAGACTGTAACTCTCAAAACAGACATGTTTTCTAACCCTGGGAATTTTTTGACTTGGGTAAAATGCAGGATGACATCAGCTGTCGGCAGGTGACTCACCTCTTTCTCTAAATTGTGCAACACACGTGATTTCAGGGGCCAGAGAAAATGGAGGCGTCCATCTTATGGAAAAACGTAAATCTCCAAATACTTAAGTGACCTGTATTTTCCTGTTGAGGAGTAACACTGCGTCAGAAACTCACCAACTCAAACATGAGCATGGATAAAGGATGCTGACACAGCTACATGTCACATCCAATAATAAAAAAAAACAACCCAGTCGTCCTGTCATGACTTGTGTGGATAATTGCAATTAATTCTCTGTGGGAAACAGTGGCAATCCTATTGAAGTGAGAGAGATTTAGGGCCTGGGTGTATGAGAGGCATTTGCCCAGCTCACGCAGTGACTCGACTCACCTCACAGCTGGAATGTCAGCTGTCTCTATGGACACACCCTCCCAGAGGGAGAGGAAATATAAACTGCCGCACCTTGAAATGGCCCTTCAGCCAGTTTGACTAAAGGTACTGGGAATCAGACTCAACCTTTCAGGTTCTTACAAAGGATAAAAACTAGTCTGAGCAATTTAGTTTTACTTGCGCACGGCCAAGAACTTAGGGGCTTCATGTCTCACGTGTCTCCATTCTGCCTTAAAAAAAGAAACCTTTGAAAATTGAGATAAAAATTGTTGTATTGGTTTTATTTTCAAATAGAAATATGTTTCTTTTAACCTGCTCTAAAAAAAAAAGAAGAAAACAACATCTCCGCGAACAAGTAATCCCACATGTTTAAAAAAAACAAAACAACGCCCATTCAGTAGGTTTTTCAGTGATGGTGAAATGATGGTACAACGGAAATGGAAAGCGGATGAGAAAAGTATGAATCCAGCTATGTGGCGCAGGCGTTTCCCTCACTCGTGCTCTTGTGTCCACAGGAGCAGAGCGACAGACTACTGGTGATGTACCCGTCGACGCTGATCATCCTATCAGAGGAGAACGACGGGCTCTTCTACAAGGTACACTTGACCTCACTGAACCCCTCCCGTGACCTTATCTATGTGTGTATTTAGTACATCCAGGGTTCAATCAGACTGTTGTGTTAAAGCGTCGCTATGATTACAGGGAAAACTTCCGCTCAACATGATCACCGTGACCACGCCCTGCCAAGACGTCAAGCCCAACACATTTATGATTGAGGGTAAACACACTGAATCACTCCTCTCTGGCGTTTCTGTACGCGAAAGAGTTTTTAATGAGTCTACATTCTTATGCACGCTCCCGCTAAGGGGGGACTTTATCATGAATCCGCTAGCGTCACAAAGTGTAACCCTCCATGAATGAGCTGGTTTTATCCTCAGTGAATGGTGATCTGACCAAAGCACATTCCAGTGAGTGACTGGACCGAATGACAAGCTTTGTCCCCACCCCCTTCCTCCTAGGGAAGCTGATCAACCCCATAGTGGTGTCCTGTCTGGATAGGGCCGAGTTCTGTGACTGGATCCAGCATTTCAAAGCTGCTGATGTTCCAGTTCTCAGCCCCCCGCCCCCAGTGTATGACATCATCTACACCCCGACGCACAGAGAGGTGAGCCCCGCCCTCCTTGGCTGAAACAGTCAAAGTATTCACAGCTGCAGCTGATCCATAACTATCAAGGCAGACTATCTCCATCTGGTTGGTAACTGGAGGGAATTTAAGGATGAATACAAGTGAACACAGAGCAAGACAATGCAGCTCAGCCTCTTTTGTACATTGAAGCGATACTTCATTGAAAAATGTTCTCACAAACAGGTATCTTGAGCTCGCAAGAAGTTTTTTCCCTCCCACGTCACGTGACTCTCGTATTCAGAGAGAGAACCAGCCACCTATATTCAGCTTGAAGCTAATGGCTATGAAAGACCTCAAAACAGGAAGGTTTATAATCTGTTTTAGATCAAGTCAAAGTGTTTGTTGATTACTGAGTGTGTGGTCGGATGAAGAAGATGTGGATTATACCGGATGACGTACAGGACAGTTTGTTTGGGCGCTGTTGTTAGTCGTCATCTGCCATTAGCGTCAAGCTAAATATACGTGGCTGTTTCTTCCTGCATTCTGAAGTCAAAGAGTTGATGCAGGAGAGAAAATAAAAAGTGTATTTGTAAAAAATAAAAGCGATACAGAAACAAAAATGTAAGGTTTGCTGATGTCATCATGTGAATCTACGCCATTTCTGTCTCAGGCTCCACAGTTTGACAGGTGGAGTGGAAACAGTCAAGGACGCTCCGACTCCTCAAAGTTCAGCCAGTCGCAGAGTGGACGAGGGTCCTACAACCTCCAGTTACCCATTCATGAAGACAACCCTCTGTCCCCGGGATACTCTGAACCCCTCTGTGTAAGTCAGCAGGTTGCTAGCACTCAGACTAATAAACTAAACGCACACACCGACAGAGCAATGTTTGCTCAAACATAAATATATGATCAGGTAGTTTTACATCAATGAAGAAAACTCTCTTGTTTGTTTTGGAGGAGCAGAGCTACACAACTTTTCAAAGTTAATAATTAACACACCGCTCCTGTTTCAGCTACAAAGGCTCGGGTGATAAAGCTCAAGCCTCACAAAGACACTCACACCCACCCAAATACACACCCACCCACACACACACACACGTACATGCGTGCGGGAACATTATTTAAAAACAACTTCTACGTAAGTATGAAGCCCTTATATGCTGATTCAGCAGGGAAAGTTTTGCTTGTTAACTTCACAAACTTGAAAAAATCCTGCAGCTCTTGACTTTATCAGGACTTCTGACGATACTCCCTCGGCAGAAGTGCTATGTAGGCTGACTGCCTATCCAATTAGCCTTAATTGGAAAGGGCTCAGAGCCCAGCAGACATGTTGTTGTTCAGCCTCTGACCTGTTCAACCACTCCTCCAATTAAATTGATGAAGATAAATTTCATCCAATAAGAAACAGAGGGTTAATAAAAACACAGAATGATCCAGAAAACTATTGGTGATTGGAAAAATGCACAATGTATAATGTTGGGTTTACTAGTGCTCGGTGGTTCAAACATCACTCACGGTATAAAGTCTGACAGTTGCCATGATTGTTTTCTCTACAGTACAGCTCCAGCCGTCCGTCCTCAACTGAGACTGCCCGCCTGGGCAGCAGGACCAACAGCGTGTCCTCCCACACCAAGCCTGACCTACGACCTTTGTCACTGCGCTACTCCTCCCCGCAGCGCAGCTCCTACCTCCAGCCTGCAGAGAGCTCCATGAAATCTCAGATCTACAGCACGCCCTACTCTGCCCTGCACCGTGCCAGCCCACAACGCCTGGAGAAAGCCCCGCTTGTCAAGGTAATAACTCAGTCCGGCGTATAACTTGATAACTGAATATTCCCTGCAAGACTGTTGACTTATTTTACATGTCATGTGTGCATCAACTAAAATAGACACACCGAGCAGAGGGCTGAGATGAATGATGATGTATATGTGTTTATAAATGAGGTTATAGATGTTAAAAGACACAATGATTCATCAACAAAACACTGTGGACGGCTTTGCAGTTGTTCTACACATCACTTACAGCTGACAGATTATTTGTGAGGCAACAGGTTGCTGCCACAGCAGCACTGCTGCAGATCATGTCTGGCTATAGTCCAGAATCTCTACTTGGTAATTGGATCCTGAATCCCAGTGTGGCTTATGTGATCGCCTTGTGAACCCTCCGAGCGTGAGAGGGAGAGAGAGACAGCTAGAAATATAGATACGAGAGTCGGAAGCTGGAGATAGACTTTCCTCATCACACGGTGTTTTAAACTAACCCTGAGATCTGTTTTGTGATTAGTCAAACAGCTGGAGCACCCCGCAGACATCCCTCAACTACGCCCTGGGTACCCCACAACGCCACTCGGACATGTGTGCACCCCGTCAGCCCTTGTCACCCCTGTATGATGAGCCCTGCAGCCCTGAAATCTACTCCCTGGATGAGGCTGGGCCAGTGGTAAGAGGGTCAAAGATACTGGATCTGTACTTTCAAGCAGTGAAGACACATGTAAACATGTATGCAAGCGAAAGAAGTGCAGGGACTCTGCAGCAATCAGTCACAGGTCTGCATAACTAAGCTGATCCCTAAACATGTTCACACTTCGAGTTCATGCATATTTACCCTGATTTCATCTTTAATTTAATCTTTCTTCATCTCAAACCGTCTCATAGCGAGATTTATCATCAGGCGATATTTAGAAATCACTTGTTTCACTGTTTTGGTTAAATCACCACAAAAAAGTGCAGTTTCCAGTTGTCATATATACAAAAAAATCAATATTCATGTGTGATTAATCCAAATGTTTGATGCCTGTGTTAACATGTTTCCTCCTCCTCTGCTCATCAGCAGCAGAACAGGCTCGACGTCCAGCAGCAGGCCCCCCAGCTCCTACCCTCGTCCTTCCAGCTCTGCACCCCTCCCGTGGGCAGGCGCTGCAGGAGAAGCCTGGTCCTGACTGTCACCCAGGGACAGACTTTGGAGCTGGAGATGGAGACTCCTCAAAGCCAAGCAGAGAGGAGAGCCGAGGCCGTGTCCAGGCTAAAGCTGCTGCCCGCACCCAGACAAGGTCAAGAACAGGTGAGAAACGCAGGGCTCCTCATCTCCCAGGACACTCCGGTTCCTGGAATGCAGCGGCGCAACACGCAACACTGCATGGCAGCACAATGTGTGTGTATATTTGTGCTGCAGGTGATATTTGAACAGGTGCAGATGAAACAGATACAACAGCGAAGACAAGAATGTTTGTTATTGTTGATCATAGGAAGTAATTTTCTCTTGTTTTCACATCTGATGACAGGTACACCCCAGGTCAAACTCTGCGATGAACACCTCCCAGATGTCTTACGGTTACTCGCCAGGTAGGGACTGGATTCATGCTTTCATTCTCTTCTCTGGGGTGAAGACAGGAGGGCAGCAGGGTGTCGATGGGTCCACAAGAAAGCCTTCAAAATCTTACATGCTATGTTATAAATATTTGGTAAAAAGTAATTAGTAGTCTTTACTTTGAGTTTGCAGGATTTCATTGCCACGGACACTTGATCTGGTTTCATTCATGCAACTTAAATTTCTTTTCGTCAAAATGAGTCGAGCTCTTTTTCAATCTTTTTTATATCTGCTCAACCTCAACCTCAACCCAGCTGCTCGAACAAGAGAAATATAATCTGTCATAGGAGTCATTTGAAATTATCTTGAAAAGGTTTTATAAAAAGCAATAAAGTGGTACTTGTAGACATCCTGTTCAACGGTTTAAAGTAAACATATTGGGTTTCATAAAATAAGATCAGAAGAGTTTTCATCCTGTCAAAAAAAAAAAAAAGAGTAGAGAGAGAGGGAGTAGGTTCACCATGTCATGGCGAAATAATTTCCCTACTTCAAACAATGGCGGCTCGTTAAAATCGCGGCTGCAGCATCATATTTCCTCACAAGAGTTCTGAGAGCCGCCTACCTAAATACCACCAAGGACACAGAGAAATGCTCGCACTCCATTAACCCAGAAATGAAACACGGTGTGCACGTTGCACTGATCGATCTCTTGGGTCCGTCGGCGAAGCTTAGCGGCTAATTGAAAGTGCAGGAAATGTGCAAATGAAATGGAATGTAAAAGTTTGAAACGTTGTTTGTGCAGACGTCCCTCGTGGAGGACACGGTTCCTCGGACTGGACTTTCACTGTTATTGACAGCACCCAACTGTGCGGGGTTACAATCTGTCATAACGTCAGGCTCGTGTCACATACGAGCTGAAGCACAGAACCCACTTTTTTATGGCTTTTCTCTCGGCAAACTCGTACCACGAGCAGGTGTGTGAATAAAAGAGGCAAAAGCAGACGGTGTGGTAGTGGCATGCTACTGTACAGGTTTTACTGTATAATAATAGGCTGGAACGAGGTCGACACCACATAAAAGCATGTTGGGACTACGGGGAGGTTTTGTCTTCCATTGTGTGCAACTAGAAACCCACAGTGAATCTTCTCTCGCTCCCACAGATCATCATTCCTACCTTGAACCCACAGAACCAGATGACCAGGAAATGGACTATGACAACATTTGGGAGTACAACTGTGATACTGGAATGATACCGCCAGCGTCTGGAATTTCGACACACTGGACAGGATTAGACTTTGGGGCCAGAGGCCTTGGTGCCATGGCAACCCAACTGAGATGGTCATAAAACAAAACAATAGCCCGGCACTCGTCTGGACGTGTGCAAACAACAGATCCGTATCAGAGGGATAATAAAAACCAGCTATCACAGCGTGGGTTTGCCCTGCTGCTGCGTACAGTAGGAAGCAGCTAATCCACTCAGCTGTTTGATGTTGGGCAGCCGGGCAGAGCACCAGCGAGCGCAGGTATGAAGACAAACAGGCGAAAAACACCAAACAAGATTCAGCTGCCTGATATGTAGCAACCATGGAAGAGTGTAAATAATGTGTAGTTTTTAATCTTATTTTTGTAGTGTCATATCTTTGCACTGTCAAAGGTTTCATATTGAGTGCAAAAACCCTATGTTTTTTATTTAAGTATTTTATAACATCCTCACTTGTGAATCTATTGTTTTTCTCTTTGTGTCGACTTAAAGCTAAAAAAGCATTCCATCGAGGCTTGTTGTAGAAATGGATGTATATTTTTGTAAATGTTGTACATTTCATGCATTCTGCTACGCTGTCTGAGCAAATAGAAGTAGTTTCAACTGGCTGCCTTACAGGTGCTTCTTCTTCCTTCTTCTTCTTCTTATCTCTGCTCCAGAATAGCTGCGTGGCTTCCTTTGTCACATTTGTTTGAGGTGTTTATTTATATTTCAAAATAAAACTGGAAAACCGAACCAATGTGTTTGCAGTATCTCTAATTTGTCTTATCCTAATGATATATTTAATCCTACGTGGGCCGACACACGACAACACTGACACATTATTTACTTTTTAAGACGATATGGCGAACTGTCAGCAAGCAGAGTGTTGCAAACTGTTGCAATATTAATATGCTAGCATGAACATATTTATATGACTATAATATGACCATAAATGATTACATTCTCATCTGATGCTTTCAGTCCAACGTGCTGCCGGTGCTTATAAGATCAGATAAGATAAGACAACCCTTTATTCGTCCCACAGTGGGGAAATTGGCAATGTTACAGCAGCAGAAACAGAGAAGTAGCAACAGAAAAAGTACAGAGCAATAAATAATAGAAACTACAATAAACGACAGTAAAAAAAAAACTATAATATATTACAATACACGATCAGAACTACAAAAAATATGAGCAGCACAAGTGCTTGGCAGCGCAAGCGTCGGCTATTGCACAGTACCATGTTAAGTATTGCACAGCAAAGTGTAAAAATATTGCACACAAGATTGTCCAGGATGTTTTGCTTTATAAATAAAAACCATCAGCTGTCAATAAATCATTCCCCAAATGTTCCAATTCCAAACATCGGCTCCAAAACCCCGGCATCAGTCTGACTCTCCTATCGACTCCTGAGCTTCTCCGCTGAGCTCACCGGCGAGTTGCTGGTCATGCACACTGAGGTTTAACTTTTAACCAGTGGTATGTACATGTTATCACCATTTGAAGTGATGAAACTGTGTTCAGATAAAAGAAATGACAAAACAGTGAATGAGGAGCCAGTAAACACGGAGGCCTCCACTGGATTCACTTCTTTTGACAGTATTAACAAACCACCTTCGCCGCAGCGCCAGCAAAAAAAAAGAAAAAAGAAAGTCAGTTTGAAACGCTGGGCTCAGTGTCGAGTTGCTGCTGAGTGTCTGTCTTATGATAACGCTTCTAAAATAAAACAACTTAAGCACACCAACAATAGGCCACATTGCATATTAGCTCTATGTTGCCATCTGCTGGAGAAAATATGAGGTTCTTGAGGAACAGAGGGCCTCCTGCATGACAAACAATAAAGTTTCATTGCTCTATTTCCCTATCAATATTGTGAACTAATAACATTGGACCACAGTAAAGTTTCAGATATCTCAGATATTTCAGATTTATTTCAAATATCTCAAGGTACTGCAGGGCTCACAGCAGTGACACTCCAGTTCAGGGTCTTATATGCGCTTGTGCCGCCCTCTAGTGTCGGAATACATTATTTTTCAAGTCTGAATCCCATGATGACGATAATAATAATAAAGAAAACAGTAAAACAAATCTCAGACATGTTTCTTTCAGTTAAAACTAAAATACATAAACATTTCAACAATACTGTACAGACAAAAAAATAAATTATTCTACCATGAAAATAAAATGCCCTTTATATCATAAAATACTGGCACGTGATCGCCCCAAATAACATTCCACTTTGATAATAGAGTTTAGTTCGATTTCCATATTAGAGATTTATTTTGAAGGATAAAAGTAGTCAAACAGCCTGATCCCTCATCAGACGAGTCCACATCACCTCCATCCAGTGGTTCAACGCTGCCTGTAGTCGTCCCACATCACTTCCTGAAGCTTTCTTTGCGCAAGTCAGAATCCTCTCAACCTTCCATTTGGTCTTTTCACAACTTCCAACCACATCATTGTAAGCATCTCAAATGCGACCATGGGATATCACGTCAGTAAAACCTCCACATATGTACATTCAACTCAGTGAGCAACAACAGTTAAGATTAATGAAGCTACCGCAGTGCAAATTAACGATGATTTTGATCACATTCAGACTCTGAGAGGTCAAGAATCCGACGTGGCGGTGAGCTGCAGTTGCTTGGGTCTGGCTGCTGCTGCTGCGGCTGCTGCTTCTCCCTCCACCTTGACGTACTTTCGCAGGTATCGGATTGCTGACAGAGCGCTGACATTTGCCAGCAGGACTGTGTGACAAAGCAAATGAAAGGAGAGCCAGCACTTTACTCCTGACAGTTTACATCAGCTCAAATAGTCTTATCTGGACTGTGGGTGTTCTTTTTAATCCTCAGTGACATGTGACTCGACTAATATCAGGTGCCTCAAGAAAGTTCCTGCCCAATCATTTTTAAATGTGGCCTGAATAGAAATTTAGTGAGCAATCTTATGCACTATTTTGCTATTTCACTCCCAGGAGTACATGAGTTGCATGTTATCTTAATACATCAGTGCTATTTATTTACGTACGTACCAGCCTTCCAGGCATCTCCAACTTGTGGGTTTGCAGTCTTCAGCACCCACGAAGCGAACGCGATACAGACCAAACACATGTCTGACTGTCTGAGAGGCAGCAGGGACGAATCCAGCCCTTTAAAGTAAGTGTCAGAGTGTTAACTCCTTACTGTAATCGCTGAGTATACCACACAATGCAATGCAGCACAGACATACGGTGACAGGGTGTCCAGTGAGGGGTCAGGGATGTTATAATTGGGGTTAACACACCAACAGCTGAACATGACGCCTGTGTGACACGTCGAGACTTCCTGTTCCGTCACTGTGAGACCTGGTAAATCCCTCTAGCTCACACAGATTTCACCTGAGCAAACACGCGAGGCTGCTTCACGCTGCTGCTGTTGTCTGAAATGTCGAGTCTCGGAGCATTAAAGATAATCATCCTGCCAACTGCTTGGTGCGAGATGCCACATTAGTAGGTTATAATTGACTGGCGGAGAGAATCCTTGTTTACCTTCACAGCTGCAGAGAGAGGGCCGTCATGGAGGGGAGGCAGGTTATCACGTACAACCATTCCTGCTGGCTTTCATTACAAGGTGCAGGCAGTGCAGCGATGTCCTGTGACAGCTGACACAAACTGTCCTGCTCATGGCCGTGACGGCCGACTGAGAAGCTGATGTGTCAATGCTAAAGCTGCACAGCTCCACGACAGAGTACAAATACTTTTACTATGATATAAAAAAACATTTTTAAGGGTAATTAATCAGATGATTGTACTACATGTGAGCGTTAACTGTTAGTTTGGTCCATGAAGTTAAACCAGTCTTGTTTTGTACTTCAAATTACCCACCAATTAAGATTTGCACAAAACAACTGCCTCATTTTAAGTGATTAAGTGCCATAACACATTGCGAACACACAATGTTTCTACTCCTGGGGGAAAAAAATGCATTTATAATTTGCTAAAAGCAACACATCTGCTTCACTTTTGACTGCATTTCATGAAAAAAAAAACATTCTTGCAGCAACTCTGAGTTCACCTGACATCTGAGAAATTGTCAGATTGTCGCACTCAGGTCTAAATCAAGGCAAGTCCTGGGTCTAAACGTAAAAGAACGGAGGGCCGTCTTGTGCTGCTAGGGTATTGTGTGACAGTTGTGAGCGTGTCTGTAGAGTTCACGCCCACAAGAAAAGTTGGTTCGAGGAGCATCTGAAGGTAAAACCGACATTCTGAAAACAGTTGGCAGCAGCGGATCACTAACGTTGATGACATGCGGTTGGACTCACTCGGGTTTGGAACGGCCGTCTGTAGGTCCTCGTATGTGAGAGGATGCTGCAGTAGTTGTCTGGAGATCCTGTCATCAAGGTGGTAGAGACGTGGATCGAGAAAGTTAATGTCTTCATATCTGGAAGCACTCAGTGGCCGAATTTTCCTTTGAAGGGATCTGCCGCTTTGCCTCACGGGTACAAGAGACAAAGCACTGGAACTCTGTTTTTCCACCCTAGATCCCCGGAACTTAAAATTCCTAAAGGAAAACGCAGCTTTCCAAAAGAAATTCTGTTTGACGTCACAATCGGTGAAGAAATTGTCATAAATGTCTGTAGAAGTTGGAGTTTCCCTTTGGCTGAACCTGGTTACCACCTTCAAAGGGATGCAGCTTTCATCCTCCTCTTCTTCGGAGGAATCATCGGACGAAGAAGAAGATGCAAAGAAGTAGTCGTAGGCCTCAGGAAACTGCATGTTTTTCGAGCGAGAGCAGGAAAACACTGGCGCCATCTTACTCTGATCCTGCGCTGTGATGAGGGGGTAGAAAAAGCTTTCCGTGTCAAACTCTGAGAAGAAATGATCGTAGTTTTCTGAGACCGAACTTCCACCAGTATTGCAGGCTGTTAAATGTTCTGACTGGCTGGGAACCGACTGTTTCCCCCCAAAGAGGAACTGAAATACATCTGTGAGGGAGGTTTGATAGCCGTCTGTTGAAGATGAAGATGTGTCCACGTCCTGCTTCGACGGATGTCCATCGTTCTCTTCTTGTTCTGTTTCGCCTTCATCTAAGGTTTGTAAGGTTTGGCCTTTCCACGCGTAGCTGAAGGAGTCTGACGCCAGGGCTTGCAGATTGTGCACACTTACATTTTTGGAGATCTTTCGGTAACCGTTTTGAGCGCTGGCAGAAAGAACCGGCTGAGAAACATCAGTCACAGACGTTAATGTTAGTGTCTCGGGGTAAACAGCAGCTCCCAAAGGGACGGGCTCGCTCTCCCACATGACACTTGGGGAAGAGGTAGCATCTAGCACCAGAACAGGAAGTGGATTTGACTCCACAGATTTAGACTCGCTGAACATGTCCACGCTGGTTCGCACTGACTCAAGATCATCCTGTTGGGTAAAAATACCTGAGTCTGTCACAGCCAGTGTGTCAGGCTCCTCACTCTCATCTAGGGGGACCAGGGGACCAGGGGAAGCACCTTTGCTCATCCTCCGTAAACCCAGAATATCATTTATTGTCAGCCTCTCCATCTCACTCCAGAAGGACGACATGGCAAACACTGAATTCTTTGAATCCGGTTTCTTTTCAGGCTCACATCCAGCTGCGGAAGCTCTTCCTAAATTACTTTTTGAAGTCTGACTTTTAGGTTCAGGAGCTGCATCTTCTCTCTTGTGTGTGTTTGAGATGTGGGACGTTTCCTCTGCATGAATTGTGGAGTCATTTTGACTGACAGATGAGCTGTCTGCAATACTTTCGTTTGATAGTGACCTTGAAGACACCGTGTCCAGAGTGCAGCAGGATGATAGAGACGTACCACCTGAGGAACCTGTGAGAAGGTCATCAGAAACCTCCAGATTAGATTCACTCTTCTTGTTGCCTTCATCAGCGGGTGGAGCCGCTGCTTCCTCGGCTTTCTCTATCCAAACATCTAAGAAAGCTTCCGCAGGAGGATCCACGTTCTCGGCTAAACCGGAGGGATGTTGAGGCCGATCAGGTGGTGAATTGTTACCCGTCACATGAGCGGGAACGTCATCTAACAGGGAGTCGGAGTTCTTCTGAGTTGCTCTATATTGGTCGTGACACACAATTTCCAGCTGCTGTGGAGGCTCAGCGTCTGTTTGACACAGTGTGGGATCGTCTCTGCCAGAATTTCCGACCTCTGGAGCCAAGACTGACTTAGCTGCGGATAGTTTGTCATTTTGGCTGACTTCCACGGCAGGATCACTTGAGTCCGGTAAAATACAGTGGGTTCTTGATTCGACCTCTGCGGAACCCAGCAGATTATGTTCACGTCCCATGATAGAATGATTAAACTGATCAGAGTGCTGTGGATTCCCTGCGTCACTGCTAAGGGTTTCTGAGGCCTGCAGGTTGGATTTGACAGTTTCAGCTCCACTCAGATCGCCTAAACTGCTGCATGGTTGTGAGTTTGTTGCCACCTTAGTGCCATTAGTTTGCACTGATGTTACCTCCTGTCTCTTATTTTCATTATTTTCAGCTTCACACCTTCCTTGTCCAACTCTGCTCTCGTGTAAATACTGGCATGGGCTTGCAGGGATGGAGCGAGGCGGACTGACATTGCTTATGACTGAATATGAAGTAGACAGATAAGGCAAATGGAAATCCTTGGGTACACAAAGACTCTGTTCTCCCGTCCGTGCGTGCCGCTCCTCCTCGGAGTCGCTCTGCTTCACCGGCCTCTCGCTCTCCTGCGGCTCAATGCTGGGTTGCCTCTTCTTCCTCCTCTTCCTCTTGACAGATCCAGATGGAGAAGATTCCTGGCTCGGGATTTTGTGTGTGCTTGCTGTGTCTGAAAATGAAAAATAAGGGTTTTGGTCTTCCTTCACCTTGGCCATTTCTAGATGACCCAGTGAATCATATTTCTTGATGAGACTTGACCGGCTGGACGACAAACTAACATCATCAAGAGACCTGCACATTTCCACCTTGTCAGTGAGAGGCGTGGTTTCTGAGCAGGAAGTCCAGTGCGGCTGGTCATGAGACCGATTCTGCACTGTTACATTATTTACTGTGGTTTCCACTCTGATGAATAATTCTGTTTCGATGTAATCTGATATGTTAGTCTTGAACTCTGAGTTACTGGCTGGTGGTTTATGAAAAATATTGGAAGCAGACTGTTTTTTTTTCTTTGTGTTTGTGTTGCTGATGGCGTCGACAGGCTCTGTGGTCTCTTTGTAACCTGCTGTTTCACTCCTGGCAGGCCCAGAGTTTAACTTGGGGATGCTTTTTGGCACAGTGCAGCTCCTGGCTTGTCGCCCATCATTACACAGCTCCTCCTCCTGTGTTGCCTCTCTGTTTTTTCCAGCTTTCACTTGGCTCGGCTCAATAAAACTCCCCATCTCGGTAAGACTTTTCATCCTTTCAAAGAATATATTGACGGACTGCAGGTGTATATCCTCCTCGCTGCCCGAGAGGACGCTCTCCATTCCGCCGACGCCATGTTTACTGAGGTAATGCTCCACGGGTGAGGCTTCACAATCTAGGGGGCCGTCGATGGAGCAGTCAGCCTCGACAATGCCTGCTGTTGGCTCAAGTTTCTGAATGCCTTTAGCAAGAATGGACCCCGTATCATCAATGTCACTCATCCCTGAGTCATCCAGACCTGCTAATGATGGAGGCAGCAGGTTACACTCCTCGCACTTTGCAAGGAAGCACTCCCAGTCGCGGTCGCAGATCTCCACGCTGTACTCAAAATCCTCCATTTTAACAGGGAGGGATCAATACAACCTGCAAAATCAATCAAAAGCACTAAAATTCAAAAGAAAATCACCACAGCCGAAGGTCATTTTAGCGTCATAGAGTCGTAACACTGAAACAAGACTGTCAAACATGGAGGTGCCACAAAATAATGTCATCTACACATTCGTTAAGACATCAGATGAAAAACCAGCTAATTGCACAGTTTGCAACATGCTAGTGCTAAATATGCAGATATATTCATCAAATAAAACGCATCAACTTGTGAAAGTGTCTCTACATGAAGCGCGGCGATACAACTAGCAAGGGATAAACTGACTGAAAGTTTAAATTAAAGTAAAACAAGAACAGTCAATCCGCACTTCCAGTTGTGTGCTGATGTACGTACGCGTCTTTGAGGGTCCCCACCTGCCCGGCTCAGCCGTGATCCTACAGGAGGTGAAGATCCGGAGGTCTGGAACTTGAACAGGAGCACGTTTTACGTCCTGAGGTGGGCGTCCTCGTTCATGAGCGCGCAGTATGTCAAGCCCCATGATTTGATAAAAATAGATTGGTGCTCCTGATCACGTATTACACACACAGTGTTCTCGCAGCAGCCGTTTCCAACAGAGGTGTGATGTTACAACTTTAAATAGACTCTCCACTGGCAAACTGCAGAAATTGTTGTAAAGGATTTATCTTTTTAATATCACTTGATTAAGCTTGCAATGTAACTGGTGTAGGTGAGATCTACATTCATTGCTTTTTATTGTACTGAGCTTATATAATATATTAATCCTCATTTGGTGTCGGACGTCACAGCCAAGCGGCGCACACGCACTCCCAGTCAGCTGCTCTCGATTCCAACAACTTTCAGTCCCTCAGCAGTTATGAGTCACGCGAGGTGTGTGTCAGTCAGCTGATCGCTCACGGCTGTGATGTCATGGGAGGACAGTGGAGCTCCATCTTTCCTGTGCCAGACTCTTGCTGGAGAGAACAAGCAGAGGCGGGATGGGCCGGGGCTGCAACAAGTGAGTCTCATGTGACTCATCCTGAATCCAGACAGAGAGGACGACAAAAGAACCGAGTTACACACTCTAGAAAAGCATTGCTTCAGCAGTCTAATTCACCCAATTAATGGTTTTACAAGAAAAAGTTCCGTTTTAATCCGTAGATTAATGAGGAGCAGCTTCCGGTAGCCAAGCTGTAATTAATCTGAAGGGATCATGAGTTCATTGCTATCAGGCAACAATGTTTGCGTGCCACTAAGAAGGGGGGGGTTCCACCACAGTGAGGCATAAAATCTGCGTTTAGAAGTTGAAAAAAAGCAAGAAAATGACCTTTAGTTGTTTTTTTTCTTCGATTATCTTGATGTCAAAAAGAACTCCCACTCTCCAAACCAAATGGTTCAAACAGGAGCTTCCTTCCTTCCCGTGACGACTGCTTGTTTTTCTATAACTGCGGTCTTTTCCTCCAGTCGCTGCGTCATTCTCAACTAAGCACATTTTCCTTCACGTTATTGCATTTAACTCCTTAAATCAGCAAGCGCACATTCCGGGGAGTGACGGGGGACAATTAGGCTCTGAGGTTGTTGAAATTAAAGCACAGATGTCAGGTTAAAAACAGGGATTAGCTTCTGCAGGACAGCTTATCTGGGGGGGCTTGAGCCTTTGTTTGCAGCTATCACTCAGGACAATGTGATTACGGGTCCATCCTTGCCGTCATAATGTCACTGACACTAAAAGATCGACAGATAAGCTATCAGTCCTGATCTTATTATCAGCTGTGAAACTGTTAACGGATGCCTAATGGGTCTTAATTGCAGTCAGATGCATGGATTACTGAGGGTGAGGTGGCATCGATCAACCGCTCGCTGACTGTGCTGTTTTATTTCTCCATTTTATCAAAAGAGGGGAATTTGGGTTTATGCTAAATAAAATTATGCACCGTATTAAACCATGAAGACACAATTTGGAAAATCTGCAAAGACACACGAGCCAGATTCTTCTTTCCAGTGTCACTCTGCGTTTGGAATTCGCATCTCACACTTTCACAGGCTGTAACTGCAGCCTTTATTTGCCTAATTTTCATCACTATAGATATTTATGAGAAAACAGACCCTCTAATTAGGCAAACCACAGCCTGGGCTGCGTGCCCAAGAGGGCCCTTTCAATTCATCAGCTGTGATAAAGGGAGACAAGCCAGGGCTTGTGTGGCTGCTGCACCTGGGGCGGCGGGCCGTTTTGACACGGGTGGGATTCTGTTTCCATCAACAGGATTAGGCTCTTATGAGTCAGTTCTTGGACTTAAGATTGAAATCTGTTTGGGCTGCTTCACTGCGGCTAATGCAACAGAATTTCAGCCTAATTGTTTACCATGTCAGGCCTGGCAATGCAGCGTAAATTAAACAAAGGCCTGTAAACAGGCACATTCTACAGCGGCTCGGTGACATGATGTTTAAACAGAGAGGAGCTTGTGTACAGTCCCGTTACCAAGCAAGCGTCCTCGGTTGGTAGCATCTTTTGTGCCGAACAGGAGTGCAGTCTTAATTATGGCAAAGCAATGGGTTAAAAAAAAAAAGAGTCCCCTTTTGGATCTTGGGGGACTGTTTCGAAAGCACACAGTCTGTTTGGAGGCGTTTGTGTGTCACACAGGAGAGTTAGAGGAGAGTCAAAAACAAGGTGAGCCCACGAGAAGACATCATGAAGTGATGTTCTGCTGTGTCCAGAAGAAGAAGACTCACAAACGGGTCACATTTCAGTCCACTTCGCGTACGCATTCTTGTTCTATTGCTGATTCACTCTCCTGCTAAATCATCACATTACGAGACATAAAACCACAGAATGAAGCAATGCTTTTATGTTTTGCAGTG
This sequence comes from Aulostomus chinensis, assembly GCF_037954235.1. NCBI lineage: Eukaryota > Metazoa > Chordata > Actinopteri > Syngnathiformes > Aulostomidae > Aulostomus > Aulostomus chinensis. The sequence continues at coordinate 25,741,273 of NC_141328.1, read as the reverse complement.
GCCAGAGACCTGAGAATTCAACACTGAAAAATATATTTGAAAACCACATATTAAGTGGGTTTCCCCCCCCCCCCCCCCCTCAAAATCAATGTTCAGAATAGTTTCATTTCAACACAAGAAATCACGCTGAATGTCTTTACAGCTGCTGCTGCTGCAGGTCAGTGTGCTGATCTAGGTTTCCCTGCAGCTGATGACCTGATGATGTATTTTCTGACTCGTCTTTCCGACGCTGCTGCATGTTTGCCATGTACACGTTCTCAAGACACCCTTCATGTCTGGGCTGGTACATAAACGCTTTATGGGGATCAAATCTGCATGATGGATGTGAAATGAATACATTTGTAGATGCTGTCAGGGTGTTAGTCGTTTTGAAAGTTTCAAAACTCATCTTTCAACACGCCAATCCCACAGAGGCCCGACTTTAACGTCCGAAACTTGAAGGTGGACTAACTAACTGGTTCCACTCTACAATCTAAACTGGTTTCTCCTCGCTGTGGAGCAGAGAGAGAAAGAGAGAGAGGTACCGCCTGCAGGCGTCTGGACAATGGTGAGATTTGATCAGGCGCACTGACAAAGCATTATTGTCTTCACCTCAAATGTCACCGACAAAACAGCAGTATCAGTGCACTGGGTTGACTGGGGATCAAGTCAAAAACCAGCAGCAAGCCGACTCTGGTGGATCAGACTTTACCTCGGGGCTGCTGTGATGAAAAAAGGCCCGGGACGGTTAATTTCTCTCGATCGCTCCCACGGGCCTCGTTACCGACGAGCCTGGTCACAACAAGCAGGTGCAGGGATTCTGTTCATCACGTTGGGCAGGACTTGACAAAGACCAGCCGTGAAATCTAGACTACAACACTCTGAGACGCGTCTGCGTTCAGTAAATCAGTTGAACTCACTGACTTCCTCCAGGGGCTTGATGGCGTCACTTAAAGCGCAATACCCGGGATCGACCACTAGATGGCGGAAAACAACCATCGTCTGACAGCCTGTGACGTCACCTCGGCACGACGCTGCTGATGTGTAATTAGCCGACTCAGGTCTCTTCCAAACGGGCACAATACTTAAACTGCGCTTAGGCTCCACTACAAGCAAGCAATAAATAAATAAATAAATAAAACGATAAATCTGACTGCCAATTGATTAAAAGATACAAAATGTAGTATAATTGCCTTGACAAATTCACTTTCAAAGAAATGTTAGGTATTAATTCTTTAGCCTTCCTCTTCCTACTTGTAAATTGAGTTTAAAGGCTCCCCAGCAGGTTCAGTGTTTTTCTTTATATGCATCATTTTGGCCCTTTTATTTTTTAAATAAAGAAATAAATAAAAACCCAGGGAAGGCAGGCATCAGCTCTCTCAGGAAAAGGTGGCGATTGTGTCTTCAAATGGTTTGAATCTTAGCTTTCCAGCAACGTGTCACATGACAAACCCTGCTTAGGCACAAAAGTTGTGTGCTGTGATCCGGCTGAATACCTGTGGACCCTCGGAATATTAAAAGATACTCAATATTTTTCTCTACTGTAAAAGTGAGATTTCATAGCTTTCAGTTTGGTTGCCATCCCAGTAACACAACTCCAGTACACTCTATAGGACCTGCACTGATCTGTACAGTTAATGACCGATTTGAAATGGATGCATGCTCCTCTACGATGATCGGTGAAGGTCTGCACAGATTATTTTCCTTTGATTAGAAGCTCAGCTGACTTGCTAAAAGCTGTTAAACTTAATTGAACTTAAAGCTGCATAAAGAGATTCTTTCATAGTTCAGAAACATCATTTGCTTTAGTCTTCAGCTGTTTCAGGGCTGAAGACCATGATCCATCACTATGGCTTCCTTCCGCTACCGCATCATCTCACATTAGCTGCTGTTAAGATCTTCAGACAGAAACTTGAATTCCTCTGTCAGTGTTGCAGCCTGAAGGCTGTCTGATGCCTCTCACATTAAACAAGTAGCCTATTTTTTCACCATTTTTTCTCTTTTTTTGCTCCCTTGATGTGAAACAGCTGAAGTGATTGTTGAGGGTGAGCTGAGTGAGAGCTACACTTTCAGCGGCAGGCTCATGCGTGACATTGTATCACACGTCTGTAGCCAGTACCGGAGGTGTGTCGTGACCCCGGCTGACTCTGGTCTCTGTCTCAACCACATTCACTCCTGCAGGCCACATCAGCTGCTTTCAACTGTGAAAAGGCAGTTAACAAAGTTTGCTCCATCTACTTGGAACAACAGGTTTATCTCCCCCCCCCCCCCCCGCTGTGTTTGCATGATGTTGACATGATATTTTCTCAAAATTTCTATGAATATGAAGCATGAACTCAACGTTGGAAAAAAAAAACTCACAAAATGAACAAACGATGAAATACTTAAGTTTCATTAACGGCGTCAGCTCCCATTTATCTACTTATTTCCAGTTTATTTGAGGGCTTTTTTCGTCTCTGCAGGTTTACACTCACTCTCCTGAAAGAACGTCCTTCCTTTCTTGTCTCCACTTCTCTGTCGACGGACCCCTGAAAGCTGTTCGCTCTGGGTTAACCATATGGTGAGTAATGGGAGAAATCATTCTTCCCTCGGTGGACTTAGTGAGTTAATAAGTTATCTGAGGACAAAGAACTGACAATCCCACTCCCACAAACCGAGTGATGGCCTTCCTTCCTCTTGCCTGGGTCACCAGGGTTATCAGTGACTCGGCGAACAAAAGGAAGTGGTACAGCCAATCACATCGCAGCCTTGTCACTCACCTCCTGCATGCCTCCACACAGTTTAGAGGAACGCCGCTGGAGCCGTCCGTCCACCGCTCTCACCAGGCTCCTGTGCTGTCATCACTTCAGCAGGCACGTCACATAGCATGAAGCAGCCCTTTGACCTCGTTCCTCGCCACAGCTCGCAGACAGAGTCGCGCAACAGTCAGACATGAAGAACTACTGGAAGTGACATCACACCTGCTGCTGCATGGAAGTGGGACCTACAAAAATTGCAAGAACCACCACACACAGCTCCAAGTCAAGGAAGTGCTGCTGAATGTAAAGAGTTCAGTGAATCTGTGAGCGGATGCTAAGAGTTTATGTTTGTTGAATTGTGACTTGTGTGTGTTTTTTTTTTTTTTGGAGGGGTCGTTTTTCTCGCAGAAATAGAGGGTCTGAGGACAGAGGTTTATGAATGATTTGAGTTATAAAACAAAACTGTCATTTAATTTGACCTCCAAGCATCCCAGAATTGTATTAATGGAGATAGAATAGACCTTTTGTTGGAATATTTTCCAGTCTGCATCTTGAGCCTGAATGGGTTTTTTCTTCAGTTGACATTATCAGAGGAATCAAATTTATATTTGCACTGAGAACAAATTTCTCCTTTCCTCGATTAAAAAAAAAAAAAAAAAATTCAATCATTATTATTATTATTTTTATTTATTTTTTTACATTTTACATACAAAAGCTATGCTAAGCTAAATTATGCATGCTATATGCAAATGTTCCACTGCTGTTGTTAAAATGTGGTTCACCAGCTTTAGTAAAGCAGTTCACATGACTTAGATGGGACATACATGGGACAATGCAATACTGTTGGACTAACATATTTTGATGTAACCCATAATGTTTCTGCATAATAAGGTTATCATACAGCCTGCGTGTCTGCTTCAGTAACATTTTGATTGCAGTGACCACACCATTACCACACCACAGAACCTCATGACCACAGAAATATAACGTATGTGGCGTTTCTCTAAATTCATCATTCAAAACACTTCTCGCAATTTTAAACCAACCTTTAAAAGTTCTCTTCCATCCAAGTCATCAGGCAGCATCGTGGCTGACTGCAGGAATTTTCAAGGTGGGGGTGGGGGGTGGTTTTCGTGACTTCAGTTACTCTACGAGGCTGACAGTGCAGCGATCGATGGCTTCAAGCTCCTCTGTTGCTCTCTCAGGTCGTGGCTCACGAGTTTCTCTCTCCGACTCATCTTGCTCCTCCAGCTTTCTTTCTTTGACTCAGTGAGAGTCACGGTTTTAGATCTCAATTTTCATCTCTTTGACTGCTCTCATGACTTGATCAGAAAACAGTCCAGCGTCTCATGACATAGCCTCATGGGTTTATGGCACGTATACCAGACACACACCACTTTACAGACACCCCCCCCCCCCCCACGTGGTTACATGGCATACGGGCACACAGCCTGGGACTGATAACATTATGACTGATCTTTTACACACGTCTTCATTTAAAAAAAAAAAAAAACTAAATTGCCTTCAGCTACTCAGAAATATCTGTGTAAAAGCAGCAAAGTGAATGTAAGACATGCACACAAACTGTTAACAAGGTTCACCTTCATGGCAGCGGTAACTATTTTGAAGGCCTGTAGTGATGAAAGAATCTCATCAAGCCACATTTGAATTGTCTCGGGTTTAATATGAGCAGAGTTACTGTGCCATAAAGTAATTAAGTTACCTCTTGCACAAGAAACCGCCGCAGAAACATGGGGTTAGTTTTTCAGGGTGTCGTCTCTGCAGTAAGGAAATGTGTGTGGCACAGATTGCAACCTTGTCAAAAGCAGCCGATAAATCACAGCTAGAGTGGGCAGTCCTTCTGTGCTCACTTACTGGCATAGAAGGTGCACACACCAAGAGTCAAATGCCTGTCTTCCTGTGCTGTGCCCTGGATGCCCTCTTGATGTGAGTCAGCCGGCTGGTGAGAGTGGGCGTTGAGCTGCCACAGTCGCAGCTCTGTCAGTGGGCAGAGTGAGAGGGTTCAAGTCCTTCCCTGCAGTAACAGCTACAGCTTCTTTGTGGTTCCACAGCGTCATATTTCCTCCTTCAAATCTTCAGCTTGTTAGCTTCCTATTGATGCGGATCACCCACCGTGTTGAAGCCACTCAGAGGTTATCAATGGCTGACAACAGAGTCTTGACGCTGAAGCAAACTGTAGCATCTAGCACCCCGGTTTGTTTAACCACAGCTGGTTGATTGTCGCTTTGGGATTGAATGGCACATTCTTGTACCAACACTTCAGATGTTTTTAACTCTTTTGCCATTGAGGTCCAGAAGACTGTGGATCAAGTAGGGCTGAAAGGCAGCTAAATTAACACAACCAGTCAGTCAATGCTGGCCTTTGCCGCCTGAGAGTGTGGAAGAATTTGCATCGAGGCCGCACCATTCACGCAACAATACGGTGGCTCCCTGACAAGTGCTCGTCTGGGTCTCACGGAGAGCAGCTCTCCAAGGAAAGAGACTCTTCACTTGTATGATGCCAGAGGCCAAATGAGAGCTTAGGTAACAAGAGGCAAGTCGAAGCTTATTTGCTTGGTAGTTGCCATAACAGAAAGGGTAATAAGTAGTATTGGCTGATGTGTTCCCCCTTCTTAATGAGGCTCAACAATAGCAAACAGTCAGAGGTCAGAATTACTAATGCTGTCAGCGCCTAAAACCTCTCAGAGCTACAACCCTCTCACACGGCACAATAATCAGGACTGCATGCTTGGATGGGCAGAATGGGTCCAGTCAAGCTTCAAGCTACAAGAAAACCTCCAGTTTCTCCCACTAGGAATCCTTCTCTCATGATTTCAAGACATTTACCCCCATTTTTAGCCCAGTCGTTGCACCGCATCCACAAAACTAGCTTCTTCTTCTGTGTTCCATACTGCATGGCCAGTTAACAAGTTAAACAAATGACATCAGCTATTTTCTTTTTACATATGAATCAGCTTAGTTCCATGTAATTTTCCCTAATTTGGGGATATGACTGTTTAATCTCAAAGAAAGAATTTCAACTGGGAGTCTTAAGTCTAACCCAAGGCTCTTGCTCCTCACTGTATACTAACCCAGTAGGGAAATATGATAAAAATACTTCTAGCTCAGATATTTCCAACATCTAGGAAGCAGAAGAGAATAGCGGACAGGAAATGAAACTCCAGTTTTACAGCAAAGGGTCGGTTTACTGGTCATCCCGCAAAACAGTTGAATTATTTCTGCAGGAGCTTGGGTGATGTCATCAAGTTCACCTCAGCTCAGGCTGTGATTGAAAGCTTCAATTTTCAACCATGAGTCAGGAGATGGAAAGCATGAGGTTGCCTGAGACGCTTCTGAGATGCGGTTTGAACTGCGTTCTTGCTCCCAGGTCTTTCAAGCACGCATAACAAGAACTGTGTGTGGATAGTTTTTTTTTCTAGGTACCCACTTGTCGAAAAAAATACAAATCACTGGTGAAAATTTACATTAGGAATTAAGAAGCTTTGCAAGAGCATATTTATAGGAATAAGTGAATATCCCTGACCCACTTGAGTGCATCACTTTAGATTGTCTTGAGTTGACGAACTCGCCATTCCAGAAAGGAGTACGTTTGATGAATCGCAACTTTGTTTTTGTATATTGTTTAAAGCATCTACACATTTTAAATACCTTATAAACGAGCCCATGTAAACCATGTTAAAGAGGTTTTTTTTTCATCAGTCTACATTCATTTCTTGATTCCTTGATTCTGAAGATTCCTTCCGTGGCTAAAAGTTGTATTACAGCTATAAGAGGAAGAATCTCCAAAATAAAATTTCCCTCTGGTGTGTTGCAATCCAGTCTTTTAGAATTGACCATGTAGATCAACGATGACATTTTTTTTTTTTTTCCTTTTTAACTTTCTAGAAGTCTAGAATCTAGAGGTTTTAGGACTGGGGGTAGGAAAAACATTTAAAACAAAAAGCTCCATTTCAAGTTAATTCTCAACATTTCAACTCAATGGTCAACTTTTTAACAATTCCTCCTCTTAGGTTTTTTTTTTTTTCTTTGCATCTGAATGAATGAAGGAATAAAAATGTGTATGGGGGAATGTGGTTTATCTGGTCTACATAGATCTGTCCGTCAGAAAAACGGAGGCCAGTTTTTTTTTTTTTTTTTTTTTAATTCTATGTTTGAGCAGACGTATTTGGCTTTGGCTTGATGACACTGATTTTCAGGAGCAAGGAACACCTTTTGGATAGTAAGTCGGTGCCGCTGGTGATGTCACCAGGCTCCCAGGATTGACTGTGAGTTCTCACCTAATCTTGTGTGACTTGTAAACCACAGCGGACTGTAGCAGTGCTGTACGACTGGTCTACGCCTGCACACCCAGGGAAAACTTTCACTTCTGCAGTTTATCAGAAATCTGCGATCTTTCATGTAAGTGTTGTGTCTGCAAGATTCACACAAAGATGCTTTATTTTGTAAACCCCCCCCGCCGCCAAGTTCATTCACCGTGAAGCAATTTACTTAAAATACTCAATTTAACCGTGTGGTGCAAGCACATCACCTATACTATGTTTTGCCTGCATATACACTCATAGATATATATAACACATATATATTTTGGCATTTCTGTCTCAAGACGTTACAAAGGGGGGCCAACAACAACAACAAAAAAACAAATCCTTGAGAAACTCTGTGAGTACGTCACAATTTTAATCAAATGAACACAGAGCGTGGCATGCTGGGAGAAAGCCTACCCCCACTGCAGCATGGGAAAATGCCAGCTTGTCTTGAGAAGCTCCAAACAATCACTCTTCCCCCTCAGAGCTCTCTCCAAGCTCCCGCTGTGTTGTAATATAACCTTAGTGGGGGCACCGGGGCTGTGAGAGGTTGGTGCTGTCAGTGGGTACATTATAGTAAAAGCTGCTGCATCGCCACATAATATTACTAAATACTAGCCGCCGCTTTGAGGTTGCTGAGGAGAACTGCTCGGTTTTGGCAGGTGGGGAGCCGGGTGGGGCTCGGGCTTTCACAGTAGGTTCAGCTTGATTAAATGTGCTTCTGCACAGTGGTGACCGGTGGTACCCGACTGCTTGCCATGAGGAAACTAACAGCATCATATATTACAATGATCGTCAGGGGCTTGTGAGCGCTCCCACAACAAACAGAAAATGAGATGGTGTGCATGTGGAGACAGAGATTTAAAGAGGTGAGGTCTTTTTAATATCGTCCCAGTGAAAGGTCAAGAGTCTGTCTCCAGCGTTTGCAGTGACGTTCCCACAGTTACCACATAACATGAGCTTGCACAAGTTGTTTGATCGTTGAGTCAGTGTCTGGAAGGATATCTTGAAGTCTGTCGGCTAAGACAGGAATTCAACGGTGACGGGGAAAACGTGTTTCTTGAGCTGATATGCGATGTTATTCCTGTTGAATCAGAGACAGAACAATGCGATTAGAGAGAAAAGCTGTTTGGCTCATGAGACCAGTGGCTCTCGCCAGGATAGGATGGATCTGAGCACAGTACAAGATCAATTATATAACATTAAAACTAAAACTCAAATAACACACATATTCAAACATGAATAAAAATTAAAAGCACTAGAATCTTCGGTATCAACTCAACAGAATACGAGCTTAACTTGTAAAATCCTTCAGACCATTATTGTGAACTACTGTGCAGTTCTGTATCTGACCCCCCATTTGGTGTCTGGGGTCCACCATTTGTTGTTGTAATTGCTGGAGTTGGAAAGTAACTCAAGTACTGCACTTGGAGACTTTGTACTTACTCATGTAAAAGGAAATATGGTACTTTTACTCCACTACATTTAATCTAAAGCCTTGAAGAAAAAAAATTGCTTTGAAAATATGGTCAAATGTGATAAAGACAGTTTACCCTCAAATGTGAAGCCTGACAATGTGACATGACCTTTAGAGGTCATTCTGGATGCTCTAGAGTCCAGAATACACAAACATCATGTATCATCATCTACTTTTACTTGTGTCAAGGAACTGTGTACTTCTTCCATTTCTTGGTTTTGCACATCATTTGCATTTGGACACAACCAAAGTATAATTTGAAAAACATAAAGCAGAGTGGCACAAATCATTGGTTTACTGGTGTTAAAGTCAAATCAGCTTCATCGATTTTATCGCAGAATTACCTCAAGGCGCTTTATATATGTGTCAAGATTACTGCGTGTCTTCACAATATATTCAACGTAGTCAAACTAAAGTTGCTGCCAGCAAAGTTCGTCTGCTTGAAGAAGCCTTGTGTTGGCTGGAGCCTGTTGGAGAGAAGTTTAGCTTTCACTGACTTCCCTCCTGATCTCACCTCAGGCCAGATTGTTGCTTTTACTCCTGCTGCTTCACCTTCTCTTATACGGCCCTCCTGTGTTCCCCTGCTGTGGGCCAGTGTGCCATATAAAGAACTGGGTGCATGCAGAGAGGGGCTATGCAGGTAAGAGCAACCCTGAGGACATACTCTCCTGCTGGGCTGTGACACAAGACCCTTTCTCTGGGTGGAGATGGCGTCTTTCTTTTAAAGTCAGAGACACATATGAAAGCAAGCTCACACACACATGGAATGCAGTCTGTCAATTGCTATGTTTATGAATGCTTTCTTTATGTCACCCACCTGCCACCGTGTGCCTTAATACCACGGCCATAAAGTAAGAGCCCAGAAGTAAAAAGAAATGCACAGTTCCAAGTGTGTTTTTGAGTAAAATGTCTTCCTGCCAACGGATGCAGCACGACACACTCGGCTGGGGCGAAGGGACAGAAGCAGGACCGAGGCGCTTCCTGCTGAGTCCAGCTTTCAGTCTGCAGCTATTTTAGAGGTTATTGATGTGTTCGCCAACTGGGAGCTTTCTAAACAACTACCCTGCTGCAACAGGTTACAAGTCCAGCTTCCCGCTCATTAGGCTCTAATTGATTGTAATCCGGCCTTTGAGAAGTACTGGCCCGCTATGGGGTTGTTCTGCACATGTGAGCGCCCCCACTGTCCCTTCTACTTGTCCACCTCCTGCACCAGCAGGGACTGGAGTACAGACACAATTGGCCGTCTCAGATGGAATCATTAAAGCGGGCGGGATAGCTTGGGCTCTTTCATACATCAGGCTACCGTGCACCAGCTTGAAACCAGGGACAGTGGTCACTCTGCCTGCCCAGTGGGAGGGCCCCATCCTGGGCTGGCTATTGTTGGCCTCACCCTTCAACTGGCTGCCTGTGGTTCTGGCTGCACTGGCTTGATTTGTATGCCAAGGTCTTATTCTAAAGACAGCCATGCAGGGGTGCTGGGTCAATATTGGTTTTGAGAGCTTGAGGAAAAATGTCAAAATGTTAAATTCTATTGACTTCCCCTGACTGCTATTTGTTTCTGTGGCAAAAAGCCTAGTGGGCCATTAGTGTAAACAGGGCTTTGTCTTTGTGCTTAGCTTCCAGCAGGAGGCCCCTGGAACAAAGCCAGAAGATAGACGCTCTGGTCTGACTTCAAAATGACTGAGCTGTGGGGCTGAAGAGAGACCTCAAACTGAGAGAGACAGATAAAAAAAAGAGGAAACTTTCGCGGATCCACTCTGACGGATGAAGAGAGTGCTTTTTGGCCCCCAGAGACATCTACACAGTGGGTGAACCAAGACCCTGGACTTTAATAGGACCACAGTTGGCAGTAAAAACTCCAACAATAAAGATATCATCCAGAGCCCTGACACATTAAAGTTCTGCATATCATTAAAGTATACAAGCAGTTTCATCATATACATGCATATGTTATAAAGTATGACTTACAATGCACATGTAAAGTCTGGCTACAGTTTCACTTTACCCAGTAACAGTTTGCTCCCTCTTGTTTGCTTAATCAGTCTGAGCTTACTATTAGCCTGCAGGCTGCAGCAAAAGAAAAACAACAACTTGGGCCTGGAATTGTGTAGAATGCTCTTCCACGTGGGTGGCACGGTGGTGCAGTGGTCAGCACTGTGGCCTCACAGCAAGAAGGTTGTTGGTTCGAGTCCCGGCTGGAGCACGGGGTCTTTCTGTGTGGAGTCTCCATGTTCTCCCTGTTCCTGTGTGGGTTCTCTCTGGTACTCTGGCTTCCTCCCACAGTCCAAAGACATACAAATGAGGATGAGGTTAACTAGATACTCTAAAATGACCGTCAGCGTGGCTGGTAGAGCCAATAGTTGTATGTCTATGTGTGTTGGCCCTGTGATGGACTGGTGACATGTCCAGGGTGAACCCCGCCTCTCACCTGAAGGCTGCTGGGATAGGCTCCAGCCCCCTGTGACCCTTAACAGGATAAGCAGAAGGAAATGGATGGATGGCCCTTAAATGCAACGACTAACAACTAGTAACTGACAACTAATCTTATCATCTTAAAAACTTCCTCAATCTATAAGGACACTTACATTCATTTTCAGTATAGGCCATTCAGAATGTCTCTTGAGTGCACTTTTTAGAGTTGCGCAATTGAAATTAAAATATAAATGAGGGAGAAGTGTTTCAAACACTCTCGTTCCTTCGTCTCTTTGCTCTGTCTTGGCTGTGGGTCAACATGTGCGTCTCCAGATGTTTTCAGGGACAGCATCACACAACTGTCTAGAGGCGGACTGATGTGCTGACTGATGTTCATCAACTCCAGACATGAATGGACAGTGTCACTGCTTTCTAGGAAAAACCTCTGGTGGCCCTTTCTAACTTGCTGATGGTTGATTCTTTTGGATGATAGTCAAAGACAGTAGATTTCCAGGAAAGTTCATTTGAGTTCTCAATTACTCAGCCACTATCTACTGCTATTCTCTGAATTCCTCCATCTTTACTCAGTTTTTCTCTCTTTTACTCATCTCTGACTTTTGTTTTCTGTTAACAAACGATGGTTATCAATCCAAGTTTCTAACGACCATCTTAAAAACATCACTGCTACTTCTACCCATCCATTCATCTTCTACCACTTATCCTGCTAAGGGTTGTGGGGGGGTGGAATCTATCCCAGCAGGCTTCAAGCGAGAGGCGGGGTTCACCCTGGACGGGTCTCCAGTCCATCGCAGGGCCAACACATAGAGACAGACAACCATTCATCCTCACAGCCACACCTACAGTCAATTTAGAGAATCAATCAGCCTCGTCCCCTCTTGATGTCTTTGGACTGTGGAAGGAAGCCGGACTGCCAAAGAGAACCCACGCAGGAACAGGGAGAACATGGAGACTCCACATAAAAAGAGTTGGGGCTTGAACCCAGAACCTTCTCGCTGTGAGGCGACAGTGGTAACCACTGCACTACCATGCCACCCCCACTGTTATTTCACTGACTACAAATACTGTATTTGAAAAAGATATCAATCAAAATTCAATATTCCATTCCTTAAATCTACTCAAATGATGTTTTACTTCAGGTTGATCAGAAACATTCTGCGGTAGCTTTGTCAAAAGAATGAATGACCAGCTATGCTCAGAGACACACCAAGTCATTCATGTTTCACCTGGTCTTGTATGATGGTCCTACGCCTCTCAGTATCGTGTGTGAGCAATGACCTTCCCACTCCCAAATGTCACCTCTGTCTTTGTTGCGAGCTCCGCTGGGTGACGAGCAGCTGTGTTACAGTGGTACATCCCTCTCCCTTTTGCCCTCGGTTCTGTCCTGTCTCTTTCAGCCCTCCAGGAATATAGGATTCTTTTTAAAATCACCTCAATTAACACAAAGCTGTAAAACCGTTCTCCTCGGAGTGTTTTTACACCCTTGTCCTCTTTGCTTTCTCTTCTGGTCCTCCCTGCTTTCTTTTACCTATTTCACCCCCTCACTTTATTAGGTAGCGAGCTTTTGTGTGACTGCAACAAGCCACTTCCTTCATGGGCAGACTGGGAGGGAACATGGAAATACTGAGGAAAAGCCATATAAAGGCCTTACCTTGCTACTCTTTCAGTGAACACTGAGACTTCCCTTAAGATGGTCTTTTAGCTTTAAGTCCATGTCTCAAACTGAGTGCGCTGTTCTTTCTTGTAATTCTGCAAAAATAAATCCAGGATAATCTAAAACTCTAATTAGCCCCAGTGTGTTTAGTTGTTTCACTGCTAACGGGTTACTTTGCATGCTGTCATACTGAAAACAATGCATGTGCGCGAATCACACACTACTGCAAGGTGACATGTTGCTTGGACTAACAAGGTTTAGTTTGCCTGCATAAAACGACACAGTAATTGCCTGTCAGTCATGGGGGAGGTGCCATTCTACGTGCATGAATTCTCTGGAAAAGAGCTCAGATAAACAGGTCACAGATGAGGTGAAGCCAGAAGTAGTGGTTTGAACATTGCAAGGCATGTTGTAAAGAAGCACTTGTCAGGTCAGAAGGTTTACTTCGTCCCAGACCTGAGGAAGAATTCACTGCTCATCTAATAAGCAGTTTGAATGCTTTTAGTTAATTTGGATTTTAAATAATTTTCTTTTATCCCTGTTATCACGAAGAACGGCCTCTCTCCGCCTTTGTACAGATGCACAACCCCTCAAATAAAGTGTGTCCAGAACTGTTTGTTTACATTGTTTTTTTTTAGTGCTGATTTCCATCTTTCACTTTAAATTTTCATCCCCTCCTTACACCATATTATTATATCATATCAGATGCAGGATCTAGAACACTAAGTGTGCTCCTGGTTGGTTGCAGTGCACACGTTCTTATTTTGCCTTTACAAACACCAGAAGTATGCAGGAAATTGCATATGCATGGTTTTTTTGCACCTACATATCGTTTATACACGGCCCCTGGGCGGCGGAGTGGACAGGAGCAGACCTGTCCTGCTGCTGCAGCAGACAACAGGACCAGTCAGACTGCACTGTCCGATCTGTGCCAGTGACCAAACAAGCCGGGGGAGAACTCATGCTTGAAGCTCCTGACTGCAGTTGGGGTCAGGTAAATAACAGCCTTGTCCTTGTTGTCAAGCATGTGATGACAGACGCAGTTGTTGGCGGTTTCAGGATGTTTAGTGCTGCAGGTTAACAGCGGCGGGGTCAGTAGGTCACATTTTCACCTGGTTCATGCAGCTCGACTGATTGTTCTAGTTCCCTCCTGATTCTGACAACATAGCAAGAACTCATGATAGCAGGTGCTGCTTTACTGCTGGCTACACCGAAGACACGGTGAAGCTTTGAGGTAAATGCTAACATCAGGATGACAGCAATGTTGTTGTTAATGTGCTCATGATTAACAGGTATAATGTTCATCATGGCCACCTTGTACCAGCACATTACAAAGCTGTCCTGGCCAATCAGAGTCTGAGTAGGGCAGTGGGTCCTCTGGGGTATCCATTCCATTTCATCCTGAGTTGGAAAAAAAAATAAGGCCATTTAGCACCCAAGATGCTGCCTTTCTTGCTCATTAATGGGAAAATGTTTGAGACAACCTCACCCCGCATGCACCAAGCAGAAACTGTCAGTGGAAGTGGTGCATCAGCTGAAGAACAAGTCCTGACGCTGAAACTATCTCCTCATGGGCTTCCTGTGCTGCATAATGTTAGCCAAGCCACTGGTGTCCCTCAAGCCATCTGTGGAGGAGTGAAGAAGGGGAAGCCAGCAGGGGGCTGAATGTGTCAGGGGTGCAGGAATGAATGCATTTGGGAACCACTGGTTTGGGGGTTGAAATTAAATTCTAACTGGATGACGGCGCCAGAGGAAGAGTCGGCAAAAGGAATCCTGTTTACTGGAATGCTGTCAGTTTCCCTGGATTAGGTAGTACAGTGGATCACCAGCGTCAAAACTGAGGAAGCCTTTTGGATGAGAGTTGGAACAAAATCTGCAAGTCCTGGTGGTCTTGAGTCAGACTGTATGGGTCTATGATGTCTTCAATTTATTGAGCTCTCTATCAATGTTTTTTTGTAAACAGCACCAGTTTTGCTTGACACAAAACTTGACCTGCAATATATTGCGAAAAATACATCGCTGATGGAAATTGTTGTGAATGATAAAGAACTGTAGTTGACGCCCATTTGGGCTAAATGGTTACCAGCTGCTGATCTATGTTGTCAGAAAGAAGAAAATCCCCATAATGTAAAGACTACATGATGCAAGGTACAATCTTTCCATCTGATGCTATGAAACACTGCAGCCATGTGGTTTAAATTTAGTAATGAACTAATATGATGTGTAGCAGGACACGCTGAGATGGTGTCTGAATCACAAAGCTTCTCTACGTCACTGGATCGGGAGGTCTGAGGCTTGTCTGGTCGACTCAGGATGACAAAGAGCTGCAGTGCAAGAAGAGAAAGGGCTTTGCATCACCACAGGGAGTACATGCACATAAAAGAAATATGACTGTTGTAAAAGGGGGCACCTTCAAATCTCCATCCTGTCCTGCTTACGCCAACAAACAACCCACAGTTCCCTTCAGTAGCTTTGCATGAACATATTTGCTCATTGTGATTGCCACCTTTCTGCCGGACCCCTCTGGTGAGACAGAGGGCAAACATGGCCCTCTCCCTGTTGGGCCTGCTGTAAACCAAAGACAGAACAAAAAGAGGAGAGAGAAACAGTAAGGAAGATAAAGAAAAATGGGATGAAAAGTTTGAAAGCATTAGAGCTTGAGAGAGTAAATAGACTGTTTGTCTCCTCTGCTGCTGATACCAAGGTTATAGTCTTCACGACTGCATAGAGAAAGGAAGTTACAAAAATAGCGGAAATACAAAGAACAGTAACTCCTTCACAAACTTCCAGACCTTTTTCTTTATGGGCAAGAATAACTCGGTTGTGTCCAAATAATGATCATTGTGGGTTTGTGGCTCCTCAGCTTCCCATGTTTCCTCTCTGCGGACTCTCCTCTCACAGAGAGTCAAAAGCCCAGCCAGCATGTGGGATGAAGTCGTTGCCCACAGTGAGTGTTGCCTTGGGGATTCGCCGGACAAAACCTGACTCTTAACACCTGACACTTCACTGTGAATGATCCTCTACAGAGTGCACATCCTCCTCATCCAGGCTAAATCAACTGAGCAGTTTACACACTCAGCTCTGACACTGTTTAATGGCTTTGTCCTGCCCCGGTTTGTGACGAATTTCAAGTTTCAAAGCACATTTTTGGATGAATTTTTGGATATCTTAAATAATTGCTTGGGTATAATTTGGATTCATACACTGAAATGTATGAATTTTCGTTAACCGCATCTCTCAGTATTTTAGAGTCAGGGATTAAGTGGAACAGAAGAGTTTATAGTCTTATGAAGAGTGTCATAATTACATACCCCACTGTGTTGCTAATTTGTATGCGTTTAATCCACCTTTGATGAAGAAATCCAAGAGTTTCCTCAGCTTAAAAAAGAGAAACTCATAAAACATGATGGAGATGGGATAACATTAGTCACCTGGAAACACAGGCTAGTTCTCTTCCAGTAAAATTACATCATGAGAAAGCACCTGCTTGTAGGACACAAACTCACTGTGTGCCAAGGAAACAGCTGCCCATCTATTGTTGTCTGGAGTTTTGGTTTATGGACAACATGAACCTCTCAACAAAGCCAAGTCCCTGTGGGTGACAATGGCCTAAGTAGGAGGCAGAGTGAGGGGCATGCAGTGTTAAATGAAGTGCAATGTCAGCCTTTTACTTGTTTTTATTGGGCAGTCAAGTGGATGGTGCAGCTCAGTGGGGGCTGCAGTTAAAGAGGAGGCAAGATTCTTTCACACGTAGGTGTCTATCCTGCTATCAGCTCGCAGTGGTGGAGGTGATGGCCGGCAGCAGCATCAGCACACACAAACATCTCAGCGTTCAAAGAGCGGTAACAAAAATCTGGTTTTCTGCAGGTGCAGGGAGAAGGGGGGGTTCAACCAGGCGCTCTCACAGATATCTGAAACTGATGTTTTGAAATAGGATAAGATATAAATATGAAATCAGCTGATGATTATTAGTTACTGAGTGGTGGAGACTGATAGAATCAAATAGGTTCACGCTTCTTCCTTACCCTTCTGTTACTATTATTTGCTTCTTTTTTTCACATAGTTAAAATAAAGCCTTCATCCTTTCATTCATTCAACTTTTGCTGGACTGCAATATGACATCATCCAGCGAACAACTGCAGCCATGACCTCTCAACGCCCACACTGTGTTAAAGGTTCAAGGCAGCACTGTGGAAGCAACGCAAATGAAAATCAATTAGGAAACATTTTCACGGTGGACGCACAAATTTCCCAGTTCAACAACGTCACACGGTGGGTGATGGTTGGTGTTGTTAAAGCAGGAGAAAGTCCACATCAGGGGGCAGTTCGGAACACACAAATGCTGGACTCTGCAGCGGGTGGCAGGTCTTCACAATCTCTAATAAACTGAGATGGAGTTGTAAATAAATATGCATGGTAACACAGCAATAACCTTAAATTAAACTTCATTATACCTGGTAATAAATAACAGACTGTGCTGGTGGAGAAGCTGCAGCGGCAGATTCATGACGGAATGAGAGCAATGACCAGGTCTTTCGGGCTTTAGAGGCGCCTCGTGCCCTTAGATGACTTGGATGTTTTCAGTCAGCTGACAACTTGTCAGACGAAGCCTCAATGAGCTGCAGTTGCATGGATGACACCGACGCTGGTTGACCAGCTGATCCAGGTACAGTGTCTGACGGACATCATAGGACAAACCATGGAGGCCCCTTAAATGTGTACACAGAAGTCCAGCCCGGTGATGGAACACTGAGACGGCAAAATCCACTGTGCAGTGGTTGCTGTGACATCCTCAGTATGCACACCCAGTATTCGTCAAGGCGGAAGGATGAGTTTTTGTAAACAGACCTGTCCAGACACTGACAAAAGATGAGACAATGTGTACGTTTATGGAGTGAAACGCCACTGCACTGCTGAACCCCTGCAGCTGATTGGTGTCAGCTGATTAGACTGCTTCTATGGGGTTTAATCATACCTCTATTTTATGTTGTGTTTGATGCTGAATTAAATATCGTGAAAAATAACTAATGTGCTTCTCACCTGTTAGCATTGAACACACAAAAACGTAATGCTGGTGCTCTCTCATCAGGGCATTACTCGTCCCCGTACTGAGGGAGGCACTGTTGGATTCATTGGCTCATTTGGAAATTTACCTTTAATGAGCCCTCAAAAATCTTTTAGATAAGAGCAATACATATTTTTATGTGTGTGTGTGTGTGTGTGTGTGTGTGTGTGTGCGCGCGCAAAAGTCAAACTGATTCAATGACTGAACACAGCACTTGCATCAGCAGTTCTTGACTTTCTGCCTTAAAGCAGCTTGTTGAAGTGAAACAGGAAAACAGTTCGCTTAAAAAAAAAAAGTCTAAGTTCTTACAACTATTCACTGCAGGATTAAATATTGTTTGAGGCAGAAACCTGGTATGAAAAATAACTGGCAGGGCTTATTTTTGCACACAATGAAGAAGCTGATCCACTAATCCAGTGCCACAGGTGCACAAATACCTGTGAAAGCAGAGTTAATACTGATAAAAGCTCTTGGAAGAAGAAAAAAGGAACAAGGAAAAGTTCCCACACTTTGACTGTTTTGTTTCTCTCTGTGTGTCCTTTCTTTTTTTTTCAATCCTGCCAAAATGTAAAGCAGCGTGCCAGCCATGAATGAAAAATAATGATGGGGGAGGGAAGAAGAATAGACTACAGAAAAACCAACATTGACTCGTGTAACTCACCTGTTGCTGAGGGTTTTTGTTTGGAGTTCATTCAGACGACGGCTGACTAGCCCCTCCTTGAGGCAGCGCCGGTTCCCAGGTAGAGAGAGGAGAGATGGGAGGAGAGTTCCCACCACGCTCCCTAACCGTTCTCACCGTCGTTCATTGGTCGGATGTTGCCTCATAGCTGAAACATGACACTCCTCCAGCAGTGCAGGCAGGTGTATGAGGCCGCGGGGCAGTGGGAACGCGTACCTGAGTGTGGCAGACGTGAGGACAAAGAGGCGTGTGAGGAGGGCGATGAGCAAGTTTCACTCAGCTTTGTCATACCGTAACACTCTCACAGTATCCAACATGTATGCACGTCATTGAGCACCGTGTGTGTGTGTGTGTGTGTGTGTTCAGCTCACTTTTGTGTTGAGCAGCTGCTCCTCCAACCTGAAGACAGGTGTACATAGTCCGAGGATGTTTTGCCAATACATAGTCAAATGAGCCTCCTAAATCAAAAGTCGGTGGTTCCCACACAACATGTCACTGGTTTCAGAGACCTGACCTGGGAAAAAAAACTGTTCCTCTTTTTTTCTGGTTCGGTTGTCCACCTATATTTTATCTACACAGCTCACCAACACCCTCTATCCACGTTCGCGCCACGTTGACTTGATTGAAGGAGGGATGTGTATAACATTTACTGTATTAACACTGTAGATTTAGGGAGGATGCTATGTTCAAATGCTGGGACCTCTAAAATCGATTCAACACAGACAGAATATCTGTTTTGTTTTTGCCTCTGTGTTCCACGCCGCTGCCCATTTGACACGAGTTTACACACTTCCAGTCACAGCCACGGAGGCTAACTAATAGCAGATCAGCAGAGATCGAATCTAGGAGGCACTGGCCTCATTCAGAAAAGATCAATGACAAGTGACAGAGTGGAATGCGGATCAATAAAGGTTGTTTTACAGATCCCAAATAATTTGAAGACTTATGCAAAGATGTCGAGTCAATGCTTCATATTAGACATTTAAACAACTGACAGTTTGAGGGCAAAGACAAACCGGCTCTCTGGAACTCACGGCAGTCTTTTCCCATGCTTTCCTGTCTTTTTAAAATCTTTACATCATGCAAAAATTGTTCAAAATGGCAGTGCGGTTGAAATAAAAATTGTTTTTTCCTCCCTTTAATTCGTCCGCCTTTCAATTTTGGTGAATGCACAACCTCAAACCGCAAATGGTTTCAATTAAATTTAATGATTGGGATCGTTTCGTGCCGCTGACTCATTCAGGTGAACCCTTTCATCCGGCGTATTTCAGTAAGAAACTGTAATATTGACATAAACTGAGGGTACATTTGTTCATATGAACCTTTGGAGAACGTGAGGTCAGTGTAAGGTGGGAGGTTCAACAAGTCAGTCATGCATTATCTCATTTGAGGCTGGAGAACAGGTATGCCGAGATATGAATGAATGTGCTCTGCACCTGGGATCATCATGAACTCTTGGGTTGCTTCCTGAAGTCAGCTCTTATCACAAGATATCACTTCAGCACTGACAGCTGACTTCCTTATGTGGGTTTCGACATGGCATGGTTCTCAGGCAAGGCGTGCCCCCCCCCCCCCCCCCACACACACACACACACAGACGGAGACCTGTTTACTGTTGCGTCAGTCTGACTGACAAGTAGCAATTAAAGCTGAATATTAAATCATTTACTTCCCTCAGTTGAGACAGCGCTCATTTGAACACAATTACACAATTCAGCTTTACAAAGGCCAAATAAAGCTGCGTTACCATTAAATCAGAGTTACACTCGAGTGTGTACGTACACTCCCTCTGAAGTCATTTCCACAGTCAACATGAAACACACACAGCCGTTGATCTTTCATCTTATTCCTTCTCCTGTTTGCAAGTGGGACCGTTTCTCAACTGGCAAAGTAAAGCTATATGTAATTTTCACCTGACTCATCGTGGCCTGACGGGATCTCGACTCAGGATGGATGTCATCGCAGGAAGTGAGCTGTGCAAGAGGTGACTGACACGTCTTTATTGTTTCACAAATCAACATGAAGCCAATAACCTGTGAGCGCTCCATATTTAGTCCTAATTATCTTTTGGTTGGCAATCAACTAAACTGGATTGAAGTCTTCATCTGTTACCGGACACCGTCTGGTTACCCTGCGGTAGTGTAAACACTGTAAATAAATATTGCACTAATGCTGAATTACAGCAGAGCCAGACACACTCTTTATTATTATTAGCTTCCACACTCACACACGCTGCAGTTTACAGCACTTGCTTTATTTAGCTCAGCTATAACGTGAAATGAAAAACAGAGGGGCCATATGGAATCAGTTTTCATAATAATATTGGAAGCTAATACAACAATATATAAAAATACACAACCAGAAACTCCAGACACAGGTCCTCCCTTTGTTTATCTTTCCTTTACCTGAAGGCATTAAGGCAATGCACCTCAGTGTGGGTGTGTGAATGATCAATTAAATCTGTGCGTGTGTGAGTGCGTGAGTGTGTGTCTGTGTGTGGCCTTGTTTTACTAGACTTGGAGTCTGATGTACTTTGCGTAGTTTAAATGGCTGTTGCTGAGGTTTAAGACTTTAGAGTTAAGAATTTGGTTTTGATGGTTCAGGTTTGGGTAGCAGACAAGAGAGGGCATAGAAATGAATGAATGTTAATGACAGGTCCCCACAGAGATAGTAGTACCGCATGTGTGTGTGTGTGTGTGTAGGACGGGTGCTTGTAACTTCTGCCTCTTTCTGTTAATGTGTGTTAGTCTGCAAGCAAGGCAATGAGCCCGGCTGTGTGCCTGATAGCGAGAACCACGTGTGTGCGTTGTGTATGTGTGTGTGTGCATCGTGTGGGTGTGTGTTTGTGAGTGTGTGTGTGTGTGCGCGTGTGTGTGGCTGCTGCTGACGGGAGCTGTCACTATCAGGCCCACACATCTCTGGCACTGTCTGTGTTGACACTCTGCCCGAGGGGGAACGAGTCTGCAGAGGTTGAGGAGAGCAGCGGTTTCCCACGGCTGCTGCTCTCCGCCTCAGCCCTGCCTCTGCATTCCTGGGCTGCCAGCGCTCTGTAAATGTTTGGACAGCCTTGAACAAATAACACACCTTGAAAGGCACAAGCACAAGCCCTCTCTCACTCTCTGCACACCCCTTCTCTTCATCCGCCTTCTTAAGCTCACATCACTAACACCCCCAACCCACCCAAACCACAAACCTACCTCCCTCTCCGCCACCCGCTTGGCTACTGCCACTCTCAAACTTTCCCAGCTTCACTCTCATGCACAAATAAACATCAACCTGTACTGTGTTACTATTGTACACTTGTATATACAAACAGACACACACCTGTGTATATGTAAATACATATGTAAATGCAGAGCTGTTATTTTGTCAAAGCAACTTTAACTTGACATGATTGTGTTCAAGAAATATAAAAAAGAAAGACGATTTGCATGTAGAGGAACAAGACAATCCGGATCTCTTTGTCCATCTGGGTCGGATCTTTTGGGGTTGGCTTAGCAGATACGACGAGAGGTCACCAAACGGAAATCCTGCAGGCTTTAAGCGTAAATTAGCTGAACAGAAGGTACAGTTGCTACTGTCAGTAACGGTGCCCAGATGGTGTCGGGGAAAAAAGCAGATATCTGCCCACAACCACGGAGGTTCTAACCCTTGAAGCGACTTCCAGGCAAACTGTGCAGTCTAATCCGAGACATTAAGCAGTGTTTATGGGTGGGAAGCCTGTGCATTCCAGGATCCCTGTCATTTCTTCTGACCATTCCACACCCAATTATTTACGTCCACTGCCAACTTGGGAAAATAATTGGATGCTTATGTCAGGGGACAGAATGTAATTGGTTGGGGTGGTGTGTATGTAGAGGTTGTCAGTCAGTCAGGAAAATGTTGAGGAAACGATCTTTTCCCAACCAAACTGCAGTTGCTATGCACATATTGGAATGAAAAATGTTTTGCAGGACAAATGTTAGTGTTCTGGTAATGGGGTTGAAAGGTCACGCATTTGAGACTCTTATAAAACACTACAGTCAAAGCTCGGTTTTACAAATTTATACGGTTCTAATGCCATGACAAGAGGTCTTACAATGGAGTTATTTACTAGTTTTAACATGACAACTTCCTTGTCAAAAACTTGAATAAAAGTATTCAGTGACCCTCATCTAATCCCATTGCTACTTCAGCAGGAGAGTCATTCCAAAATGGTGCATTTCCTTATTTGGACGGCTGGTTCAGAAACATGTTTGCACTTTTTGTTGTTGTTGCATCTTTGCATGTTGTTGCATGCAGCGTGATACCACGCAACTTCAGCTGCTTGCCATTTTGAATGACAATGTTATGATCTTCAGTCCCCGTTTACGCCTCGCACCAAAGCCCTGCAACAAAGGGATGACTCTTACAGGCCAACATCAAGTGACAGTTTTGGAATATCGATGCTTGTAATACAATTTTACTGTAATCATGACTATTTAATAATTCTAATTCATAGAATAAAAAGATACACTGCAGTTACTCCTACTGCAGAACAGACAGAATTTATTTCACTTAATCTGATAATGGGCACGCGCATGTCACCTCCTGATCATAGAACAAATTATAATCTGAAAACAAATAATCTCTATCTAATAATGAAAAAATAACAAACTTTGATAACCCTAAACTACACTGGAGATTAAGACTTTCCAGCTACCCAAACATTGTTTTGATGGGCATAAATGTGAGCTCACTGCAGCCTATTGTTAGCCAGGCCTTCCCTCATACAGCATGTGAACAAGCCATTTATTGGGCATCATCTCGATGAGCAATAACTGGGATAACAGGGAGCCTGACCCAGTATGGATTCCTACACAGCCACCCACCCACACGTGCACCATGATGTCTGCCAGCAGCTGGAGTTCCTTGCTCGTAGTAAATCCCCAAACTTCCACTGCGCTCCTTAAACAGCAGCTACTCAAACGCGGCCCTGTTTTCATTGTTGGGACGCCTCGGGGTACATATTTCTGTAATTTGCCTTTTATGCTCAGCAGTTTTGCAGCTGTGATGACATTTGGGTGTCGCCCCCCTGTTTCTCACGGTCTTCTGCCAACGCTGCTCCGGCCGCTGGTCGCCAGCCAAGGCTGAGGTCTCTGTGTCAGCCCTCACTTCTTGTGTACACATGCACACAGAAAGAAGGTGCTTTTGAAAAAATATATTCCTGGCAGTCGAGTGAACCATAGTGGGCTTTTCCAAACTGACTCGAAAAAACACACGCTCGGTGGCTTCAGGGGAAGAGGGAGGACCAGGGCTGTCACAACTGCAGCGCATTGAAATAGTTCAGCACATGCAAAGGCCTTCTTTGTGTTTTGCAGGAGCTTCAGGTCCTACTTTGGGCTCTTACTGACATACAATTCATAGTTATTAAGCCTCCATCTCTGAAAATTCAGCTCCTGTCAGTTTGTAACAAGTTGAAGTATAAAGACTGTGCAGGCAGTTACATTTGCCTTTGTTTGACGTCATTTGCATGTTACTGTATATTTTGCTTACTCTTTTCACTGGTGACACAAATGTTTAACAGTTTCATGACATTCAAATGCAAAGGTGACACACTACGCATTATATACAAGAGCCAGGAGAAACACGATAAGAAAAACAGGGCTGATGAACACACAAGTTTAAGCATTGATGTACATAACAACACAACAACTTAAACTGTGTGGTCTAGATGATCCCTCAAAAAATACTGACCACAACCTTATAACATCACACTGTATGGTTGTGATGTGTGGAGATTATGTGGCAGCGCCGCAGAAACAATGCCAGTGTAAATAAATTATCCTTTTTTCATGCTGGGCACTTTCGTTCCCTGGTTCAACATCATCATGCAACAGTCAATGTTGATAAAAGACAAGAAAGTCAACATGAGGGGAAAAGTTGGGTGGCGTGAGTACCAACACAGGCTGGACCTGCCAGCTCAAAACACAACGTTTGACAACAACAGTATCGTTAACCACAGTTTGTGTTATTACTAATTCCATCTTTGCAGTGTGAGAGGTGAGGTCCATGGAATCGCACGAACTGTCACAACTTTGACTCAAACCATAAGGTTTAGTTTGTATAATGGTCTTGATGGAAAAACAAGATGTGGCACACTTTGCGGCATCTTTGGATGCTGGTTGCATGATGGAATCAGTTTCTCAGACGCTGAATGACCCAATAAAATCAAACTACAGGAAGTCTGAGCTGAGAGCAACAGCCACAGCCGCCTTTCACTGAACATTAGATGTCAGCTGTGTTACTGCGTATAATCAATTTTCTGTCTTGTCTGCTTCTATAAACAGACATTCTGAAATTATTTCCTGGTTGGGAGGGACCAGTAGGGAGGGAGAGAGCAGGTTTCGCTCTCAGGGGGGTGATAATAATGGGTGTTCCCCCCACGCTTGCTCCTGTCTGCTTGTTCTCAGCTGTCCTCCCGGAAATCTTGGTCCAGCTGCTGCACATTACACCAGGAATGTATCCTTGGGTCAGATGCCAGGAGTGTGGTGGCACATTAATACCAGAGTGACCACTGGACCTGGACACTTGTGAGTTATTAACATGGCACACTCGAGTTCCTTCCCATGACCCCCCCCCCCCCCCATTTCCCCCTCCCCTTCACCACCCGCTCTGACAGCAGCTGCCGGACTCTTGGTTTCCCAGACCCGGGGAGTGTGTCAGCATGTGTGTGTGTGTGTGTGTGTGTGTGTGTGTGTGTGTGTGTGTGTGTGTGTGTGTGTGTGTGAGTGTTTGAGGGTGGGGAGTTTATGAGGTTGCTGTATCTGATTAATTGGTTAGATAGGCATACCAGTGGTTCCTGTTTTGTCTGTCGTGCTTTGGGCTGATTCTTAATCTCTTCACACAGTTGGAAGTTGGTGTTTGAGCAAAAACGCAAAAAAAAAAAAAATAGAATATTATCAGCAGTCTGCAGCCATTCAGTCGATCAAGTAGAAATACCCAGATAAATAGTACTCTGGTAAAAGTAAATTTCACCATTTAAAAATGTAGTTAAGTAAAAGTAGACAAGTATTTGATATTACTTAAGAATCAAAAGTACAAGAATACTTTCCAAATGATGTTTGCGTATTCCAGAACTTGGGAGTGTTGCATCCCTAAAGCACTGACCTCTAAAGTTCATATTAAAGGTCTTCCTGTTTGACTTCTCTTATTGTGTCTTCTTGAAACTGATGATTTAAAATGTGAAAGGACACCATCTTCATCAGGTTGTACGTGTTTGCTATGCTTCTTTTCAAAGCAAACTAATGAGTTCAGATAAACGCAGTGGAGTTGAAAAAGACCAGAATTGAGACAAGTACGGAATATTGTTCTACCGCCAGGTATAACTAAAGTAACCTACCCTAAGCTAACTTACTTTCCACCTGACAGACAGGTGTTCCACTGGTATGATTCATGTCATCATTTCAGTCATGAGAAATTCAAGACAGTGGTTTTGGGGAGGGGGAAAACCATTTGATTGACTGGATGTGGTGAATGAAACTAGGGCAACTGCGTGTTCTCTGGAACATCAAAAGAAACAGAAATCGTCGTAAATAATAACTCTCATTTTTATTCTCTGTATGAAGTCTTGGGTGAATGTAAATCCAGGTGCTAAGGTCCATGAATCTTCTCTGAACACCCAAACATGAAACATGAATGTGATTGGCGGGATGTAAGGACTTCGCTCATGTAGCTGTGCGTTAACTGGAGAGTGTGTTACAAGGCCCTAAAGCTTGTGGTTGGCAGCTTTTCTTCACATAATCTCTCCACATACTCAGGCAGCGAGCACCTGGGTGGATCATTTTGGCCCTAATGATATGGCCTGACAACAAAACAACGCAAAAAAGGTACTTGAGTAAGTTTTATGAGCCTGCACCTAATTGCAACAGAGGACAAAAAAATCAAACCACCCCACACTTAATTGGCTTCTTTTCTTCCTTGGTCTTATACATGGCCATTCAATCATGAGATGGAGGCAAACAAAACCCTTGCTCTCTCCTTGACCCAAACACTCCTCTAATTGCCACAGCACAGCCAGCGAGCCGGTGGACGATCCTATAGTAAAGCATCCCAGAGCTGTTCTATAAGGTGAACGTACAACGGTTCATCAGGGGAAATTGTTTCAGGACTACAAGAATGCCCTCACAGTCTCAAGCAGGCCTTTGCTAAATCGTTTTTATCCTCTTAGATGTCATGTTGTTTGTGTTTTTTGACCAAGTACAAAAACTTCATAGAAAATTTCCACATCTACAAATGTCCCTGGTGCACCAGCATGTCGTGGTCTCGCCCTCGTTTGTCCTCTGGTTTCTCTGGAGGTGTGTGGTTCATCTGTAGAATGCAGTTAAGAGCAACTCTAGCTTCTTGAGTGTGTTGTCGAGGTCATGACCCAGCACATTCACATATGTGGCGGCTGCATGCCGCAGCAGAGCCCCGCCAGCAAGACAACCAATGCAGCATGTGCAGACAGACGCAGGCTGAGAGGCTTCCTGACAACCATGCACCAGGCAGCAGACTTCTATGAGGAGCTACAAGCAAATGCATCCTGACAGTTGTCAACAACTTTGTAAAAGTTGAACCGGATGAAGAACAGCCAAGCAAAGAAAATGAGAAAACG
This sequence comes from Aulostomus chinensis, assembly GCF_037954235.1. Lineage (NCBI taxonomy): Eukaryota > Metazoa > Chordata > Actinopteri > Syngnathiformes > Aulostomidae > Aulostomus > Aulostomus chinensis. The sequence goes on along the minus strand of NC_141328.1, from coordinate 25,714,312 downwards.
GAAAATAGAACGTGTGAATTCCTGTTGCAAGACATGCAGCTCTCAATCACCCTTTGAGCTTTAAAGAATTCAATTCACAGTGAGACAAGTGGAAGAGCTGTTAGCGCTTGTGTGCATGTGTGTGTGTGTGTGTGTGTCACATTGAGGCCACCGTGTGGGACCCTCTTTTCACTCTCTTCCCTTCGCACGGCTGCCTCTAATCTCTGACCCCCATCAATAAGATGCATTCAGAGTCCATCAAACAGATGAGCTGCTGCACAGGCAGCCACACACCGCTGGGGGGAGAACCATGGGAAACACTCTCTTAATTGTCCCCCAAACCTTTTTAAAGAATATTAAGCTGCATTAGCTGACCATGAGCCTTTCTTTGGGGGGCTCTCTTCTAGAGAGGGCTACAGCAGCCCACTCACCCAACAAGCCATTAAACGTGACAGGTCTTTGTGAAGAACAGAGACACAGGCTCCCAGGAAAGTGCTGCTAGCAAACCTTTGCTGAAGAAAAGGGAGGCTAGCAGGTTAGCTAGCCATGCGTCTGGTTTGTATCAAGCACTCAGTCCTGCCTGACTCGCTCCAGCAGACTCAGACTATTAGAGGTTATTAAGCATCCCAATGGAGTCAGCCTGCAGTGTTAGCCATAACTCTGGACAGACACAATACAGGAAGATCATTAGAGGTAAACTGATCCAGCAGCAGTGATGTCATCGGTGGGACTCCCCTCGCAGCGCAACAAGAAAAACACCTCGACCTGATTTAGTGTAGTGAAATTTTAGATCCACTGAAATACGTACAAATACAAAAAGATTATTGTCTTTTTTCCCTCCTCATGAATCACAGCTTGCATACATTTTTGATCTGCGATTATTTTTTTTTTACTGCTATACTGACGAGGGAGAATGGAATTCAATCTCTGGTGCTCGCAGAGTTTAAAAGTAACCCGGAGAGACCATACCAAGGTGACATGATGTCACCAAATCTATTCGAAAAATTAAATTATTTTTTTCCCTTCAGCTTAATTTCTATCTTCCTGCCAACTGAATCAAAATCCATATACACATTTTTTGACTCATCCTGCAAAAAGATGAATAGACAAACCAACACAGGGATCCACAACCATCGACTGGAGATGAGACGAGACAATCCGCTGAATTGAAGCACATTACTTGGCAGGGATAAAGAAAAGCGCTACAGCTGCAAAATGTCTCTTTACAAATCTCAACCTCTTAAATGAAAGCAAAGCAATGTATGCCTGGATGAAGACGTCTTCACAAGCATGAGAAGATAATTGGAGCGTATTAATAACCTGCACCGAAAAATGATGGAAAACGATGTGCAAACACAATCTTTTTGTAGACGATGTTATGTCAACAGTGACTGAATGACGCCTTGCGTGGTTGTGGGGAGATTTTGATCACATGCCAACACAGTAATATTGTGTGTTTACATTACATTCAGAGGGGTTGCTAACCTGGAGTAAGAGCATTTTACTGTTTGAATGTAAATTGAATTTACAGTATATGCACACGGAAGCCGTACATGAACTTGTGGCTTTGGTAAAATTCCAAATCTGAAGACTGCAGTCGCAGTAAAATATTTGCAAATAGAGATCAAGAGGTGTTTCTTGATTCGCGTTGTGTATTTTAGTGAAGACCCGGTTGTCGCGGGGTTTTAGCTACATCATGAGAACAGGAGCTCAATGGGAGGGAGCCATGTCTTCAGGTCGGTGTTAAGCTGCTGCTCCAGCCTGAACTCGCCTCAGAGCCCTGGGGGATTTAGGGGGAATGGTTGAGTGTTCGTGAGGGTTTTTCTCAAATTTGACAGGTCAGCGTTTGAATGTGGTAACAGACCAAGATGGATAAAACTTTTCAAATTCCAAAGCTAAAACAGAAAAAGGAAGAGAAGGGGGAAAAAAATGAACTAAAACTGAAAAATTCGAAATGACTATCTAGATAAACACATTTTCCTGAAAAAATCCCTTTCTTTCACAGGCTGTGAGCTCGTCTGTCCTCCTCACCGCCTCACCTTAAACACTAGTGACTTAAACACATTTACTCTCCACCAGATGTAGCGCTGACTCTCCCTTTACAAAAGGGAAATCTCAATTTCTTACTTCGTTTCACTCAGCCTGTGTCTTCTGTTGACCTTGTGACATCATTACTCAAAAACATCAGTAAATGCGGTCCCCTTAAAACGGCATATGTTACCCAGAATGGGCCCTCCATTAATCAAAAGTAGTTAGGCGCTAAATAGGCAGATCCTGGATGAGGAAGCAGGACTCCTCCCCTTCACCCAAACAACCAACGCCGTTCATACCAGCCCACAGGAAGGGGATTCATCACCTTGTCATCTTTAGATAATGCAAAGCTATGAGGCAGAATTTCAGTGTGGGCTGGTGGGATTGGGATGAATGCATGTGTTTGTGCATGTGTGTGTCAGAGATGCAAAGGGAGTGATGGTCAAGAAGAGGCGGGGCCTTCTTGTTGGCGACACAAAGCCGTCGCTGTGCAATCAGCTCGGTGTAAAATCGCTGCTCTGTGGCTCTCACAAAGGATCACAAAGGCAGGGGGCTGGTGGCTGGGGTGGGACGGCGGCGACACAGCTGTGAGCAGAGCCTACACATCCCGACTCAATATGGGCCCTCCTCACATCTGTAGCAGCTTGGCCCCTGCTTCCGCCAGGTCCCCAGACAATGGAGGCTCTCGGCAGTCCTCTTTGTTGCGAACTTTTTCAGAGTTCCTTTTTAGCCGAAATCTTAAATATTTCATTAGGCCTCCTTCGCCCCGCTCTCTTTCTTTCACGACCATTTTGAAGAGCCTTGCCGAGACCTCTACTCTTCACCCCTCCTTCACTTTAGGAACGCCCCCGGTGACAATAACAAGTTTCTGTTGAGAACCTGATGTCATTCAAAAACAGGCGGTGATTTAAAGTTAACACAAGGAAATTAACATGTTTTATTACATCTCTTGCAATACGTGGCTGTTCACTCATGATGTAAGTCCATGTTTGAACTTCATTTTGATGAAGATTAGATAGAAATCATTTCTGTCAGCAAGCTGCCTATTGACCTCCTGGTGCTTCTAAGTCTCCGATCCTCTATCACGTCAACCTGAGTAACTGAAGCTGCTGAATTGTTCTTTTACTCATGATTCACGTCTGACAGGCAACAAACATCAAACCGCCCAGCTGGCAGGGAACGCCACCATGTTTGGTTAGCAACAATTTGGCATGACACAGAAGAAACGAATTGGGCTTCTGTGACATCCTGCCTTGTTTCTATTACTGTGAACGAGTGTTAATCATTGTGGGCGGGGCTAAGGATGCAGCAACAGTCCCATGGCAAAATAACTTTTTGTGTGTGTGTGTGTGTGTGTGGGGGGGGGGGGGGGGGGTCACATTCTATGCAGGAAACCTATTTAATTATTCATACTTTTTTCTTACAATTACTCAACAAAATAATGCAACAGCGCTTATTACATGGTCAAATGAACCAGACTACTGACTGGTCAAAGAAAATGTTTCTAAGTATATATATATATATATATATATATATATATATATATATATATATATATATATATATGCTGCCAAACCTTTTAAAATTGGAGGTGGAAAAAGGAGGCTGTTATATTCTAAAAAGTACTTTGTTGCACTTGATAATAAATGTTGAATCGTACACATTTATTGAAATTCAAATATATTCATGACATACGGCCATATTAGCAACACTTGAGTGTCATTATGAAGTGTGGCTGGGAGGGTGGGAGGGGACCAAACCCTCCCATCTAAATATTAAACTCTTGTTAATACATTTTTTTCATAGTAAGCACTGGAGGACTGAGAAGTGTTTGTCTTTATGCTAAACCTGGGCTGATTGGACTTGATGACAAAGACAAGCTTTTGTTAAAAAAAAAAAAGGTGGGGGGAGAAGGGGGGGGGGGGTTGATTTATCCAACACTTTAAGAGCCCCTAATGAATAATTCAGTGTTATCATTCAACTTGATGCTCGATTATTACGTTTTTCTTCTTTCTTCACACGTGAGGGACCACGGCCGACGGGGGGTATCATGCAGGGGTACCTAGGGGGAAGTAATGCGCACACAAGGACAAAACAAGAGAGACTGCAGTGCAGTCACTCCACTGTCAGCTTGATAAATATAATGTGTCACCAATTAAAAACTCATTGCCATTCTTTAATTCAGCCGAGGCCTTGTTAACCGCTGCCTGGCAGGGAGGCTGCCAGAGGAGCCACGGCCTCTGAGACCAACACCACTATAATGGAGGCCCCTGCTTTCCCATCCTTTTTAAACCACAGCCCGTCCCTTTGGCATGTAAATAAGACATTCATCGGGCAGCACTTTTCCGATAGAAAAAAAATGACCATCGATGCCTTTGATTTTCATCTTTTTTTTCCTCAGGAAAACAAAGAATTCTATAGTTTCAGATTTTTATTCAAAAAACCTCTTTTTGGGCCTTTCTTCAGCAGCATTGTCATGGTAATTGTGTTGACTCAACTTTGTGCAATGTGGCTATACAACGCATATGAACCCTAGCAGGAGTCCATTACAGAAATACCATTTAGCAAGCTGTTTCTGTGAGAAAGTCAAATGTTTGAGGGGCTTTTTTGTGCTGGTTGGGGGCGAGGGTCCCGCAGGAGCAGCAGGGGTCCTTTGGGAACCTCAGTGAAACTAAAGGACTTTTGCGTCCATGATGCTTCGCAGCTGAAGTCAAAAGTGCTGAAAATGAAAAGCAGGTTTTCTCGAACAATGTGGAACTTCGTGTCAACTGTGACTGCTGTGCTATTTAGCAGCTTTCTTCTCAGATGCTGATGGATAAGTACATGTCACTGAGCGGAACAGATCCACACCACATCTTCTCATAAAACAAGGTATCAAAGGAAGATGATCCAAATATAAAGAAAGGAATCCAAATTAAATGAATCAGTATTGCTCTTAACTACCTCCCAGGCCTCATAAAACAAGGTTTGCCTGATCTGATGTCCTAGTACGCAAGAAAATGTCCTCTGACAAACTTTTTAAATGGCTATAATTCAGAAGTATAATTGCTCTCTGATCTTACTCTCTCTTGGTGAGGGTTTGGTTCGGTTAAACCGCTAAAACAACTTGGTTTGGATTTGGAAAAAATGCTTAAGTTAAAATGACTACTTTCAAAGGTCAGGGAGGGTTTTCATCATCACGGTTAAAGTAACAAGCGTTGACGTTAGTGAACCTGTCAGAGAAAACAAACAGAAGAACAACAAGCAGATTTTTTCCTTGAATTTGCCAATGCCCCCCCCCCCCCCCCCCCCAAGGGCCACTATGATTTAGAGGGTCTTGAAACATGTGACAGAACAAATTTGTGAGTTGAGCTTTGAGGGACTAAAAAGCTTCGAGCTGTTGTGTCATGTTCTCTCACACGTCCTCCATGCGAGACATTGTCCCCGTAGTGGGAAAGAATCCAGATTTTGAAACATTTAGAAGCAATGAATTGCAGGAATTCAGAGGTCATGCCCGGTCCCTCTGTGTCCCTCATCAAGCCTATTTGGAGGGTAATGTTGGAATTTAAAATATTCCATTTGACACTAAATGAGAGCGGTTATCCTGGAGACATTAAAGGCCAGAATAGAATGAAGTATAAAGTTCAGAATGAGTGCAGGTTTCCCTCTTCACCACCACCCCCCTGCATCCCACCAGCTTCTCTCCTCCTCCTCCTCCTCCTCCTCCTCTCTGCCCGCTCATTATCCCTGTCACACAGCACCAGGGCCCACTTGGCACAGGCTTGCGGACTTAATTGAATTAGACATACCCGCTTGTTTAGGCATTGTGCGGTGGCATGAGAATCGCACAGCCATCTCCATGAAGACAGAGGAAAAGAGAGGCATCGGCAGCACTTGTCGGTAGATCTGAGAGTGGGAGAATCTCGGGGATGGAAGGGACCCCGTGAATCGAAGGACCACCAGTCTCTCATTGTGCCCAATACAGGCTCAGTGCCAAGTGCAGAGTGGGACCCGTCCAGGGGTAGCCCCTTCGCTTACCACCTGGGTTGGGATGATATTCTGCATCCAGACTCAAAAACCCTCTTAAAGCACAGTTGCTATACATTTTAGGGGACACTTGCTGGTGGTTAACCAGTTAACCAGTTAACCAGTTGTCGATTATGGAGGTTGAAGTTTGCAGTGGTAGGGAACTGGGCCGCTTTGTATTGAGAAGTGTGTGTACATTCTGCTGGTGCAGTACACAAGACCTCGCTCCGTTAGGAAGAGTAAAGCTGAAGATCATGTCTGTCAGCGTAAGACACTTCAAAATGAACGCGTCCCATTTGAAGTCCTGCACCTCAATGGTAAGGACTTAAAAACGGATCTTAAACTGTGATTTGTGTCACGAGATAACTTTTGTTGATATGTCGTTACACAGTTGTTTTTATAAATATCTGCGTTAACTAATTTTTGAAGAAATTAATGATTAAAAAAAAAAAAAGATCACATCACAACATTTCACAAGTTGTGTTTCAAGTGAATTTCAAAAACAATGTTTCCCAAACCGAACGCAAATTAGCCACGTGACCATCAATTGGTTTTGATTAAATAAACCAGGCTGTGCAGCGCGTGTTTTGTCAGACGACGGTGATACAGCCAGAAGAATCCGAGGTCACGAACGGGACCCGGCTGTGACGGCCTTCGCACGGGCGAGACCATGGATTATACATTCCTGTTATTGCTTTTGTGTTGTTTTGTGAATATTGGAAAGATTCTGGCAGCAGACACAGCAGGTCCATCCAGCGAGTTCAAGTTCTGCTGCTTCAAATTCCCAAAAGAGGACACATTTTCCACGCTTAGCCTATCTTTGGCGAGACAAAAAGGCAAAAACCACCTCAAGCAAGAGGAATGTAAGATTTTGCTGTTTCCTTAATTGTCCAATGCATAATCTCAAATGCACATCAGCATAGTGGAGGGAAACATGACCAGCGTGTCTGCAGCGTGTTCTTCTGTTGCAGTGTTTTATATCAGCAGCTGCTCTGGTGCTCATCTTCTGTCAGCGCGCTCTGTGCCAGCTTAACCCTCTGACTTCCACCGCTTCCAGCCATCGTCTCAGAGCTGACTTTAAAGTCAAGAGTCAGTCATTAGAGATTTTTTTTCTCGCTTTTTTGATTCCAAATGGAGAGAAACCTCCTCTAATGTGATTGCCCTCTTCCATTTATCCCAACAGGCTCTAAATGGAGGTGCTACAAGGGGATGCCTAGGCGCTGTCACTACATAACGTCACCTCCCTAACCCTGGGGGTCAGGGCCAGATTGACACCATAACCCACAGCCCTGATCCTCCTTCAGCCTCTTTAGAGGTGCACCCGGCCGTCAGTAATACGGCCCGCACTTTATTCATTTGGAGCTCAGCCAAGCTGAAAAGATAAGCTCTGAATAATTGGAGCTCACAGACCACGGAGAACCTGACGGGATCTTCCAGTCTTTAACTTTTTCCCTCTCTCCTCCTCCTCCTCCCTCCTCCTCTCTTTACACCTCTTCTATGTGGAGGACACCCCTTGTTAGAGCCAGGCAGCCAGATGGGCGAGAGAAGAGTGGGATGATCTGCGGGGCTTTAGAGTGAGAGAGGGGTGACACTGGCTGGAGGGACCTGTCACTCACATGCAGGGTGGTGAATGTGGAGCTGAATGAATCCTCCACAGCCACCAGTGGACAAGACGCAGCTCTGTGCGGACACCAGACAGTGGACCTTCCTGCCTCCTTTTCATTCTGTTGTCATTTAGCAGAATTCACCAGCAGTTTTAATCCTTTTCATGTGAAGTGACAGTGATTCTTTCTCAGATTTATCACTTTAATGGTGATACTAATAATAAAAAGAAAAATCAAAGAAACGTAGAACATAGAGGGAGTATTTTCAGAAAAACTGTTGAACTACTGTCTGATTAATAGTCCCAAGACACAAGAGGCAATGCATTAATAGAGCTGTCAGATCCCTCTGGGAGGTGGGAAACTGGAAACAGTAATATATGAACATGAGCTGCAACTGTGGCTGCGGCGGTTAATCATCCCTCTGTCAAATTAGCATTCCCCTGCCCTGCATGGACGACAGCGCCGCGGAGAGACGGGGCATCGTTAACTGCACCGAGCAACAAAGAGCGAGCAATGGGGAGGCTGCTGCTCTACTGGTAATGTCAGGGCCCAGGTCAGCTTGGTCCAGAGCCAGTGGAAGCCCACGCTGCGCTCTGCCTGTACTGTGTTGTCATAACAGAGCGCTTTTACTGTATGAGGCCATAGGAAGGACAAGAATGCCTGCACAACAGGACCACACACACACACACACACACACTCATTAACACCAGTTGTGGGCTGCTTCTCTGTTCTGAGTCACTGTTTCATATGTTCTGACCCATTTGGAGTCGCAGCAAGAGGTGCGACGTAGGTTGCAGGAAATGCCAGAGGACCATAAGGCAATCTGCAGTTTACACATTTACTTGCTTGGATTAGTGGGTTTATCGACCCACAACTGACATCAATCCATTGTCTTCCGCTTATACCTGTTAAGGGTCGTGGGGGGTGGAGCCTATCCCAGCGGCAACGGGCGAGAGGCAGGGTTCACCCTGGACAGGTCACCAGTCCATCGCAGGGCCAACATACAGAGACAAACAACCATTCACACTCACAGCCACACCTACGGTCAATTTAGAGTATCAATCAGCCTCGTCCCCTCTTGATGTCTTTGGACGGTGGGAAGAAGCCGGAGTACCCAGAGAGAACCCACGCAGGCACAGGGAGAACATGCAGACTCCACACAGAAAGATCCTGTGACCGAGCCGGGACTCGAACCTGGAACCTTCTTGCTGTGAGGCCACAGTGCTGACCACTGCACCACCGTGCAGCATCACAACGGATGTATCTTGCTATAAACCGAGAAATCTTATGATGTATTTTTTAAACTCAAACATCAATTTCATATCCAAAAAAAAATTCCCAATTGCACATAATCACTGTTGTCCCTCTGTAAAAGTTAAAATGATTTTTCTGTCCTTGTCTCCGGCTGTATGTGTCAAACAGATTTACTGCGTACCGCAAGGGAACCCGCCCCTCCTAATGACTGCCACCATAAAAAATAAGTAGTTTAAAGGTGTGCGTTGGCTTGTGTACCATCCAGCGGGCTTCCTCTGTACTTGGACAGAAGCAGGGCGGCGCAATTATCCTCATCACTACAATAACATCAGATTCCGCTCGTGACCTGAAACTGAACCACATGGCATTAAAAGGCCTGAACAAACCCTCTGCCATCAAGTCAAGAATAATATTTTCTCTGCACAGTCACACAGGCACATTGCTTCCTGCCGCAGAGGCAGAGTCACCCAACAGTTCCTTGTTTTCCATCAACTTTCTTTCCTGTGTTAAAAGGCATTTTCAAAGCAAAAAAAGGAAAGGAAAACATCTCATTAAGCGCTCAACAAACTGTTTGCACTATTTGAACCAGAAACAGGCAGAGAACATTGTTGTAACTTGAACAAAACATTAGATTACTTGGAATATTAGGAGCAGCTTTCTAAGCACGTGACACAATGTAGGACAGTCACTGACGGGGTTGATTACTAAATAGTTAATTTATTTAGAATTAAAACAATAATAATCCTGCTTTACTGGGTATAATGTTTCATATCCACAGTGAATTTCCTCCAACATTTTACAAGCATTAATAGAGCTTAAAATAATGTTGAATATTCAAAGAGCCTTTTATCTACTTTACCCATCTGAGGTTGAGTGTGTAATAAACAATCCACATGCTGCTGAAGTGGCTCGATATTATAAATCAATGACGGTTTGTAAGTCTCTTCATGTAAACAAAGGCCAAACGAATAAAAACCCATTAAAATGACATGTGAATTGGCAAACAAACTGTTTAATTTGTGTCGGCTGTGTGAAGGGGGCTTTCCGTCCGTGGGCCCGGGGGCAGCCCAAATTTACATCTGATTGGAGTTTAATGGTCCATGGCTGCTTTTACTGCATGGTCACTATGGCAACCAAGCTTTTCTCAAGATTTCCAGCAGACCAAAATGTCCTTTTTTTTTTTTTGTCCATTTGAAATGTGTCATGCGAGCCAAATGGGGCTTGGGCTTGTATGTATCAATTTGTTTCTGTTGCGGGGCCCACACTAGCCCCGCAATGAATATATGGGCCATTGAATCCGGGCACACAATGGCCACAGCTGATGCGGTTGCCACAGAGACACGCCCACACAAAGGCACGGAATGATGACATATGGTCCAAACCTGCCCAGTCGCTGGACCCCCAATAGGCTGACTGCATTGATGGACAAAACCCCGCGTTAGTCATTTATCTGTGCCTACTCATTTCATGGTAAGATAAACTTTTTATAAAGTTTCCACAGCCCCAGCACAAGGAGTAAACGGCTGGTGAAAAAGCTGCCATGTAAAGTGGGGGGAATTCATCATTAAGTGATTAACAAAGGCTCCCTTTCCACCTGCTTCTACATTAATACGCACATTAAAGGCCTCGCTTTTTGTTTACCATGAAAGTAGAAGAGATTGAGGCAAAAAGGATTGACTTAAAGAGGTAACACAATGAACCACGGAACTTTATTTTTCAGAGGCTGTCGATTTTACTTGTCAGAGCTACTTTAAGTGAGGGTTTTGGGTTTTTTTTTTCAGGTAAACTGAATGAATGCCGTATTAAAAATTTACAATTTAAAATCATAGTTAGGTGGTGCAAGTTGGGCGCACAAAGTGCAGGATGCAACCCGACTGTGCTGATTGGAAGCCATCAAAGCGTCAGGAAAGTGAAAGCAAACTCATGCAAAGTACCAAAATAATTATACTGTTAAGATTTTCAGTCAATATTTTTGCAGTTCTGTAGATGTGGGGTGCGTTTAGATAAATCGGCCACATTACTTTATTCAAAACCTTTACCTTTGTTTCATTTTCTATTTCAAATTACGAGTGAATTTTAATATAATTTGCAAATTTAAGTATTCCTGGTATACAGTGCTGCCATTCTATAGTAGCTGTACCTGTTGATTAAATATTGTTTTTATTTTAAAATATTGAAGTTATAGCCAATATAGCAACAACGAACAAACAAAAAAAGCCAGAAGTTGGTGTAACGCTGAAGTTCAACGCAATTACTATTAACAAACAGCTACAACTGGCGTCAGGTGACACACAAATCATTCTCATTTGTATGGAATAATATTTTGTGTCAGTATTTCCTGGGTGTGTGTGCTGTTTTAGTCGCTGTATGAGATCTTAATGATGAAGTAAAAAGGGCCTTGTGATTCTGTGATAAATGATGCCGGCAATCAAAACAAGGACGCGGACACAGAGCTGAAATAGTTTCAGGGGAACTCCCTCAGACGAGGACTGGCATTTGCGTAGAGGGGCTTAATTCCATTAGGAAAGATAAGCAGTGTGTGAACAAGACATTCAAGAGTTGACCTCCCTTATTACTCACTACTGAGCTATGCGATGATGTCACCGCAGGCTTTGTATGGTGGGATGGCTCTTATGGCCCATATGCTCCTCTTTTAACCGCGCACAGAAACACTGAAGCAGTTCCTCTTTATGAATGAATAAAGTCACCTGATAACTTTCTCTGACTCTGCTCTGCAGTTTCATTTCTGTTTATGGTATTAATCATCAGGTTGCCTTAGCTCTGCGGACCACAGCTGGGGAAATATAGTTGACATTTTACTGACTCTCCATTAATCGATGGTGTTACCCCCCCCCCCCCAAAAAAAACAGAAAATGACAGAAACAATAACAAGTTGCAGCTCTAAACAGTTCTGTGTGTTCACGTCTCATATCTACTGAGAGGAAAATATTCTTTTCGTTGGACATCAATCTAGAACAGAAATCCTTGTGGAGGATGTAACAAAATTTTCTGACAGCGGAATGAGAGAATATTAATAAATCGAAAAAAAACTCGCTATAATATGAGAGTGAAACCCTCGTTTAGCTTTTTACCCCCAAAATATCATTGTCATGAAAAAAAAACAGTTGCTCCTTAGCTTAAATCAGACAGCAATTACAATTGATAAATAATAAAAAAAAAAAGACAAAAGATGGCTTGGAGACAAGGTTGCACAAGCAGACATGTCAGAACACAAAACATGTGGTAGTGTTAGCATGTCCTCAGTTATCCAAGTCAAAGTTTATCCAGAAAGTTTGACTCACGAGTAACTGGGCTTGGACGCTTTGGCTCTTCCGTGGATCTCAGAACTTGTTTGCCAGCTCTTGATTCACCTCTCACACACTCATACATCCACTGTTTCCTACAACCAAATGCGTACTCTGTGAAAGACGGGTCACGCCACAGTGTCACTTCATGTCAGCTGATGTCAACCGAGGTGACGGGATGTGAGTGAGACCAGGAAGGAGGTGACAGGTCCTGCTGGATGTGACCTGTCTATTGCCTGATTTTCACCCCAGCCATCCGCCTAGCTGTCCCCTGCATGGACGCCTCCATTGATGGCTGTCAAAGAGAAAGACCTGGAAGAGAACATTACTCTGAGAGGTCACAGACCCCCAGGTGACCCGGGGAAGCCCCTTCGCAACACTTGAGCGAACAAGCAGTGTCCAGACCAGACCTGTTTTAAACTGGCCCTCTGCAGTCCAATCTGGAGCTGTCAAACCGGAAACTGGGTGCAAATCCACCGTGAAATTTCAGAAGAGTGTCCGTCTCAATCAAGCAGAGTATAACAGCAAGCTATTGTTTTAACAAAGCATTCCCCTTGATGATACAGCTCTCTCCACACACACACACACACACACACACACACACACACATCACATCCTCTCTGTGCTCGTATGAGCAGACCCACAGATTCCCACACATGTGCACGACTGCACACACCCGGAGCCCCACACTGCTCAGCATTATGCAGAGCTCCCTTGAATTCACACAGAGATCTAAAAATACCCGCGAGGGAGGAAATCCCCACGTTGCAATGGTCCTGCACTACAAAGACACTCGAACAATACGCCTCTCCCAACTCGGAATCATCCCAGACAATATAGGAAGACTGAGGCATCAGAGAGTTGTTTTTCCCGGACAGACTGTTGTGTCTAGGAGTGAAAACCACTAACCACTGCCACTGACTCATGGCAACAGGCCACGTATGAAAGAATAGGCTGCACCATGGGATAAACACACACACACACACACACACGTAAGCCAACCAGCTTCCACCATGGTGCAGAACTTCAACAAGCCAAAAAAGACACCCTGAGAGGTTCCAAACTAACGTCTTCTCCAGCTGCTTTTTCATCTTCAGACATCAGCTCACGAAGCTCGGTGGGAGGTTCAGGCAGTGTTTCCAGTGAGGTGCATCAACTAATGTCCGTTTGCAAAAGTAAACGAAGACATGTAGGCTGGAGTAATTAGGGGATCAGTATCTTGCTCAAGGATACTTTGACATGGTCACCGGGGGAAGTGAGGATCAAACTAGTGACCATTCGGTTGCTAGACGGCCGCTGTACCTCCGAGCCATGCCGCCCCCTCCTGCAAGTGGAGCGTGTCATATTAAGAAAGCCTTTCCTACACCTCTCACGTTTCCTCGTAAATTTTCTGCTTTTCAATAGCTGACATGTACTTGCTCCGTAATGAAAGTCACATGACGGTACTGACAAAGTTTTTGTCCTGTGATTCTACAAGGATTATTGGTGCGGAGCAAACGTCAGTGGGTGGAGGCTGAAGAGCTTCATCAGTGCGCGGCCACTGCAGGGCTCAGGTCACATTCTCCGAGATCCTTCATTTAGACAATGGGCTTTAATGACTCGCAAGACTTTTGGTTGCTGACAGCTTAATGAGCATAGACATTGTCTGAGCCAGAGCATGAAGGTAATAGTACCAGCCATTAATTTGCACTTAGCTTTGTTGAGGGAAGTTTGGGTGTTGTTGGCTTGTTCATGAAAAAAAAACAACACTTTAAAAAAAAAAAAAAAAAGCTAAATATCTCATTGATTCCATGCTTGTATCCATCCATTTTCTACTGTTTATCCTGTTAAGGGTTGTGGGGACTGGAGCCTATCCCAGCTGCCCTAAGGTGAGAGGCAGGGTTCCCCCTGGACGGGTCACCAGTCCATCGCAGGGCCAACACATAGAGACAGACAACCATTGGCTCTCCCAGCCACACCTACGGTCAATTTAGAGTCTGGATTAACCTGGTCCCTCTTGATGTCTTTGGACTGTGGAGGAAGCTGGAGTACCGGAGAGAACCCACATGAACAGGGAGAACATGCAGACTCCCCACAGAAAGACCCCGTGCTCCAGCTGGGGCTCGAACCCGGAACCTTCTTGCTGTGAGGGTACAGTGCTGACCACTGCACCACCGTGCTGCCCTGAATGCTTGTAGTTCATACATTTTCAAGCATATGTACAGTAGTTTTTTAATAAATATAATTTATGTTGTGTGTATATAAAATGCTAATTTTTTAATTGAAATAAATGGCTACTCAAGTAAGCTTTTTCTACTGGACAAAAGTGACATTTCTGTCCTAATAAAGATTATTCAGCCCCTATTTCCCAATAATAGAGAAACATATTTCATTCTGTACTCTGCAGTAATCTTCAGTGTCAGGTGGGTTCTCCCATTTAGTTTCACTTTTCCCACTTGGAGAGTAAAATGTTTGACAAAATGAGCATCAAATAAGGCGCTACCTTCCACTTGATTGACAGCTTAACAAAAGCAATGGGGCAGAGTGATTTGTCAATGAGTAAAAATCAACACAAAGAGCTATTGATTGGCAGGAGAGAAAGGGTCGGAGGACAATGACTGAGGCTGTGGGATCTCACCCAAGTGATCAATACTGGAGTTCTGGATGAGGGAGCCATCCTGCTCTGTGTTTATACAGTCAGACAGAGCAAAGATCAGCTATTGTACAGCCGCGATGCTGCTGTCAGTCAGCGCAGGGCAACCCAGCAGGAGGTGGTTGGCCGTCCTACACACACACACACACACACACACACACACACACACACACACGCACAAATGAACAGACGTTAACTCATATCAGGATCATGGTTCCCAGCCGGACTTACCCTCTGCTGCAGCCACAGGTGTCGATGACGCAGACAATGATTCATCCTTCCGCCACGACAACTCTGTGGTTAGATCAGTAACTTCAAATCTCATTTGAAGAACTTTACTCAAAACATTCAAAAGCGAACAAAATTTCCTCAGTTGTTGGATAATGAATGAAGCTGAAGACTCATGTGACCTGATTTTGTGTTCGATTTGTGCTGTGGCGCAGATGTGTTTGCTTTACGTGCTCAAATCAGAAGATAAATCCCCAAAAGTTCAACACTCTCATCACTTTACAAATTGTTCTCCAAAAGGAGCAATACTGGACAGACTTAATTCTCTAGAGGTAGTGGACAATAGTAGTGGGGAAAATTACTGATCCGGTGTACCATATATCAATACTCCTTCCAATGGTTAAAACCTCATTTCCTGTTGCCCTTTTTTGTCTTTACAGCAAGTTAAGACCCTGATCTTTGATGTACATTGTTCAGTATCAGTTGTCAAGTTTTGGTGAAACTGTCAGTGCAGTGAAGAAATATATAATTTACACTTTACTGTTGGAACTTTTCATTCTCCTGCCACACAGATGTCATGACTTAGCGTGTGCTGATTACCAGACAATCACTGTGTTGATAGCAACATAACGTTACTTACTCTCGTGAAATGTGTGGAAAAAGATCTGAAATTGGAAGCCTTGTGACAGAAATTTACGCCAAGTTTTTGAGGACCAAATTTGGATCTGGTCGACCCACAATGAGGAGAACATTAAAGTTCAAAAAACCTGTAATTTCCTGGTTCCATTAGGCGGTGCTATGACCAAACTGCCCTAACGTGCGATGGATTGGTGGACGTGCAAAGAAAAGCTAAGAACGGGTCTTCATGTCTTCCTTGTGAACTGGATCTTTTCTCTTTTTTTAAAAAAACAAAAAACAAAACTGTCTTAGACTTAGGACAGGAATTGATAAGACTTCAGACTTCTGTTCGAAGTGATTGTATTCAGATTAAGATATTTTCAGTCACAGATGGAGGCGAAAACCTTCCAAAATAAAAAGTGTCTGTATCACAGCCACAAGGGGCAAGAGGGTGAACGAACCACCCGTTTTGACAGGATCATGGCAGTATCATTCCTAAACATTCCCAAATAAAGCAGGAGACAGGGAGTTGAGAGGTGTGAGACACTCACAGCCAGACGTTCACAGAGGGAGGGAGTCCTGAATGGGCCAAGACTGAGAATAACATGCTACTAGACAGTGCCCCGTGTGTGTGTGTGTGTGTGTGTGTGTGTGTGTGTGTGTGTGTGTTTGCCCCGTGCTAATCTTATCATGGGTCCATGTATTCATCATGGGGCCCAGTCTCTTAAGCTCTCGAGAGCCACGCATGCCTGGAGATGAGTGGTCGCGCTGGACGGGTGATCCATCCCGGGGCGCTCGCCAGCAGACAGGCAGACTCAAGCAAAGGTTCTGTTTACCTTCTGTCAGTCCAGTGTGAAGTACCACTAGAGAGCAGTTTGTTATATCAGCAGCGATAAGACAGTGAGGGGACTGATGTGCGGTTTAAACTTTTCCTCTTACAGGCCTTGTACTTTTTTTTGATGAACAAGTGATGTCTTAACAGTGTTTTTATTTGATTTTGAAGGTGATAGTGTGCAAGTTACCTCATGTGCAACAGCTGAACCAGCAGCGCTGCTATCAAAGTGCTGACAGGACGTTAAAATACAATACGAGAAACCAAACTAAACAGTGCAGTGGTGAGGAAAATATTCAGTCTGGTTCCTTTTCTTGCAGCGAACACATCCAAAACACTTTCACACTCCCACTCTGCTGGGAGGATGCATACTGAGCATGCTCTGTCAGCTGACTAGGCTACCTCTGCTTAGCCCTCTGCTAATCGGAATGTGGATCTTTGTGCAGCTCTTTAGCTTTCTCAAAATGTTATCGGAGTGATATGTTAAAATCTGATCGTCAAAAAGAATCATTTTACGCAGGTTCTGGCTCAGGAAAACGTATCCACCATTTTACCGTTAAAACAGTAGCAGTGTAGTAATCAGTGCGACTTCATCCCATTAACCCTCTGCTAACTGGTAGGCGAATGAATAATTGAAACGCGCAGCTCTGATAACTTTCCAAATGTCATTTTACCAAATTGTTCAAATTCTGATAGTGTGATAGTGCAACGGGTCATTTCACCCCGCACCCAGGGCTTTGTGATACTCAATACAATGTATGTCCTCTTTGTACGGGCGAAACAGGGATGCCGGATTAGCCGATGGCATCACGTTCCACATTATAGCTTCAACACGCGAACAATATCAAACATCTATGGTTCGTATTATTCTGCAAGTTATTGTGTTAGCAGTTAATGGTTTGTTATGTCCCATGGAAATCTTTTTAAACAGAAACTATAAGAGCGGGAGTTGTGTGGTTACTTGATGTGGTTTGACATTTGACTCATGTCTTCAGGGAGTTGGGTGTTAAAAAGTGTGTGTGTGTGTGTGTGTGTGTGTGTGTGTGTGTGTGTGCGCGCGCGTGTGTGTGCGTGTGCGTGTGTGTGTGTGTGTGTGTACCCAGCTGCCTTCTCAGCTCTCTCTGCCCATTCTCTGGGCGCATTTGTTTGGAGAGAGCCCATCCACTTATTGACACTTGTCTCGCCTGCCTCTTGCATGACAATCCAGGCAATAAAACCACAAGTGGAGCACAAACTGTTCAACTGTTACTATAAGAAAAACAAGAGCAAAAGAGAATGAGTGTTTACCTTCCCAGGGCATGAAAAGAGGAGGAGAGGGGCGACAAAAAGAAATGCAAAAAAAAAAAAAAAAGGGCTCATCTCATAATTCCAACTCTACCACGTGTTACACGCACACATGTCAGTGTTTCGGTGTGTTTCCCTTTAAAATTCAAATGTGAGGAAACTTAATGCCAAATGAAAAGTGGAAAAACAGTCGACCGTAAGGGAAGGAAGGCATTGTAAAAAAAAAAAGGTGATTGCACCTTTTCAAACTCTGGTCACATCTGCTTTAAGGATTTGCCCCAATGTCCACAGATAGAAGCACACACAAAGGATAGTCTGAGATGAGACCCGTCACCAGGACATCCTGTTTAAGGTACAATACCCCCCCCCCCCCACCCCCTTTCCCACAGTGCCAAAGACATAATGCTCCTGCAACTGTGCGGCTGTCACCACCTAACTTAGCCAGGATCCAGGGAGGACCACAGGCCCGCGGCCCACCAGGATGACTGTTCAGGAAAGGAAGCTTTTCAACACCTCCCAGAGCAGAATATCCGCTAGTTAAATATGATTGGATTTCATTTTCTAAGTTTAAAAGTGAGAGTCTCCTTGATCTTCTGGTAATAACGTGACAGGAAACTGTGTGGGGAG
Organism: Aulostomus chinensis; assembly: GCF_037954235.1. NCBI lineage: Eukaryota > Metazoa > Chordata > Actinopteri > Syngnathiformes > Aulostomidae > Aulostomus > Aulostomus chinensis. Next base: position 25,695,913 of record NC_141328.1, on the reverse strand, counting down.
CTCACTTGGCATTATTTGTCTTTGGTAGAGGAGGCTTAAAGGAATCAAGCTGAAATTATGAACTGAACATCCATGTTCGGTTTCAGAATTTTTAAAAATCTAAAACAAATGACCAAAAAACAAACCCAGGCCTGGAAGAAAACCTCATCGACAAGAGGACCCTGCATTTTAGTCAACCATGACTGGAATATCACTCAAGATGGGTCACTGAATTTTGGCAACTCACACCAACATGATCCAAAATAAGAGAAGAAAATATGTTCCTTGTCTTGTGATGAGCTTTTTTTTTTTATTTTATTTTTTTTAAGAATACCAAAAGATTATTCAAGTCTTATAAAAATGTTGCTGGTCAATGTTGTCACATGACAATCTCATACAAACATGTAAACTACCAGGGAAACAGTGCCAGTAGGAAGTAACCGACCCTGGTTCAACAGCATAGCTCACTGGTTGGAGGTGAATTCTGACTCTGGTTCAGAAGGCTTTATTGTATCGTTAGTCACTGACAGCTGGAGTGACTCAGGTGCTTGAGGTCAGTGAAAACACCTCACTTTGGGTTAAAGGCGTAAAACTCGTGTGAGCAGCGTGAAAACACATCTGATTAAGTTCAGGATTGTTTTGGCAATGCTGCCGTGTGAGTTTGACACACTACGTGCCACCAACACACAATTCAGAGTTTGTGGTGGTGAGGAGTTCAAGGTTCACGGGTTCTGCGTCTCTACCTCTGAGTCTGTCGGCTCACCAGCATTACAGGGGAACAGAAGAACTTCCGTCGAATGCAAGCTTGTCTTCTCATCCATGAGATTGTTGCTCAACAACCTACATCAATGGTGGCAGCATCCCAGCTAGAAATGTTTGTTCTAGGATTATGCCAGTTTTGTTTTAAGAGAGAAATGTTTAATATGTTCCTAGAATATCCTTCCTGGATAACCGTTGAAAACCATTGATGGGTGGTCAGATATTCAGGAAACTTGCTCTCAAAACAGTCTCAGAATTTTGCAGTTCAAATGTTTGGACTTAGTACACATTTAATCCTATAGGAACCTTATTTGAAATTATTCAACGTCCTTAAAACGTTCTTTAAATTTAAGTTTAAAATATTTACTTTGGCGTGATTAGAGCTTGTGGCTACTGTTAGCCGATGTTGTAGGAACAAGCTAGCCGGGACGTTGCTAATCTCACAAGATTGATCACTTTATACTCAACACCAATGTGTTCACTTAAATTCACTTTCTGTCCCCTTGCCACACACAGACACACACACACACACACACACACACACACACACACACACACACATACTCACAGGGTGATGACACACACAAAAACAACAGATTGCCACAACTTGAAAAGACATATGAGTCAGATCATTATGTAGTTTCCCTCAAGTGTCAAATTGGGGACATGCCTAGGCATGTTGTTAGACAAAGGGAACTTCACTCACTCGCTCACACGCGCACACGTGCACAAATGCACACACACACACACACACACACACACACACAAACACACACACACATGCACACACTCAAACACAAAGGGTTTGATTCCCAGACCCTCCAGAGACAGTAACCTAGTTGAGAAAAGACAGCAATTTGCCTCTGTCTGAATGTGTGTGTGTGTGTGTGTGTGTGTGTGTGTGTTTGTGTACAATCAGTATATTGTATAAATAACTTATAATAAAAAAACAGGACAAATGTAATTAGTCATATTTGATGATTCTCACTGACTTGTGTAAAGTCTGGACGTGCCAGTTGAAGCCTGTTTCATCTACATCGCACAAAATCACACGAATGCCTGAAAAAAAAAATTAAGCTTTACCTCGGCCATTCATGAAAAAAAAAAAAAAAACTTTAAAATTCTTGCTTAACTCTGAGGTCATGACATCATCACATCTCTAAGCTGCCTCATTTTCACATCGCCAACCTGAGCACCCCATTAGCTGGATGTTTACCTCAGAGACTTGCTGCTGAACTCTGAACCAGAGCTAAAATAGAGCAACAGCTGCCAAAGCTGCAGGGAGACGACAGGGATGACCCCCCCCCCCCCCCCCTCGATGGATAAATACAGAAATAAGTCATGCTCAGACTTACTAGCTAGGCTCCATCAAGGCCACCTAGGAGTCTGCAGGGTGACCTCTGGCCTTGTCAAGATGACCCTTTACTTTCTCTTACTGAATCTGCACCAGTTGCACAGGCTGTAAGCTGCGGCCTTCATGTGCTGAAACTAGAGAAGCTGCTGAAAAGCCAAACCTTGCCTCAAGAATACATCCTGTAGACGAGGATCAACAGAGTCCGTGTGGCGCACAGCTCCTGTGATATCTGACCTGGACTGAAGCGTCTCATGGCCCACCCTGCCTGACGTCCTCCGTCTGCGCACACCCAGCACCTCAGTCGATAAGTTGCCCCTGACTATAAATACTTAGACTGAAGAGGAGCTTAGAGGGGCACAGAGAGGGAGGTGGCTGTGTGAACACCTGTTCGTGAGGGGACAGGGAATCAAATGAGGTTCTATGACAGCTTGATCTCCGGTGATGCACCTCAACATTCACCCCAACTGCCCTTGGACACCCCCCCCCCACACACACACACACACGCACATACACACACACACATGTGCAGACATGTCACTTGAATTAAACTCTCAAAGGTACCATTTAATATTTTGAGGAGCTTCAACACCTTCTGTACAACACGTCCCGCCCTGCTCTGCTAGTCTGTCTGCCTACTCATCCGCCTCACCCCTTTCTCATCCACTGAATCACAAGACAAGAAACAGGTGCAAGGAGGGTCCAACACACACACACTCACACACACACACACACACACACAAATAAACATTTCATCTTGGATGCCAGCTCTAGCCACACCTTACTAGAACCTGCAGCCAAAACATGCGGAGCATTTCCTTCTGTTCTCGCTGCAGCGTCTTCAAATTGAGAAGCAAATATAGCCCGTCATGCATGTGAGAGTGAGCGCTGCAGGAGTTAAGAGGCCACGCCATATTTCCAGAACTGGTTTGAGAACATAATCCAGGTAAAAGGCCTGCAGTTTGACTGATATCCACGACCTGTTGGGTCTGACAGGTATGTGTTCCCCCAAAATCTCTGGTTAATAACTTTGGAATGAAAACCCATTACTACATACACATTATTGCACACGCGTGCTTCTTCCAGGCAAAAAATTGAAGACGGTTCAGTCACATGGACTGCAGAGGGTTCGCGCGCCACGTCATCAATCAGGACATCAGCCATCTTAGATACAATCAACATGAATAATATGAACCAGTCAAAGCACCAAGCTTAACAAATTCTAGCTGTTCCTGGATGTTGTTGCTCAGAAGAGTTGGTTCATGTTGCGTTTTTGCTTGTATGAATTCTGCCGTTTCTTACATTCCTGGCTGAGTAACATTTGCGTCCCCTGATTTTGCGTCGCCGACACACTTTGAGGAGTCGAGCCTCCACGACTTTGTCACATTCAGAGTCTTCGCTCGGGATGTGAAGCACGTCAGAATACTTCTTTGCCGCTGACTAACCTGTGGTTCTCCATATCCTGCACTGGTTCCTACTGACTCAAGGCTTCTCTGTATGTTCTAGCAACCTCTGTGTTTTCCAGACCTTTCCTTGTTTCTGAAAATCTAGTTTGAGAATTCTGCAACAGCATCTCCACGATGGCCGCACAGAACGCCGTATAGGAGCTAAATTTGATTTCAAATTTGTTAAAACACTAGAGAGCTGATGTGTTTTCTAGTCAGGGGCAAACATCTAAATATTTGTTCCTCTTCTATCAAACTGCAATAGAAATGAGAGTGCAGGCTCAAGATAATTAGGAGTGACACACATTTTCCTTTTACATTGGCCAGTTCTTATCTCAAATCAAACAAAACCCAAGCAGAGTCTGGCATGAACACATTTGCTACCTTTGTTAACAGTATTGATTTTAGGAGACAGGCAGTCTTGTCTTCTGTTGCCATCCTGACTGGCAGCCTCCACCTCTCTCACTGAAACTGTAGAACTTGCATACCAAAAGCTCCGAGTGCTGACTAAACAAGGTCCACTGCAACAAAAGCGATTGTTAAATTTGGAGGGAGATTCGACGTTAAAGTTTGGGGCGGCGGGGCTGCGCGCGCGTTGCCCCATTCAGTCGCTAATGAGAATGATAAATTGTGGCTCCTCTGACGACCCCTACCACCACCACCCCTCCACCACCACCACCCTCCAGTTCCTCCTCCTCCTTCTCCCCTCAATAGCTGCTGCTCCCAAGGGAAGCGAGGGCCACATCCCTGAGGGACTTTCAGCCCTCTGTAGGAATCCCTTTATCACCAGAGAGAGGGATTCCCGCCTGATTCCTTTCAGATTTGATAAAAAATGGATGTTAGAAATAAATCTACAGGCATCGATCGCTCTCACCGGTATGCATCTGCAACTCCGGACTTCTCTGCCCTGAGTGGTCCCTTTATTTAGTCACAGTTTCTCCGGTTTGTTGAGCTGCAGTCACGGCCCTGTTACCTGTTCATGAAACCTTTCGAATTTGATCTATATTATAACAAGATGTTGTTGCTCAAACCAGCCATCATTTCATCGATGTCCTTCAAGGGTTAATGTGTGAAGACAGATTTGATCAGCTCGGAGGACCACTGTTAGAACCCCCCCCCCCCCCCCCCCACGATCCCCCCGTGTTTACCCCGGACAAGGCTCGTTTTTTTTGGCGGCCACGCGTGTGTTCGCTGCCTCACCTCCGTGGAGCGGCTGCACGACGCGGACTGCCAGCGGGGATTTACTGGCTGGCTCTGTGCCCGGCCGCAGGCAGACTAGTTCGCTCGTTTCTCACGACCTCAGCTCCACAAAGGCATCTCTGAACTATTGACTCAGACACGAAGGCAGTAGGAACAACCGCAGAACCCACACACGCTGCCAACTGGTGTCTCAGAACGCCTCCCCTGCAGAAGGAAGATTCTAAGCATCGCTGGCAGTGCGGTTTCGCCGTGCCATTTACCGAGGGTGTCATCTGCAGGCCACTGGCACTCCGGCTGAAAGTGAGAGTGCAACAACGCGAACTGAAATCACACTTCCACGATGATAAAAACCAAGACTTAACCGTTCACAAGTTAGATCTGCAGTTGCCTGGAATATCCGAGCTGGAACCAGTACAATAGTCAGACGTGTGTTGCTACTGTAGGGGGCACTTTTCTACTGTGGTTGTACATATTTGCCCATCAAATACCCCCCCCCCCTTCTTTTTAGTTGAGTGAGATTATTTATCTACTGGGTGAAGAAACGCTTTCCAGTGGCCTGTGCCAGCCGCGAGCACCCGCGGCGCGCCAGCGGCCTATTAAATGTTGAGGGGTTTTGACCGGCGGTCACCAGCCTGTAACATAATCCCAGAGTAAAAGGGACCCGTTGACTGCAAGTGGCTGACACACGGCGGCTTGCGCCACGCCACCCATCTCACATCTCCTGGACCCAGACGTCACCACTGGAGGGCCGTCAGAGACACGGAGAGAGGGAGAGCGCACACAAAACGCCTCAGATGACCGCGGACGAATCCATACAGCTCCAGGATTCTCCCAGTACAGTGTGTGTGTGTGTGTGTGTGTGTGTGTGTGTGTGTGTGTGTGTGTGTGTGTGTGTGTGTGTGTGTTCTGGGGCTGAATTATAATTTGGTTTTCCAATTCTGACGCAAAAGGTCAATTTATCTGCCCCCACCACCAACTGGTTCTACCAAAGTTCCCTCGTTTTCTCCTTTATGGAGGTGAAGTCCCACCGGGAGTGGATTTGAACATTGATACACAAAAGGAAGCGAGGATCCTTCCATATTCTCCTTTCACTCAGGCAATCTGTAGTGACATTAGCCCCTGAGCGCATTTCCCAGGCTCATGAATAGGGTTTAAGACTTCTTAAAGCTCCCGCTGCATACAGGATGAGACCCCTTTCAAACTTTTAATTACCTTTATAGCAAAAGAAAAAATACACCCTATTGTTCGCTGGGCCATTCTCCTGTTGGGCAGATGTAGAAACTTCCCGCCAAACTGATGGGACGATGACCAGAGAGCCGATCTGAAACATCGTACAATTATATTTGGCTGTGAGTCTGATTTTTTTTTTTTTTTGTCTTTTACGCATGAAGTAGAACACTTACGCGCAGCCTGAGAGAAATTACGTAACACACGAGGAATAAAACAATACTGGGTACAAAAAAGGTGTTGCAGAGAAGAAACTGAATTTCTGAAATCTCATTTATTAACTTTGTTCAACTTCAAGAAACAAAGAATATAAAACACAGCTTTGGTATGACAATCAATAACAAACTCTGTACAAAACTAAACCCTTTCATAAAAAGTACTTCATAACAAACAAACAAAAAAACCCATCCTATAAATCTTCCATCTGCATGTACAACGTATTTATCACCCAAATCCAAATGTTGGAATCAGGCAATAAATGATAGAAACCATCTGAGGGTCCTGTTCCATAAAACGAAACAATCACAACTACAGTGGGCATTAAGTGGTTTAGCGTTACCGTCCCGTAGCAGTAAAGTCACAGGTTCGATCCCTGCAAAAGCAGAGAGTTAGAAGTCTATAAATGAGGCCAAGGAGCGTCTCGGCTACCAAGGCCGCCACACAGCCTCGCTGTTTTCCGAGCCGGTGCTCACTCCAACCGGGCTGACCGCCTGGGACCCCCCAGAGAAGGAGGTCATGCCGTGGACCGGAGATGCTGCAGTTGGTGCGGAGCCGCCGTGAGCCGGACTGGCGTTAACCGCAACAGGAACTCCCGCGTTTGTGTAAAGGGGGATAACCGGGGCCGCGGCGGTGGCGAAGGCCGGGTTAGGGATCAGAAAAGCGAACTGTCCGTCAGTGGCGGGCACCAGCTGGAAGCCGCCGAAGACCTTAGGCGACGCGGCCTCTGCGGGGCTGAGTTTGGAGCCCAGACCCGCTCCGCTGATGGGGAGCGTGGATGGGAGCTGCACGTGGAGGGGCTGAGCCAGGTGAGCCTGCTGGGACGGGGCCTGCTGAGCGTAGTTCATGGACATCATCTGGCTCATGCAGCTGGACAAGTGATTGAGGAGCCTGGACCTCACCTCCGCGTTCACCCCCTCCGAGGTGGAGAGGAAGCGCGTGACCTCGTTCATGCACTCGTTGAATCCGGCTCTGTATTTGCTCAGGACGGTGGCGTCCGGGGAGAGAGCTGCTGGGGAGGGGAGGGAGAGGGGGGCAGGAGTCAGTGACACACTCAAACAACCAGTCCCTTCCTGGTGGAACCTCCTCGTATCTGAACTCACCGCTCAACTGGACGCGCTGCAGGTTCCTCAAGTGCTTGACCGTCATTTCCAGGATGTCCGCTTTCTCCAGCTTGGAGTGTCTGGAGCTCTGCAGATGGGAACGATTAAAAAAAAAAGAACTTTAGATTGAATCTAAGACGGACTGGAGAGAGAACGGCTGCTGATACATCTGAACCAAACTCACGTCTTTCTTAAGCGCGTCCAGGATGAGCGTCTTCAGCTGACCGAGGCTCTCGTTGATTCTCGCCCTGCGCCGTTTCTCCATGATCGGCTTGGACGACTGCGGACGAATAAACAACTCCAGATCAACGTCTCCTCCAACCGTCACCGGTGTCAAATACTGCCAATAACTCGACCCGGTAACAAGCAGCCGGTCGGCCAAACTTCCACACCTGACACACTGGACGGGAGGATCTGCTTACCTTCCTGTGCTCGCTGGCGTTTTTCGGTTTGTCCGGTGTGTGTGACCCGTTTGCAGGAGCGCCGGCAATAGGAGACGCCGTCTGCTTCTCCATCGTGTCAGCTGGCATCGTTGGTCGAATCACAGGAAGAACAACAACAAAAAAAAGGTGTAAAGTAAAATCCTCTCCCGGGGAATAAAATTCGACAGGGAATAATGAAGCGAGAGAGAGGGAGAGAGATGCTGGCTCCACCGATCAACCCCCTTGCGCTTGTTACGCCGTCATGTGAGTGCGTGCAGGAGCGTGCGTGGCGCCGCGCAGGACGTGACTCCAAAACTTCTGCCGCCGACACACGCCGCCGCCGCGCTACTTATAGACGGCTCGCGTGCTCCCGGTTCGTGTGAAACCCTCTCTGCATTCTTTCCCACACTCGCCTCAGCCAATGGCAGCGAGGACTCACCCATTGGGCGCGGGGCAGACCGCTGATTGGACAACACCCCCGCGGGCCGTCAGTCACGCGCTGCTCAATCAGCCCCTGCAGGGACCGACAACAAAAGCGGAGAGAGCAGCAGCAGCAGCGGCTCGGCGGCTGCGGCTGCAACCGCGCGGACCCGTGGCGGCGGACCGGCCCGTGAAGTGATGAGAGCCGGAATGCGCTGCATGTTTGCCTCCAACTTTGCTCCGTGCTCATCAAAAATGTCCTGAGGTTGTGTGTTGACAATGAAGAACCGCTTCTTCTCCACACCTGACAGCGCATTTGCGCACATGAGACAATGCAAAAATACATTTAATCAGATTATATTGTGGCAGTGGCTCCATATATATATATATATATATATATATATATATATATATATATATATATATATATATATATGTATATGTGTGTGTGTGTGTGTGTGTGTTTACTTCATGTTTGAAATGACAACAAGATGCATTTGCTCCAAACATAAACAGTTAAAAAACAAACATCTTGATCTACATTAAAGGACATCTGTGATGGCACGCGAGGCGGTTTGCAGCGGCACGCACCGGGCCAATGGCATGCGGCCACTTTATGCAAATAAGGCGCGGCGCCCTGTGATTGGCCCTCTGAACAGCCTCGCGTCAATCATCCAGGAGCAGGAGCAGCTCGAGGAAGTGGGTGGGGGTGGAGCTGGGGGGGGGGGGTGAGGAAAGGGTGAGGGAGGGGGGAGGCACATCTGCCCGCGTGCCTTTCACGCACAGTCTTCTTCGATCTACCAGGAGCACGTGCCAAAACCTGCAGATTACAGCCTTGAGACCAAAGGAGGAGAAGCGTGAGAAACACTACAGTACACGAGCGCGGGCCGGGAGGACTCGTTTGCGTCATGACGTTTATTGATCCTCCATCGAGATTAACGACGCGACACAAACACAAAACTGGTAAGTCACAGCGGCGTCACCGGAAATAACAGGAAGCCACAAATAAATCCACAAAACATTAAAGCTGTTGTGTCTGTCTTTTCTTAGATGGTAGAGGTGTGTGTGTGTGTGTGTGTGTGTGTGTGTGTGTGTGTGTGTGTGTGTGTGTGTGTGTGTGTGTGTGTGAATTAAAAGTTACTCGCGCCAACATTCCTCTGCGGGCACGTCCCTCCAGTCAGGTGTGTTTTGAGGCGCTGCAGGACGGAGAAGAAGAACAGCGCCATCTAGCGACTGCTTTCTCAAAGTTACCAGGTCGGACGTCTGGGTTTCCAGCAGCACAGCACACGAGTGTGCAGCGGTTTTTAGGAAGAGATTTAAATGTTTTCAGCGCAGATGATTGCTGCAAGGTTTGCGTCACACATAAAAGAACTAAATATTTGTATTAAAGGTGCCGGGGGATATTTTGCACGAGACTGTAATCAGAGTTCTGCATTTTCTGTCTACAAAAAAAAAAAAAAAAAATGAAAAGTTCATCAAGATTATATGAAACATTTCGGTTTATTTACATTGATATTCTAATTTATTTGCTTATTTTTTATGGCACATTATGAGGCATTGTGAGAATCAAACTTAACTTTCTAGAAAGCAGGACCACAAGGGGGGGCACGTGTGCCGAAATTTATTGGTAGATCATTAATTTAAAAGCTAAAATGAAGCAACATGAAATAGCTGTTTTTCTTTATTATTATTATTATTATTATTATTATTGTTGTCTGGTGAACTTTTATTTTTGCTAATGGTGGATACTTAAGATTTAGTGGAAAGGTAAAAAAGGAAAAATAAAGTCTGATCATAAATTAATAGGTGAAAAAAGCAGCAGGAAGGTTACAATGCTAAGATGTAGAACAACATTTATTAGGTGATATTCATGATTATTTATTAGATAGGAGAACAAACAAGCATCAAGCAAGAATACTTTACAACTCCCTGCTTGCAGAAACTTCCATCTAATTTTCTTACTGCCATTGTCAAATTGTGTCTTTTGATCACATTGTTTTATGTCATACAACATATTTTGTACATAAAAGCCAGACGTGACGTTCTCTGTGATATTTTGACAAATTTTGCAACTTGATTTTCATCAAGTAATGACCCTAATCATAACTGATGGCTTCTTGTTGAGCAGCGGAGAAAAAAAATACATTCAGAGGCTGGAAAGTAAGTTATTTTACATTGCTGGTCGTGTAAAGCCTATGCGATTTCTTGATAATGAGCCGAAACTGTTCTTAAATTTCAGAAAGTGACATCAGAAGTTGCGAGGGGAAAAAAAAACCAAACAACAACAGCTAGTTTCGCCTCCAAAAATGGACCCAACAGTTGCTGGACGCCCCTCGCAAACCCACAATCATGAGACAAATTCGAACTTGACGTGAGCAAACAGCAGATTTCCATGTTAAATCAGAGGCTGCAACAATAGGAGCATTACCAGGCCCGAGGAGGCGTAGATGTCAGGATACTCTTAAAACTGATGACAAAGTCTATGATCCTCTTTTGCAGAGCAGTCTATTGGAACAGGCCAAATGTAATAAAATTTTGCTAAGCCCCGCTCTAGTGGACTATCCGTCTTTGTTCGTGGTTCATGTGCCCCCATGGGTGAGCTGGGCTGAGGCATGCTGGACACTTGTTTACCCAGGATCCTGAGTCTCAAGGGCCAGCTGTGTGTGCTTGGGTTCACATTGCCTTTATTTGCTTTCAGATTGGCCCAAATGATGCAGATCTAATTCTACAGAGCGCCGCACAGATTACACAACTGCTTCCTGCAGCACTGAGGTTAATGGGATTTCACTTTATTAAATCTGCATAGGTGGACAGCACCTGCTGAACCTGATCTGAGTCAGAACAAGTCAGACAACTCTTGGTATTCCAAACCCTATCCATCAATAATTCCCCCTTGTCATTCCTGAATTACAAAGTTCCAGACTCAAAGAGAACAACAAAGAGAGCAGGAATTCCCCTTCAACAGAAAGAAACTTTTTGAGTGACCCTGTCATTAGAACATCATGAAAGCTGATGCCGACATAGGAATGTAGAGAATAGAAATCACTGCAACATTCGCCACACAAGAGCTGAAAGGACTCGCTTTTTGACTTGGCTTTATGAGGCTGAGGTCTCCAAGAGGAGATAAAAGGCCCAGCAGAAGGGAGAAGCGGTGTTTGCAGATTTAGCAGACTTCAGTCGCCTCTGAAAGCTCAGCAGCTCCTTTTGACTGCCGTCTGCTTAATTTGTTGTGGTACAATGAGCCTGTGCACTTCTCGAAGTCCATGTGCAGAATGCAGAAAGAGAGTCAATTCGATGTGTATTAGCTGGTGTCGGCCGGACAATCCTTACATACACATGACCCAATTAAGAGCTGGTAGATGTTTACGGCATTGAATCCCCGACGCTGATCTGTGCCAGAGTTTGTTTTGTCCGCTTTGGCTTTGTTTCAAACGCTGTTGCCATCTGAGGAAAGTGGCAAAGCGGGCTGATGTCCTTTTTGTTGGTTCTGATCTCATTAAAAAAGTCATGAAAGATACAGAAGACAGTTTAATCTGAAAAAAGGGATGCAGTCAATCCAGATTCTATTATGTTTTCACTTGCTTCCATTTCTCTGTCCTTGTTTATGTTAGCAGGATCAAGGAGACGCTGTTGTACCAATGAGGGATGGGGTGTAGTAGAATATTTTCCGACTGGTGAACAGCCTCAGACCGGACTGGTAACACCACAGTTTCACTGTTTTGCACGTTGCCTAGCAGCAAAATGAAGGAGGCTGGATGAAGTAGGCTAATACTGCGGGCTAGCATTGCTCCTCCATTTACAGAACTGACGCCATTTCTAGCGCCTTCATGGACGGACAAGTGAGTTTCTACAAACGACGGCTGTTGTAACTCCCCTGCGAGGTTCTTGCTCTCTCAGGGTTGGCAGCAAGTTCATGCTAACGCTGCAGTGACACAGGCATGCGTGTCCAGTAAACTCACGCTAACACACTGACATGAGTAGCATTTGGGCACGGTTCATTTTACCCACCAATGCAGCTAAAATGACAGCACAGTCACTGTCTTCAGTTTCAGCATTTTGAGATTTTTTTTTTAAGGTGATGATGTGGCGAATGAATCGAGAGTTTAGCAGCTCCACTCAATAGCATAAGCTAACAAGTGGTAGCATAAGCATAACTTGTGCTCAAAGATTTTCACACCCGAGTTTTACCTGCTGCCAGAGCATCGATCTCCTTTAACAAAATGTAACTTTCTAAGCAGACGGACCCACATAGTTTATGCATAACAGTGTGAGATGGAATTAAATGAAAACGCCATGAACGTCCAGCTTTAGCTGACACTTAGAACCTGTTACATTCCGGAACCGGGTGGATGTAGCGCCACCTGTTGGCAACAGGAAATTGAATTTTTGTTCTTTTTTTCTTCATTGTGATTTACTCTAAATAGATGACAAGATGAATCTCCAAATTTGCTCAGAACCATTTTAAGGAGTTGGTGATGGATTATTTTGTAGACTTGTGAGATTTCCTTAAACTGTGTTACCGTGGCGATGAGGCCAATTTTGATATATTTTGCCACATATGCTCCCAGCTTACTCTGTCTGCTGCTGCTATTCTCGTCCATGAGGTATTGCACACGCTCATTTTCTAGACATGCCAATCAAACAGAGGGTCATAATAATCATAATGACATGAAAGAAGTAGTGGCGCTCGCGTCCTCCGGGTTTGATGTTGTCTCTCTGTTCGTGTCAGTTTGTGCTGTGACGTTTGTGAAACGAGTAAAGAACCAGCATATCCAAGTGAAACCACGCCTGTGGCTCCTGCTCTCTCACCCCCCCCCCTCCACCACCATACAAAGTTTAATATGGAATCTAATTAAGCTACTTAAAAATCAAAGTAAACAAATATTGGTGTAAAAATATGTTCAGACCTTACGCAAGCTGGCAAAAGATCTGAGGGATTTTATTTCCCTACCGAGATGAGATATTTCATTTGCATCGTTGCCAAGAATTTCTTAAATTTGGGAGGGGCCAGATATATTAAACTTTTTTTCCTCCTCTTTTTTTTTTTTAACACCCATCAATTGTGCTGGTATTAAATCAGCTATTTTCTCATTCAATTATTTTGGGTTTGATGTTTTATCGAAACCGCAAGGTGCTTTTCCAGAGCTCAGACTTTGAATATGTTAATAGTGATATGGAAATACTTCTCATGGTGTTTTTCGGCGGTGGGCGGGCTCTCTGAAAGGCTTCAAAGCTGAGTGTTGTCACCACAGTCACGAGTGAAAGTGGTATTTTTTCATGGGCTTTCATTTCATCCTTCTTTAATCTCATTTCTCTCTCTCCCGGCTGTTTTCATACCTGCAAAGCAAAAAAAAAAAAAAAAGATAATAATAATTTTTTTTTTAAATCCCTGAGATCAATTATATTTGCCTCACTTTTTCAAACGGCTTGTTGTCATTTTGCCATCTGCAGACCAGCATGTCCAGTACAATGTGGTGCATTCACAGAGCCTCTTTGGCTTTCTGAACAGAGCCAGAGACCCTTTTCTCTTGCTTCTCGCCCCAATTCAAGGCTTTCTTCTCCCTTTTAAGTGGGCTGTTGATGAGGTTAGCCTAATCAGATTAAGTCAACTCACATTGCTCTCTGCAGTTTGTTTTCCTTCCAAAGGCGTCCTGACATCTCCTATACTTTTTCTTTATCCTCCTCTTTGCACTTTTCATCCAGGCTTCCACCCAAAAAAACCCTTTCAACGGAGGTCCCAATGGACTCCTTTATAAGCCACAGCTCCCCGATGATATAGGTTATTTAGAATGGGTCACTAGACTGCAATACATGGGAAAGGCCTTTAAAGTTGTGCAGCGACGCATTTGGACATTTCCACTGGTGCCCGTGTGAATGCCAGAGATTAGGTAAACACAAAGCGCTCCAAATCATCAAATCAAATTTGGGAAATTGCTGGAACCTTTAAACTCGATTCTCAACTAAATGTGTATGAGGCGTTTCGTAAACGACAAGACCAGACACTTAATTTGAAGTAGTGTTTTCACGGCCAACTTGTTAAGTAGTTCTTAATTATTGCTTAGATGTGAATGTGGGTGGATATGAAAAAAATAAGTAAACTGTTATTTTCATTTTGTTGTTTCTCTCCTCCCCCCCCCCTGAAAAATCCTTTTTTTTTCCCCTTCATGGTGAAATAAAGATCAACAAAAATTCATTTATACTTTACAATTGTTGAACGGCCTTTTAAAGTAGAAAAAATGACGTGCATTTCAAGCCATGAAAACGTTTTTTTTGGTTTTTTTATGTTCACGTTGTTTCGGTGGGTTTAACGACTTGGAGGTGGACAGCAAAAGAGCTACAGAAGTTCTTGATCCCTCAGTGAAATTACTTCTGAAAAACTGACGTGATTCATGCGCACAGATGCCCGGTAAAGAGTACACCACCCCACCCCCCACCCCCCACCCCCCCCACCCCCCAACTGTAACTGTAAAATCTCTGAAGTTCTCATCAGCGGTGTGCCGTAACTTGATTCCCCCGCTAATAACAGGCTTACAAAGACAATGAGCACAATGAGTACAGAGGAGGTCTTTTCAGATGACTTCAGAGCCCCCCCATGAGAAAAGACATGGCAGCCCACTGGCTGAATGAGGGCCGGAGAACCAATTCAAACTAATGGATCTGAGAGACTGTCCACATAATTACATTACAGTATTTCAGCAGCCCTTTGAGCTCCACACTCTGGGCTTGGGCGCGCCACCTCACTTCATTCATATCATAGCCGGCCAGTGGAATGTGCTATGACAGATATGGCTCTCTTGGGCACCCCGGGACAAGCCTGCTCTCCACGGGACTGGCAGCCCCCTCATGCCTCTGCATACAAGGTCCTGGATTTAAAACAGAGGGTGGGCACCGGCAGGACAAAGGAGAAGATGTGGAGGGCAAAGAAAATGTTAAAATCGACTTAGTGTCAAAGTAATGCTGTTGGAGAAGAACATATGTGTTTGCGTGTTCATTCCGCTCACCGCTCATTTTGCACACGCTCACTGGCCACTTTATTACGCGTTTTCTACTTCTACTATATGTGGACCTTATGACGTGGCTGGTAAGGGTTTAAATGTTGTAAATTTATAAGTAGCCAAAAATAAATAAATACTTGCACATAAAAAAAAGATGGTGTGACTTTAGCTTCAGTCAGGCCCACACAGCTACCTTCTAACATTCCTTGAGTATGTCGATGCTGAGCTCATCTTTTGTGTCGTGGTTTAAGTTTGCTGTGATTTAAAAAAATAAATCAAAGGATGATGATTTAATAACCCATAAAATATTTTGAACATTTGTGCTACTCTACAGGGAAGTTTTATATCACTTTTTAAATCACTTATGATGAGAATACTTCTAATAAAGTAGGGAAGTAAACAGGGTCATCACTGACGTGTAGTGTGAGGAAAATGTAAGGTCTACAGTACTTAAAGGACTTTTTGTCTCATCCTCTTGCACTAAAAACTTGTTTCCCCTGTTGATGTTCTGAAGGCGTTCACATTGTGATTTGCTCATAAACCATCTACCCCCCCCCCCCAAAAAAAAGGAAATACGCCAACAAAATGAACCAACAAGAATGTTGAAGAATGTTTAACGTTTAAGAGTTTTCAAGTTTCCAGCCGGTTCATCCGTCAAGTCTTGATTCCCATTTAGGTGAAATGTCAGCGCGGTCGCAAGTGTCCAATATACACAAATAAAAATCGAGCAGAAAATCAGCTTTATCTGTCCTTTGCTTCTAAATTGAGCTTGTGTCCAATCCATTCCAGCCAAACCAAACACAAGCAAAAAGGAAACAGGATTTTTCAGACAGGCTGTGGTGAATGCGGTGAATAAGTCAAACAGACGAACACAGAGCAGAAAAAGGCGCATTTGTCGGCGCATTAACGCCCTGAATCCTCAATCACTTTTGATTTATAGAGAGACATTCACAGGCCAAATTATTCTAATATTGACTGGTCTCTTTTCCGCTTCCTTTTTTTTTGTTTTTTTTTTTGTTTTCAATTTGTGACCAAAAGCGTGAATCCCACACAAAAGTCACATTTAATCTATGCCTTGAGCTCAAGTGGAAAATCCCTCACACTAAAATTACACAAAGCACCAAGTTTGAGATTCTCCTCCTTGATAGCCATATTAAACGACGCCATTGATCTTTTTGTTCAGTTTTGTTGGTTGAAGAAACGCTTTGCTCTCTCGTCCTCCTGCGCACAAAAAAGTGACTCCTTTTGTGGAGGAGCGAAATCAATGCAAATTAATCCTTTATTCATTTTCCTGTGAATAATTCAAAGGTTTTCACTTTTGTTTGGAGGAGCCGTGAGCCAAACAAAATCATAAGAAAAATAGAGAATGTGAATGTTTATTAGCCAGTGGAAGAGAGAGATGACCCTGCTCATGGCTGACAAAGAGTCCTTTATGGCGTTGGCGAACCCGTGAGGCAGGGGCTATTCCACTCTGACTGACCAGCACCGCAGGAGATCACGCACGTGCAGAAGTGGTGCCCCAGTAAAACCAACTCCTTTTACTCCCAGAAAAAAAGCCATAATCTTCCTCCATTCTCGGGAGTAAACTCGCAGTGGCGAGGTTACAGGCAGATTAAAACTGGGCAGATGCGATTTTCTAAAATCACCGTCTTTGAAAAGATCAATTCATTAAAATCAAGCGAAGCATGCACTGATTGTTTCATTTGTCATAACGGGAAGAAGGCGCGATAGTTGTGAATTATGCAGAATTAAAAGGAACACTTCACCCAAAAAGTGAATTTTGACTTTTAAGTATTCAGAAATAGGTGTCTTTAGCTAAGAAAAAGTGTTTTGTTTTGTTGTTTTCCCCACAGCTGCGTCACTCCGTTGTGACTCCAGCATTCAGAAAGAGTCGGACACTGTGATTCACACAAAGCTGAACAAAGAAGATGTGGATTATTCAGGATGATGCGTTTCAGAGGTTTTAAACAGACATTTTTGGACAGTTTCGCTGTTTATTTTCATAGTTGGCGGCCGACTGTGGAGCGCCATGAGCTTTGAGCTAAATGGACATGTCTGGCTCTTCCTGCATTCTGGATTCACAAAGAAGTGATGCAGGAGAGAAAAATATCTGCGTGAGCTCAAGCACCTGTTTGAGAATACTCTATTTTTGGGGCAAAATATCACTTAAAGTCACCGGATGTGTTGTATATTATCACTTTAATCCTTCAGTATGTCTTTTGGAATTAATTCTACAGCACTTTAACCAAAAAACTGGGCCGCTCATCCTCAGAGGGTTATCGGTTTTGCTGTTCTTGATCATTTTTTTCTGCATCAGATTGATTCAGACTTGAAGACAGCGATTATTTTTTTTATTTTTTTTTTCAGGCTAACATGAAAGATTACGCCATGAAAAGATTTCCCCCCTTGGCCAGCAAGACGCTGACTCTGCACAATGCTGAGGATAGGATAAAGACCCTTGACTTGATCGGTTATGTCACAGTTTCCTGGCTGAGGCTGATCTCAGCACATTCCTGGAGGCCAGAGGTAAAGCCAAGTGCACTGGCCGCTACGTTTGTCAATGCTAAAATCGTCTGATTGAGGCAATGGCCAGTAAGCACAACGGCGGAATCAAGGGCCATGTTTGTGGTCACCTCCAACATCATCCCATCATCAAAGTCCCCCTCTAAACCCCAAACACGCCGCCCTTCCTCTTCCCTCTGATGTGGAGATTCACAGGGTACCCTCCCTTTAACTTTTATTTTGGGCCAAACATTGCAGAGGAGACGATTTGTGTCTTTGAAAACACAAAGTATCAATCACATCAAAAGCAGAGGAAACAAAAGCAGACGCTGGCAGCATCAGACAAACACTCCCATTAGTCACTGCGTTCTCTTTCACGTGTATCACGTCGCAGGCGAGGGAGGGGCTGGTTACTCTGGTATATCTCACACTGTAAAGGCAGAGAGAACCTACCGCCTGGCCCATTCAACAGGCAGGGAAACAAGTGCACTACTATGTGGTCCATTACAATAAAGGCAGATCAAAAAGGACAAAATGGACTTCATAATACACCATGTGGCAACCTTCTTTCTCACACTCCATCTTCCCCCAGCACTCATGCACAAACTCACCATTAATAAGGTTTGAAAAGTGTGATTTTCATTTCCCCGTCTTCTATTTCTCCTCCTTGTCCCATCCCCAGCCCCCTGCCTGGTGCTGACCCAGCCAGGAGACCCCTACACCCCCTCTGTTGCCCCCTCATTCCCTGGGAAGAGGAGGCCCACACCAGAGCTACGACTGGGGCTCATTAGCAGCGCCCACCTGGTGGTTGGTTGGGGGCTAACGGGACCGCTGGGGCCAAGGCCTTGATGTGCTGGCTGGGAGGGCACAGGGCAGGAGTAGCTGCATCTCAGTACATATCATGCTCCAAGCAGAGCCCACTCCATTATGAGAAGGCCCGCCCCTCTGTTACACCACCAGTGGAACCCCTTTCACTGAATTCTAAAAATCAGACAGAAAGTTGATATGTGTTTGTGTTGATTTTATCACAAATAGTCTGTAAAACAATTATGGAAATGAGGGAGAGCCTTTTGTTTTTATTGTGTTCGAGGTCTTATACAAAGTCAACATCTCATCTGAATGCATCTCTCACCTTTTCTGTCAGCCTGGGTCAGTTGTAGGTGTGTGTGTGTGTGTGTGTGTGTGTGTGTGTGTGTGGTGGGGAGGGGATGTCGTTGGTATGCTGGCGTGTCTCTGTGTAGTACTCGGACGGTCAGGAGCCCCTGCAGGGGTCAGATGCCCTCAGTCTGGGATCACACAAAGGGATTCCACTGAAGGGATGGCAAGTCTCCTGGGTCATGTGGCTCCAGTCATGCAGCATCCACAGACTTGTGTCACTACTTTGATGTAACAGTAGTCAGACTTGTGTGTTATTACATACATGTGCGATTCATTTTTCAAAAAGCCACAACGTCTTGTTTCACCCATCTCTGTCCCACTGAGGGCAGCGTCACTAGATTCACTCCAATACGAGATCAATTAACTGAAAATAAAGCAAACGAGTAACCAAAAAAACAAAAAAAACAAAAAAAAAATCACCCAAACCAAAGCATGTGGCTTTAAAATGATGGTTATATTTATGAATCATGTGTTTTGTTTTAATAGTTACAAGAAATCCAACACAGACTTCCACTGTTATTTTAAACCACCGAGAGATTCACTGAAGATTTCTTTATTTGATTTGATTGTCCTGACTTGCACCACATGAGGAGCGTTGTGCACCACATGACATCAAGTTCGTTTAAAGTTGCAATACACAAGCACCAACATGCTCGTCGTTTATGAGGTGGAATAGTTTTCCACCAGCTCACATAACATTACTCTTTCTTGAGAGCTGGGGGGAAAAAAAACTAAAGAACTAAAAAATCTCCTGATTAATGTTAAAGTCCTTTAGTTCCTCTTTGCTTCTTAGGTCATTTATTGCTCAGGAATATTTTTGGACAAACAGTTTTGCATGATTAATTTCCCATTACAGGCTCCAGAACGAGAAAAATTCACATTCAGGAAACCACTCAAACGAACTGAAAATTTAAAAAAAAAAAAAAAAAAACAGTTATTAGAATCATACGGAATAATAGGAATAATGAGACTTTAAAAGGTCCTATGACACAAGTTTGAGGGTGGTTTGAAGTTCATAGCGGTTATAAACTGCAGATTAGTACTAGAAACCAGAAAAGAGATTCTGAATCATGCACTGCAGTTTCCAGATTTGTCACAAAATCAGAACTGAAATGAGAGAAAACCCCACGATAATGATCCATCCTGCTCTTTGGATATCTATACATCTGACTAAACATGGCGGTGAAAGCATCGTCTCTCTCCTGGTGCTGTACGATATACGGCTCTGAGTAGTAAATGTGGCTGAAAGCGAGGTTGCTCTGTCCAGTCGTTCATAATGTGAGTTGAATGAAACAGTAGGGAAGACATCATGGTTTTATTCAGCTTGTAAAAACAGCAGCTGTGGCCCTTAGGCTCTCTCCTCCTTCACATCCAGCGTCCTGGGCATCAACCAGGTGAGAGGAGATTGGAGGGTTAAGCACCCAGGGGACCTATACATGAAATCTAAGGTCAGCATGGATGGATGCAGGGACGCAGGCTGTGAACCTGTAAGTTTATCTTTGCAAATGCTCAAATGCTTTGCTCATCTCAATGTTGCTGATCAAAGGGGATACATCTGGGTCGCCGGTGGTGAATCTGGACAATGGATTGGTCATGATGACTGGTAAATCTCAGTCACGGACCACCACATCAGGGACAATTAGCATTAGCTTGACTCTCCAGGCTCACCCCTTAAGCGGGGGTGACCTGCTGATTAAGCACATTCCACCTGCAGCCTCCAGTTCAAAGGGCTACTGTGATGGTCACCCTCTGCATCTCACCACCTGCCCCGAGGCAAAGCTCAACCGTCTCCACACCGCGGGTGACCCGCTGCTCCATCGACAACATCTCAGTCCATTCACAACACATGAAGCTGCTAGCGGAAGTGCTACCTGCCAGCTAAGTGCCTCAGGTGATGTTTGAATGGGATTCACTTGAAAATTAGCCACACCTCTCCACCCTCAGAGGGGAGGCATGAGGGAGGCAGCATATGGCCTGCTCAGATGAATTCCCCTACTGTTTGAAGAGACTCTCGGAAGCCTCCAGGGCGATCGCAACGTCACGCTCCTCTTTACTAGATTAAGTCTAATAATCTCTCAGTAACGAGACTTTAAAAGCAGAGCGGTAAAACACTGGACCCCGAGGTCCATGTAGACACAAGACATGCTGTTATCCCTTTAACACTTTATTTTATGACCGCAAGTAAGAGTTAATATTCGTCATCAACTTTCTCCTCAACTGTGGGCAAAGAGGAAAACTCTCAGACAGTTTTGATGCATTGAATGTGCAACAGAGCCTGTTGGCCAAACTGAAGCGTGACCGTCGGGGTCCAGACACAAGGCCAGTTTTTGTGGTTTCAGTTGTTTGCAGGCTTGCTTGTATTTGCTGGATCTGATGGTATAGTCAGTACTTTCACTGTATGATAGCATGAGCAGTAATGCAAAAGATAAAGGGAGAGCTTTTGTTGTAATGTTCAACTGATTAGAATGAATGATCACTTCCTCATGGATGGGGACAAATGGTGCTGTAAAAGACAAAATTGCAGATAAATCTTGCATTCAAAGCTGTTTTTCTGTGCAAAGTATGAGAGGAAAACGGCATCAATGAGAAAGTTAGCAACTCATACTGACATGCAGTCCCTGGTTACCTTTCCCAGGAATGACTGTGGAGTTCATAATGAAGCGAGGACTCCCGCCGGAGTGTTGATTAAGCAGATGCCTTCACTGAGCTACAGGCCTGAGCATCACGCCCGTCTCCTGCCCTCCAGGAACTCACTTCATTCATCTTCTATAGTTCATCGCCAAGCCAGCCTGCGCTGCTGCATCCCCTCATTCAATATGAACCGAAGCAGCGGAGGCAGGAAGGAACCCCAGCGATGGAAGATATTAGGCTGAGGAGGTCTTGAACGGGACCCTGAACAGACTGGGTTGCATTGTGCAACCCGTACGTAATATTTAAAACACCAGTTCTGCTTCAGATGAAGTCCTGAAGTGAGTCTTTGAACTTCAAGAAGTTCTTTGACCATTTCAACATACATCCCTCTCATTTCTTGCATTGTTTAATCCAAATAAATGTAGAAGCTTGTGGTACTAAAATCACACACTTTTTTGAACAAGAAAGTCGGGAAAAATAAAAATAATTCTACTCTCACAAAAGAAATCTCTGACCTCTTTGCCTTGGGTAAGGAAAAAACTGAGCAAGCAGCTATAACTTTTGGGAAATACTTGAATTCCTCTTTGCATTTCTGCCAAAGACGTCCTGAGAAAACATTGATGTTCATCAAAGTATACGAAATCAGAATACTCTTCATTTTAAAGACGGATGAGGAAAATGTCAGTCATCACAGCGCTAAAACTGCAGTCTTCATGGTATCTAGACTGCAGTGAAACTGTGGTTGTATCAGTATCTGCTCAGGTGGATGGTTTTTGGTCCTGCATTGAGGACAATAGCATTCCAGTGTGGAGACAACCAAAAGCTCCTCACAGGAAAAGGGACCCAAACAAGGTTTCTCTGCTTGACAGTGTCTCTTCCGACCTTATGCCAGACGGCCGACTGGAAATGCCAGGAATGCTAGACTGCTGCTCGATAGGAGACCATGTTCCACTTATTGGCTACTGGTGGGCAGAGCCACGGGGACAATGTCCAAGATGAGTTCCCACACAATAGGAACATGACATTTATGACTCTCTGGCCACAGAAAAAATGAGAAGTTCGCACTCAGGAGGCTCGCGGCTCTCGTCCTCCCACTGACACCCTGAGAGAGATGCTGCTCCAGGCTGGCACCCCTCACGTTGTTGGGCCATTCCTGAAAGGCTGAAGAAAAGATCTCCCCTGAATCCAACCAGCCTGTCCCATTTAGGGTGATTTAAATGGCCTCTTATTACCTTCTCAGCCATTGTCTCTCGACTGGTATTCCAGCCTGCAGATGCTTCTGATTATTAGTTTCACTCATCAGACAAGAGCCAGCAGAATTCTGGCGCAGCATTTCAGTGGTAAAAATTTCTGGCAATAACCCCGGCAACTGAAGTGAGAGATTCAGTCTTCCTCGCCCTCTGTAAGGTTTATTTCTTGTTACTGCATTTCACTGGTTTTTAGTCCTTTGTTGTGAATTATTTGCAAAGTCAATAAAATGACAATTATTGCACGAAAGTCCGGCATAAGATGAAAGAAGAAGCGACGGTGGCTGCCAAAGAGTCAAAACTACAAAAGAGGAGGGCTGTTTATTCTGTTCCGTTGCTCGACGACAAACACTTTTCAGAATGATTCTTTCAAGTGTGAAAATGCAGTCAAGAAAGAGAGTTTGAATCAGAGCTGCAAACGGCAAAAACAAAAGTTTACAGCCAAATTAGATCAGCAACGAACAGATTACACATTACAAAAAAATAAATAGGTTTTGCCATTTGAAGAACAGCAAATGGAAAGAGGAATGCAGCTGAAGATTTTGGCTGCCTCGTCTCTCCTAACCGCTGATGTCCACAGAACCAGGCGTTGTGCGGCAGCAGTGACGAATTTAGGTCACAAGTTCAATTTATTTATGCTCATTTAACAGTAAAGAAACCAAATTTGGGAGAAAAAAATTAACCGAAATAAAGAGCATAATTGGATGTAAAACCATTCAATTATCTATACTTGATGCATGTGGGTGAAGATTTAGATGAGCTCAGTCTCAACCTGCATACCACAAGAAACACACTGAACTTCAGACCTACAGTGCCACCTACTGGTGTCCTGCCAAAACAAATGAGCCACCAAAAAAAAAAAAGAAAAAAAAAAAGGTTAAAGTATCATCCAAGAAATCATTCACTCTCCAATCTATTAAAAGCACCTTATTCAAAACTAATTCATTAAAATACAGAAAAAAGAATGCAAAATATATCAATGTATCTCTCAAACGGTCCCAACGATATGGAACATGATAGTCCACGTGACAGGAGGACCTCCTCTAGGGCTGTTGGACTCTTTATTGCACGTCACTCAGGGGAAAAGTGTGTCATCCCGTGCACCAATTAGTGAATCCCCCCCCCTTTTTTTTTTTTTTTTTTTGCTTATTACACATTCATAGTGCCAACTTGTCCACTGTTATTTGAACCCTGTATCCGGACCTTCCCCAATTAGACCCACCTTCTACTTTGAGGTTTACTTAGTCCAAGATGAAGGAGAAAACAGTTCTTTGACAAGTGGGCCCCACTCTCTTGTTGGTCGGGGAAGTTTACCCACATCTGTCTCAGCACCTAACCCCTGGAAGAGAGAGGGTCAGTGCCAAGGCCAGAGGTCAGCACTTGTCCCATTGTAAGCTAGAACCAACATGAACCCCAATCTTACACCGCGTCAGCAGGAAACACAGCCCGGTTGGTTTTTAGGGCCACGGATGTGTGAACTGAACAGAAGTTGTTCTTTGAGGCAGCTTGCTGCATGGAAGCATTTGAAAGAGACTCTTCAGGACTCTTAATTAAGGAAAGAACAAATAGTTGTCCTGCTTTGCGGCGTCTTTTCTGCATCATCAATGGCAAAAACACAAACGAATTACAAATTAAAGCTGAGATTTTGCAGGTGCGCATGGATGCGTGTGAGAGAAGTACACCATCCAGAGAAAAAAAAAGAAGCCCTGACAAAAAACAGTTTATGTGGCCCTAAAGGGGGAGGTCTGTGTGAGAACAGATCTAGTTAGGAGCGTCACAACAGATTTGACAAAACAGGCGGTCAGTTCGGGCCAGGCTTGCTGTGGTGACCCAGCAGACTCACTGCTTCTGCATATTAACCCTTTTTTCCTCTTGCTCACTTTCTTTCTTTCTTATCAGCAAGCCATCATCCATAATTGACCTGATTCCCAGATTTCTGTCCCTCTGACCATAAAAGTGGGCAGCTTAGGTGGCAGAAGACTGCCTGACTGGGGAACAAGGAGCATAAAAGAAAGTATTCTTCTAATGTCTTGAAAGAAAAAGGAAAATCAGCATAATGACCGCGCTCCCCTACCACACATTCACTCTCTCACACACACATACACACTCCCTCTCCATGCGGGCCCTCCTCCCACTCTCGTCTGCATCCAAATCTTGATTAACCTCCTCTCTCACTCCCCCTTTCCCACCCACTCACATTCACACATACACACAGACACAAAGTGCTTCGGAGGGCCCCCTGACAGATGGGGAGAGGGGTTTCGGGGGGTTCCTCTGAACAAATGGCACCCTGGTTTAGTGTGGTGTTGTCAGGGGTTGAATTGATCCAGGGACTACAGAGGCTTCACTCTGCCAGTGTGTCACAATGGCAACAAGTGTGCAGAGCTGGGAGCAAGCTTGTACAGGCATGGGACCCATAGCTCATGAATGATAGCTTAGCAAATGGCCCTCCTTTCACTGGCTTTCATTGTAGGGCCATCTCTCGTCCTCTTTCATACCCTCCTCAAAAAACTTGCCCAGCTTTGTTAGTTTTATTGGGTTTGATTGGTTTGAGATTCTGAAACGTGTTGGTTTTTGTGTGATTTTGTATGTGTGAACGTCGGTGTAGGGTGGGCGTGTGTGTGGTAATGTTTGCGGGGGGTGCATTTTTGCACATTTTTGCTTGTTTCATTGATGGGCGCTGTGGTCTCACGGTATGGTCCGTAGAATGATGTAAAGCTATCTGTCATTGGTTAAAGCCGGTGAATGTGATTCAGTTTTATATGAATAGCACTTCCTGGGAGGTCATGATGTTTTTCACTGCGTGAGATCAACACCATGTGTGCAATTTCCACAGTTTTCCATAAATTCAACCTGATACGCAGCAATGAAACTTTCACACAGCTATAACCGCTATTTATCCTTTCTTGCCTGCATAGATGAAGATGAACTGGGCTGCTGCTGTAAGCCCCATCCTGTCTATTAAAAAAAAGACATTAAATACCTTTTTTTTTTTTTTTCTGAAGTCATATAGTTGTCCAATACGGTCTCATTCATCAGCATAATGAGCCTTTGTTTCATCCTGGAGATAAAGTAAAGCTGAAAGGCCATCATGACCCCTCAGCTGACCCCGGGCAACAGTATACAGGCTCAAGAACAATCGTCCCATTGCTGGATAACAACGACATCATCCCTCCAGGCTCATTTCATCCCTGTCGCCTCACCTCCGTCTGGTTAATGTTTCACTAGTCCTCTGTGTTTTGCTCCAGAATGAGAGGAGGGGAGACGGAAGAGGAGCAGAGGAGGCTTGGTTAATCACAAAAGGCAAACAGAGGGTGATCGATTGATTGGTAAACAAACAGGCAGCGACAGAGCAGAAGGGACCCGGGGGAGCGGAGCCTCCTTATCTTCCACCTGTGACACCTCCATCCATCAGAGCTCATTATCATCGCTGTATCAAGGGGTGATGATGAGACTCATTACCTGATAATCATAAGGTGCAATTCAACCTGGAGGAAGTTTCAAGCAATTGTCAGGTGCAGAATGAATTATGTTAGAAGGAAGTAGTCATATTCTCTGAGGTGTTTTTGTTCTTCTTTGTATGGCAACAAGAAAGCCTCTAGAAGTGTTTACGACCATCTTGATCACATGACAGCTGATGTCCTGAGACCTGTCAGGCCCCATTGAAGATTCTCAGTGTATAATCGTGTCTCTGCTGCTTAACTCTGCATCCCTGGGTCATTTATTTATGACGTTCACACAGCAGGATGAAGTGCTAAAGCTTAATAAAGTTGATGCAAGCAACTTGACTAACTGATAGGTGTTTCCAGAGAACAAAGCAGTTCAGAACCGTGGTTCTCTCTTGGATTAATCATTTTAAGGTGTGCTATCTTTCACAAAGTTCCCCGTGCGAATATGTGGATTACGCAGACGTTTGTTATCCAGAAGTGCAGATACTTCTTGATTATTTTTTTACTCTGAGAGATTCGGGAGGGATTTCCTCTTCGCTACAGCTTGGCAGACATGTGGAAAAAGCAAGTTTAAATTCTGAGCCCAGATACAAGGAACAGCGAGTGATGCTTGCTTTTAACTTCTTAACAAGCAGGCCACACCTCCAGGCTTTGGAGAGGGTCAGAGAGCAAAGACACACATCTCATACATATTTCGGTGTCAGGACGTTATGCTGCCCTTGCTTGCTTTTGTGCTGCCCGCTCTGCATATTAATGGCAAGTACATCACAATATGTTTGAATTGTTAAGAGGCAGGGGCAAGCATAAATGGTTTAAGAGACAAGGTCTGCAAATTAAGAAAACACGGAGGGAGAGCAGGCAACTGAAAAGACCTTTGAATGAGAATCAATTAATTTTCATTTACCTCCATTAGCACTGGGCAGGGATTTGCATCTGTGAACCCATTGCCAAACTGGCAGTGGCCTTTTTAGTCGTGGGAGAGGGCCACATTAAGCTAATGATGGGGGGCAGAGGGAGAGACAAAGAGCTGTATGTGTGGGAGGGGAGACTCAGTCGTCCTCTTCTCTCATTAACACCACAGTGCTCTGCAGCGCTGTCACATGGCGAGCCCGCACAGGCAGATCATTAACCACTAGCTGGGATGTGAAAAACTTGGTATTCTCAGCTGGCTGAGGAACGTGTCTTTGACTTGACCTTGATGTGACATATTGCAAATGTGGAAAAAAAAAATTTCGGACAGAAGAAAGTACAGCTGTCGTGTCATGATATTTCCGAAGCATAATAAACTGAGGGTGTGCATACCGACGCCAAGAATCATCAAAATCTATTCATGAATTGTCTTCCCAGCCACCAAAAATGGGTCTTCCGGATCACCAGTCCAGAACCATCTCTAGAATCCTAATACTTCTCTAATTAAAATACCTGACGTCAATGAAGTTCATCCAAATATGCAGGAAGTTTTGAGCGATATCGACCATTATTTACAATTATTTTGACACACAGTGGTGCAGTGGTCAGCACTGTGGCCTCACAGCAAGAAGGTTCTGGGTTCGAGTCCCGGCTGGAGCACGGGATCTTTCTGTGTGGAGTCTCCATGTTCTCCCTGTTCCTGCGTGGGTTCTCTCTGGTACTCCAGCTTCTTCCCACAGTCCAAAGACACCAAGAGAGGACGAGGCTGACTGATACTCTAAATTGACCGTAGGTGTGACTGTGAGAGTGAATGGTTGTCCGTGTATATGTTTTGGCTCTGCGATGGACTGGAGACCCGTCCAGGGTGAACCCTGCCTCTCGCCTGGTGGCAGCTAATATAGGCTCCACCCCCGCGACCCTTTACAAGGTTAAGCAGTAGAAAATGGATGGATGGATTGTCTGGATCACAGATCCAGAACACAATCAAGATAATTTCAGGAAGTCAAACATTTTTCCTTTCAATCATCTCCCAAGGACTCAAGGAATTTATTCAAAATTACTTTTTGACATGCCCAGAAATACCACTAACAGTTCCATCCGCCCAGTGGTCTGGAAGAATCATCTGGATCCAGGATCAACAACATGATCCAGATTGTCTCTAAAAGTTAACCACCTGTCCTTGGTAATATTATCTCATCTTTCCACCAAAGTTCATCAAAATCCCTCCATTAGTTTTAAATAAATCCTGCAAACAAACAAGTCAAATATCTAGATGCTCCCATTCTTTTGTAAGTTGTCTGTTTGAGCTTCACTGTGGTGAAGATGATGATGTGTATGTACAGACTGACAGTGATTTATCACGTGTATGTGCTGAGACTCAAATTAAATGGCGGTTCAACCTGTGTACCTGAGACTGGGAACAGTGACATCACACCTTGGAAGCCAATGGTGGTCCAGAAGTACAGTGAGGAACACTGAAGCCTCCACTCAGGAGGGTAGCACCAAATCCAGTGAGCCTTCTCTGAGGACGCCCAGGCTGTGAAACAAACTTTCCTCCCTGGTTTTTCGGTGGCCCTCTTCTACTTCTACTGAGCCCCTGGGTCGTTTGCCCCCCCCCCCATCCCCTCCACCCCAGCCCACCCTCACCCCCACTCCCTGTTACATCACCCCTGCCTCCGATACACAAACAGTCAATGTGGACATCAGTCTAGACAGACGTTAATATACAGAAATTAAAGTCATCAAATGTGTTTATGTACAGATTCCAGCTGTTTCAGGAGAAACAGCTGATGAAAGCACTATTAGGAGAGTACTGTAAGATCATTGAGCTTTCTTTGTGTTACACATTTGACAGAATCTTAAACATAGTAGGCCGCGTCTGCTGCCCCCTTCTGGCTGCAGGCATTAAAAATAACATTTTGGCTCAACTCCTTTCATCAACTTAAGAATACGTATGGTAATCTTCTCAGGATTGCTGTTAATTCTACGTGGTATATCGCTGCAGTGACCATGATACTCAAGCAAATGATCTAACAGCGTTTTTGGCTGTTTCTAGGGACAGCTGAGAGTTTTTTACAAACCCGATTGAAATGAAAAAATGGAAATGACCACGTTTTTAGACAACTGACTGATGACCTGTCCTTGACAGCAATTCAAGAATGAGCCCTGGAAGTTCCTCATCTGTTGTTTCAACACTCTCCAGTTCTTTGAGGACAATTAGAGAATCACCTTTTTGAAATAACATCACTTTTTCTTTCTTTATGGACCAATTTCATCACTACATCCACAGAGTATTCAAACTTCCAAGAACTGTTTTATGACATTGGCAGCAGACAGTCTGTGCTCTGTGGACTTGCTCCCATCCAAAGAACATCATGTATCCTCAGTCAGACAGAACTTCACGTCATGTTTTTGATACCGGGCTTTTAAAGTTGCTTTTCAAAATCAGATGCATTGTTTGAAACAATACAGGGAGAAGGTCCTAAAAGCAAGTTAATGTAAAATAAGAATGAATTCAGTGTGTGGACTGGATATCATCAGAAACATCAACTGAATTTGATATGCTTGGAATGCAGCATGCCACAAGATTGCTAACCAAAATTCAAATACTGTATTCACAGAGCCAAAAGAAATGATTGGTAAAAGAAAATGCAGATTTGTGATCCAGTGCAGGACCTAAAACAGATGGGTTGCAGGTGAAGGATCAAAACGTTATATCACTTCCTGGCTGATCACATGCAGATCTCTAACCAATTGTCTGAGAATGTACTTTACGTTTCCTATTATTCATTGTAGGAAATAGCTCAGCGTCTGTCGAGGAGTGTCAAATTAAAACAGGATTAGACACGAGGAGGCGGCTTATTGCAGCACTCGCCGTGTCTCCACGTGTAGGGAGGAAGCCAGACAGAATGAAATGGAGCGGAAGGTATGAGCAGAGAAGAGGATGAACGACAAAACGGTGGAAGGGAGCAGACAGGGTCACAGATGTGACATTACACTAACAATAGGAGCAACGGGGGTAGAAGTGTGCAGACATCCCATCTTGGCAAAAGCTGTCCTCCAGCTGTTTGGGTCACCTGTCTATTAAAACGGAACATATTTCATGTGGCTACAGAGGCAAAGACAGATTTATTGGGCCGACAAGTGTGTGTGTGTGTGTGTGTGTGTGTGTGTGTGTGTGTGTGTGTGTGTGTGTGTGTGGGGAGGGGCTTTAATGTGATTTGATTATTAACGAAGGCCCAATAAATCATCTTGTTTGGGGGTCTGATGAATCACAAGCTTGTTGATGTAGGTCAGAGCAGAAAAAAGACCCAAGTGGTGATCAAATTCAATTGGTTCATATCATGAAAACATCGGCCTCGCACTTTGTAAGGACCTCGATCTGACCACTTTTGTGTTTTTTAAGGACCACATGGTGGGGGCTTTACATTAAAGCCCAGACAGATATTGAAGTGACCTCCAGCCCTTTCCTGTACTCAGGCGGCCCCATTCTAAAACAAAACAGACATGACAAGAGAAGAGAGGAGAAATCAGATGGCTTAATTGTTCTTTGACAATTAGACCATCACTCAAGAGAACATTAAGCAACCGAGCAAAAGTAGCAAAGGGAGGAGGCGGCTGAAGAAAGAGATGAAAGAAGAGGGCACTAAAACACCCACTGAGTGAGAGGGAGTGAGAGGGAAAGAGGGAGAGGGCCCTGCTATTGAGGGTCCGACGGGGCAAAAGAAGCAAAGAGCAGTTTACAATACTGTACACTGCTGTTCTGCACCATTAAGTAGCATGGAGGGCAGGGTTCGGACAATGGGCTTCTGTCCCCGAGGAGAAGGCCAGCAGCTCCAGAGGAGTCCTCCTTTTAAGCCCATATGGTTGTGGCTGCCTCTCAGGATGCTCTTCTCACCGCGGTCGCATGCTCAGCATCTGGGTACATGAGGTCCGCTGTTGCTCCTCGGTGACCAGCAGCCGTGTGGAGGGGCAATGAGGTCTCCCTGGAAACGGGGCAGTGATACACAAGGATTCAGGGCAGCACTCAAGAGATTAAGGAAAGGAAGTAATTCTGGATGGAGTGAACTCCCAATTATGTCGGATTTAGAGTCATGGAAATCACACAGCAAATGCCCCAAAAAGATTGGAAAACTGGAAGCCAAGCCAGCATTAATCCAATGTGGATAACATGATTAAGCTACTCAAGGAAACTCACCAATACATCAAATTGAAAAAAAAAAAACTTTTGCAGAATGCGTTTGAAATATTGCAGAAGGAATCACTGAGGCTAACAAGAATTTCCTGCACGTCATCTCCAATATCTTTATTTTTTTGTTGAGCTTTGCACTTACACATTATTTACACGTTTGGCACATGAATAACACACCAACTGTGTGCTTCTACAAAAGCTTTTGTCCCAAAAGCTGCTCCAGAAATGTCTAAACACAGTCAGATGCATGTCTAGACCATTTACATGACTTCAGCTGGTGTATCTCCCTCTGCACTCATGGCAACTGTGACTCCTGTCCCCTTGGACCAGTGACAAAGAGCTGCCAGAATGATGGATTATGAAGCTGCTGCCTGCATTTGAAACAAGGGACCTGCAGTAACTCCTGTCCATCCTCAAACAGACCCCCCCACCAAAGAGGAAAAAAAATATATAAACCGAGTGACTAAGAGTGAACAGAAGTTGGGGGAGAGCCTAAAGAAGAGGAATCTTAACAAGTGTTTACCCTCTTTCTGTTGCCAAGCTGTGGAGCAATAACCTAGCGTAGCGAAAGGCAGCGCCTGATCCAGGAAGAAAGGCCTGAGTCTGTGGGGTCAGGGGTCACTAACTCCACCATTGTCCCTGACAGAGCAAGCACACTTCAGCTTTACTCTGTCTTTCAAAGGCCTGTGATGGGGGTGGAAAGACAGGCCTGAAAACACTCGGTCAGGACCAGGGGCTTTATGGTAGTCAGGGAAGAAAGATTCAGACCCCAAAGGTTAAATGAAGAGCGAAAGGGCCCTTCTGTCCAATTACCGAGGGACAAATGCTCTCTGTGACCCATAAGGGTCAAAGTTCAGCGGAGCCATTGGAAGCGGCACACTCTGGCTTTTTGTGGACTAGATGAGATGAACCTCTGCTGTGTTTATCTAAGTGACACCCAGGCCAATAGTAAAAGTATAAATAATCTGGGCGCTTGCGTGCTGCCAATTAGCGGAATTATTTTATAGACCAGGTTGGAGAATTTTCAAGATCAACACTTGGAAACACACTGGAGCGGACCATGGTAGGGATTCTTAGTGTCCTCTCAGGGAAAATTAATAAAATTACCCATAGAGACATCTAATTTCTGAGATTCAGGAAGCAAGAATGCATGTCCGAAAAAGTTCGGAACAAAATTACTCACTTATGAATGAAACTTTCCTTCAAGTGCCGCTTCTTTGAGCTCTGAGCCGAGCCGGCGAGTCGTTCTCCTAATCATGTGCCAGTATCGGGCGACACTTGTGGTGTTAATACCTGCTGACACAAAGGGCCAGTGGAGAGGCGTGGTGGGAGTGTCCCATATCCGGGGACGGTGGGATTAGACTGTTCCTGAACCACTTCCTCTTGAGCCAGTGGGCTGCCAGGGATTAAGTCTATGAATAAAATAATCTGTACTTGTTAGGTTAACAAGCAAAGGAAAAATCATATCAAAAGATTCAGATCTTTCTTGTCCTACAATCACAGTTTTAGGGAATGGGCTCCTTGCGTGAATACGTTTTTCCTTGAGTTTGGAGACTGAACTGAAATTACAGGGGACCTCCTCGGAAACCTTATCCTGTTAGCTACGTGTGTCTGCATCAGCCAGCTGCAGCACCGTTGCATTGAATTTGTCATTACTTTGGAGTAAATGACACCTCTTCTCCTCAACGTGAAGGTTAAAAAGACTTCAGGGTTCCATTAAAAACAGTAAAAAAAAAAGTGGCGCTGGAGTTTTCCATGCAGTTTATTTTTTTTAAAATGTTTGTGTGCATTTGTTTTTCCCCAAAAATTAGGATCTACCTGGCCATGAGTCATAGGCAGGTCAACACTATAAAAACTCTCTGAAAATCCAGAAACAATCCTGAGAACAATCCATCAAAGCCCCCAGATGCGGTCGCCTGGAACACACTGAGCTCAATGAAAGCTTTAAATCTCTTCCTCTGCTGAATCCATTTAGCATGGCTTTGCCACACTCCACCTGGGGGGTGCCTGGGCTGGATACCAGGCGTGGTACCACTGGGATAAATTATGCATCCAGTGGTTGTGTGTGTGTATATTCTTTCTTGTGCGAGTGAATGTGAGTCAGTGTTGGATGGAGAGGATTTTCCTCTCTCTGGGACTCCTCTCTGCAGGTCCTCTCCGTCCCTCGTGAGCTGGCATAAGCCTGTTGGACACACACTGGAGTGGTGAGGGGAGTCACTAGGACTGAGCTAGGCTCCCAGGGTCTTACAGGCCCTTAGAAAGTGCAGGATGACCTTTAATCATGGATCAGGAGCCCAGGCAACAGCTGGAGGCCCAACGGATCCCTGACTACGCCAGAGCCCCCAGGTCACGCTCTCAGCTGGCCGTCCACCTTGAGCCCAAAAACTGAGGCAACCTTAGGCCGGATGAAGCGCTCAGTGCAGGCATGAGGTGAACATTTATGATGGAGTCTTAACATTAATCTGTAAGATCTTCATCCCCACAGTCTGAATACTGTCCAGTGTGGTGAATTTTTAAATGGGTTTTCTTCACTCCCTCAACTTGGCAGGGTTCACATGCTCATTAAAAAAAAAAAACCAGCAAGTCATGGAATTTGAACTTTTCCAGACTTGGGAAAGTTTGCGAAAATAAATATAGGCAGAAATTTTTGAAAAAGTCTCGGACTTTTACGTAACAAATACCTGCATCTTAGAGTGAATGTGGTTCAGATGAGACAGACTGGGGAAAAAAAAAACTCTTTTGGTTGATTTAGATTTACCATCAAACATTGTAAATTGGTACATTTCCCTCAAAAGATGTGGAAAAGTTTGTGCCTTCATTTCAGGGGGAAAAAAAATAAAGCAAAAAAAAACTTGTATGTTATTGGTCTGTTGGTGGAAGCTGGAGCATCCAAAGAGAACCCACAGAGGCACAGAGAGAACATGCAAACTCCCAAGGAGAACATGCAGTCCTCTTTCGATGAGTAGATTTCAACCAAATACTTGGAGCGCTACCTCAGTGGTTTAGTATCGTGATTGCTGTATATATTTGGGAAACACGAGATAATAGAAAATCAAAGAGGAAGGCAAGACATCAAGCTCCCATGGCACGACATTCTAAACTTCCCTTATCAAAGTAAAGTATGCTGCAAGTAAAGTGTTTTATAGTTCTCTTGAGCAACACACTGAATGTGAAACTCAGAACGTCCCTCCAGGGAAGAGGGAGGTTCCTGAAGCTCCAAATTTGACTTTGACTTGACTTTTTGTCTCAAAATGACTTTATAGCCGTTGAAGTCCCGCGATTCGTCGCAGTTTACGTTTGTAAATTTGACTGTCATGTAGGGGATGTTTGGGTGGTAGCATCTTGTAATGTTTGCCTTATTTCAGTTATTTTCTGAAAACTTTTTGAAATGCCATTACTACTACACAACAAATAAAACTCGTGCCAAATAATAAGGACAAATTCAGTGTTAAAGTCATTCAGTGTTGACTCACTCAGGCAAAACCCAGAAAACGTGTTTAAATGTTCCACCACTTTGAAGTCTAAGCTGCCATTTCCATCTCTCCATTTCTCTGAACACAAAAAGCATAAACGACTGGAAAAAAAGAACGTTCAAACTATCTCACACCATTTCTCATTCTGTGCCAAGCAGCTCTAACTTACAACACACACACACACACACACACACACACACACACACACACACACACACACACACACACACACACACACACACACACTCCTGCTATCTGGGGGAATGAAGCCTCCCTCCTCTCGCCCTCTCTCCATCACCCACCCCGAGGATTAGCCCCCTGCCCCCACCCCTGTGCGCACTACCGTCCCCTATTGCCCTATTATCATATTTGATCCACAACCTCCACCACTCATTTCACCCTCCCACATACACCACCAGCAAGGTATGCCCCCTTTTCTTTGGCCACTCTCAGGGAGAAGAAGAGGAGGATGAAGAGGCAGGGGCTTTCATGAGGAACAATCTGCCAGGGAGACGAAGAATGAGCGGGCACTCAATTAAGGGCTGCCCATTGAGCCTGCGGAGTGAGCCTGAATATGGGCCCCTCCAAAGGAATGGAGTCCCATGAATAGATTGTGGGCCTTCATGAAATATTAAAGAGTGGTCGGATTTCCCACAATATTTGTACACCTCCCTTTGTGGGGATTTCTCCCTCCATTGAGCCTGAAACTGTTAACACATCCGCTCTGAAGCATGGCCTGCAGACTGTGCTAAAGAGCCCCATGGTCCAAGCATCAAACGCTCCCCACCCTCACCCCTCTCTCTCTCTCTCTGCCTCTTTGTCTTTCTCTCCCTAGCTCTCTTTTTCCTCCCTCTTTCCCTCTCTCTCTCTCCCTCTCTCTCTTCCTGCCCATGAGCTATTCATGGAGGGGATTACAGCGGTTTTAATGACCACCTGTCCTTGCTCCAGCACTGTATTGTGCCATGCCAGGCCAAGCAGCAAGCATCCCTCTGGTATTAAAGGGTCATAACGCTAACTGGTGACCCTTGTCTCCACCAACACAAGCCTGAAAGCCAAAGCCACCCAGACAGGTAACGATCACAATCTGCCTGATCATTAATCGCTTTGAACCGGACCGAAATCCTGCAAGGGTGTGTGAGAAAAATTTAAGAGGAAGAGCAATGGACAAAAGAAGACATTTTTTCCTGAGCTGTTTGTTTCCTATTTTGATCTACTTTGGTCAGGAAATGCTGCTCTGTCACATTTAATGACAATAAAGAAATCAAATCGAGGAATTCATCCCAACTCTGCACAACTGTAATCAATATAGTATCATTCTACATTGTGTGGCAGCAAAATGTCACCTTCTAATTGCCTGAGTCAGTTTTTGACAAGTATGACATTTTTGCCTAAATCAACTCCTTATGATGTTTTGCCTCCAGTTTTTTGTGTTTTCCTGAAAATGACTGAAAAAAAATAACCTAAGTTACTTTAAGAAGGCGACGAAAAGCTAACAAGTGCATCCTCCTGGTATACTCAACTTGCCGGCTTTCCCCTTTTTTGTCTCTGCACTTTCCTCTCAATCCCTCTGTCCACCTCTCCTACTCCGATGCACACGCACGCACGCACGCGCGCGCCCGCACACACACACACACACACACACACACACACACACACACACACACTGGGATCAGGTTGAGTGGAGCTGTATAGAGAGCGAGGGCTATGTGGTTAAGTAGGTGGTTAAAGCTGCCATTAGCATCAGAATGGCCGCATATTCCTCCCGTGAGTCAACATTAGTTCATGTCGGAATCGAGGGGTTGAGGATGGGCCAGAGACGAAAGCACTTGCTGAAGCAGACAAACGTACTCGTCAAATAAGATATGATATTGCATTTATAACTTTGACTTTTATAGCACAAGAGAGAGGCAAGAGATGGAGATGTGCATCTAGTTTCAGAGATGTGCCCTCCAGCAAGCGGACGAGAAGGATGCCTTGTGCCAGGGTGTCCGGGTCTTTGGAAATGTGTAAATCTCCTTTATTGTCTGCAGTGGCGACACTTTCCCTTTTTACATCGCCAAGTGCATTTTCACGTATTTTAACAGCTTGAAAGCTCTTTCAGTCGTACTGCATGATGATTCTATCAGTCAGCGTTTACTAGGATACTTCCTCTTCCTCCTCCTCCTCCTTCATCACCTCTTTGTGACTCCAGGAAGCGGAAAGAACCAGACATGTATGTTTAGCTTGAAGCTAACAGCGAATGACTGCTAACAACATCAAAACTGCCCCGAAGAGTCTGTTTACAAAGTCTCAAGGGGATCATCTTTTATAATCCACATCTTCTCTACCCTGTCATATGCTTAGTAATGCAAAAACAAAAAACAAAAAAAAAACACTTTGATTTGAGTTTAAAAAAAACAAACAAACCAATCCCTTCATGGTAGCGCCAGGCACAACTAGCTAGCTTCAGTTGAACCATGTGACTCATTAAACTGGAGATGCCAATGTTTGTTTTTTGCTCAAATAAAAATGTTTCTGGATTAAGAAGGAGTAGATTATACCAGATGATGCACTAAAGAGTTTGGAAACTGATGTGGTTTTGTTGATGTTTTTACAGCTTCTTTTTTTTTTTCCTGTAGCAGGTCGTTAGCTGTAAGTCGCCACGAGCTTCAAGCTAAATGTACGTGGCTAGCTCTTCCAGTCAAAAGGAAGGAACGTAAAAATATCTGGGTGAGCTAATGCATGTGTGAGGGCTTGAAAAAAATACACACACACACACACACACACACAAATGAGTATTAAACATTGTTCATGTATCTATGAAAGAAAAATGTTCAAATTCCATTTCAACGGTCAACATTCAGGCACCTAAAAGGTCTTGCAGTTTACTTGCTATTTGATTAATACAGTAAAAAAAAATTCACTTCATAGTTTGTTTGACAAGAGTTGACTTGAAAATGTTCAATGTCTTTGGAAATCTCAAGATCTCCTATAAGAGAGGCAGCAGAAACCTCAGCGATAGATATCTCCAAACCAAAAGTATCCCTATGGCCTGATATCAATAACAGTAAGAAAACATGTTTTTCTTTTCAGAATGCGGGTAAAGTGAACTGCCATTATTCCTCAATATATCAGCTTGTCTGCACCAATCAGGAAGTTGAAGCATGTGGGTGAGGAGAGCCAGCAGAGAGCATGTGGTTACATGAAGGCCCGCTGCACTCTCCAGCAGAGTCCCAGCTGTGGGGCACATTGGAAAGCAGCCCTTTAGATCTGGCCTCCATATGCTGGGGTCTAGGTCCAGGCTGTCAGTCTCGCTCCAGCACATGGAGGGCAGTTGGGGGGCACATGTGGGGGTGGGCTCCAGGATGGAAGGGGGCAGCCGCTCCACCAGCATTGTACCAGAAGGACAAGAGCTGAGCAAGACCCAGCAGGAGAGTGGGGGGCCTTTTCTAAAGAGCGATCAACTGGAGCTCCTTTTCTCACACCCCGCTCGCTTACCCTGCTCTGTATCTCCTCCTCGCCCTCCCTCTATCCTCTATCCTCCCCTCCTTTCCTCACCAGATTGATACACTGGCTGAAATGTGATGTTCTTATGGCTTTCCTACAAAACTCCACCACCACCACCACCACCACCACCACCCCACCCCCCTCGCTTCCCCTTCCCACCACTCATCCCACTAACCTATTCTCCGCTGGAATTAAACTGAGCCACGCCGCTTTGTTTTTCAATCATCTTGTCCACATCAAAGTCACTCATGAGAGGCTGGTAAAAAGAAGGAAGGGGCCATGGATGAGACAAATCTCTTTGGCTTTTTCCTCACACAATGCTTCTCATTTGAATTCTCCCTTATATTGCACATCACGGTTGTGAATGGTGCCTCTGATGAAGTGTTGTTTTTGTGGTTCCTCATATGAATTCCAAAGACCCCGGGGATACATTTTCCTCTTTTTGTTTTGGACTTCAAAGTTATCTGGAGCAGGACGTGTTGGAATGAAGAAATTGTTGGGGTCACCAGGTCCAACACTGGATGTTGTTTACCGAAACCTCCTCACAAAGTCAGGGAGCCGTAAAACTATGGCGTCACCGCGGGGAATAATGCACAACATTTTTCAAACACTGAGGTGTTTTCAGGGCTGGATCCACATTGCATTCTTCCTACATTCGCTCTTTTGTTTAGATGATCTTTTAATTTATGTTTTACCCTCAACAGTGGATCAACACATAAAAAGTTCATCCAGGCCGCATTATCTGCCCTTGTTTTTGATGTTCAGAGACACATCAAGGGGTTCTTATGGAGGCTTTACATTTTCTACATTGAAACGTGCAGAAAAAAACAGCGAAATCTGCTGCAGGTGTGCGTTGAGCAGCTGCTGCCACTCGAGTAACTTCACCTGTAAATCAAAAGTACATCAGGGAGCAAAGTTTTACGATGTACCTCATAGTTTTCAGGGTTAATGTATTGTCAGTAGGCATCAGAGAAGTAGTTTCCCCTCAGAGCCCTTAAAGAGTATCGATCTGCTGCCCTCTGCTGGTTGATGAAGGTACTACTGACTTCTTTAATGCTGTGTTTATTTTTGCTCATTGACACAAAACAATTATTATTTTGCTTTTTGATTGTATATATATATATATATTTTTTGACAATCTGTCATTATTTTTCATCATAATCCATGAGGCAGTTTTATTGTATCTGATGGTTTTATTTTAGTTCATCATTTATTAAATGTAGTTACATCATAATAAGAGTTTCGTGGTAGACAGTCACCCCCTTTCCCGAAGACTCAGCACTCGGTCGAGTATTTCATTCACCTCCACAAGATGGCAGAAGAGAGCAGCGGTTGGATTTTGAAGTTGTTGGTTTTTTTTACCTAACGCAGTCACTCATGGCTAAAAAAAAAAAAAAAAAAGTCAGTCTTTATCATTTCTGCACTGAATGTGAGTGAGGTCAGACAGCTGGAGGGATTGCTGCCGCATGCAGGCGCGTTGGCATGGGCTCGGCGTGATCTGATCCGCAGTCAGTTAACGCGGCTGCTGTTACCGGGAGAGGCTGTGTTGAGTTAGAAATCATTTGTCAGTGAGATGCCACAAACCCCTTTGCTATGTGAGCTCTGTATTCCCAGCTGCTCTGTGGACGCAGGCCAGAGCATACTGTAGCAGCCGAGCGTGAAAGGGACACATGTGGCAGCAGGTTAACCAGGGTGAAGGAAACAAGTCAAACAGGATACGTGACAGTTGGGTTCTGATTCAGTCGCGTTTTCAAAGAAAATGTCAGCAAACGTCTTGATAAAACGCCATGATTTCAAAGAAGCTGTCACTGAGGAATCCTTGATGACTTTTTCTTGGCTGAAATCCTATTTTGTAAATTGACAGAAGAGTGCAAGGGTGTTATTTTTACCTCAAACCTAGGAGAGTGAGACATTTTGCCTCCACCATGAAGGCAAGTATGATTTCACAGCTGATAAGAGGAGCTACTCAGAAGACGTTCCGAAGAACCTGTGCCAAACAACAGCCAGCGCAGAGCAGCTGGTCACACGATATTTGTTCTGTTGCTGTCTTTGCCTCATACGACACTTTAGAGAAGTAGAGAGTGGTTCACAGCAAGCCTGATCAACAGGCCGTCATGCGGAAACCGACAAAGAGATGCATTGTGGGAAGATGCACGGGTCAGCGGCATTGTGAGCTGAACGGGGAACTAAGGTATCATCACCTGAGAAAGAGCCGCACCTCGCGAGGGAATTCAGCCAATGAGCAGAACGAGAAATGCCAAGGAAAATATCAGTTTGTCACGTATTAGATGAGACGCAAAACACATCAAGTTCATCTGCAGAAAGTTGAAAAAAAAAGTCATAAAATGTTGGACGTTCACACGCATTCATGACTTTTAGCCATTGTTCATCCACAACGTTTATCTTTTTGGCAAATGAACTCCTGGTGCCGTGTACTGGGTGGTGGGACCCCCCCCCATCGGCCTGTCTGACCACATCAGATGAGGTATCTGGTCCGTCACCTGCATGCGGAGTGAACTGAGCGAAGTCAGGTCTCTTGTAATCCATGGATTACAGAGGTCTGGGAGTGGTGTCTCAAATGACTGTGGTAAGTCAAGCCGTCGGCTGTGGTCTGGATCACGTGCTCGTGTTTAGACAGATGCCAGCGCACGCACGCACACACACACACACACACACATACAGACACACTACTGATCCCAGCTGGGCAGGTGTCCTGATGTGTCAGGTTTCATTCCTGCACTTCGGAAATCAGCAATCGGTTACAAATTAATTTGAAATTCACGGGATTGAAAACTAAACGGTGGTGACCCGCTTCGGTGACACATTCTTATGTCATTTTCAGGTGTGGAAGTAACAGATTCTTTGGTTGAATCAATGTTTCAGACATTTCACAGCTGGAGAGACACAGGTGCTTTTGGACACCCCCCCCCCCCCCGCCCCGCTTCAATATGCCTTCATTGAAGAGGTCAATAAAGGTCATGTATGACTTTATGCATTTTGGCATCAAGCCCCCGTCTGAATCATGTCAAGATCCCTTTTAAACAAACAACACCAGAACCCGGCAGGTCCTTGACGTTGCCACAATGTGAAGCAGACATGGATTGGAGAAAGAATGAAACGAGAAAATGAACCCTACAGGACAGCACATCACCTGTCGCTCACAGTCACAGGGAACAGAAACATCATTGTCTTCGTTTTTAAAGCCAAAAGTGACAAGTTGACAACCAAAAACTAGTGGAGATGATTCATCTCATTTCGACACATTATCTTGATGCAACAATCACTCGTTCATTCTGTGACAATTAAAAAGTTGCAGGCTAAATAATCTATGTCTGGACACGTCTGTATGGCGGAGGGTTAAAAATGCACTTAAAAGGACAGGAAGCACAGTTCATTTATTGTTGTTTATAGTTTTATGATTGATATTTTCCAATTGTCTTTACTGTAAAAAAAAATAAAAATTCAATATTCGGTGACAATAAATCGCTTCAGTATTGTAAGTGGAGACATTACCATATACTGCAGTATAGTTTGTCAAACACGGAAGAAGTATTTCAAATCCTTTACTTGATAAGTGATTTTAATGAAGATTTCTGGTAAAAAAAAAAAAAAAATGAAAAAAAATGCATCAAATCATAATTCTGTCAAACTGCTGCATGAATCTCACTGAACACTGTGGCCAAAATAATAAATAAGGTAAAAGTTCTGATACAATAATCAAAAAGAACCTCACAAGTACACGTCAATAAGTAGTAAACACGTAGTTCTTAGTCTCTG
Organism: Aulostomus chinensis; assembly: GCF_037954235.1. NCBI lineage: Eukaryota > Metazoa > Chordata > Actinopteri > Syngnathiformes > Aulostomidae > Aulostomus > Aulostomus chinensis. The sequence continues at coordinate 25,653,972 of NC_141328.1, read as the reverse complement.
TATTTCTTTCCTCTAATAAAAAGCATCTCAAACACGTGAAACTGCATATTTTATTCCATTTTACAAGTTTTACTTTTGCTCTGCCCGGACTTTGCCCCCCTTTGCAACTTTTTTTTGGTATGTAATCCTTTTATTTTGTCCGTCAAAAAAACAAGCGCACATCACGAAGGCACCTTTCGATGACATTTTCCCAGAGCCAAAGTCCCCCCCCAGCTGCACGCGTCACCTGGGTGAACCTCGCGACTACGAGTCCCAGGCGGATCATTGAGGGCGACTTTTGATCTGATCGTCTGTCACCTGCCTCGTGAGGGCTTCGATCGTCGAGGGAATGGAGGACACAAGACTGGAGCTTCACGAGAAATGTTTGACGCTGCAGTGCTGAAAACATCTTCTTTTTTTTGTTTCTTTTTTTTATGCTGGCCAGGACAGCGACCCTTCATTTCTTCCTTTGTTAAATCTCCATCGTTGCTGGCAGCTTTGCTCCATTCCTCTCGAGTCTCGGGGAGCTTGAACTGCGCAGGCTGAGTTGAACATGGCGTCTGGCCTTGTTTATAATCGCAGCAGGAGAGAAATCGAGCTCTTACTTGGAAAAACAACCACCTGTGTGGTCCGGTGAACTTTTGCCACTTTTTATATTCATTGATTAAATAATTTTAAAGAAGAATCAGTGAGGGAAGTGCCGAGCAGACACTGGGACCGCTGCAAGGAGTCAACATCCTCCCAGCAACAGAGGGACACTGAGTAGAAATACCATAGTACTTCAATCATGTTTTGGAGTATCTGTATTGTATGCCATTGCCAACAGTGGGTGTACTTCTAAATGCACATTACTGCTACATAACCAGGTATTATTCCTTCCCTGAAATCCTACTCACCACGTGTTCAAAGATGAATTATGAGCAATTCTTTTTTGAAATGTGGGAATTAAATGTTAATACATTTGAGTCCATATTTACAGTAGCACATAAAGCATCTAGCATTGTATTGAATTCATTAACTGCCAATTAAAGGTTAGCACCAACGCACGCGTTGCAGCGTCATGCACCAAATTTTGTGCGACCAGAAATGATAACAGAGATTGCTTTGTGATCCCAGCGATCGATAACAACACCCAAGCAGATCTTTAAAGGGTTAATGATGGAGGAGCAACGTTTTCAGACTGGATACATTTGTGATCCTCCCACTGTTGATCTGAAATTTATCCAAATATGTAAAGCGCACGTGAGCGTTGAACATAAACGTCGTTTTTCTCTTCGTGAACTAAAAATAATCCCAAATTCCCTCCTGAAGACAAACCGCTAATGCGTTTCCTCAAACCAGTAGCTGACCTCTGGAGATCTGTACTTCAGATCAGCTCAGGGGAGACAGACTGTCTGAGAGCAGGTGATCATTATCCTGAGCGGACAGACAGGCCTGCTGTTCCTGCCTGGCTGTATGTGGGTGGTATGCTGGGCCCTGATACCTGCAGGACTCCGTACCTCTCCAGCCTGTAGCTTGATGGAGGTACTCAACTATCACCTGGCACTGAGCTGATTTGATGAAAAACAAACCTGCATGTCCTGTGCTTCAAGTTAATGTGCATTCTTGTCTTTTTTTTTTCTTTGACTCTCGGACTCAACAAACATCTCATAGATGTGGTTGGAAATATCAGGTTTTGTTCATTTATTTTCTTATATGTTTGATTTTGCAAGCTTGCGGTTCACCCCCTCAAAAAAAAAAAACAATGTTAAAAGTCAAACCAAATATTGTTTATAGCTAAAATCCCACTTTTAATCTACAATCTGCACATCTATTGCACCTTTTGCCCTTTCAGACAATCATGAAAAACCTGAGAATAGTTGTAAAAATGCTGTGTTTTTAAGGAAAAGTGTCCGTTTTGTTCAACAAAGCAAGAGTACAGTAATGTGATGCAGCCAGATTAAAGAGGCGTGGTAACAGTAAACATCCTCTGATCGTCTCCCTCCGCAGCTGCAGGATTTGGACCCTTGACTGGCTACGGTACCGTGACCCCGGGTTCAACCTCGGCAGTTGTTACAACAGCATAAACACCACCAGAGATGAAAGTCGGTGATAGCAGCTGAGTCGCGGACCTGTGGGCGGAGTGTGCGCACCTGCGGAGGACACACACACTACACCTCACACACAGGTACGTTGTAGCTTCTTCTTCTTTTTTTTCGCACCAGCAGGACCCACCGCAGGACGGTAGCTGGTCGAGCCATGGACTCGCATGAGAACCAACCCGCTCACCAGGGGCTGAAGCTCCTGGACATCAGCTCCAAGTCGACACCGTCTGAGTCCAAGGGTCCCGAGGAGGAGGAGGGTGACCGTGAGAAGCCGCCTTACTCCTATGTGGCCCTCATCGTCATGGCCATCCAGGACAGCCAGGCCAAGAGACAAACCCTGAGCGGGATCTACGACTTCATCATCTCCAAGTTCCCCTACTACGAGAAGAACAAAAAGGGCTGGCAAAACAGCATCAGACACAACTTGTCTCTGAATGAGTGCTTCGTCAAGGTGCCCCGGGAGAGCGGGGGGGACAAGAAGGGCAACTACTGGATGCTGGACCCCGCGTTTGACGACATGTTCGAGAAGGGGAACTACCGACGGCGGCGGAGGGTAAAAAGACCCTACAGACCCACGAGCGTTCCCTACCTTGCCGGGACCCCCCCTTGGGACTACCGCGAGCAGTTCTACCTGCAGCCCTACGTGAACAGCTCCTGGAGCCTGTGCAGGCCCACCTCACCCCAGCCGCCCGGCTACCGACCAGCCCAGGTTCTATCATCTAGTGGCCCGGTGAGCGCTTACTGCCCACCCCCGCACCTGCTCCACCACCACCACCACCACCACCAACCTCCCTACGGCTCCTACCACCGCCACCAGTCCGTCCTGGTCCCCCACAACGGCTTCCCTTACGGCGGAGTGACGCAGCCGATGAGCCCAGACGGAGGCACCGCGTCCGTGGGGAACAACTACCAGCAATTCTGTGGAACCGCGAGGCAAGCGGAGGCTCCGCCGTTCGACCTGTAAGCCTTGGCAGACTGAAAGTTCAGCGTTTCACTGCGGACGTTCGTGTGTTCGAGTTCGGTTGCTTGATTCTGTGCGTGTTTGTTGGATGAGATTTTAATACTCGGTCAAACTTAAGGAGAACAGTTGAATGGACCTTTGAACCTGTTGATGCACCTTTTTATGATTCATGTTACAGCCAGATTAATTTGTTTTTGTCACTCTTATGAGTTTAACAGGTTTATATTTGTAACTTATTTATTTTATTATTTTTATTTTGCTTATTTGTATCAAGTCCACCCGAGCCTCTCTGGCAGCACTTGGTGACACATGCACTTACTTTATGGTTTGATTACGAATGTTTGCTTGATGTAAAAAACAAAACAAAAAACAAATTACATCGTGTTTATTGAAATAAAAAATGTTATTTTTGCAGCAAATGTTTGTGTGTTTTGATTTTACTCATTCATTGTCATGTTCATCATGTTAGTCTACCACAACGCATCTGCAGGCTGCTGGTTCACCTTTAGTCAAATTAGACACTCCGACCTAAATCGAACATTAAGAGCCGTCACGTGTAGGTTTTAATGAATTATTGTTATCAGATTAAGGGCAGTTAATTAACTTTGAATTTAAATTAAAAAAAAAACTTGAATATAGCCGAATGATGTTAGAAACCAGTCATGTCTAATAGTTGATCGGATGGAGCTCTCAGTGAGGACGCCATCTCAGTCCTGATCAAGGAAGTTTCCGGTGATCTGAACTCTCCTCGCTCTCATCGATTAGATATTTTTGATTGATTGGATATTTTGATGGGATTGGCTACAGGTGTAAGAGCGTGAACGGGCGTTTAAACCTGGGGAGGGAAGCGCAGACAGAAACCCCGAATTCCAACCCTCACTATGCTGCCTACCTGCCACCATGCTGGTTGCTTTAAAATAAACACGAAGCTGTTTACCGCTTAAAACACACATGACTTCCCGAAAACAACCAAAGTATAATTAATGGCTTTGTTTTTGGGGGTAAAATTTCGTATATTAGCGGGTTTTGTATCGGTCCGGAGGAACAGATGTGTGAACGGGAACTAATTGGGACGCGTCCAGTGAGTTACGTAGTTTCCGTTTCCGCTACATGGGCGTGTACAACAAAGGAGGTTTGACAGACACGTTCTTCTTCGGTGTTGTTGTCGCGACACGGTCAAAGCACTACATTTCTCTGGGTTTGCGTTTGCTTTCGCGCTGTCCTCTTCAGCGGGAATGGAAGCGTTTAACCACCTGCTGCTGGAATACCCCGAACTCATGTACAGCGCCACCGCGTTCGTGGCCGGCGGAGCGCTCATTTACAAACTAGCTACCAGGTAAGTGAACTTGCCCCGCACACGTTTGTGTCATCGGTCGTTGTTACCTTTAACAAAAGTTTGGAAACTTCGTGGAAAGTTGGCATTGGGGATTCGCAATTTAACCGTTTTTAGTTATTTCGGCTTAGCAAAGAATACGTAAACATATCTTCTACTTTACAGAAACTGTGCAGCTTTTAGCCGCTGCGCTAATGTGGCTAGCCGTTGTGCTAATGTGAAGTTAATGCCCGGTTTATGCCGTATAGTTCGACAGTAACGACATACATAATTGACTTATTTTTGGCTGGTGCAGCCGGCATGTAGTGTCCTTGGAATGACTGAGGTAACGTTTCATAACTTTGAGTTACATATAAGTTTGAGAAGCGCTTTACAAATAAAGTTTGATTGATAAATGTTTTCTTACTGTTGCTTCTGTGGGGCGCCAAACAGCCACGTTTTAACGATTGTTGTGCCAAGATAGTTGTTCCCCACGGGGATGTTATCAATGTACTACCAGGCTCCAAACGCACCTAAGCGAAGGGAAACAAGCATCACATGGTTTGTTTCATTCATCGCCGTGGCATTATGATTTAATCCACGACGTTTCGCGCGTTTTTGTTATCAGACTGAATGTTAACTGCACCTCGATTAAAATGTATTTCTTTATGTACTAGAGCAGGTAATCGAAACTCACCCAGTAGTTCAAACTAAAGTTTTAGAGGGATTTTCAAGCCGCCAAAATAAACATGCTTAATAACTTTTGGTGAATTTGCAGGCATTTCCTTCACAGCTCATTTTTCAACGGTATACCCATTTCTTCAGTGACAGTTTCTTTCAGGCGCAGCTACCTGTCATTTATTTTTTGCAGGTCAAAAGCAGGTTTGATGAACTACCAAACTCCTATTAATAATGTTAGAAATTAACCTTTTATTTACAGAAAGAAGCCAACCCATGCAAATGTGAACTGCTGGTTCTGTAACCAGGATACGGTGGTGCCCTACGGGAACAGGAACTGCTGGGACTGTCCCAACTGTGACCAGTATAATGGTTTCCAAGATGTGAGTATGACCCTCGACCTGTTGGTGACTGTCATATTCAGTCACAAAACTAATAGAGCTGTTTCTGCTTTCCCCTTTGTCTTCGCTCAGACAGTTTAACTCTGCTCTTTCCTCTGGTTGTGGCTTTGCTGTGTTTTCAGAATGGAGACTATAACAAACCCATCCCAGCTCAGTACATGGAGGATCTAAACCACGGCGTGTCTGGCACCCCTCCCTCATCTGTGGCTCCTAGAACGCTGCAGTGGGTCAACTCTCAGATGCTGCTGTGCAGGAAGTGCAATAACAACCAGTCGAAAAAGATCAAGCAGCTGGCCTCATTCTTCCCGAGGGAAAATGTACATACTTTGCCCTTTTCTCTAAACTGCCATTCTACCAAGTCTGTAAACGAGGAATCAAGTATGGTTTCTTTTTGTAGGAGAACTATGATGAAGAAATTGAAGCCTACAGGCATCACCTGGAGCAAACATATAAGTTATGCAAGCCCTGTGAGGCAGCAGTGGAGTACTACATCAAATATCAGAACCGCCAGCTGCGGACAGTTCTCCTCAGCCACCAGCTTCGGCGCACTCGAGATTCTGTCAAGGGTTACATAAAGGTTGGTTTGAAATTTGAAATTTCCTGAAACGCACCACTGAATCTTAAGAAGCAAAAACATCGTTTACGTAGCTGCACCAAATGCAAAGTCTTCACGGACTGATTTGAACATCAACGTTGGTAAACTCTACAGTTGTATCAGAAAAAGTCATGCCACACATAGATCAACGTTGAACTAAACGAAAAGACGCCTGATACAGAATTCACGCCTTTCCTTTAAATTGTGTCCACTTTCATATTGGAAGCCTCAACGAAGCGATGATTTATTTGTGTCTGTCTCCCACTGCCCACTTTCTGTCTCCTGCAGGGCTCCCTCTCAGGTTCCTCTCCTGCTGGGGTCATCCTGCTACGAGCCCTCACCTTCCTCATAAGCGCTTTCTTAGCCGCCGCATCTTTCTGTGAGTTGGCCGACCAGCTTGCTCCGTCTAGTGGCCCTGAAACGTTGAGTGGAGGAGTGATTCCACCAAAGCCTAATGCCTCGGACTCTACCCCCAACAACCAAAGCAGTGGCGATGCGCATGTGTGGCAGAATGTCATGGAGCTGCTCCCAGATACGGCTGTGGAGTACACTGTGCTGGTGTGGCAGTGTGGGAAGGACAACCAGATGGCTGTTGTCTCCGTGGGGCTGTTGACCTGTCTGGTCGCTATCTTCTTAGCTGGACCTGTCAGGTAAGTAGTTGCCAAGGTGACTCATCAGATTCAACCATAAACTACCCCTGAAATGTCACACACTGCTGCGTTTTCAGGTTGAGAAGAGTCGATGCAGTGGCGTCCGTCCTGTGGTTCCTCATCCTGTGTTTGCACCTGGGCGAGAACTATTTGAAAAGTGTCTCAAGCTGGATGGACACCACTAAACTCATCACAACCTCCCTCTGCTGCCTCGTCAGCTTCGCCGCCGCTGTAACGACTCGCAAACCCCTGGGTCTACGAAGAGGCAGATACCGAAGGTCAGAAACTGAGCGGTGATGTTGTAATTGTGCTTCGAACAGGGGATGATATGTGTGTGTGGTCCTGTTACCATGAGGGGCTTGATCTTTAGAGCTGGATCGAAGTATTCTCTTTTTAACAAGAAGAAACATGCGCATGTCCTCCCTGTGTTGAATTGACAAACACGAGTGTTGCTGCACTTGAATGGTGGGAACCAAAAAGCCTGTGTTTGCGGGTCAAATCTCACCCACAAGTGTACATTTTCCTGGTGAGGTGTTTGTCTTTTGCAACCCCCCCCCCCCAAAAAAGAAGATTGTTAAACGTTAAGATGTTCCAGGTCACAACCGGATCCCACTGGTTGCTTCATTGTTTTGAACTTTTGCCTGTATGGAATCATGGAAACAGTTGGTGTTGATGAGGACCTTTTATATTAGTAAAATCTTGACAGTTTTGACCTCACCACCTACGTCAAGTGGGATTTTTATGATATTGTAATTCTAGGTACTTCAGGCTTATCACATTATTTATGCCGAATGTATAAGAATAGTAAACAGCTGTAACTATCACACGTGATGGCCTGACCTTTATAACTTAGAACGTTAAAGGAATCAAATATACTGGAGTAAAAGCATTTAGTATGCGTACGAAACCATCCAAGTGGTTGAATATTTTAAATGTACTCATTTATTTAAAAACCCTGCTGGTTCAAAATCATTTAACTATTATTAATTGCATGAGATACTAATTTATAAAAAACACTGTATGTGCTTCTTGAATAATTTCGTCCTTCCTGCATTCTTTCATATTGTGTGTAATTCCTGTATAAATGAAGAACTTGAGTAGAAGAGTATTCTTCAGAGAGCCGCTCATCGTAACCGAAACCAGTAAGGAATCTCTAACCTCCCCTCTAACGCCGGCTTTACGTGTTCACACGGAACCAAACAAAGCCGGCGTCTCCGTTTCACGAAGACGATTCAGCTGACACCTCCGCTGCCCACTTGATGGTAGAACCGCGATGCACAAACATTCCGCGCTTCTACATTTTACACAAAACGGAGAGGCAGACTAACGGTGCAGCATTCCTGCCATATTGAATGGGCTTCTGAGGAAAACGTTATCAGTGTTTAAGCTCTCGTGGTGGCGCTAGATGGCTTATCCACACAAGGTATGTGGGTACCATGAAAGGGAGCATTGGATTTGTGTCTTGCAGAGAATTGTCAACATGAGTGGTAGAGTGCAGGACTCGTACAGTCATGGAAAACCTGCAAAAGATTCTGACAGTCGCAGTTCCCAGGCCTGGAAAAGGGTGAAAGTCAGAAAATGTTGGAAAAGTCATGTTGCCTCACAGATGCCTGGAAATGTGGTTCAGTGAAGATCAACTGAGACATCTCAACATTTACTTTAGTGGTTGTATTTACTTTAATGGTTTTTGTTTTTTTGCAGTAGTAGTAGCAGTAGTATTGCACTATATTGTCAGTAATTAGTTTTAGGTCATGAAAATGTTTCTGATAGGCATGGTAAAGTCATGGAAATTTATAGGTAAAAATGTGTATGAACCTTAAGGGTAGCATTTTTGTTGTCAGTAGTGTGATGACCTTGTTGTAGTTTGAGCTTGTGAGCACGCGGCTTCATTAGAAACTAGGTCTTAACATTCCGTCATTGCTCTTCTGCCGCCCTCTGTGCCACAATCATGTGCCCCTCGTGATTTCCGTTTGGTTTTTCCCGCTTGACCCTCACAGTGAATATTCCCCGGAAAAAAATTCACCTTTCTTGTTCTTTTGGCTCCGATTTGAAAACTTTTGTAGTGAGCCGGTAGCTCAGCTCGTGCCGGTAGCTTAGCGCGTGCCGGTAGCTTAGCGCGTGCTGGTAGCTTAGCGCGTGCTGGTAGCTTAGCGCGTGCTGGTAGCTTAGGGCGTGCCGGTAGCTCAGCGCATGCCGGTAGCTTAGCGCGTGCCGGTAGCTCAGCGCGTGCCTTTGACTACCCGCCAGGTGCTTGGCTTTAACGTTAGCTGTAATCATCAAGAAGAGTTTCCTGTGGCCTTGTTTTATCAAGCAAACAGTAGGAATTCTGCCTCCCAATATGAGTGTTTAAAGAAATCTTACGGAGCAGAACTGTAGTCGAGTGGAATTTGACCTCATACATGCAAGTCACTTCAACATCAGCAGTTGTAGATTCCCTTGGTCGGAATGACTTCTGTTTGCCCAACGCTTTGTTCTACAATTTAAGAATGTCGGAGCTGGCACTTAAAAAAAAAAAAAAATCCCATTATTTAAAATATTTAGAAAATCCAGTACCAGCACTCATAACCTGTTGATCATTAAACACACTAAACTAGTACCAGTTGCATGCACTAACCGTTCACTTCTTGCTGTCTGTATGACATCATCTCGAATCAGAAATGTGTCGACGGGAGAGGAATGTGTCTGACTGTGATTTATAGTATTTTTTAATATTAGCTGTTGATTGTTTTAATAGGTTTTACTTCATGAGTGGACTGCGGTGATTATTTACATTGCATGCCATTTTGTCCTGCAGATGGAGCTGAGTACTCTAACCAGCATCCGTGCAGGAGAATCTTAGTAATGAATCCATGCTGCCAAATGGAAGGCAGTGGGTTTTTTTTTTATTGAGTGTATTATTGTAACACCTCAACTGATTTCCAGGTTTGTGAAGCTGATGAGAAAAATTTCAAATATATGATGTAATGCTGTTGCATTATGAAATGGTGTTTAAAAAACAAAACAACCCTGCATCTTCAACTGCTGACAAAGATGATATTCCAGTCATTTTTTACCGGCCTTATTTAGATTTGTCAACCCGGTTTTTCCATCCGTGATCTTTTTGCTCGATTTTAGAATCGCATGAGCTCAGTGTGGCTTTTCTCCTTTTGCGCTACATCTGGAATTGCTGACAAATTACAGTGAACATTTCTGGTAAGATACAAGTTAAAATGTGTTATCTTTGCCACAGTTTTACATGCTGTGTTCCCTGTAAACCCCTGTATGTCTGTTACTATGAATTCTATATAAAGCCTCAATATGTGATGAAAAAATGTGTAGCTGGGGAGCTCAGAGACTGGTTAGCTTGAATTACCGCGAAGCAGCTCGCTCCAGAAGCACAACCTGTACTGTTTATTCGTAGTTTTAATTGCCAAATGAAGCTCTAGCTTTCTAAGATAAAACACATTTTGTGCTTTTTCATTGAAGTGATCATGTTGGAACTACCTTTTTTACTCATGTAGTGAATGTCATTGTTTTATAGCACTGTGTTACCATAGAATGTAGCTTGTCCAGTTTGATCCTGTTGACACTTAAATGTTTTAGAAATGTGTGTGTATATGTGTGTGTGTTTGCGTGCGTGTGGGTGTTACAGAAATGCTAAGAAAGATAACTTGCCAAACTTTTTTTTTTTTTTTACACAATCTAATAAGTTTGTGATTATAAGCTATATTGGTATTAAGTCTAATCAAATATATGATGGCTTTTTATGTGTATTTATACTAGGAATGCACAATAGTATTATCAGTACCAGCAGATCTTGGTCATTTTGCTGATCTCACCTTGAGGTCGCGACAACAGATTTTAATAATTAGCTTTTCCATATTTCAAAAGGCGTAATGAAGGAAAAAAAAAAAAACCACGACTATTTCCAAATTCCTAAAGTTTACATGTGCTTTTCACTTCATAATAAAGGTGAAGATGATAAGCCTGTTCTTACATGGATGATGGCAACAGAAGTAAATCAGAGTTTATCATTAAACCAGCCAATATTGTGCATCCCTATCTCATGCATATTCCTAAGTTCTGTCACAGCTGGAGTTCTACAGCATAATCAGATGTTCTCTGTTGGTGGTTTGGATGGTAATGTTTGGTTTGGAGCTTTAACTATCAGGCTCTGGATTGTAGACTTGCTTGTTGTAAATGGAATATAATAAACAGTTGATGAACGGACGTGTCTTCTGTTTTTCATGAACACACTCCTGGTGTGTTTCTCTGTTCCCATGTTAAATAGAGCTGGACTTGATAAAAAGTCATTTAAACGTGGACGGGGAGTGCTGGGATATCTCCCACGTGGCAAAGCTCGACTGCCGCTGACTCAAAAACGGCTTTAATGACGCAGTGTGTGGAGCTTTTGTGCAGACTGGCGCTGTCTGTCTAGCGGCGCTGGTGGTGTAGTTGCAGCTGCTGCGTGTGTCCCGTCAGCTGCAGCAGCATGTCGGTGGCGCCAGCTAACAGTGCTCACATTTAATGGATGTCAGCCTTGCATGTTACAGTGACTGCTTGACAAGGCAACACTGCTCAATGTCACGATAGTATCAGGCTGTAGGCCACACAATGACTAATTCAGTGACCTTTATGACACTTTTCGGTTCCTGTTCTTGTACAATATTACATCTTTGCACTATTATGAGTGTAGTTTGTCAAAGTTTCTATTTTCGGGTGGTAGACTGTGTCGCTGCTCTTGTGTTACAGATTCTGCAGCTCGCCAGTGCGTCCCTTCAGCTTCCAGCCTCCTGTGCTGTCCCCTGAAATGGCTGACTCCTTCGTCCCGGCGCCGCCTCCCAACATCTCCAAGCTCATTAACAGCCAAAAGAGCCCTCGGGAGCGCAAGGCCTCGCCGTCCTCTCTGCCTAGTCGACTCAACCGAGCCCTCAGCCTGGGCACAATGCCCACCTTCAGCAGGACAGGTAGACTCACGGCTCTGTTGCATGTAATTAGACCTCATGGATGCCTGTTGTGAAGGTCTTGCTTTCAGCGCACTTCCAGTATCTGCATCACATCGTTTAGTTTTTTTTTTTATAGACGACCTGATGAAGGTCTAGATGAGGGCTGGTTGAAGCAGGTGAATGAGTGAGGGCATGTCGGTGTTCTGCCGGCTCCTATCACAACAACAACAAAGGTTCCAGGCGTGCATCTCATCGCATCTGTGGATTTCTCTGTTCAGCAATTAAATAATATCAACAAAAATAAGGATGTCCTTTTGCAACTTGTGGCGTGCGGTTGAAAAACCTCATCCACTTGTTGTCCTCAAGTCACCCCACACACATATGCACGCCTGTGTCTGATTTAGTTAAAAATGTGGACAACACTTTGTAATTCTTTTACAAAAAAATGCCTCCTACTGGTAATGTTTCAAATTCATTTTTGCGGAAGTCAATCATCTTTTTTCTGTAATTGTTTGAATTAGCTGGAAAGTGTCAATTAGTCCATGATTGGTCAGGTGAGGCGCAGGTGAGAATGTTTGTCCCCTGACACCTGCTGAGTGACATTGCCACCACCTATCAGCATTCATGGTGTGTGACGACCTGCAGTAAGTTAATATCAGTGATATTCCTGCCTGTCCAGCTCATCTGTGTACTGCATGATGAAACTGCCTTTGCTCAGATGTATTCATTACAGAGGTAATAGTAATATTATGGCCGTTGGCCAAGTACAATCTTTTACAGCTGCTTTAATCGTTTTGACCACTAGGAGGCAGAAGTGTTAAACAACTGGATACACACCATCACAAATCTTTCTGTGCACTCCAGTAACACAACAACTCCAGTTGCTTTTTCAGGTTTACTGATTTCCTTTGTGTACGTGAGAAACATGGTTACTTTAACCAGGAATCTGAAGGAAAATGAATCCCTGGGTCCTGCTTGTGGGGACTGATGTGATTGTAATTGTTGTTTTCAGATTCTCGCTACTTGTTCAGTGGAAGAAAACCAGCCTCGCAATACAAAGAGTCGCCGCCCTCAGGTATGTTTGTCTGGTCTCACTTCGGCTGTGTACTGTGAAAAGATTTGACATTTCTCCCTGCTTGTTGGCACAGACTACTTTTCCCTGAAGTCTTGGAGCCGCCCATCATCCCCTGGGCCTTCTCCAGCTCCCTCAGTTGCTGGTTCAGTTACATCCACTTCCAGCTCTGCCAGGCAACGCCGCCCTCTCATCAGCCCAGCTCGCCTCAACATCAGTGGCCAAAAACTCAGGCTTTTCTCGACAGACACAGAACCCGTTCTCGAGTCGCCACCAGTCTCCTCGTCGCACTGGCATGTAGAGCAAGCCTCAGTTTACAGTGGCCGCATTTCACCTGACACATCCCCCTTCCAAAGCCAACATGGTAAGTAGGTCAAAGGTCAGGGGTTCTGTCTGGGATGCTTTTTAAAAAAAAAAAAAAAGTATTTCCTCAATGCAAAGAAGTCGATCCGTAATATAAAACTCCATTCTTGACATTATGATTGCCTGTAATAGGAGCTGTATAGTAGCAGGTTGCTTGACAGCTGTGTGTGTGTGTGTGTGTGTGGGGGGGGGGGTGGTGTGTGTGTGTGTGTGTGTGTGGGGCTCTACCTCTCCTGTCGCATTGCAGCTTTCACGTTGTCAAAATAACACTGAGTTGTGGTTGACCATTCGTGGCTTGTTAATGAGGTAGAGGCTCAAAGCAAATCAAGGCATTATTTTACTATAAATTAAGAACATTCATCTGCAGTCATTCTGAAACTTTGCCCTGTAACTCGGCTCACGTATCTGCAGATTTGAGTTCTGTGATGAGAGACAGTGGTTTGATGGACGAGAAGCACAGCAGCTCCTCTGGTTCCTCCACCTGTCAGGTTGGCACGACAACACAGGGGCCAGAGAACCCCCCTCCCCCTAAAGGTAAGAAGTCAGGCCCATGAAAACATCTGAAATCCCATTTGAAGTCAATTTATTTCCTTCTAACCGTGTGTGAAAAGTCATAACTTTGTCATTCCGGGGAGGTTGTAAATGAAAGTTAGTGTATCTGATTAACAGTTTCTAGCAGAGCCAGGCAATAAAACCAGAAAATCTTACTAGGTGTGTAAATAATTGTACTTTACAGTGTTGCCAGTATTTCTGCACTCACTCCGATTTTACTACAAATATTGGTAGAACAAGTGATGTCAAACACTCTTAATGTTCCGACCAACATCAGCGTAAACCCTGACGTCTTGTGTCAGAATGTGTGCTGCTCAATCCATCTGCTGCACTCTGAAGCTGCTTGTTGGCGAGTTAGCGTTAGCTGCCCGGTCGGTGTGGACAAACTGAACAAAGTATCGTCTGCAAAAGCCCCAGTGCTCCTCCAGCACCGCTGCTGCTCGGTAATCAGAGTAATTTCATTTTGGCTGCATATGTCTGAATGCAACGGCGACACACATGGATGATGCTACTGCGCCCCTCCAGATGGCTCTGCTTGTTTACTCCATGCAGAATTACTTCAGTACTTGAAGCGTTTAAAGCCTCAAATCGTCATCGCTGTCAGTTAAGTGTGAAGAATTAACACGCTGGAGTTGCAACTAGATGAGGCTTTTTTTTTTGCTTTTTTTTTACTTACCTAGAAACCAAAGAAATCAATCATGGACGTCCGCTACAAAAAAAAAAAACAAAGTCTCACAAGGTTTCGTGACCAGAGGCTCCTCCCGTAAGACCAGCCGAACACTAATTAAGAGAATTATTTTCAACATTTACATACCGTGACATTCTATTGATATTATCCATCCATTTTCTACCGCTTATCCTGTTGAGGGTGGCAGGGGGCTGGAACCTATCCCAGCTGCCTTCAGGTGAGAGGCGGGGTTCACCCTGGACGGGTCACCAGTCCATCACAGGGCCAACACATGGAGACAGACAACCATTCACACTCACAGTCACACCTACTGTCAATTTAGAGTATCAATCAGCCTCGTCCCCTCTTGATGTCTTTGGACTGTGGGAGGAAGCTGGAGTACCAGAGAGAACCCACACAGGAACAGAGAGAACATGCAGACTCACACAGAAAGATCCTGTGCTCCAGCCGGGGCTCGAACCCAGATCCTTCTTGCTGTGAAGCCACAGTGCTGACCACTGCACCACCGTGACGTGAAACGATTCTCCTTTATTAAATCTATTTTCTGCCCCTCCCAGGTTTTGTGAGGCGTCTTATTTGGCCGGGACTTCTATTAGCCAGCCTGAGTGCCAACGTGCTGGCCTGCCTGTACGTGTACTACAGCTGGAGATGAGCTGCCACCGCTGCGCTCTGGTGACCAGCAGTGTGAGTCCCGCTCTGGCTCTCCATACATTTAGTGTGGAGTATGTAGTCCCTGTAGACCTGGAGGTCGTTCTGCAACCATTTCTGGCAATTACTTATTGTTTGCTGGTGCTTAATGGAGAGAGAGGTGGTGGATTACAGTTGCTCCAACAGCATCCCTCCCACTCGAGGGAAAACTGTTTTTTATGTTTTTATTTATTTTATTTGTTTGCTCGTCAAATAATTGTTGGATGAATATTCTGCCGTGGTTTGTGACAGATTTTTTTTTATTTTCTTTTTTTTTTTTGTGATCCGACCTTGTTAAGCCTTCTGTTTTACCGACTGCACATGAACCCTAACGCATGTGTGTTTGAAAGGCTGAACCGTTTGCACTGATGCTTGATGTCATTTTGAAAACCATGTTGTGAAATGTGCAATAAGATGTGCTGTCGAGTCGCTGCCTGGTTACAGTCGCGTCTTTACCTTGATGTACTGATTGTACTGATTTCGTCTCTTCTAGATGAATCATAGTCCCGGTTCTCCACATTCACCACAAAAAAAACCCACCAACAACCACCTGTAAACATGAAGCGGCTCGTTGTGGAGATGGTGTGTGTGTGTGTGTGTGTGTGTTTGTTCACTTAAATGTCATAATTTCACAGCAGAGGTGTTTGACACTGTCGTCCTCTGAATGTCAAGATGGACAACTGTTTTGTCATGTTGTGTTGTGCAGTTTACGATCCACACTTGTGACGTTTCTCAATTTGAACTACGAAATGAGTGAAACCATCACTGTAGAAGTGGTTCTACAAACCATTTCCTCCCCCGTTGCCTCCCGTGCGGCCTGGTCACGGGCCGGTTGTTCTAACGAGTTTGTGGCGCTGTACCGGTTTCACGGTATATCGCGGTATGAACACGGACTGTTTTCACGCAGTGAAAACCTGCTTCTTTACGGTCTTGAATTCTTTTTTTCTTTTTTGTGTGTGTGTAATTATAAAATAGGCTGTTTATATGAAGTTTCATGTCTGTCAGGATATATTTTGTGAAAATATAATAAAGCATTTCGCTCAATCAAAATAATCCCTTTTTGTTTTCGTTCTTTTGACGCACAACCACAGGTTAGTTGTCCCACCGCAGCGGTGATTTCTGAGATTCTTCCAGTTTATGGTAACTGAAGTTTACTGGTTTGGGATGTTCCCTGTTTTTTCGTTAAAGTGAAGGCGTTTCGAGTCAAGGTCATGAGGCGTTTTCTACTGGATGTGAAATGACGGTGAATTTTCATCACTATCATAACTTTGAAATAAGGAGAACAGACGAAAGCTTTTATGATGCAAACTTGAGGTCTTATTTGATGCGTTTGCTGGGTTTCAACGCAAATATTCTCTCACCCTGCGGAATTTCAGTGAATGAGATGAACTTGACCTCACATTTCACTTCGGATTACTTTGTATTTTTTTGAATTTGTACGAAATGAAATTATTAGGCTTTTTCTTTTTTCACACGTTAAGTTCTTCTTCAGAGCAGTTAGGAGTGGATTTCTTATTGTCACTGATGGTTTTAATTGTTGTGATTCTCTTGGCAATAAATGTAAACGTTTGCCTGCAAGAGCATTTTGGTGTTTGTATAGAACAATGCTGACTTGTTCCATTTGTACCTACTTGTGCTAATAAAGCCATTTTTCACATTTCACCATTTTTGTGTGTGTGTGATGAATTCTATTTACATTTACTTCGGTGTCTATTAAAGCTCTGCAACCTTGTTTGAGGTCACTTCTCTGGTACTCGCAGCACATTGGGCCTTTTAATCTGCAGCATCTCTTCCTTTTTATCATCACCGTCAGAGTTTACGCTCAGGCGCTGAGGGAAGTCAGATACTGCCTGATGTGCAGCCACAGATCACCGACAGTCCACACATAAAGTCAAGTCAGAAAATCCCATCGTGTCATCATAGAACACGTTTAGGCTCTTTGCTTCGAAGCTGCGCCCGTCGCTTCATCAGTCTGCCTGTTGCGTTTGCTTCTTCTACTCTTGCTTGTTTGATTTTAATCTTTGTCACCTTAAGGGGGAGTTTCATTTCTCTGCACTCAGGCCCGGCCGATATATCTGCCGTTATCAAGGGCCTATCACAGATATTCATGGTATTAGCGTATGTTTTCCGTTATGCACAGATGTTAAAAAAAAAAAGCTCTTTTACACCACATAACATGCAGAAAACCGTGTCAGCTGTGATTTGAAAGTGATCAAGCGTCCAATAAAGAGCGCTCCGGTGCCTCCACCTTGTTTATTTTATTGCATATATTGGTCTATACTATCGTATGACAATGTTAAATATTTTCCTTAATAAGTAATTTGTTTAAGAAATTAGTTTTCCATTTTTGCAGTCATACCAGTGCAAAATTGCTGCACAATGAACAGAAGGAGTCTTTTTTTTCCAGTCCAGCACAAAAAACCCCACAATCGGTTGCACATATAAGTGATTTATTTCTGCGGTGAAATTGGAATCGGGCTCAATGATCCCATGTCAGCCGGGCTACTCCGCACTTTCAACTGCTTGCAATGGAAAGCTTAGACCCTAAATCCACTCTTTTCAACGAAGTACGACTATTACTTCCATCATTACTACTGTTCTATATATATGTATATTTTTTAAATGAACTTAACCATGGATTCAGGAAAACAAATGTTAGTGGTTTTTTTCTTCCATGATCCTGAGCTACATTCAGAATTTGTTGGATTTGAAGCTTGCGACTTGAGAAACGCCCAAAGCCCAAACTGCGGAGGAGGTGCTGTCTTCTATGGGGCCATCATGGATTGTGATGCGCCTCTGGTTAAAGGACACTGGCCCCGTGGGAAATGGATAAAGTTCTGCTTTTGCTTTGTACTGCTTGCTTTGTTATTCTTGGATTTACAGGCACCCATGCTGACTTGCGCTTTTTTCTTTACCCGTTTTTACCGAAAGCCCAATGCACTCTCATCATTAGGACTGACGTGCAAAACACTGGCGTTTGTTCACTTCTGCCAATGCTTAAATAAACTAATTTAGTGGTGCAAACAACGCAGGAGAAAAACATCTTAAATTGGTTCCTGAGTTGCTACACATTTGAAACATTTTTAGTTCTTTGGAGAGGGTAACAGCTCTTGCTCAACAACCGATTTGTGTGTCACGCTCTTGCTGGTGCACTGTTGTTATCCTGCTTCTTCACGGTGAATTTACTCCAGTTATTCCTGCACTTTCCTCTAAATCCCTTTGTGAATAATTGTGATTGTGTGTTGGTCCCACAGTGAGTTCCAAACAACTCGAGGTTTTGTTTTGTTTTGTTTTGTTTTGTGACAGGAGGTCGGACTCTCTACCTTGTTTACTGAAGATCAAATTTGAAAGTAGTTCTGACTGCTGTGGGGGGGGGGGGAGAAGCAGGTACAGACTTTTTGTCTGCAGCTCTGGCCAAAAGTTTCTCTTCTGCACGATCACTTCCTGTTTTTGCCAGCTGGTCTGAAAGTGCTCTCACAAACACATGCTGTTTTGTCTTGTTATCTTCTTCTTCTTCTTCTTCTTCTTCTTTTTCTTCTTCTTCTTCTTCTTCCCCCCCAGATAAAGGTGTCATTCTCTAAGTTGGTAGAGGTACTGCACTGTCAGGCGCTCACACATACAGCTACAAACAAACAACAACAAAAGACCACATCATGCAGACAAATATATGATCTCATTTTCTATAGTTAACAAGTAAAAATGTAATAATAATTATGCCATGTTCCTTTCGTAGCTGACAGTGAGTTGTAGAAACGTCTTGTCATCGGTTCCGGCGCTCCGTTTCCCCTTTTCTTCAGTAGTACTACTGTGGTTTATGTTCCACTTCCATGAGAACCACGTACATGTTCTCTAAACGCTGCACAGCTTAAACAGTCGCTGGTCTTCTTGTTATGATATGGAAATAGAAAAAAAAAACAAAAAAAAGGAAGGCAGATGTCCCCGAGTTTCACTGGTTTCGCAGTGACATCACATCCTGAAGTACCTCAGAGCGAACAACAGCGGGCATTAAATTCCTGCGGGTGTCTCCTTTCGCTGATAATCCGCTGCTGTTACTCCAACACTGAAGAAACCTGGTTTAGACCCCAAAACCTTCAATAACCTTCGTCCCATCTCCAACCTGCCATTTCTCTCTAAAATCCTGGAAAAAGCAGTAGTGTTACAGATCCAGGCCCACCTCTCCAACAATAACCTCTACGAACAGTTCCAATCCTGTTTTCGCCCTCATCATAGCACAGAAACAGCCCTCCTTAAAATCACCAATGACCTTCTGCTGGCAGCTGACTCCGGACTATTATCCATTCTCATCCTTCTCGATCTGAGCGCGGCTTTTGACACCATATCTCACTCCATCCTCCTCGACCGACTTGCCTCCATTGGACTATCAGACATACCCCTGGACTGGTTCCGCTCATATCTCTCTGGCCGTACTCAATTCATTCAGTTAAAATCTTTCACATCCGATCCCTCCCCCCTCTCCTCTGGTGTTCCCCAGGGCTCTGCCCTTGGCCCTATCCTTTTCATCATATACCTCCTCCCACTTGGACTGATATTCCGTAAGCATAACATCTACTTTCACTGTTACGCGGACGACACCCAGCTCTACGTTTCCTCCAAACCCTCCTCCACCCTCCCACCCTCCTCCCTCTGTGCCTGTTTACAGGATATCCAATCCTGGTTCACCTCAAACTTCCTCAAACTTAACAGTGATAAAACAGAAGTAGTCCTCATTTCATCCAAATCCACACTCAACAAGCATCCCAGTTTCACCCTCACCATTGACAACACCTCCGTTTCCCCTTCCCCTCAGGTTAGGAGTCTGGGTGTCGTCCTCGACTCCACCTTATCATTCCATACCCACGTCAACAACACCATCCGGTCCGCCTACTTCCACCTCCGGAACATCAACCGTCTCCGCCCATCTCTCACTCCCAACAGCGCTGCAATCCTGGTCCACTCTCTCGTCACCTCCCGTCTGGATTATTGTAACTCACTTCTTTTTGGTCTCCCACACAAACTCCTCCATAAGCTTCAATTGGTCCAGAACGCAGCTGCCCGAATCATCACCAGAACCCCTGTCATCAGTCACATCACCCCCGTTCTACATCAACTCCACTGGCTTCCCATGAAACACCGCATTGACTACAAGATCCTCCTCCATACATTCAAAACCATCCATAACCTCGCCCCTTCATACCTGTCAGACCTTCTCCACACCAACATTCCCACCCGGTCTCTCAGGTCTTCCTCCTCCATCAGCCTCAATGTCCCCTCCTTCCGTCTAACCTCCATGGGGGCTAGAGCCTTCAGTTGCTCTGCCCCTCGCCTCTGGAACTCCCTCCCTCCTGACATCAGAAACATTGACTCCATTGACACCTTCAAAAATCATCTCAAAACTCACCTTTTTTGACAGGCATATGGCTGAGTGCCCTCTCCTGTGCTCTCCTAGGGACTTCTGTTGTTGTTCTTTTAAATCGTGCATGTTTTATTTTATTTATTTATCTATTTTAAACTGTTGTACGGCGACCTTGAGTGCCTTGAAAGGCGCCTTATAAATAAAATGTATTATTATTATTATGACGTACGTGTACAACGTATGTCAGTTAATTTAGCAGTCCAGATTTCTCTGGACACGTATATGCATATGCACATCACGGTATTACACCATCAATCCATATATGGACCCAGGACGACATTTTTGGGGATTTTTTTCCTCACATAATATGTTTCATTTATCCTTTCTAAAGACCCCTCTCTCAGTTTCAGGATGGGTTTCTTTTCCTTAAATACATAACCGACTGATTGATATGAACTAGTCAAAGACTCACAGAGGGCTGGACTTGTTGGGTGACTCTAATACCTGGAAGTACATCTAACCTCAGTTTAACTTACAAGAATTTCAGAACCTAGGAGACCTGCTGGTTAATTTCAGGTCACAGTGCTTAGACCTGCAAGATTTCAGACTTTCTTGCTGACTTTCTACATTTCATTTTCTTTTTCTGCTTTATATTCTCAGTAAATCAAGTAGGGAATGTCTTTGTCTCACAGTGGCTCAGGAATCTGCTTATTTACATGATTAATCGACTCACTGTTGCCTCTCCAAAACAGGTGAGCGTGTTGATTTAAAATTCCTCAAAGCTCAAAATGAACTATTAAATTGTTTGATTCATATAACAAAAAGTTCAGCAATCAGCGGAATTCATTTACTCAAGGGTGTTTTCAAAAGAAAGAAGGCGACTGGCAGTATGGCCGTGTATTTGTTTGAAATTTCCACATTTTCATACTTTTATTTATTTTTGCTGCCCCAGACTCCCTTTGTGAGCATTAAAACAACTCAGTGAGGCTTGTACTTGTTGCACAAACGTGAGCAAAATGTAGTAAAGTAGTTCCTCCTTCATTGCACGTTTAGGGATAAAAAAAATAAAATAAAGCACGCCCTCCACTTGGTAAATAAATGAGTAAAGCCAGACCAGCACCCATGTTACTCAATACTTCACTTTTACCTTTTTCCTCTGTCCCAGAACTCATTCATCTGCCAACAAACACAGAAAACGCATCCACGACATCTTTTATTCGAAGAAGTCCTGAATTTGTGAAAGTGCTGATGCAATAACTTTCTACTGATGAATAAACTCAGTGGATTTATGAAGCATCAACACGCCAAGTATTAGAAAGGGAAGGAAGGCGGGAGTTTCCTTTCACCTCACTTTTGGCGGACGGTCCCTTAGCCCGCAGACAGCTGGGGAAGCGAAAGGCACCCTCGCTGCTGCGGGTCAGTGCAACATCCCCGCACGAATGTCAGCGCTTCTCTCTGACGCAGGGAGACACTTGAGCCCCTCACATGAACGTGCCAGCGCTTCCTCCGCCTGAGCTGGATTTATAAGACGTTATTTTACCGGATCGATCCACCACCGGAGCAAGGAAATGTCACCGTGATGTTACAGCCTCCATCTTTTCTTCTTAAGAGCCCGCAGAGATGACCGGCGTGACGGACTGACGGGCAAGTGTCTGCACTCACAGGTTGGCAGCTTTCACCACTACAACTTTACCATCACTCCTCGTACCGCGCTGGAAGTCTAACATCCTCTTCTGTGTGATTTCACGGACGTTTTAAACGTGTGAATAGTTTTAAATCCATCGGCGCTGGCTTTATTTTCAAATGGATTCCTGCTCGATTTAAGACAGAAATCAAACAGAACGGGCTTCCTCTCTGAAACAAGAACGTGCAGGATTACATTATTGCAAAGAATTTCAATTTTCAGCTAAAAAAAAAAAAAAAAAAAAAGCTCTACCAGTTTCTGCACAAGATTTGGATGAATTAACGGAAGCATCCAGTTCCTAAATCCTCTGTAATTCTTGTTGTAGCCTGTTTAATTTAATTTTTTATCATCCCCTCATTTGACCCTGAGAAATTGTTGCACCCCCCCCCCCCCCAGTCAACAGGCAAGCACTATGAAGGCTCAGCATCAAGAAAACAAACTCTGTATTTTTGCTCTGAGTTTACAGGGTGAAGTGATCGCATCTTTACTGAAGAGATTCTTATGTTGTGCAGGTGCAGGCTGGTGTTGGTCACTCCATTCATTTTCGTCATGTGTGTCCTCAACCTCCAGCCCTGATAAGATGTATTACCTGGCGTTGCAGGAGCAAACAGTGAAGCATTGTTCAAGCACGTGGATGTACAATAACACATGTTAATAGTGGACATATTAACCCCGGTTGTGTTTTCCCCTGTGTGGACGTCCGGCTTGTGTTCCGGTGAGCAGCAGAGGAGCTGACGGTAAATGAGAGGCCGCCACCATGCCCCTAGGGAAGTATGGGATGCAGGAGGAGTGGGAGAGGGAGGGGGACCAGGGGATCATGATGGACTTCCTGCTGCCTACCGGGATCTTCCTCAAATTCCCTGTTTCTGGCAATGACACCATCAGCAGCATCAAGAAGGTACGGATGCTCACGTTTCATGATCTGAACATTTAGATTCGCTTCCACACTGGAAACTCCATCCTCCTCCTCGCATGTTTATCGGCTATCACACAGCACTGTGTCTTGTCATTTACATTATTTACTAATTATGATAAGAATTTTTTTTTTCTTCCTTCCCTGTAGACATAAAAATAATTAAGATGTTAGAACAGAGACTCTCCTCCTTGGTACACTCGGCCAACTGCTGCTCTTGCTGAGGCAGATCTACTGTTAAATGTGAATGTGCCCGTTTCTATGCCAACAGCTCTGCCACTTCAGGCTGTTTGATTTAGCTGTGTTAAGTAATGATACTCTTGGAAGCTGTTAAGATGATTAAAAGATTAAATGTCTCTCCAGTTTGGGCAATTCAATGTGATTTTTTTTTTTTTTTAAAGTGTCCCCTTGTCGGGTCATTTTTTTTTTATACAGTCAATTCTTCTTTCAGTTCATTCACTTAATTAGAGGATCATGTTTGCGAAAGATATGTTACTCTCTGTCAGTGTCGTGTTGCTGTTTGAAAACCTGGTTGAGGATTTTTGATTTTCTATCATGTTTTTAATTAAACTCTGTAAATTGTGCTTTTGATTCTTACTACATCAATCCTCTTGACATAAACACACTTCCAGGTATATTTTATATATATTTCATAACGCGGTTGCGCAATAATAATGGCATGTGATCATTTATGCAGCTGTTCATCATTATTCGATGTGAGCTTGTTGGTCCGATGGCTGGTATCTGTGTTTCTGCTGGTCTGTCAGAACAGCAAACAATGTAGGATTCATGGGCTTTTCCAAATGTTTTAAGAAAATTAGGAAAATTTCACATATTCAAATTGGCTATGTTTACGTGTTTTTCAGCGTGTGCAAAATGTCACGCCGGTAAATATCAGCCATCGCCCCAAAAACATCGCTGTGTTGGATATCCACCAAAAAAATCCAATCTTGTGCATCCCTGGAGGATTAAAGTACTGTGCTGCCGTTTCAGATGGTTTGGAAGAATGCCCGAGGTGAAGCCCTGTTCAGCGAGCTGGGTCATCCCGACGCTTACGTCTTTACCTGCATCAACCAAACTGCAGAGAGGGAGGAGCTTGAGGAGGAGTCCAGGCGTCTTAGTGATGTGCAGCCCTTCATGGGTGTTTTGAGGCTGGTGGCGAGGGAAGGAGACCGCGTGGAGAAGCTCACCAACACTCATATCAGCCTGTTGATAGGAAAAGGTCAGCGATGAGTCTGCTAGAGCCACAGTCGCTGGTTGGCGGCAACATTACATAACGTGTATAGATAGTAGCCTTGTATCAGGATTAAGAGAAGATAAGGCAATTGTCGAATTTCATAAAAATGCAATTTTCAGGAAATGTTACTGTCGTGTGCGACAGGCTGCAGTGAGAGAGGTCAAGCATGGCATTTTTTTTCATGTTGATGAAAGAAAAACACCAGCATAGATGTTGAGTTAACAACCGACCATCCACATGTTGCAATCACACCTCTCAGCATTTTGTGAGACTCTGGAAGAACTTCCCACAACATGGGTTTTCACTGTAGCCTTGCAGAACTGCAAGATAAATCATGACAATTGACAATTTGTACCGTACGTGGCTCGCGTACAGCTTATTTTTAGTTGGCTCAGTTTACTTAATAAGAGGGAATATGGAATTTAACGTTGACTTTGGAGTGAAAGTTATCCTGCATGGCAGAAATTGCCAGTTTTAAAATGTGGCGGCAGATGAAATTTTTGGAAGTGACACTAGAGTTAGCCTACATGGACAGTTATTTCTGTTTTTGCTTTCTGCCAAGACATTCTTGATCTTAAAGAACTTTCTTTAGCTTTCCATGGGCTAATTTAGCTATATTGAAAAGAGTTAGCTTGCTAGTTTGGCTGGCCATCCTGCTAGCTAGTTAACTCCCTCTCAGGCAGAGTGAGTCAAGTGTGGGTTTAAAAAAAAAACAACAACTCTCGATCATGTTTCAATCAGGTCTACATGAGTTTGAGACCCAGAAGAACCATGAGGTGAATGAGTTTCGGAGCAAGATGCGCATGTTTTGTGAAGAAAAGGCTCAGGAGCGGCAGATGTTGCCATGGCAGCAGTGGATGGAGTACAATTTCCCATGTGACCTGGAGCCCTGCAGCTCTCTGGCAGAGTGCGGGAATGTTAAACCGAAAAGCACCAAGAAGCTTTTCATCAACGTCAAGTTTGAGGCTTGTGATGTGAGTTGGGTTTTGTTTTTTGTTTTGTTTTTTTTATGAGTCATATTCACAAGTGTTTTGAGGACAAATGAAGTGTTGTGTTATGGTATGATGGGCCGCGGCAGCGGTAGGGAACCCTTCAAAGAGCACGAGCGCCTTGACTGGAAATACATCCACCTTGAGACAAAAACAGTGGAGGAGTATTTTGAGTAAATGTGAATATCTGGAAATCCCCCTCCCACACGACAAACACCACCTGAGCACCTTAAAAGCTACAACTTGTATGGTTTTCTGTAAAGTTGTTAACTTTATTTGTGGTTCTCTCAGGAAAGCTTCATGCTGCAGCATGACCCTCAAGACTTGCCCCTGGCTCTGATGAGGAGCGCTCTAAAGAAGAAGGCCACCGTCTTCCGCTCGGTGCGACAGGAGCCAGAGGACTACACCTTGCAGGTCAACGGCAGGTGGGAGTTCATCTACGGCAGACACCCCCTGTGCCAGTTCAAAGTGAGTGACCACTCGAACGCCCTCTTTTACCCCAGTTGAAGTTTTGTTCAATATCAATGGGCCCATTTTACTGTAAATCACACGGGAGTTAATGCAACATGTCAACTTTCTGTGCTAATGACCCGCTGACCGCTAATTAGCTTAGCTCAATGAATGGTACTTAATGGGAAGTGATAGCATACCTCCGTCAAAAGTAATCCAAAGCAGTTTTCTCCCAAACATCTTTGCATTAATATTACAAGGACGGAGCATATTCAGTTATGAGATATTGTACCTTGAGAATCAGACACATAGCCAGAACTACATTCTTGACAAATTCACTGAATGCAGTAATTCCACAAAGCACCGTTGTTAAAAAAACGGACAAAAAAAAAAAAACCCATTGGTTCACAATGAGAAGAGCACCCGCTGCCACTAATTATGGCTGACTTTGTGAGAGAGGTTGAGGAGGATTACCTCTGGACCAACGGACTACCCCGAACAACCCCTTTTGTGAGAGGTATGCTAACACTTCCCATCCACTGCCTGTCATTGTGCTAAGCTAACTCGCGGTCAGCAGGAGAGTACACTGGTGACATTCTTGTGGAAAAATAAAAAGGAGAGAAAATAATAATAATCATATTAATAAGCAAATTCAGGGACATACGTTTAATAATTTACATATTTCAGTGTGTAGGCTTACTTACAGTCTGACTAGTCCCTATGCTGAGTGACCTTTATATGTACAGTAGTGAGTTATACACTCACATCCTCTTAAGTATATTCATATGACTTTGACCTCTTGAGTTATTATGCTGTCAATTATGAAATTAAACTGCTCTGTGCTTTGACATTCCAAGTAAACTGCAACATGAAAGGGAGCAGTGAGGCTGCTGTGTGGATGCGGCTCATTTTCCCGGCTGTGTTGTTTGTCTACATGCCGCCTGTGAGCCCTTCAGCACCTGCAGGTGGTCCATTAAAGTGAAATGAGAGTCAGATCTGGAGTGAAGTGACTCAAGGTTTTGGTGGCAGGAGATACCGCTGTTGATTTTGAAACTCCAGCTACCTGCGGGGGTGACTCATATCTGTCTAGCAGCACTGCGGAAAGGAACCGCATCCATTCAGCTTTAATGAGATTTTGGCTGCATTAACCTACAGCAAATGAACAGCCTGCAGGAGTTCACTACTGCTCTTAGAACACTGGGAAATGTCTCAGGCTGCACCAGTAAAAATCTGCTCTTCTCCTTTTTTTTCTACCCCCCCCCCCCCACAGTACATTTTCTCATGTTTGAGAAATGGCCAAAACCCTCAACTAACCATAGTGCACCACTCCACCATCAGCAAATACCAGGAGGAGCAGGGAAGAATGTGCAGTCAGGTTTACAAGAGTCGCTCCCTCTCCAGACCTCCGCCGCTGCCCCTGAAGAAGGTAAGAGAGAGAGCAGACTTGTCGTCTTTCATTAACAGAGCCACGTTCTTTCTTCTGTCCGTTCTCATCACGGTTGTTTCACTTATTGTGGACTTTGACACGCTTGAAACCCGCTTTGCTACACAAGTGTAGATCATTTACGCTTGCTTACATCTAATGTGGTTGAAAATAGAGCTTATAATGTTGTATGGGTTTTTTTTTTTTGGTCTGGAACAGTGCAGGCAGAAGCAGAAGCAGTGACGTTTATCAAGTTAGGGCTGAGAAGGTTAACGGGTTAACGGGTTAACGGGTTAACGCCTTGCGATTCCATTGGAAACCCTAACGTGCTAATCATGGTTTAATAATGACTAAGTTTCTCCCCCACTTCCTCCTTCAAGTGTGGCTGTTTGCCATCAGCCGTGAGAGGGGAGCGGTAGACCCTCCCGTGTCCCTATGTAGCACCTTGCATACATCATCATCATCGTCGTCGTCATCTTCTCTGGTTGATGCTAAGTGATGAAAAAAGGAAGAACATTCTAAACAATCTCGCAAAGAGAGGCGAGCTGAAAGCTCAGCAGGGAGTCACTCGTGCCACGAGCGTCAACCCAGCGGTTAGCATCGCCACGGGTTCCCTCGATCACACAGCCAAATTGTTACTTTTGGATTTTGGATGGCTGGAGAAAATAAGCTCTGTAACAAAGAGAAGATTATGAGATTTACGTAGCCCATTCAGCAAGACTGTCTTCACAATCGAACGCCACCTGAATGGTTTTTGAAGCAAGAATTCAATCGCTGGATGTAAAAAAACAAACAAAAAAACAACCCCTGTCATTTTGACTTCTCCGTCACTCCAACTAACTTCATGTTCTGTCTGTTTTCAGCGTGATGGCTTTTATTGTCCGTGAGCTTTAGTCTGGTTTAGCCACTTGTGAGCAGCCACCATTTTGAAAAAAAAACCATAAATGCAAATAATATTCCTAAGCTGTGTTTATTTACTGACATATTTCATGCCAAAAGTTTAAAATACATTAATCTAGTGTGAGCCACAGACCTCACTTCATTCATTTAACCAGACACCCGATACTGTACTTTCGTTTGCTGTGTTACTTTACAAGTAAATGCTCTTATTTCCATCTTGCAATTAGTCGTGATTAATCACAGGATACTGTTGTGATTATCTGGATAGCGTGTTTTTAATGATTCACCAGACATGGAGGTATTTTTGTTCCAACTGTTTTAGTGTGAATTTGAAAAGTGTACATTGTCTGCTTCTATGTTCCGCCAAACAGGAAACTGTAGCAATGGTTGCATGACTTCAGACTTCAGTGACTACTTTCAAGGCGCTATTAATGAGAAAAATTGATTCTGACTCCCTCTACAGCAGAACACCTCATCTCTGTGGTCCATCAATGAGCCGTTCTACATTCACTTGGTGCAGGGCAGCCGTGTGAACGCAGACGAGGGAATGAAGGTCGGTGTGGCTTTGCGTGGGTTTTCCCTCTCTTTGTTTCTCGGTGAAATATGGCATTCTCTTGTTTACCAATATCTCAATTTCAGTTGTAGGAGCTATGGGTTTGACGTGTAAATGACAGGGTTGGGGTGGGGTTGGGGGTTGGGGTGTCACATGGTTCAGACCACTCGTTTCCCATAATTCATGTTGGCGGTTGGTTAAGGCTTCAAAACAGGAAGTGGGGAGGGCCTATCTGTTTTTTACGTCTCATTCTGAGTCTTGGATTCTAAGAAAGAAAGCAGGCTTCAGTTCTCTCGCTTTTAATGTTCTCCTTTTTTTCTTTTTTAAAGGCATGTGTTTGTTACTATTGCAGAAGTTTGACACGTCGCTTCATTTTGAAAACTTTCCCTGAATATAAACTGAAAATATCCGGAACTATTTTTATATATATATGTTCCTGTTAAGTTCCTTTTTCCATTCAGTCCATCAAAGATGAAAAAATAGTGAAAGCACAAGCAGGGAATCCTGTTGATGTGTGACTGTGTGCCCTTGTGATTCAGTTTTTTTAACTAACTGTGTTACTGTTTAGATGGTACATGTAAATGTACTTCCGGCTGCCTCCTCGGGGCATCATGACTCATGGTGAATGTGTCCTGTCAAATAATTATCAGCAGATGCATGACAACCCACCCTGGGGGAGACCGGCTGCTCCTATTTTGTTAATGTGGTCTCAGGCTATCTTGATGTGGCGATGGACAGGAGGTCTTATTGAATTTTGATTCCTGGTAGTTTATTATTTTTTGAAGGACAGAAAGGAAACGTGCTTTGCTTCCTTTATGAATGTGTCGACCCTTTGACTCATAGCCTCGGTGACACAGGAAACTCTTAATCATCTCGTGAAGTCTGTAAATCTTCCACAAACACATACTCCCTCACACAGCTACTCAACTCCTCAGCTTCCAAAACCACATGTCATAGCCTCATCTCATCACAACTGTTTCCCCTCCAGCTGGTGGTGCAGGCGGGCCTATTCCATGGCAGCGAGCTGCTCTGTAAGGTGGTGACCAGCTCTGAGGTGGCCGTGTGCTCTGAGCCACTTTGGGATCAAAAGATGGAGTTTGAGATAAACGTGGCTGACCTGCCTCGCATGAGCCGACTGTGCTTCGCTCTCTATGCTGTGTTTGAGAAGGCCAAGAAGCCCCGAGGCACAAAAAAGAAGAATAAGAAAGCGGTGAGTCCTTCACGAGTGCTCTGGTGGGTGTGATTTTGTTAGCAAACACAAACAGATCTGTTTCCTCTGTGTGTAGAATCCGCACGCGCGTGTGTGTGTGTATGTGTTGGCCGTGTGTGCTGTGAGTGGGTGTGTTTTGCTGCTGTGTCTGGTTGTGCAAGTGTGTTCAGTGGCAAGGCTGCGGTTAACGCTTCATCCTCCTCAGCTCTTTTATCTGCACATCACTCCAAGGAAGGAAGGAATTGGCTAACATTTTCAAGGAATTATAAATTTATCTTCGCTTTTGCCCCAAGCAGAGACAGCAGCCGTCCGCCGAACTGTTTACATTTGAATTTACCTCTCGTGTTGGAGACGCTAAATAGAATCATCTTGATAACGGTGCGCAGCCGTGTTCAGCTACTGTTATCCTTCCCAGGTGTGGGATTTTTTTTTGTTAACTCCCATCTTGTGGCACATTTTTTAGAAGACTGCTAACGTGCTAACAAAAGCTGTCACCTGTAAAAAGAGAATTGTGTTTATTTTTTTGCTTTTCCCAGAGATGAGGGATATGGATTTAAGACATGATCACAATTTGTCATTGTATTATTGCAGTATATTGGTATTATAATGATATAAATGGTGATATGACAGTAGTACTATGGATGATTTATTATGATATAGTATGAGATGATGCGATACCGTAAATAGTGCAATACTCTCAAAATCAGTGACTGAAATTTTCCATGTAGAACTGAAAGTAGTGTTTGCCACCTGGGTAGTCTACTAATATGTATGTCACATTATACTTGAGTCAGTTTGAGTCAAAATTATTTAATTTAGAATTTCCATTCCAATTCATGAGAATGATGTTGTCAGTGTTTCACAGCTGTTACTGCACACAATAAATGTAGCTGCCAGAGCAACGTACTGGAAAAGAGGATTTAAAAAAAAAAGTATTGATACAGGAATTGGAATATCGATAGAGTTCTGATAAAAAGAGTTATTGTGATTTATTGTCTCATTTTTATTACGTAACCCTAAATAGGACCATCACGTACTATCATCTGTTACATTAGCAAACACAAAAGCAAACATCAGTACTCAGAGGACTTATGATTTAAACCACAGATAAACACACTAAAGTGTTATAAAAATAAAAAATATGCATGCTATATATATTATTTTTATTTATATATATGTATATATGTATATATATATTTATGTGTGTGTATATATACATATGTATATATAGACATATACTTTACACTCTCCTACGACTGCGACATCTGTCTACAAATGTAAGTGTCCTGTCACCTTCATGCATGAGCAGAAATCAACTGATCATTTAAAGTGAAGTGCCGTGTCAGGAAGAGGAAGTAGGGCTAACAGCTAACTGCAACAACTCAGCTGTACCATTTGCTGCCAAGTGGATCAACAACATGTTGCATATCGGTCCGCATATGTATATTATTGACAAGGCACTTTACTTTAAATGATCAGTTGATTTCTGCTCATGCATGAAGGTGACAAGGCACTTTACATTGGTGGACAGATATGGCAGTAGTAGGAGAATGTAAAGTATATATATATATATATATATATATATATATATATATATATATATATATATATATATATATATATATATATATATATATGGGTAGGTGTCCTTCTTTTGTTGTTTATTGGTGCTCAGCAAACAGCTTTTAGGGTGCATTACTGCCACCCTCTGGTGATCGTAACGCCTTACTGCCAGGCACTGGAATAAACAAACAGGAAGTTCATTTTTAAGAGCTGGCAGCAGCATGAACTTTGGACTTATTATATAACTACAAATTGTGACCCATTCCTCCATGAAACCAGAATGAAACCAGACATGAAAGATCCCCCAGAATGCATTGATCCACTGAATCTGCGGTCTCTGGCCACTACTTTTGCAGTAATTATATTATTAGATTCTGAATGGAATCACAGGACAGAAAATGAATCTGGATTTCACTTTTCTGTGTTTTCCTGTCTTGAAATTTCTTGCTTCATTTTTGAAATCTTTTCTTTCTCCAGTGCCTCTATTTACGCCTCACATTGAACTGTGTCTCACATTGAGTCGTATCTGAATATGATTACACCTGGCAATCACGTGTGATCGCTTTCATCTCCATACACACACATGCTCACACACTCAGAGCGTCTCTCTCTCTCTCTCTCTTTCTCTCTTTCTTTTTCTCTCTCTCTCTCTCTTCTCAAGCTCCTCTTGAAGGAGCTACGTTGCTCTTACAACCCTATTGATGGGGGCCTTTACAGATGACGATTGTTATGTGCGTTCTTAGACTTTGTTTCATATTAATGAAAACCGTGAAAGGCGCCAGCGGCCCAGAATGAATGAATGAATGGAAACTGCAACCATCCAGCAGACACACACATTTGCACTTGCACTTGCTCAGACCTCCGACACCTCCAGAGGGGGTTTGGCCGACGTTTCCACAGTCTGTTCTCAGTGCGTCTTCAGTGCATTTACCTCTGCACTTTCATGAGGTCAAACATGATTTGATTGCAATCTGATCAAACAAGCACATTTTAATTCCAGAGGTAAATGTGGTCAGGGTCTCCTGCCCTGTTCCCGGCCAGTCAGCTCCCTGCCGACCCCCTGGTCTCACGACCTGCTCTGTACTGTCTGGTTTGTGTTTAGTTCCCCAGTTTCTCTGTTTGTCAGGTCCTCTGTTCATTTTGCTTCTGGTGAGCCAGTTCAAGTCTTACTTATTTTTCCTGAGCTGTGGTTTTTCCTGCCCTGCTTTTCACCAGTGAGTTCTGCCAATCTGACCGTGACTCTGTAGTTTTTCTTCTCTGTTACTTTAAAAGGAACACGCCAACATTTTGAGTAATACACTTATTGTCTGTCCTCTCTAGAGCCAAAC
This sequence comes from Aulostomus chinensis, assembly GCF_037954235.1. NCBI lineage: Eukaryota > Metazoa > Chordata > Actinopteri > Syngnathiformes > Aulostomidae > Aulostomus > Aulostomus chinensis. Next base: position 25,621,422 of record NC_141328.1, on the reverse strand, counting down.
AAGAAGACAGATACCCTTCTCTCCTCTGTGTGTGCATTAGTGTGCTGAATCCAGCAGACCAGCTGACCACTAGCTTATCATAATGATGCTGGTTATGTAGCATACCTCCATCTTGTCCTTTCACCTCCCAAAGCCCATAGTTCCTCCACTCCTGTATGGATGCCAGTTCAAGGTGACAAGGATCAGAGTCTGTATTTGTCCAGAAGTAATCCTCCTCATCCTTACCTACAAAGTCGGCCGTTACTTTTAGCTCTGCTAGTCATCAACAAATGCTTTTTGGATTTTTACAGGTTGTGTCGAATGACCTAACCAATCAGAAAAGTTGTTCTGGCAGCGATGTTTAAAAAAAGCAAACCAACAAAAAAAACAACAACATTTAATTGTTTTTTTTATATATATATCGAATGTTATAACTCTAGTTCAATTAATGTAGGCAAAGAAAATATCAGCGAAACAAGTAAATGGTGATATGTAACAGAGGTAAGCTAACCTGCCCATCCACTGCTTGTGCTAAGCTAACTAGCGGTCAGCTAGTCTCTGTGGGCCTCAGCTCCCTAATACACACACACACACACACACACACACACACACACACACACACACACACACACACACACACACACACACACACACAGAGGAGAGAAGGGGATCTATCTTCTTGTCTGGCTCTGGGGAGGAAAGCAAAAAAATGTATTCCCCCAAAAGTTTGCATGTTCCTTTAAAGAATAAAGATTTCACTTCCTGCTAACTTCTGGTGCTTCTCCCTCACACCACACGTGGCAAACTCTGCCGCTTTGAGTAGCACCATAAAAACAATGGAGGCTTTGTCCACTCGGTTTATATATGTATGTTTTTGAGTCTTGTTTCAATTACGTTGTTTCTTTGACTGCAAATGACCTCCACACACTCACACTCACACACACACACACACACACACACGCACACACACGCACACAGAGCTACTGTATAGTGACGAGTACAGTAAGCAATTACAAATTCCCATTTTTTTTCTGCGATCTCAGTCTGATTTGTCACGCAGCGCTGCAGCAGCTATGATCGACGTGTTTTGGTTTGACTTGTCAAACGTGGTACCCAGGTGTGTTTACAGGCATCAAGGCCACTTCTGCTTTCTCAGCCACTTCTCTCTTCTTTTGCTTGGAAGAGAAGTCCCGCAGCTGCACCCTTGAAACTCTGAGGGAAGTTGAGCTATTTTTGACCACTCTCGTTGATATGTTGTGCCTCTTTTTTTAGTCGGTTGCTTTCAGCTCAAACGGGTTTGTTTTTGTGTTAACACATTAGATGGTCAGGATATTTTTAGCAAACGCCTACTAGATCATATTTCCATTGTATTACTCGCTCTGTGCTTAACCTTATGACTAACGCTCATCTTTTATTATTTGATACAGCTAATCACAAGAGTTGCCCCAAAGACACTTTAAACTTTATAATTAAATTGTCTTTACTTTATGAATTCACATTCACAAACATTTTAATTAAAGCTGATGTTCTAAAAGAGAGATTAAATAATTCACTATCATTTTATTTATTTATTAAAAAGGCCCGTCTCAAAAAAAATATTAGAGCTTTCCTTTTATGTCTGCTCTGTCAGGATTGTCCAATCGCCTGGGTGAACACCATGGTGTTCAACTACAAGCACCAGCTGAAGACGGGGGAGTTCCTTCTGTCCACTTGGCCGTCTGTTCCTGGTGCGTTCAGTCCAACTCTTTCTTGTATTTCTGCAACATCTTTCACAACACCTGAAAGAGCGCTACAAGAACTAAACTTACCCAACTGTGACATTAACATCCTACATATATTCATGCATTTATTAGCCCTTACCAAACGGCTTATTTTCACATTTTTGATCACAGATGACAAGAGTGAGCTGTTGAACCCGATGGGAACGGTCGAGAAGAACCCCAACGTGGACAGCGCAGCTGGGCTTCTCATCAGCTTCCCCAACATCCGGCCACATCCTCTCTATTACCCACCACTGGACAAGGTGCTTACTCCCGAGAAGGCATGCTGGAGTGCGTTCTGACATCTGGATAACATTCAGTCAAGTAAATCCTCTCTGCTTTCAGATCAGTGACATGGAGAGAAACGGTGATGCAGTTGTTGCAACTAAAGAAGAGGTTAGACTCCACATTTCGTGTCTTACAACCCTCACACTTTAAAGTTAAAACAAAAAACTCGCTGCTGTTTCTTCCTTTGGTCATTTGCAGTACATGAAGCTAAAAGAAATAATGGACAACAAAAACTACACCGAGTTTTTCGAGGATGAGAAGGAGCTCTTGTGGAAGCTCCGTACTGAAGTTCGTGACCGGTATCCTGAAAATCTGTCCAAGCTGCTCCTCATCACCAAGTGGAATAAGCATGAAGACGTAGTCCAGGTATGAATGACCAAGTCCATACTTTCATCTGGTCTGGAATTACACGAAACATTACACATGCTTGTAAAAATGAATCAGTCGTTCAAAACTGCTAACACTTGTTCCCTGTAGTTGATGCCGATCACCAGCCAACTCCATCTGCTGGCTGAGGTGTTGCAGGAAAATACTTCTGACTCTTTGTCAGATATTAAAAAAAGTCAACATCTTTATGTCAATTTAAGATTGTAATTTCATAGTGAAGACTCCAACCCCAGTTATGTTAATACAGGTCAAGGCCATTTTGATGACTTTTGGCAGAGGTATGCTAACACTCCTACTGCATACACAGAGGAGAGAAAGGAATCTATCTTCTTGTCTGGCACTGGGGAGGACGACAAAAAGCAAATTTCCCCAAAATTTGACATTTTAGTAGAAAATAATAGAGTCAATCCCCTTAGATGGTGAGTTTACTGAGGGACTGGCCAGAACTCCCTGGTATCCATGCTTTAGAGCTCTTGGACTACAGTTTTCCTGACCCAGCGGTCCGTTCTTTCACCATCAGATGCCTCAGGAAACTCAGGTACGCACATAGTTTTATTCATACCTGTTTATATCCAAGGTGCATCTGCGGTTTCCGCAACATCTCCACTAGCAGCTCATTTTCTCCCTACGCAGTGATGATGAGCTGCTACAGTATTTGATTCAGTTGGTCCAGGTCCTGAAGTACGAGTCCTACCTAGACTGTGTCCTCACAACGTTCCTGCTCGAGAGGGCTTTATCCAACAAGAGGATGGGACACTTTCTCTTTTGGCATCTAAGGTCAGACATGGTCCAGCAGAAAACACGAGATGCCCCTGCAGCTTCTTAACTAACCGGAGAGTTTGTGGTCATTTAAGGTCAGAGATTCACGTGGCGTCTGTGAGTTTGCGCTTTGGCCTGATTCTGGAGGCGTACTGCAGGGGGAACGTTCACCACATCAAGCTCTTAACCAAACAGGTTATCTGCCTCTTAGACACAATGACTTTTCGCATAGAATTTGGTTTGGTTTCTAACCCCCCCCCCCCCCGACTCCCACACAGAACGAGGCTCTGGGTAAAATGAAGGCTTTAAGTGACTTTGTGAAGTCGGGCTCCCAGAAGACGACTGCAGAGGACCTGAAGCTGTGTATCAGACAGGAGTCCTACCTGGAAGTGCTGTCAGACCTGCTGTCACCACTCAACCCCAGCATCATCCTCTCTGAGATCTAGTTAGTGTCAGACACACACACACACACACACGCACACACACACACACACACACACACACACATAAGTGCACACACAGAGGTGTGTTCAGCTATCCCTGTTCGGACATTACATTGACTTACGATCAAATTTGACAGCCTAACCAAAGTCTCAGAAATTACATTTTCCTGCAGTAGTACTGGTCTTTGGTCCCCATGAAGAGTAAGGGTCCTGGTGAGCCTGGTGAGGTTAGTGCTTATACCAGAGAAGGTGTCCAGAAGTATTTAAAAAAAAAAAAATACACGTATTTCACAAGTTTTCTATACCTGTTTCGACCCAATGATGTGATTTTGTACCGTATAGACCGTTTCACACAGTCTGATCTAAGCAGGCGTAACTAATAATATTAACAACCTGGACTCATTCCATTAATTATCCCACTAAGCCAGTCACTAGACATGCACTGTGTCAGCCTTGGAGCTGTCTCATGAATGGAATGCAGCCATCATTAGAGATATTGATGCTGTGACTAATCGAAACGTCTGCCATGAAAAGGGCCTGTTGCCTGTTGCTTGTTAGCAACTGGAGAAATCTGCCTCATTCAGTACAGAAGCCCGCAAGCCTCGATAATCATCGAGTCATACAAGAGTGACAACTCAATAGGACAAATATCACCGACAGACTAAAAAGACTTATGGTTCTATCAGATTGAATGCGTCAACAGGCTGGTATGCTTGCACTGACAGTGTTGATAATACTGATGCCTGCCAGTTATAATGTATGTTCACCACTGTGTGTTTGCAGGTATTTGATTATAAACCAAAGTATTAAACAATTAAATTGAGAAGAGGATGGTGCTATAAGAAAAATCTGGAGGAACCAGACGTCTAAGCGATACATCCAGTAGTTTTTGGTATACTTCAGTGTGGTCCAACATGGCGGACGGCCATCTGCAGAGCCCTTTTTTGAACATTCAAGTGCATTCTATGTGTGGTTTGTGCACCTTCCACAGTGTGACCATGTACTCACCGTGTGAGTGTTTCCTGTTGCAGTGTAGATAAGTGCAGATTTATGGACTCCAAGATGAAGCCACTGTGGCTGATGTATAAGAACCCTTCTGCCCATGGAGACATGGTGGGCATCATCTTCAAGAACGGAGATGGTGAGATACAAGAACAACTGAATACACTGTGTCTCTCGGACGTACTTTGACTAACATACAAGGCTTTAACACACACTGAAGAATTAAAATTAACAGGTTCTAATGTAAGCTGTACTAGAAAGATGGACTTAGACATGTAAACATGACAATTGCATGTCAATTTTATACATCCAGATCTTAGACAAGACATGCTGACCCTCCAGATGATCCAGCTCATGGAGCATTTGTGGAAGAAAGAAGGTTTGGATCTCAGGTAGGAGTTTCTGTCTGCTGCCGGTGTTGGCGCTTCCACACACTAATCACCGGACCAGTAGGAAACAGTTGCCTTTGCCCTCCGTATCACAGGATGATCCCATACGGCTGCTTGTCCACCGGGAACAAGATGGGGCTCATTGAGGTTGTGAAAAACTCTGACACCATCGCCAACATCCAGCGCAACAACAGTAACAGTGCTGCCACCGCTGCCTTTAACAAGGACGCCCTGCTCAACTGGCTCAAATCGAAGAATCCAGAGTGAGTATGAGGACTAGCTTGTAGTGTGCAGTGCATGTAACTGGTATTTATAACATAGAACCACAATACACTGAAGGAGGCCTGTAACTTTTGTTGGGGACTTTCAATGGTATTATTTTCCCACGTTTTAAATCAACCACAGTAGCAAAAAAAAAAAAAAAAAAAGTTTTGAGAGGAAAATGTGGGTGCGGTGTCAAAAACCACACCTTATAGTATCCTCCAACACCTTACAGAAGAGAATATGAAAAAAAATAATTCTGCTCGTTGAGTTTAACACAAGATTTGTGAAGAGTATAGGACAGAAACACAGTAACGGTGTGCAACATGTATCCCCACACTACAAACCAGTGTCAGTGCAGTACAGACTGCAGTGTGGTTTTCTGTCTGGTTCACTTACATGTTACGCTGTTGGAACGAGCAGGTACAGAGTAAGACTCTGCTTTGTCTTGACTGCATGCAGAAAATGCATTTTGTCCATCTGTGGTGGCGGTTTTATTTTCAGAGAAATGCACTCTTGATGTCTGTGTGCTTTGAATGCGTAACTTCAAAATATTATTGTTAGTGCAACATTTCAAGACACTGACAGCCCGAGACAAAGTACGCGGGCAACCACATCGTCCAGAGATTTAAATGAGAGTAAATTTTCAAGTCTGAAGGTCTTGTCTGTTCTAAAAGCTCCTTCAGGAGAGAGAAGCATTCGATGTAATGAATAGACCTTTGTCCGTCACGTCGGCAAGACAGGCTCCAGCACGGCAGAACATGGAGGTAATTAGCATAAATGCTGCGGTGCCCCGAAATGAGGTGGAGGAAGAGATTTAGTAAGAGCACCACAAACAGCTAGACTGTGAAAAGACATGGCAATCAATCATTAATGGCCAATAATAGCGAAGTGTATGTGTGTGTGTGTGTGTGTGTGTGTGTGTGTGTGTGTGTGTGCGCACTTGTACAGCTGTTTTTGTGAGGACTAATTTGAGTTTCAAACCACTGAAGCGGAGACATTTTGCGATAGTGAGGCCATTTTGGTCAATACCTCGAAGTTTGGGTCGCAGGTAGGAGTTTCTGGTTGGAATTGGGTTCATGTTAAGGGTTGGATTTAGGCCCTTTGATTATGTGTCAGGGTCAGAGTGAGGGGCCAGGAAATGCATGATGGCGATAAATATCCTCACTAGGATAGCAGTGCAAGCATGCGTGGCAGATCAGTCAAATGTGAATGTGCTGCAACAACAAAATCCACTCATCCTTTTATGGTTTTTCTGACCTTTTTTTTTTTGTCACCAGAGAGAAACTGGACCAAGCAATAGAGGAGTTCACGCTGTCGTGTGCTGGCTACTGTGTAGCCACTTACGTCTTGGGTATTGGAGATCGTCACAATGACAACATTATGATCAGGGAAACCGGACAGGTGAGATTTACACTTTCCATCACAAGGTGTCAGTGTGAGAATGTACCACAAAGGGGCGAGTGGATGCCGAACGGGGAATTAATGGCGATTTCAACCTAAAACACCACCTGACTCGCTCAGGTTCACAACGTAACGCAGCACAGACCACAGATGCCATCAGTAGAAAGGTTTTTTTATTTTACTGAATTTCCTCAAAGAAAACATTTTTTATCCTCAGTGTGGTTGTGGAATAATTCTAGCTTGCTGACTGTTTGCTGTGGACTACGATCAGTGACACCTGACTCGTGTTCACGTTTGTTCCTCAGCTGTTCCACATTGACTTTGGACATTTCCTGGGCAACTTCAAGCGGAAACTCGGGATCAACAGGGAACGTGTGCCTTTTATCTTGACTTACGACTTTGTACATGTGATCCAACAAGGAAGGACCAACAACAGCGAGAAGTTTGAGAGGTACCGTATCTTTACATCGGGAAGAGGCTGCATTTGCTTTTTTCTTTAAGCGATGGCTGATTCTTACGTCCGTGTCGTCAGGTTCAGGGAGTGCTGTGAGCGGGCTTACAAGATCCTGTGTCGGAACGGGACGCTGTTTGTCAACCTTTTCGCCATGATGAAGGCAGCGGGTCTGCCGGAGCTCACCTCCTTCAAAGATATTCAATACTTAAAGGTAAGTAACAGTGACGCTGATGCTGCTAAAAAGGATGATTGCAATGTTGACTGTTTTATTTTGTTTTGTTTTGTTTTGCTTTAATTTCAAAAGGACTCTTTAGCTTTGGGCAAATCAGAGGAAGAAGCGCTGAAGAACTTTAAAGTGAAGTTTAACGAAGCTCTGCGAGAGAGCTGGAAGACCAAGGTCAACTGGATGATGCACTCCCTGGCCAAAGACAACAGACCATGAACACTGAACCCAGGACACCTGAGCACTGACCAAAACTGTGGAGTTACAAGGGAAGACAACTCAAAAAACAAAACAAAAAACAACTCACTTTATTGGTGGCACTCAAAGACACTCCACAAATGTTTACATCTGACTGGCCCGCTTGTAGGACGGTTTGTTGAACTGCCGGCATCCAAAGACAATGAGACAATCATGGAGGATCGTTACGACACACGGATATGAAACATGCTTCTCTGATTTGTTGGAGTAGCGACTTAGAAACCACCTGCTTGTGCAAACGGACCTCTGAAACAGACGGCATTCACCTCACCAACTCCATTAATCAGCGAGCTAACTGCAAACATGCCTCAGCCAGGAATACAGTAATGGGTCAGCTTTTTTTTTTATTTTTAAGTTTTATTTGATTTTATTTAATTGGAAGTACTTGTACAAAGACGTTATGAGATATTTTAAAAGGATGTTAAAATATTTGATGGATGCTACCGCCTTGTAGGACAGTGCGTTGCCTTTAGAAGTGCCAGTAGTTGGATGACATTGGAAAACCATTCGAAAACAACACTCCTGTGAACCAGATTGTGTTTCACAGCAAGCCTTAACCAAAGAGTGTGCTTCACATTAATAACTTGAATCTTGAGGAGGAAGTGATCTCAGGCGCTGAAGCAGAAGATGTCACAAATGCTTGGTCGGAGGATCAGACGGTGTGGAATTCACGCTAAAATATGGCCCAGATAAGGCTGCTGCAGCCTTTTAAAGCCATGCCAGGGGAGGATGTATGTCACAACATGTGGTGCTGTACATTGGACCCCTTTAAAAAGCGTAAAGCTTTACCATGTGTACACTTCTGATGATGTCGTGCTTGTGTTTCTGCGTGTGCGTGCCTCCTTTGTTTTCTGATATTTAAATTATGAATTCTACTGTATTTTCAATGCAAAAGGCCGTTGCAGAGATTACGCGTGTCTCTCATCTGACATGCTTAAGTGCGTTGGTTCTGTTCGCGCTGCTGTCTTGTACATTTAAGATTACATGCTGCGTATCCTGCTGTCAGTCCTGCAAGGACCACTTGAATTGGAAAAAAAGGCGACAATGTGCTTTTTGTTGCTTTTTTTTTTTTTCTTCTTTTTTTTACTTTGCAAACCAGCTGAAAAAAAAAAGATGTCAGTTATTTGAATGACTCTTGTCAGTTTTACTGAAAAAAAAGCAAGTAGCTGTAGATGACACAGCAGTGAGATTTAAATACCTAAAGCTACTGTAGTATTCGCTGTGGAATAGACTTTAAATATGGGTCATGTGTGTCCCTCAGTGCTGGCTTAGCTGAACACTGCAGCTGCTCTAAGCCAGGAGAAGTGAGTCTAATGAGTGTAGGGGCCTCTTAAACTAATTGTATAATTCACTGCTGTTGCCTTTTAAACTGATTGTGATTCATGACGTCTGTACAAAACCTTTGAGGCTCACGCCGAATTTACATACGTGCAGCTAAACCGATAAATCATCCTGTTGACATCGGTTTGACGTGTTCATTTTCTGCATCCTTGTTTTTACATTTGTTTTACTCGCTGTCCGACAGCAGCAACACGCACTTAATAAACGTGTCAGGCTACAGCAGCTCCGAGAGGAGCCGAGCCCTGACTTTGCTTTGTGCTCTGACGATTTCTTGCTGGTTTAAGAAGGCCGATCATGTATCAAGGTCAAAAACACCATCTCCATTGTTTTGAATAATCCCCTCTATTTTAAGATGAATGGTTTCCTGTTGCGTTCAGTGGGAATGTTTCTCTTTCATTAGCGTGATGTGCAATAACTACATTTGAGCATCATTTTCTAAATCAGTCATTGCAGAATTATCCCATCTGCATCTCTCTCACCGATATTAAACATTACTCAGTGTATTTTCCGTGATGCCTCATATTCAACTGTGGGTCTAATGTTGGGGCTGCAATTACTCTGATTAAGTACGGTGGTTTGGGCATAAGTGATTAAATCTGTCTTGTGGCTCCATGTTTCTGGTAAAGTTCAAAGACACTGCAGTTTGACAAATCCTTTTCCATGATGCATTATTCGACAATAATTTTTGTGTGTTTAATTTCCCTCTGTTGAGAACCGAACCGTAACATCAATGTAAAAACATGTTGTGAACAGACGACAGTGTCATGAGATGACAAGATACAGAAAATACGTGAATAAAAACACAAATTGTGGTGTTTTGATCCTTTTCTTTTTTAGAATGATAAATTTAATCATTGCAGGGTACATACATTTGTACTGCCATTTTAACCGGGACTCAGTGGGACCTTCCTTGCTTAAAATATGGCCTATTCTTGATCAGGTGTAGTAAAATGTTGGTGTTTGTAAGTAATACTATCCTTGCAGTGTAACTAATCGTAAGAATCTGCAATGGTATGATGGGAATAAGTGAAATCGATTAAAAAAACAGATATAATTGTCAAATATAGGAAATTTCTTAAACTAAGAGATATCCACAGTCAGTGATCTGAATTTCCAAAACTAGTGAGCAAGGGAAGTGCAGCGGGTTTTTGTCTTTTTTGAGGTGTGTGTAGGTGATATTTATAGTTTTATGAGAGCCCCCAGAGGCCAGACGGTGACTTTGCGGGTGGCGCCCCTATTGGCCGGCAGCGGTACTGCAACAAGCAAAGAGGACCCCGGCTGCATTGAGCCACTCAGTCCGCCGTATCTCTGCCGACTGGAGGGATGTGACCCCGGAACAGGACGCCCTCCTACAACAACACACCATTCAAACAGAGCACTGAAGTAAGAAAACCTGGACCAGGAGGGGTAAGCTTACATTTCTTTTGTTCATGAGTCAAACATTGTCAGGATTTCTTTTTTTGTTTAAAAGAAAAACAGTACGTGGGGTTTGAATCCCGGCGTTTACATGCCGGTACCTGGATGGTGTTTGCACCCATAGGAACTTCATTCAGGCTTTTGTCTCGGGCATGCTAGCGAGTTAGCTCGGCTCGTTAGCATTGGTTGCCTTGCCCCGGGTAGCGCTGGTTCAGTCCGGGAGTGACTAAATGAAATGTTAGTCAACGTTAAAACGAAGGGAACTTTTAAGTTACTGCGAGTATCGTCCGCACATTTTCCTCGGCGGATTTGACTCAGGATTGATAGCGAAAATGCGCGGAAGGTTTTTTGCTGCTTGCTAGCAGGAGCGCTGCTACAGTTGGACCAGCCTGCGTCCTGCAACCCTCCACAATAACGTGTTTTCCATCTCTCATAAAGACAACTACCCTCGGTGTCACTTTTCTGCGTTTGACCTTCAGGCGATGTTATTTATCCATTCGCTGTTGTTTAAATTCTTCGTATATCTCCGCGGCAAACTATCATAAACGGCGAATAACTGACGGACAAACTCAATCTCGGCTAACGCCTAATTAGCTTTATAGTTTGGTTCATTTGTGCCAACGAAGACAGCAACAATGTATGAAAAGCGTCGTAAATGACTACGTTATTACAGCTTTGTTGAATGTAACGTTAGCCTGTAGATCTGTTTGTCCCATTCACCGCCAACGACATATAATGAATATCTAATAAGGCTGCAAAACCATGATAAAAAAAGCAACAACACATCTTAATATGGTTTGCATGTTCAAATCTGCTTATCCCACAACTCCTTCATCAGTTTTCTATTTTTGGATCCTGCCATCACGGATGCATTGTGCCACCCTGCCTTACAGTGTCCGCTTACCCCACATGTCGGAGAGCTGACAACCCTCTAAGTGGTGGAGCTGGCACCTTGCCTCCAGCAGCGGAGTATTGATGAGTGCTGCAGTCTGAGGAGGTCACAGCACGGCCACTAGCAGACCCAAGTTTGCACATTAGCTGCTTGGATTTTGGTGCAAGATGAGGCCCCCTGTCCTTGTCACCCTCCCCTCCTCGCCTCCCGCTGCTCCTCGGTGGCAGTTTGAGCCCCAAAGGGACCTCATCAGCTGCCTGCAAGCAGAATTTGGGAGTGAGCGCTGGATCATCTCACAGCCTCTTGCTCCGCTGTTGGCACAAGCACTTGTCAGCCTGTCAGCATTATCCAGGCCATGTCGACTGCCCCGTTGTGGGCCGAAACTTTGATTATAAACCTGCTTGTATCCTTTTGTGGCCATCCTGCCCAAATGACAGATGCTTCCAGAAGACAAGCAAGTCTTTTGGACTGTTTCAAAGAATCTCGCTTAAATATTTTCTGCTTGATTGTTGAATGTTTCATTTGCTAGTTGTTGTTTTTTTGTGTGTATATTATCATTCATATATATTTTTATATATATATATATATATATATATATACACACACACAAACAGACATTTCTCCATCTTTTCTGCATGGCGTCATTCTCATTTGCATAGTATTGTGTTTTTCCAAACACAAAGATCATATAACTGTTCCCACATTAGAATTTTTTTGCCCCGACTTGACGCCCTTGTGCTTTTGAAATCTTCCAGCCTCATCCCCAAGGGAACAACTTAAGGCAGCAGCTTCTGTTTCAACTCCTTTGAAAAATCCAGAGGAAGGGAGTGAAGATGTTGTGAGATCATACACCAGATTTAATTATGGGTTGAAGGGTTGGATGGTAATACTGTGTCTGGGGGTATTTGGAAACAGCAGCAGTATCTGTTTCATTACGTCATAAAAAGATTCAGACTAGATTCAGTAGAGTTCTTGTCCGTCCAGCGGACTCAGCAGTACGGTCTGTGTCTCCAGCAGCATGTTGTCATCGCTGGCCTCCCGGAAGTGTTCGAGGAGCTCTGGGTCTTGTCGTGCATTCACAGACAGACCCGCTGCCCTGTGCAGTCTCTCTCAGTCTGCTGTCAAGAGAAATCTGTGTACTGCAGGAATTAATGCAGCAGAGAGTCAGCGCTCTCCTCCCTAGCTAGTGGAGGAAATGCTGGTCCCATCAGTTGAGTCCTCCCTCTCCCACCGGTGCTCTGACTATAGCTCGAAGGCTGCAGCAACACCGTTTTTTTTGCACGGCAGGCAGGTTGTTGCAGGTTTGTGGCTCTTGGTCACCACATCGGTCATTTAATAAGTTGGTCACTGATAGTACGAGGTATAAATGTCAGGACTTGTCAGGTCTTAGCTCTAATCGTCCCCAGAAGTCCAGCTATGGACCAAATCTGTACAGTTGAGCAGGATTGTTTGAGTTCATGCCTCACGTGGTGACAACAAGACATGACCTACTTATCAATCATGTTTTCACAATCCAGTTCATCACCATTGTCCGCCAGTACTGTAGCCATTGTTGTGGGCACTGTACATGTAAGGAGACTGCTTCACACAAAGGCAGCATGCAGACTTCCAGCAAGTTCAGGCAGCCTGACTGTCCCAGTCCTGTCCTGTCTGTTGGGTTTTCAAGCTGCTGCTGAAGTTTGCAGAAAGCTATATTGTAATATTCAAGGTGACTGATATTTGGGAAGTTGCGGTTGTTTTTAATAGACCCTGTTTCACGATTAGCCAGCATTAAAAATGAGAGCATCTGCATGTGAGCGTGCGTACCTGCAGTGGCACAACTGCTCCACAGATCCAGGCCAGGTTATTGGCAGCTGAGCTGGCAGCCACAGCCGGCTTGGAGCCTACTTGGGTTTCTCGCACATTTGGTTTGGATGTTGGAGCAGCTCATGATTGAATTTAAGCTATGTATCCTTCTTAGCTTTTCCTCTCCATGGAAGATATTGACTTCTCCGGGTCTTCTGGAGTTCAGCCTGATACTCCGTAGCAATAGTTTGGGAGTCAACTCAGAGGCTTGTTTACTCTTTCTCTGGACTCTGGAGCAATTTGATTTGTAAAACAATCACACATTGTGCATCTTGTGAGCAGATAATACCAGAGCCAACAAGCCAGACAAGTGGACTGCGCCATGTGTCACTGGGACGGTGCACTGTGGCCAGTCTCTGCCCTTCATGACCCTCAACAAATGTGAGGGCCTATCACATTGCATACTGTCGTCTCTGGAAGCCAAGTCTAATTGCACCATGTGGGCCAGTCAGATTGTTGAAATGGTCTCGTGTTTGACACTCAGAAATGATAACGGTCTCTACGACTCGTGTTATTCTAAACCAGAGATGTCGACGGGAGCGGCAGCGTGACCCGGGTCTGGTGTTGGTGCTGACCCCTGGGAAGCCAACAGTGAGCTCCAGGTTCTGATGTGCAGCCACAGGCCAACCCACTGCAGCGTCTCTCTTTTTACTGTTTGTTTATTTTCACTGGAGTCCAGGTTCGACATGTACGCATGAATAAGTCATGTTTACTGGTAACATCTGTAGTGATTGTTGTTGTATGCAAACGGTTCCTCCAGCGTCCATATTAAAGCCAGAGGATGGTGACAGAAGGTTGTATGATTCACGGAGCAGAACCGGTCAAAAATGAAAAACTCATAGATCTCATGACTGATCCACTCTGATCAGATCTGATGTTACATATGTTTGAACAAGAACATTGTGGGATGTAACAAATTAATGCTGGTGTGTAATTTGACGCCATCTGTGCATTCCTGACCTTATCAGGTCAATTATCGTGAACAAAGTCCACTGCTCTGTCTCTTTCTGGATCCTTCAGTTCAGCTCTCATACACACACACACACACACACAATGATATATATATATATATATGTATGTATGTATGTATGTATGTGTGTGTGTGTGTATATATATATATATATATATATATATATATATATATATATATACATATATATATATATACATATATATACATACATATACACATACACATACATATGTATGTATGTGTATATATGTAATTTTGGAGCATTTATTGTGCAGAACTCCATCCAACCATCCATTTTCTACCACTTATCCTGATAAGGGTCATGGGGGGTGGAGCCTATCCCAGCAGCCTTCAGGTGAGAGGCGTAGTTCACCCTGGACAGGTCAGCAGTCCATGGCAGGGCCAACACATAGAGACAGACAACCATTCACACTCATAGCTACGCCTACAGTTAATTTAGAGTCTGGATTAACCTGGTCCCCTCTTGATGTCTTTGGACTGTGGGAAGAAGGCGGGGTACTGGAGAGAACCCACACAGGCACAGGGAGAACATGCAGACTCTACACAGAAAATCCCGTGCTCCAGCCAGGGCTCGAACCCAGAACCTTCTTGCTGTGAGGCCACAGTGCTGACCACTGCACCACCATGCCGCCTGTGCAGAACTCAAAACTCAAAATCAAAACCCAGCTTTTTATGGTGCAAAATAGTGCAAACGAACAAAAATAACTTGTAACAGAAGTACAAAATCATGTTTTCTATATTGCAAAAAAGTTAAAAAACACAAACAAACTTGGTACTTGGTCTTCCGATGGTAAAATAAATTGCTCATATCACCTCTGTTTGCCGTCACCGTCACTTGGCACATCTTGCAAAATAACGGACGTAGCACCGTCCTTATTTTACCGACTCCTCCTGCAGCCATTTTGAGGCAGGTGTGATGACATGACAAAGACAAATCTCTACCCTGGGTCAAATTTATATCATCTCTACCGCGTATACCGCTTCGCCCTTATATACACACACAAGAGAGATGACAGTGGAAGGGTCTACCATGATTTTCTGCTGCAGGGCAGGTGCGGGGATGTAGCCTGTCACAGCCAAGTGCAGACACTTGATGAGATTGAGAGGGATGTTGCTTTATTCAATGGTCCTGTCTGGAGACGGTCTAAGTCATTAGTACGCTCTCAAGCTAGATATTAAAACTGTCTTCCACACAAGGGACAGAGGGACCAGCTTCAGGAAGAGGGACACCTAACTCAGACTCTCCAGAGTTGTGGATAAGTGACATGTCAGAGGATGAATGGGAACAGCCCATCACTGGGGCTCTAGCCGCTTTCAGCGCCCACTTCATGGGCATCTGGAGGGGAAAAGTTCTCTTTGAAAAGACGGACCGTTCACACACACACATCCACGCCCTCTGCTGAGCTCCTCCCTTCCCTTCTCAACACCTTCCCCAAAATTTCTTGAATTAAGAGGTGGTGTTTGGCTCAGACCTGCTGGGTGAAGTTACACTTTGAGCACAGAACAGTTTACAGACTTCTTTTCCATCATTTAAAAGTGAAACTGGCTCACTGCTGTCGCGCTAAACGCATCCAGCACACGGCCAAGCTACCAGAAAGCAGAAATGTGTGGAGGAAAGAGAAACCTAAAACCTTGGTATCACAAGAGTGTTGCAGTGTATTTCTGCATGGGTGCCAGGCTCCATCGTCTTCTACCATGTGTACAGATTCAGCCATCACCCTTGTGTTAATATTTTGTTTCTTTGAGCTTTTTTTCCAGTTCAGTCTTCTTGAGTTTGCTGAGGTTGAGCCGGGTTGCCCAGGGGGGCTCAGCCCTACATCACAACACTGACAAGAGCCCAACGCGGGCGGGGGGGGGGTAGACCCAGATCAGCATTAAAGAAAGCCTTTGATTATGTCTGGAATATTAGCTGCATGTGTCTGAGCCTGGCTGAGCATCCCTTAAGGGATTAGTGTAGAGCCAGCCCACCTCTAGAACCTAACATCAGGCACACACAAAGGACTTTGACAGGATCCTTATTGTGGCCCTTGAAATGATTTCAGACAGAACAGCGTGGATATCAGAATAATGCTTGAATAAACCCAGCAGGCTCGACGTAGCTTTTCAAAAAGGATATTCCACAAAGAAAATTAAAGATTGTCATTGAACGTTTCACTGCTATTATGACATAAGAGCAGCAAGCCTTTCTAATTTTGCCTGTGGTTCTGGGGGATTTACTTCCTGACATGCATATATAGATTTAGAAATAATCTGCAGGTTAATCAATGATGATAAAATTATCCCACTGCACAGGAGTCCCTGTTGGCCTGCTGGCGTTGGTCAGATTGATTCTGTGGTAGTGAGGCATTGCACGGCAGGCATCCCAGTACCATCTGGATTATTGCTGGAATTATAAACACCATTGGAAAGCTCATTTGTTCGACACAATTGTATGGATGAAACGGTGTGTTACATAATAATATGCAGAATGTTAATCAGTATTGTGTTGTTATCCATTTCACTGAGTACCAGAACAGGAATTTTCACAGTTGTGTGCTTCCTCGCCGCTGCTGCACAAACTAGTCGCTTTTCTGCTCCTCCAGCCTGCAGAACAGGTGAAATCTACTGAGGCTCTGACTTTCTTTCCTTTATCTTTTTTTTTTTTTTTTTTTTAGTGTCTTGCAAACATGTCATGACAGTGGAAAACATCCCTGATCATCTTCATGTTTAATTCCCGGCTGTTTCTCTCTCCTACAGAGCTTTTCCCAATGGCATTCTGTGCACTTCCTCTTACACAAGATATAAGTGTAAAAGTGGGGTTAGATAGGTTTTTGTTTTTTGGCTTTTTTTTTTGCTTTTGGTTTTTTTGTGTTGTTTTTTTTCTTTTCTTTTTTTTTGCCTGGATATATTACAAATTACAACAATCTGGAGCCCGGGCAGAGATAGAACGAAATGTGGCCAGTTTTCAAACTTCAAAAGCAAAAGGATCAAAATGTCTCAGTCATGAAAGCAGTAGGTCTATTTATACTAGAGATGAATGTGAAATATTAGCAGCAGTCACAGCCATGAAAATGGTTAAGTTGTCAAATCTAAAAATAGGCATGAATATTAATGAGTCTTTGTTGTATAATCTCTCGTCTTTAAATAATCTCAAGACAAGGCAATGGCGTTTCGGCAATTAGAGTAATCCTCTTTATTTTTATTATTTCGCATCATCCTCTGCTCTTTATCCTCCCGTGCTTTTATCCCGGGGTGCTCTCTGAGACAGTGAAAATAATGATTCTAGGTTTCTATCAACCTTTATACTGGTAGCTAGCTCTGTCTGGAGTCTTATCGCTCCTATTTCTCGGAAGCAAGGACCTTGGAAACATGATCAAATGTGTCACTGCTGCTGATCTGAGACAAAACCAACCCCCCACAGCCTCCACCAACAGCCTCCCTCCATCACTACCCCCCATCCAGTGTGTGCATCACCTCTAATCCCTGAAGGTGTACAGAGCCACTGAACTGGCAATGGCAAATTCTTCTTATCTTTGACTCGTCACTGCTGAACCAATATAAGTGTACATGCAGGTTGAAGTGTACAACTCGTGTGTTCGCCTCGTCTTTCCACAGTGTCCTGCTCCCTCTTGATGTGGCCTGCAAGAAGGCAAATGTGAGTTGCGTGCTGTAAACGGCCACCTAAGGTTGCTTCAATAATAAAAAAAAAACCTATAGCCAGGAGCATGATCTCCAGCTGCTCTGATCCGGGTGAATCCACACACTCGCACTGGCACCCATACGCCAGGCAACGGTGCCTCATTCATCTGTCCCCCCCCCCCCTCGGGTTTGGGAAGAGGGGATGGCGAGCCAGCTCCTCAATTAAATATAACCCCACATCAAAGGGCCTGTCAACATGCATTAGTGGTCCTTTGTATAGATAAGAGGCCAAAATAAATTGCCAGAACTATCATAGTCACTGTGACTCCCATAGGCTTTATATGAAAAATTCTTTGGGCTGAACCAAACCTGACATGCATACTGATATTCTCATTCATTAAATGTTAATCTCTTATCCATTTTAAGGTTTATTTTGCTCTTGTCTGTGAATCATGTCGGTTCGTGTTCAGTTTTTTCAATTAGCACGTTTAGACTGGATATTAAGCTGAGCTGTTTCCCCGGTGCTTTATAACAGAGATGTAACGCGACCTTGATGTGCATGCGTGTTATCACAGCAGAACCCTATCCCTTATTCTTTCGTCCGCATTAGCTTTGGCAGCTCCTTTTATCGCCTTCTTATCCCACCCCCCCACCCCCCTTTTTCCCCCTATATTTCACATCTCTGAAGACTGACAGTGAAAATAGGTCATTACTTAGATGGAGAAAAAGAGATGGAAGGAACAGGCAGGGGCGAGATTCCTGTGAAAACTGCCATGCAATATTAATGGCTGTGATGAGCCAAACCTGTGCTGTGACTGCGCCGAGACAATTCTCCTGATCTCTGTCTTCACTGTTGGGATCAGATGAAGTGCTCGTCACACAAACTGTATGATTATTTGTCCTTCAGGCTACACGATATTCAAAAGAAGAAAAAAAAACTATTTGCATTGAACAGCCCATGAACTGATAATTGTTTACTCTCTCTGCAGCACCGTAATATTTAATCTAAACTGGTACTTTGACACACAGTGAGCCTTTAACAAATAGTGTTCCTTCCTGCAGTTTAAGAATTGCTGTGGGCCATATTTTCCATTTGGTGCAGCCCGTTTGTCCTTATTGAAAAATATTTAGTTCCAGCCTAATCTTGGCTGTCTGGAAGCCTTTGAAAGGTAAAAATCAAGTCAGTTTCACACTTTAGTTTCAAGGAGCTTGAAAAATAAAAACAAGAAATAAGCAAAGGCGATTTTTGTAAAGTGAAAGAGTAATATGGTTTTCTTTTACAGTTTTGGGGATCTGCTCTTCTTTTTTGTCCCGTGAATTGGAACGGCTTACAAAGGGTCTCCAGCTCTGCGCTTTTATTGCGATTTATTTGCAGCCTGCTGCAGTGCTGCAGATGAGGATGGAGTGTTGATGAAGAGGATGGACACGCACTCACTAGCTATTGGTTCCTCACAGCCTGCTACTGTACAGGCTGCAGGCCAGTAGCTTTCTTCCTGAAATAACTTGTCTTGATCCGACCGATGGCCGAGGGGCTTGTAGGAATGTTTTGGGGCTGAAGTTTCTTCTCAGAGTGTCTGAAATCCACACGGCTCTTGTGGAAGAACGGGAAATTTCACAATAGCATCAAAAAATCGCTCAATGATAAAGCGATTCACTGCATCACGATGAACATTTACAGGAAACTCCCACCGCTGACACCCATGTGATGCTGGTGCACCCCCAGTCACTTTGAGGGTTTCTTCATTTTCTTGCATTCTGTTTGTTATAAAGTTTAGTAATCTTGACGTGTAAAGGGCCTGCATATCCTGCGAGTTTACAACCAGAGAGTTTTGTGATAATATCACAAGTTTCAGGTGAACAAGTAACGTAAATATCTTTTCCTTCAATGTTTGAGGGAATTCACACATTGATTTTAAAAAAAAAAAGTTTACGACTTATTAACAGTTATGTTTTCACAGTTTTAGAATCACTGTCACTCAGAATCATGATGTTTCGTTACCATATATGCCGCCAGAGTGGGAAACCGTGATATTTTCGGGAGACACTGTTGCACTGTGAAACTGTCATACGATTGCATCCCTAATGAGAAAGCTGTCAAGCAAGTGTTAAAACGATGAGTTGTGTTGCTGCGTGGAGTTGCAGCACTCCTACTTGTACTAGGAACACTGCGAGTGTGTTTGTGTAGCTGTGGTTTTTCACAGGTCTTGGGTAACATGGATTTGTTTGTGTGTGCAGAGCCACAGGAGCAGGGGGGATGAACCGCGAGGAGGCCCCGGGGAAGTCTCCTGAAGACATGTACATCCAACAGAAAGTGCGAGTCCTGCTCATGCTAAAGAAAATGGGATCAAATGTACGTACCGTGTCTTTCCTCCATCATTTTATAATCATGGGTTTTGACATTTGTCAAATAAGTAGGTTTATTTTTAGCAGTACATGTTGTCCAGCTGGTGTCAGATGATGGCAGCCTGAAACTTGTGAGAACAGTGCTCCTCAGAACATTAAAACCATCCAAAGCTGAAACATGAAATAAAAATAGATTTGACACCAGATTTTTTTTGATTGAACTCTAAAACAATTCATGTTCATTGGTGTTCATGTCACAGCAGACGATGGTCATACATGTACTAAATGTCAGCGGTGCCTGAGCGAATTGATGGAATTCTGTTTATTTCCATGGTTGATCTATTTTTGTATTTAATTTCATTTTTAAAGAATTTTTATCTGAAGAAAGTGAAGAGGCTTGCTCCCGTATGGTCTTGCATGTTAAACCAGTCTGCAGAAGAAACCCAAGCATCAGAGAAATATCCCTGTCCTTGTCACTGAGAAGAGGAGGGAAACAGTCCACCAGTCTGGGCCAGCATGTAGAACAGTAGCGCATTAACAGACAACAAACACGGGTTTAACTATGTGAGATTTGGACAGTTCTCATAAGAAGCACCAGTCCAGCCAGAGGTGCAACAGTGTACTGAGCATCTGAACTCAGTGCACTAAGTTTTTTGTTTTTAATCACAGAATGCACTTGAGGTGTAAAGCGAGAGGAAATGCAAACATTTCCACTCCTGGAAAGGTGACTGGGTCAAATATTCCTTTTGGTTGAAGAGAATTTGTTCCAGGGGCTCAGACTAAGACCCTGTTCCGACCCGGCATTAACCTGCACCCTCATTGATCCTATCACAAGTGGACATCCTTAACCACAGGTCACAATTCCTTTAAATCTGATCTCTGAAACCACGTTCATGCATGTGGCCACATTCATTTAACAATGTAAACACAAGTAGGCTACACTGACGCTGCTTCATTATCCAAGGTTTTCTGTTTAAGCAGAAATGCACACAGATGAGCAGACAGAAGCTTTTTATCACAGCGTCTGATTGTGTGAAAAGCCCATCGAGAGATAAAGGAGTACATCAAAAAAAAAAAAAATCTTGTGTGGTTTGGTTTGTCTGGAACACGCCAAGGAATAGATCCAGGCTGCGGCGCTTTGAAGACAGAAACATGCGCTGCTCAGTCTCTGATTAGAAGTCATTCCAGCTCACCCACTGGCTGATCGCTTTCTCTATGCATTCAAATAAACCAGACAGCTCCTCCAAAATAAGACGGTCACTCATTAGATATGATTAAAGTGTCAGTTCTAAGCGATGTGAAGGGTTGGTTGACACAGCCAACAGTGAACATGATATAGATACTGCACCTCATCTTTTGTGCTCTCCTGAATAATGAATTTTGATTTTGTTCCTTACGTGTGATGCTGTTCATGTTACGAGAGCTTGTCTGTCCTCTCCAGCTCACACCGAGTGAAGAAGCCTTCCTCCGGAATTACGCAGGTGTGGTCCACAGTCAGATGAGCCAGTTACCACAGCACAACATAGACCAGGGTAAGACTAAGATTTAAGTTTTGATTTATTAATCTCCTTTTACATGCAAAAATAGTATTGGTAGTTAACATGTTTGTTCAGTTTGAGCTCTTGTTTTGTTTTTTGTTTTCTGTACTCGAGATCCGTATTCTTCTTGGTGGTCCATGCTGTTTACCATAGTATCCATTCAATCATACTCTTTTACACCACTCACCACGATACACAACATAAAACCCAGAAAAACTGTGCTGAGATCGTTAACCACTGCTATTGATTTTCATTTAACGCAAATGAACCACCAGAGCTTTAACAACACACGAGGAGCCGAGGTGTCCCTGTGCAGGGCTCTACAGAGGATCGACTCATCGTCTCTCTGTGACTGCAGGTTTGACGGTGCCAATGGAAGCAGCCCAACCTTTCAAATTCAAGCACTGTTGTAGTTTTCTGGGCTGGTCTCAATATCCAGTAGGGAGAGATGAAGTAAAACCACATCTTACCCTCGAGACTTGAGCAAACTGAAGATGCAACACAGTCTCAAACTACAACTGCATTTGCATTTGTAAACCAGAAGGTGGCAACAGAACCAAAAACCAGACCCCAGTTACACACCTTGATGCATGTTCACCCAACAAATGAAGGCACTCAGAATAAGTGATAAAACCGAGATGTTAATTAAGTTAAAATATGATTCTGCTCACTCTATTCTTCATTCCAATAACATTCATCTATTTCTTTTATCTCCTCCAAACACACAGTGAATATTAGGGTTTTAATCTTGTGATGAGTTGTGATTTGGATTTTATTGCCAATTCAGTTGTAAATTTTATTGGGTTATCGACTCTAAACACAAACAATGAACAATGTAAGCACCCCCCCCCCTCGAAAAAAAAGATGAACAAAAATATGAATAAATAATAAATAATACTCATTACACTCCATATCCATTGAGCCGGTGCGGTTTGGTATATTGTTGAAGTAAATCAACCACCAGCTGGATGCCTTGTTTAATAATTGTGTGCTTCTACTTTAAGATAGTTTTTTTTGTTTGTTTGTTTTGTTTTGAGGTTGTTGTTTGTTTTTATTATGACAACCAACTCGAGGTGTGACTTTGCAGAAGTGCACGCAAGCAGAAAATCCCTCTGAACACATGGTTCCTCTGGTGTGTGTGCGCCCTGACGGAGCGCTGAGCCGGAACCAGCGCTCCCCCATCTCGCTAAGATTACTCACAACCAGCAGTGTAACTGGCTGCAAGGGAGCGATTTATCCTCATAGTGCACTCTTGGAAAAACACTCACTTTCCCTCATACGATGGCCTCTGCATGAAAAGGCAAGTTACTGTTCATTAATGTCTCCATAAGACTAGGTTTGGTCAGACATATGACATTTCCTGTGAAGGTAATTCATCACCAGGGGGCGCTTTTGACCATTCCTCTTCTTCATCACAATTTTTGCACACCGCAAGATGGTGCTAGTATAAACCAAATACTGCATGGAGAAAGACTGCAGTTACCTGAGAGAGCAGCAGCTACTTTTCCAGATTTTTCTTCCTAAATGCACTCGTCAGCTGCTTTGCCAACATGTCTGTCAGGTAGTAGTGCTGTCGTCGTCCTGCGGCAGAACTTTGCAGAGCTCGGCTCAGTCCCATAAACTTGAAAAGTGCCAGAATTTACCTGGAGAGTTGTGTCATGTCTGCTGTCAGTTTTTTTTCCTTGTAAGGGAGAAATCAGTGTTGCCCTGACTGATAAATATGTGATTTACTGGGGTGGAAAAGTTCAGATTCTTATTTGTACATGTTTGATTTTCTTTCTCTGGGTGTTTTTCTCGCCCTCGTTGCAAGACCCAGAGAATTAAACCGGATTGTCATATTTTGTTAAATTCAGACTCATTCTGCGGTATGTTATGCGTCATTAAGAACTGAATCTGGGTCATTGCATCAGGGACTGTGTAGATTTCATTATTATATTCCGTTTCTTCATAATAACATAAAGCATAGATAGCGTCAGATAGGAAGGAAAGCACGAAAAATAAAGACTAGCAGCCAAATGTCGGATCAGCTCTATTTTTCTCTCAATTTGTTCTTTCCTCAGATGTAAGTGTCTGCAGCATGCCCTGGTTCTGTGTCTTCCTGCTGGTTTAGAACCGTCCCTCTGCTGCATCAATACCGTTAGGAAGAGCCTCATTAATTATGGAGGAATGTGACTGGTGAAAGGTGTGCCGACCATGCATAATACATCACAAAAACAGACACATTTAGTGTCAGTTGGCAGCGCGCCACGTCCTCAGTGTGCGTTTAAATAATTTGTGGTCTGCATTGCATGTAAAGTGCCATGATTAGGCATCGTGGAGATAACCGAGTGTTAATCACTTGCAAATATTCAGCCCTGCGCTGAAGGACAGATGTTGGAAGTCATTGGCACATTCGGGTTCCTTTGAGGTAGCGTGAGGAAGCTCATTTATGTGAAGAGTCCACAGTTTGATCTTATTTTGACTGGGGAATTAAAGAAAAAAAAAAACACTCGACAATCAGAAGCTTTTTATTGCCAAGCTGTTGCTGCTAAGGGCATTCAGGATTTCTCAGTTTTCTTGTGGTGATTGCACCGAATCTGTGTCTGAGGGCTGTGGCGAAGACAAACCAGGTTACCTCACTTTACACCGACAGTAGACCTTCTCTCCCATGTGATGGTTGCTGCAGTTGTCAGTTTAGCACGACAGGTTTCCTCTGTGACTCACTGGCATTTTTTTTCCCCCAGGCCTGGTTTGCTTCTGTGATTTTGTCTGATCTCGTATCATGAGCGGGCCCGTTCGCCTCAGTTCCACTTTCAGACCACAAGCCAGTTTGATAGAGCTCTGTTGCAGACACCGACCTTGGCGCTTCACACGTAAATATTTTCCTCTTTTGCGATCCTCATTTTGGATGCAGACATAATCACCTTGATTCAACTTTTGTGAAAGTAGTTTTATGCAGAGCGGTTTTAGGACCATTTAACAAATCATTCTTTGCCACATTGCAATAAAAGCCCTTTTTTATTTATAGTTGCAGCTCAGCCAACTGTTTTAAAGAGTAATGATAACTTGGAGGGGATGACTCATCCCTTTCAGCATGTCAAGAGAAAAGTGTACTCCTTTTCATCTTCTTTAAATGTTTATAGAATCTCATCACCTGCGCCGTCTACCTTGTTTACCACTGATAAGCTGGAAGCGCAACCACAGGGAATCAGATGAGCCCCAGCCACAGATCTGACCCTCTTGAATATGAAGCCAATCCATAGAAAATGCAGAGGCACGATGACCTGATAGCCGTGTCCTCAAGGTGTCCCAGTAAGGCGGGGTGGTGTCGTGTTAAATACAGCCCAGTCGTCCAAGTGGCGGCATGCTTAGAGGGCGCGATGCCGAAATGGAGACACGCTGAGATGATTATTCAGCGTCGGGGCCGGGTGTATTCAGGAAGTGTTGAATAGAGGAGCAGCGCACTGAAGCTAGTGTGAGAGTAGATAGCATCACTGCTCCTGTCAGCTTGGCATATTATGATAAGTCTATTGATCTAATGAATCCAGAAATGTTATTTTCCTGCGTCACATCAGATCCCACTGATTGTAAATGTTGCTCCAACGCTGAGTTATTGTCTCCTTCTGGTTAGCTGTCAAAGCTTCTCCGTCTGAAGAAATCAACTCAGGGGTTGCAACTCCGATTCCTTTAAAGTCTACTGGCCACCACATTTGCATTTGAGATGGTTATAATTGCCTAATTACCATACATGCAAATTCAGTTGTGTGGTGTGTTTTTTTTTTTGGTTGTTTTTTTTTTCAATTTTATTCAGGCCAAAAAGGAATTTCTCCCCCACAGGCTCTGGAGCTTGGAGTGGTTTTTTTTGTTGTTTTTTTTCTATCTTGCTTTTGAAACAACCTTTGACTTTGCTGAGTTTTGGCAGTGCAGGGAAGCGGAGGATAGTGGCTGCGTAGGAATGTGTGTGTAAATTCTAGTTTCTTTACTGGAGATAAAAAAGAGAACTTGCGCGAATTCAGGTCTGAATTTTAGGGGCTCCTGGTGGAATTTGCTGTTCTTGTGGGAACACGAACCTCATACGACAGCCTCTCAGTCAGTTTCTAGACAGGTTATCTTCAGGCTGTTGTTTTGTCTTCTCAAGGTCCATAACTGCAGCCTTGCTAATAACTTACATCATGTCAATTTAAAAATTGTCCGTTGTCAAAGCAACATATAATGCAGATGGTGTCCTACGATCCTGTCTGATATGAAAGTTTTCTCCTCCTGAAACCAGAAGGACATCTGAGGGCCTCAACAAAGCAGAAGACAAGTAACAGAGTTGCTATAGCAACCTCACATGTCCCAAGAAAGCGAAGCTTCCCCGTGGGCTTTGGTGTTGTTGCGGCATGCTGCAGCGGTAGATTGGAGCAGGTGTCATTAGGGGGCCTGCAGGCAAGCTGGAGTGCTAATTACAGCACCAGAGTGAGATATTCCAATCTCTTTCTGTCAGCCACGTCCTCTCGTGCACAAATATGGCCGCTTGTTTCAGATATCAACACGGCCTCCTGCAGTCAGTGCGCTATCTTATTTCTTTTTGTCTGCGTTACAATCCCGGCTTTCCCTGATAAAAAAACAACGTGACACAGAGGAAGGACCTGCCTTTGTTTGTCAGGGCAGAGTGCGATCGATCATCCTCTTCCTCACTGCAGAGTGAATCACAGGTACTTTGTGTACTGAAACAGGACGTTCATCTCTCTCTCTTAAATAGGTCAAAAGTTATGTTTTGTTGTTGATGCGAATATTCAAGGACAGTTTTGTATCAACTGGTTCCAGCTCAGATGTTCTTAGTCAGCTACTTTCCTGTCTAACGTCCTCAACTCCCTCAGAAACAGAAACTAAAAGTTCATCCAAACCAATCTTCAGTTCTGGACCTGCTCCCTCAAAGCCTACTTCCTTTTAAATGAATCCATCTCCTGCATCTCGTGTAAAATGTCAAAATCATTAAATCCATCTGGAAGACATAAATGACTCAGAAAATAATTAGCTTTCACTTCAAAGCTCATTAAATCTCTGAATGAAATATCAGTTTGTGTGTGTGTGTGTGTGTGTGTGTCAAATAAAGAACAAACTGTTGCGCATACAAACACACACTTCTTAGTCTCAGCGGAATCTCATTTGCATGTTACGTACTTTTTGCATTTCCTCAACACAGATTTGATTGCAACTGCGAACATTGTTTGATACTTTTTAATCAAGACAAACTGATGTAAATACCCCGGAAAATTGGGTTTCACAGGAATATTATTATCACATATTTTCTTTTTTAAAGAGGGAACTGACACTCAAGCGATCTCAGATTTGATTCTCTTCTCCGGTGTGAAAAGAGAGAATTGATATGGGAAAAGTGCACCTGCAGTGTTTGTTGGTCTCAACTTGTTGAAGTGGACTACAGACACCCAGTGTTGTGTTGAGGGGGGTCTTAATCCTCTAATCTGACCCGGCACAGATTGTGACCTTGATTTGCGTTGCTCTTCTGATGGATAACTCGGCGCCTCATCTGTGAGAGTTTAATTGGACGGGACAGTTCTCTGGTCCTGAGGTCTTTTACATTTGCGTGCTAACATATTGATTCATTGGGAAACATTTATTTCTCGCTCTTGGCTGCTTTTGGTAGATTAACACTGGTGGTGCTACTGACTAATATTTGTTGACTCTGATTTCTAAATAACCTGATTTATTTCATTGAAAACTGAGTGTCTGATTGTCCTTTTACCTCATTGAGGGGAAATGGGATGACATGCCTGTTAGCGGTGTTATTCATGTAATCCAGCGTCCAGAGCTGCTCTGTTCACCCCCGTGTGGGCTAAGGAGCATATCAGGGCTCAGTAGGGGGAGGAGCCAGAGAGCAGCTGGACACTGAGCTGCAAAAGCTGTTTGCTCACAGACAGCAGCCTGCCATCCACTATCTGTTGCTAGGCAACTGTTTTAAGGACCCTGACGTTTCCGTCTTGTTGGCTCGAGCTTCTTTGTGTTAGTATATTGTATTAAGGGTGTGTGTGTGTGTGTGTGTGTGTGTGTGTGTGTGTGTGTGTGTGTGTGTGTGTGTTTGTTGTGACTGGGTGAGGTCTGAACATGGCTCTGAGGAAAAGTACTCACAAATATGCCCCGCCCAGGTTGCTGGCCCTTACCTTTCCCAGCATGCACTTGATATCTTCCTGTATTCTTTGAGCGCGCCTGTGGAAGATTCAGCTCACGTAGCGTCTTGTGTCCTTCCTCTTCGCGGCCTCTCCCACAGAGGTGAACTCTTCACACCTCCATAAAATGATTCAGATGTCAAGTTCCTGCACCAACATTTCATCATGAACAGTAGCGTTCCAGTCAGGCCGGGCTTCTGTTGTGAGGTATTACATAATTGTCTCCTGTTCAAGCATCATTATCCCTGCATGCTGTCACAGAGTCAAGGAGATTTATGGTATTAAACGCACATTTCTCTCTGGTTTCCTCTCCGATTGCCACTGTTGCCCATCACCTTGTGCTTTGCCATAACCTCATTTGGTTCATTTGCTGGGCCAATGAGCTCCCATGGGGCTTTGCACTTCAAAGTTCATTTTAAAAGACCCCCCCCCCCCCCCCCCCCCAATTTCTCAAAAAAGGCCAACCAGCGTAAAACAGCGTAGAAACATGCTAATTATTATCCCCATAGAGATTTGCTGCTGTCTGATGAGGAGGGTCCATCCAAACATGCGGGGAAGCTCAGTGTCTGGCCTACTTTCGTCCCCGCAATAATTAAATCTAACAAGCACTTGAGGGCTGTGGCAAACACTTGGCTTTTTACCGCATCCATTGGCAGGCTACTGGTTTCTTCTCGGCCCGCTGTCAAGGTGCGGCGTTTGCTGTTGATGACATTTATGTGACGGTAGCTCGTCAGACGTCTTTATTTCAGGACTTGATCAGCCCAGCTGCTAATTTTCCCTTTTCATGGAGACAGTTGGAGACCAAAAATATCAGAGAAGAAACTCCTGTATTTCCCTCAGTTTTCTTCTGTTATGAAGAGGTAATTACATTTAACCAGGCTGACAGCACAAGAGAGATCTGAATGCTTTTTATTTTTCTCAGTTTATGGGGTCTGCAGACTGAATAGCGCACACGAGACCATTACGATGTTGTCACACAGTTGTATTTGTGAGTCATTGGTGTATTTTATTCAATTTTACTCCAGTAGGATTGGTACCGGAGGAACAAGTGTGTCACCAGGTGTGGGCAGCCTGATGAATCACAGACAGCAATGAATGATATCATGTGAGACAAAAGCCAGCTGACGACATTCAGTTGTGTCACTGGGGTCACAGGGACAAGCCTGGGGGTGAATAAAAGAAACAGACCGTCTACATTCTTCTTTTGAGCCAGTTGATGGTTTTTATTGCTCAGCTTTGCAGCATCAGTATCCTCAACTGGAATCCCTGGTGTTTACTCAGTTGTCTACCTCAGTGCCTGAGCGGCAGCAGGAGGAGAGACTGACAGGATTGAAACCTCAGATCTGAGTGTTATCACGGCGGAACAGGATGCCGCTGTCAGCGAGCCACTCGCTGCGTTCCAGTATCTGCCGTCACAGTGTTGTGGTGGCAGGCGATGGCTTCCTACAGGTGAACCTAACAGTGGATTACATTCACCTGCACACACCAATCTGGTGTTGATGGAGGACAACAAACACTTGAGCATGGAGCTCATTTTTAGTTTATACCTTCTGTTGTGCCAGGGGAAAAAAAATAAAAAAAACACTTCTCACGTGCGGCCGTCCGACTCATCGGCCAACAGGGAGATTATCCCTCATAGGTTAGAGCTCATATTAATTCTCTGACCAGTCCTGTCTTCGATCGACAGGTGCAGAGGACGTGGTGATGGCGTTCTCACGGTCAGAGACAGAGGATCGACGACAGTGACCCTGGGCCGGCCACCCCGCCTCACTGCATCCGGCCCTGTCCCACCTCTCCCCACGGTCCACAGCAACTCAAACGCCACAAACACAACACTGATGAGCTCAGGAGAGGAGGGGCACCTGGAAGGGACAGAAGAGGAAGGGCCGCTGCCTCGCTCGCCCCCTGACCTTTTCCGCCCCGACTCCCTCCTCATACAAGCCAGCACACCATTCACCTGAGATGCACTCAAGTGGGTCACTGTGGGTTGAAGCCTTGGCATCAAGGCTGTCAGTGAAAACACTCACACATCGTGTGGATGAATATCAAATGTAGTTTTTGTTTTTGTTTTTTTTCTTATTATTTGTTGGGGGGGCTGGTTTTGTTTTTATAATCTTTGTCTGTGTGAATACTTTAGGCAGTGTTACTTGTCATATCTGCTGAGGTGGTTGGATGAAGGCACCTGGAGGCAGTAGATGGAAGCCGAGCAGCCGGTGAGGTGACGGGTGGGGTTGGGGCAGAGAGCTGAGAGATTTCCGCTCAGCGAGCTGAAATTAGTTTTGATTTGGCTGTCACATCAATACGGCTGCTGTGGGGGGGGCCTCTTTATAAACTTATGAAAGCTGTATGTGTCACTCATGCATCTACAGGTGCTGACAGCAGAGTTCTACAATAAAGTGAAACATTCTAATGTTTTCTCTCGCTGTTTATCAAGCTTCTGTACCTGTTATCAGTCATGAACTCTAAACATGAGCTGGACGTCGTTGGTGACGCCGCCGATTCGCTCCGCAACAACGCCGCTGGTTTACACTAGCGCCGCCAGCCGCCGCCGTCAAACAGATTTCAATTCGAAATGTGAACAAAGCGATTGTAGTCCGTGGCATAAAGCTTTTACTTCACACTCCCGCTTCTCTGTTTTAATGTGATTGATGTGTGCGCGGACACAACGGTCCTGCCATCAATCCGTCAAGTTTAATTAGGGGAATGAATAGTTTGGGTTTATGAATGGAACATGCAAGGCACAAAGTATTGTTGAGTTTTATAAACGAGGCCCCGCTTGTTGTTCTGCTGCTTTATTTAGAACCGTCGAGAGCGAAACACACGAGGAACGCGTCTGAATTCGGAGACTGATATCCGCCGGTGTACATTCTCCCCAAACACACACTTACGTCACATGAAAACGACAACAAAAAAAAACCTTTTTATTGTATAGATAGTTGGGAAAATACAACCATGAATTGATTGTGCCAATTGTATCTGTTGTTTTAGTTGTTTTGTTTTGTTTTTAATCTGTAAGATAAAATTAGCATATTAAGAAATTTGATTAAAAAAAAAAAAACAGTTGTAATTTATTGTTTTCCTGAATTGAATCCCTGATCTTCAGACACATCATCAGTAGATAGTTTAACACGAGTCACTCCTGGATGTCCAGTGACTAAAATAATTTAAAACTCTCCTTTTTAACTCGCTGTCACTAAACAAAAGAAGCCAAACAGAAGAACTGTGTGCTATCTCTGACTGTACTGTATCGCTTGCACTACTATCAACGGGATATTTGCAAAAAGTACATCTTGATATTTAGCACAGAGATTCTACGTTTGGTTGTGACTCGTTCTTATTCCTTGAGTGATTTTTGAAAAGCAAAATATCTGTGTTCATCGACTCAACTGGAATAACTCGAATGAATATTTAACAACCATGTTTTTTTTCTAGTGACATGCTCTATATTTAATGTGTTTTAAGTACAGTTTGTTCACTCGTATAACTTAAAATAAGTGTAATGTTTTGAAGCCAAGCATGTCTGCCTCGTCGTGGTTTTTAATGTTCATTCAAGGATCTTTGGAGACTTGCCACAATGACCTTTTTAGTTTGTAAATGTTTCAGAAGAAAAAAAAAAAAAAGGATGGATATAATTTTTCTATGGGTGTTATTATGATATCTTGTTGGCAATAACTCCTGTTTGAATGTCCTTAGCAATCATCGATGTAAACAGCCAACAGATCGGTCTCGCCTATGACAAAGACATTTGTCTTTTTATGTTTACTTCTGTTTTAAAACATTCTTTATTTGTCTATGCATTGTTTTGTTTTTTTCTTTCCTCTAAAAGGTGTCTTACTGTACATTTTACGTATGGAGGTTGTTCTGCAGCCTTTGTTCATGTTGGGATGAGTGTTTGTGTGTGTGTGTGTGTGTGTGTGTGTGTGTGTGTGAGAGCGAGGGAGAGAGAGAGAGAGAGAAATCATTATTGCTACCAGTTTTGATTTTCAGCATGCTGTTGACTACGATCAAAGCATCCTTAGAGGGTTTATTTGTTTGTTTGTTTGTTTTTGGGAGGGGGGGTAGCTTTGTTTTTGTTTTCCAGTGAACATTATGAACATTGATTAGTTGGATTTATTTTGTACGGCTGCTGACGATGTCTTGACCTAAAGCTTCCAAACCTATACCAACTGAACCATTAAAGAAGTTTTAAACAGTCTCACGCTCTTTCATTTTATTCATTTATTTATTTGCATTGTTTTTGCAAGTTAAACTCACAACGGCTGTCTGTGTTTCTGAGGGCGTCCGGGGTGGGGGGGGGGGGGGGGGGGCGGCACAGTCTTGGCTCCTTTGTTTCTCTTATCAAGTATTTCCTTTTGTTCAGTCTGACAAGCAGAATAGGCGGTTTGTTTTTATGAAGACAAGTTTACATATTTGATGAAATCTCATTTTGGAGACACATTTCACAACCAAACTGTGAAGAATTTTCTGTCTGAGATCAAAATGGCCTTCCTAGTTTGTTCTGGAGCTTTTTGACTCGGCAGTCAAATGGATGTAGTTGAATCCATTTGATCTATTAATTTTAGTCGCTTTGTACCCTAACAGCTGCATTTAATTTTCAGAAATAATAAAAGTGTTAATTTGTTAAGATTATCTTACAAAATAATCTCATACACTCATAAAAATACTACATACAAAAAATACATACTAATAGTTGTCAGCACTGTGGCCACACAGCAAGAAGATTCCAGGTTCGATCCCCTGCTGGAGCACGGGATCTTTCTGGGTGAGTCTCCATGTTCTCCCTGTTCCTGTGTGGGTTCTCTCTGGTGCTCCGGCTTCTTCCCACAGTCCAAAGACATCAAGAGGGGACCAGGTTAATCCAGACTCTTAATTGACCGTAGGTGTGACTGTGAGAGCCAATGGTTGTCTGTCTGTATGTGTTGGCGCTGTGATGGACTGGTGACCCATCCAGGGTGAACACCTCCTCTCACCCAATGTCAGCTGGGATAGGCTCCACCTCCACCCCCCACGACCCTTAACAAGATAAGCAATAGAAAATAGATGGATGGATAAAATCCAGCATAAAAAAACAGCCTTTTGGTCCAAGGGACCATTTGCGATGCTAATTTACGGGTTAGCCTACAACAGTAGATCGTCCCTGCGCACAACCCAACTGTGTGGGACTGTGCTGCCCCCGGTCAGTCTGGAGTGTGTACACAAGGTTCTAGCCACTATTTGATGTTACAAATGGCGTCTTTCAACCAAATATTTTCACCACTTTTTGGTCATTTCCTGTCATGTTAAACTGCCATGACAGTAACCGCAGCAGCACTGTCACTGTCACCATCCTCTGCCTTGGTCATTCTCCCCTACGGTGTTAATGGAGGCAGGTGTTTAAATCCAGCGCTCTTTGGGGGGAAGTTTGCAGTTTTTCTGCTGTCAAAGATGAACATCTGCTTCCTGCTCCCATGCTATCGTTCACAGATGCGTCGCAATCCAGAGATTTAGAGGGAGCCTGCTCTGGGAATAACACACCAGCTGCTGGACAATTTCAAGTGTTCAGGCATCATTTGCTGACATTAGAACTGCTGTCTCTCATCAGAACAAGTTCGGGACATGTCGTCACCCCCCCCCCCCCCCCCCACACACACACACACACACACACACACTCTCGCTCTCTCTCCATTGGTATTTTAAATATGCATAATTTATTTCAAGATAGTGGTAAAGATCTGAAAAGTTTGATGTTATTATTAATACATAATCAGATGTGATGCATGGAGGACAGAAAGGTGCATCAAGCGCGCGCGCGCGTGTGTGTGTGTGTGTGTCTGGTCTTAAGAGCAGCATGTGACCACAGCTCAGCTCTCTTTCCAACAACCTAAGCTTCCTCCCTGACTGCACACGTGAGCCTCCACGTTGTGTTTATCTGATGTCAGACAGATCAGACCTAGAGCTCACTCGGCACACACCAGCCCGTCTGTGCGCCTGCCAGCCGATAACTGCCACCAGCTCTATCACGTCACGTTATGCAACCCTGAGAACTGTGTGTGTGTGTGTGTGTGTGTGTGTGTGTGTGTGTGTGCCTGGACAGCATTTTCACACTGAAGAGCACAGCTGTTTAGGAACACGCTGCATGATTTGTTTAATCAAGTGTTCGTGAGCGTTGCTGTTGAGAGTAACCTCCTCCATGCACACGTCCATCTCTCCTCACACGTTCATGCGTTCATCAATAAATCATAAGTTCTGTTTTCAAACCTTCATCCTCAGGAGAGAATTGAAGAGTGTGGGAGCATCCAACAATAAACTCAGTACATATAAACTGAAACTAGAAACTGAATTTATTTGGGGGGGGGGGCAGATATGTCTTTTAGATTACATTTAATTTATAAAATAAAACAGAAAATTATTTTTAAATCACATCCTGTCTGGGAATTTGGAGGAAGTTTCATTTAATAATAAGCTGAGTTCATCATTTTGGACTCTATTTTCTTTTGGGACTTAAAGGCCAATTAAACTTTCTCTTTTTTTGACTGGCTTTGAATTCAATGTAGTAGCTGCCCAGAAAATCTCCACGTTTCAGGATGTTCTTGAATTTTATTCTTCTGAATAATGCACAATCATGAAAGCTACATTGTTGGGATGTGGGATGTGTTAGAATATAGAATTTAACGCCTAACTGAATAAATAGGATAATAAAAAAAAATTAAAATATTCTATTCTGATAAAAAAAAATTTCAGGGAAAGTGGAGCATTTCTAAAGTCAGACTTTTTTTTTTTTTTAATCTAAAGAGTTGATTAGATGGGAAACCTTATTTTAGAAATAAGGTTGGAGGCTTTCATTCTCCTGATGGAGCTCCAGGGTTCCTCCAGCCCGTAAATGGGAGAGGAGGGATATAATTTTACAGCTCAAATGAATGTGATCAGCCCCACCTTTCATCTTCAAAGCCAAAACCCGAGCTGGGAGTGTAAGCGTGAGGAGGGTGTGGAGTGTGAGTGTGTGTGTGTGTGTGGGGGGGGGGGGATTCTGCCTCCCACCCTGTGACTCAACATTATTAAGCAAAACCAGAAGGAATCCAGAGAGGAGGGGGGGGGGAGGAACCCAGGCAGGCAGGCAGGCAGAGAGGCAGAGAGGGCACGTTGAGTAATGCAGTACTGCACAATCAGCCCAACACAAAGCTCTGCAGATACACTGGAGCCCCCCCCCCCCCCCCCCCCCCACCACCACCACCACCACCTCATGACTAATAGATGAGATTTGCTCTCAGCTCCGTCAGCTCGCAGCTTCTGAAGCTCTCCTCACAGAGGGGATGCACCCCCACTTTGTACATTTTGTTTCTCTATCCGCGGACCTTTATACTTCAATAAAGGAACTCACGAGTGGCTCTAGACCGACGCTGTAAACCTGGATAACAGCGTCCAACATGACGGAGTGGTTGTTCACAGGAGGGCAGACATCTTGAATGTTTCTCTCCTTGCTGAGTCAAATGTACTTCAGCTTAAGGTTGAGGAAGAGCTCTGATTGCACAGACAGTGTCATGAATATTCAATAGAGCTCGTCCCATTTGCTTAGGACACCATGTTTCTACATTTATTCCCATCAAGCTGCCAGACTTCCACCAGAACACTCTTACCACACCTATTTTTACTTCTCTTTACTGGCTCCATTTTGGAATTCATTTGCTGTTTTTACTCCTGACCTTTAAAACCCTGCAGGTATACAGAAGAGCACCGAGCTACCTGACTGAGCTTCTGAATTATTACTCACCTGGTTAAATCTGACGACCGCAGGAGATTTGGCTGTCAGGGCTCCAACTCTTATGTTGATGATGATAGAACTTAGCTGGCGGAGGGTTTGGTCAGGGTCCAGCATCAAGAACTAGGGTGACAGAAAAAGGTGCACTGTTGAAAGAAAGACCATTATTTCAACTTCCCTCTAATGCCTCTGAAAATCTTTTACCACCAAAATCCTCCTCCTTGTATTGACTCGAATCCATCCAAGTTGTGAGAAGCTCTCTGTCGGTGGTGCGTTGGACTCCTGCAGCACCTGCTGCTCCTGAATCCACGTCGCTGTAGCTGCTCTGGGGTGGATATTGGTTGATTTTCTCCCGTGGGCCACCTGGTTACAGTCTTCTTTTTTATTGTGATTAAAAAAGCACATGTCATACTTCTAAGGTTTCCCACCTGAGTCTCAGCTCGTCGCTCCCCTGAAGGCGACTGCAGCCGTCTGCTCAAAGTCTTTCTCAGTGTGCTGGAAGAATATTTCCATAATATGCTTTCAGGATCAACCAGGATCCTCACTCCAGGGCCTCCTCTGAGCCACATCTATTTCCTGTATATGTGTAGGCAAGAAACATGGAGATATCATCTCTGGCTTGTGAGAATATTGTGGGAGGAATTCATCTTTACATTCAAATCCAGGGAAGAAATCCTTAACTTACAGAAGCTTCCCGACTGACAACTCAAAGTTCATGTTGTAACGCTGATGAGCAGAATTTCTGTGCAAATGGGACATCTGTCAACTCGGAAATATCACAACTAGATTCTGCATGCAAATATAAGGAAATCCAAATGTAAACCTGGCTTCTATTTATGCTCTGGCTTGAAGCTCAAAATAT
Organism: Aulostomus chinensis; assembly: GCF_037954235.1. Lineage (NCBI taxonomy): Eukaryota > Metazoa > Chordata > Actinopteri > Syngnathiformes > Aulostomidae > Aulostomus > Aulostomus chinensis. The sequence goes on along the minus strand of NC_141328.1, from coordinate 25,585,082 downwards.
CAACAACAACAACAACAAAAAGAGCCTGTAAGCGGCTGTCACAGCAGGCAGATTTTAGCCGGACGCATCATGTTGACTAAAATAAGCATGAGTGACGGCTGTTGCTGCAGTGACGGCATCCAGCTACAACAATAACACAAGTGGTGCAGCAACAGCATCGCAGGCTTGATAGGAATTCACACTGCAAATTCAGTTTCTTTGTCTGATCTGCCATTTTGATTCAGGTTCGACACAGAGAGACAGAATGATCGGATGCTTAAGAAAAAAGAAAGAAAGAAAGAAAAAAGAGCTGTCTGGCAAAACTTCCGTTGTCATTTCCGTCCGGTGAATACGGGGGAATCTCAATCCTCGGAGGACTTCAAAAAGATGAACCTCAAAGTGATAAGATTCTTCCCTGAAGAGGTTGGAGAATGAGAGGAAAGATGCACAGCCAGCAGTCGCGGCTCTGGCACTGATTAATGAAACACACTCCAAGCTCTCCAGTTCAAAGCTGGATTTAATGCTGTGTTTTCTTTTCAATAAAAGATGCCGTAGCTTCCTCAATATTTCTAACAGACAGAGAAGTCTCGGTGGATTTGTCCAACACTAACACATGAAAAAGGATGAGCTGCCTCGCCTATGACCAACCGCCAGACCAGACCAGTAAACCTCAGGATTAAGTGACATATTGTGAACCACTGAGGCCTGAGCTATTTCTGGACTTCGACCACAGATAAATAATTGGAGCGGTGGAGCTGGTGCAGCATCCCGCTGAATGCTGGGAATGCGTAGAGTGACTCAGCGTTCTCTGCAGGAGTTGGCAGAGCAAACATTCATCACGCCACTAGAATCAACTCTGGGCTGCCTATAGGAACACGACACCTGCTCTGATACTGGAACGGCTAGCCGGCTAAAACCGGACGCCACTGACTGCCGAGAAATATTACTGACCTTGTTCAGCCGAACTAATCTGAGGAGGGGGAAGTGATTAATGGATCTGGCCCAAATGTGAACCATGATTATGTCTGAAGCACAGCTGACTGCCTCAGGTCTCAGTGAACCTGCTAGCTGCATGCTAGCTTCATCATAGTTAGCCTAAAGGTCAAGATATAAACCATCAATCCCAGACTGGAATTCTACCTGTCCCCTTGAGTAATACACACCTGGGATTTTATTGGGCCGATCGCTAAAACTACACCTGAGCCTGATAATTCATTACAATCTGAAAGGTCATCAAAACTGGAAAAATAAATGGTTTAAATATCCGGTGTGCGGCACCTTTTCCTTTTATTTTTGCGCAGGAGCTTTTGCAGTCATTTAATTAAGCACATATATTTAGGCTTTTTAATGCCTCATGTACTGATATTTTGCACTCTCCTCTATTTAAACTGTTTTATCTCGTGTGAATAAAGTTATAATTGTAACTTAGACACGTGAACCGTGTTCGCATTAAGCACAAAATAAATGCGGCGATCATGATGTTGTGATCTCCAGGGCTCTGCAGTTGTTCTCGGTCCAGCGTTCCTCGTTACAGTTGGATTGTGGGAATATGAGCGTATCTTTCATATCACACAGCCTGGCCACTACTGTCAATAAACTTATAAATGCAAAAATATCTCCTGCTTTTGAACAACCTTTTTTCTTTTTTTTAAGCATCTTTTGGTCATGGAGGGTAACTAATCAAGAGGAAAGCACTGATGAAGAGGGAGACCAGCAGCCTCTCTACTGATTGTAGCAACAGGAGAGGAAGTAACTAGACTACTGATTTTATGCAATCTATTCACATAAGGCCACTGTGCAGTCTCTATAACGACAAATCACCCCTTGACAGCGACAGAAATATGCTTAATATGGTTGCCAAACGAACGAGGCAACCAGTGAATCAGTTTTGCTATTCTATTTATCAAAGGTTTCATTTAGGATTTAGGATATCTTTGATTCTTTTGATTTTTCGTTGATACTAACATTTCATTTGCCCTCCTCCACAGGTATCAGAGGTGGGGGTCGTCTCCACAACGGCACCCTGCGCTTTCATATTTAATGACCTTCAGCAATGGCGGCTGTGTGCTGGCACCTGCATGTTATTACTCCCTGGGTGACCTCCACGTAAGAAATTGTAAATATAAGCGTCAATACAAATTTCCAAAGGGTTGGCTGCATGAACGGACGAGATCCAACACGCTGCCGATGTACGTTAGGACGTCAGTGAGCTGTTTCACCGTAATGAACCAACTGGGTCTTATGCAACAGTATCATTGACATCTGACACAGCAGCAGCTCAAACACCTGCTACCATCAGATGATGATATCACCGGCACACACACACACACACACACACACACACACACACACACACACACACACACACACACACACACACACACAAGTTTATTTACTGATATCCAGAATCCTTTCCTCACACATACAATCTTCAATCAGGCTCTCACGGTGCCAAATAGATAGTTGAGTACTACAACTCGGTATCCTTTCATCTGTCTGCAGGTGCTGTTTCCATAGCAACAATAGATGAAATTGTCGGAGAGAATCATGACTTGCTGGTCGGTTCACTATCTGCTCTGAGATCAGGTCCTGACCTCCTCGGGGCCCTTGAGAATACAGAGCATCAGAGAAGCCAATAAAAAGAGCCTCGCACATGCACAGTGCAGCTTTTTTACTGACTTCAACATCCAGTGGCCCTCGGCTTTTGCTCTGAGACACCCATAACTCCGGGCCCTCCACTGAAAATAAGAGAGCAGCTGTCCCAGTTATCTTATCCTGAGACAGACTCCTAGAATACCCATGACAGAATTATCCTGAGGGTGATACAGGGAGGAGTAACGAAGCCCGAAGCCATTTTTGGGAGTGGGTGTACATGAATTCCTATTTTGAACTGTGATGGTATCCCAGCAGCAGCCTGGCAGGCATGAATGCTCGTTGGTTTGGCTTTCAGTATCAATCTGCCAAAGTCGACCTCCGCTCTCAACACAACTTTTTATTTTGAGAGTCAGGGTTAAGTTCGGGTCAGAGGGAAGAGAAGTGGTCTATAAACTCTTATGTTGGTGTTTTTAACGCAGAGTTACAGGCTCCTTTAAGGGTCAAAAACTAGTTTGGTGTTTTAAAAGATACAAAAACAATGTCCAGAATTAGACAAAGATCAATTTGAGCTTGTTTTTAAAGCCCTTGTGGAGGTTTTGAATCAGTGGTATGCACAGTATGTGTATGTCTGCGAATTCATGTTTGCATGTGTATTTTTATCTGTGTGTTTGTGTGCTTGTTACTAGGAGTGTGGCTGACTGTGATCGTGTGTGCGCTCCAAGGTTTCCTGACCGAGCCCCCATGTGAGCAGCAGCCTATTTCCAGTCACACCCTGCAGGGCTGGGTTGGCACTATGGAAAATATACCCGAACCTCTGGTGTGTGTAAAGGCCTCCATGAGACTAATATTCCTAAGCAGCAACCAGATATCATCAAGAGGGCGTCTGTATCATGTCCTTGGTGAAATATCACCAAATAACATTTTTTTTAATTTCACACCTCCAACTGCGGGGGTGTATTCTTAAGAGATGCACACGCACAGAGAGACAGAAAGAGAGAGCGAGATCTCCCGTCAGTCTGAGCTTTCACTGTACAAATATGGCAGCTTAACAAAACTGTATGTGAGCCTGTTGTTCGCACAGGCAGTAATGTTGGATTATTGATGCCTTCCAGCTCCTCTGCTGGGCTCGTTTCAATCCGTCTCCTCAGGGAAGAAGTGTGCTCACTCACCTCAGGCCCTGGTGACAGCCTGCTATGAATTACCTTCCCAGTTCCCCCTGCTGACACTGCAGCCAGCGGCTTAGCATTTTAATACGGAGACAGAGTCGGTGAGAAACGGAGGATGGAGAGGCGTGTATGACAGAGAAGGCCAGAGGTGTGCGTACGCCGTGAGTGATTTTAATTTGGAAGAAAAAGATAAAAAGACAGGGAGCTGCAGTGAGATTGATGGGAAAGGAACAAGGGGAGAGATGAGACCTGGCAAGCGAAAAATCAATAAATAAAACGTCAGGAGAGAGAGAGAGAGAGAAAGAGAGAGAGAGAGACACACACACACAGGGAGAGAGAGAGAGAGAGAGACAGAGCGAGACAGAGGGAGAGGAAAAGTCCTAAAACAAAATAGTACCGTGATCTTCCGTTTACTTGCAGCAGCCACTCCTTCCTCATCAGAAGGTGAGGCCCAAAGGCATCATGGGATTTATTTATGCGGAACATCTCTCCTGTTATATGAAGACACTCATTTACTGTTTATACTGTAATGAGCCACTGTGACATGCAGTTACTGCTTCTTTGTGTTATTGAGGTGTGTATCGTACCTTGATGTCACACAGAAACACACGTGACACCAATTCTAAAGGGTTCCTCTCGAGGGGTTGACGTTCTACCGAAGCATCTGAAAAACACTTTTTTAGAATTAAACGGTTCAACGATGGACGATACGTTTGAGTCAATCATTTCCATCGTTCTTTGTAGAACCCTGAGAAGACAAAGTCTCACAAGTAAGACCCAAAAGTGTTGAAACTCTTGGACTGGACAATTTTCTTAGTAGTTCCTTTTCAGTTTTTTTACTGATGAATTATTGGACTATTCACGGGTTCCAGATGCCCCTGGGTGGCATCTGGGTGAGTACAGATGAAGTGGACTCTCAAAGTTTTCTTGGGAGTTTCTTCTGATTTGGTTCAAATGAATTTTCAGACCATTAAAGGGTTTTCAGAGGTCCCCCAGGGTGAGGCTCATCTTGCCTCCACCCCTCCACCCCAGCACCTCCCTAACCTTCAGAGTCTGACTTTATCATTGCTCTTCTATCGCTGTTCTTGTGCTGGACCCTATGGGCATCTTTGCTGTTCATATTCTGCCAAATTAAGCGACTGAAATTCTAATTAATTTTTCTCCTTGATGAAAGTGGTTCTGAGCGAAAGACTTTAATGGATGAACGTAATTAATCTGATGGATGTATCGGGATTGACTTTCCACCGTCCCGGGCAGCAGCGAGTGTTGATACGTTGATAAGAGACTTTTAAGGGACAAAAAGAGCCCTAAAAATAATCATGCCTGAGAAGCCTGGGGATCAGGTGTCTTGTTTTATCAAAGCCCAAAGTCATTTCCGGTCTCTCCAGTGTTTGTCAGCCGGAGGATCATGAACCCATGCAGACTGGGACTATGGGGGTATTTCAATGATCCTCATCTGCACCAGTGACCCAGCTCGTTAATAATTGCTGATCTCAGTCAATAGCAGGCTAACAACATAATTATGAGCAGCTTGGGAGCAGCACAGAGACACGATAACGGGCCCTGAACCGCATGCTGACCAAGCTAACTGCAGGGCCGCTAATATGTGGGTGATTTACTCCCTTGATGTCTCTGCATCATTTACGAGGGAGTGTGTTTTCAAGCCTGACATAAAAAAACACGAAACTCTTGAAGATTTGAATGAAATCAGCTTGAGCTCGTTTGCGTTCCGATTCCTCTGTTTAATCGGCCAGATTTTTGTTTGGCTCCACAACGTAACTGCACTCTTGGTCTGAGACGTGCCGAACGTTGGCGCCGAGCCATTCTTAACCTCCTCCTCTTTGATATCACCCACACGCCATATGAGCCTCCTTGGAGGGTAGTGGGGGACCAGACTGCTCACTTCCGCTGCCTGGACAGCAGGTTTTCCCATATACAAACACGGGGACACAGATTTTAATCACAGACGCGGGTCAACTTGGGGGTTGTTACAACGGGTGGGCAGGGAGTCTCAGGTTTGCGTCCGTCTTATGAGCTTCATCCTGTTGAATGTATTAATATATATATATATATATATATATATATATATATATATAGTTCAAAGACAATGAGGGAAGGAGAAGGCTGATCCATACTGCGTGTCATTTTCTCACTGTTCACTGAGATTTGAACTTTTGGGATTTTAATATTCATCAGCTGCCTTCCCTAAAAAATGTCTGCCTTCTAAAAGGAAATCTCCAGGGAACGAAACATCCTGCCTCTGCGGAGAGTGATTGGACTCGTTGTGACAGCCACATCGGTGACCCCCCCCCCCCCCCCCCCAAATCGTGTCAGGCAATAAAGCCAAAGAGGTGAGAGTTTGACACCAGCTTGACCCCTGCTGTGAGCCCTCACTATGGCATGTCAGAGGGGACCTTCAGAAGGGGGTCAGGGATCAAGGTCTTAAAACAAGAACATCACAATCATGGCAGCCACACTCCTCTGAACAACTTGAAGCCCATCTGGAGGAATCTCTCACACGTGAGTGAGGTCTTCATCATCAGTGGCTCCATCTTCTGCTTTATCTGCGCCTTATGAAGAAAAAAATCAAAGATGTTTGATAGCTAATCTCAAATATTACAATCATGAATATGGATGTGGCTGAAGTTGCAGCCTGAAAAAGTTTAATTTGCTGGGTCCTTGAGCCCTGAGAGGTACCAAGCCTCCATCTGTCCATTCCCACTCACTCCTGCCATGTGTTTTAGTGTTCTGGCCTTATATCAGTGACAATGGGGGCTGAGAAAGGAAGCCAGAGTGACACAACATAATAGAACGTCTCTGAGGGACTTTCTTTTTTGAAGCTTCAGGGCTCCATCGGGAGTTTGCGGTGGGAAAAATGCATATTGCAGGTACAAGACAGTGATCGCCGCTCTGAGACTCCATCAGAAAACATTTAAACTTCTTTGCTCGTAAATCGAAACAGACAAGCCGGATTTTGCCTTGAATCAATCCGGAAACAGAACGGCTAAATAAACAGATTTCCTGTCTCATAAATCTGAACTGCGACACTTTATATACTGACAAGAATTATAATATGAACTGAGGAAAAAGAGGTGGGTTTAATCTTTTCCTAAAAAGACAACTGAGCATTCGTTTCCGGTGCACTGATGATGAGAATGTGAGGACATCAGCTTCTCTCAGGGAGAACTGGTACTCAATGAATGACTGAGCGACGAACTCAGGCTGTAAGATAAATGAGAGTAACGTAAGTGGAAGGGAATCAATCGTGGAGTTTTAAATGTTCCCTGTGGAACAGCGGCGGCGGCTTAAAGGTACACGGCGTGGGTTCCCCGTCTTCTCGTTCTGCTGCATGTGCGGACAGATTGGCTTTAAAACGTCCCTTGAAAGAACTTGATAACATCTGGAACCACTGAAAAGAGATTTTAGTTCCTGCAGCTAAGGATTTTAAAAATGAATTAATGAGCATGAAGGCACACATAATAAATCCGCAAAAAAAGACTGTCTGTAGATAAAATTAATCTCTCGATAAAAATGCCCACTGAAAGTAGAACCTTATAAATTTATGAGGCTACACATATTCAGGATTCACTGGATGTGTTTTTGATCACCGGATAATGACATTTGGGCATCAGAGCTATAATCCCCTGAAATAACTTTCCCATGCAGCTCCTCCCTTGCAGCAATTAAATACTGGGACACTTTCTCCAAAGTACGCTGCTGCCTCATGAAAAAAACATGAATCAACAAATAATTTAGCCAGTACACACCCTTGATGTAAAACCACATGTAAGAAAGCTTTCAAGACAATCACCATCCGAGTAGTTAACTCCAGTAAAATCTATGCCTATCATGAGAAAATAGAGCAGAAAGTCGATGTCTGCGCGTTGTGATGGCTGGAAAGATCTAAATTCGGTAGTTAGTGGCAGTCTAGACACATGACAGGAAGTAGAGCATTCAGAAGCAACGGTGTTTCATGGTCACTTTGATTCCCGTGATAGCAAAGCCTTTTCTTTCTCATGCTCTGTCTGCAGCCCACCATGATGGCGATATTATCTCCAGCAACGTGATTCTCTCTGCCTCCAGTGCATCCACCCCAGACTTTAAAACGGTCGACAGATGGAAACTTAGGTGGAAGGATTTTGAATAAAGTGAGCCGCCATGAGGCTTTGGTGACCTTCAACTATAATGCGGTGTATCTAATCCTCAAATCTTTCTCTGGAGGCATGAGAAACCGAACTCAATCTCTGAGATGGATGGCGCAGTCAGACATTCTGTCGAGACATTTCACTCATGGTGGAGCATGAGGTTCAGGGGGTCATCAACATCGTTTCCTGACAAATACTCGTCGCCGTATTTCCGTCTCATCTAAAGTGGTGAAACAACCAACAGATCATCGCTCTCCCCCAGAGGGCTCAGCACAGCCCACACGTCGAGATGCACAATTTCCAAGTTTTTATATTTACCAATTCACAACAACTCAAAGGCACTTCTGGGGATTTGGTTTGACAGAAGACAACAGCTGATGGGTTGTTTAAATAGAGATTGTTATTGCACCAGGGCGAATGCCTCAGTGTACCTTTTCAAAAATAGAGATACTAAAAGGGTAGAAATGCTTGACGCTTTTGGAAAACAACTGTGTACCTGTCAGTTGACTGTGTACCTGTCAGTTGACTGTGTATCCTTTCTGTTAGTGTAAAGGTGCACTTTTATATACCATTGTTGACCGCCAGTGTACACACGAGGAGGCGAATCTTTAAGGGGACCTTGGTCAAAGGAGTACCTCTAATTACAAAACTGTTCTTGTTTCACTTTTGTTTTTGAGACGGTTGAAAGTATCAGCGAAGCTTGGGATACACTGACAGTTGGGTCTTTTTTTTTCTTTTTTTTCAGTGAATAGACAATTTAAGAAGCGTAACAAGTTCAAAAATGCCATTAGATTAGGATATTTTTAGTCATTCATTTGCACTGGGAAACAATCAATAATCAAATAATCATGTAATATTTATCCAAACTATTCAATTTACTTTTACTTTACCACTTATTCCTGTTGAGGGTCGCGGAGGGGGGGGGGGGGGGTTGGAGCCTATCCTAGGTTATGGGTGAGAAGTAGGGTTCACCCTGAACACTTAACCAGTCCATCGCAGGGCCAGCACGTAGAGACAAACAACCATTCACACTCACAGTCAACTTAAAGTATCCAATTAGCCTCGTCCGCAATTGCATGTCTGTGGACGGTGGGAAGAAGCCGGAGTACCCGGAGAGAACCCGCACAGGCAGGGGGAGAACATGCAGACTCCACACAGAAAGATCCCATGAGCCGGGACTCAAACCAGAAACCTTCTTGCTGCGAGGCAACAGCGCTAACCACTACACCACCGTGCCGCCCCCACTTTTATTCATGTAACTTAAAATAATATTTTAAGCATTTTCAGATTGACTTTTATCTTTTTTTCTTTTTTTTTTTTGCAAGTGAACTTGTCAAAATAAAATGAAGCTCCTTCCCTGCCACGCAAGGCCACAATCGTGATGGAAATCCAGACACAGCAGCAGGTGAGGCGGTCGGTGGGAAGTAACACCTCTCTGACCATCCACTGATGTCTCGCACCTACCCACCAAGACCTCCTGTGGCCCATTGTACCCCACCGGAATGATAATGGCCACTCTGTCCGTTCCCCAGAGTGCTGGACCTCTGTTAAAGGGGGTGTGGGGTGTGTGTGTGTGTGTGGGGGGGGGGAGGGGGGGTGCACTTCCACTTTTTCTCTGTCACTTCATGTCGTGCCAAAGTGGAAACAAACAGTCATTGTGCTCCAGCTCTGCCGCTGCTCTGATGGTCCCTATAGACTCATCGCTTCATTCTGGCCTCACAGGCCTTCCTCTGTCGTTTCTCCGTCTTAATTGCTGCTATTCAGGCTCCTGCGGTCTAATCACTGCGGCGCTTAGTCTTTATTTGTTATCATGTAAAAACTCACACCAGGACATTTCAAATGTGTTTTGCCTTCTTGATTTATGATAAAACCGCGTGAATGGCAACCACACAAAGCATGCACGAAACGGACTACTTGTTAGATTTCTGATTGTGGCGCGTCGTTACACCTCAGGGTGCGAGCTCTGTCTCAGGTTGTTGATGTGTTGATTAGATCGCAGCTTCCCCGCGTCAACATCCACCGTCGCGGTTCGAGGCTTCGCTTTTCTCTCGCAGCCATGCACATGATGTTGTGTGTTTGGCTTCGAGGACTGTGGTTAACCCATTAATGATCGATATCACGGTCACTTTAAATTGAACGAGGTACGAGTCTCCTCCTCGTTGGGAGGATTTTTCAACGCGACAAACCTTGAGCATTCAACGCCTCTCGCAGCAGAGGCACGAATGCATCTTCACACATTTTTGATTTGTCACATTGTGACATTAGCAATGTCTGGATTTGGAACAACATAATATAATAATTTGGAATCATTCTATTGTTCCAAACAGACACCTGAAGGCAGCATGCTCTGCACATGCACCCTCCACATCCTGTAAATCTGATGACTAAAACTTCTCATCTAGAAAGGACAACGGATCTTATGTACACGTTTACAATTAAATATAATATTTCATGTTCGTAAGCAAACAGAAACCTCAGAGTTAGGCCCATAACAGTAGATGGAAGTATTATGTCAAGTTATCATGATCGTAGACGTGTGTCCCATCATCACCTGTGCCGAGTTTGCCTCATAGCCCCTTTGTGACACCAGAAAGCTTTTATTCCCCTCCCTCTGACTAGTTTAGTGTCTAAACTGGCTGCATGCGCTCCCACAATAACAGTATTGACGTCACTGGCCATCGTTGGACACATGCTGCCTTCAAGTTCCCCGCTTGAGTCCCGAATTTTGGACAACTGTAGTTATCGGTCATTTTCACAGAAACTGTGTTTTAAGATGTGTCCAGGTGAAAATAAAATGTGAGCAAATAAAAAGAGCAGTTGGTGAGAGGAGGTGGTCTGTTTATTTGTAAGTCAAAGCAGTAAATTAGGCAGTATTTCGAGTCAGATACAGCACAAATGATCAGATTTGACGTAAGATAAGATAAGCTAAGCTAAACTAAACCTTTGTTCATCCCTCAGTGGGGGAATGGGCACTTCCCTTGGCCTGTGTTTTAGCAATACAGACTTTTTCAAAACATATTTTGGCCTATAAAAAGTGATTTGTCAGACTTCCCTCTGACCTTGTTTCTACAAACAAGTGTGGTTTGATCACTGTGGGAACTGAGGAACCGAGGGAACTGTTTAGGTGACTGGTATGCTCTGTTTTAAGTCTTTCTACGAAAGGGGGTTCAGAGATTTTTGTTCTTGCGGGTGTAAACACAGAAGATCCATTCAGTGACGCAAGCGATTAAAATGCAGCTGTTAGTTTTCCAGCTGTAGCCTGCAGACAGATGATCTCAAGCATGCAACGTGTTGCGTGTAACCCTGCATTAGTTCAACATCATACATCAGTACGGTGAATGGTATATTGATCAAACAGTTTTAAAAGCATACAATCTTCTAACTGTGGTAGTTTGATTACAGTTATCAGTTTTGCTCCTATGATAAATGAGCTGCTGAGACTTAATCAATCCATAATTTCTCGCCATCTTTACGAACTGAGTGCATTGTTGGAATACAATCTTGCCCCTCATTTGCTGTGTGATTAAATTTTTCTTTTTATACAGAATAAACACACTGCAACACTAAAATGGTTGCATCACACTCTCCTCTGCTATGTCAGGCCAGTCAATATTGCTCTTTGGATGTGAATATTTTGCATTATAAGAAGAAAGCTTTGTTTTTTTGGGATTACTTTGTTCAGTTTAGGGCCTCCTAAATTTAGCTCACCATAACATTCAGTTTTGCTGGCCAGATGTAAATGAGAGAAATAAACAAAAAAAAAACATATCAAAACAAATAATAAACACAATTATTGACAGCGGTGGTGCAGTGGTTAGCACTGTCGCCTCACAGCAAGAAGGTCCACACAGAAAGATCCCGTGTGGAGTTTGCATGTTCTCCCTGTGTCTGTGTGGGTTCTCTCCAGGTATTCCTGGCTTCTTCCCACCATCCAAAAACATGCAATTGGGGACTAGGCTGATTGAATACTCTAAATTGACCGTAGGTATGAATGTGAGTGTGAATGGTTGTTCGTCTCTCTATGTTGGCCCTACGATGGACTGGCGACCTCTCGCCCGTTGACGCTCGGATAGGCTCCAGCCCCCCCACGACCCTTAATGTGTAGGAATAAGCGGAAGACAATGGATGGAATTATTAACAGTGACAAATTCTTACTCAAAATAACAGTTTATGATGTTTCTCTTTAAATAGGTAGATCCCTTATATTAATTATTTTTAAATAAATGATCATGTGGCAGGGTGACAAGGATGTTTTGTTTGGTTACAAGTGAGAAAATAAAAGGACATACAGAGCAAAGCCATTTTATTCACAAAAGATGTGTCTGCCTTTGTTCCACCATCCATGTGATCCAGTTTTGGCCCCTGCACTGATCGGTGGTCCAGCTGATTTTCCGATAAAGGTAATATTATCTTTGGTTCTCATGGGGCTCTAACTTCAGACTTGTGATTTGCAGATCCCCTGTAATTTCAGAACGAACGGGTTGGGGGTGGGGAGTTGGACAAAACGACGGGTCAGTTGAGCGTTAACGGCTAGTTTCCGACAACCCGTGAACGCATCAAACTGCAAAACTGCGAGAGAAGCGGTGATTGAAGGGATAGCAGCAGCGCGAGGCTGGCGACGACGGCCATCTTAGAGCTACCGTGGTAACCGACACTCATCTTCTGGATTTTATTTTTCTTGCTAGAGAAACACTCCCGCCTGACTGACGAGAAAAGAAGAAGGTTGACTTTTATTTCGCGGCGGTTGAACTCGAAGTCGGGATGCGGTTCCGAAGGAATAAACTATTTGCATCCGCTGTCGGACTGGTCCTCGGACTGTTATGTGCGGTGGATGCGGCTAAAGGTAAGCCGGGATTTATACCCGCAATGTTCTCTGTGTGCCAGTAGACGCCGGCCAGTGCTCTTTGTTGGCTGGAAATGAAGTGTTGAGAGTCTACGGAGCCTCCCGGGTGTCCGCTCGCCCGGCAGTTGAAGGTTACAGCGGAAAGGTTAGCTGCTGGTGGTGGTGCGGTCCTGAGGGATGTTCAGGAACCTGCTCAGGGATGGTCAGCCCTGGAGCCGCCGCAGCAGCAGCAAGTGCATCCCGCGATGTCCGGTCCCCCTTTTTAACCTTAAATACGCCAAAGTCACGTCTTCATGTCATATTTTAATTATAACGATGACATCTATAGAATATTAAATGTATTAAAGCTTACTTTTTAGATAATATCAAGACCACGAAACGACTCCTGTAAGTCATCTACTTTTGCTATTTTTAGCAAGTCGCTTTTAAAAAATAAAATAATCCCACCCTCTGCAGAGTTAGTAAGGTTTTTCTCAAACCTTGTCAACCTCCTTACTTCTTTGGAATAAAAATGCTTATGTAAGCGAGTTAAACGTTTCTTTGAATGCAGATTTTAGATACACTATGATAAAACCACTCGAGTTTATATCTCAGGCCTAGCGCACGGTTTGGCAGCGTTGAGGCTCCACCGGGATCGAGGTTATGTGGCTACGCATTGCAGATCCTCCTCCGGAGCCCCGGTTTTGTGGCTGGATTGAAAACTGTGTGCTTTGAACACTGGATGAAGCAAACAGCCTTTGGGGTGTGTGTGTGTGTGTGTGTGTGTGTGTGTGTGTGTGGGTGGGGGGGGGGGGTCTGGTCTATAAGGAGCGAAAATACGATTGCCTTCAACATTAACAATGTCATTATCAATGGACACACAAGAGGAAACATCATGTCTTTGCTGCAGGGCGGTCCACCTCCCTGCTTCACAGTGCCCAGACACGAGCACCCTGCTCGCACGGATTTAAAAACTGTTTTACTGTAAAAGCTCAATCCAGCCTCCTGTCTCTGGGTGTGTGATGGCAGGTGCATACTGGTCACTGGTGTATATCAACACGCCTGGGCACTCACCAGCCCTGGAGGCCCTTGTTTTATGCACAGTGAACAGAATAAAAACCGTGAATAGGAAGTGGCTATAAAAGACTGCATGGGGGCTTCTAATCCAGCCGTATTTTTTTCCTGTTGCCATGTCCAACAGTTGAGAATGCATGACAGTGTTATGAGACTACCTTTTGTATATCTGTAATTAGGGCCTGAGCCAGAAGGTACTTCTGGCGAAGACCCTATTATGTTTTTCAATTTATTTTTGCATAAATCAAAATGAAATTGCCTGTTTAGTGTGTGAATCTGGCTATTTGTGTTCGAGCCAAGTGTGTGTTTGGGAAGCGGATCTGCTGGCTCTCCTGCTCTTATCACCTAGGTAGACCTGTGAAATCACCATCTGGGTGAGGGCTTATCTTTAATTTACCAAAGGTCACTGCTGGTTTATTTTGTGCACCACCTCTTGTCACACATGCTCCCCCCCTCCCCCTTGTAGATTGTCTGCTGTTCTCTTGTATATTTCTATAAATGATCTTACGTCTCAGGTAGATTCTTAGCACATTCGGGCGAATACAGACGTCCTTCGTTAATCACATACACAGCCATTTTTCCTCTGATGACACTGCAGCAGCAAACCCAGGAGGAGCTGATTTTGAAACACAAAAATCTCACTTGCATGTTCATTTACACTGCTTGCAGGCACATGTTGGTGTGTCTAACGCCGTAAAACACAGAGAGGTCGGCCTGTTGAGGCTTTATCATATATCATCATTGTAAATGTTTATTTTTTAATGCACACTTTCAGTTTCTCTTCTTGGCCACAGTGGTATGTACTGCTTGTTCTGAATATGTTATCCATGTTGTCATGCGTGATTGTTGGGTGTCCCCCTGTTCTTAACATTTGTTCTGAGAGAGATGCACAAGCTTCCTCTGTGCGTTCGCACATGCGCGCACGCACACGCGCGCACGCACACACACACACACACACGCATGCACACACACAGCCAGACAAAGGAAAAGCAGGCTTCTGGGAAGTTTCTTGGCTCCTTCATCATCGAATTAACTGATTCTAGTTGAACAAATTGGATGACCTGCTTTGTGTGGTGCTGAGTTAACATATGCGCTCTCCTCACACAGATGTGGGAATGCGTCCTAAATACTGGAAGTAATAGCACTGTTGAGAGTCCAGTTGCCTCGTCATGGAGTCGGTGAGATTTTTGAATGAGTTTTGGTTAAATACCTGAGATGAGGTCTGTGATTAACATTAGCTGAGGGTATTTTAACACACTCATACCGCTCGTGGGAATTTTGTGTGGTGAAAGTGGCGCTTGTCCCCAAGTTGTCAAATGAAACTACAGAGGTTGTCACAGACATTCAACATCATCTCGCCTGAGACAGAAGAAGCAAAGCTAGCGGTGGTGATGCTGATGGGATGCATCCAAGGTCTTGTTTTATTGTAGCTTAACCTGTTTTTTGTTGTTGTTGTTTTTTTAAGATTTCCTTGGTGAACAATACATTTAGTACTCTGAAACATTAGCTCTTCATCCAGCTTATTTTCTACAATAACCCAACGTAAAAACTCCTTTGGTAAATATGATACACTTCCTTCACTTGTTGGATGGTCGGCGACCCAGTTTTTTATATGAAAAAATATTGCATGCTATCAAAAACGATTACAGGTTTACAGCATGTGCTTGGCTGAAAACATTCTCATTACAACTAAGTTTATTAATAAGAAACTCCCACTAACAGAAATGTTGAGACTTTCTCCTAGATTAGCCTCTAAACTGTGAACAATCTGTGTGACATGTCATTTCGTTGTTGTGACAAACAGAAACTATGTGGATGCACACAATGATTGCATTGTTCATTTCTCCCATGCAGCTCCAAAACACTTGTATGGCATCATTCAGTGTCAGTTCACACACTTGTTTGTCCTCACACACTACATTATTAACTAGAAGTCTACTCGGAGAGCGCATACGTCTGCCAACGTCCATGAAAGTAATATTTCCTGAGAAATGGGAAGGTCCAGGGACATATTTATGAGAACGGACTAATCAGGACCCACTGTTTGAGTGACCTATATCTTTGTTTTATTTCATCTTATAAATACCAAGTTGCAGATTTTATAAATGAGATGTGTTCATGTACGAGATGGACTGGTGCCATCGTTGAGCTGAACATGAGAGCCTGAACTCAAGCTGATTGCTCAAAGTAAATTAGAATGAAACAAAGTGCTTCAGCAATAACTTGCAAGAAGATTGAAAGAAATTCCAACACTGCTTTCGAATCAGCTGATCTGAATCAGTTTCCTGTGGTTTATCACTGATATTATGCTATATGTAAAGTGCTTGTTTGTGATGTCAGAAATGTGGGAATTGCAGAAAATGTAAGTCTTCCTTTTAGTTCTAGTTGTCAGGTCAGGTCAGTTGGAGAAGGTCACTCCTGTCACTTGGAGCGTCACAGAGAGTTTTGTTAGATGGTTGCGTTTTGGGAAAGACGACACATTTGCCGACATTTTGGCTGTAAAATGTGTGTGGAAGAGACATCTTTGAGAGCAGTTGATTCTATCAAAACATGTCGTGTCCTGCAATGCTAACGAAAGCTGAAATAATTTGTGTACCCGCCCTGTGACTCAGATCAAACTGTGGTGTTTCACTGCTGTTATCAGCTGGCTGAGAAAGGAAAATACAAGCTTTCATCAGTATGTCACTTATTTGATATTCAGCAGTCAGATCTACAAATTTTAGTCCTGCCACATAACCAGTCCTTGAACACAATTCATACGACTTAAAAGGTCCAGATATTCTGCAAGGGTCTGAATAGTATGGAAAGCTGAAGTAATAAAGGTGCCCAGACTCAAATACAGTGCAGTCAGAGGAGGGAATGGTGAAAGCACTTTGAGAGAAAAGTCTACTGGTGAAAAATTAACACAGAACTGTCACCCCTGCCAGTCAAGACAGATGGTTATATCCACCTACAGCTGAGACGGGGTCTACTCCAACTTCTCTGCCTGTTAAAAAGCTTCTTATTTTTTTTAATTGCTGCAGTTGCGAAGCACTTGGTCCTCGGGAATTGCTGGGTTTCTTTTGTTTGAACTAAATTAGTATAGTTCTGGAAAGACCTGATCTATTTGGAAAGTGTCGTGAGGTAGTTTTTGTTTTGTTATGGTGAGAAATTTAAAAATCCTGACATAACAGAAATGGTTGATTTATAATTCTACGTGCTGAGTACTGATCTCACTCACAACTATAGAGGGTGATCTGTTTTCATCTCCCTGCTCATTTTTGTCATTACTCCTGTGCTCCAGCGCAATGGTGGAGGGACATCACAACAAATGATCATCATGCACGCACATGTGAATGCCATTTCACTTGCACAAACAGAAAAGGCCCATTTGCAACAATCTTGATTGCATCTTAGAGCCTTGTTCATTGAAATCATTGGTACAGTTTAAAAGACATGAAGATTTTTTTCTCATCTGCATAAATCAACTAATACTGATAGTGACTCATTGAATGTAGACCAGCTCCAGTCTCTAAGTAATTATATGTAAATATCCTCTTGCCAGTGTTATCCACAGCAAGCTTATACACTGGTTCTTTGACTCATTGTTAGTTTTACTGCAACTCTAATATGAAGTTGTGTTGTAGTTGCTGGGATCCTGCTGACAAACAGATGATTCAGAATGAAATATAGCCTGCTTGATCAGTGTAATGAGGAGAATCTGCAGCGCTATTAAAAACAGGTTTGAAAAGTAAATACAGCCTCTGTGGAGAGTGTGTGTGTCACCAGAACCATGACCAGATGTGTTACCCTGCACTGCCCTGAATAACAGTTGACTTGCCCTTGCTCTGTTTTTACAAGTTAACTGATTTTTTTTTTTTCCCCTCAGAGGTACAAAGGGCTTTTTAGGCCCAGACGCCAGGATCGGGGGCTCAACTTAGCATGTTACAATGTGATTCCTGTTCAAAGGATCATGACCCAAGTCCCACAAGAATGTGTGTGTGTGTGTGAGATAATCTCCAGAAAGTGCCAAATTGGTGAAGCATTTCGTTTTGATAATTTGCCATTTAGTGCTTGAAAGATCAGCCATGAGAATACTGGACCCGATGTGGGGCGGTGGTGACTTCCCTCTCACTGGTGCATCCATGGGCTAAATGGAGTCAGTGAACTGTCAAGAATGGGTCATTCAGTAGTGAATATTAAGTCATGCCAGAAGACAGGAAGTTGTGTCGGCCTCTGTGAAAGGAGTTTACATTCACGTAAGCTCTTGGTTTTGATACAGTAATACAAAAATATTTGTATATGAAGAAAACATGACTATTTATTCATTTGTGCTCATATTGTACCAGTATAAGTAATTCAAAAGATGATATTGTAATGCAATAGGGAAAAAAAAAATCCTTCATAAAACGTCAACCTCCTCCCTCAGGCTCTTCTTCTTCTAGAGATAAATGGCATTGCAGAGCTGTTTATGTGTGGGCGGGTCAGCATTAACGTTCAGGCTTCATGAGAAACAGGTAACCAGAGAGTACTTTACCTGCTGTCCCAGAGCTGCAGGTCAGCTCCACCCAAACGCCTGGGTTGAGCTCTAGACGTCTCACTCCTACTTCTTCACTCTCACTGGCCCTTTTGTGCCATGCACACAGAGACGCGATTGAGTTGCATTCAAGGCTCTGTGGCTCCCAACCCCCTCCTCAGAGGAGCTCGATGGTCGCAGAGGGTGTGTACTCTCTGTTGGGCGGTTGGGATTGCGTAGAGGACAAACAAATGCTGTTGCCTGGCAGGCGAACTAAGGCGCTCCTGTGTGAATGTGATGTTTGGAGAGTGGAGGTCCCTGAGGTCTGGGGTTCCAGGGTTTTCAAGTCTTGCTAGAATAGGTCCCAGTCTGTGATGGCGATGGCTCGCGTCAACGCACTCGAAGCTTTTAGGGCAAGACAAACAAAGAAGTGTGCCCACTGTTTCAGAATGTGAGGAGATTGTCCCTTGATTTTTCCTGCTCCATGGAATTAAGAGAGCCACTTCAGCATAATTGAAGTTATTCCTTTATTCAGATTTGTATGCATCACCTACCTCCACCTATTTGGTTGCAGTTCATGTCCGTCTCTACTGAGAATATCTGCCATATCAGCAATGCCTGAAGCGTCCGTGAAGGGGCTCTGTGCTGGTTGTTGAATGAACACCTGTCTACCAGGAGAACACGTTGGAATCTTTTAAGAAGTCCAAAGTTGGGTGATGGAAAAAAGAAAGCTAGTGTTCACACACTTAAGTGCAGTTTGTGCAAATGTTGCGTTGTGAACAATTTTCTCTTTTAAACTTTTGAGTTTTTTCAAAGCTTTTTCTTTTTCTTTTTTTTTCTTTTTTTTTTGCAGTTTCCCTGGTAACATCTCAAGGTCTGGTTATCACAAGAGCACAGACGCTTCCTTCTCCTTTCTTCAGTGTACTGCTTAGCTAATGGGACAAATATGAATACCAACCTGGCAACAGAGAGGCTTTATTATAAGCCATCAAACACAAGCAAAAAAAAACAAGAATAAACTCTGCAAATGCTTCTTTTAAAGCAGACTGGCTGTTATTTATTCCGTTTTGCAAATAATTTCAAATTCGCAATATTTGCAGTCACTATGAGATTTCAGAAGTTGGTAGATTTTAATGTTTGTAATGTCAAATCCAATAACCACTCAGGTCTTCAAGTAAGAAATTGGTTGCAAAGACAAAGGGGCTGCCCAAAAGCAGAGCATTCCCACAGCAGGATGTTGTAGAGCTTGCATGTGATAAAAGAAGATGAACTCTTGCTAGGCTGTCAGCCATCAATGTAAAATATGAGCTAAATCAATTAAGCAGAGCTTTAGCACGCGTCACAGGCCTGACAATTTGCTGCACCATCATTACACAACACACCCTCAGAGGTTCTCAGGCATGATCTGATAATTCCACTCTGTTCATCTGCTGCAGTGATGATGCTGCAGTCCCGACAGCTGTGGTGTATTGATGACTGGCGTCTGAGCAGTCTGGAATCATTGTATTTGTTTCAGTACATGGCATAGCACCGAAAAGGCAGAATGACACCTCCCCCCACACACACACACACACACACACACACACACACACCAATGATGGAGAAACATCAAAGCAGTGGCATGGAGGGAAAGAGAGAGAGAATGTACAGCCGTCCTGGTGAATCTCAGGATTAACAGGACCTATTGTTGTCCTAAAATTCATTCAGGAAGTATTTCATCACGGTTAATAGGTCAAACTGTATAGGTTAGCCTTCAATACACGAGCTGGGCAACCATAGAATGTCTTTTTTTTTTAATACCCATATGAATGCTTCCCCCTTATCTGGGGGTCATTACACTACTGAATGTGTGCTGGCACTAAAAGTTTGTGGATCCTAAAAGATTGGCTTTGAAAATCCTCAGAAATGTGTTCATAGTGAAGACAAACACACCAATTAAGCCTTCAGTGTGCAATACCCTGTATTAGGGGAATCACACAGCAGCTAACTACCACAATTCCTTGTACATGTTATGATTTTGTCACAATACAGTAATTGCACAATTATAGAGTGTTTCTGTTGGCAACGGATTGGGCTATGGGACAAATTACAGCCATCTCGTCTCATCTGTACTTCTGTAATTGCATGTCTGCAATTCTAATCTTGGTTGCTGTACTAGAAATTGAAATCACAGTTACTGATTTATCCCGCCATGGCAAAACAAGTTTTTGTCGTCATATTTCGCAGACACAGTGTGCAAATACAACAAAAATGCAGCAGGTTGAAAACTCATCTTAGAGGGAACGAACCAGTCTTTACCCATTTCTACACGGCTGAGCATTCATAATTTATGAACCTGTTTATTTTACAGTGTTGTTCTCTTAAAATGTCCCCAAGTTCAAGAGTGGGGTTGTGAGGGTGGCAGAGACACACATCACACCAAGTACTTGAATCTTTGTCACTTGTGACAGATATCACCCGTATTTCAAGTCAGTAACTTGTGCTCGTTCTCTCATCTGAGTCCACTCTCTGTACATCATCTATGGAAGTGGATTCCAGATGTGTGCCAGACATTTGTGCTCACACCATTGCAGTATTGTACTGCTAGCTGTATGCAGCCCCAACCTGGTAGTGGCTTGCTTTAGGCAGCCTTCATTTCTTTGTTAGATGTCTTTCTAGTCGCTTGACCTTGTCAGTGAATGAAATGGAGGCATCCCATTAAAGGATTAAATGTCACTGGCTTTATTTGCTGTGTAACAGGATTCCATACCATGTAATGTGTTGCCAAGATGCGAGGGGGTCCAGTAGTGCACCATCTGAGTGTTTGTCCCCAGCTTCTGATGCATCATCATGTCTCAAAGGCTTCTTAATGGATTTTTGCTCTATACCTTTGCACTGGGTTCATTCCCAGCTGGTTTCTCCAGCTAGATACTGTGTAAAAGTTGTGTTTCCTCTGTTTTTGTACATTTGTGTCTTACATTGACAGTGGAGGAAATTATTATTTATTGCAACATAAGGCTGGCCAATGTCACATATTATTCCCATATTTCTATGTACGTGTCTGAATCCAGTATTGAAGCCAAGGATTGCTGTCTTCTAGAAATAGGATCAATATAATATTACTCACAGTCACACTCCAACTAATTGTATAATTTACGGATAAGCTGTCATTAACTTCTCCTCAAGCGTCGAGGTTGAAGCTACAGGGTTAGCAAGCTAATACAGCAAATAAAAGCATGAGTGACAGGACATTGGTCAAAGGATAGTAAAACTTGGGTTTTTATTTACCTTCCATCATTTTGCCTAATAGAATAGGCTTGATTTACTTGATTTACTCTACTACTATTAAGACATTTATTGATTAACTGTGGGTGCACAAACACAAGTACTTCAAGTCCTCTCCTGCAGCATGTCCGTGGTGTCTATCTGAATGTTGGTTTTTCATCTTGAACTCTCTGCTTTTATGTGAGTGAAGAACTGAGGCTTTTGATTCTAATTGGACCACTTGTGAGTGTAGATTGCATTAGATGAATTGGTTTTCTAATTAGGTCAAATTAAGAAAATGCCAGTCTTCCACACTAAACATCTTCAAAGCTTTAGCAGGCGGCTCCTTTTTTAAAGTCCCCTTCTTAATCTCTTTCCATCCTAAACTCCCCCCCCCCCCCCTTAAAAAAAGAGTCCCTCCTCAAAATTCAGTCTCTCCCTTATAATGGTAATCTTTTCCTGTAGGTACAATAGATCATATGTAATAAATCAACTGTTTTTTTGTGAATAATGGAGCTGGCATTTGTGCAAATCATGTCTTTGTTACTCTGTGCAAAATGTCTGCAAAGTGGGTCACAGCACAACAAATGTTCTTCCCATTCACTGCAGGAGAATGATGGAACTGTCTCGTCAAAGGAGTCTTGTTGGCAATTTCACACAGTGTATTTGAGAATTTCACGCTTTGAATAAAATCGTGCTTTACTTTGCATTAACAGTCAGTCTTCCTCTATAATCTTATTCATTTTTTATTATGTCGGAACTATATTCAAGATTTCAATAGATTTTGTAGACTAATATTTATTCTATAAACACATGCAGCGTATGCAAAGGCTTATACATATTCTGTCCACTTAAGTGCATTCCAACATTGCCAATAAACTTTTGTACGTGGTTAATGTCTCTTGCTAAGTAAGGTGTAGGATTGTCGAGAGATATTTTGTGACACCTTCTTTGCCTGTGCGGTCAAATAATTGTGGGTAAGATGTTTTCACTGTTGGTGAAAGGGAGATCGTTGCTCTGGTCATGGATATAGTGTCTTCAGATGATTTGAAAAAATACGTATAATTTGACCAAACAACAAGGGCACAAGCAGATCACCTCCTTTATTATCTCATGTCAGGATTTGGTCAAATGTTTTTCATAAATTTGCAGTGGCTTGCAGAATGTTGCATGTACCAGTCCCAGTCAGTGCTGGTACTGGTTTATTTCACCTCTGTACTGTAGGCCATCAGCAATTATTGGACAAATGTGAGGCCCATTTGTGACCTAGCTAATACCAACTGTGATTCTGAAGGCTCAAGCAGATTATTGTAGTCTGGCCTTGCAATCTGTCTAAAGACATCCACTTCCCTTCAGGTCATGAGACGCTTGCCAGAGATGATTTGTTGGACTTGATCAAACCCAAATTACTGTCAAACAGAGCAAATTATTCTTATCAGACAGGATGGGATCTAAGCAGAAAGCTTAGGGATCTACATTTAAGGATAACTTGGTTCCTGTTCAAACAGGAGGTATTGATAACATGGCTTTCACATGCATTTTAGAACATTTAGGCTTTGTGCATCATAGGTTTAAGGGTGTATTTCCTTAATTTTATTTATTTCATTGTATTCATATTATGCCAATTCTGTCCAAGTAGCTCTTTTAATTAATTGTCATTGATTGTGTAATCACTGAGAATTACACTAAATTATATAATTACCCAAATGGCTATTCGTTTGCTGGAAATTCAATTTGCTGGAATTGGATTTAGCTGAGGGACTTTAAATGACCCCTGAAAACGTCTCTTATCATGTGTTTATGCTTTTGCACGCTCTCTTCTTTTTCTGGCTGCTGTATGGAGAATAATATAATTGCAGTTTTCTTGAACGTCGGGCCGTTTCCTGTTAGTGAGATGATGAAGGAAGCCTGATCCTGGGGCTATCTGCTGCATGGCAGGCCTGCTGATTCAATTTTGTACATGGATTTTCCTGTAAAGGCTCACAGATGGAAGAAAGTTTAACTCTCATTTAGTCTGAATCGTGTAAATTAAAGAAATACCATCATATTATTTTTAAAGTTTGGGAGAATTTTTAAGTGAACAATATATTAGATTACCCACAGCTGTTAAACATAGAAAACTGGAGGTCATAGCTTTAGTTGCAGAGGTATTCAGAGCAAATTAGCAGCATCTTTGTTTTCAGGCACACCCTCATCAGAGACCAATATTATGCCACCGGCTGTTTCAACTGTGACATCTGAAACAAACAAACAAACAAAAAAAACCTTTATGCCCCACACGGGGATAAATAAAGTTTTCTGAATCTGAATCTGACAAGTAATAACAGTATGGCTCACTATAGCCAATATCACTGATGGATGGATCCATTATTAATTTGCCAGATTCAGAATGCAGCGTTTGGTCATGTGAAACCAATTCTCGGTTTGTTGTGAGTTATTTGGCGAGCTTGCCGTTTCGTACATTAGATTACGTATTATTTAAGGGATGCAGCTTTTTCCCATCAAAGCCGTTTTTTTTTTTGTTTGTTTTTTGTCCTGTCATAACTGTAACAAGCTGCAATGATGCTTATCTCGTCCTCATCCACACTGTTAACATTTCACATGTTATGCATTTGGAACTTGGGGTAAGCACACAACTGGGTGGTACAGCTCTAATGTGATTGCAGGCAATCTCTGACTTGCTGTCCTTGAACATGAATGTTAAGAACGTTTTAAAAGAGTGCCTGCTGAGAGCTGAATGAGCCGCACTTTGCTGGACATGGTGTGACTTGGCGTGTTGCATGCCTGTCTTGCTCTTGCTCTGGAATTGACACAAATTGATGTACAATACCTAAGTTAAAAGATATGCTTGCCGAATGAGGATAGTGATGACGATTAGCCATGATGATTGAAAAAAAAAAAAAAAAAACCTCTGAAAAATGACGAAAAAGACTTTGTTACAGTAACAAGCATAAACGTAGTTTAGAGACCAAAAAAATATTCCCGATTGGTCATAAACAATCATCAACTGACTGTCTTATTGAACACAATCAAGATATTACAATTAAAGTTAAATCGTATGCCATAGTCTAATAAAACAGGATTATCTTAATATAAAAACAAAACATCATGCCCGAGGGGAACACACCTACATCTCCTCTGAAGATTAGAAATACACTTTATCTGTTCCTTCTAGTAAAGCACGAATATTTTGGACTCACAGCATTTGGTTTGATATTACAAACTGGCCACATAGCAAACATATCTTTTTTTGTTAAATAAGTATAGTGTAACTATGAGAAGGTATTTCTCCTCAGGTATGTAAATTAATTATTTTAAAAAGTCATAAATTTGTTGTGGATTTAATCACACAGAAAAACCACAGTGAACCCTGTCAATTAATATGCATCCCAGTTATTTGGGTCGAGCTTGTTGCATTGTGGTCATTGAGTTTCTGAAGCAACACTGTTAGGCTGGATTAGCTTGAATGCAAGACATGGCCACACTGGAGGAATCAAGTTTTCACTTGGCACTGAAATGGACCTGACACGTGTACAGAATTTAACAAGTTTTGTGTGTGTATATATATATATATATATATATATATATATATATATTTTTTTTTTAAATTTCTCAATAATTAAGAAAAGCATCTAAAAATGTATATTGGCTGTTTTTCTGTGACAAAACACTGTAGTGTAGAGTGAAGCTGTGGTAAATAGGCAATGCACAAAGCACTTATGTAATGTTGCAGTCCTGAGCCCTGAGTGATATTATGCCTGGGTTAAGAATGGCTATTCCAGATTACATCCAGTATATGATTCAGATTTACTTGCTTACGGTGTTTCTGATGTGTCATTGTTCTGGTGTCCTCTTACAAAGTGTCTACTCCCCGCCAGTGTGCTTTCAGCCCGGGTGAGCATCACTGCTGCAGATCAGTAGCACAGGGACACTATCCTCTGCACTCTAGCGTGAGCACATATTGGTTATAACGGAGCCGCTGCTCCCCTGCATCAGTGTTTTCTTCTAAAGCAGCCCAAATATGTCACTCACTGCAGGTTTTCTGCAGCCACTAGCTACAACAGCATTCTGCCAGCAGCCGGGATTCTGCAGCAAGCTATAAACTGGGCACCTACTGCTCCATTCACTAGCCTTAATGTCACCTACTGCTGTTATTGTTCTTGTGAAAACCTATCAAGGGATATGATATGATTGTGGCGCTGTCAGATGAAACACAATGGGTCACATTGAAACTGGTTGTCTTCATGGCAGCTGAATTTTACAGCATCAGTAAGGAATGATGTGCATTAGAGCAGCAGATTTACATTCCTTAATACTAAACTAGCTGAGTTTTTGATCCTGATTTCATTTATTAAATATATGAAGACATTTAGGTTCCCCTTGATGTGTGTAATGGCAAACTTGTAATTTGATAAAAACATGGATGTCATTGTCAAAAGGTCAGAAAAAATGCTAAGAGTTAATAGTTGTGGGTGAGAGAGAAAAAAGTGGCTGAAGACCTCAGGACAGAATGTGTTTAAGATTTTTTTGATTGCCAGTCATAGTTACATGTCTTTCTTTTTCTTCACAGTCAATAAGCACAAGCCATGGATTGAGACAACGTACCACGGGATTGTGACAGAAAATGATGACAAAGTGCTGCTGGACCCTCCTCTCATTGCACTGGACAAAGATGCTCCTCTTCGCTATGCAGGTGAGGGAGGGGGTTGAATGCTGCTGCAGTTCCACTGTACATTGAGCTACTCTCCTCAGCTCTGAATAAATCAAAGAGAAAACAGACCAACAACTTTACCTTTTAAAGCTATGAGCTTGTGTTACACATGACAGATGCCCATAAACTCTTCAAGTATGAATAATTTGAATTTCAAGGGTATTCATGAACAACATTTGTTTGCTCGTGGATTTTGTGTCAACAAGACCAATAATTCTTGCAAATTTAACAGAAATAAGCTTCACATCAGCGGAACAACAACACTAAATGAGTATCTTTCACACTGCTTTAAATCAAAAGTATGCTTCTTTGTTGTTTTTTTGACTCCAAAGTATTCGCTGTGATATATTTGAGGTTGTGTGTGTGTGTGTTTTATAAAAACATATTCACTGACTCGATAGTGAATTAGTCAAACAAAAAGTCAAACCTTAATGACAGTTGAGGTTTTTTCATGTATGCACTTCTGGTTGCAGACTCTTGTGACATGATTGCACATGAGATTTTTTGACATTCCGGCACTGTAATGCAGCTGGCTACCACATTGTCCAAATTGGCCCCTTTGATATTCAGATCAAAATACTCTTTCACCCCACCCCCGCCAGAATTAATGTGCTTCATGCACCGAGGCAGTATTAGCTCTGGGGGGTTTAATCACATCAGGATTGGATTTGGCCAGGATTCAAAGTATCACGGCACTGGAAATGATTTCCCACCATTTTACATCACATGGGTTGTTGTGTGATCTTTTGTCTGCTATTCCCTTCACAGTCCGCGCTCGCTCTCCCCTTGATATGACTGTTTTTTTTAATCTCCGATGACATCTCCTGTTTTGGCAAGTGAGGCTTTCCCATACACATGCCAATGAGAGGAGATGCTAAATGTTACTTCTTCTCAAAGTTGGACGAAATCTGCACACAATTTATAAGGTAGTAGACCTCGGCAAAGAGATGCATTATTTTTGATGGGTGGTAATCAAATAATATGCCTGCGCTGTCCATGATGTTTGTCTCCTTTCCCAGTAAATTGATGCTGAATACAATGTGGTCCTCCCACTCCTTTCAGCTGGGGCTCCCTTTTTGATGAGTGGCGCTATGCGAATGGACTGTGCTGTGTCCCTGTGAACTATCTCTCCCTCCTGAGAGGCAGAGCCAGCAATCTGGCTTCATGTGGCAGCAGGGGTGACCAGCTCTGTCGTGCCAGCCTCCTTCTAGTCGGTCCATCTGTGCCAACAAGCAAGGTTCCTGTAAAGGCCACAGACGCCCAATCACAGGCTCGCAGTCAGATTAGTGTGAAAAGGTGAATGTTTAGCATCAAGAGCAGTCTCTGTTGAGTGAGTGAGCATATTAGAGGGATGTACTGTTGCCCAAAGTATCAGTCTTAAGCTAGTATGTCTTTATATATGCGTCTGTGTTCAAATAGGTTGAACAATTGACCTCTTAACCTATTTTTATGTATGGTAATATGTATTATAATTAATGTCCAATGAATCTTTGCAGTAACAAACAGAAAAATGGCCACTGCAGGCAAGTGTAGATGTAAATTGCAACAGTCATCACACTGGCTGACCGAGCTGAGAGGCCTGTGTAAAGTCCTAAAGCCCTGGTGTGAGCTGGTCATTAGAGCTGTGAGCACAGAGGCCCACAACTCCCACTGCATGACTGGTCGGGAACAGCAGCCCCTAATGGGAATTCTGTTTCTAATTGTCTAGTAGGTGAAAACAAATGACCAGTTTCAACCCACAGGAGGCCCTGACAGGGTTTTTAAACAACCAACAAAGCAGCAAAAGGTCACCTTAATTATGTATGCGCCCAACATGTATTCTTTACTGAGTTCTTATCTATAAAGTTTTTTTAACCAACTCTTTCCTGATAATAAAAAGTGAGATATTTTGGGAGTTGGTATTTGATATTCAATCACCTTTTCACTTGTTTCTTCAAAGAGGATTTGCTGGTCCATTAGTAAATCTGCTTCACTATATTTTCATCTTTCCAATTTCCAATTTGCAGATTAATTTTTTGCTTCTAAAATAATATGAGACTTTCTGAAGGTGTAAACTAGGGCTGTAGTCAACCAAAAGACATCTTGGTCGACTGAAATTTGACCGACACTTCAGATAATCGAGTGGTTGATTGTAACATGTGAATATTTACTTTGCCTCTGTTTGCGATGCACAATTGAAGAATGCAACAGCCTTTTTTTCCCCCACAAAACTGTTGCAGTGACAAAGGTGAGGGTTCAGCCATAAAGCAGGTGTGGAACATATGGATCAATAAGTCGCTTTGCCTCAACTGAGTATTTACAGAGCTGAGATGCAGATTTTGACAGAACAAATAATATCACATGACCTCTGTTTAGTTAATATGAGGCTGCTTGCAGTAGAATTTTTGGCAGTTGCTGGGGAAATTAGCTAGACATCAAGATAACTGTTAAATCCCACGTATTGCTACAATTAGAAATGTATTCAAATGTATTTACTGGTATGCACATGATCACATCACATTGTCTGCTAAAATTTCAACAAACATATGTATTGATTTGGTTTTATTAAGGAAGAAAGGTTTGGTGTTGCGACGTCAAGTCAGAACTCTGAAATGACCTCCAAATTTCACACTTGTAACTCCTGAGATTGATGCTTTTTGCCATTTGAAGGTCTTTTTTTCCCCAAATTTTGAGTTGTCTTGGCTGTAGCTATAGTTTCTAAAACAAATAAATATGAAAAACAAAAAATTTACACAAAATGAGGTGCGTAATAGGCAAGGGTTGGATGATATGAGAAAAATAATGTGAGAAGAATTTTCGAAGACTGTTGGGAGGAAGCTATTGTCTACTCGTGACAGTAAGCCGAGCATCACCAACAAATTGACCAGCCAACCAGAAGACTACAGCCCTAGTGAAAGCATAATGCAAGAGTATGTTTCCTTCCTGTCCTCTATGTTGTCTTTGATCTTCTAACTCTTCTTCAACTGATCTGGGTTTATCTTCTCTCCCCTCCTTGTAGAGAGTTTTGAGGTGACCCTCACTGAAGAAGGTGATCTTGGGCTCTTTCTTCTGCCTTGTGCTTAGTTGTTTCTATTAACCCACTAACACAAAACAGCATCCACACTTTTACACAGAAATTCCCGCCATGCTCTGTAATCTCCCCATTTGGTTTTCTCGACTTTGCGTTTTTTCTCACCCTAAATTTTTTGGAGTTCCAACAGCTGGATGAAAAGTGTGATGTGGGGCTGACTGTTCTTAGAAATATCTGTGCATGAGACATCCATTGCAGTTTGCAGACCCTAACAGTTTTTCAGCTATCACTAGGAAACGGCTGCTTAAAAACAGGAGTTGTCTTTGCTGCAATTTGTCCAACCTCATTCAAAAATAAAAGTAAAATCAATCCCATAAAATGATTTCACAACCTCCAATACCCATGGCAATTGGAGCGGAAATTGGTATTAAAAATTTTCAGAAAGTGTGAATGTCTAAAGGGCATCGACCGTTTCAGCGGTGGCTCCATGTGACCCATCAGATCTGTGCAGGTTCAGTGACTCCTGTGGACTTTTCTGACATTTAAGTCTTCAGACGAAAGCTGCTGAGATTGTTAACTAATGCAAACTCTCTCTCTGCTCTTGTTGCATCTCTGCCTCAGTGGGTTTCTTGAGTTGATCCTCCACCACTAATCTCTACCATTAGCATGGCTGCAGTTGTCATTTGATGTGGATGTCAAGCAAGTTGATATTTCTAACCCCAGTTCTCATCCAGTACTTTTTTGTTGAAGACTGCTATTGTACTGGTTTATTTCTCTATTATTTCATTTTGTTTGTATTATTTTGCAGTAGTTAATTGGCTTAATTACACAGAAAGACTCCCTTTAAATGAAAAAGGATATTAGTGGCTTTATGAGACTTTTTTTCCTTCACAGAATTTTTGGGGATTTGGTGCTGGATCATAGTATTTCAGTGGTCTTTTCCTTTGATTTGAATTTTACTTTGGTTCTTCATGTTGATTATTGTTACCCTCATAAGATAGGCTTTATTTTTTGCTCATTACAGAGATTAATGATCTTCACTGCAAATACTGCTCTCTATGTACTTACGTTTTGGGCTTTGTTTCATGGCTTTGATTTACAATATCCCAAGTACTCCTGTGAAATGCCTGTCCACATCTTTTCTGCCTGCATGACTGGATGCAATATTTTCAAATGGCTTGGAAAAGACACTTGTCTTCTATATGATACTAAATATCCCACACCCCTTCCCTACTCCCCCAAAATATTCACCCAAATATGACAGTGCTTTTGAGCTTCCTCCACAGACACCACCCACCCCAAA
Organism: Aulostomus chinensis; assembly: GCF_037954235.1. Lineage (NCBI taxonomy): Eukaryota > Metazoa > Chordata > Actinopteri > Syngnathiformes > Aulostomidae > Aulostomus > Aulostomus chinensis. Next base: position 25,554,539 of record NC_141328.1, on the reverse strand, counting down.
CTTCAACTCCCTGGCTCCCAAAACCTGTGGCTGATTTATTTAATTTAATTTAATTTTTTTTTTTTTTTTGCGTGGTTTTGTGTTCTATATTCAGTTTTTGGTTGATAGATAGATTTTTTTTTTTTTTTTTAACCTGCCATCAATTACTCTGACCAACCTTTCTTTTGGCTCTTGACATGTTCAGGTGAGATTTGCGGCTTCAGGATCCACGGGCAGAATGTCCCCTTTGAGGCAGTGGTTCTGGACAAGTCCACTGGTGAGGGGGTCATCCGGGCCAAGGACAAGCTGGACTGCGAGCTGCAGAAGGAGCACACCTTCACCATCCAAGCGTATGACTGTGGAGAGGGTCCCGATGGTGCCAACATGAAGAAATCTCACAAGTAAATCAGCCTGTGTTATTTCAGACTCATCTAAGCCGAGTGGAACATTCACAGCTAATGACGTGTTTTAACTTTAATTCGTCTCTGTCAGGGCCACTGTTCACATCCAGGTGAATGACCTCAATGAGTATTCACCAGTATTCAAAGAGAAGTCCTACAAAGCCACTGTTATCGAGGGAAAGAAGTATGACAGCATCCTGAAGGTGGAGGCTGTGGACGCTGACTGCTCTTTCCAGTTCAGCCAAATCTGCAACTACGAAATCGTCACCCCTGATGTGCCCTTCACCATCGACAAAGATGGTAAAGACCTTCACTGTGCATGATTTTCTTGGCATTGTCTCTTCATCAGTGTAAACAATGGTACTGCAGGTAGCTTGTTTTTGTGTGGGTTAATGGCAAGGAAATGACGTTCAGCCAGTCAGGTTGGAATCTATTTTGGTGAAACAGAATTAAAGCTCCACTAAGAAAGATATCAGACGTCCAGGCTCAGGTGAAAGGATGACTCAATTCCACTGACTTCTTCATCATCATACCATAAAGACACACCTTTTTTTTAGTCTGGACATTTTTTTCTCCCCACATTCTTTTTATTTCCTAATATGTTGTTTGTTGGGTGTTTTTTTTCTAAATGTTTGTTTTTTAAGTCTTTAATGCGTGACTGTTTTGGTTGCGCTTGACACATAACGTGTACCATATAATTTAAGTTAGACTGATAATGTTAAAGAAGGTGCTCAGCTGTGGTAGCTTATTATCGTTTCAGCTCACAATAAAGAAAGAACCTGAGATATTATCAGATCTTAGTCAAGCACATTCCATCACTTTCTTTTTAATCTCTTGCATGCCTGTTAGACTCAATTTACACATTAGCTTGCTAATGAGTGGAGCATATTATAGAAAAAATTATGAAAGATATTATGATGTCAATCAAATAATGTGCCTCTGTTTGTATATCTCTGATAAATGAAACCCACCTTATGAATTGATGTGCTACATATCAACCAGAATGATTTTTGCACGTCTGCATAGGTTTTATTTTGCTAATTTTTCTAGCATCACTGGAGCATTACAAAATCAATTTCAGCCTTGGCGCTCATACTATCATTTTCTTCTGATTTGTCCAGGCTTCATCAAGAACACGGAGAAATTAAACTACGGCAAAGAACACATGTATAAGCTGACGGTGACTGCCTACGACTGTGGAAAGAACCGGGCCTCTGAGGACGTTCTGGTGAAGATCAGTGTCAAACCCACCTGCAAACCCAGCTGGCAAGGTATCAAAGCTCTCCTCTACTCGCTGTGCTTCACCAGCCATTGCTGTTTAGTTTTCCCTCTGATGAACAAAAGCTATCCACTGATGCACAAACTGTTATTGTACGAAAAGTTCCTTGACCTTTCCATTAAGCAATGAGGCCTTTTTTTCCACACTTAACATTGCTTCTTTAAGCCTAATTAGTATTGACAGGCCCTGTATCGACTGCTGGCCTCTTATCTGTGCAGTGTTGAAGGACATCTTTTTTCATTCTGCCTTCACTTCCTCCCTTTCAGGCTTCAATAAGCGGATTGAATACGAACCAGGCACAGGCAGCCTGGCCCTTTTCCCAAGCATGCACTTGGAGACCTGTGACGAGCCAATCACCTCCATCCGAGCCAGTATCGAGCTAGAAACCAATCATATTGGGAAGGGCTGTGACCGTGACACCTACTCGGAGAAGTCCCTGCACAAGCTGTGTGGTAAATAACTTCTGAGCTATAATAGCAGCATGATGTTCCACTGGAAATGATTGAAATTAAAATGAATTTCTTTGATTGCTTTTTTTTTTGTTTGTTTTTTTTCTCCTAGGGGCTAGCTCCGGCACTGTGGAGCTCCTGCCTGCACCCAGTAGCTCTTCAAACTGGACAATCGGGCTGCCCACCGATAATGGGCACGACAGTGACCAGGTGTTTGAGTTCAACGGCACCCAGGCCATCAAGGTTCCTGATGGCATGGTGAGCACCAGCCTGAAGGAGCCCTTCACCATCTCAGTCTGGATGAGACATGGCCCCGGGGCCCACGAGAAGGAGACCATCCTATGCAACTCTGACAAGACAGGTAACAGCCACAATTGTTGTCTAAAATACAAATTACTCCATCAAAATGTCAGTTTAATTGTATTTCCACGATTGTTTTAGGGTTATTATAACCAGTTTTGCTATTTTTTGGAAATGTATATGTAGCCCTCTTGTCCATGTTTATATGAATTTTTGGCGTCCTGTACCTCAGTATGAGCTGGACATAGCTCTATGTATGACACAATTTACTTATTTTATACAAATGAGTAGCCACCAAATAAAACGATGCATGTACACAAGTCCCGACATGCAGTTAAATATGTGGAAATGTCAGTGCCTTTATTAAATTGAAATACCTCGGTGGCATCACTCTCACTGCCCGTACGGTGTCTGAAAATAATGCCTGTATGAAAAAAACCAATGTGTGGCTTCAGGCTACTATCGTGCTTAACTGGCGAGCTAACGCGTGGAAATCCTCTTCTGTTTATGTCTTTGTCACCTCTGCCATTTTAGTCACTTAGTTGTAAATTTTGCATGTGATCCCAACTCCCTTGATCTTGTTGACTGTAAACTGTCTGTCACAGCTAGGGAAGGGGAGACACTCTTTGCTTATATAAGAATGATTACATCAGAGCAGCTGTGGCCTGGACAGGAAGCTCCTACACACATGATCTCAGTGCCTTTTGTGACCACAATTCAACACAACGAGAATCTCTCACATTCCGTCTAATCTTAATACTGACAAAATGTAGTGAAGGATGAAGGATGCCCGAAGGGTGGTCAGTTGAGTTTGTGGCAGTGGTTGCTGTATCATAGCCCCACTCTGGAGTGGCAGTCTTATCTGCTGCTATGTGGGTAGTAGCCGACCAGTAGAACACAATGATTCCTCCAACCATTGAGGCTGGGCTGTGGCGCCTCATGCCCTACGCCTCTAGAATGGGACTTATAACCCATAAACTGCTAGCCTCTGATGAAGCTGGAGTGGCCCCTCCAGTGGGCAAGCCCGGGCAGAGACCATGGAGATCCTTGGTTGCCCGGTCATCAGGATCCTCTTCTCAGCTTTGTTGATGGGATCCAAAGGAATGTGAAACATGGCTTTCAGCAGCAGCTTGGCTTTGTTTGTGGCACTGGTCTGTCTGGGGGGGCTCACTCCTGATTTGTAGGGTTCGCTCCCTGGTTAAGCCCGCTGGCTGCGGCAGTGTTCCACATTGTGGTACTTGGAGAGCTTCAGGAGATGAATGAGGCTCAGTGAGGACTGTCCACTCTACTGATAACGAGTGCAGCTGCCAGAGATGCTTCATCCATCATATTGACCATTGAATACATGTCACATGGACATTACATTTTTCAAGTGTCAGAATAATCATAAAGAAGGAATGAAACATAACTATCAAAATTAATGTTATTTTTTTATTCATTGATAATAATTAAAGTCTTACAAATCACCTGGTTTGCTTCTCTGACCTGCAACATACAAACCATAAATATTCAACCAATATATGTAGCCAACAGCAGCAAATCATGAAAATACTGAATGTTTCAATATTAATATACAGGTAATCATTTGAATGGCTCAGTACAAAACAGCTGTCGGCTCTCTTTGGCAAAGAGTTTCCAGTTTCATATTCTGATGTCCTCCCTCACAGAGATGAACAGACATCACTACTCGCTCTATGTGCACAACTGCCGGCTGATCCTTCTCCTTCGTCAGGATCCATCCGAGGCCGAAAACTACAAACCAGCAGAGTTCCACTGGAAACTGGACCAGGTCAACTTTGCTTCTATCGCTCTTTCCTGCACGCCAACATTTAGAGAGTGATGGCCTATGACAACATACCTTAGCCACAGCATGCTACCTCCAGTGGCTTTCATTGTTTCTGTGTGTTTTTAACAGGTGTGTGACAAAGAGTGGCATCACTATGTGCTGAATGTGGAATTCCCCACCGTGACACTGTTTGTGGATGGCACTACCTTCGAGCCCTTCCTGGTTACAGAGGATTATCCACTCCACACCTCCAGGATCGAGACTCAGCTCACTATTGGTGCCTGCTGGCAAGGTACGCATTTATTTCAGATTAACTTCTTTTGCAATCCGCTCTTTAACATTAGACTGTTTTTCATGCCTGTAATGTAAATACTCAAGTTACTGTTATGCTATGTGATGATGTAAGTGTGCATGTTATCTTTTGTAATAGTAACACTCTGACATGTACAATGATGCTCCATATCCTTAACTGTAACATCAGAATCTTTCCAGCAGATCCTCAACCTTCCCCCCTGTCTCTCCCGATTCTCTTGTTTCTGTCCTCTACAGAAAACACAGGACATGACAATGACACTGAGACAGTCTCTGAGTCCACCTCAGGTTGCTCAAATCTTCCCTTCTCAGACAATATGTCCATGTGTCCATGTCCCACCGTGCTAACTGCATCCCCACTCCATCTCGACTAGAATGTTTTCCACACATTCTAGATTTCTTTTTTTTCGTAACTGTTTTGAGCATGATGCAGCATGGATGAGACTGGTGACATCTCTTCATCCTCCATTTAAACACTCTTCAGCAACGTGATGTTATTCACCAGAAAACCTGATGCACAAGTAGAACAAAAATAGACTTATAATGAGCACAGACCTCTGACCTGACTGCAGCCCTCTGGCTGTGCAGGCTTTTCTTTCAGAACATGACCTTGAGGTCAGAAGCAGTAGTTCTTCCATATCAAATTACAAGCTACAGTGCGTGCACACACACACACACACACACACACACACACACACACATACACACATACACAAAAAAACCTATGCAATCACGCACCACTGGATGACTGTTTGACCTTCAAGTGTTGATAGCTATGTTTGACTCTGCAGTGGTGCAGACTTCTACTTCGAATGGTTTAGAAGCTAGACATCACTCCTTCTCCTCACATTCAGCAGGATTTATAAATACTAAATTATCTTGAAAATGTTAAGACTCTGAACTTATCATTTTGAGAATGTTCCACTCCTCAGGATGGTTCTATTATTTTGTGTCGATAAAATGATAGAACCATCCTGAGGAGTGGAACTATTATTTTGTGTAGATAAGGTGACCAAGGGGATTAATTTCATTGTATTTTGGTTTATGTTATTGTGTTGATGATTTTTTTTCCCCCACAGTAAGGCAGCAGTCCTGTTAATACAGATATGGCATGCATCTGTTACATGTATGAGTTCATCATCATTTCTGTGTCTGGCTCTGTGAGCAGATGGGCACACATACTAACTTGCATGAACACCATTCACACTGGCTTTGCACATTGTGACGGCATGCTTGTATCGTTAGCCCAGAAAAGCTGAAGTCTGTGTAAACTACACTTGAGTAACTGCTTTTCTTTTGTGTTGCTATTTTCTTCCCCTCGTCTTGTTCCTGATGTATCCAGGCGGGAACGCGAGAATGGCTCAGTTTTTTAGGGGAAACCTAGCAGGGTTAATGATTCGCTCTGGCAAGCTGGAGAACAAGAAGGTGATCGACTGTTTGTACACGTGCAAGGAGGGCCTGGATGTGCAGCTGCCTGAGGAGGTCACATCAACCGTCAAGGTGAGGAGGGCAGAACATTTTATACACCACCAGTTTCGTTTTATACACCACCGTTCTACACCAAATACGCTGATGTTAGCACGCTGGACCAAAAGACATGTGAGCTTTACATAGAGGTTAAGATGATTTTACAGTAAAGGGAAATTGGGGCATTGTTATGTCAACTACATCTGCGTCTAGTAATTACATCTCCTTGGGGTTACTGGCTCGATCCTTTATTCCCTGGAGACTGTGTCCTTGAGCAAGATGCTTAACCTCCAGTTGCTCCTTATGAGTAGGTTGCCGCTTTGCATGGCAGCCTCTTCTTGTGTCATTCAAGTGATGGTTGAGAGCAATTTGGTCCAAACATTTGAAGTTAGGGGTTCAGTTGAGTTTGAAATCTGGTGACTGCGAAGGCCAAATCCTTTTCATATTCATCAAACTGAGGTTGCTATTTTTTTTTATTCTGACCGAAAGTTTATGCTTAACTAAAATAAAAAATACTAAGTACACAAGTTTGATTTATTTTATTTTTTTTCTGTAGAAGGGTTTCAGTTTTACATGTGCAAATAGGAGCACAAACACCAGAACATATGAGGATCTGCACTCTTTCACATTGTCACGCTCCTGCTGCACAACTCTGAATGAATCATCCCTGGCCAAGTGTGGCATATAACCAGCATAATAGCTCAGCTCTCCAGTTTCAGATAATATTTCCAAACTCAAATGAAAAAACGAACAAATGAATAAAAAGCAAATAGTAGCCAGATTTTTTTAATGTCCAACAACTGATCACCAATGAAAGCACTGTAAAGAAACCTGCTGTTTTCAGCTAGTTAATGATCAAACAGCTTGAAGTTGCTTGTCTAGTGTTTTTTATTCATTAATTGCAAGATGTCAATATGCTTTGGGGTTAGCATGTGTTGACCATGTAGCATGTGAAAACTCTGGTGATGTCCCAGGAATGCAGAGTGAGCATCTCATGAGAGGTGTCCACCGCTGGATTCAGTGTTCATACATTTGTACAGTATCGTTTGAAACCCTTTAAGATAAATACAAGGTGAAAGCTTGCCTCAAAACTCAGTTTGTGTCATCTTGTTTTCTTTTCTCAGGTGGAGTTCAACCCCAACCAGTCCTCCCTGACAGTAGAGGGTGATGACATTGATGCCTTTGACAAGGTCATGCAGCACATCTCCTACTTGAACTCCCGCCAGTTCCCAACTCCCGGCATCAGGCACCTGCGCATCTCCACCACTGTCAAGTAAGTAGCAGAAGCCACGAATTGTTGAGAGGTTGTTTTGATCATCTCTACTCTGCTGTGTCACCTCATCTGTCTGTGAAACGGATTCTTTCTAATAGTTATTCAGAGTGGGTATCGTCGCTCTATGTTTAATGTAAGGCAGGTGTATTCAGGTAAACCAGAGGTCACATCATGATTAAATCTCCATAACAAAGAGAATAGACAAACTGTTTGGGGTTGGAAAGCAACAGAGGCAGAAGAGCTGGGTGTTTCTGTGCTCTGGTTTAGTATTCTCTTTGATGTAGAATTGTATAACCGTGACATATTCTGAGGCTGAAATGTGAATAACAGTCTGCGGCACCTTTGTAGACAATGTATGAATAGAATGGAGGACTGGAAGGTTTCTGCTGAGACTGTTTTCAAGTTAATGTTTAATATTTTTACTTTTTTGAATGTGCACAAATCTGCTCAGCAGTGACTGTTTTGGTCGACGTAGTCATTAAACCAAATGACAAGTGAGGCACTTGTGCTTTCATATCACCATGCCTGTGTAGTTTCTATGTGGAGCTGCAATCACTGCTGTTCCTTGGAAAAAGCATCTACCATTTTAGTAGTATACATCAAATCATTTGGCATGCAATAAGTGAAAGCTGCTGCAAACATATTTTGCCTGACATGAGATTGTTGCAGCCAAGGTGGAAAAAAATCCTGACACGTCCCATTTCCATTAGTTATTGTCATGGTCTGTATGTACATGAACAGCCAGTCCTCACTGTGTCTTTCCCCATCATCTTGCTCCAGCATGACACATGCAAGTCAATGAAAGCAGGGCACATTCAAAATTCAGAATACTACATCTATCTGTAAAAGCAATAACTCCTTCAGAAATGCTAAAAATGGATTCCAAGTAGTCAAGGTGAAATCTTTCCTCAGATGCTTCAACGAGGAGTCCTGCGTAACAGTGCCCGACGCCGAAGGCTATGTGATGGTGCTGCAGCCTGAAGAGCCAAAGATCAGCCTGAGTGGCATCGATCACTTTGCTCGCAGCGCCGCTGAATTTGAGAGCCAGGAAGGTGTGACTCTCTTCCCTGAGCTGCGCATCGTGAGCACCATCACCCGCGAGGTGGAGGCTGACACTGAATCTGAAGCCACAGAGGGAGCTGATGATGACCCCACAGGTAGAGAAATGCACATGAGACCCCTGTGTAACCCTGACAATGTCACGGGGAGTTCATAGATAAGACTAACAGCTCACAACCTCATCATCCTCCAGGTTAAACACTGATTTCCTATCATAACTCTACCACATATGTAACCTTAGACTTGTAAAGCCTGAGGCTGCTCAATACCCAGTGATTGCCTCAGCTGAATCACCTCGGAAACAGAATAATGTTGAGCTGATACATGTGTAGATCTACAGTATCTGGGGAGGATTATGGCTGCAGGCCGAAGGGATTGGATAGACTGAGCCACAGAGGAGAGATAAGTTGTTTACTACTTTATGGGTGGGGTCAGTTGATCAGCAGTACCATCTGTTAGGCAATAAGAGACAATGGACCTGCACGGTGGTTGACACAGATACTGAAAGATTTGATGTCCTGTAGTGAACAGCAGGCCATATGGAACAAAAGGTCTTGCCTGCATTACCCTGCCCCGCCTCATACAACCAACAAACAGTGTTCGGTTGCTGGGGATCAGCATCACGTGGCCACTGCACATGTACCCCTAATAAAGAAAGCTCTGGAACGACATTATTTCTTGAGCAAACTTGATACTGCAAAGCTCCTGCGCTTAGTTCTTGTCAGCTATTACAGACCTTGATTAAATATTCTGAAAGAAAACATTAAAAAAAAAAAAATTGACTTGGGATGTGCACTGCCCAGGACAGGAGGCTTAAAACATCATCTGCCAAGCATCGGTGATATTTGCATGGAGCCCAAAGGATACTTATAGACAACGCTCAACCCCAAACACAGCCTGTTCAACCGGCTGCTGCCTGGCGAGCAGTACAGAAGCATCCACTGCCATACCATTGGCTTGTTTTTCCTCCAGCTTCCTTCGTTGCTCCTCTGCTCTTATTAATATTAAGTCAGCACCTTGTTCTTGTACTTAACTCAACATAAACAGGAAGATTTTTATATCTTTAACATTAACTCCAAGTCTTTATATGAATTGTATTCGTTTGTGAAGGAGTGCCTTGTTTTTCACATCTTGTTGATATTTCTTTTAGTAAGAACTCTAAACGTGAGATTTAGAGGGTGAGAAAAACAACAACAAAAAACTATTTCCATGTGAAGTTGTTGTGGCATTATGGCGTCCTGAGTCAAACTTCATCCTTAGTAATCTGAGACTCTTTGCTCGGATTGCCAGTGTGGCGCCGCATGCATGTTGGTGCATGTGAGTCCCTCCCTGATTGGGGAGAATGATTGTCCTAATTGTACTCAAACTCTCGTTGAAAACCTCAGTTTAGTGATTCAAAGCAAATATTTCTCTTGGCTCTGCATCTCCTTTCTAGAACTTTTACTGTACGTAGACAATCATACTTGTGTTTGGAGCTCTCCAACTCTTTTCTCTAAAAATCCTCTTTATATCGTTTCTTCAGTCCAAGAGACGGTTGTGTCAGAGGAGATCATGCACAACCTGGACATGTGTGAAGTGACGGTGGTGGGGGATGAACTGGATGGGGAGCACGAGGCCCTGGAGGTGGACATGTCCCATCTGCAGCAGCGTGGTCTGGAGATGAGCTCCTCCCACCTCGGCCTTGTCATCACTGGTAATAGCCAATTAGCCAGTAGCCAAACGAGTACAAAGTAGCCTCGTTTTCGCGAAGCTCTTTGAAACCAGAATTAGAATTTAACAGGCCTCTCTGTGTTTTCCAGGTGTGAACACCATGGCCAACTATGAGCAGGTCCTTCATCTTATCCGTTACAAGAACTGGCACACAGAGGCCCTCTTTGACAGGAAATTCAAACTGGTCTGCTCCGAACTCAACGGCCGCTACATCAGCAATGACTTCAAGGTGGAGGTAAGAGGGAGCATTTCCCAGGAACGTCCTGTAACAGCAAGTCCTGCAACATTGTAGCTTCATCTAAAATGGAGTAGAGAACATTTTCTGACCGCTGACAGTTTATGTTTATGTCCAGGTGAATGTGATCCACACAGCTAATCCCATGGAGCACGCTAACAACGCCATGGTCCAGCCCAACTTTATTAACCCTGTCCATCACGCCTCCGTGGACCTGTCTGGTCACAACCTGGTCAACGCTCACCAGGCGTCAGGTACGGCAACAGGACACCGGAAACGCTGAATATTTGTACCTTTGCATCATTAAAAGAACAAGACTGTTTCCACCTGTGTTGTGGTACGGAAGCACTTCAGTTCTCCTGTACGGTCATTGACAAAAACATTTAAGTGTCGGTTCCAGCAATTACTGGGAACCACCTCGTACAGGAAATGGTGTCCTGTCTGAAAACACCATTTTATGTATCATAAGGCATTTAAAAACAGCTTATTTTACAACCTGAATGAATAATGATTCAGTTTGGGAGTTTTTGCACTCCTCAGTATTTGCGTTACCTGTTGAAGTTGATGCCAAAATGTTATAATCAAAGCAGTAATCCTCTTAATTTTGGTGACTCATATGGCAAGCGTCAATGTGGCTGGATTATAGTCTATTAACCAGAAGTAGGACACATTTTGCTGGTTGTTTGCCCCCTTTTTTAATGGAACAAGTTTAGGGATTACACTTGAGTGCTGTCTGTGACATCTGTACAGGCAGTGCTCAGAGCACAACTTTATTTTCTGGTTTCTATCATCTTCGTGGCTGTTAGACTCACTGAACCGAGCTGCTCTGTTCCCAATAAGAGGTGGAGGAGGGCAGGAGAAAGACAAGGTTATACCTGGAGTTGCATCAGCTTTCATCAACAGCGTGTGAATATTCTTTTTGAACAGGTTTGACCCAGTCTGTTGCGTCTATGTGTGTGTGTGTGTGTGTGTGTGTGTGTGTGTGTGTGTGTGTGTGTACTCGTTTTCTCTCAGTGGTCCCCAGCGCCGCCACCATCGTCATTGTCGTGTGCGTCAGTTTCCTGGTGTTCATGATCATCCTGGGTGTGTTCCGTATCCGAGCTGCACACCAGCGCACCATGAGAGACCAAGAGAACGGCAAGGAGAACGAGATGGACTGGGACGACTCGGCTCTAACCATCACTGTCAACCCCATGGAGGTAAAAAGCTCCCGGTGATTAGCCAGATATTTGAGTCAGTGTGGTCTGGTTGAAGCCGGGACAGCTTTTCACCTACTAATGCTCTCTGGCAGTCGTGTGACTGTGTCCTAGTTTCATCTGCTCTCAAGAGTGACAGACGATGAGCGAGATATTTATGGAGTCGTACCTTACTAATTGAAATAAAAGCATCACGTGTGAACTACTTCTGTGTCAGAAATAAGTCACGCAGAGACGTGGGACAGGGTACGCCTCAGACGGAAGCACATTCAGCTTGAGAACCGGATATTAATATCTGTACAAGAGATGATCCATGCCCGTCTGAGTTCGTCCCTTATTTATTTATCTACCAAAGAGCTAATTGATCAGTTTGACCTTGGTGACAGATACCAGTGCAGTTAGCTTCTTCTCCTTTTTTTTTTTTTTTTTTTTTAATTTGACCTTCATGTCATAAAATCAGTTTGGCTGGTTAACAGTAGTTTGACCTGCGTCTCTGGGCTGAACAGGTTTTAAAATGCAGACGATAGGTGAGTAAATAACCACGTCCCTCTCGCCTCTGTTCCTTCACGCAGACGTATGAGGACCAGCACAGCAGCGAGGAGGAGGAAGAGGAAGAGGAGGAGAGTGAGGATGGAGAGGAGGAAGATGACATCACAAGTGCTGAGTCAGAGAGCAGCGAAGACGAGGAGGGAGCCGAGCCCGAGGACCAGCAGGCGGCCAGCAGACAGCAGCAGCTGGAGTGGGACGACTCCACCCTTACCTACTAGAACAACACACACACTCCCAACACAAGCTCCTTACACACACACACACACACACACACACCACAAATTCACTCAGATCCTCACACATACACACACACACACACACACACACACACACACACACACACTCTCCCACACACGCACTCACACACTCCCACACACACACCCAGTATCATCCGAGGAGCCATGATGTTAAAAATCCCTTCAGCGTATCTCTGGTCAAGGTTTTCCTGTTGTTATCTTAGTGGTGGTACTCAGTGTAGTGTAGTCATCACAGAGTTGCTGATTTTTACTGTTTATTTTTTTATTTATTCTATTTTAATTCCCAGGAAAACTTGGCCTACATCATTTCTGTTGAACTATGTGAGGAAGCCAACCCTGCACTTTTTATTTTCTTATTCAAACAGAGAATAACCCCCCCCCCCAGTTTTATTATTGGCTTTTAGATTTGTTCGCAGCTAAAATCACATATAGCTTTGAGTTTGTTGACTTGAGTCCACAGTGAAATGAAATGCTTTTAGCAAATGGACCGCATCTCCTTTCTTTTTCTTTTTTTTTCTTCCTTTTTTTATTTTTTGGTTCTTTTAGTGCATGAGAATATTTGAGACGTCATGTGTAGAGAAATAAATTGCTTTTTAAAGATTTTTTTGTAAATATCAAGAAACCATGTAATTAGTTGATGTGTTAGTGAAGGCCTCCTCAACAGGGTCCAATATCTAAAAATGACGCCGTATGTCATGTAGAATATTTGTGTCACAAAAGGCGGTAGCATGTCGCTCAATTTCTGCAAAGCTGTTCCGTCATGCTTGTACAAAAAAAAAAAAAAAGTCTGCTTCATGATGAGAAACCCAGGACTGTTCAGATGAGGTTTCCATGACAAAGTGGTGTCCATTTTGTCTTTTCCTTTTTTCCTCTTTGCAAAGAGGAAAAGTGTTTTGTTTTTTGCTTTCTTGCAGGATGGGTTGGTGGTTTCATCTACATGCTTTGCTTTGCTTGCACAGGTGGCAACGCTGTACTCCAGCCGTCGGTGTATTTCATTCCTAATAGATCTCACTGTTGTACAGACGGGATTTTTCTTTTTGTTCAGAGGAATCACACTCAGAGAAATGCTAATGTACAAAAAAAAAAAAAAAAAAATGTTGCGTGGGGCGGTACGAGCAAGAGGCCAGGCTCCGTCAACGTTGAAATATGGGCGCTAGCGTTCCTGCCATGTGGACCAGCGGAGAGATTTCCTCAGCAGCTTTAAAAAGCCTTTTATCCGCATCTCAGTCCTGCTGAGCTGACAGAAGTTGGAAGGTTAAAAAAACAAACAAAAAAAAAACAGAAAAAAACCCAGAAAAAAACGACCACCTCAAACTACTGAAAGAGCAGATTCATGTCGAACAAGCTTTAGAGGAACCTGGTTGTAAATAGAGCAGTCGCTGGCATTGTTTTTTGGGGAGGAAAGTAAAATAAAAGTACTCTTTCGTATTGCACCATTGCAAGTTTATTTTCATGGCACAGCTATTTAACATGAAATAATAATAATACATATATTGGATGCATTTTTAAATTGACTCCTATTGCTAAACAAGCCTCAAGGAATTCCAGCTGAGAGGGTTTGAAATGGGAAAACAATTTAAAAATGAATCGTCTTTAAAATTTTAAAATGAGATATTTTTTTGCAGTAGACCACTAGATTTTATTGTACATGAAACTGTACTGTAGAGTTGTTCTCAGATATTTGTTTACATTTGGTAAACTTATTTTCATCTGCTATTAGAGCTTGAAGCAATTGATTGGGAAAATGTGTCCAACCCCCGTGTCCTCTCAGACACTCATCACTGTCGTGTAAATATAATTCACCAAACCAGATATTCACACTTAATTATTTAGTGTTTGTCTCTTGTTTTGGGTACCAAACCCCAGATTTGGGGCACTGCAGTGAACAGAACATGGCACTATCTGGATTAGAAAATTCGCATTTTGCATGCTAATCTTTTTTCAGAGGCCAATTAATTGAATTAAAAAAAAAAAAAAAAAAGCATTTGTTTTTTTTCTTGGAGGCAGATACACAGTTGCGTTAATTACTTTAAATTAATTTAAAATGTTTAATGGTCCGATGTCGTGAAAAGTCTCCCCTCTACGGTGACTTGGACTGTAAAGAAACGTGGCCAGGTCTGAGACGGCTGAGATGGGAGTGCCTTTTGCTGATCGTAGCGCAATTAGCAGATCTAACAACAACAACAAAACAACAACAACAACAACACTCATCCACGCTCTTATATTTGTGGCATTTTTCCTTTTATTATTTGTAACTGTAAATTGCTAGGTTTCTCGAAGAGCTGGGGATTTGATTTCCTTTTCCCAGTTTGTCGTAACAATAGTCCACCGCTAGTTTTATTAAACGTGAATACAGTTTTACATAGATGTCACGTGTCCATGTTGATGTGTAGACAAAGTAGATCCATATTGTATCTTCTATAGAAATTGTACGAATTCATATTGACGGAATCCACCTTTAAACGAGCTGTACAGTACATTATGACATTGCTTTGGCGGCGTACGTGGGTATACTGTTTGTGTATAGTGGCAGGTACTTTTGAACAGTGTCCTATTGCCTGAGTTGTTGAGAAATGATTTTGAGGGCAGCATGAAATTCACAAGAGTATAAGCCTGTCGACTCACGTCAGAATTTTCTCTTTTTCATTATGTCGAACACTAAAATGTCCACATTTCATCTATTTAAATACCAAGAGTCACTGATGTGCGTGCACCGACTCTGACGTCAAGTCTCCACTACTTCGACTCCACCATTTCTGATCAGCCCCTGAGCGGAGAGAGAGCCGGGTCAGTTGGATGTCACAGCCTAACAAACTGAAATGCAGCCATACTGTAATAACGCTGAGGTGTGTGCGTGTGGGGAGGGGGGGGAGGGGGGGGGGGATTTTGCGTTGCATGAAGCACACGTTTGTGAACGTTCCATGTGCGAGACTGGAGTGAGAAAGGAGACGTGATATTCACTACTGATCCTCAGATTGTCTGTTTCACACGTCCACGACACTCCAGAGATGTTATCTTTTGTTTTTGTTGGTTTTCTTTTGTTTGTTTGTTTTTTTTTTCTTTTAAAAATTTGCTCAAAATGGAAGGTGACAGTGTTTTCAGAATGGTTGGATGCTTCCTTTGTGCTTGTTGGAGCTGCTCTCACTTTTCTACCAATTGAAAGGCAAATTGTAGTCAAGTTGATGCTTGCTCGTAAACAAAATAAAGGATAATGAGATGGGATATAACCTCTGCCTGGTCTTGTTTTCCTTCAGTCATGGGAATCCACACCCTGAACACTGGGGGCCTGAACGGTTCAAACCTTGAACATTAGTGACATCTGGTGGTGTGAAAAATACAAGAAAATGTCAGATGTGTGGCCTGAGATGAAGCTGCCGAGGCCATAATGTTTTAGGGGTTGTTTTTTTTTTACCTTTTGGTTACAACAGCCTACAAAACTCTTAATGAAGCGGCGTGAGCCACGTTCCTGGTTGAAGTTCATCGATCAGCTCAAAGAAAATGGAAGAACCCTAAAAAATGTGGAGCCCCACCTGTGAAACACCTGACATAACTGATGATGATGATTTCAGGTTGCCATGGAATCGTACCTTCTTATGGTTTTATTTTGAAGACAGATACAGACTCACAAACACTCCAACCAGAACCTCAGAAATCACGTTTTGCCGCATTAGGACGGGTTTTAGGTCCCCATGAAGTCCAGAGGGCCTGTTAACACCCCCCCCCCCCCCCCCCACACACACACACACACACACCTTCTGCTGATGAGACCTTCATTGAAGTGGGGAAATGGCGCCATCTGTTGGATTTTTGTGTGACAATTCAACGCAGTGGGTTCCATCCAAAATGATGGTTTACTGATCCGGCGGTGGTATGGAGGAAGTCTGCGGGACTAAAGCGTCCATGAGGGGACTACTGGTGTCACACTGGGAATTCCATGGGTGCTGATGATGTAAGAACTGATGGGGAAACACACACCACAGCAGCAGTGGATTCTTTGGAGGGTCAGAGGTCACGTTTCTGCTGTTTGTCTTGTAAGCGGTTGCTGAATGTCTCTTGGAGACGTTTACCGAAGCTGCTGGTGCAGACAGTAAAGCGTTTAACAGAAACGTTCAGGACCACGGGATGAAAAAGAAAAAAAAAAACACAGACATTTCATACAATTACACTTCTTGAAACGAATCAGAAAATCATAATTGTAATAAGTTATCAGGTTCGACAACATTTCAAAAGCGTCTGTCACGACCTGTGATTCGGGTACCGACTTAGTAAAAGCCTGAATTTTCCGACACTTCTGCGTGTTGTCAGGTTTCACACGCGTGTCACACGCGATCTATCTGCTGTTCCAGCCTTTTGTAGTGTAATTAAATACTGTAAAGTTGTTTCATGTGGTATTTCCTGTATTTTGTCCACAGACCTGGAGACGTTTGACATCTTAGTACAACTGCAGCACCCATGAAGACAATCAACATCTTAAAAAAAACAACATTGTTGATTTTCTTTCTTTCAAGGTTTTAAGACGGAAAAAAAAAATCACGATAAAAATGTAGCACGGATCACAAGAGAATAAGAACCTTCGCATTAAATCTTCATGTGAAACAAACACATTCTTGTACCTATAATACATAAACATACCTGTCTGAAAAAGACAGATGGATATAAAACACTGCTGTTAAAAAGCTTCTACAACAACACCTAAAGGTGCACTGTGTTATTTACAAATTAGTGATCAATAAGAATACTTTTTCTTGGTAATAAGAAAGATTTAAAATGAACAATTTGAAGGATTCCTAGGATTTGGTTTTCACTCCGGAACTCGCTAAGGCCAGAATCTTGTCTTCAGATCCTGGAAAAGAAGGCAGAAGCACACGAGGTTTCACAAGAGGTCGTTTCAATCGGTGGAGTGAAAAGGAACGAAACAGTTTTACTCACCCAAGTTTGCGGTCACTTTTTCAAACTGGCTCAGAGTCGCTGTCGCGTTCTCTGCTAGGAAGGTCGTGTCGTTGGCGGTGAGCTGTAAAAAAAAAAGGGCCGCGGATGAATGTTATTGACGACCTCGGTCTTTTTCTGTCAGTCCTGTCACCCTGTTTTGTTTTTCCTGATCTTTTAACTGCTTCACGGTCAGAGACAGAAACACCCCAACTGGAGGAAGCTTGTTATTCAGGATTTTTTTCTCAAACGTTATTGTAAAGTTGATTTTATTCCATGTGTTTCAGCTTCTTGGTGCGTTTGTTGTCACTGGCTGTCGTATCTGATGTGTACAAACTAAAAAACAAAACAAAACTTTGTGAATTCAGGGTTCGACGGCTTTCAGACAGGTTAAAGCTCCTCTGGTGCTTCCTTTTCTCTCCGTCCGTCAGCCCAGTGACATCTCTGTGACTCAGCTCAGCTTTAAGAATTCGTCTGGACTCAAGACGCTGAATCATCCTCGAACCCGTGACAGCAGCGTCACATGGCCGGTGCGAGCGCTACTCACCGTCTCTCCTAGTTTTCTCAGTGCTGTGAGGATTTCCATTTTCTGCTGCGTGTAAACATCCCGGGACAGTTTCCCAACGATGACATCTCTGTCCATCTGTGCAGAATGTCACACACCAGAGCAACACACTGGATCACTAAGGAGTGATTTAACACCGACGCCACCAACACAGACTTGAGACGGCCCCGACCTCGGCTAGTCTGGTCCTCAGCTGTCCCGGCTGCTTCTTGGCAAAAAGTCGTATCACCTCTGGGGTTTTGAACGCTTGGCTGATGGCGGCCTGGATCGCCTGGTCAACACACCAACAACAGAAGAACGTTACACAACATTCTCCCCTTTCTATCACAGTCATTAGTTGCAGATCCAACGTCCTACCAGCTGCATTCCTCCCAGGTCATCCACGAGTGTCATGTCTCCACTCATGATCTTCTTCAGGGAGTCGTTGAATTCGTTCAGCTGTTCCAGCGTTTCCTTCTTTGTCACCTCATATTCTTCTTCCTCCAAGTCTTCCCTGAAAGCAGCAATGGAGGGGAAACTTGTGGAGAGAAATAGGTAGCAGCCAAAGTACCGCTGTCCGCCATCGTTGCTTCCCCCACCAAAAAATTCACACGGTATTTGTTTTAATACTGTTTTGTATCACTGGTTCTTTCTTGCAAAATAGTATCACAATATTCATACAACCTGAGCAAGTATTTCTCAAACAAAATGATGTCTTCACTCGTATCCCACCGCACCTGCATTCCTCAAGATCCGCAAGCTGCTGCATCAGTCGGTCCAGTTGCTCCTCCATATTCTGCTTCAACTTTCCAGTTTCTGATTTTCCACGGGAAGCCATCCTCGGTTCAAATAATGTTTCAACTCTACGGAGAAGTTGAAACCGAAGACAACAGGCGTTATTACCCGCAGTAAGACACAAACAAGCTAACAGGCTAGTTGGTAGCTCGCTCTTGGAGCTTCAATCGCGAGTAGACATTTAGAAAGGTTCGAATCATGATTGTTCGCCCGATTTGACAGCAGTGGAATATATTTATTGAGTTAGCCGACGTTAGCTAGCATGCTAAAAGACAAACAACGTCTAACCTGGACTCTTTTTTCAGCACTTGGATCCGTCGGGCTCGCTAGAATGTTCACATCAGTTTAACCAAATGTGTCGTTAACAAACTGAACGGCGCAGTTCTCTCGACAGTGCAGTGCGCCGATGCGTTGTTGTTGCTTGGTAATTTGTAATCGCGAACGTAGCCCACCAGTCTGCGGGTGCGGCTGGTGCGAATCTCTTCTACTTCCGGGTTCGCTTGTCCAATCAGGTATCTCGTTCCTAATATGGTCCGTAACGTCCGAGCACACACACATTTAAGGAGGAAAGTATGACAGCACGTAGCAGCGGCTGTTCTTCCGAGTACTAAATGTGTATTTCCGCCTCTTTGTTGAATGTAAGTGGACGCTGGCTTCCGTGTCACCTCAGCTTTGGAGTTTAGCTTTGTCAGTGCTTCTTCTACATCGTGTGGAAGCTATTGAGAGGTCGCGTTACCCGGACACACACCAAGCTAGCTTTTGCTACTGTTTACTGTTGAATGCTAATGACAGCGCTAACGATGAATGAGGCTAACTTGTCATGTAATTTTCCGGCACAGCGGGTGCATGACCTGCCCCGGAGGTCAGAGGGAGCCAACAGGATCTGTGAAATTAGAAAAATAGATAGCTTTAACTCATTACTTTGTTGTCTCTTAATCACTGTCGCAGGGATGATTCCGGTCCAGCTGGAGGCATGCGGGACGAGGGGAGGACCAGAGTGGTCCTCCTGTCCTGTGGGTCCTTCAACCCCATCACCCTCATGCACCTGAGGATGTTTGAAGTGGCTCGAGATTACTTGGAAAACACAGGTTGAGTAGTATTCATGTTATAAAGTTCCAATTCATAATTCAACCTGTTTTTTAATGGACGGTAACTCACCTCTGATGGTATCTCGATTTATCTGAGGTTTTAGCCCCCAATCCGATGGGTTTGAATGGAATATACGCATTTATCGTGGGATTTCCTCCTCAGTGTTGGCCACGCCTGCATTAGAGACATACAGTGTCACAATTGCTGGTGGATGTCAGAGTGAAAGTGAAACGTGAGGTAGAGACAACCACCTGCCTATACCCTGGCCAGTCTGTGAAAGGAAAGAAGAAAGATATGATTATTTGTAGTTTGAATAAATCGACCTTTTTAGTTTTTTCAGTAAAGGAAAAGTTTAGAATCCACTGCCCAGTGAATGAATATAAAAGCATCATTTCTGAGCGTAACTGCTTAACACCAGTTTGTTCACCTCATTTTCTTAATGTCAAAGGTCAGTACCGGGTGCTGAGAGGTATCATCTCCCCAGTCAGCGATGGCTATAAGAAGAAGGGTTTGATCGAGGCCTCCCATCGCCTGGAAATGGCTCGGCTCGCTTCGGAGGACTCAGACTGGATCACGGTAGACCCGTGGGAGGGGTCTCAGCCTGAGTGGATGGAGACAGTTAAAGTGGCTCAGTGAGTTCTTCCTGTTAGTCCGTTTTGATATCAGACCTGGTTGTGCCCCCCCCCCCCCCCCCCTGACTACATTGTTCATCTCTTCATGTAACATACAGCAACTGTTCCAGCTGCATCCGATCTGATACTGGATCACAGCAGCTACATACAGTAAAGAGATGGATGAAAGCACAGTCAACACTCAGGCTTGTTTGGGGAGCATTGGCGGTGTGATGTTCTGGTCACGCGTGCAATGGCCTGTACACCAACTGTACTCGTAGCTGTGTTGAATGTGAGTTTGGCCTGATTTGAACAGATTCTACGTTAAAGAAGCAGCTGGAAGAGGACAGACGGATGGATGATGCTCCTGCTGCTGGCTGGTTACAACAATAGGGGGTGGGGGGGGCTGGTGGGGAGCAACACAAAGTTCTTTCAGTTTGCAGATAAATGCTAACCTATGACAGCTCTCATAGCTGGCAGGAGCCTGAGCCAGCCCTCATGACAGCCACCCAGTTGTTTTCCTGCGGTTTTACATCTCCACTGCTCTGTATTGTGGTAGCTTCAGGACCACCGATACTCACTGATTTGTTTTATGAGAAGAAAGAAGAGGAGTATTCTGAGCTTTGTGTGGTTTCTAGATTCCTGGAGAACATGTAAATGTTGTTGAGAGGAAATCCCATGGACAGTTTAGCAGCTCCATAATGGGAACCAGCAGCAATGTTGCACCACCGCCTGATGTTGCTCAGCTGTAAGAGGACAATTTGAAAACTGATTTTTATTTTTGCTCCACAGTGGAAAGAATTGCTTTTCGAAAAGTGATCACATGGGACAAAATCATGTCGGCTGTAGAAGATTAAACTGGCATTTTCACCTGTTGTCCATCCATCCGTTCATTTTCTACCGCTTATCCTGTTAAGGGTCGTGGGGGGTGGAGCCTATCCCAGCAGCCTTCAGATGAGAGGCGGGCTTCACCCTGGATGAGTCGCCAGTCCATCACAGGGCCAACACATAGAGACAGACAACCATTCACACTCAGCCACACCTACGGTCAATTTAGAGTCTGGATTAACCTGGTCCCCTCTTGATGTCTTTGGACTGTGGGAGGAAGCTGGAGTACCAGAGAGAACCCACGCAGGAACAGGGAGAACATGGAGACTCCACACAGAAAGACCCTGTGCTCCAGCCCAAGCTCGAACCCGGAACCTTCTTGCTGTGAGGTGACAGGGGTCACCCCTGCACCACCGTGCTGCCCTTCATCTGTTGTGTGTTCACAAAAAAAAACCAACCTGTTTTTAAAAAGGTTTGTATTTGTCTTTCTAAGGCATCACTACGAGGAGCTGCTTTCAGCCGGGCAGAACCAGGACGACGTGGACACTGTCAAGTACACGAAGAGGAGATGCATAGAGGATGAATCTCAGCACCAAGCAAAAGGTGGGTAATGTGCAGCTCTCCGTCATTATACTGGGTTTCCACCCCCCCCCCCCTTCTTCTGCCACCATCGTGATATTTTGTTGACTGTACTCAACTTAGTGGATGATGCTTGAATGGGGCACAAAGTTACAACACAGCCAGGCAAGGTGTAAGAGAGTCGAGCGTCCAGCACCGCAAAAAATAGTGCAGCCAAATATATTTGCCTTATCTGTAGTCAAAAAAATGTCTTTACGATTAGTACAGTAATGTAAGAGAGGAAAAACAAGCATCGCCCAGTCAGATATTATACAGGAATCCCACTTATTACATTGGTAGATTTATTTCATTTATTACCAGAAAAACCAAATTCCCTGCAGAGGATTTTCCTTTTTCTTTTTTTTTTTCATTAGACATTCAAATAAACTCATCAAGACTCAGACTGAGTTTTTTTAATTCATTCACTTGAATGACAAAAGTGTGTGTGTGTGTGTGTGTGTGTGTGTGTGTGTATTGAAAGTATGCGGCTGCGTAGAAATCACCATCTCATACATTTGTGTGTGAGGAATCTCTGTGAATATTAGAAGTTGTAAAGTCATGGAACTCATTCATACCTGATTACATTATTTTTTTAAACCAGACTGTCTTCTGTGTTCAGACGACCCTCAGCTGATGCTGCTGTGTGGGGCCGACGTCCTGGTCTCCTTCGGGATCCCTAATCTGTGGAAGGAGGAGGATATCGCAGAGATTGTTGGCCGTTACGGTTTGGTCTGTATCAACCGCAGCGGCAGTGACCCCCAAAAAATCATCCACCAGTCAAAAACACTGTGGAAGCATCGCAAGAACATCCACTTGGTTGACGAATTGGCTGTTAATGCGTTGTCAGCCACTGTGGTGAGAAAGGCGCTGTGCGGTCGTCAGAGCGTCAAGTACCTGCTGCCAGACCCTGTGGTTCACTACATTCAGGAGCACAGCCTCTACAGCTCCGAGAGCGAGCAGAAAAATGCTGATGTGGTTCTAGCACCTTTTCAGAGGTACACAAAGGACCTCAGCAAGCGGAAGAAGATGACCATTGAGCTGAGGAAGCGGAAGCACAAGTAGGGCTGAACATTTGATCGAAATTGCTTCGAAATCGCAACGTTGCCAACTGCAGCTTTCAAAGCGCAGGAAGGTGCAACATTTGTTGAAGGCTAATTGTGTGCCAAAGTAAATTTACCTCTGTGTTTCTGCAGAGACACTGCCTTATTTTCTACAGACTTAAAAAAAAAAAGAAAAAAAGAAATCATCTTTTTGTATCTTTGTAATTTGGCCCCCCACAAAATTCATGGCATAATCATTTGAGGGCTTTTTTCCATGACAATGAGAATACTAATGTAAAAATGAACATTCCCTCTGTCACAAATCCTATCACAATTGTAATACTTGTCAATTTAATCACAGCTACATATTTTTACAAAATCCTGCTGTCCTAAAAGTAAGCTAGCTACGCTCAAGTGCTGTGCTGATACTGTGAAATGAGAACCAAGAAGAAAGTTCATTTATACTTCCACTAGTGCCTGTTCACGAGACTCGCTGTTTTTTAAGAAAGTGTGAGTGATTTTTTTTTTTTTACAGACGTAAATTGAATTATTCATAGATTCTCTTTAAATTATAGAAAGTGTGTGTGTGTAGTTTTTATGTGTTTTTAACCAGCAGAGTGAGGGTGCTTTAGTTTGATGGTCACAACTTGTTTTTAGGATCAGGTTAGAGTTTGGTCCAGGTTCAGGTCTGCCGTTTAGCTGTGATGGTCAAGGTTAGGGAACGCGTTAAAGAAAGTCCTCCCAAAGGTATAACAACAAGGAAGTTTGAGTGTGTTTAGTCGGAGCAAAATTAATTAGCAGCAGTTTATAAATGTCATTTTTGCACCCGGGTGTGTGAACGCTAAGCTGGGGTGTTTTTGAAGGGAGGAGTCGGCACCCCGTCACTTTGGTGTTGCATCAAACTGCAATCAGGCAGAAAGGAATGAAGTTACTTGATTTACAGAGGTTTCTGTTTCCTTGCCCCAGTTTAGACCTCTGGTGGTTTCGATGTGTACGACTGCAGCTCCGCCTCAGGCAGGATCAGGCCACATTCTTGAGACATACTTGGTGCTGCTGATGTGGAAATGAAGGAGTGACGTGTATTGACTGTAGAAGAAATAAACAACTTTCCTGGTTATCCACTTTGAAGGCTCATTGACGCTCTTCTGACGCTATTATCACACAGATGAAAACCTCCTGATGTCCTCAGGGAAGGCAGTGACAAACTGACACCTCTCCCATTTGATTAAAATGCTGTTTGTTTGCTAGTTAGCGACCGTCACTGACGGATGATTGCAGCAAACTGCAAGCAAAAGGAAGACTCGCTCTGAAAGCCAGTCTGTGATTGATTACATTACATCACAAGTGTAATTTTTATGTTGGAATAATGGCATCAGACAACCTTATTCAGGCTTCAGCTACAACACAACTGGGATTAAGTGCCACTTCCAGTTCATAGATATGTCTGGTATTATTATTATTATTATTATTATTATGCTTCATTGAGAATTTAGTCTTGGCAGCAAAACCACCACGACAACCTGTTGACCTGCTTACAGCTAAGCTGAGGTCAAGAAACAACCTGACCGGAGTGGTGGATTCCATCAAGCTTCATCCTGGGATAACTGCAGATGTCCGTGTGGGCTCTCAATATCATGTGCTGGAAAAATAAAAATAAAAAAATGAATGATGTTTTAATTTTTTGAACACTGCAAACATGTACATGCCAATTTTTAAATAACTTCGTCTCATTTGTTGCTGATGTGGGAGAGCAAACAACTTCCTCCAAATATCAAGGTCAACATGGTTCCCTTGTTATTGTGCAAGCGTGCGCAATTAATGTGTCACACCTGAATAAAACCGAGAGGAATTTATTATTCGGGGAAGTTGACATTGGGACAAGTCCGACGTGCTCGGCCTCCTTCATCCTCCCGAGGTCCTCAGGTGACAGCGAATGAGGCGAGAGGCCCACCTCCCTGCAGACCTCCAGCTTTAAAACAGCATTGTTTCAGTTTCCTTCGAGAACCAGAGGATCACGCTGACGCCACTCACACGTCTCAGAAGGAGGGCAACAAAGCAGGTCGTCGGAATGCCGGAGAGCCTCTGCGGTACTTGGGACATCATCAGCAATGTCAACTTTGAGGGTTACATGATTGCACTGGGTAAGTTTAAACATGAATGAACGGTTGGCTTGTGCACATATTACATGATTCAACTTGAAATACTGGGGTTGAAATTCATGAGTGAGCCTGTGGATGAGTTTGTCCACCGCTTATCTACTGTGTATTCAGAGAAAATACTTGTCTCCCCTCTCAGGTGTCAGCCCTTACCTGAGAAAAATTGCTCTGGGGCTGAAGCTGGGGAAGGTGATTGAGCAGCAAGGCAACATGTACATCATCAAAACCAGCAGCACCCTCAGAAATTACACCGTCTCCTTCCAGGTGGATCAGGAGTTTGAGGAGTTCACGCAGGGGTTAGACAACAGACACGTTAAGGTGAGGATGAACGCGATTGTGTCTTCAAAGCAAAAGCCTTTCATTTGCTCGGAAATTACACCTCCTCTTCTTCTGTGCAGTCACTGGTGGCATGGGAGGGGAATAAACTGGTGTGTGAACAGAAGGGAGAGAAGAAGAACCGAGGCTGGGCTCATTGGATAGAAGAGGACAAGCTCCATCTGGTAGGACTGCAGATGAAAACACTCACATTTGTGCATCAGCTGACGAAACTAAACAAATCAAATTTCCTACATCTGTATTTTCTGTGTGCTTTTCATTAAATATGTCTTCTATTTCATGCATTTAGGAGCTGTACTGTAAAGGAGAAGTCTGCAAACAGGTTTTTGAGAAGAAAGTGAATGAATGAATGAATAAAGAGGGAGGAAAAGGTGATTTCTTAAAAAGAGAGGTGACACCAGGCCTCGTGTTTTAGATCCACCAGTAAAAGACCTGAACAAGAAAACTGGACAACGTGGGACATTCATGGTAGTATCTTTGTGGTGGTACAGTGGTCAGCACTGTGGCCCCCTCAGCAAGAAGGTTCCGGGTTCGAGTCCCGGCTCGGGCATGGGATCTTTCTGTGTGGAGTCTGCATGTTCTCCCTGTTCCTGTGTGGGTTCCGTCCTCCGGCTTCCTCCCACAGTCCAAAGACATCAAGAGGTGTCTAGGCTGATTGATACTCTAAATTGAACGTAGGTGTGGCTGTGAGTGTGAATGGTTGTCTGTCTGTAAGTTCCTGCCATGGACTGGTGATCTGAGCCCTACCTCTCATCTGAAGGCTGCTGGGATAGGCTCCACCCCCCGCGGCTCTTAACAGGATAAGCGGAAGAAAATGGATGGATGGAAATATATTTTTCCTATCAGGTTATGGGTTTACTCCACTAGGTGGCGGTATCTGACCACTTTGGTCTATGCAGGCTTGTAGCTTAGTGATGTTGCCTAAAGACAAAAAATATGCGACTATCAGGTAAATTTAAGTTGCTCTTCTGCAGTCTTGAGAAAATCAGTCAGTACATGCCCTCAGCTGTGTGACGGTACTGGTAGCAGATGCATTGTTCCTGCCCAGATCTCCATTGCACATGTTGATTCAGTTAATGTGTCTATAAAAGGGAGGAAAATATACATTTGAAATCTTTGTTATATGAGGGTATTGTATGCTGAAATTAATTTAGAAAGACATTTAAGTTTTTTTTTTCCTCAGTGGTGTACATGTTTGAAATTCTATATTTTGTAAAATAAGAAATAAGAAATATTTTTTCTTATCATCTCTCATCATTTTCATACTCTCTCTCGCTGTCTCTCTCTCTCTCTCTCTCACACACACATACTCATATCACAAACTGTTATTTCATGGGTGCAGGACTAATGATAATAAACAACTAAAAAGGGTTATGACGTATCACTACCACTTAGTTCCAAGAAAACCTAGTTCTGACCTTGTGCCCTTAGAAGAACTGCAATCATAAATGCTATTTTCAGGGGAGAATGGGATTCATCATTGCCAATGTGACACAACGAGTGTTTGCGTATCTATACAGACTTCCAAACGTTTGACTGAAATTAAAACCATATACATAAACAGGGAAATATATTAAATGTATCTGTGCGGCTCAGTAAACACCTCCTCCAGTTGCTCTTTAGTCACGTGACAGCATGTCGAACCAAAATGGCCGCTGTTGTATTTTGACGTGTAATAGCTAGCTACTTTTCTTTTTGTTTCATTCTTGATAGAAAACTCGCAAACGGGAGACTCTCCGGGCGGACTGTGTGTTGGCTTTCTGCATGCAGTAGCGTCCTAGTTTTTGCCTTGTAGACAATCAAGACTGACACATAATAGTTGAACGAGTTAGACTATGCATTTTTAGTGCGGATACAAGCTAGCTAGCTGGTTCTGGCTGGCATATAGTGAGACCTTTGAAAGTGAAATAGCTGGCTAACTGCGATGGAGGAGTTAAGCGCAGACGAGGTAAGGGGATAATAAAAAACAACACAATTATTTTTTGTGCCAGGAATTGATTTGCCATTTATCAGCGAAACGTACACAAATCTCCTAAACTCTGGACTTTGTGTCAAATTACCTGAGTAACTGACTTGCTTATGCAGTTAGCAAAGAGGCTAGCACAGTTGAACTGTAGTAAGGCATCCGCGACCAAAAAAAAAACAACCCTAATTTATCTGAGCAACACAACACTAAACTGCATGTTACTCAAAACCAAACAAACTGGTTTTATTGGGGATATTTGTTCAATATCGTGAATGAATGAAAAGTTTCATCCGGGACGAGATGTCTCCCCCATTGCCTGTTGGTTCATTTAATGTTGCCGGGAGCACAGTGCTAACGTGATGCTACAAGCACTGCACAATTAGGCCCGTCAATAACACAGTTTTCACAGGAAAACAACTACACGCACACAATTATATTGCTTTATTGTCACCTTTTAGACTTCCGGGAATGTTTTCCATCCACGATAAATTATACATTTTGTTTGTGGATGTGAGTTTGGAGAAGGTTCACTTCTTGCTGTTTAGCTGCCGTTGCTAACGTTGTTTTGCTAATAGCCCCCCCCCCCCCCCAAAAAAAAAAAAAAATTAGCCTGCGAGACGACTCAGCATAAAACACACACCGGACCACCATTGTGCAATCGATTGTGGGTCCTACATGTGGTCACGTTGGCAACACACATTCAACTCAACGTTTAGTAAAAGAAATCGTTTATTTCCCCACTGTTCATTCATTTAGCTACTCGAGCAGCTTGAGCGTGCGGTCGACGCACTACTGTTGTTTACTCACCAGCGGAGTTGTGACGATGAATGCTCATTTGAATGGGTTCGCAACGGAGCCAGGTTTGTGTCTCATGGCAAATCAAAACCATCATAAAGACAACACTGATTTATAAAAACCTCACTTTCTTTGGACGGTGTGTTTTATTTGAAGCTAATTAGCTGATTAGTTTATTCAGAGGGGAGACATATGGCTAATTATACAGTTCATCACCTCTCCTACACATACAGGCAGGCTGGTATTTGTAGGCCTCTAAAATGAGCCGCAGTAATTGTTTGTGTGAATAATGCATTGTGCTTGCATATTCATCTAAGATTCGCAGAAGGCGACTGGCTCGGCTTGCAGGTGGACAGACCTCACAGCCCAGCACCCCTCTCAGCACACCCCTGACATCACCGCAGAGAGAGACTCCACCTGGACCCCTCCCTGGACCTTCAGGTGCCACATCCCACCCCTTGCCACCAGCTGCCTCTCAATCATTGGGGCTCAATGTTCACAGTGGTACTCCTGCCACGTCCCCCATCGGCACCACTGGTGAGAACTAAAGACGCTCTTTTATCTGAGTGGCACAACAGGGTTGTATTTGGAAACGTATTGAGGTTTTCTGTGCGAGAGATATCAGGTCTTAGTCCGGCTATTTTGCTGGAGGTATTGGTATTACCGTCCTGTGACATTCTGTCCGCTAGGCATAGTTGGGAGATAAACAACCTTGATGACTTTAGTATCATAGCAACACTGAAAGGGATCTAACCTTGATATTTGCACAGCAAGAACCAGTAATGCACCCCCTATGACACCGGCACAATTAGCAGCAGTGTCCCTGTTTGACATCAAGTGTGGGCCCTGCTTTACACAGTGAGAGTTGCTGCTTTCACGCGCTGCTCTAGAAAATGCGCTGGTGAACCTTGCATGGCTTTCTCTCTGCATTGTTTGATGGTATGCATAGATGCGGTGCCGCCTTTCAGGACTGATTCACAATGGCACGTTTCATAATTGGTTAATATTTGTGAAGGCGTTCTGGGCAGTTACATAAGTCCTCACTGTGTTCAGCTGTATTGTAGGGGCTCCGTGCTGCCAGACCTTGATATTGACCTCAAGATTTCCTGCCGTAGTGACTTTTGTCAAATCTGCTTTTTCTCCCCCGATGTGCTGAGCATCTCTGAATCAAACTGGAAAAAAAAAGTACTTTGTCAGAATTTATAAAGTCCATGTGGGTTTGGAATAGTCGGCTCTAAATGTCGTGCTACGCTCTGCCTCTGTAAGGCAGCACAAATGTGAAAACTTTATCTTATAATTGGCTCTGTGGATTTGTACAAAATTGGGCTTGCGTAGTCGGGGGGCATCCGACTCGGTGCATGTAGTGGACTGAGGTGGCCATGACTTATTACAACAAATCATACTTTCTAGACATTTCACGCTTCAAACAAAATTTTAACACTCACTGTCTGGAATTTTTGTCTGCGTTTCCCATTCCAGGGGTCTTTCTTTTTTCCCCTCAGTGCTCTTCTCCACGCTTAGTTGATTGGGGGGGTTCGATGTTGTTCATGCAGCAGACTTCCATATCTGCTTGCCTGCTGTGTCCTCTCCTCCACTTGACTTGAAACCTCCGTCCTTGTTTACCCAGTCAAAGCTCCTTTCAACATGCGTGAACCATCTTAGACGGTTAGTTTTTAGCAGGCACTCAAGCTCAGGGATTTTGATTATCTGTTGGAGATTTGCAAAGCTGAACTGCTAAATGTGTTTGACGTTGCTCATCTAACAGATCATCAAAATATGCGAAATAAATCCACATTTATGTCAGTAATTAAAGAAAAAAAAGTGTTTTGTATCGTGTTGAATTGAATAACGAGTCCACAGTAATATTCCGTTTCTTGCTGTAATTTGTATTTTGTCCACCTTTGCTAATTTGCTCAGTGTTTGTTTCAAAGAAAGTCCCTAAACTATTTTACAACACACTTGACAGGATGAAGCTGAAGTTGTGCTGTCAAAATCCCCAGGTGGCCCGAGCCCTGCTTATCAACAACGCAGGAAAACTTGCATGCGATATATTTTGTCAAAAGTTGTCAAGCAGCATTCCTATGGACACTCAAGCAGCCGTCTATTCTTCTTCCACTTCTCCTCCTGAGATTCATGTTTCTTGACATTCTTCTGCATTTTGTCTGTCTGACAGGTTTGTACAGTGATGATTAGTGATGATGATTGTTCTTTCGTGTATTCCACAGTCACCGGTGATGTGTGATTGTTGTAAAGGCAGGATAGAGCGTCTGATTCCAGCAGCTCCTTATCCACAGCAGGATCCTGGGTTTTAATCAGCTTTCTCCTCCTTACCCGTGTACCATAATAGCTTCTTAAAATGCAATGGCACACCACGTTGAGCTTAAAAACACTGATCTGAGCCTGTGCTAATCTACTGGTTCCTCTGGTAACATGGGACCCCCATTAAATACAAATCTGAGTCATCGTGACACAATAAAATCCAGGGCTACCCCGTGGAGTATTAAGTGAGATGATATGTACGTTTCTCTGGTGGTTTAGTCTTATTCTTAAAAAGATACATCTGAAATATATTGTCGCTTTGGACAAAAGCGTCTGCTAAATGAAATTGTAGAATTGTAGAAATATTACTTCCTGCACAACAAAAAATGCACCTTTTCCATGTTCAGTAAGGAAATGAATACAGTGTCATCACATCTCTTTCATTTGTGCTTCAAAGGTGTGGCATATGGCAGTCAAAGCAGCGAAGGTGTGAGCTCCCTCTCCAGCTCCCCCTCCAACAGCCTGGAGACTCAGTCCCAGAGTTTGTCCCGGTCGCAGAGCATGGACATTGACACTGCCTCCTGTGAAAAGAGGTAATGGATTTCTAGTGGCACTTGCAAGAAAACCCTTAAACATGTCTGCCGAAAACACTCCTGCCCTGTGTAAATTTAAAGCTGGTGGTAGCAAGATGGGATTTTCTGCATTTTTGCTGGTTGTAGTAGATTTATTTGGTGGCAGGTTTCATGTTTCACATTTAAAATTAGACGGCAGCATCTATCGACAAAATGAGCTCAGTAACTTTTTTGTAAGATTAATCCATTGAAGTTAAAAGACATTTTCTGCTCTCAACAAATCGCACCCATGATGGTTCTGGTTTGCTGTGATCGTGATGTTTGTTTTCCCAAGCTTTGAATGGATCATGGAACGTTGAGCGTTTATATGCTCTGCTTGTGGATACTAGACTGGCTAAGCGCTGCTCCTACCTTGCTTTATTCCAGCATGTCCCAGGTGGATGTGGACTCAGGGATCGAGAACATGGAGGTGGATGACAGTGACCGCAGGGAGAAGAGGAACTTGACTGAAAAGGTAAAAGCGAGGACTGGTGTGTGGAACGCCGTAGCCGAAACATGTGCTCTTTGCCATTGTGTTCTAGTCCTCCAGCGATGCTACGATGCACACCAGCTACAGCTGTTGACGTTTGTGTCCCCACGACTTGCAGTTACAGATGTACTCGTAACCATAAACCCTACAACAGAGGGGATTCCAGACAGTAGGATTTGAATCGAGCCTTTTATTTTTAATCACTTAGCAATTTCACTTTGATCAGGCTCCCTTGGATGTGAAGTGCGCTATGAATTGTTGTAAAAGGCTGTCAAAGGTACCTGTGTATTTCCTAAAAGTACTTGGGGACTTTCCATGAACTCTGTTTTTGGTTTCTTTTTGATTTACATTCAGTTTATTCCACACCACAGCTCAAGATTGTGCTGATCTATTTTCATTTACAATAACTGTACTGTCTGCTCTCTCAATCATATGTTTGTTCTATAAAAGTAGAAGTACGCAGAGTCTTAAGGTTGTCTTGTTTGGTATAAACTGGTGGCCAATATCCAAAGACATAAATTAGCCTCTCAGAGAATTTAAAATGAATAAATGTTTACACGATGCAGACTTTTGTAAGTCGTGTCGTTAAACAGTAGGCCTGAACCTTTTTGTTTCGAAAAAGAAAACCTTTGTTTGCCTTGTAAACGTTACAAGCTTCTGCTGGACTTGAAGACCGCAGTCAACTGAGAGATTTAACCTGCTGGACTTCACTTAGCACCTAATAAAGTTCTCCTTTGTAAAGCTGGAACTTCAGTGTCCATGTTTGCCATCAAAATATTGCCATTAAAACTGCTGACAGTTTCCTGATGATCTGCACCGTTTGGATGTCGCCCTTGAATGTAGGCTACAATAAACCGAGCCGTCGTCTTCTTCTGTCTCCACCTCAGGAAACTTCTGCAAGCTCTGACGTGTCAGAAGACCAGGCTCTGCAGCTCATTTGTAAGATCCTTCGCGTTTCATGGAAGGAGCAGGATAGAGATGTCATCTTTCTCCCTTCACTGGCAGCAGACTTTCACCAGAACTCTAAAGATGGTATGTCCCTGAAATTGTCTTCATTTCCAGCAAGAACAAACCAAATGACCTCACAGTTTGGTTTACAGGGTTGACTCGGGCTCTGTCTCCTGTAGTGTACTCTGATTTCAAAGACCTCATCGGCCAGATCCTGATGGAGGTCTTAATGATGTCCACCCAGTCGCGTGTCCACAACCCTTTCGCCAGCTTGACCGCCACCTCTCAGCCAATTGCAGCAGCCAAATCCGCCGACCACCATTTGACACTGGTGCAGCCCTCCAGCCAAGGTGGCAGCCCCATGGGCCCTGGAGCCGGGTCCTTCGGAGCCAGTTCCCTGTCAAGGCAAGTACCCACACTATAGTAGTATAAGGAGCTCTGACAGCATAACCCTGGTAGACTCCTCTGGACTGGCGACCTGTAATTCTCTTCAGCGATGTGACTGGTTGACAGCCTTGATGATCACAAATGGACCTCTGAACAACATTTAGGAGTTGTCCCATTATTTTCATCTGTAGTTGTTGAGGCTTTAAAATTATTTTATATTTTCACAAGTACCAAGTTGGGAACTGGTGTAGTCAAGAAGCACGTGAATGTGGGGACTGAAGAGGGCCTAGTTGTTCACAAGTAATTGGGATCTGCGCTGTGTTTTTGTTTGTCTCTGTTATTCGCCTTTTGCTTTGTTAAATTCTGTAATAATTGATATGTTTTGCCAATCATCATCTCGTCGATATTGTCCGCAGTCTTTATGGGTGTGGTAGCCCTCATCCAATGGCTCTGGATGCAGCCAAAAGGACCTCACCATCTCTCCCTACTCCTTCTACACCTTCTGTACCTTCTACACCTTCTACACCCCAATTCATTGTCCCTCCCAGCCCCCCCACTACCGCTACTCCGAGACATTCCCTCAACCTTCCATCTGCACCCATGCCCATCTCCCAGCGCTATCGACCTTACTCTGTCACGTCTCCCTGGGGGGCACCGTCCCCATCAAGCCCAGGCCACAGAGGATTTAGTTTCCTCGGACCTCCTCCTAGCCCTGCAGGGCCCTCTGTTCCTCCCAATACCCCAGTTCCTCTGCCACCCCCTAGCTCCCAGTCCCTCCCCCTGAGCTCACCGATGGGTCGTAGCCAGCCCTCCACCACACCACCTCCTATGGTGCCCCCTTCTTCTCCTAGAACAAGCACCAGACAGGCTGCTTTTGCTGCCAGGATCCCACCGTCTAGGTATCTCCTCCATTTGCACGTCAGTGTGTGATGCATACACACACACACACACACACACACACACACACACACACACACAAACAAACCATACTAAAACCATAACCTATTATGTCCCAACAGACAAGACTGTGAGTGTGAAATGATTGTAAACTAACCCCTTCACCAAATTATCATAATCAGTCCTCGCATAAATGAAGTTCCTAAACAGCGATGGGATATTTTGACATTATTATATTTTCAGTTTCAGCGTCATGTTCAAAAGGCAGGACTTTTTTGCTTCTGATGACCAGATCAGGATTTTCCAAGTGTTGTAATAATTAGTGACGTCATCAATGATGTTATTGAAATTATGGACGCACCAATTTATCAACCATTTACAGCAGAGGTTCGTCAGTTGATTCGTAAGAGTGTTCAAGGTTGTTTGAGGTATTTGAAGAATTTAATTCTAATTTGCTATCATTCAAGGCAAATTAAAAAAACAGACAAACAAAAAACAACCATTGGGATCATTTGTCGACCTCTATGTTTTTTTCAAACGGTGGTATGGGCCTAAAATTTATAATTTGCTAATATGACGTAGAAAACACGACCCGTTTTCAAATAAGTGTCTCACAGGTTAACAAACATGTTTTCTAATTTGATTTAAACTTCCCAAGCAAATGGAAATCACCAGCACCACTCTGTATTGGCGTGCTTCCGCTGAGCTGCTGGAGTGATGGCGACACTCAGCTGAGTATCAGTAGAAAAGTGTTCTGACGGTGTGTTAGATTAAAAAAAAACTGCAGATAAAAAGGCCTTAATGAATATTTAAAACAGCATTAGAAGAACTCCTCGAGCAGGCATGCAACCCTGTAGCAGTCCCTGAGCAGCGCTCCCTTCTTCCCAAGCCTGTGTTCTTACACTCAAAAACGTGTCTTCCTGTTTTTCACCTCCCTTCTGTCTCACTCCATCCCTCGCTCCCGCTGTTGTCCCTCGCCATGTTAGCCCCTTGTCGCTCCTGTTGTTTGCCCTCTCTGACATGTCTCAGGACAGCAGTGATGAAGACTCTGAGGAGGAGGAGGATTTTTCACGGGTTCAGTTTGGGTCCAGGTACACCACTGCACGGTGTGTGTGTTTGTGTGTACATGCTTGCTCAGTGATGGGCCTACTGCATGCACCAGTGGGTCCATGAGGCTTGCCACTAACGGTGCACAAACACACCAGGACAGAGATGTGATGGATCCACTACAGCAGGCTTGGTCATCTTAAAGAGGGCAGTTCCTACTTTGGTCACTGGCCTTCAGTCTAGCGACTATAAGCTATGAGATCCAGAAGCTGCCGAGTTGTGGAAACTACCTAGAACCTGTCCTCTGTCACTGTGGATTAAGTCTGCCATTGTAACCGAATTTACCTGCTGTAACCTATTTATGGATTTTTAATCAACTAATTCATGGTTATAGTGTCTTTAATTATTAAGTTAAGATGATTGATTTTTGCGTTTTTATGTATATGAATATGTACAGCGCACTGCTGTTTGAAAAACCTGCAGAAATGCCTCATAATTATGACACCATGTTCAATTTCAGTATCGTTAATTTACAGCATGAAACTGTTGCAAGGGTGGCAGGCGTCTGATGATTTATTGCATATGGGGAAAAAAAAAAGATTCTTTGTACAGCTGTTAAGTGACACTGAATGAGAACTGTGGGTTTTTGTGTTCTTGAAGGCAAAGTTTAGGAGAGGTGAATATGTTCCCTTCTAATCTGATTTCATTTGGAACGGTGGGTTGTAACCCAGGGCCGAGGTGTTATTGTTCCATCGCCTGTGCTCATGGACAAATAACAGCGCTAATGTAATTACCTCCTAAGGTTTGTTGTGCTTTGTAGCTGCTGACAAACAGGTTTTGCTGTTGCATCTGATCACTAACAGCAAATTAAGCTTAATGATTTGGGTGTCAAGGACGAGCCTAATACCGGTTTGAAATGACTTCAGCAAACATGTCATAACTGTTTTGTGAAATCTTCTTTTCTCTATCAAGAACCACATACAGTTGCTACAATACCATCAACTAATGCCTGAAATATGTTTCTTTCAGGACCGTTGAAAGCCAGTCGGAGCTTGTTAACCATATATACGTGTTTGATGCTAACAGCGCATCCAAGAATTTTCTTTTCTTTTATTTAATGAGCCTTTCTTTGTCCCGGTTTCTGTGCATAACCTTGATCTCTTGTCTCTGTAGTCTTGGTGCATGTGGAGGGGGGATGTCCTGTGATTCAGCCAGTGACCGCTTCACTATTGAAACATGCAAAGAGACCGAGATGCTGAACTACCTCATTGAGCGTTTTGACAGTGTTGGCATGGAGGAGAGGAAAGCTCCCAAGGTAGTGTGCTGTCTGCCTTTGGGAAAGAACTACTTCGCCTGCCAGTCTGTTTTTCAGATTTACTCTGAAGGTGTTGTGTTGTCTTGTCTTGTCTTTTTTGAGATGGAAGAAAACCTACTTCGATTATCTGTTGAATCATTAACATCATGATCTTTTTTGAACGCCAATGACCCTTCGATAGTAAAGACTAAATGTTTTACAAAATGTCCTGAGGGCAGAAGAACAGCCTGCCCTTCAGAACAGAGTTCCAGGCCAGTTAGGATGGAGATGAGTGGGACTTTGCCTTTCTAAGAACATCGCTAATCTGCTGGGGTGGACAGTTTTGGTGAAGTGGAAAACATCATTGTCATCACACCTCGTCACCATTTTCTCTCCTCGGTTTCTTGTTTCTTTCTCAGATGTGCAACCAACCAAATGTTAGCCAGCTTCTCAGCAACATTCGCTCTCAGTGTATTTCCCATGTTGCCCTGGTCCTGCAAGGCACCCTGACCCAGCCTCGGTAAGAAAGCCTGCATTATTTTTGAATAGGTTATTATATATGTGTGCACTCCGTTCCTTTCCGAGTCACCGTAGCAACCAGCCTTTCACCTTCTCTTCAGACATGTGCTTTATTTATCTATTTTTGATTCAATGCCTCTGTGTGTCTCCTACATGTAGAAGCCCCCTCCAGCAGTCTCTGCTGGTTCCTTATATGCTGTGTCGGAACCTCCCATATGGCTTTATTCAGGAACTAGTGCGCATTACCCACCAGGAGGAGGAAGTATTCAGACAGGTGGGTTTGTCCTGGAGCCTCTGCTAGCGTCCAGTAGTGCAGGAGGACACATAAAAGATTCATTACAGGGAGATAAGAGACCAATAATCCTATTTTCTCCTCTGGACTGTGTAATATAAGCAAACTGAACCGACTGTTATTATTACAGAAATTTCTCCATAGGGGTAAGAATAGTTCTACCACATCTTACTCTTCTCAACTGAAGTTTAATGCAAAACAGCCACAAGATATATTAGCTTTTGTTCCAGTTGTTAGGATAATGCATGTTTTTTCTGTTGTTCAGAATGCTGAGATTTTATTACATATTTGTCTGGATTTGATGAACAAGACCAAAAATATAGATGTCTTCCGAACTAGCTATGAAGAGTATTAGAGCAGACAGAGTAGAAATGTCTGCTTCTGGTTCCTCCGTTGCTGTTCTTTGTGTTTCTGGCCATCAGCTT
This sequence comes from Aulostomus chinensis, assembly GCF_037954235.1. Taxonomy (NCBI): domain Eukaryota; kingdom Metazoa; phylum Chordata; class Actinopteri; order Syngnathiformes; family Aulostomidae; genus Aulostomus; species Aulostomus chinensis. The sequence continues at coordinate 25,517,414 of NC_141328.1, read as the reverse complement.
GATATCTGCAGATATGACTAGCCAGCGTCAGCTATCAGGCAGGTAGAAACAAGGAATGGCAGCGAACATTTCTTCTGATGCAGTAACATCCTCAGACTTGAGTTGCGATTCAATCCATATTGTGATTGATAGAGCCCCAACTTGTAATCTGTCACGACTGAGCTTGAACATGGAAGCCATCTTGTAAAACATGTCTTCATGAAAAAGTTGTACGTAAAGTAGGAATAGAAAATACAAAAGTTTAAGATGAATAGATAAACCCATAGTTATTAGTGCTGACTTCAAGTTAAAAATTAAGCTATTGAGTAAATTTTTGACTTGATATATAAGGCATAAAAAATAGATTCACTCAAAAAAAATTCACATTACTAAATATTTTTTTCCTTGCAGCCTTACTAGACTCGGACTAAGCAAAGTAGAAAGTGCACACAGTTGAGTGAATTCTGGCAGTTTTATAGGAGTGATGCAGTGTTTTGAGTTGTCACCCTAAATGATTTTCTGAGCGAGACAACAACTCGGACAAACCATTTCCTGTGAGCCGTCAATATTATTCTTAAAAGTTGACGCGTGACAAGCTCTCGTTTTTTGTTTCTCAGATCTTCATTCCTATCCTCCATGGGCTGGCTCTGGCAGTGAAAGAATGTTCCTTTGACAGTGACAACTTTAAATTCCCCCTCATGGTAAGGACATGTTGTCTCAGCTCTATCTGTAGCAGCAGGCCGAATTCATGAGAATTCATGTGGTTACACTGACACCTGTCCCACAGCACAGCGCGAATTAATGAGGCTCAGGCAGCTTGGCAGGCAGCCTTGTTTACTAGATAGATGGGCAGCTCTTGATCGATATGTCAGTGCATGCTTAAAATATACATCATAATGGTGTTCCTGTTGTGCTGCGTCTCCAGGGGTTCTGAGTTTGACATGGAAGCTGACATTTTTGATAACCTGTTGCTACTCACACTGTCAAACTCAAAATTAAATCCTGCTACCTGGTTTTTGACATTCAGGACTTGGTGTGTTGAAGAAGTTGTCTTAATTATGAGACACAAACAGAAGCACTTCTTCAGTGGCCAGCTGTCTCAGTCCACAAATACAGAACTACTTGCTCAGTGGTCGTAGAAGTACAACATCTTAATGTGTTTCCCAAGAAAGACAACCCAAGTCAAGGTTAAAAACAATTTGGTTTTGGACTTTTTTCAGCTGCATTTTGTTTTTACAGGCATTAGCTGAACTTTGTGAAATTAAGTACGGAAAGACTCACCCAGTGTGCAGTTTGGTGAGTACACAAACACACACACACACACACACACACACACACACACACACACACACAAGCATTAATTATTGTGACCTTTGTTTTATTTCTCAAGTCAAGTCACAATGCAATTAAGTCTCATCAGGTACTTTACTTGAGACTCATTGACAAAACTTTGATCTCTTTAATCAGTACTAAAATACCTGAATGTTGGTTGTTGTTTTAAATAAAATGCAAAATCTTCCACTTATTGGGTTTTTTCATGTCTTCTCTTGAACTCAGTAATCCATCTGCTGAGGGGAGCTGAACTCTTGGTTTGCGTTGTGTTGCTATGAGAGAAACAATGTGTGCTATCACATCTAGTTTGGAGCGAGACATATTGTAACAGGCGCGTGTGTGACATGTAACATTGTCGGAATCTGCTGTGGGGTTAATTTGCATAATCCGTATTTCTTCTAGATGCAGTAGAAACACGAAAAGCGCTACCCAACAGGGACTTGGAGTTCCTAATTTAGCCACTGAGATTATTTCCCGTGGTTCCATTGTGCTTGTGATGTCTTGGCAGAAAGAGCTTTACAAGAAGTGTTCCTCTCTGCAGGTAACATCGCTCCCTCTGTGGTGCCCCAAACCTCTGAGCCCTGGCTGTGGCAGAGAGATCCAGAGACTCTCCTACCTTGGATCCTTCTTCAGCCTCTCTGTGTTTGCTGAGGACGATGTGAGTCACACTGCTGATGTTCCCCCTCATCTATATTCCAGCCTGAAGAGCATCAATACTAGTCAAACTGTAATGTATTCTCAAAATCAGAGGTGCTGCCGAAAGATAGGTTTTGTCTGAGAATAAAGAGCAGTGACTGTGCACTAAGAGCAAACATTATCAAACATTAAAAAGGCAAGTTTTACAGGTTACTGATATAGATATATATATATATATATATTTTTTTTTAATGTAACTCTGTGCTCTTTCTTTTCTTTAGACCAAAGTAGGTGACAAATATTTCTCTGGCCCAGCTATTACCGTGGAGAACACAAGAGTCGTCATCCAATCCTTGCAGCACTACCTGGAGTCAGCGAGGGTGAGTCTCTGTCCAGTAATAAGCCAGTTGAAATTCCTCTGGTTCTTGAATTCTGATGAAAGAATCTCTTAAAATATCTGTTTTTGTTGTTGTTTTTCAGGGTGACCTGTTCAAAGTTCTCCACAACATCTTACTCAATGGAGAGACGCGTGATTTAGCTCTTAATTACATGGCAGCTTTAGTCAACTACAATGTGAAGAAAGCCCAGATGCAGGTGAGTTTTCAACATTCACATCGCACAGAAGCAATCAAGCAAACACTGCTTTTGGTAATTAAAGTAAAACAATGCAACATAGGTTTTATAATGTGCACATATTTTATTTGTTTGTTTTTGTACAGTGTGAAGCTTAATCAGAAAAATGAGGAAAGCAAAATTAGATTCAGCCAAAACAAATGTAACTTCTCTGCAAACCTGTTCTCATATTCAGGTTTTGTCTTAAGTCGGTGGGCCAAAACTCAACCTGAATGGTGGGTCAGGCTTCACTTTGGCCAACCCTGCTCTAAATATCAATTTATTCAGAACTGACCCTCCTTTCTCCCAGACGGATGACAAGCTGGTGTCCACAGATGGCTTCATGCTCAACTTCTTATGGGTGCTGCAACAACTGAGCATGAAGATCAAGCTTGAGACGGTGGACCCCTACTACATTTTTCATCCGCGGTGTCGCCTTGTTGTCAGTCCAGAGGAGACGCGTCTGAAGGCCACTATGGAGGAGCTCAAGTGCTGGCTGACTGAGCTGCGTGAGTTGGAGTTGATTACACTGCGGAGTCCAGGCTGACATTTATGTATTAATGTTGAATTGAGTCCCTATTATGCCCTGAACAATTTTGATAAATCTGTTGCACATAGTGTTTCTATTTCTCTTTTCAGTTCTCAGTTTTGATTGAAACTTGTTCATCTGCCTGTCATGTAAAGCCGCTCCAACTGAGTTGTAACAGTAACGTTCCACTGTTGTGACTGATGGCGTCTCTGGTTTCTGTGTGACAGATGAAGACCCCACCAAGTTCTCAGAACCCAAGTTCCCCACTGAGTGTTTCTTCTTGACACTTCACACCCACCATTTGTCCATCCTGCCTGGCTGCAGGCGTTACATCCGCAGGTTGCGGGCCATTCGTGAACTCAACAGGTACACAAAAATATCCACAGGTGTAGTCACAACGTGCTCGGTCTTAGGTGGTAATAGTGTTGTTTCTCTCATTAGGACTGTAGAGGAGCTGAAAAACAGTGAAAGCCAATGGAAAGATTCTCCGCTGGCCAGTAGACACAGAGAAATGCTGAAACGGTGCAAAACTCAGCTCAAGGTCTGTTTATGCACCGACTCTCTCTCCTTCTTCCCCGTTCAGTCTTGAACACAAACAATGAGACTAATGTTCATCTTACTTAATCTGTACATAAGAGAAGGCCTGTCTGCCCTTAGACGCTGATACACACCGCTTTCTGCGACAGAGCATATTTCCAGAAATGTGATCCTAATGGTGTGTGACTTTGCCCTGTCAGAAACTGGTGCGAGCCAAAGCTTGTGCTGACGTGGGCCTTCTGGATGAGAACCTGCTCCGCAGATGTCTGCAGTTCTACAGCACAGTCATTCAGCTCATTCTTCGCATGGTGGACCCTGCCTACCCCGAGTGAGTCGGCATGCCTCTGACAGATCATGTTGCTGTTTGTTGTGATATTCATGTGTAGGGAGCAGATCACATGGGACCTGTTTTTTTTTTTTTTTGCTGTCTGCCATGTTGGCTTTCACTTGAGATTATTGAAGACGCTTGTTTCTTTATGTCTTCCGCAGCATCACCATGCCACTGAACCCTGAGATTCCCAAAAGCTTTGCTGCCCTGCCCGAGTTCTATATTGAAGACGTGGCAGAGTTTTTGCTTTTTGTTGTGCAGTAAGTTCATAGGTTCAGCCTTGGAATTTAGTGTCTTTTGGAGATGGGAGTTTGAAAGTGTTCATAGTGTTCTCCCTCCTCTCCTTCAGGTATTCTCCCCAGGTTTTATATGAGCCTTGTGTTCAAGACATTGTCACCTTTTTGGTGGTGTTCATCTGCAGTCAGAACTACATCAGGAACCCTTACCTTATCGCCAAGTTGGTGGAGGTGCTGTTTGTCACCAACCCTGCTGTACAGCCTCGCACTCAGCGATTCTCTGAAATGATGGAGAACCACCCGTTGTCTGTCAAACAGCTTGTCCCTGCCCTTATGAAGTTCTACACCGGTAAATATGGACTGTTGTACACTGAAAAGTAGAAGTATGAATTTTAGCACTCATGTAATTGATCCATGGTATTTTGTATGCGACTTGCTTGCACCCTTTTCTGTGGTCAGATGTTGAGCATACCGGTGCCACCAGCGAGTTCTATGATAAATTCACAATACGGTACCATATCAGCACCATCTTCAAGAGTCTCTGGCAAAACATTGCTCACCATGGCACCTTCATGGAGGAGTTTAAGTGAGTTGGAGCGCAAATGACAGAGATGTAACTTCTCGCGGATCAGCTCTTTCCTGACATTGTCTTCTGTCTTCTTTCACACTTCCCTTCCTTTTAGCTCCGGCAAACAGTTTGTTCGCTACATCAACATGCTGATAAATGACACCACCTTCTTGTTAGATGAGAGCCTCGAGTCCCTGAAGCGTATCCACGAAGTTCAAGAAGAGATGAAGAACAAGGAGCAGTGGGAGCAGCTACCAAGGGTCAGAGCTCGGCGCAGTAGAGATTTGGATTTATTTAGTTATTATTAGTTTTATCCAGACTTGGCTATGGTTAAGTTAACATTACTACAGCATTGTAGCGCAAAATTCAAGAAGTCTCAGCCAGTCACTACACTAAAGTTACCTTAAACACAGAAATGTCACCACAGTTGTGACAGAATCACAGTGGTTTAGTGTGGGCTTTGGCCAATGTTATCATGGAACCTGCTTAGAATCCTGTGCTGAGTGTTGCAGAATGTAAGATTCTAATGTTCCTGGTCACTTGCAGGAGCAGCAGCAGAGTCGGCAGTCCCAGCTGACTCAGGATGAGCGGGTGTCTCGCTCCTACCTGGCGCTGGCCACAGAGACTGTGGAAATGTTCCACATCCTCACCAAACAGGTCCAGAAGCCTTTCCTCAGGCCCGTGAGTACCATAGTACAACCACACACATGCAGTTGAATATACGACACTGTCTGTAGTCAATGGACAATCTTAAAATTTCCACGCTATTCTCATTAGTGTCATTCTTGTTGCTCCTGCAGGAGCTGGGGCCTCGTTTAGCTGCCATGCTGAACTTTAACCTTCAGCAGCTCTGTGGGCCCAAGTGTCGGGACCTGAAGGTGGAGAACCCTGAGAAGTATGGCTTTGAGCCTAAGAAGCTCTTGGACCAGCTAACCGACATCTACCTGCAGCTCGACTGTGCTCGCTTTGCTAAAGCAATTGCAGACGACCAGGTTCGTACGGATTAAGATCAGATTTAGAAATAATCAGATTTTTCCCTTGGGGTTAAGATAAGATAAACCTTTATTCGTCCCTCAGTGGGGAAATTGGCAATTGGATTTAGATGATGTAAAAATTATGAAACACAAGGGTTATCAGGATGAATAAGAGTCATGCGAAAAGGCTATCAGCAGTTTTGGTGAGTCATTACAGGCATGGTCTTAAAGCCCTTTAGACATGAGAATTGTGTCTCTGTTTTGCTTGCTGAATAAAATCAGTTTCACTCATCCATTCATTCAAGAAAGGTCACGTCTGAATACCGACTTGTCATGTGATAATGCAAGCAGAAATCACAGGGATGGAATATATGTATATGAGCATTCATTGATTTGATGGGGGGGGTGGGGGGGTGGATGTAACTTCCTGGTTGGAAAAGTAAAGCCAAGCAAGAAGTCTGTTAAGCCTGCATTCTTTCCAATAGCCTACAGGGGGCGACTCCATTTGAAAAGAATGTAGTTGTTGTTTTTTGCATAAATGTTCCAATTGTATAGGAGCGTATTTGAAAACGACCCTACATCTCAGTTTCTGTTGAGTGTTTGATCTCAGTCTCTTATTCCAAGTCTCTGTCAATGCAGCACTACGTTTGATTTGTAAAAACAAGGTCTCCTTTAGTGTTGAATAGATCATACAGCATGGTGTGCTTTAGGGCGTGGCTACTTTATGATTCACCATACATTGCCATGGCAGGCAGAATCGGAATGATTCCATAATAACAGCAACAGATTTATATGGAACAGATTTTGTTTTATATGATGATCCAACACTATTAAATGGTTTGTTTAAGCTTATAATTTAACATAAGGAAATCCTTGTGTTTTCCTCTGTTATTTGGCTTACACCACTCATACTTGTTAGCATATGATTGCCTCAGTCACTTACAAGGCAAGAATAATATTTTAAAAATTGACTGCATCAATTTCTACGTGCAAACAGGAACACAACCTATGAGTGCGCGCTCTGGCGAAATTCTGTTCATCTTCCTATGCATGGCGATGGTTACACACACAGTAAAGACTGACATCCTCTCCGTTCTCCCGCAGCTCCCTTATAAATGTTCCCTCTCTTTGGTCTCTGCAGCGGTCGTACAGCAGAGAGCTCTTTGAAGAGGTAATCTCGAAGATGAGGAAGGCCGGTATTAAGTCCTCCATCGCCATTGAAAAATTCAAGCTGCTATCTGAGAAGGTGGAGGAAATAGTCGCCAAGAATTCCCAGTCTGAAATGGACTACAGTGATGCACCTGACGAGTTCAAAGGTTTGTGTCTGAGTTTCTGTCAACTGTATGTTCAAGCAGCGCACTGCAAGTGCACTCCCGAGAATCACGGACTTGCTTTTTTTTCTTTTCAATACTCCACGGCACCAGGCCTGGACATCGCATTGTTTCTAAAATAGCACGTGTTTGCAAATATGCTCAGCACAGTGTACAAGGAGCCTATACACAAGACATAGAAATTCAAGACATTTTTTTGCCGGTCTGATCACAAAGGGCAGAAAGTTTGAGTCTCCGGGCTGTGACTAAGAAAGCGTGATCCCCTCTTGAGCTTCACACAAGAGTGAGGAATGATCTGGTGGTCCATGAGGGACCTCAAAGTACTGCACAGGCTTAAAAGGTCTCCGAAGTAGAAAGTGGCTAATCCATCTTGGGCTTTAAAAACAAGCTGCAAAACCTTAAAATCAGTCCTAAATCATACTGGAAGCCAAGGATGACTGACTTATCCCAGTATACAGCAGGGAGGGAGGAGAGGAAACCATGAATGGCCTTTTCAGCGGAACGGTTTCATTGTGGAAGTGGTCTGAAGGGATTAGGTTGACCAGGAACCTGGGGTGTGGGTGATCTGTTTAATGGAATCAAGGTGCCAAGAAGAACCGCTTTGGTTAAAGGACATTTCAGTCATTCAGCTTGTGTCTGCGATGTAATGTCTGAGGCAGTTTAGAATTAGCTGAGTGACTGTTGTGCGTTAGTGAGCGAGAAAGACAGATGAGTGCTGACAGTGTCGCAGTGACAGTGGTGCGTGTCTCTGAGTGTTGGAAACTAATGATTGAGATTAGGGCCCAGGATGGAGCCTTGTGGGGCCCCACAGGGCAAGAGAGGCTGGAGAGGAGGAAACGTTGCCCATGTTAACTGAAAGGGTTTAATTGGTGAGATAGGAGATAAATCATCAAATTTTCAAACATTTCAGCATCTCCCACTCATAAATAGATGAACTTATTTTGATTACGTTCCATCCACTAACACATTATTTAGTTGAGAAGAGCATTTTGAAAAAACACAAAGCGTTGTCAATCACATCAGAGCTTGTGTTGGCGTCATGCTGTACATGCACTATGATTTTCATGAAAAAAGGTGAATTAAAGACTTTTTTGTAATGTTTCTTGTGAGTGCTGTACGAGAGTCACTTGCTGGCCTGGCCTTGGGTCAGCCAGTGCAGACAGACATGATCGTCAGCAGCCTCTGTTGCTGTTGAATTGCACATTTGCAGAGGATTTGGCACCTTTTGAGGGTCATATAGACAGCTTTGAGCAAGGCTATCCTATAACCACAGACTTAATATGAGAGAGCATGGCCCACATACCTCCTTTGATTCCCAGATATGACGGCCAAGCCACCACAGTTGACGGGAGTGTGTCGCACAAGGGGCGGAGGTGTCGGCTTTCAATGTGGTTAAAATCTCCCTCACCAGGTTTTATTTTTGTATCAGTACGCACAAGTCTTACTGTAACGACCTTGTGACATTTCAGTGTAGGACACCTGGTCAAAAGCTCAGAATGATTTTTATTGAGGGGCTTTCTTTATTTGTGATGTGATTGCAGTGCACCAGTCCTGCTGTCACGTATTATGTTTTTCAGCAGTCAGTAGCTTGATTGTTTAATCGTAGGGTCTTGGTTGTCAGCCTTTTCAAAGTAGGTCTGTCGCTTTCTTGAGAATTTTATGAATTCAAGTTTTTATTGAACACTTAAATTCTTGAAAATGATTTTGTAGTTTGAAGCTATATCTTCCTATGAGTGGACATGTGAACACTGACCTTTCACAAACACAAAGAGAACCTTGTAAGGCAGGATACGACGTTAGCTTGACCCTTCGAGAAGCATTTTACAATGAAAACAGATATGATAGGAGTTTTTATTGTGGGGAAAGAGGCGCCAATGCTGTTGCAGCTCAAGGCTATATTGATGCTGTAGTAAAAATGTTCACACGACTGTGTTATAACAGACCCTCTGATGGACACACTGATGACGGACCCTGTGATGCTGCCTTCGGGGAACATTATGGACAGATCCATCATCCTCCGCCACCTGCTCAACTCGCCCACTGATCCCTTCAACAGGCAGCCTCTCACAGAGAGCATGCTTGAGTCAGGTAATCGCATCATCGCGACACTTTACGGTCAAGGCAGGCATTTATAGTTGAAGCTGATTTCAGGACACTAACTCTGAGTTGAAACTGCTGCTTGGTTGCATTGAATCCCAGATTATTTGCTGCTGCTCACAATCTGTTGTTGATCTACAGTCCCTGAACTAAAGGAGAAGATCCATGCGTGGATGAGGGAGAAACAGGGTGGTCGACCTGTCTAAGGACTCATGTCACCACCATCCGCCCTGCTGACCATCATTAAGGGATCTGGCCCCAAATCACCTGAATTCAGTGTCACTGCTACCATTGACATGATGACATCAACATTTTGAATGGGGAAAAAAAGGAGAACTGATTTGATTTTTATTCGCATTTACCCTTTTTGTCTCAGACCATTCTCATGGTTCTAAAAACAAAACTTAATAAAGTTAAGACTTAAGTTTTTCTCATGAGTTTGTGTATATATATATCAAAATATATACATATATTTAACAAGAGATAATGAATGCATTATAATGCTGCAAGAATGAGTTTCCACCACCAACAGGTTTACCAGCGAGGTGCATAAAGTCACTTCATTGATCATTTTCCTTTCCGGTTCTCATTTGTTTTGTAATGTGTATGTTGGCTTCATTAAAGACTTCTAATAATAATACTGGGGTGGGGGTGGGTGGGGGTGGGGCAGTGTATTTGGTCGTGTAAGGGTGGGGTTTTGATCATATTGCTAGCCCTGAGTTGTTATTAGCGAGACTGTGATAATGACAAACTTGAGTCCATATGATGTATGCTGGTGTCCCAGAGCTAACAGATGCACCGTTTGTGCTTGTTGTAGGCTGAGTTTAGAACTGGGAATATCCGTAAAGGATGTAGCTTAACGAAAACTAATCCTAAATGTCAGCTTCTTTTTGAGTACAGTAGGACGTTACACAGTGGTTTACCAAAACACAGTTTGTTCAGTTCCTTTTCGGTCACACCTTCCCTGCTGACTTTTATAGACTGAATTTACTACCTGTTGGTGCATGGCCTCAAGTCCAGAACCTCTGAAGCGCCTCATGAACAAACAACCCTATTGTCGGCACAAGTGGGAGAAACAGGAGAGAATGTAGCATGACTACCAGAAAACATTGTAGGACTACACCCTTAAAAGTCTGTTTATAAACACTTGACATCAAATCTAATGATGGTCTCTTTCAAATCGCACTGTACCTAACTTGACCTTGCTGACCTTAACTGTACAGGAAATGATATCCTCTAACCACATACCTGTTTTGGAAGCTAGGATTTTGAACTGAAATAAATGATGATGCACATTATTTCACAATTCGTCCTTATTTCTTCTAAAGGTTTAATTAAATGCACTTTTTTGACAGTAATTTTCAATTTGTTTTACATGCAAAACCAAATTTCCCCATTCTTAAGGTGGAATTCAGGTAGCGTATTACAAACATGATGCAAAAGTAAAAGCAGAATTCTTATGAGATATTTGTTCACCCTTAAAATACACCAAAAATTCCCTGTTGTGTTAGATTTTTATTGAGTTTTATTTACTTTTTCAAATTGTATAGGTTTCTGTCAGGGTTACAAGTGGGGTTCATGCTAGCACGTAAAAACCTGGAAATGTCATATAATTTGAAAATTTCCAGGCCTGAAAAAAAGACTGAAAAGTAAGGCCACAAAACTATTATGGAAAGTTGGTTCTCAAAGAAAAAACTTGGGTCTAATTTACCAACTGTTGACAAAAAAATGTGACCAGTAAAATGGCACATTGAGTCACTGTTTTGCTGAAAATAGTACACAAAGCCCGTGTCCTTTTAAAGTTTAGCTGAAAACAAAAGGTCTGTTTATGCAAGGCTGAAGTTTGAGTGCGTCAAACCCGCATTAAACTGAACATTTGATAATGTGATTGATTTTTTTTCCTAAAAGTATATCCGCTGACAACAGAGTTTTGTCTTTCCACGTTTTTCTACGTTATTACGAAGTTTGTGAAATGTGCAGTCATTTATTTGATGTAAGTTGCTCCGTTTGCTCGGCAGACGGAGCTCTTTGCGGTGACCCTGGGTGTTGCGGTGACAGCGGTGCGGGGAGCGGTGGAGAGAAATCCTGCAGTGTGGCGTCACGACTGAAAAAAAAAACCCTGACCCCGCCCACTCTCTCCCCCTTCCGTTGTTAATGATCACCATTGGCTGTTTGAAACATTAGTCATTGATATCTCTTCGCCCATTGGCTCATCCGGCTGTCAATCAGCACGGCCTAGAGGGAGTTGACGTAATCTCTTCGGTAAATCAAGGCAATTTATCAATTCTTCTTTTCGCTTGTGTGCAGATAGACGTCCGCCTTTTATCTTTACGGAAAAGCGAACTCGCGCAGGAGTTCTCCGCCGCTATCACGGGTCCATCCGGTGGAGGATACCGCTATAATGGGTGTTTTTCACCAAAGTGGACTTTATAACAGTTTTCCCTCGCGCAGATTCTGATAGAAAAACCAACACATTTGACGCCCCGCTAGCTAACGTTAGTTGTCGCCGCAGTCCTATGGTGGTGTCCTGGTGAGAGTCTTCAGACGTGAGTACACACATTCCATAAAGTGCTTTGTTTCTCTCCTTTCATGTGAGTAGTAAACGAGGTTGTTATTACAGGTTAATTCCAGGCAGCTGTTGGCGACTGTTGTGCTTACGCTAGCTAGTCACACAGACGCGCGAGCCACGGTCTGGTTGTATCGTTTTTTCCTATTTTTTGACGTTAAATAGTCTGGGTCCCGGTACCAGTTCTGTAATCCTGTTAAATTTGCAAACATTTCCAGTTTACCAAGCGGTTGCAGCCTCACATCTATTTCCGTCAGACGGGATACCGGAGGTTAGCTCCGTCTCGTGCCATGGATGCTGAAGTCATAGCCGTTAATGGCTTGACAGTATCTCGCATTTAAATACAACACGTCGCAGGATTTCATGTCAAATTCCCATCCCGGGGTTCATCGGGGACAATTTGTCGAGTCGGTGTGCGGTTGAAATAAGCATGCAACTCCTCCCTGTACTATTCCGAGGCTCACAGCAGCAGAGGATTAGCCTACTTCCTATCCATTACATTTATTATAATTGTAATTTTAGGTCTTTTTTGTGTGCGCACAGAGTAAACACTGTGGGATGGAGCAGGCAGGCCCAGCTGACTGTCCCACCGTAGCTCAAACCAAATAGGGTAGATAGAATTTCATGGGCGTATGCTTTAGCAAGTATGGCTGACTGCAAGGAACTGGAAAATATTGGGTATTTGGCCTATGTGGTCATAGGAAGCGGGATGTATACTTTAATCGGTTGTTAACACAATGGAAAGTTTTGTCATAATTTGAATTGACATGTCGATACTTATGCAGCCATAAATCTTTTTCCAGTTAATTACCAAACCCCACTCACTCTGGAATTATGAATGAAATGCATCACCTTGTGTCTTATTTTGAAGGTTATGTTTTACCATCAGCTGGTCATATGAACATTTCAGTGGTTTAAGCCATATTTTTTGTCTGCTTTTGAAATGGTAAAGTAAAGCTGTGCTGCACTTGCTGTGCTGTTCTTGCTGTAGAGTAAATATTTTCCTTGCAAAATAGATTGTGTACATCTCCTACTCTGCTTCCTCCAGGGGAGACATACAACAAGTTGTACTGGGAGAGAGTCCTACACCGTAAACATGTCTGGGGCGTCTGTAAAAGTCGCTGTTCGAGTTCGGCCCTTCAACTCCAGGGAAACAAGCAAGGAGTCAAAATGTATCATTCAGATGCAAGGCAACACTACAAGTAAGTATCCCAAAAAAGCATACACTCAAAAAGCAAATGCAACATTTGAAAGTCATACATTTCTGCAGAGAGACATTCGGTGGATCCTGCATGGTTTTCCTTTAGGGCTCTTAGTGGAGAACAGTGGAATGAGCAAACTGAATAGTGAAGCAGTTGGGGACAAACAGCCTGAAAGAGAATAAAAGGCTTACAGAGGGAAATTCCTCCTCCTCTGAAGGGGCCCACATGCCTGAGGAGTTTCTGTGTGAGAAATGCTGAGTTGGTTTGCAGTAGGACACCCCGGGGTCACTGCCTGGCCTGCCAACACCCCCAATTCATCAAGGCTTTATCGCAGTTTATGTTTGCAAATGGATATTTGAGGGGCTGTGTAGTTTATAGTTTTGTTATCTGTGTAGTATACACAATGTTTTTAGAGACATTGTAAGGGTTAGTGATTAACTTGTGGACATATGAAGTGTTATGATTGGAAGTTAATTATTTACTAGATAAACGTCCTTTAAATTTGCTGCTATTTTTATAAAAGGAAAAAAGTTTGGAAGTTAAAGTCAAAGCAAAATGACAAACTAGAATGACCTTACTAAGTTGCAGCGTCTGCAGATTTGGCCATCCCCACTGCATTTAGTGTTTAATTGAGTCCCAAAGCTCTACATTTTATGTGTTTGTATGTGTTTGAAATAGCGAATTTACAAGTAAAAAGTGAACTTACAAAAAAAAAGATAATATGTACAGTGATTCATTGAAAGTACATGACAATATGGGATGAAACTTTGCTTTGTCTTTGTAATTGTGGGATCTATGAAAATAACTGAAAGGAGAGACAATAGCAGTGCAGTAAGACTTGATTTTGTGGTCTTGTGATGCTCACATGTGATTATGAGTCATTCAGTACTGTGATGCGTTAGCTTCCTTTTTACTCATGGTGATGGCCAGCGTCCCATTCCAGCTGGCAAATGAGCGCAGTGTACCTGACAGTAGCATGGAAACATTCATGATCCAATGACACGACAGCATTTGAAGGCAAAAGCCTGCTCTGTTGGCAGGCTCTACTATTTGTCTTGAGTTTGTCTGTCAGTTGTATCAGGCTCATTAGACTAAGCCAACATGAATCTTCCATAAGATCAAGTTTTCCTACCAGCTATCGCTCACTTGCCCTTTCTCCCTTGTAGTCTACAAAAGATAAGCTTTGTGTGAAATCCCTAGTATTTCTACTCGATATTCCTGGATGTTCATTATGCCAATGTCTCTTGGAGGTGCTGGAGGAGAACTGCAGTGGAATATGCAGTGTTTTTGGGGTTTAGTCAATGCCTGTGTGAGCTTGAGAGAGGAGGAGGCTGCAGTATTCCTACTCTACCTCCTATCACATGGGCAGATTGCAGAGCAGAAAGGGAGGCTGGCAGGCAGCCATACTCTCCCTTCGTCGGGACTTCATTGCAGATGGTATGCTGAGAATGCTGTCTATTAGGATGCTGAGAGGTTGAATGTGGCTCGTGGCTCAAACACACACTTACATACATGCTGTCAATATTATTTGACATACAGTGTGAAAATATGACCTTCGTGTGATTACGACTCACTAGATTTCCTCACACTTTGTATCTTTGATCTACTAAACTCAGCCAACTTACATGTCTAGACTAAACAATTTAGCTATGGTTTGTGTAAGAAGCCTAGCAGGGTGTATGGATGATTGCACTTGTCATGATTTTTGTGTGGTTACAGCACTAAAATCTCATCACCAAGCATTTTTCTTGACTTAGACAGCTTGGAGTTTGGTTTCACTCAGTGATGAGACTGGTTTTTATTCCTGCTAGCATTGTGTAATTGCAAAAGTTGGATAGCAAAATTTAACCTAATTATCCAAAAACAGATGGATTTGTTTATTGTTCCCCAATCAGAAGCAATATATTCATGATTCATCATGTGGTAATCCACAGTATTGTCTTTTAAGAGTCAAAGCTTTCCAGCGGATGCCAATTTTTTCCATGTGAAAACACATCCGAAAAACCACTTCTTAAACAACCACTGCTGCACAATAGGCTTCGTTTTTCCTCACTTTGGAGGTTATGATTGTGGTGTTGCCAAGGTTGATATTGTCTATCAGCAGGATTGTTTGAGGGGTACAGCATGGACTGAAGGCTAACCCATGAAATTTAGTGGCAGATCCTCATCAACCTACTGTATTAATGGATGGACAGTGCTTCCTGGTCTGATAGGTGAAGCCGTGTGTAAGTGCTTTAATGCTGCATTCTCTCAAATGACCAGCTTGGGTATTTTCTGTGTCTACTTTGGACAAAATAGTGGTATACAAGTGCACTTGGTAAACTCAGTATCCAGACTAGTAATATAACATTTCACTCTCTTCATCAATGCCTAAAAGATAGCTATCAGTCAGATGTCTCACAAAATTTAATTTTGGAAAAGTGGAGTAAAAATTCACATTGTCATGCAGGACCAATGATTTGATATATTTTTATTATCTTACAGGATTTTCAATTCCATAGCAAATACATGTTTTTTTTCCTGTCAACTGGCCCACAGGTAATAGATTTTTTTTTAAATCTGCCCCCTGGTGGCGATTTTGAGTAACAATAATTAGGCTGTATGATAAAGTACTATCTATCAGGTCAGCCAACCCCAGACTAACATCTGGAACGGTTAATGGAGTCGCTTGGTCAGATTGTAGGTGTGAGGCAGATGTGTGGATGAGCCTGTGACGGTCCCTTAATTGTTGTCGCTTGTTCAAGTCACCAACACACAGAATGTGGAGGCAATAGCAGGATACGCTGTCTTGCTCTCTCTCTGTCTTTTCAAAATGCATGGAGGGCTGTCAAGGATAGGGAGCACGCACAGAAGCAGCAAATTGATTATCCAGTGTGCAGGAAATGTGTCCAAGGCCTCTGCAGCCAGGCTGGAAACAAGCAAAGGCCTCTTTTAGTCGAAGCGCTTAAACATACCAGAACTAATGTAATTATAAAGGGGTGACGCTATGGCCTATTGTATTATTTAGTGTTGGTGCTCCAAATGTTGAATAACACGGGGTCACCCAAAGCCTGCCTTCATTAGGGAGCTGATGTGTTCTCCACGTCGCTCTCTGTGTTATTATGTAACCCATGTGTTGTGTTGTATCTCAGTCAGCAAGCAGCCCCTCATATGTATGGTCAATAGGGATGCAAATTATCGAGTAATTCACTAATCGATAGTTGTGTCATCTTATCGATCGATTAATTGATAAGCGGCAATTTTTCAGAGAAGCTGAAGAGGTTATATCTACTGTGTACATATCAAATGTCATATTATGATATAAATCCTTATGATATGAAGAAAAAATGCAAATCATATTCCAGATTTATTCTGAGCTCACTTGAGGGCAGGGAATAACATGCTGACTGCTGACATTACCTTCCAGTCCGGGTCAATGTAGTGGCATGTAACTGTGATGTAGCTTTCTGTATTCAACTAAGTCCAACAGTCCGTTGTGAGGGCCACATTCGCGGTTGCAAGTTGTTTTGGCTCGATGTACTTTAATACCTCTCGAAATCCCTGTCCGTCAACAACATTTATCGGCAGCATGTCTGTGGTAACCATGTCACATATCCGCTGGGTGATGCCCTCTGCTTTCGCGGAGTCACATGCCCTTCGTCCCAACGCTGTGGTGATTGGCGGCTGAGAAGAACCACTCGCTGCTAGCAGCATTACTGAATGTGTCACATTTAGGTGGTAATTCAACGAAGTTGTGGAGTTGTTGAACCTTAAAATACTTCCACAAATTGTGCATTTGGCGTCTTTGTCGTCATTAACCAACTTAAAGTGGCTCCATACTGCACTTCGTTTGGCCCTCTTCATCCTACCGTCTCTCGTTTATCTTGTTGTCGTCAAAGCTCTGCTTCGCTTGTGTTCCAGCGTGTGCGTCAAGTACGTCTGGCGTCAAGTGCGCCCTCACGCGGACCAGCCAGGAATTACAGGTTCAAAACGCAATTAATTGCAATTAATTTATTTTAATCGAGTAATTTGTCATCGACAATTAATCGATAATCGATTAATTGTTTGCATCCCTAATGGTCAATGACGGTTATAGAGTGCGCACGTTGAGAAGAAGATCCTGTTGATGTTGTAGAAAGTAAGGTTGATTATCGTGAAACAAACCTGTCTCTAAATCTGACATATGACCACTGTTTATTCCTTTTTTGGGGAAGATGTCCAGTTTTGGGAATAGTATTATTCCCAATGTTATATCAAAACATACCAATCCCCACCCTCTGTGTTTCCTTGAACAAGGTGTCAAATAATATAGCTCTATCGGATAAGAGTGAACAAATTGACAAACCAAAGGTTAAAACATCAATTAAACCTTCACCTTTCAGATACAATTCTACTGAGTGTCCTTTCAGAGTGAGCTAAGTGGATGGTGACCTTAGAAACCAGGCATAGAGGATTCAGCTGAGCTGTAGTGTCAGTTACACATTAGAGGTGGCTGTCACCACAGAAGAAATGACGATGGACCCATAACTATGAATATCACGGAGCAGAGCGCTGGCTGGGGGGGATGCACACTGTCATACTGCTGCTGAACCCTCTGCAGACAGGGCTGATTGACCTGATTAGCAGCAGTAATCTGCAGGCTTGCTTCAGGTCGCCACGCCCTGCTGCTTTAATCCCTCTGTAGGTGTACCCACACACACACTCAGGGTGTGAGATTCCTCATTGCCACATGCTGAGATTGATTTGGACCAACACACATGTGCCCACGTGCACTACTTACAGAGCTGGCTGACATTTCAGACTGACCTCCTAATGAGGAGGGAGGACAGGCATTTGTCTGTGTCCCTTATCAGCTCATTCTGTGTCATACGACTGTCAGGCCACAAGGACAATTGCATGTTTTAGAGCTCTATTGATTTCAAGAGGCCTATCAATGTTTGTGTCACGCTAAAACATCTGTATGACAGAAAATATTCCATATCTCCAGATTTTTCAATTGCTCTCAAAGTTTAAATGATCAGAGCTGGGACATGATGGACTTTTTTAACACTTGGTCTTTCTCACTTACACTCTCTGGGTTCATTGTCCTCTCATCCTTTTCATTTTCCCTCTTCTTACATATTTGTTCGGGCAGAAAGTAGGATTGCTTGTTTTGATGTAGCTGACTTCCTGAAATGAATGAAAATGCTACAGAATAGTTGTCGTTTAGAAACACAACTACACAAAGTTATTAATTACAATCGTGTTTTTAAGATGTAAGAGTGTCGTGCAGCCTTAAGGCGAGACTTACAAATGAGTAGATATGTCCACAAAAATATGAACGATGTTCAATAGTGTTGCCTGAATGCATTAAATGAAAACTCCAGTGAAAACACATAAAGAGTACACACAATTTGTTTGCATGAGCAAACCCCAAGCATGAACCCTCCTTCTCATATCCCTTATTGAGAATAACATTGATACATGACAGAACAACAGAAAACACATGGTAAGAAATTTAGTGCAGATGACGAGTAAACCGGAAAGGAAAACTTTGAGCTGTGATGTTATCAGATTTCACTACTCAGTTGTAGGGACCAAAGAACTGATAATGACGATAGTATTGCTGTATCTACAGAAAATTAAAACAAAAAATTCCATCCATCCATTTTCTACACTGCTTATTCGTTAAGGGTCGCGAGTCATTGGGTGAGAGGCGAGGTTCACCTTGGACAGTCCATCGCAGGGCCATCAGGAGCAATTAGGGGCTCAGTATCTTGCTCAAGGATACTTCGACATAGTCACTGAGGAAGGTGAGGATCAAACCAGCGACCCATCAGTTGCTAGATGGCCACTCTACCTCCGAGCCATGCAGGAAAAATAAAACAAAATAATGTTAGAATTAAAAATAACGGTATGCCAAGCCACAAATTTTATGGTGTTGAACGTGTCTGCTATATTCCCCAGTCCTCGTCTCATGCATCAGTCATTGCGGTCTGTTGGTGTCTTGTTCTACTTAGTGTAGTCAAGGTAACAGCAGTAGTTTCCTCTGCTGCAAAACCCATCTTGAATGAATGAGGAAAGGCTTCACATTTGTTTTTCATAACATCATCTTCATGTGCTTTTTATTCTTGCATTAGCTCACAACATTCTGGCATGCATACGTGTGTCTTGATGACCCTCTTGAGGTTTTGGTCCATGTTGTTGTGTGATGTTGCAGTTGAACAGTAGACAGTGGACTGGGTTACACAGCTTTGTATTATGATGAATGACAGGTCTTAATGTCAGGGATAGAGTACTTGACTGTCAATAAGTCAGGCATAAAGTTTGTGCTAAGATTTACTATTTGTTATGATCCAATACCTCCTACCATTCATTTTTATGATCTTACTGCTTTAAAATAGCACATATAAGTAACTCTAAACTAAAATGTTGCAGAAGACTATTTAGGCCCTTCCAGCTGGTACAGAAATACATTCTGCTTGTATTTTGAAATGAATAACAAACCACAGAATGGCATTGCATATCAGGGATACCAGAGTTCAGAAAGGGAAAGTGATAAATTCCTCTGCTTACTAAATTGTAGTTTCAGTTCTATAGTTGACCAGGACACTTGTTTTCTTTCCTGATTTTACTTTGAAACTTCTCAATCTACTCTAAATTTAGTGTTTTTATGTGTTTCAGTTATTTAAAAGGGGATTTATTATGCTTGATATAAATCTATCTTTTTGTACTGGGACTTCACTAAAGTAGTGTTGTGTGATTCACACATACTCATACATGTATACCCTCTTCTCTCTGAAACTTGCTGTGTTAGCTCCTGTCTCTTTAATGATCCACTTCCTTTTAGTCCACTCTTACGTCCCTTCTAGGTGTGGCCCAGACGCAACATGAAACAGACCCACCTTCTTCAGATCTCAAGCATTTAACAATTCACAATTATGAATTTAATTTACATGGTGTGTTTGTAATATTTGAAGTGAAATATAATATTTGAATATGAAATTGAGTTATGGAAAAGTCAAGGCAAAAATAAACAACCAAAACAATATAATTGGAATAAGACAAAAACAAGCAAGTCATGATAAATAAACCACCGGCTGTATTGGCCATATCCTAGAAGCCCACTGAAGGACAGCTTCCCTGGGCATGGTAAACCTTAAGCAGATGACTGTGTAAAGACATCAAGCATTTTGATATTATTACAGAAAATGAGAAGACATCCACCTTAGCTTTAGTGACATGTTGGACATTAACCATGGCCTTCACCTGTGAAACTGCAAATTATTTTCTAGGTAAAACATTTATTTGTAACACATTTTGGTTTGCATCAGTTGGTGCCTGAGAGAAAACTTTTTCTTTTCTTGCAGATTAAAAAAAACACAAGGCATAAAAGAATACTTCTCAACTGACACAATGATGATGTCAAGAAGTATAAAAGCTCCAGATGTTTCATTAAATCTGGAAACAGTGAATTGCACGAGATTTCTTTGGTCACATTTTGTGCTTTTGGAGAGCAATGTGCTTCTCTCTGTTCAGTCAGTGGCACAGCTAAGATCTTGCATAGTAGAGTAACCTCAGTGACAAATAAGCAGTAGTTGCCTAATGGTAATGAATTCATCAGCTTTGCTTTATTTTCATCTCTGTGTTTCTTGCTCACTAGTAGTTCCTGCCTATGATGGAGCTGAGTGGGAACTGAGCGTAGCTGAGTGGAGAGGGGGAGGGGAGATGTAAAAGCAGCTACAGCAGCAGCGGAGACATTGAAAGTCGTGCACAAGCTCTGTTCACGTGTAGGGCAGCGTGAGGCAGCATCATATATCATTGCCCAGCTCACATTCATGTCAGTGTAGGAGACAAAATTTGTGCTAAAATTAAAAGAAAAACTTAAGAATCTAATGATTTGCTATCATTATCAACTGTACTGACACTCCCAGTTTGATCTGACAATTTAAAAGAAAATGAGATCTTTTTGTTGATTTCCATCTCTAGTGCTAAATGAAATCTCTTCCTGAGGATATGTTGCATTTAATGCATAGAAAAAACATGAAGGATGATGATCATGTGAAGCTGTTTCTGGAGGGCTGTTCTTCGATCGACTGCATGACTCGAGACCAAACAAATCCATTAATGTCAGCAATATAACCCGAGAGATAAAAGCCCAACCCTTTAACCTCCCACTCATAGCAGGGAGGAAAACAACATAGTGCTAAATTAGCCAGCTGAGATGTAGTTAAGCTGAATCCTACAATGTGCTCCGCTTCTACAGCAGCACCCAATCATTTGAAGGGTTGTAGAAATTGTCTGTCCAACAAAAGGCTCAAAAGCTCTTTTTGTGTATGTAAGTCTTGATTGGGTTTCCTTGTAGTGGAAATCACTTGACTCTGGCTTGGCCATACTCACTCTGGGTAAAGGAGGATTTGTGCTAATAAATTTACAATAGAATGAAATGTTAATTTTTCACTTGCCTCTATAAAGCCGATGGTGCTCACAGCTGACCAGATTCATAATTATTCAACTCAGAGCTAATGATGTAAGCAGGAGTAAAAAGGCAAATAATGGCGTGTTTGTTTGGAGGTTATGGCTCTTCTGGCTTGTTCCTTTTACCTACAATTTGTTTGTTGGGTGATTAAGATGGGTGAAATGGGGGGTAGGCTTTTCCCACATTCAAGATAGTGAATGTGTTTTTTTAGTTTTTGTTCCCAAACCGACACTGCTCTTTTTCCAGTCTATATTGTGCAGTTTCCTCCCACAGTCTGAGAGCTGAATTCAGAGGCAAACCAGAGAACTTTGTAGTCCAGGCACGGGGAGCTGGGTGGGCATGATGTTCACTCTGTATTATTCATGAGCACGGTGTAATATTTTTAAAACTTTGATTAATTATACGAGAGCTGACCCTTGATCTGCTTTCGCTCTTACAATTATCTGCTGCTCCGAAGTAGAGCTGTCTTAATGCTGCTGTTTAATACTATACAGCCACACACACACACACACACGCACACACGCACACACACACTTGCCCGTGCACAGCTCAGACGTCATTTCTGTCCACCACTGAGATGCTGGATGAAATGTGTTAGTCATCTGACATTAGCTTGAGGCATCAGTCTGTACTTAGGCTTTCTTGAACCTGTCAAAGCAAATTGTTTTTTGTTTTTTTTTTTAGGTGGGAGTTACAAATTTTTTTTTTGAGATTTTCACAGATGCATGTGCTAGACTTTTGGTCATGATGTCATGATACTTACATAAAGCCTGAAAGCATTTAAAGCAGAACTTGGGTCTCTGAGTTGCAGCTAGTTGAGGAAATCCAGGTCACTGCTCTGTAAAATGGGCGCCTGTTGTGAGCAGTGAATGTTAGGGGCTCTGTAGTTCCCTTGTCTGAACAGCCTGGTCTCCGCTGTTGTCCACCCCTCTGCTGGGATCATATGATGGTCTCTGTGGTGTTCAGAGACACATTCAGAACATACTTAAAACAAATAATCTATTTTTGAATTAACACTGTAATCACTATAATATAAATTCAGTTTGTGGGGGGGGGGGGGGGGTCGCTTTTGGTTTAAATGTCATCAATTTTCTTTAACTATTACATATATAAATATTATTATGTCCTTAGTTGTGTAAGTGTGATATTCACACCCAGAGCCAATCTGAGATGAATACTTTTCTCTGGAAGAAATATGCCATGTTTAGATCTCTCTAGTTTAATTGCATAGAGACTGATTGCCTGCAAAATTTGCATTTGCCAGTAGATAAAGTGTTATTTTAAAGAGTACAGTCTCATCTAAGGTAGTGTGCAGTTACCATGACACAGGATGTGTTTACAAAGGCAACATCTGCAAAGAGCAGCATATCCGTCTTGGACCTGATCCATGAGAAACATGAGGATCTGTTTGGATCTCCATTGAACCATGGATTCAAGGAACTAAGGATCACATGATGACTGCTTGTTAGCCATGAATGTCATTTGGATATCTCTTGTGTCTTCCATTTTGATGTCAGTTCTGTGTGCCATGTGATCACCTGTGAAACTGCCTGACATCCCTGTCTCTTTGTTGTAGTTCTGTGTTTTTTTAGTTGGTGAATAGAGTCCTGCTGGGTTAGCATGTTTTTTCTGTCTGGTGATTTCTAGAAGCCGCTCTTTAGTCTCTGTTATCCTGGACTCAGTGAGTATGCATGACCTGCCAATATCAAAAGGCAGTCACAGAATGGTGTAGCTATCAGTGTCTGTGGACCGGGAGCAATGTATGGCTTGGCTCTGAGTTTAGTGGAAAGGTTGGGCTGCTGAAATCTGCCCATTCCTTCCTGTCACTGACAGTCTGTCGGCATGCAAAGCACTAGCAGCCATCTGCTGTTGTATAAATAGACAGTAGTCAGAGCTGGAACAGCTGGCATGTAGGCCAGGACTGCGCCCTTTCCCACTGCTTTCTAGCAGACAGGCAACCCCACCTAAAGCCAGTTTATTACTTTTTACTTTTGGGCATGAAGTTGATAACAGGGTTGACACTGTCACAAAAAAGTTATGCATTGTAACACATCAATATCCAGGCCATGGGAGGTTTTGGAAGAACAAATAGAGCTAGGAAATTAGGAACGACGGGGAAAATTTTCTTTACAAATATCAGTGAATTACAATGTGTGGTTCATTTATGATCGGCTGAAAATAAATCTATATTTATTTTTCTTGTTTCACTGTTGGCAGGATTATACAAAAACTACAGGGCTGATTTTCACTGAATTGGACATGTTGCATACACAGTATGTTTCCCTTGTTCATTATGTTAATAACAGTATACTGTACAGGTAATTTCAGTTTTTTTTTCCTTTTATATTTCATGTTTTCAAAAACCTAGTTTTTGAGATAAAGAAGAGTGCTGTGCAGTATGTGTAACAATGGCATGTGGGTGTGTGTGGGGGATGGGCACAGTAGGGTCAATTTATCTGATAACAGCATGGAAACTCAACCTACAATTATGAATACATTTCAAATGTCTCCCTGGCATCAATGTTATGTTTTTTTTTATGCAGTCCCGTTTTTTTAATGCACATCTCACATTCAGCTGATTTCAGTTGCTTTCCAAAAGAATCATTGAAGTATTTATGTATTTTTCCCTAAAAGTGGCAGTCATTTTTGTCTAAAAAGGAACAGGGAGTAAGGCGGAGTGAAAGGGGTCATTGTGATAGAGGGGACCGGACTCATAGAGCCTTGTCATAACAGATTACCTAACATGTTTTGCAGGGTATGTTGTCAGCTGCAATACCCTGTATTCAGTGCATTGTTCTGCTGTCTTCCTGTACTTTTCACCCTTCGCCCCTCTCTCTCAGTCAAGAGACAAAAAGAATGTAAGAAACCGTCTCAGTAGACAGGAGTATAAGTTAGTCAAAATACAGTTACAGTACTTGCTCCAAGTGTCTGCTGCTATAGAAAGTTTGTTGGTTAATAAAATTGTGCGTCTTTGTCAATGACCTTAACTTGGATTGTGCTGTGAAAGGAACCATCTCCTCTCCAACAATCACCTCTGCCAGCCGGGCATGTTTCAGGCTTTTTTCTCCAACAGTATTCAACAGAGTACTGAACTGCTGTGTCAGTGTTTGTTTTTTTTAATCAAAGGCCACAAGGCATCTCCTTGACCCGAAATGGAAGTTTAACATATCCAAAGGGTTAATCAAGATAGCACATGTTAGTCTCTGTTTTGGAGTTGTTGTATGTCCTGTGTTGTGGCTGCAACGTGCTCAGCTGTTTGTCAAATGTGAGCAGCAGTGCTCAGACACTACTTATAGCCCTCAGCTTTGAGCTGCATCCCTTGACAACTCTGTCATCTGTGCTGCTGCCCCAGCAACCAAGCCAACACACACTCTCTTCCAAAGATATTGGATACAACATGCAGAGCATTTCTGTGGCAACCTCAGCATGTTTCCCATCCAGTCTTTATGCTCCCTATTTAAGACTGAACAACCATATTAGCGCGTCAATCCAGCAGCTCATGTCAGCAGCTGCTTTGCTCTGCAACTCATGCACAAACTGTGACACAGGTGTGATATTGTACAGACATACATAACATTAGAGCTGTTATGACTCGGGACATTTGTTATACAACCATCCACGCTTGATCTGTCTTATATAGTAATATTTTTTCAGTTCATCCACTTTCTTTGCTTCATTTGTTTTTCACATGCATTTATCTGGCATTATGTAATGGTATTTTTTTAACAACTTGAACCCCTTGTAAGTCAAATTTGGCTCTGCACTGTACAATTCATTGGCAACTGAATTGCTTTTCCATATAGCAGATAAAATGATCAATTTTTCCTGCCTTGGTGACACTTGAAGATTTAATTTTACCACTTATAATGAAACAACATCAAACGTTTCCTTTGGCAGCATCCCTTATCTAAGCAATATGCTCGCCCATTGTGAAACTAAGTGATAGGTATGAAATCAGTACCACATCATTTGAGTGCTCCCACATAGTCAAAAAAAAATGTAACATGGACAAAACAAAGGGATACATGTTTATTTTGATGTCGTTTTATTTTTGTCTTTAGGCTTGTCAATGAAAAAGCAATAATCATGGTTGTGTGTCATAAAGGAGGAATATTAGAATATACTGGTGTCATGAATAGTCACACTGCCTGAGAATTTCTTAAAAAAATTGTGTTTATTATTTAATTTATTATAAATTTAGGTCATGAAATATTACTCCTATACAGTTCTTTTTTTGACAGCATAATAATGTGATGCTGCTGGTATAACCAATATTTACATTTAGTGGAAAATGGCATTCTGCACCCCATGAGAGAATTAAATGCACATCTCACTGCTGCTCGTATCCACATAGACCTCAGGCATGCTATTAAAATTCCTCAGTCATACTCGAAGAATCACATGTGGTAATAACAATTCTGCACACATGCAACTTAGCGGAATAACTTGACCTCGATTGTTGTTCATGCATTTGTTTTCCTTCCATTTTTAATTTGCAATTATTTGATACCCCTATCTTCTGTCTTTGATCCTGGGCAGTCATCGATCTGCTCAAACTGAAGGTCCTTAGAGAGTTGCTAGAAGACAGACCAAGGCCAATATAATCAGCCATTTTAGACTCAGCTTGTCTGCCAGTCTCAGGTGAATGGGTCTAGCTTTTAGTCCCCATCTGGTGCTCGGAGACCTCGTAACAACCTAATTACGAGGGGTGTCTTCGCTTTCCTGGCCAGATTATTGGCCCCATGTTGAGTATCAGAGCACAAAATGTCTGCAGCTGCATCCAGCTGAGTGATATTCTTTAGCTAGCAGGATGTGGTTAGTTAACTG
Organism: Aulostomus chinensis; assembly: GCF_037954235.1. NCBI lineage: Eukaryota > Metazoa > Chordata > Actinopteri > Syngnathiformes > Aulostomidae > Aulostomus > Aulostomus chinensis. The sequence continues at coordinate 25,491,223 of NC_141328.1, read as the reverse complement.
GTATCCACCTAGCATGAAATGGAGAACTCCTGTGAAGGCCCAGAAAGAGCCCCATATCATGCAGAACAGGAACTTGAAAATACAGAGCTGTTTGGAAAAAATAAAGACATTTGACCAGAATTTCACTATTTTGAGAAAATTGCATTTCCCTTATTGTATTGTTTCTCACAAAATACAGCATGTCATTCATTTGTATGATGTTAGTATAGAGGATTAGATGTTTCTATGAAGCTTTTTTTTAAAATTGAGATTAGCTTTATTATTTGGTTCCTGAAGGCCATTTAGATTTTTTACATTAAAGGTTATTTTTCAGCAAAAGTTGTTCTGGTGTGTTTCAAGGAGTCTGGCATGATAAGTAGCTTAATGTCTTGGATACAAATCCTAAAGCTTTTCACTCTGTTCCTTTAGCTTAACTCACCATTTGATGAATAGTCATAATTACGCATAAACCTGTATTTAAGTGTCCACAAAGCAGCACTTGGGAATAGTTGAGGAGAGAGAAAACAGAACGCAATGTGCCGCATCCTCCCCTTGTGTGCCAAGTTGAGGTTGTTATGGTAACCAGAGACTGGTTCTTTACCTGTTGCCATGGTGGAGAGAGATGGAGTGATGACGTTGTTTATGAGGCAGCAGAATGCATCTGCCATTTTAAGTGTCAGGATGTGATTCTGGTGGGAATATTTACTATAAATGGATAAAAGGACTTCCTCATTGACATCCTAGATTATGACTTCTACTTTTGAGGAATCAGAGCTCACGCAGATTCAGTTTTTGAATTTTAGTGTAGGTGTAAAAAGTGATGCGAGTGACTGATACACAGAGAAATTAGGTGAGTCATGCCAGAATATATGGGATATACTTGATCTCAGATGGCAGGAATAAAGTTGGCTTCCTTCTGTCTCACTCATCAGTGTAAATCTTGATTGATTGTTTGACAGAGGTGTGTGAAACATAATAGTTTCATTTACTTTGAGAAACAAACACCCATTCTTTCACACGAAGTACAAGAAATAAGAAATTCATAAACATGTAACCACTGCTATGTCTGGTCCTTACTGGCAAGAGATGCTACAATTTGTACAGCTCCATTTTGTGTGGGAGTTTGTGCATCTTTGCTCTCAGTACACTTTTATAGAGCCTCACATGAGAGACCCACTCTCGTGACGCACTGACAGGACCACATGGCTGAGGAAGCTATCTTTTCAGACAGCAGTGGAGTGGGCAATGGAGCGAGACGTTCATGCCTTTTTATGAGCATGATTCACCTTCAACTGAGCAGTCTCTCACAATGCTTTCCATGTATTTCAATTCAATCTGTGTCTTGAGATGAACTGAAAATGTCATCAAGACAAATTCAAAGCAAAACAGAAATATAGTTTAAGCTAGTAAAATCAAATTCCAAACTACAGATTGAATGGTATTATAATAATAAGGTACACAGATGAACTATAGTAATTGACACCCTTAGTAGAGATTAGAAAGTTCACCATCATGTCTTGTCTTACTAGAACAAAGCTGGGATTCCTAGTAAGGCTAGTTTGTCTCTGTCAATGCCCCAGACACATAGCACTGTCATCGTGTTTGTGTTTAAATGTGAAGTTGCCTCATTGGCACAGAGAATCAGAGATTAAGCTGTCCCCTTGTTAATCGCAACTGTAGATTGTTCCAGGAAAGGGGAATAGGTACACTGGTAACCTAAATCCCCCTTCGTTTCTTCATGCTCTGGCTCCAGTTTCCCTTTGGAGGCAGGTCAAAGGTGAAATTAGGCTTTATTTAGCCACCTGTCCCACTGTATCCTCTTTCAGTGCCCAATATGGAAGCTGCTGCTCTGTCATTGCACCTTAACCTGTTTGAGGATTGTGTATTATACCCAATGGATTGTGTTTACATGTGCCAGATTGTGTCTGCCTGAGTTCAGAGCACATTGGCAACTATAATCATCATATATGTAGTATGAAGCATGTTTGTGTTCTACCTTCTGAGGACATGTTGTGCTTTTCCGTCAGCATGTGACCTGTGGAGGACGATACGCAATCCCTGTCTCTCCACATCTCCTGCATTATTGATAAGTGTGCTGAAATCCTCTGAACATTTAAGGCAATCTGCCAGCAACGTCTTGATGCAAAAGCCTCTAAAGCACCCTTATGTTGAGGAGCTCGACCTGGCTTTAATTTGCCCATTAGTGAGAAGCACAGCATTTGCATGAATTTGCAAATTGTCTGCATTGGGGCTCACACTGGAGATTTGCATGTCAGCACTAAAAAGGCTCTAAACACTCAAATTGTATTACTAAAGATACTAAAATTTCCAAAATAGTCTTTCCTTACATGCTGCATTTGGTTCTGATTATTTCTGTTTGCACTGTTTCTAGGCCCTCAAGCACACTCATTTCTTTTAGTCCTCCAAACCCTCTTTTACTAGCCTATTTACAATCCTTCCTCTCCCCCTCCCTCTTAGTTCTAATGACTAAAGTATGCATTAGTCTGTGAGGCCCGTATAAACTCTCTGCTTTAGCTTAGACACAAGGTGGTTTAAGTCCATAAAAGTGCAGTTTGTCTAATAAGAGGATTTGAGTAACAACTGGGTATCAATATCTACAAATATCCTCCAGTACATTCTCAGACTCCCTCTCTTTTCGTCACATATTCAATACACAGTGTGGAAAGCTTGAACCCTAGTCTCCAGGGTATCAGCAAGCGTGGTTGAGAGGGATGAAATACCAGGCATGGCTGCAGATTCTTTTTCATTAGGAAATGCCTGTGTGGCCATAGGGCACAGTTGTACATTGCACAAATAGTGTGCCATCATTCCCTTTGCTATTACAACAGGTGAAGATGCATTCGTAGGAGTAGGCTTCATGTGTTATTATTCTCAGTTACTGTCTTTTTGTACTTGTTAATTCAGACAATGTTTTAAAAGTTGGCGTTCTTGGAAAAACTTGACATTAGTGTTGCAGTAGCTATAAAAGCCCGTGCCTCATAATGTGTCTGATCATGTGACTTTGAGTTCGAAATACCTCAATGATAGTTCTATAATTGAGGAACAGGATTTTGGAAGAGAAAATACTTTCCAACCAGGATGGAAAAACACATTCTAAAAATTGGATGCATGTGTTCAAAGAGTCATTTGTTAAACAAAGGATTGGTAGAAGGTATAAATAATAAGAATTAGAATACTTTATTAATCCCACACAGGGAGAATTTAGGCAGTTTCAGGAGCATTAACAGAGTGAAGAAGAAAGGATGATATAAATTACAAGAAAGGAAAAATATTTATGAAGTAAGAAACAAACAAAAACTAAAATAAATAAATTTTAACATTTATATTGGACAATGTACAGGAATTTTTTTTACATCAAGTATGAAAAATAAGATTATGGTATTGCACCAATAATTGCACATTGCTGAAAAAACATACGTGTGAATGTTCACAGTGTGCAGTTGTACAGTCTGATGGCTGCAGGGAGGAATGACTTGTGGTAGCGCGCCTTCTTGCACTGAGGGTGCAGCAGTCTGGAGCTGAAGGAGCAGCTCAGGGTCTCCACAGTGTGGTGCAGGGGGTGGGAGGTGTTGTTTAAGATGGATTTCATCTTGGCTAGCATCCCTCTCTCCGCCACCTCCTCCAGTTTGTCCAGTCTCTTCCTGTCCATAACTCCACTACCCCAGCACACAATGGTGTAGCACACTGCAGAGGCCACCACAGTGTCATGAAATTCGGAGTGTCGGAGTAGGCCCTGCTAACCCCGAAGGACCTCAGTCTCCTCAGCAAGTGGAGTCAACTCTGGCCCTTCTTGTGGAGGGCATTGGTGTTATCAGTTCAGTCCAATTTATTGTTCATGTAAACACCCAGGTACTTGAATGAGTCCACTATCTCAGTGAGTGCACTATCCCAATGAAGACATAATGCACACTGAGATTAGGGATAAAAGTTTGTTTAATATGACTTTTTAATAACATTTACACAATCAGTTCCCTCGATTTATTGAAGATAGAGCCAAATAAAGTGCCGAGCAAGAGTGACTTTGACAGGAGAAAAAACTAGAAACTGAAATGTGCTAGATTTGGTGTTTTTTAGTGAGAAAAGATGTAGGTAAATGACTCAGGCTTTCTAAGAAAACACCAGGCCAACTGCTATGGCTCAGCTATTCAGGGTTAATCTCTATTCTCATTTGGTAAGTGAAAAGCCAAAACACCAGCTCTTTAAAACCACTTGAATTAAAAAAAAACAAAAAAACATCAAAAATGGCAGTCAACATTCATTTAATAAATGCTATTTTTATATCCTGTTGTGTTCAGCATAAAATGAATTTCCTCATTTCCCCTTTCAACAATTAACTGTATTCATCCCTTAAGAGTAAAAAAAACATAAGCATATTGAAGCAGTTGTTCTCTCGTCTTCACATTAAAACTAGATGTTCTCAACCATGTAACTAATTTTGTTCTTCCTCTACAGCTATCCTCAATCCCAAAGCCCCAAAGGAACCAGCAAAGACCTTCAGTTTTGATTACTCCTACTGGTCACACACAACGGTGAGCCTTACACTTTCTCTCTACTAATGTTTAAGGGCACTTTTATAAATCTGAATACCGTTGCAACAAGTTGTCAATTTGAAATACCATGAATTTAAATTTCTGTATATTTTAATTACAACTCTTTTCTTTCCCACAGCCGGAAGACCCCTGCTTTGCATCACAGAACCTTGTGTACAATGACATTGGCAAGGAAATGCTGCAGCATGCCTTTGAGGGCTACAATGTTTGCATCTTTGCATACGGCCAGACAGGAGCTGGCAAATCCTATACCATGATGGGCAAGCAGGAGGAGGGCCAGGAAGGAATCATTCCCATGGTTTGTTCTATTTTACTGGATTTTAAAGATTAAGACAGACTTTTTCTCTTTCTTTAAAAAAAATATTGTCTAATGCAACCTCTTATCTTGTAGTCTTTCATTTTTACTATTCCAGCTCATTTTAAATGTTTAACACAGCCCTTGAATCATGGTCTTGGTGAAATTCTATAATACATTTACAATCCACGAGTGCTTCCTTTCTATCATAATTCTAAACCAAATAAAATGGAACTTAATTATAAACTTTACATACTGTGGTAGTTATAAGATATCCATTTGCTGTCAAAAATGTCCAACTGGTACAGTAGTTGATCCCCTCTGCATTCATACAAAACTTTCCCAGTGCCTTAACCTCTGTTTTCATGATGCCAAAAATTAATTCATCTGCATCCTGGAAATCGAAATATGAATGGAAATTCACAGTGTCAGACAGTGAGCACATGCATACATAATCTAGTATTTGTGGTTCAACAGCACATCATACTCAGATTAGTATTAATAAAGTGTAAACAGTAGCCCTTTTTTCCCCTTTTTTTCCCTTTTTTTTTTTTGCTAAATACTGTGCTTAAAATACAGATTAAAAAGTCAGTATGGGACTGTTTGGTAGATTTTGTCCTCCTCCCTTTATACCCTTCACCTCTCCACTTGCTGTTCGCACTGAAATGTCTTCTTTCTCTGCCTCTCAGCTCTGTGAAGATCTGTTTGAAAAAATCAATGAGGACAGCAACAAAGAAGAGCTCTCCTACTCAGTAGAGGTGAGATTCAGACTGTAATCCCCGTTCTTAACTACTGCTCCTGACTCTTGTGCTAGCTTGTTTCCTCTGAACTTTTAGTAGTCTCTCTCGCATTGTCTCGTATAATGATAACTTTTTAATAATCAACATGTTTGCATAGCACTTTTCTACAGAGAATTAACAGTAAAACCAACAAAGGAAACATTATTAAGGGTAAAACAATGCCATACATGGAAAAATAATATTCAGGCAGAACAGTATTTGACCAAAGTGGGTTTTTCAAATTGATTTCTAAAGAATACTAATGAGTTGGCTAGCCTGAGATACTCTGGTATGCCCTGAATGGCCCAGCGTACAAGTGGTACTACTAAGAGACCCCTGTGTGAGGATCACATGAACCACAATGTAACAAGCGACCTGACCTGGTAAACCCATAATGTTGTAGGGGAGCCAGTGCAAAAATGCAACAATTATGGATTTGATGTGATCTGCTTTCCAAGAGTTGTTGTTGTTTTGTTTTTTTTCCTTCAATTGAAGTCTCAGCATTTTGGGTGAGCTGGAGGCAAGCAATAAAATTATGGCTGAGTAAAAAGAAATACAGTTGTTCAAGCAGGAGGAAATAGAGCCATATATTAGTTACTCTAGATCGGCAAATTTGAATAAAAAAAAATTCAATCTCAGATATTGTGCTTAGCCGGAAGACATATGACTGTAATGCCTTGGTTAGATGATAAGATTGTACCAAATATAAATCCTAGATTGTGAGCAGACATTTTTGTTGTATTAAAACAGGTTTGGATTTCTTAGAAGTGCTGACATAAGGTTGGCCAAATAAAAGAACATCAGACAAAACATCATGTGACAAATATCAGGTGCTGGTGTTTATGAGGACCTTGTCGTTCCAACATGTTAGGAGTGAGAACAAAACCAACTAAGAACCATCTCCTTGATAAAGTGATTCTGAGCAGTTATCATATGCTTTGTCTAGTATCTATAGTTAAGTAAACAAATCATGTAGGAAACCAAATGACCTGCTGTATAGTAAGACCTTCAGTATTATAATCTGCCTTATGTTCGTTTATATTCAGCCTAGGCTACTGAACTGACTTTTCTTTTACTTTTTCAATTGTGTCCCAGGTCAGTTACATGGAGATCTACTGTGAGCGGGTTCGAGATTTGCTCAATCCTAAAAACAAAGGGAATCTGCGAGTGCGAGAACATCCTCTACTAGGCCCCTACGTGGAGGACCTATCCAAGCTTGCTGTCACCTCCTACACAGACATCGCTGACCTAATGGATGCAGGCAATAAGGCCAGGTAAGTGACACACTGAAATCCGAGCCAGTTCAAGAAGTCCTCAGAATTAAAGCAGCATTATATAGTTTTGCTGAGCAGCAAAATACTTGTGCAGTCTAATCTGTTAATCCAAGAATGGGTGGAGTTAGAGGTTATTATAACATGGTTCAAAGTGAAACAGCTGATTTTGACATAAAGACTGGGACTGTGGGGAACCGAGCCATGTTTTAACTTTCGCTTCTACAATGGCATTCTTTATGTTTATGATTGATGTAATTTCCGTGACTGTCGATCTGAATCCGCTGCAGTTGTGTCGATGTTAAAATGCAATTGCTTTTTGCTACTGGTACACTGACATAGAGACGAGCAGTAGGTATAAATGTATCTTCTCTTTGATTCTGAATTGATTTATTTTCTGAAAGTGATGGGCTAGTTTGTAGGAACTGAAAGCAAATCTGGAAGGTTGTGGGAGTTTCATGCCCCTGTCAGCTTAAGTGAACTAGTGCAGAAACAGATGAACGAAGATCGTAGGAGGAATAAGATGCACCCGTCTGCTTGTCATTAGTCAGTCTACCAAAATGATTTTGTAACTGAAAATGCTGAATAATGTCGCTTTAAATGAAAGAGGTCGGTGAAAGTTGCCAGCAGGATAACAATAGAGTGGAAACAGGAAATGTTCTGATCACACAGATTGAAAATGATGGTCATCGGTGTTATTAAGGGGCAGCAGGTTACAGAGAATTCAAAACCAAAGTCCCTTTCTTATCTAGAAGGTTGAATAAAATATAGGTCCATTATTACCTTACTTACACTGCTCTAAATTGAACCTGTCTTTCATTGCAAGGAATGAGTATTTATCATTTTGTGTGTGTGCCCACACATACATGTGTGTGTCATGAGAGTTCCTGTGGGGAGGAGTGAACCCTGCCTTAATCTTCCTGTGCTGACTCAAAAGGCTTATTTCTAGACCATGGCGTGTAAAACCCGTATCTCCCCTGTGACTATCCCACTGAGTCGGCCTTGTGTATTTGTGTTTGGTGTCTTCACACTATTATCCACCTCCGCCGCACAAAATAATCCCTTAGACTCAAGTCACTCTAATAAGCATAAAACCCAGCAATGATAGCTCAAGTAATAGCCAAGACCAGGAATTTTTATATGAATTATATCCAGTAATTGAAAAGACCAATGGAGAGTTCAGAAATTGTGTTATTAATATCCATATTATTTCATATTTTCTAATTATACTTGTATGCTTCAACCACAGAACTGTGGCTGCTACCAACATGAATGAGACCAGCAGCAGGTCCCATGCAGTTTTCACCATCGTCTTCACACAGAGGAAACATGACAGCGAGACGGACCTTTCTACAGAAAAGGTCAGAGCACTGTAAAAAGCCATCCTAAGTTGTGATGATTTAATTAGATAGTGAAGCAATTTATCATGCTAGGTTAGGATTCCTCACTGCTGGGTGTACATGTCTTTATACAGATTTATTTAGTTTGCTCATTTAATTTTGGCTGAGATGGCTCCCATGGTGTAGTAAGTTGCTGTTTATCAGAGAGTGAAAAACAGAGAGCCATTTTAGATTTGTCTTTGAGCATTTCCTCTGACTGTGCAGAGACAAAGACCTCTGTGTCTCTGTTAACACAATGCCTATTGTATTTAGCCACTCTATCAGATTTTACAGCCTAGCTTGTCTTGATACTCAACAGTCATGTCTAAATGTTCAAAATGGTTTAGGTTTCCTCTGCATATTAAATATAAATTACTTTATATTAAAAATGCATTCACTCCCTCTTCAGGTCAGCAAAATTAGTCTGGTAGACTTGGCAGGGAGTGAACGAGCAGATTCCACTGGAGCTAAAGGTACCCGGCTAAAGGTAAGACTCCCATAATCACATGCACGCAACAGCAATAGCAACAACAACAACAAAAACATTTAACTATTATGATCCTGATCAAATTGTTATATTTTTATCTCTTCACCTGTGGTTACAGGAGGGCGCAAACATCAACAAATCCCTCACCACATTAGGGAAGGTTATCTCTGCCTTGGCTGAAGTGGTGAGTTGTTTTCTGTTTCTTTCTCTTTCCCTTCCTTGTCACTCCTTTCTCTGGCCCTCTACGATGTGACCTGATCTTCTCAAGGAATGAATGTTTGTTGCCTGGCATGCTGTAATGTCTGCCCTTCTGTTTTCTTCTTCTTGTCCTTGTAATACCTGCTTACACAGGATAACTGTACCAGCAAGGTAAACACTTTGACAGCTAAACTACTAACCTCTGATTCCTCCCACAGGTCAGATTTGACAACCCTTTGCCATGTGCAATATTAATGTTGCACATTGTCCTGCCTCAAAAACATTGTATCACTCAATTGATGTGCTTTTAGTGCCCAAGCACAATCAATTTTCTTGCACAGGCGCAAAGGAGCTTCAAATCAGGCCTCTATTCATCTAATGTTACTCGTCCATTAAATATGACATTTTTACCATAATACAACATGCAGTATTGTACTGTCTTAACTACCATCTCAAATGTTAAATCGTAAAACAAAAAGTCTTATACAGGTTTTATTCCTGGCAGCCAAATGATATATTTTTATGTATATTGCAGAGCAAGAAGAAGAAGAAGACTGACTTTATCCCTTACAGAGACTCCGTTTTGACATGGTTGTTGAGAGAGAATCTTGGTATGGATATAGATAACAATTAATACACTTTACTTATGAAATGTGGTTGAATGTACTGAATGGATGCATTGTAAAGCAAAATACTTTACAGCAAGCTAAATGTACACTTTTTATGCTGTATTACAGAGGAGTTAAGAGGGGAGTAGAAATAAATACCCAGAGCCAGTGGGTGTTACTCATGTGTGGACAAGTGTCATATGCACATTTCTGGTTGACGCTCCTATCAAATCAAAGTTGACAGTAAACAAAATTCCACCCATGTCTTTGCTTCGGATATGTCTTGTAGACTTTAGTTATCTTTTCTCACAGCTGATTTATGTCATGGGGTGCAATGGAAATATTGTTTTTTTTAATGCATCATAATAAACCTTGTACTGATTTATCTTGTTTATCTATTTACTCTGGACTCTCACATCATTGATCTCTTCCCTAATTGTTTTACCAGGTGGAAACTCCAGAACAGCAATGGTAGCCGCCCTCAGTCCTGCAGATATCAACTATGATGAAACCCTCAGCACGCTACGGTAAGGTTTTCCATCCAGAGTGCTGTTTAAAATTTCCAAAAATAATAATAGCTCATCTTGTGCAACATTTCTCATTATTTTTCTTTTTAGCTATGCTGACCGAGCTAAGAACATCAAATGCAATGCTGTCATCAATGAGGATCCCAACAATAAGCTGGTGCGCGATTTGAAGGATGAAGTGGCTCGACTGAAGGAGCTGCTGCGTGCCCAGGGCCTGGGAGACATCCTGGACAGTGAGTTTTATACTGTCACAGCAGGCTATATCTGCAGCCACACAGCACCTACCTCTTATATCAGGCCCAAGCTGGTCATATGTTCTGTCCTCTCCACTGTCTTGTTCTCAGACATTCATCTCTGTTTTCTGTTTTGTTTTTCAATGCTATACTCGTGACTGGTAGAAAACTAAAGGACTGTTAATTCAGTGCTGGTTAATTATATCCTCTCACAGAGTAAAACATAAACATGTCATTTGTAATATCCATGTATATTATGGAACACATAAATGTATATGTTTAGGGTGTATTGTATATAGAACCATTTGTAAATCACTTCATATGGTCATGTGTGCCTGATGGTAACTGACAATTCAAATAGCTCTTTAAAGCAACATTATAACATCACACTTCATTTAGCTGTACTCATGAATACAGTCACATACTCGAGTCATTTATAGATATAATACAGTTTTTAATAACTTCTAATATCTGAACATATTAATAATCTTCCGACTTGCTAATGTCTGCTCAGACAAGCCCCAGGTTGTCGCTGTCATCTATCAGCTGTCCGTTCAACAATCTAATTGGAATCTATTTCTATGAGAGATAAATACTTGGCAGTGTTGCAACCCCCTGAAGAATGTATAACATTCATCAAAGACTCTTACACATACCTGGGAAAAAAGTCAATTTTCCAAACAAGCAAAAGAAACCTGTCAGAAAAAGTGTGAATGCTATTATACAACTGTTTTGCAAACATTGCAGGATAATCACCTTTTAGAGGAGCGGATGTAACACTGATACATGAGAGACACAAACTGGGGCTAGCTCTGGTCATGCTTGATGACATGGCACCTAACAAGTCTCTCCCTGCCATTTGGTCTCATCTTTGTTCTCATTCTACTCAGTAAGAAATGTCTGTCCTACCATTCTACTGGTAATGAGCTCTGACCCTTCTCATCTTTTCCTGCTTCCCCTCAGTTGATCCTATGGGGGATGATTACCCAGGAAGTGGAGTCAAATGTGTGTATATGTGTGATAGTTACGCATTGCCTCATTTTCCTTATTAGTAATGGCTAGTATTGCTTATGCCCCTCAACAACTATTCCAAAACTAGGGCTGGGCGAAATATTTGGTTTGTATGCCATTTTATTACTGGTGCTTTCTAGTGCTGTCAATTTACGTTTACTAATGCAGTGTCATAGGCTGTCACCATTTCATTTGGAGACATCTCAATGGCCCAGCACCCAAAACAAAAAGTCATGGCATAGGAACAATATGTTTCTCTTCAGTATTCTGAGGCTAGATTTTCTTTGCTACCAACTGTAGCTGCCTCATTTTCAGCTGTATGACAAAATGGACACCATTTAATGGAAGGAAATGACTGAAACAGCAATTCACACCAGAAATTACAATGATATGCATTTTGTAATATTATCATTGTTGATTTTCATATTCACCAACATTTTCAATGTTATTTTACGTGTTTATGTAGAAGCGCAAAAAAGTAATTGTCCACAACACTGAAAAGGATTTGATTGAATTTTGTGGCCATATCGCCCAGCCCTAATTAAAATTGCTACCAGCTTTGCATGTTTATCCTTAAAAAAGCTCGAGCTTGATAGGCAGAGACTGAGGAATGCAAAGCTTCTCAAGGTTTGCTGCTTTTATGCTTGTGCTCTTATCAAATATATTTATTTCATTTTATAAAAATGGAGTGAGGAAGCTGTTTGCAGGGCCAGATCTAACTAGATCCCTAGTTTGTATTGGAGTGCTCCTTTTAGATTAGCCTGCTTGTATTCCAAAACCCCAATACACCTGCATAATTTTCATACCATGTCATCCTTAAACTTGCTTTGTTAAGCTTGTTTTTTTTTGTCAGCTGTCTTTGTGTTTATGTTCTTTTCTTTTACTAATCATTTACTGCAGGTGAAAGTGCTCAAAGTTTTAGAATGCCATTTCTCAGTGCTCAAACTGAGGGTCCGAGCTACAGACGCAAAGGTGCATAATTTAAAAATCTTAAGTAGCCACATCAGAGGCATACTTTTGCTATTTTACTAACTTGGTGTGTTTTGATAGTTGGTATGGACTACTTAGTATGATCATGTGCCCTCTCCTGTATTCTCAGACATCCCAAACTCATCTTCCTTCCCAACATTTCCTTTGCACAAATATTCAGTGATAATGATCCTCCTGCAAGTTGTTTCTGACCTTCAGTAGATATTCAGCTTTTGTGATGGTTATACCCCTCTGTACAAGTAAGGTTGTACATGCACACATTCCTATTATTCACACTATTTTTATTGGCTATTTGTGTTTTAATTCTTAGTGGATGCAGCGTGTTTGGTCTGATTTGCTTGAGGCTGTTAGGTTGACATGAGCTTCCTAATCTTAAGTGAGGCTGCTGTGGCTCTGTTATGCTGGAGATGGGTGTGTGTGTGTGTGTGTGTGTGTGTGTGTGTGTGTGTGTGTGTGTGTGTGTGTGTGTGTGTGTGTGTGTGTGTGTGTGTGTGTGTGTGTGTGTGTGTGTGTGTGTGTGTGTGTGCAGTGAATCCAACTACACAACTGCAGGCTGAACTTTGGCAGCATGTGTCAACAACTATCATTTGTCTGCCCTCTGGACGATCTTGCGGTTTCCATCATCTCCCCCCTCCTACAAGTTACTACAATGAGAGCAGTTTTCACACTGTATGTTCCCTTTGACAGTGGACATCAAGGACAAAGCAGAAGTGACATTACCTTATGCCTCAGAATCACACAAGCTAGAAAATGGAATGCTCAGTGTAAATTGTCCTGCACTGTTATTCTGAATCACCATTTAAAACAGTCCCAAAGATCCTGACTCACACTCCTAGCTAAAGTTTAATATATTTTAAAGTCGATGTGTAGGAACAAGCCTACTGTTGAGCTATCTGAAGTGAAAACTGCCTCTCCCTGCAGCTCACCATTATGCTGGGTGTTTGTCTTAACCCTTACAATGTGTGTCTTACATTCCCTCCCCTTTGTCTTTTCTCCTCCCCCATCTGCCCTCCTTACTCTCTTTCTTTCCTATTTGTTACTTTATTCCCTTCATTTTATGTTGTTTATTCTCTCTACCCTGTCCTGGGCCTACCCCTACCTCGCTGTTCTCTTCTTTCTCTCTTGCTGTTGGCTCAGACCTCAAAGACATTCAGAACAATAAGAATAGATACTTGATAGCCTCAGAGAACCAACGCCCTGGCCATTTCTCCACAGCACCTATTGGTTCCCTGACAGCCTCTCCGTCCTCTGGCTCACTGTGCAGCCAGGGCGGCCTCCAGTCAGCCACCAGCATCCAGGAGCGCATCATGTCCACACCTGGAGGAGAGGAGGCTATTGAGAGACTCAAGGTAAAGTAATGAGGTGTAGGCTGCCTCAGTGTCATGTGTGTCTCTTGTTAAGAAACACATCCACAGCTTTAACCCACTCTACAAAATCCCTCATATCTCACTACTTAAAAACAATGGGCTAGCCTCTAGGTAAGCTAGGTTTTTGCAGGGCACCTGCTTAAAATTTCATTCCCCCTGACAGCTGTGGCTGGTTGCGTGGCATTATGTTTACGGTTCATCTGTCTGTCCATCCTATTCACAAGTACACAATAGCTAGAATTTGGTGGTGAAAATGCATAGTCACCTACAAAGCAAGCCTGTGGCCATAACTAAAGAATTCACACATTGATAGTGATACAGTATTGTGCAAAACTGTTTGTAGGAAGTATGTGGCTTGCAAGAAGCCTCCTTTATTTCTGTTAAATATTTTCACTTGTTTGGTTTTAACATTTTACAAAAACCTCCCTTTTTGTTACATTTTGCAATAAAAATAATTCAGGGCAGTAGCTTCCAGTAAACTAAATTATGCTGTATGTGCATCTTTACAAAATATTAGATAGCTGAAGATACTTAAATGTCACCTGAGAGTTAGCGAAAAGTGTAAACTGCCCACAAAAGGTATGTTCATTAAATGTTAAAATCCTTGTTGTTGAATTTTTGCCCCTTAACACAGCCTTTAATAAATCTTTCAGTCATTGTATCTCTCACACTCGCAGTAGACCTCTCACTCTGTTGATGAGGGAGTACATAGGAGTGAAACAACCAAGCATGAGAAGCTGCAGTTTCCATGGCAACCAAGGTGCCTACTCTGTCTGTCATCGAATGACGTCAAGCACCAACGCAGATATGGTGGAAAGTGGACCAAAATAGATTGAGTCTCATTTGCTTGCAGTCATAGTAGTGATGCTATTCAGAGGGAATGCAACTATTTCTGGATTTTAGAGTTAATGATTGCAAGGTTACCTTTAGTATCCTGACAAAAGTTTGCATTGTTGTCACTATGTACCAGCATATTAATTCATTAGACTGTTGAACCAAGATGCCACAGTTACACAGTTATTCTAAAGTAATGAATTTGGCATGATCACATTATATCAATACCTATATACCACAACAAACATAACACAAAAAAATGGTTTGTCGCTAGTAACACAAAGCGTTATTTCTTGAATAGAGGGAGTGGGCTCATTTTTCTCTTAGCTAAGCATGTACCCTCCACAGTTGTGATGTTTAAGGTTGTTTTCCTGTGACTTTCATGCCTTTGCTCACACTTTCCCTCTTTTGTTCAGGAATCTGAAAAGATTATCGCAGAGCTCAATGAAACCTGGGAAGAGAAACTGCGAAAGACAGAAGCAATCCGAATGGAGAGGTCAGACTGCCCTAATAGCTTCGTCTCAGGCTTTTGCACTATTAAGTGTTGTTCTGTCTCACGTTTCTCACGTTTCTCACATTCGTGTCTCGTTCCATTTGCACCCACTTTTTTACACCCTTTTACACACACACCCGCATGTGCGTGCACACACACGCACACAACAATTTCTTGCCTTTTATCCACTTATCTATGGCTTCAACTGTGGTACTATCTGTCCTTTGGTCTCTGGTGCCATTCTCTTACCAAAAATCCCTTGTTGCAATGTTTCAAACCATCACTTCTCCTCCTCTTTCTTTCAAACATAAGCCAGCTTTGCTGAAAGTAAATGTACTGTGCACTTGCACCATGGGTGTTTCTTGACTCCAATGAAGCCATACTGTAATGCTAATGTGTAGAACATAATGTATTCAACATGCTGTGTGAAAGGTGAAATTTTCTGTCTGTCCTTCATGACAGGGAGGCCTTGCTTGCAGAGATGGGTGTGGCAATTCGTGAAGACGGAGGCACGTTAGGGGTTTTCTCTCCTAAAAAGGTACTCATAGATAGCAGTGGAAAAGTGTGTCACATTACCTATGGATGTTGGTGAGACAGGTCCCTCCACCATCACTTCCTCATCTCTTTTTCCCATGTTATTGTTTCCATGTGAACCCTCGCAGTACCGTCTGGGTTTTCTCATATGTTCTATTTATCATGTCTTTCCACTCCTCTTCATTTACCTTCTCTGTGTACTCAGCTCAGCCATGAAAGATCATTTGATGAG
The DNA here is from genome assembly GCF_037954235.1 of Aulostomus chinensis. Lineage (NCBI taxonomy): Eukaryota > Metazoa > Chordata > Actinopteri > Syngnathiformes > Aulostomidae > Aulostomus > Aulostomus chinensis. The sequence goes on along the minus strand of NC_141328.1, from coordinate 25,475,435 downwards.
CAGTTTGATTGTTTTCCCATCAAGAAGGTTTGTTCAATCAAATTGGCAGACAAAGCAAGTTTCCTGCACTAGATTTAGCTGTAATGGACAGTTTAGTTGAGTATTCAGTTGTGATTTACCATCCTATGGTGGTTTTTCTGCCCACTATGCAACATCTGTAGTTGTTCTTTGTTGTTGGTGGTGGAGTTTATTGACAGCCCAACAAGTGGCTCTGTACCAAAGCTACTTTGAAGTTACATTTCACAGAGTAGTCATAAAACTTAAACCAAGTTTTGTGAATCCCATTACAGCTATAGAGTATTCCAACCTTTCCTTTAAATGCTTTGAAATACAAGGTACAACATAAAACATCTTAGATTACAGCCAGTAGCACATTTTTTTCACTCTCTTCATTTCTCAGGCATTTCTCAGTAGAAGTAGTGATGCAAGCTAGCAACAGAAAGCTCTGTAGTTATGTTAGTGTGCACTGACAGAGAAAGAGATTTGTGATCTTTTCGAGGCAGACTTGTTAGCACCAGCTGTCACTAGATCAGTGTTAGCTACAGAGAAGTCCTGTCTTTGAAATTAATCCCTTCATCGGCATGCTATGACCCCCTTCCTCTGCTTCTAATTGTTGTTGTTTGTTTTCCCTTTTGTTGACATCCATTTGTCTTCCATTCATTTTTTTTTCTCTCACCCACTGCTGCTTTATGGGTTAGCATTTCAATGAGAAGCCTTGTGATCTCTATACAGATTTTAATGGGGTCTTTTCCCCAAAGAAGGTTGGTGGAGTCGTTTTTATTGTTGATAGAAATATTGAGATCTATCAGATTGTAGAAGTGTCAGTACTGTGTAGATGTGACCTTTTATGTCCATGTAGAGAATGTATGACTGAAGGCTGCTGGCAGTCTTGGATCTGAAACCATTCCCTTTCTGATTGACATTTCTAGTATTCAGCTATCCAGAATACTAATGAAAGAAGTGAAATCCCTGATCAACTGTTAGGGTTAATGGTCTCCCTCTCATGTTCCATCTCTAGACTCCACACCTGGTTAACCTGAATGAGGATCCTCTCATGTCAGAGTGTCTTCTCTACTACATCAAAGATGGAATTACAAGGTAACTAAAACTTGAATGATGACATAATAATAGTGCTGAAGAAAGATTGGAATTTCTCTCAGGTCATGTTTCTGGAAAACTACTGTCCTTTATTTGTAATTTTACATTTAGCAATAGGAGCTGCCTTCAAAAAAGCTGTCTCTTTGGCCTCCTCTAAAGACAATTTCCATTGAGTGTTTATGACAAAATAACAGATGAAACCACGTTACAAGTTCCACCTTGTCTTGCAATAATGGTTTGATGGTCCAGTTACACATTTCCTGCAGAACACCATGAAAGAGCCTTGTTCACTTTCTAAAAGGCCTCTGTCATTGTTTCAGGGTGGGTCAGGCTGATGCCAAAAGACGGCAGGATATTGTTTTAAGTGGTGCTCATATCAGAGAAGAGCACTGCATCTTCCGCAGTGAGAGGAATGCAAATGGAGATGGTGAGACATCGTATTATTCGTTTTTATATGATATATATATGTAATAAATATCTGGAATAGCAGTAGTCCCTTCATACACTGGGTATTTTGGCCCCACCATTTCAAAGACAACAATGATGAGTTTCCAGAGTGAGTCACATATTGCTGGTCTGTGTTTTTGCCATAGTTATTGTCATGCTTGTGCCCTGCGAGGGATCAGAAACTTACGTCAATGGCAAACGTGTTGAGGATGCAATCCAGCTTCGTTCAGGTACATTTATGTGAATCAAGTGTTGTGAGTAACTGATATGTAGGGTTTTTTTGTTGTTTTGTTTTGTTTTTTTTTATTTTAGGCCAAGATGAATGAGAATAAGGAAACTCAGATCAATTAACTTCTTACATTTCTTGTACTTTATAAGTTAAAATTATAAAATGTAACTTGTCATATTGAAGTTTTGGTTTAGGTTTAAAAAAAAAAAAAGACACTGACATTGTTCCCCCATCACAGATTAAATAATTTGTCTTTAAACCACACTTACCTTTGTTTCAGGAAACCGTATAATTATGGGAAAGAACCACGTTTTCCGCTTCAACCACCCAGAACAAGCCAGGGCTGAAAGGGAGAAAACTCCTTCGGCTGAGACCCCTGTGGAGCCAGTGGACTGGACCTTCGCTCAGAGAGAGCTTCTGGAGAAGCAGGGCATTGACATGAAGCAGGAGATGGAGAAGAGGTATGCTGTTTTGTTTCAAATAAACACCGTAAAGTGCTTCATGAATTGTGAGATGTATTTCATGAGATAATATGATTTTATTAAGGCTCACTGAGATGGAGATCTTGTATAAAAAAGAGAAAGAAGAAGCAGACCAACTTCTGGAGCAGCAGAGACTGGTGAGTTAAAAAGAACTGGGATTTTAAACCCATTTTGTCAGTCCATTTTCTAAGATAGTCATGTTAAAGTTACAGAAAGTCAGTAATAACTGAAGAATGTGTTGAAGAGAAGCTAGTTGTAATGTTGCTTTCCTGCAGTTTGTGATTTTGTGTGTGAGTTTTGAGTGCGTGGTAATTGAGGATTATGTTACTAGTGGGACACCTAGTTAAAGCATGGTTTTCTATTGTTTGTTAAAATTGCTAGAAGAGCTAGTTTTGTTTTTTGGATGTTAGTTTTGCTTAGTGCATTTAAATCTGACTAGTCATACTAATTCTCACTCTGAGCTCTGACACTTTTGAGATGTGTGTGTGTGTGTGTGTGTGTGTGTGTGTGTGTGTGTGCGCGCCAGTGCATGTCTATTCCTCTTGCATGGAAGTTTTTCTGGTTTAAGGCCGATGAGCTTTTACTTGTCTTCCTCCATGAGTTTAATTGATTTTCTGTAGAAATTTGGTTGAGCCAGAATTGGATTGTAAAGCTTTTCCCTCTCCAAACCCCGTTTTCACCTCTTATTTCTTCTAGTGGATTTGAATCTTGCAAAACAGCAACTTCAGCCATATTGAATTTGATATGAAGATAAAAATATATTAAAAGAATTGAATATCGGTCTGTGTTAATACATAACAAACAGTTGTTTGCATAAATTGATGCTGCTTTGCATGGTTCGTGTTAATAGCATGTTTTCTTAACTCATTCAGTACTGGTTCTTGACTAAGTTGCAGTGTTGCTGTTGAGCTGGTAAACTTTGAGGTGGCTGTTGATTTGCTTTGATTAGATTTCCACTCTAGTTTTCTTGCTCTGTTTTGTCTTGAGTTTCATCTCTTCAATGCAGTTGCTGACATGTACAATGCATTGTGATAACAAATCCTGCTGTAGTTTTTTGACAGATAGTGACAATGTGGTTTCTCATTGACTTCTTTGGCTACAGCTGTTAGTGAGCCTTATCAGTCTGTGTAAAGCTCTGAGTGCCCGGCTCAACAACAGAGTTCTCACTGCTCACAGTTGAATCAGTGAATCACAGACTTTCATGGTTCACAGCTACAGGCGTAGGGTTCAGACTTCCAGCAACAGCACATGCACAACTCTATCCATAGATGTAGTATCATGCGCAAGACCGGAAATATTTGTACCTACTGGTTGTGATCTGTAATGTTCTTTGTCTACAAAAATGAGAAACTGCATTCTTTTCCAACTAACTAATCTTTCTTGTAGTGGATTAACACTTATCCTCACCACTGCCTCTCCGCTCTCTACTGGCTTTCTGATCAACTGCAAGAACACTGTCTTCTAACTCACCGCTAATACTAAAGCAACTCAAACCTTCTGGACTAAAGGGGAAAAGCTCCAAAATCACACTACATGCATGCCATGCATGCCACAATAGCATGTTTGGGATCCAGCTTTCAAATCACTTAACTCTCAATTACGAGGAGGAATATCACAAAACAGAAGCGCCTCAATCAGTGACTACTATCCTCTGTTTATTTTTCTTTTCTAATCATAATAGAAATGCTTTACATTTACTTTTAATAGCAATATGCAACATTGGGAGAATTTTTTTTAAGGACGGCATTCTTGATTCTAAGATGGGAACCACCTTAATTTTCTACAGTTGAATGTTGTAGTAAATATAGAGATATTTGTAGCCATTTTTACAAATGATGATGCGAGACAGACAATCAAAAAACAAGAAAGTCAATGAAAGCCACTGTTTGTTGGAATTTTCTTTTTTGTTTTCTTTTAAAATTTTTAACACAATTCCAGAAATTGAAACTGCATGTTGCCATACATCTTGTCCCTTACAGATGTATGCATAATATAATCTATCAAATTGTTAGTGTAATAGTCCTAAATCTCAAAACTCTGTCCCAGTTCAAGTGTTAAACATTCTGATTTGACCACTTGACTCTGGTTGAAGTTCCCATGTTGCATATTCATACCTTTTTATTCATTCTTATTTAAAAACCATCCCTTCATCCTTTCTATGATTTCCCATTGTAATTTCTCCTTTTTGGGGGGGACCATTTGGTTTGTTTCCTGTGTTGTCTTCTCAAGGATGGCGACTCTGATAGTGGGGATGACTCAGATAAGAGATCTTGTGAGGAGAGCTGGAGGCTGATCACTTCCTTGAGGGAAAAGCTACCCCCAAGTAAGCTACAAACCATAGTGAAAAAGTGTGGATTACCCAGCAGCGGAAAGAGAAGAGAGCCTGTGAAAATGTACCAGATCCCTCAGCGGCGACGAATCACCAAGGACTCCAAGTGGGTGACCATCTCTGACCTGAAGATTCAGGCAGTCAAAGAAATCTGTTATGAAGTAGCTCTCAATGACTTCCGTCACACGCGGCAGGAAATTGAGGCTCTGGCCATTGTAAAGATGAAAGAGCTTTGTGCCAGCTACAGCAAGAAGGACCCCAACGAGCGGGACTCGTGGAGGGCGGTGGCTCGGGATGTTTGGGACACCGTAGGCGTTGGTGATGAGCGTATTGAGGATGTCATCACAAATGGGTGTCGACCAGGAGGGGCTGTAATGGATGAGCTAAAGGTGCACATCGATAAACTTGAGGACATCTTGCAGGAGGTGAAGAAACAGAACAACATGAAGGATGAGGAGATTCGTGCCCTCAGAAATAAGATGGTCAAAATGGAGAAGGTCCTTCCACTCATCACCCCAGAGGGTCAAGAGAAGCCTCCCAGTGTGGACAACTCTACCAGCGCAGTCAGTACTCCAAACCCACAACCTCCTATGCCTGAAGAGCCTGACGGAGAGAATGGAGATTTACAAACAGGCCAAATCGCAGGAGATGATTCAACCCTAAAGCGAAACCACATGCGTTGGATACGTCAAGAGCAGTTACGCCTGAAGAACCTTCAGCAACAAGAGATCTCCAAACAGCTCCGCCGGCATACTGGGCCACATCGCTTTATACCCCCAGAAGATCGCAAACTACGTTTCCCCTTCAAAAGTAACCCCAAGCACCGCAACTCATGGAGCCCTGGTACTCATATTATCATCACAGATGAGCAGGTCATCGAGTTAAAGGTGCCCAAAGAAGCTGTAGAGGAAGAAGAGGGAGAAAGTCAGGCTGTAGAAGGAGTACAGCCCAGAGAAAAGATGCCTGCATCAGTTATTGAAGTGACTCCTCCATTGCCAAGCCCAGCAGTCCAGCTTCGGAGCAAAACCTTGGATCAAGGATTGAGCCAGGCCCATAGACATAACTATAGGAACAACCAACATCAGCAGCCCCATGAACGAGGCCGCAGCAACTCTTTTAATCTCCGCCAGCGACCCTCCGGCTCCATGGAGTCCCTTCAGCAGTCTGAAACCAACAGGAGGCACACACAGGCTTTCTACCAACCCCGCCACTATCAGAACCAGCCAATACATCCTCAGCTACACCCTCAACAGCCCTGCCACTATAATAGCATGATGTATTCAGATGGCAGCTTCAATGGCTACCAGCCGTACCACCACACTGACCATGCTAACCATCCAATCAACTTTCAGGCACCTCCCCGAATGCGCAGACAAATGTCTGCTCCGAATCTAAAAGCCAGCAGAGAGACTGCAGTCTGAGTGGGACCTGTGGAACATGCAACTAATACTGATGTACTTAAGTAGGCAAACACATTACAGATCACAACAGCTCAAAATTGACTAAATCCAGCAGCTAAAACTGTGATTTTTTTTTTTCCCCACTTGATTGTGAGTGTGTTACTGGTTGATCCAAAAGTATTGTATGTATTATAAAATACACCTTTTATCATTGTCATAATATGCTGTTTTATCCGTTTTTGCTGCATTGTGTATTCATCACTGGCACTGAGAGAACTATCATAAGGAGCTGAACAACAGATTGGGGACATATCAGGCTTTCATTTTCACAACTGTGTGACAATTCATCATTCATGATTTGATTTGCCAAAATTATCCTCATAGGTGGATTTTGAGTTTACATCTTTGCCATTTTAGTATTTTATTTTAGAATTATTTTTGCCACTACAGTTGGAAATCTGTTTTTCATCATGAGTTTGGTTGTTGTCGTCCAGTTGAAGAAAACATCCATATTTATTTTGTTTCATGTTTCTTATATTTGAATTTTAGGCTAGAAGAATTGGGTCTCCTTTGAATTTTATTCTTTGTTGCTGTACCTCATGAAGCATTTGATGTGGTAAATCCTCATTGGCCTTCGTCTGGAATCGAAAGACCAATATTGAGATGTTTCACCACTGATAATGGGATAAGTAGATGCACCAGTCAATTGCGTGACTGCCTATGGACTAGAGACTGAATAGTAGTAGAGAAAAGTTGTTTTCAACGGTGCCTGTCCGTGCACTGATCCTTGTGTGTATTCTACAATTAAGCATTTTTCTTTCCCTTCTTAATTCAGAATTAAGGCACAAGCTTTCCAGCAAAATTTTTACAAATTAAACTAAGTAACTTGCTTATTGATATTTTTTTTTAGTCATTGTATTGACTCAGTCGATTACTCAATAAATCACTTGATTTAACATCACCTTCTTATATTAAAGTACTTTGCACTTCGAGTTACTGACAGTTATACATACACAAATCAATTAATCGACTAAAAAGAGCACTCTGTACATTTCATACTTCCGCCAAGACAAAGCCAAAGTAAAAGCAAAAACAAATCCACTGTTAAATGGTTCTGCCCCAAAATGTGATGGGTCATTAAAAAGCCCATGTTCTACCCCTCCACACAGTTTCATGAAAATAGGAACTTTTCTGCACACAGACAGATGTACAATTAACCAACAGATGTGGATGAAACTAAAACACTGCTGGCGGAGTAATATGTCTTAACACTAAATGCTTTATGTTTATTTAACACATTTCTCACATTTTAGAATTTATATTTGTCTCCAGAATGTTAATAATGCTCATTGAATCCTGGAGGTATTAAATTGTAAGAAACATGATGCTGACATGTTAGGAAACTGATCTAATTTCAAACAGGACAATACGGCACAATCCCCACAAAAGTACAGTGAGTGTCACAGTTCTGCATACATCAGTGTTATACAGTCCAGAAAGTTATAAATCATTTATCCTCTCCTGCTGTTGAAACCATTCTTAATGAACTGAGCTCTGATTTCTGTTTCATTCAGTCTTAAGTTGTCATTTTGGGTTTGTGGTTCACAATCTTTAAAATGGATGTCCCACAGGGTGTTGTCATGGTTCCCAAAGAGTTGCCTGGAAAATGTTGGAGAGGAGACAAAGACTTGAAGTGTTTGCATAATGTTTTTTTTGGGAGAACTGTCCGTGTCAAACAAGATTCGCCTTGTTTTAGCTGTATCTAATGCCACATATTCATGCAACTTAGCTAGACCTATCAGTGATGGTCTATGAAAGTTGGACATATTTTTTTTTTTGCATCTCTGCTTTAGCTGTTGCCTACTAGTATTGCTGCTTTCCCTTGCTATATTTGTAGCTATAAAAGAACCCATGAGTTCTTACATTTCAATACCAGATGGCCTTCACATCATTTCAGAGACACTCATTTAGCAGCATGGGGGAGACTGTAAAGAACTTTTGAAATGCTGAAGTTGAGTTCAGAATCATGAAGTGATTTTCTGTGGCCTGTAGTTTTGATCGTAAATTCTTTGCCTTAACTATGCTGTATAAGCACACCAAATGATATCTGCATATGCAAGTCCAGTCTCCCAACCCTATGCTGACTATCTTTGCATGTAATAGCTTACATCCCTAGTAAATACTCCATTGAAGATTATTTTCTGTATGCACTGGTGCTGAGGGCTACCATGTAAGCTGGAATGTGTACAAAATCAAATGGACAATGTTCAGTACACTGTTCTTTTGAAATATACGTGTTTGTCTGTGTTAGGTCTCAGTTCAAGGGGTCTGTTGAGTGTTGTACATCTGCTGTTTGAATCTGCAATATCAATTGCCTCGTAGTGGCTGTGTACCCAGTTGTGTCGCTCCTCCTTAAGCAAGCACTTTGTGCAAGCATACATTTGCTTTTGGAAAAGTATTGTTCACAGGTTTAAGTCTGTGATGTTGGAGATATATATTTTCAATGAATGACTGAAATAAAATTACATACTACAAGTGCAGTTATTTGTTATGTATGGATGGTATGCACTGTTTTGATTGACCACAGTTAATAGCCAGTGTAGGGTTTTCGATCACCACATGCATGCACACCACACGGAGTCATAAAAGAGAAGATTAAACCATTTGAGACGCATCAGGACAAATTAATTACACTGTGAATATTTAAATAAATACAAACAAAATTACTGAGTCTGCCACATATCAAAATGTACTGTAGGATGTTATTATTCTTTTTTTTTTTATAACAGTATGATTTAACACAACATCATGACACTGCAGTGAACACTACATGCAGTCAGGATGGAAATGTATTATTTCAATCCTTTCATGTAGCCAGTGCTTTAGTTCCTGGTACGCTGATACGACACGTAACTCATCAGAAAATCAATTGTAGCCGATTGGACAACAATCTGTTTAAAACTAAACTGGAATTACAAGCAGGGTTTATTTCTATTTCATAACAATCAGTGGGGGATATGAATAGAAACAGGACTTATATGTATCTCTGTCTCTGTCTGTTTTCCATGCTGCAAGTGTCCCTGCTTGTATTCCATTCATATCCATGTTTATATGCCGGACAGTTTGTATAATAATGGAAGACATGCGCCCACATTGCATCCCTACTTTGGAGTTTTGCTCCAGAATGTTGGGAGTAAGGTTCTCCTAAAGATGTTGGAACCTACCTGTAGCAGTCATCTGTTCTTCTGTGAATAAGTCAAGTTCAAACACATTGGCACGTTGCCAAAACAGTTTGACTGCATATACATCGCATAGCGCTGCAAAACTGAAACTCGACCTCATTGTGTGATAAAATAAGTGACTAATTAAGTGAAACTTTGATTATATGGCACCTTCCAAAATCTGAGTCACAAAGTGCTTTACAAAAGAAAAGCTTAAAGGTGTATACATATCAACAACACACTCCATTAATTCAAATTAGATAAGGGTTCTCCATCTCTTATTTCAATTATTGCTTACCCTGATTATGATCATATTCAGTTCATATGAATTTGTGGTTTATATGGCAGTATCTTCATGTCTGTTGTCATCGTAGTCTCTGACGTCTCTATTTGATTCGATTTAAATTGCAGCAAAATCAGGACACCAGTTCATGACCATTCCATCATCAAACCTTGTATAGAAAGTTTCTTCCCAAACATCAGAAATAGTTCTTTCAAATCAAACGTCACCAGGAAATTTGATGGAAATTTGTCTTTGCCATGCCCAGTAATACTGCAAATATCTACATTCTGCCAGTGGGCTGAAAACTGTCCTCAGGATCCAGGATCTGTAATTTGATCCAGATTGACTCCAAACATTTATAACTTGTTCCTAGTTATAATGCCTATCTTTCTGCCAAATTCTTAATTCTAAATCGTCTATATCCATCATTTTAATTTTTGAGATATTCTGCTAAAAAAAAAAAAACAGCATACGGACAGTGACCACAATACCTCCTTGGTTGAAATACTGAAAGAATGGCATAACAGATGATGTTAATTTTATTTATAGATTTGAGAGTGGCACAGCTGGTGTCAGATCCAGTCAAATTGGGTGTCGTCCTAATCTGGGAGGTCCCAGATCCTTTGGCACAATTTAAGCCCCATGTTAGCCATCATTTGCACTCTGAGTAGGGCTGCACAATTAAATTGCAATTTGACCTGCTGCAATTTTCAAATAGCACAAAGGCACATTATTTGTTAAGGGCTTGTTTGTCAAAATATATGACGTAAATTTATTTTATTTTTATGAAATAATGTGCTGCAAAGATGCCTTGCATTGTTCAATACAAATCATCACAATTTTTATCACAATGAAAAAATTCATAAAATGCCCCCCCATCATTTTTTTCCCCCAAAATGGAGCAGTATTTATATGCTATGTTTTTAAAACTGATTCAACTAATATTTTGAATGTCTCAGTACTGTAGTTCCTGTGTTTCATTAGCAGCATGAATCTAGTGAATACACTCAGTAAAACTTGGGTGGCCACAGGTTGCTTGAACAGAGGGAAGTCAGGCATTTGTGTTTTGGTAGGAGTTCAGCAGGGAGGAGGTTGAACGCTAATGAAAAGGCCACATTGTCTTTCCAGAAGACACTGAACAAATAGGATGAGATCATCAGGACCACAGCCTGTCCTGCTCGATGATGATGGCGCCCCTCATTGGATTACAGTTGACTCAGCTTCCACGAGCACCTCTCCTCTCTGCACTACCACGTTTTTCACAGTATATGACGATGTTGTGTTGTTGTAGGAGGTTATTTCTGGAATATAGACACATTGCAGGCAAAAAAAACCCCAAAACTTAAGCTGCTTTTAATGTTTCCTCTTTTTTGAGCAGAGGTTTAAGTTTTGAATTATGATTTACTGAGGACAGGAGATGTCTTTTTCTGAAATATTTTATCATTGTTTCACATATGTACAATGTAGCCCTCATCCAAAACCTGAAGTATGAGAAAAAGTATCACTCTCCACATCTCACTGAACATGGATGGACTTGTAAACCTGCTGTCATCGTACATCCTGATGTTGATGCATCCGGCTGCATGTATCGTCATATCATTTGAAATATTTTGAATTGGAGAGGGAAAGGGTTTTTGTTGTCCTGACAGCAAGCTAAGCTCATGTGTTGTTGATCCACAGTTGTCTATGTCCTCTTTCCTCTCGCCTGTGTGCTGGTGTCCAGGTATACGAGAGCAAATTGCAGGAACTTCAGAAACAGGTGGAGACTCGTTCACTAGTCGCTGAGACACCTGATGAGGAAGAGCTTGAGGAGGAGGAGGAGGAGGAAGGTGTGTGCAATAAATATTCAATCTTACATGATTCTTTGTTCTATTGAAGCTCAAAAATTCACTCATCTGATTTCCTCCACATATTCTGTCCAGAGCGTAAACTACTGGAATGTGCGTATTTTATTCTCTATTTAATAATCAAAAGAATATCATGTCAACTTCATTCAGATGCATTAAAACTGGTTCATTCTGACATACTAATTACCCATTCAAGGTATTCAGTTGTAACAGCTCATATATCCTCTAATTCCATGGAAGAGAACACACTACTAATGTACTATGCACTCTCACGTAAAGGCTGAAGGACCATGCTTCTCTGTCTTTTCCTGTTTTACAGGCAACAGTTTCAACGAGAAAGATAATTAGTATTTCCATATCTTCAAAGCAGTAGCTTTCTTTGCAGTGAGAAAGTTGGATGATGATCTTAGTTTAGTCCCATTACAGTAGACGTTTTCTCTCCAGCTTTATTTTGACTCAAGGAGGCTAAAACCAGCCTTTGTCTGTGGCAGAACTATTTGAAAGTATAGCCCTTCTAAGATGCAGACCAGTTTTTGCCAATTAAAGGTGGCGATGAAGGAAACTTCCAGAAGTAACAACGCTATCAGGCTTTAAAGTTTTTTTTCACAACACAATTGATATAATGTTCTAACGCCCACTCACCCTCACACAATAAAGTGCAAGTACAATGCGCATTGTACACTATGTGCATGCACAGATGCACATTTACACAGCTCTAGTGAGAACTTTAGCCAGACGCCTTTTACGCCTGTTGTAGCAGTATTTATCTGTATGGGCCCTGCTATACATCTACTGTAAATACATCACCAATGGAAGTTCAGGACAGATCTCACAAGAAACAGTGCCTGAAGAGATTAAATATTCCCCTTGATGGATCAGTCAGACTTGTCGGCACTAATGAAAAGTATATAATGGATGTGTTTTGAGCTAAAACAAGCAAAGCAGCTGGTATGAGCCTTTCGATGCATCCACATCGTGTGTGTGTGTGTGTGTGTGTGTGTGTGTGTGTGTGTGTGTGTGTGTGTATTAATGTGCTTACATACATTAACTTAACTTTTATTTCCTGTGTGCCGGCAGTGCCCTGGACTCAGCATGAGTTTGAGCTGGCTCAGTGGGCCTTCAGGAAGTGGAGGTACCATCAGTTCACCTCCCTCCGTGACCAGCTGTGGGGAAACGCCGTCTACCTGAAGGAGGCCAATGCAATTAGTGTGGAGCTAAAGAAGAAAGTAAGAGCATTTCTCTCCAGCTTGACACCACATTATTCAGCATTAAAGACAGAGAAGAAAGGCTCTAAACCCAACTTGTATAGTCATAATGACTTACACATAACTACACAATCTACATGAAAAGGAATTTGAAATATCTTATATGTATGTTTCAAAATCAATCATGCAGTCATTTTACCCGAGCCTCAAGGAACTGTGACATAAACCCAAGATGATGTTCTGTCAGCATTACTTAACACAAATCTAAAGATCATTTCATGAAAGGCACCACAACAAACCGTGTTTATGTGAGTAATTTCTTTTTTTTGCTTGAAGACCCAATTTCAAACATCAGAGGACCTAACAATTGTCCCTTTGATAAATCTAGAGCTCGTTTCGAGGAGTTTGGGCTTTCCGTGTTGTTTCTTTGTATTTTGTGTTCATGTATCATTTTTTAACCTTTTACCTTAGAAGTTAGAGAGACTGTTTGCATTGCACAAATACAGTAATGTCCCAGCAGCAAAACTAAAAACTGTATACAGAATTAAACGTAGCTTCTGAAATTAAATTTGTCAGGCAGATGTTCTTATTTTGCTTTAATTCACATTACACACAAAAAGAATTAATTATCAAGTAGGAGATTAAATAAATTTGATTTGATGCCCTTTATCATCCACCATGTAAGTATAAGTACAAAGTCTTTTGTGCCAAGATTAAATAATTTAAGCAGCACAAGTGGATACAGAAATGCCTGATAGATAATAAAAACTGAGTCCCCTGCATGTTTGAGATAATGCATGACGCAATTCTATCAATCATCTAGGACTGGGTGTTGACTTGCAGTCATGTGGAGAAATTGAATTTGTTACAAATCAAAAGCTGGTCTGCTGTGGTCGACCATCCTTTCCTGGAGACCAGCAGGATTTATATTCTTGTCCAGTTGAAGGCGTTAAATGATTGATACCAGCGATCCTTCATTTATCACAAAAGCATTTTCAGAGGAGATGTTCATGTCTTCGGGCTTTAGTCTCCATGTAATTTATGTCCAGTGTTGTTAATTAATTTAACATGTTGCTCCTAGAGGAAGGGCACAAAAAGGGGGGCTGGTATGGCTTTGTCTGACCCTTCAAGTCTGGTGTATGTGTGGCAAAATAGAACCATTCTGCCATAAACAGTGAAGGCTACATCTCAAGAGAGAACTTTTCAGACAATGGAAAAATCTTGGTCTTCATTGAACGTCTGAATTATAGTTCTGAGCTTCATCTGATTGTCTTCCTTACCCTGATGTTTTCATTTTTCCATTTACCTCATCTGTCCTTCAGGTCCAGTTTCAGTTTGTCTTGTTAACAGACACACTGTACTCTCCGCTGCCCCCTGAGCTCCTCCCACCAGAGCCAGAGAAAGAGCTTGACTCCAGGCCTTTCCCCCGCACTGTGGTGGCTGTAGAGGTCCAGGACCTCAAGAATGGGGCCACGCACTACTGGTCCCTGGAAAAACTCAAGTAATGACAATACCATCTTTTAAAGTCCAGTAGATTTGCATGGACTGAAACACTTGTACATAGATGTGCTGACTGTCTTCTTTCCAGCTAATTGGTGAATTTTCTGCTCCTTGTTAATATGATGAACTCTTATTTGCAGGCAGAGGCTTGACCAGATGAGAGAGATGTATGACCGTGCTGGAGAAATGGCCTCCACACACCAGGACGACAGCGGTGATGGCACTCTGACAGGAAATGACCCCTTCTACGACCGCTTCCATTGGTTTAAACTTGTGGGAAGGTATGCAAAACAACTAAAAATACACAAAACTCATAATATATCCACACAAACATGTCCACGCTTGAAGTAGCAGGTTTAGATTTTTGTTGCTAAATAATTCATAACACAGGCAGTCTTTGTGATTCATTTAGTTAAAATGGGTCAGAGTATTTACTTATTTTCCATTTGTCATTTTCATGGTCCGATTCTGATACACTGATGCATTTTATGTCATTCATAACATATGTCACCAATAACACATGCTTTAGCACTTTTTTTAATTCTTATCATTTGTGTTTGTTTTGTTCATGCTCATGTATTTCCCAATGCTTTAATGTACCCCTGTTTTTCCCAAGTTGTTTTTTATTCATTTACATTTCATTCGTTGTTTTGTTTGCTTTTGATTTCATGTTATCATGTATTTTTGTGTGTTTATTTTTTTCTATTTCATTTTATTTACTTCATGTTTTGAAGGGATTTTTTTTTCCCCCCTTGGTCATAAATTGTGTCATATATCATTTATGTCATTTTCTGTGGTAGTTGCCATTCTCATGGAATAAACCTCCCATTACCTACAAAAGCTTGTTAACAACATGGTGGATTTGGATAATGAGGACATTTGTGGTATTTTGTATTCTATCCTCTTTCAGACAGCATACGTTAGAAGATTTATACATTAATCCTTTTTAAAGTGGCATTTCATTTTAGTGCAAAATGGCCATGTTTCTATAAAGTGGTGTGACAGTTAGCAGCCTCTTGTAATACCTGCTCGCTATGGGAATTAATCTGCTACATTTGTAGCAGTTCCAGGGTGAGCACACAGACATACAACATAAAGAGAGAAAAAAAAGATAATTCAGCTGATTTACTATTTGCATATGTCATCTTAATTGACATATTTTTATCAGCTGTTCATGGTTGATTACTTGGCAATTCAAACGTTTTCAAATATATGTTTATCTTATCTTATCTGTGTCTGCTTCTAGGTTACTTAATATGGTGTGTAATATCGTGCCTCTTAATAGTCAGTTCATGCAAAAGATTCAGGATTAGACTGGCTTAAATTTACAGTCTACAATATTCTGAGATGTACCAGTTTACACCACGACAACAACACGAAACATTTAATCACTGCTAACTTGACCGGCTGGTATTTAGAAGATGATCCCGGCTGAGAGAGACCACACCGCTGCAACTGTTTCATCTCGTCCTGAATCTTTAGTTTAAACTGGCCTTAAGAGGAAAAGAGGAGAGAAATATCTCCTCCAGACCAAATTTAATGAGCTGTTTTATTCTTACTCCATTGTTACCTTTCCTTGGGTCTTGCCAATGTTCCCACACTACTGAACCTCAGCTCTCCCATCTTCAACGGTTGCGTTAATGAGCGTCTGGCTGACCGCACGCCCTCACCTACCTTCTCCACCACTGATTCCGAGATCACCGAGCTGGCAGACGAGCGCCAGAGCGAGATGTCTGACTTTATTGATGATGAGGCATTTGTGGACGACACCAGCTCAGACGCCGGCACAGAAGAGGGCTCGGACATCTTCAGTGACGGCCAGGACCCCTTCTACGACCGCTCCCCCTGGTTCATTCTGGTGGGAAGGTTGGTTCCCATGTTCTGCACACACAGGCTGGGACAGGAGTTAAGCTTGGCTTGGTTTAGTGAGACTTGGATGGTTGAGTTTGATTGAAAAAGGGTGGGAATAAATTGATTTGAGGTGAGAAAACACTTCCAATTAATTGAAATAAGACTTGTGATAAATACAATCCATCAGTGTTTGAACAGATGTTGCACTCAGTAGGTTTTCTTTGCATATTGTGTTGAAGAAACGGCATATTTATAGCATAAATACAGATATATATTTTTGCAGCTAGTAAGTGAGAATTTACAGATGAGATTTTTTCATAATCAGTAAAACCCTAAAATATTTCATAATCAGATCCTGTGTTCGTAGCAGGTCTGCAGAGATACATGGGACCAGCTTTGAATTTAATGTGATTAGTCATGCTTCCATGCTGCACAAGCCTGCCTTGTAAGAATTATGAAAACCACCATCCTTTTTGCTCCACCTCCTCCCAGTGTGATGTCTCATCCCTCGCCGCCATCGCAGCACTGACTGTATTAACTCCCATCTGTGTGTGAAGTACATGTATCTGCTGTGTCTAAATTGATCAGCTGTCTGTCATTTTTATGTTTTCGTTTAATCCCTTAAATCCTGTTTCAGATTTTGGTTTCACTTGTGTTCAAACATTTTTTTTTGTATAATCTTGTTTGATTTAACTTTTTTTCTTGGTTTGTATTAGAGGTAATATTAACACAGTGGTAGTTGCAGTCACATCCATAATGCTTGCTTGTAATCCGCTTGTTTTAATACAATGTTATGATGATATTGTTTGCTGCAGTAGCACTTGAAATCACAGCATACGTTCTACCAAGGTTGTAGTCCCAGAGCTGTAAATATCATGGCCCGGTAATAAACCCTATGTGCCATTCTCAGAATAAGACGGCAGATCAATGCAGGCTTCGGGCCAACCAGACTCAGAAACTGCTGTAGCTCAGCAACCTGCGTCACCGTGACTTCAGAGAATTTACAGATTGATATCTCTCCTCTGCCTTGGCCTTGAGTCCCTCTTCAGGGGGAGGGAGGGGCGATGGAGAAAGCATAGGTCACCAGGGGGGTGCAGCAAAACAAATCATGTCCCACAAAACAAAATGTCAGCTTGTGAGAGACTAACATCACCATTGTACAACACAATAACCCTCTGTTTTACAGCCTTCACTGCTGTATCCCAGGCGACCTGTCATCACCTCGGTCATGCAGTTTAAAAATAAGCTGCCGATGATTTCAGTGTCCTGAGGCGTCTTTGCTTTATGTTACATTTGTTCTGTTAAGTTTTGCTTGCCTTTAAATATCACTGTTACTAATAATTAATTGTAGTTGTTGATATATGTTAAACACATGTTTGTGTGCAGTATGGGATATTTAAATTCATACGCGCCAGTCTTAGGTAATGTAGAGCTGTCAGTCTCAGTGACACATTTCAATCCGCTAACATGGGAGACTGCAGCAGCACGAGAATCAGGATTTCATTTTTCTCTCCTTTTTTTTTTGAATTCTCAGAGCTTTTGTCTACCTGAGCAACCTGCTGTACCCAGTACCACTGGTTCACCGTGTTGCCATAGTAACAGAGAAAGGCGAGGTGCGTGGTTTCCTGCGTGTGGGGGTTCAGGCTATAGCTGGTGAGTAATTAATGAGCTTCTTTCTAATGAGCAGGACTGTTAATACTCCTTCTAATCTCTGATATATTTCTCTAGAATGTTGTATTTGTGTTAGTCCTTCTTTCAAATAACAGGGTTTTAATAGAGAAGTTGAAATAAGTACTAATACCCTCTTTGTATCAGTTCCATGTGTTCCTGTCAGTTAAAGTAAATAACTAGATAAATGCAAAGTTGTAGCTCTGTTTTAATTCAGCATTAAAAACAAAAACAGAAAAGGAAATCTAGTGAAAAATCAGGAGAAAACTCCTTCAGTCTCTGTGTTTCCTCTGATGTGTCAGTTGAAGTCTCCTGATGAGAGGAAGATTTGTGTCTTTGTAGCTGACGAGGAGGCTCCAGACTACGGGTCAGGAGTGAGACAGTCGGGAACTGCCAAGATTTCCTTTGATGATGAATACTTCAGGAAGGTAAACCCTGCGTTACATCATAGTTGAGAGATTAAATCTTTCCTATTTGGAAGGTGTTTTTACAATTGAATACATCTCATGATTGTTTTCTTAAGTGTAAAAAGAATAACATATATTCATCCAGTATTACACAAATATTTTAGAAATGTTCTCCTGCAGGTGCAGATCGAGTTCTCTACCAGCTAAATGTCATCCTCCTTACATCTCCCCTTTTTTTTTATTATCCAAGCAGAATGACTTTCCTTCCACGGTAATGACTCACTCTGGCTTGTCCTTGGAGGAACTGCGTATTGTGGAGGGCCAGGGTCAGAGTTCAGAGGTCATCACACCCTCCGAGGAGCTCAACAGAATCAATGACATGGGTACGGCTGCCAGACCCTCACCTCTCCACTCATAATTTGCGACCTTTCAGCCCAGTGGGAAACACACTTGGCAGATGGTCCTGTTGAATGCAAATGTTTAGTTATGGAAATGCGGCCGCTGCAGTTTAGTTGGTTTTGTGTAGGAATGTGTACAAAGGGTGTTTGATGACTGAGGAGCATAGCTGAGCTACAAATCTTGAGCTTTGTAATGTGTAGGAAAATTAAACGAAACAAAACGATTGCAGTCTGGGGTGCCGAGTGCCCTTTTCCACAAAGCTTTGTTTTGTCTACCAGAAATGCCCTGGGAGGTCGTTGGGGGCAACACTGTGAATAGGTTCCCCCGACAACACTTTCTTGTTTGTTTTTTAATTCATTTAATTACTTATTTGACTGATTGTTTGACATGTTCTGTCATATCTTCTCCTTAAAATTGTCTTTTCTTAATTCATTATGAGATAATATAGTTTGTGATACAGCAACAACATGCTTCTTTGTTTTGTTGGTTATAGTAGTGACTGTTCCCAAACCAGTGATGACACCAGCACCTTTCTGAAAGTTTCTCAGTGCAAGCACAGTAAAGGCGGTGCAATCAGGTGTTCATTTTGCCGTTGCATATGTACTCCTGTCATCCAGGGTGTCACTGGAACGCAATAAAAACAACACGTAGAGATCGACCGTAAAAATCCATGTACAGATTGCAAATAACAGTTGAAAGTATTGAGGTAATCTTCAATGAATGCTAGTGCTAACCTTCTGCTGGGGCTGTCTTCAGATCTCAAGCTTGGAAACATCCCTGAAACCAAGTTGAGTTGCGGTGATGATCTGGCAGGCCAGCTGGAGGTGGGCAGCATCTTCACCTTCCGTGTTACTGTGCTTCAGACCACCGGCATCCCGCCTGAATATGCTGATATCTTCTGCCAGTTCAAGTAAGATCATAATCCTGAAAAAGGGTTTGTACCATTAATAAAGGAAACATTCTTAGACTGGAACGTGTTTGTGTTTCTCTGCTCAGTTTCCTGCATCGTCATGACGAAGCATTTTCCACTGAACCTTTGAAGAACACTGGCAAGGGAACGCCTCTGGGCTTCTATCACGTCCAAAACGTGAGTGTATTTTCACACACTTGCTTCAGTTTAACTACTGTATGTTGAGTAATAAAACTTCTGCTTGTTCAATTGTTGGAGCAGATTTCTGTTGAGGTGACAGAGTCCTTTATCGAGTACATCAAGAGCAAGCCCATCGTGTTTGAGGTGTTCGGCCACTACCAGCAGCACCCACTGCACCTTCACGGCCAGGACCTGATCAGGTCAGTGGAGTACAGAAATTCTGTGGATATTCATCTGCATTGATTTAAACAATGTTTTCTAAGGCAGTATTATTTAGATTGATTGTATCCAGGTCATGCTGATAAAACTGTACTCTGTAGAAGTATGCATTTTATGTTACTTTGAGTGGATTTCTCTTTCTTTTCAACAGTCCTCCAACACCGTCGAGGAAATATTATCCTATTCCGATGCCTCTGTCTAAACCAGGTAAGGATTTCAACATTCCATATACTGAAAGTGTACCTTTCACCATCATTACAGCACGTCTCTTCTGTTTGTTGTGGTTATACAAGCATTCCTCATCTTGCCTTCCACTTTTCTTTCAATTTTTGCTTCCTTTGGATTTTCTCATCTCATACTTAATCATTCACCCATTACCCATAATCTTCTTACTCATCTCTGCCCTCCCTCATCTACATCTCCCTTTCCACACCTCCTGTCATCATTCGTACAATACCATATGTTGCAACCCTAGACCATACCCGCAAGATAGAGTTAGTCCGCTACCTGATGAGCGGATATGTGAATGGCAAGGTGCTGGACACACTGTCTGAGCACGCCAACGCCTTGGCCTCGTCTGCTGTGGCCAGTCTGGATGATGAGGCCGACCAGCTCTCACATTTCCCCTTCCTCCCAGTGCCCAGTGACCTTGTGTTTATCGTACCCAGGCACCATGGTTTGTACAGTGGACACTAGTCTTGTAGAGACAAACTTAAGATGCTGATTAGTGTAGCGGTGTTTAGAGTAGTGCTGTGCCCTTGTTGCACTCTATGACTGCACATTAAAGTGCAATAAAACTCTGCAGTGGTTGCATGTGCTGCACCTCACTGTAGGTCTATTTAGACCCAGTCAGTTCAAGCCAATCCTCCCATGAGCTCACACCTCCAGGTAAATCTGCTGCCTGTGCTTAATCCTGAAAGAAATCATAAATAAAGTGCTAATCCCAATCATAGAAGATCACTGCTGAAGCATTCACTCCATAAATAAGAATCTGGAGGCTTAAACCTTTATAGTTGCAGCTGCTGTCCAATTACTGTAGTTTTCATGTGAAATAATGTTCATTTCAACCATATTGAAAACAATGTGTGCTTCAGATAAGTCTGCTTCAGCCAGACCATAATCTGATGTGTTAGACATTAATTTGTAATTAATGCTTCATTTAAATATCAGTATTATTTGCATGTATGCTAATGGCTTGGTGTCTGGGGTCAGCAGTGTGCTTACATCACGTATGCAGCTTCTGTTTACTCATCCATTTCATATCATTAATATCTATCGCTGATCCCCACTCACCTGCTCTGAAATTCAGACCAATTCCAATGTTCTAATATTCAGTGTGTGCGTGTGCGTGTGCGTGTGCGTGTGCGTGTGTGTGTGTGTCAGTCCCAGCCACCAAGTTGAACACCATCACCAAGTCCAACTTGGGTCAATGCGTCAGCAAGTATGACCTATTAGTCTGGTTTGAGATCAGCGAGCTGGAGCCCACAGGAGAGTGAGTCTCTGCACATGTATCTCATATCCACTTACCGTACGTCAGTTAACACAAATATTTAGCTTCTCTTGTTTTATATGACATTTTAACACATGATAGGATATCTCAAATACTGCTCATGAGTATTACCAAAATAGTAAAACTTCACTCACTTACCTCACATTCAATTTCGCTCATATTTGAGCAGCAGATGAAGAGTTTCAACTATTTAGCACAAAGTCAATGGAAATTTGGACTTGACAGGAACCAGAATAGCTATGGCACATGCATGCCATTTTCTAGAGTTGAACTTAAGACAACAATAATGAAATGAAATGCAATGTTTTAAAGGTGCTATGTAAGTATTGCCCAACAGTCACATTAACACTCCAAACCAGCAGGGGGCAGCATGTTAAAGTTTAGTTCTCCATCTCTTGTGTGAGAAACAAAATTTGAACTTTGCAAACAATGTCAGGAACATTATGCAATTAACTCAACTGTTACTAGAGAGGTCTTGTTTAGAGTATAAGAATGAAAAGTAAAGCGCTTTGAAGGGTCTGAGCTGAGTGCGCCCTCCCTCCACAGGTACATTCCAGCTGTCGTGGATCACAGTGGGGGGTTGCCTTGCCACGGGACCTACCTGCTGCACCAGGTACTGGAGATGTGTATTTTTTTTATTACTCGTGTACTTAAATCACTCTATAAATTCAGTTTGCATCAATTTTTTTTCGATAAAAAATGATAAATTTGAAGTTGAATTTTGTTCTAGCCGTTCCTAAGCTCCTGTCATCTTTGCTGCAGGGGATCCAGCGGAGGATCACAGTGACTCTCATCCATGAGAAGGGGAGTGAGCTGCACTGGAAGGACGTTCGTGAGCTGGTCGTGGGTGGGTAGAGTTCCCTCAGGGATTACTGCTTCAAAAAAGTGTCGGCTCACTGCAGAGGCAGATTGACATAATAGAAATTAAAACAGGTGTAGCTGTGTTAGTTTTTTCCTCATTCGCATCTAATGCAACTCCTTTTTATCATAACAGAGGAAACTGTGTTGCTTAGTGCATTTTCCTCAGTCAGGATTTGAGTCATGGTCGCTGCATCTGTTTCACCGCCAGCTTCCTCTTTAAGCAGTTTACACTGTAGCTGGAGCTGATTGACCGAATAATATCATTTCACATTTGATACTTTTTAGCTGCTGACATTCTTACTCAGGGAAACTCATGAATGAACAGACACGAGCTGTGACAGGATGGCTGTTAACAGACGCACTGCTCCAGCAAAGATCTGGTGATAGCGATTCTGACCTGTCGCACTGTTCTGTGTCATCAGGTCGCATCAGGAGCAAGGCCGAGGTGGACGATAGTGCTGCAGATGCGGTCCTGTCCCTCAATATCATTTCTGCTAAGAATATCAAGTCATCCCACAACTCCAACAGGTAGGTGAAACACCTACATCCAGCTAGTTTGGATCCCATTAGTACTCAGCATATGCTGGAGACACAGCACTTCATGATGTAAATGCATTTGTTTGTTGCTACTATTAAGGCTGACGTTGTCTTACTTTGACACACATTTTTCTAAGTGCCGCAAAAAAAGTTCTTTCCTATTGAATACATATCATTAAGTGAATAATATATAGTATTATATATTATTAAATATATATTCTGTTGGTTCTTGCGCCTCATTCTTGGCTGATTTAGAAGCAGTTTCAGTTTGTTAAAGTGTGTGGTGATGTCAGGTGGACCAGCATGAAAGTTTTATTACGTTTATATTTGTAGCAGGTACATGGGAGTCATTGCATGACCATTTCCATTGTCATTGCTGTTAATTTTCTTGTTAATTTGCTCCATTGTCTCTGTTACCTGACTCTTTGTGATTCTCTCTTTTTTTTCTTTGCATTCTTCCCTCCTCCTGCTGCTGCTGGACTCTATGATTGTGCTCAGGCTTTCTATTGATAAGGATATTGATAGGTACCAGTGATCAGAGAGCATAAGGCTCCTTCTGTGAAAGACCTTTATGCTTCTCTTTAGTTGCATAGAATCCTAGAAATAAGTTCTATATAGTTTGTGTTGGTTTGTTTTTTTTTATCAGTATGTTGCATTAGGTCTGTCTTTACTACCCTCTGTATTTAGTGTCTCACATTAAAAAATATTGCATTTTAATGTCTTTATATATAATTAAAGACAATCCAAATGCAACATCAACCTTTTTATTTGTTATAATTTGTGATTTTGTGACCCACAAGTTGAACCACAGTTAATTATAATTATTAATAGTTAAATGTTCATCGTCTAAAAAACAATGGTTACTGAGGCAACAGCAGGGCAGCTTTTGCATCACTTAGTACCAGCTTGACTCACTTTTGGTGCCAGACTTTAGTTTCAGATGACACTTAGTACCCCCTTGGTGTAGCTGGCCATCTTACTGATCCTCATCATTAGGTACTATCCACTACTTTTGTCTCATGGAACCAAAAAGGTTGAGTCAAGCCTGTACCATGCAGTGAAAAGACAGCTTTAGTCTGTCAGCGTCTAGGTTAGAGTGCCCCCTGCTGCCAAAGATAGGAACAGCACAGTCCTGATTAAGCCTGTCGGCTGGTCACATCAGAAAGTCTGATGTCCAAGATAAATCCTGGGGGGGAACATCTGCTCCATCCATTTACATTTCAGTGGAGTTCACAGGATTTATTAATTAGTCTGATAAATTAGTTGTATCATAGTTTAACATGACATGTGGAAAACATGTAACACTGCATGCCACCAATGGGGTTTGTGCCCACCTGCCTCTCTTAAGGCTGGCTAGCTTTCTAGCATGGTTTCTTCTCACTTGTGTCTATTATCAAGGTCTCACCCCAGTTTGTTCACATCTCATCATGACTCCAGATAAGTTTGAGGGCCACTTGAGTAACTGCACCAAATGATTCCTGACCTGATTTTCATGCTCTTTCACAAAATCCCGTTGAGTTGCCTCATAGTTAGAACCGTGCAGCTGTATCCACACAGATTCTCTGTTGTTTGTAAAGCACTTACTAACATAGAACTTGTTGAAAGTAATACTGGAATTACTTTTCAGTATTTTTGTGAAGGATTGAAGCAGTGTTTTGGTTGTCTCGTGCAGAACCTTCTACCGTTTTGAGGCAGTGTGGGACAGCTCCCTGCACAATTCCCTCCTGCTGAACCGAGTCACTCCGTATGGAGAGAAGATCTACATGACTCTGTCTGCATATCTGGAGGTCCGCCACAGCCGTTCTGTTTTATCCCCCTTAGATGAACTCTATTTTTCACAAATTTTCCTTTTAATAACTGATTCATGTCTTCTCACAGCTTGACCACTGCATCCAGCCAGCCATTATTACCAAAGACATCTGCATGGTCTTCTACTCCAGAGATGCAAAGATCTCGCCTCCCCGTTCCCTCAGGAACCTGTTTGGGAGTGGATACTCCAAAACTCCTGACTGGTACGACTTCCTCATTCTGGTGGTGTCTATCATTGTATTTCATTCAGACTCAGTTTAGTTATCATAGAACTTGCTCTGTTTAATCACAGCAACCGGGTGACAGGCATCTATGAGTTGAGCTTGTGCAAGATGTCCGACTCAGGAAGTCCAGGTAAGCATTTTGGAAATGTAATCTATTTAAAGCAATCTTTTAGGAGAAGCTACTCAGAGAACCCCATCCTAATGAGTACCTTTGTCCTGCGCAGGCATGCAGCGCAGGAGGAGGAAGGTCCTGGATACGTCAGTGGCCTACGTGCGTGGAGAGGAGAACCTGGCTGGTTGGAGACCAAGAGGAGACAGTCTCATCGTGGAGCACCAATGGGAGCTGGAGAAAATGGAGCAGTTGCATGAGGTGGGTCCTTCAAAATCATCTTAACCAGTAGTTTTAAATGACACGAAAATCTCAACATGCTCAGTCACATTCTTCTACCTTCATCCAGGTGGAGAAGACCCGCCACCTGCTCCTGCTGAGGGAGAAGCTGGGAGAAGCCACTCCTGTGGGCACAGCTCCCACCACCAAGTCCCTGAGCGAGCTGCTGTCCCCCAGCATGAGCTCAGGTACGCTGTCTACCTCCACCTCCATCTCCTCACAGATCTCCAGCACCACCTTCGAGAGCGCCATCACACCCAGCGAGAGCAGCGGCTACGACTCTGCCGATATTGAGAGCCTGGTAGACCGTGAGAAGGAGCTGGCCACTAAGGTGAGAGCAAATTCTATTTTGTGAGATATTGAGCGTGACATTTTGTACTTTACTACATAATTAACAAACGTCATCTTTGTCGTCATGCAGTGCCTGCGACTCCTCACACACACCTTCAACAGTGAATACAACCAGGTGGTCAACAGTGTCAGTGACTGCAAGGTAAGAAATGATGGTGACTGTGATGATGTCACAAGCAAAGCAAAGACTCCCAAGTAAAAATCTAACTTGAATATTTATAAAACCTAATAACTGACGTCTTTCCCTTTTCCCCCAGCTCTCTGACATCTCGCCTATGGGACGCGACCCATCAGTGACCAGCCTCAGCAGTGCCACCCTCACGCCCTCCTCCACCTGTCCTTCTCTGTCTGACTCCCGATGCGGCTCCATAGAACAGAAGTAAACTTATATTCATTATGGGTTCATCCATCCATCATCTGTTCTATCCTCTGATATTTTTCGTCTTCATCCGTCAGTAACAGTTCCAAGTTTACTTTCAAAAATAAAAAAGGTTTTATCTTATCCTGTGAAGGACCCCAGTGAACAGCTCCCGTGCCTCCAGCCCCTCCTGCTCGGATTATGAAAACTTCCCCATGGTTCCGACCCTGGAGACGTCCTACCTTGCACGCGCTGGGAAGAATGAGTTCCTCAACTTGGTGCCTGATATTGAAGAAATGAGGCCGGGGTGAGAACTGCCATGTGGGCTCTTTTTGCCTCAACGCTTCTGTTTTTTTGCAGCAGTCTGACAAAAGAAGTGATGTAGTTTAGTGATTCTGGCATAAATGATGTGGATCTTTCTGAGCTGCTGCGCCTGGATGAAGGCAGAACTGCGGAAATCAGCCATCTTTAGCTGATCTGTTTTTTCTTTAAATCTCCTTATCAGATCTGTGGTGTCCAAGAAGGGATTCCTCAGCTTCATGGAGCCGCGCTCCAACTCGTGGGTGAAGCACTTTGTGGTTGTGCGCCGGCCTTACGTCTTCATCTACAACAGTGACAAGGACCCAGTGGAGCGGGGCGTCCTCAACCTCTCAACAGCGCAGGTGGAATACAGTGAAGACCAGCAGGCCATGCTCAAGGTAGACGTTCACATCCTCTGAAGTATATTTGATGCTCTGCTAACAGCTTCAGGCGCAGTGTGAGAATACAGCTGTGTTCTTTTCAGACTCCCAACACGTTTGCTGTGTGCACCAAACACCGAGGAATCCTCCTGCAGGCCAACAACGAGAAAGACATGAACGACTGGCTGTACGCTTTCAACCCGCTGTTAGCAGGAACGATAAGGTACGCACATCTGGAACACAACACTCCAGGTGAATCAGCCCCTCAGCGATTACAGTCTGATTTCACCAGCATGTTAAACTTGTCGCTCCCACAGATCAAAGCTAGCGAGGAGGCGCAGTGGGCTGATGAAGAACTGAGTGAGTTGAGCGGTGCACGGGAAACCACGGCTTCCATTCTTTCAGAAAAGCCTTTGAACATACCAAGTGTTAACACTTATTAATCATTGTGATTCTTGACAGTTTTCTCTTGTAAGTAGACTTGTGGCTTAAGTCTCCTTTCATGCGACTAAAAGTTTCAGTTCCAGAGAAGATTTGCCTCCCCTCACCCTCCAACCACCCTCTGCCAACTCTCTCTATTTCTCTTCCCCTCCCTCCTCAGCTTTTTGTGTTTTTTTTTGTTGTCTTCTTTTGATGACAATGTTTGGGTCTAACTTTGTTCCGCTTTGTTGTCATCTCCCGACTCCCTAACTAGTAGCATGTTGTAATAGTCTACTTGTGTGCACGATTCTTCAGCAGCTGTTCTCTCTGGCCCACTACGTTTCAGTTTGCCGATCATCTGTAAAAATGGTCTCTATCAGTGTTATTTGTCTCCCAAGTAGAGGTTGTTTTTTTTTGTTGTTGTTGTTCCTGTTTTTGTTTTGTTTTTAACAATAATGTCCACATGGCAACGCAGCAGTCCTCAGGAGAAATGAATTCAGATATCCTACAGTTGAAATCATGAAGGGAAAAAAATCTCCATGTCACATATCAGTTTACGCTCTGCTACAGAAAGCAAGGCTACTTCAACAACTGTTGCTGCTAACGTGTTCTGTTGTTTTCCTCTTGATGACGTTCCTAAAGTAGACGCTAGCTCCCCTGTATCGTCTCCTAAAAGGCCTGTAGAGACAAACGCACCATGTAAACACTGATTTATCCCAACTCAGCGAAATACAAGGGCAGCACTGGATTTCCAGGGTTAGATCCCACTCCTCAGCCCGTGTACATACACCGACTCCAATCCTGATAGTTTCGTCAGTGAGTTTTAACTTACAATCGTGCATTTGTGTCAACATCATACATGCTAAACGCGCTAAAGTAGATGATGAAAACATAAGAAAGTTCCTGCAGTCCCCCTGTCCCTTTTGCTCTTTCATCTCTAGTGAGCAGGCTGCACAGAAAACAGGGTTTCAAGGGCAGGAGGAGGAAGATGAGGAAGGACTGTAACCGTTTGTACAGTCTGGTTCGGGATGTGCTAGTTAACGCTCAGCTCCGCTCGCAGTTTGAGCGTCAGACCTCAAGAGTCTGAACACGTGCTTTTATTTATTTTTTTAACCATTAAAACAAAACTAGTGAAGTAAAAAAAAAAGAGAGAGAGAGGATGAAGTTGTTAATTGATGAAGACACAGGATTCAGTATCGAGTGAAATCCCTGAAGCACCACTAACACGCCACGTGTTACCGCGTGTTCATTTTGTATTTACGTTCTTGAATTTAAACTCATCTAACTGTCATCAGGTTGACATGCTTTTTTATGATTAACATTGTTTTTTATTATGCTTTCAATCATGTCATGGTGAAGTTTTATATGAAATGTAACAGGGGGCATTTATTTCTTAATTTCTTAAACCAACTGTATTGGTGTTTAACCTTATTTTGCACATTAACACGTATCTATAGCAAGACGAGGGCAGATCACACACGTCGAGTCTGATATCATCATCATCCCAAGAATCAGGAACACTGATGAGAGCACATATCAAGGCTACACTGGATAGCAGAAGGTTTATGCGAAAGAAGTGATATCAAAGGGACAAAATATACAAAAATGGTTTATTTTTCGAAAGTATTTGCTCTGTACATTGACGCGCAGCTGCTGTATTTGGCTCCTGGTAAATTGTTACATTTTGGTGCTTCTGCATCACATCTGAAGGAACTACGCTCGCTGCAGTGGGGTATCGATAAACTCTGGCCAGCCAACCAGTAGTACGTATCCCGACTGTACCAGATGACATAGTAATGAATGTGTTGAAACAGAAGCACCGAAGGCCTGTTACAAGTTCAATTACTGGCAACGTTTTTGGAGAAAACATTCATCTCAGAAGTCGGAACTAATGCAAACGTCAGGCGAGCCAACCTGCTGGTCGCAGAAATAACGTTGGATTTCTGAGAAATGTTTCTGTCTGTCAAAAGGAAAAGAATTTTGAAAAAAAAAGCCATCAATGCACTGATGTTTTGAGCTCAGTGACATTCTGGTCAGAGCAGACATTTTCACTTCATTTGCAGAGGTATATAATTTTGGATTGTGTATTTATTGTTTGCAATGTATATATTAGTTTGCAGCTCTTTGCACATATTAATAAAAGGTTCAACTAACTGATGAAATCAAGTCTGTGGCTTAGTTGTTCTACCAACCAAATGATGGTGTCGCAGTTGAATGTACTTTGAAGAAGCGTGTGTTTCCATCACCAAAAAAAAAGGGAAAAAAGAGCGCCAGGACGTAACCTGCCGTTCCGCCGTGGGTTGCATCGGTGCTTCTTTTCGAGTAGAAAGTGATCGAGTGAACGTCTGCTTTCAGTTCCAAGAATATTTGCTCACGCTGGCCATTCGTCTGAATCCTAACAATAGAAGGGTGGTTTGTAACGCGTTTAATTTGTTCTAATATCAGGGAATATAACAAGAAGTAGCTATCGTGATAACTTAGATGACATAATCCATCGTTATTTGTGCTTGTGTCTTTTTTTCTTCACCTCAATTCTTCCGTTGATGCCTTTCAAACAAAACTAGATATTTTCCATCTTCCCCTCTGACAATTAATACCACTTGACTGCATTTCCCTTTCGATTTGCTCACCAAAAAAAAAGACAAAAAAGAGATGACATTAACACTGTACATTATTTGTTAAACTTGTTTCATTTTCATACTTATTTTGTAAATATCTGTGTTGTATGGAGCTTGAATTAAAATGTAAATATGTTTACTGTATTTGTAATAATTATAATCCATTCGCTGTATAGCATAGATGTGTCATGCAGATATCCTAATTCTGTGTATGGTAATCTTGCACCATTGAACTGTTTAGTGAATGAGGAAACAATAAAAGTGCAAAGTGTGCATTAAGCAGAACAAGTGATTCCTGTTTGTCCTCTCTGTCCTGCAGAGCTCGACTCTCATCACCGCAGCGTAGAGTCTCTGTGGGCCGTAGACGAAGCCCGCTACCATCCAAATGAGATCCTGTCAGATTTGTGATCCATCCAAATGAGATCCTGTCAGATTTGTGATAGACTTAAAACTCAAAAGTGTGACGGGAATAAGAGGATTTTTTTTTTTTTGTCTCATTGTTGTAAGATAAAACTGGGATTGATTCACTGAAGTATTTCAGCACTCCTGACTTCTCTTTTTTGTTTTTTTTTTTTAAGTTTACAAATCACTCGTTCTGCAGTCAGAGGGGCAAAGGTACACTTTACTTAGATATGTGACTCATAGCGTTAATTCAGCTTCTTTAAGTCACGCGTGTGTGAAAGTACAATCGGAATTTTAGCAGAATTGGAAAAAACAACAACAGCCTTTTGAAGGATTTTATTACTTGTTGTTTTTTTGTGCTCAGGTAATGTCACACTGTGTTATACAAACAGAATTTAACAAAACAAAGTCAACGATGTCAAAAACACGTTTAAGCACGACCAGCATGAGAACACACCTCAGCTCCGTTCCATCGGTCTTCGTGTCTGGTTTGCACCGATGGAATAACAAAAACGGATCCTTCTCAAATGTATTAAAACTAAAGGATCCTGTTTTAAAAGTAGAAGTGGATTTATTATACTGAGAGAATCTCCAGTTTCATGCATCTCATGCATGTAGACACACTCTTTAACACTTTTTTTTTTTATTTTTCCGGTGACATCTTAAGAAGAAATGGGCACATTTGTTAACTGTGAAATCTAATACTGCATGGAAAGAGGACGTGATGTGGATGAGAACAATCCCCTCCAGACCTAAAAACACTCAGCTTTGAATAACACTGCCGCTACACGTCTAATAAGGTAATGGCCTATCTTCTCTATTCAGAATTCTTGAATCCATTTAAAAAAAACAAAACTATTTTTCATTTCAAAATGGGACCGTTTATCACAGGATGAAGGACAACATCTTCGTGCCGAAGTAAAGCAACATTTCTAAAGGCCTTGGAGTGACTTCTTCTCTGAGTTATTAGATTGAGATTTATCCTCCAACTCCCACGTCACACAGACTCTGACAATGGAAACACCGGTGAAGCCTGGCGCTTCCTGCGCTGAGGAGATGCCGAAAAACTGGTCCATGCATTTGTGATCTCCAGGCTGGATCAAGCTGATCCCTGATTACCAGGCTGGATCAACAAGACTTGCCAGCTGATCAAGAAACCTGTTAATGAGAAACACAGATCTCATCATATTAGCTTCGCCAGGCTGCTTTTGGTTGGTCTGTGTCACTCATTGACACCATCAGGGTGCCGTCATATGGGCTACTTGTTCGAAGTTTTAACAAAAATAACTTGTTAAAGTTATGAAACAACTCTTGAGTGTCTTCCATCCTGCTACACACACACACACACACACACGCACACACACATGCACACACACATGCACACACACGCACACTCCTCTTTTGCTTAACAGGTGACTCCCACCCACCCTGAGTCTGCTTCTCAAGTTTACTTCCTGCAAAAAAAATTCTGTTAAATTATTGCTCAATCATGGTGGTGGTATTCGTGATGGTAGTCGGGTGTGTGTGTGTGTGTGTGTGTGTGTAGCTGGGTGTGTTCTAGACCTGCTCTTTAGGAAAAATGCCCCTAGATAACATTTGTTATGACTTGGCAATGTATCAATATGATTGATCTGAACTGAACAGTAGAACAGAAATAAGTAGACATGAATTACATAGAATGTTGAAGTAAGTAGCATACTGTAATCTACAGTCTAAGAGCTGTTGAATAATTAAATTATTTCATAACAAATGCTTAAACATGGTTTAATGATTAATCTTTTTAGGATGGTCCTCAACACCAAATGAACAATGTTTTCGTCAGGCTATGTACCAATACACAAGTATTAATATAAAAAAAGGCAGAACACAAATCTTATAGGAAATATACAGGACATTTACTGTTCCTAGAATGAACGGCAGCCATTTGCGTAACAGATACCTCTGCTCAGGATTTTTAGACCAATCAGAATCCACGACACGCTTCAGTCCAGTCACATGATTGGTGGAAACTTTTAGGTGGGCGTGGTAAAGCGCCCTCACCATGGGAGAGAACGAGGAAGAGGGAGACTGTCATTTGGAACTTCGTGGTTACGCTGTCCTCTCAACACCATGGCTCAGTAAGTCCATTCATGATTTTTCTCTTGTTTTTGACGGCTTGTCGAGCTGGAGGGTTGCGGCCGAAACGAGTCGTCACTTCCTTAAAACGCGTTTCGTCCTTCTGCCAAGACCAATATTGTGTAAACGGAGCTGTTAGCTTGTTTGCTAACTTGAGCTCCAGCGTTCTACGTTAGCGCCAATAGAAGTTGTTTCACAAGATACTCACCGTGAAAAAGGAACAGTCCGACCCACATAAAGTCAGTAATGAAACATTCGAAATCATAAATATCTCCTGCCTGGATGACTGTCTTTTCCTTGAGGTGGAGTTACAGTGGGTATGGTGTGGTGGATTAAAGGTGGTCTGTGGAGGGAGATGTGTTGGTTTCCTCGTTGAAGGCAGTAAAGGGATTCTTCCTCTCCCCACAGAGCAGACATCGCACTGATAGGTTTGGCTGTCATGGGCCAGAACATCATCATGAACATGAACGACCACGGCTATGTGGTAAGACCATGACGTGTGTGTTTGACATCACATCTCCTGGTGCTGAAACACGCTGCTCAACTTTGGTGACGCCCCCACAACAGGTGTGTGCCTACAACCGAACTGTGTCCAAGGTGCACGACTTCTTGCAGAACGACGCCAAGGGCTCCAAGGTGATCGGAGCGGAGTCTCTCGAGGACATGGTGTCCAAGCTGAAGAAGCCCAGGAGGATCATCCTGCTGGTCAAGGCTGGACAGGCTGTGGACGACTTCATCGACAAGCTGGTTGGTGGCTGAACTTTGTGGAAGTCACCTGATGTCCTGAGAGGAAGTTGGAGCTCTGGGAGCATTTATGTGATGTGTCCTTTCTCAGGTTCCTCTTCTTGAGGCGGGTGATATCATCATCGATGGGGGAAACTCAGAATACAGAGACACAACAGTAAGTACATCACTGCTTAGCAGTGTAAGTTTAACCAAAGGCGTTCTCACCGTGCTCACGTGTTTCTTCTGCGCAGCGGCGGTGTAAGAGTCTGAAAGAGAAGAACCTGCTGTTTGTTGGCAGCGGAGTCAGCGGTGGTGAGGAGGGCGCACGTTATGGGCCGTCACTCATGCCGGGGGGACACATAGAGGCCTGGTGAGACATTACATCACTTAGCACAAGGATTCCCAGATCGTGAGACAGATAGGGAGTCACAGGACGATGTGTGGAAATAAAAAGGTTTAGCGACTAGACCGTAACTAGAGTAGAACAGATAGGTTTTACTACATTTGAGTCTCTCCGTCCATCCATCCATCCATCCATCATCTTCTACACCACTTATCCTTTAAGGGTCACGGGGGGTGGAGCCTATCCCACCTGGCATCAGGCGAGAGGCAGCGTTCACCCTGGACGGGTCACCAGTCCGTCGCAGGGCCATCAGGAGCAATTAGGGTTTCAGTATCTTGCTCAATGATACGTGGGCATGGTCATCAGGGGAAGTGAGGATCGGACCAGCGACCTATCGGTTGCTGGACGGCCACTCTGCCTCGGAGCCATGCCGCCGCCCCATCGTTTGAGTCTCTTGCTCCTTTCATTTAGGGGTCTGGAGCTAAAACATGAGTGAGGCCCAGAGCGTTTCATCAGAGCATTATATCCCGTTACACGACTCCTCTCGCTGTCGGCTGCCTGCTAGGTTAAGATACTGGCCACAGTCACGCTACATCAAACACACTCACCTACTTTAACACTCCCACATCCTGTATGTGTGTGTTTTATTGCCATTTAGGTAATAAACATGTGCTACCCTTGTATTTTTGAAGGCCTCACATAAAAGACATCTTCCAGAGCATCGCTGCCAAGGTGGGAACAGGAGAACCCTGCTGTGACTGGGTGAGTCTTGCTGCTTTATTTGGGTGGTCCGAATTGAATGTCTGGATGTAGATCAGATCGACTAAATAGTCTCTCAACAATCTGATGGTGTTGGTGCAGGTTGGAGATGAGGGTGCGGGTCATTTCGTGAAAATGGTCCATAACGGCATTGAATATGGCGACATGCAGCTAATTTGTGAAGCCTATCACCTGATGAAAGACGTGCTTGGCATGAGCCACGATGAGATGGCCCAGGTGAGCTCTGTCGTCCTGCAAGGACCAGACATTTGTGTCATTCGCATCGCGAGGAAACAAGGCTGACTGTGTGTCATCACGCTCAGGCTTTTGACGACTGGAACAAGACGGAGTTGGACTCTTTCCTGATCGAGATCACCGCCAATATCCTTAAATTCAGGGATTCTGACGGTACACATCTGCTGCCCAAGATCCGTGACAGTGCTGGACAGAAAGGCACAGGGAAGTGGACGGCCATCTCCGCCCTGGAGTACGGCACACCTGTGACTTTGATCGGTAAGAGGAAGACAGACCAGGAAGTACCCGATTTCCTTCTCCATTCAAGTGCTGGCTGCATCCAGTCAAGTGCGTTTGTCATGGTGGCATTGCAGAGCGATTACGTCACAGCTGTTAAGGTTTCATCACGGCATCTACAGGGAAGGCGACAGCGGAGCGGCCAGTGCGTAGCTAGCAAACAGCGCGGCTAGTGAGCCTCTCCTCGAGGCCGTGGCAGGTTTGTCTAAGAAGATTGAAAGCTTTTCAAGTGGCCTTAAGTGACATAAGGGGGATTTGTGATAGGCTGCAGCTTTGGTCTTTGATCTGACTGACAGCAGGTTTCATAAACGGGGTTTAGGTCAGGAAGCAGAATCAAGAATCCATTGAATTAGTGCTGCAGGCTGGCCGTGACTCAAGAAAGCCGTAACTATGAAGTTAAAAGAACATGAGCTTGTAGTCTGATATTTAGCAGCATGTCCTGCGACTGTTGTTCAGGGTTACGTGCTTGCTGGATCCCTTTCACTGCTTCAGGGGAGCAGAAGAGGCACAAAAGGCCTCATTGTGTGACAGCCGATCCAGTTGCAGAGCAGCAGGCCGGTACAGCGCGTACGGGTGGATTTCTGCCCCAGAAGGGTTGACATTCCTCCCCAGGACGGTTCATTGGACACGTTTCTCTCTCTCTCTCTCTCTCTCTCCATGTGTCTCTCTCTCTCTATGTGTCTCTCTCTCTCTCTATGCGTCTCTCTCTCTCTCTTTCTGTGTGTGTGTCTCTCTCACACACACACACACCTCTGAGCTGTGCAGGTTTTAGCAAGTCATCCTTACTCAGCACTTTTGTTTTTCTTGTTGCCAGATGATTTTCAAATGTCATCTAACAAGCCATGCTTATACACGAGTAGAGACCGAGTCCCTGTCGTTATCTTTGCGTGTTTTTGACTCGGTGTTTGTGTAGCATGCCGTGATGTTGCAGCAGCTGTAGCTCCCATAATAATGTGTTTAGCAAGTTTGAATGAAATCTAAAAAAAGCGACTGAAGCGTCTCCTCTCTTCTGTGTTGCAGGAAGTAGCGTGTCACGTTCAGAGAGCTAACGTTGTGTGCGTGTCCTCTTTATTCGTCTGTCTCCTCCACTCTCCCTCTGCTCTCTGCAGGAGAGGCTGTCTTTGCCAGATGCCTGTCCTCTCTGAAGGATGAGCGAGTGGAAGCCAGCCGCAGCCTTTCAGGGCCAGAGGTGGCCCTGTTCAGCGGTAACAAAGCCCAATTCCTGGAAGACATCAGAAAGGTAGAACACACACACCCACACACACACAGGCGCTAATCCGGTTGCTATTGATACACAATCATAAACGATGAAAACTACCGGTGAGAGTGACTGAGAAGCTTCACTGTAGTGCCTCGTGGTCCTGCGTCGTGGAATTTTTACGTCAGCTTCATAGCTTTTGTACAAAATAAAGATTTGATAATCTTGAGTTTCCAGTTGTGAAACTCCCATTTTTGTCAAACTGCAAGTCATCTTTGCAGGTTAAGTGGCCTTTATATTGACAAACTGCATGTCTGTATGTATCAAACTGTTAGTGGTGTGAATACAATCGGCATTCATATCAGTTTATCTATAATTGGATGTCAGAATTCCTGATTTTATTTCCAGGCCCTCTACGCCTCCAAGATCATTTCCTACGCGCAGGGCTTCATGCTGCTCCGCCAGGCAGCCATCGAGTTTGGCTGGTCGCTCAACTACGGCGCCATCGCTCTGATGTGGCGAGGAGGCTGCATCATCCGAAGGTACCTCGTGTGTCCTCATTTGAGTTTGCCTCACCGCCGCTTTAGCAACCTTCTATCAACACCCTGATGGTGAAAAGTGCGGTTAGTCAGTGTTTGGACATTTCATGTGACTTAATGTCTTCGAAAGTTTCAAACACAAGTTTCACGCTGCATCCAGTAAAGTTTATTAACTGATGTGTCATCTGACTGCTTCTCTCCCCCGCTAGCGTTTTCCTGGGTAAGATCAAGGAGGCGTTCGAGAGGAACTCCGACCTGCAGAACTTGCTGCTGGACTCTTTCTTCAACAATGCTGTGCAGACCTGTCAGGTATGAGGAAGGAGGAAGTAGCAAACAAAGACACGTTCCTCTTCAACAAAGGACTCCAGTGAAGCAATGGATCCTCGTAGAGATTTAATCGTCCGGCAGTTTCTCAAATCTAGCGATTTCCTCTCACATCGCACAGCTCTGGAAGATACATGATTTATTCTTTCTTCATAATCTATGAAACGGTCCCGTGAGACCAGTTGGCTGAGGCTGATGTCTTTAACAGACTTGTAGAAAGCTGTAGGAGTTTCTATCCGCAACATTTAGCTCATATCGAGTAGGGCTAGAAGTTACTTTCAGTCCTAATTTTGAGTTCTAATCATTATCAAAACATGGAAATGAGGTTGGACAATTATTGTGGGGCATTCCGTTCCCTCGCCGATGCTCATTTTGTCTGAGAATGACAGAAAATGGACATTTTCAGCTTTATGGATAAAAATGTGGTTTTGAGGAGTGACGGGGAATATCTAACAGTTTAAAGTAATGACGATTTTGATTTTCATGTATTTGAACATCCGTAACAGCAAAAGATGATAGTGAACTCCTTTTGGAAAAGTTTTCAATCGAATTGTTTTAAATATTAAGAGTCTATGTGGCTCAGTTAAGGTGGACTGAGAGAAATGAGTTTATTTTAGTACATGTTTATATTCTCTTAACACACAAAGCTTGCCAATCATGCGAGTTAAATGTCGTCTGATCAGTTTTTATGGATTTCTGTTTCTTTTTCTTGGGTAAACACACAAGTTTCAGAAAACGTTCTGAATATTTTCCCCACACGTGTGGGGAAACATCACGGAACTTTGTTAAAATGCGTGTGAACCCGTTGTTAACCAGTTGTGACATCTGACTCTCTCGGTTTAGGACTCGTGGCGCCGAGCCATCAGCACTGGCGTCCAGCACGGTATCCCCATGCCCTGCTTCACCACAGCTCTGTCCTTCTATGATGGTTACCGACACGACAAGCTGCCGGCCAACCTGCTCCAGGTGAGACCGCTTCACTCGGGATATCTCCCCGCGCCGAAGTATATCCGATAACAAACAGCCGCCTGATGATGTCATGCCCCTTTGTTATGATTGAGAGTCTTTAAGAACCTCACAGTTCCAATCCAGAAGCATTTACAAGTGCATCGCTAAAAGAAAAGAACTTTAGCGCCGCTTTGAATCTCATTTCAGCCCAATTTTACACCATTTAAGCCAATTAAACCATCCTCGTAAGCGGCAAACTAATCAGAGATGTTAGTGACTCGAGCCGTCGCGCTGCATCTGAGTCCAGGACTCAATCTCCTGCCTCCTCATTTCCCGTGTGATACCTCTGCATTCAGTGTAGGTGTTCATCCTGATGCTGTCTGCAGAGCTGTGGAGGTTCTCAGAAGTGAGGGTTGAGACAAAGGTGGTACAAATGAACCAGGAGGTGTCTGACGCTCGTCACCGGGTCAGATAAACCGCGTTGCTCCTCTCGCTCCGCATGACGGTTTCTCTTTGTGAGAGTAAGAAACAACACGGCTTGTAAACATGACCTGGTCCCGGTGTCAGCCACGCCGCTACATCTGGGCTGAACAGCCAGTTTTCAAGGAGCAGTATTATGGTTGATGACGTAGTGACGGCTCACCAGCACCGTGAATCTGCTCTGATGATCACGACCACAGACCGAATCGTGCTCTCCTGATCTGTGGGGCACTGACGTGAGAAGCAGAAGTCAGAAAAATGCAATGAGTTTGAGCAGTTTGGAAATCTGAGATGGATCATCCTGATAGCAGTTAAACCTCATCATTCCTTGACTGATTTCAGTCCTTAAAGACTTTCCAAGGATCCTTGGGAATCTTCAAGTTGAGCTGGATTAAAAGTTAAAGTTGTAAAAGGGCCAAATGATTCTTAGATAATTCTTTGGATATCTGGATTTGTTGCTTTCTCCTTTTTTATATGATCGATGGAATTTATCATGGCTGTACAAAAACTGACAGATTCATTAATTAATTGATGATTAACATGAGATAAACTTGTTTGTATTTAGGCCCAGAGGGACTACTTTGGAGCCCACACGTATGAGCTCCTGTCAGATCCGGGGCATTTCATCCACACCAACTGGACGGGGACTGGCGGGAACGTCTCCTCTTCATCCTACAACGCTTGACGATCCACTTCATGGGACATGAAGCTGCAGGAAGTCACCTGTGAGAGAAGAGGACACGGTACACATTCCATCTCGATCACCACGCCCCAATATTTAAGTCACCCCCCCCCCCCCCACAACCACCTCGATCCAGCTTTGTACTCGCCTTGAAGACGTGTCGTTGCAGTGTATTTACCAAGAAGTGGGATCATAAATTATGAGTGTTTTGGCTTTGTAGCTTTTACGGCAGTCAGGAGAGGGGCGGCGAGTGTTGACCCTGCCTGGATACTACACAGGTATCACCCATCGGGCCTGGCGCAGGGGTCAGCGCTAACACTGGATTAAGGTGAACCGTTGCACTGTACTGTATTAGGCTAAATAAAGATTTCAATCCCTTTATAATTAGCTTGAATGGTTCTTACTCTCCGGGTGCTGTAAACAAGATTTACAAGTGTTTATGTGTGCACTAAATCAGGCAACAGGTAAAAATAGGCTGCCTGATGTGTAACGGGCCTGTCTGGGTTCTCATGGTGACGATGAATACAGCAGGTGGGAACATACATTGATAGTTCGATCAGCAAATATGCTTATACCAAAAGGGGGAAAAAGTTAAAAGAAAACTATAATCAGACTTATTGTCATAATTTCTGATGGCAAAAATTGTATTGTCGCCTCTTAAAAGTTCTGTTTTTTTTTTTATAATAAGTACAGGAAGCTGGAAGGTTGCTGATAGGCCGTTTGTGAAGAGATTTTGTCACTGTGCTTCATTTTGTACATTTCGAGTTTACAAATACGATCATATTCAGTGCATTTTGAATGTCGCTATATTTTTTTTTTTATTCAGCTGTCTTTATTGCGGGGACACACAAGTGGCGTGGTTGAGACGTTTGTTCCACTCAATATAAGAAAAAAACTACACGATCCTATTTCTGGTTTACCGTCAGTGGTGTCCGTCTACACCTCAAAACTGGAGGATATAAAACCAAATATCTGTGGTTATCGTTTATATCACCAGCTTAGTAATTCTATGACGATACAAGTGACTCCCTTGAGTTTGGACCTCAAGGTGCTGCAGTTGTCATGGGAACAAGCACCTGCCAAGACAAATGCCACCCTTGGACATTGTTATCACTTTACTACTCGCAAGTATCGTTTAATCTAGTTGAGATTTGGTGCAGTTTTTTTTTTTAAATAAAAACTTAATTAGGCGTTCAGTAAATCGTTGGCCTGTTTAACACCCTTGACTTTAAAGTCTACAACATCTCAATATTGTTCATCCCGTTGACAACTCGCCCATCGCGTCATCGCTGTCGTTTCAAGTAAAGGACGTGGCTGAGCAGTTATTTAATTAGTAACTACTAATTAAACAGAGCTGGTGTTTCTAGGAACAGTGGAACTGCGATTCAGGCACCTGGATCCAGTCACGGTTCTCAGAGGACCCTCTGAAGAATTTCCTCTGGTAGACCCGCTCAGCCCGCTGGCAGCGGGAGGGAGGAAGCGCACCGGTTCAAAAGTTACCTTGAAGCACGCAGGAAGCGGTGACCCTCAAGGCCGCAGGTTATTGACAAAGCTGTAACAGGTTTCAGGAGCGTTGAGGTTATATTCTCATTTACTCACCGCTCAGATTTTTAAATCCAGTTTATAACTCAATTTTGTTTTGCCATACAGATTTGTACAATTTCTGTATCTTTAGGATTTAATTTACAGCACAGAAAGCAAAACTTGAAAACTTCAAACAGGTTGACGTTATACTAGAGACTACGCAGTAGAGTTTGGGATGCACAGTAGCATCAGCGGTCCTAGTGGATATCGGTCTCAATGTATATATATATATATAATATATATATAGAGAATATACAATGGCTGATATTTATGTCTGTCCTCTTTTTTATCATTTATTTGAGGAAACAAATGTCTGACATACAGGCCATTACTAACATTGATAATGGCCAATTATATTTTCAAATTAAATACTAACATGTTTATCAGTAAGCACAGAACATTTTTATATAATGCAAAAAAATAAACTGGTATACAAGAGATATTGACATTAGTAAATATAAACCAAACCAATGGGGAAATGTCAGCAAAAGAAATGTGCGTCCCTCACTAAATTTAAAGTTGGTTGTGAGCTCAGTCACAGCCTCCGTGCTAGCAGACTGTAGCAACTACACCTCCATCAGCAGACATTAAACCTTCTAACCCTAGGGAGTAGATTTATAGCGGCGAGCTGGGGGTTAGTGTCGCATCAGCACCGCCAACAGGCTAAAACCCGCTACTACACTCGGCCAGCAGACACCAGAGCGCGTTCAACCTCAGACTGGATGAGACGCAGGTGACACGGACAGCACAGACGCTAATAACCCCCTACTGCAGCCACTGACGGGTCAGGGCGGGAGAAACGCAGGTGAACTTCAGGGCAGCAGCTGCGTGGAGCAGGGCCGTCACCGAAGTCTCACCTGTGTTCACCTGCCACAAGTCAGAATGTCTTGCTGTGAAAAAAACAGGAGGCACCAATCTACATTTAGATTAACAGACCACAGGTGATTAAAAACAAAACTTTTTATTTTTGCACCGCAATACTAAAATATTTCATTACACAAAGTGTGAACTCTTGCTGGCATCAATCAGTTGTCCATGTCCCTTTAGAGATCCTCAACTCATACGTTCCAACAAGGTAAACAAAAACAAAACACTTCTTGCTTTAGTACTTTGAAATTAGGTTTAACCACATTGAGAGAAATAAAATAAAATAAAATAAAAGGGAACCTAGCAGTACTAACATGTGTTCCAGGAGCGAGGGAAGGAAGCAAACATTTACTGACACAAATGCATCACAGATCAAAGAGGTTTACGAGAAGTTGCCAAGCTGCATGGGGGGTGGGGGGGTGGGGCTGGGGGTGGATTTTGGTCCTATTGTGTGACATTTGAAGGCATGAAGGGAATACCTCTGCCCAATTGAGAATGGTCCGCTCTAAATTTCGTTTTGGGATGGTCCGAGGAGTCTTGCTAGTGAGGTGGGGATGATCCTTAGCAGGATTAAGGCAGCTGTGCAGGCCCAGCCAACATGTCTTCAGCTCCTCCAGTCTGGGTGCCACTGTTCCGTGTCCAAGGTTCCTATACATGTGAATTAAAGTGTTGGCAGTTCCATTAACGAACGGTCAATAATGTGAAGAGGGCATTACACCTAGTCAAATTCACTTTTATTTCACACTTCCTTTTGATTCACAAAACATAGAAAATGCATTCGCAACTTCAAACTTTCGATGGGAACATGTCCAACATTCACCACGTCCACCTCTGAACTCACTTGCAACACGTTCAAGCTCCCCCCGGTGTTTCCCCACACAAACATCAGCAGAAAGTCACATTTTCACACAGAGGGTGGTAACAAGGAGAAAATAAAGCACACAAGCAGACACGGCACTCACAGCGAATCAGACAGCAAGAGAAAGCATACAAATACTCATAGCACTTGACATTTCACTGTGTTTTTAGTGAATTAAATTGATAGAAAAACTGAAAGGAATCTCGACACGCAATAAATGTCCTCGTGATGGCCATTAGGAACACACTCGTACTTGATTCTTCCTCTCACACTCGCACACAGGTTCTTCTCAACTCTCGCAGGCATTTGTCTCTAAAAAAAAAACAAAAAAACAACAACAAAAACAAAACAACAAAAAAGGTGCACAAACAGTCCTTCTCACACTTGCTTTCTTTCATTTTGCTCTCCCGTTCGCTCACTCTCACTCTGTCCAACATCAATCCCACTCATCGATCTCCAAAGCGACAAGAGCAGACAAGATTTCTAAATCCATGAGAAAAAAAGGGGAGAGGAAAAAAGGCAACACCCACCGTCTAACACAGTATATGCAGAGTGAAGCTGTGTTCTTTGATGACAAAGCATTTACGCATGGAAGGAGGGGAATTGATACTGAGATCGGTCGAACATTGCTGCCAATGAGGCGCTTCCTCCCGGGAAATTGGGAAAGAGTTGGCGAACTGCAGAAGAGATTTTCATGAAGGTGTTTCCATCAGACGTCAAACAAAAAACAACAAAAGATGCAATACAGATACATAGTTATATCAAGCCCACTTTACACAGGACTGAGGGGGTTCTCATGGTTCTCGTGCATGGTTATAAATATTTATCTGGCATGCACATCTCACTTTCTCAAAAACAAAGAAAAGGTAGCGTGGCAGCTTCCACTAGCAAACTAAACTTCCCACCCATTCAATGTATGACGGCATAATCAGTCACACAAATATTCATTTTCTCATTAACAAAGAAAGGCAGTGTATTTTTGAA
This sequence comes from Aulostomus chinensis, assembly GCF_037954235.1. NCBI lineage: Eukaryota > Metazoa > Chordata > Actinopteri > Syngnathiformes > Aulostomidae > Aulostomus > Aulostomus chinensis. Next base: position 25,432,663 of record NC_141328.1, on the reverse strand, counting down.
TAATAGGAACATTAGATACAAGCAGTTCCCCGGGTATACTTACCAGATTAGCCTACTAGCAACAAAGAGCTATCTACATCCCCCAATTAGAAGACTTGGACTCCATAGAGGTGCCAAAGCCAGAGCTGAAGCCGCTGCTGGAGGCAGTGTTGGTGCCTGCAGCCCACCCGAGGCTAGCTGAACTGGGGCTGCTGTAACTGGTACTAGCAGAGCTATAGGTCTGGTCTCGGGTGGTGGTGGCGGTGCCTGCTGTTGTGGTCAAACCCTGCTGGTTAGCCAGCATGCCCATCATCCCCCAACTGCTCTGCAGTGCTGCCTGGGCAGCCGCCACCATTGCCGGGTTGAGACCGAGAGCCCCAAAGTTAACCCCTCCACTTCCACTGCCTAGTCCACCACGACTACTACCATAGACCTGACTAAACCCACCAGCCCCAAACCGCGCCCGATCCATCATTTGCCTACTATTATTGTGTTTGGGTTCAGCATTGGAGATGTGCACGCTGACGCCCTTGACGATCAAGTCCTCTCCACACAGGGCCTGGGCCACCTGAGGAAGAGTTACATGGACATTACCACTACAGACATCACTCTGCCAACAAATATTTAAATTTTGATGACGACGACGATGGAAATCTCACCTGGTCATCGGCAAATGTGACAAATGCAAATGCCCGGAAAGGTTTGGGGATGAACACGTCAGTAACTTCACCATACTGCATGAAGTACTGCCTCAGGTCATCAGTGGTCATGTCCTCTGTACAGCGGCCAACAAAGATTTTACGGCTCCGCATGGGTTCATCGGGACACGCCTGAGAAGACGAAGAGGCACAGAAATACAGGACATAACTTTCAGTGATGCATTTCAATTAAGACATGTTGCAGAGATCCCAGTGTCGTCATAATGAGCGCTGACGAAAGTACAGAGTTCAAAATACCTTTGAGTTGGGGAGTTTGCAGTCGCACCATCGTCCATCAATCATGTGTCTCTGTGCAATCACTTTGGTTTGTGTTTCATAGTCAGTGAAGCGCACAAACCCAAACCCCTTGGAATTGCCGGTCTTTGCATCTCTCTTGATCTGGAGTTGATAAGGGGGGGGGGGGGGATTCAAGAGTTATGACGTTTTTGAAAAATAATTGATGACCACTGTTATTACACCTCAGCAAAAGTGAAGAAGTACAATCTAACCATGCATATTCAGAGCTGGATGAGATGTCATTACCTGCACCATGATGACTTCACCAAAGGTACTGAAATAGTCTTTCAGGTCCTGCTCTGTCGTTTTCCATGGCAACCCCAGGACAATGAGGTCTGATGTCTTCTGAAAGCCCCTCTTGACTTTCACAGCTGAGGCAGCGTCTATTTCTTCCATCTTTCTTTTGTTATCTGTTAAGAAGAAGTAGGTGTAGTGGCTGGTGAGTGAAAGGCATTTATGTTAAATGTAAAAACAAATCTGTCTAAATCAACAGAGAGAGGTTGACCTATTGACCCTCTGAGCAACTTTGCCTGGTAGTGACAGAGACTCCTGGACATGTTTTCCTCTTAAACCCGGGGGATTATTTTTTTTACCTCATCAACAGACAACTTGCCTTTGTTAAGGACGTTAAAAAAGCTTTGAGACCTGAATATCCAAAGAATATTTCAAGATAATTAAGGGAGCAAAAATATATTACTAATTGGGTCATAGGCTTATAAAGCAATCCTCTCAATTGGCACTAATTAAGGTCACGGGGTAGAAATTTCCGAGGTATATAGCTTAAGTGGACACATAAGCCTGGTGAACGCTCCCTTTTGGTATCCTTTGTCTCACCTTTGGGGTAATTGACGACGTAGACCAGGTTTCCCCAGTCGTTCTCGGGCGCGTGCAAGACTCCCTCCACAAGCCGGACACCACGCATACACTGGGACTCGGGGTTCCTGTACCTCAGCCCGCACGCCCCTGGAAACTGGGCTGCTACCGACGACAACAAGACGGTGCCATCGTCCTCTGAGGGGATCTCCATCGGCTCTTCGCTCTCATCTTCGGCCACCCGAATGTACAACTCCGACATGGTCTCTGAAAAGCCGAGCTAGTCCGAATGGACTCAGCTTGTGTTGCTAGTAAGTTAAAACGCAGGACCAATGTACCGAGTCAGGAGTGAGTCAACCCTCGCTTGTTAACTTTACTTCGTGCTGATAAACGCTATGGAAACAAAAGAGCAGCTAAACCGTGTAACCTCACCACTCATTACACTTCGAAGTCTGTTATTTAATAGCCGGCGGCCATGAAAGCTGACCGTTTTCTTCTACGTTGACAGAGAACAAGTTAGCTAGCTAGCTAGCCAGCTACCTAGCTAACAAACTAGCAAACTCAAGACGGCTTGAAAAAAATGAATGACCAGCCGCTTTCACGCTTTGTTTGTTTCCAACTTAAACACGGGCTGTTCTCCTAATACGAGTATACGTCAAAGAAATGTATGCAAATAACAGCATCAAGACGCAAGCGCTTTAGTTGAAATTTAAGCACGAGCTAAACCGATCACAATGCACACATTTGCAACTACATGCGTCGGCTAACCTACCTCTAACCTCTCAAGCTAGCTAACAAAATGGCGGTTCACGTTGTAGATATGACATCATCTAGTTGGGAGGGCGCAGTTGGATTTTTTACAGGGAGGTAAAACATGAAATGTAAATACATTTAGCTAATTCTTTACGTTTTTGTCACCAGTTGTTGTTTAACAGTGTGACGCCTGGTCTTAAAGTGTAAGTGGTTTACATTGCGTACTGTGTCTCTTTCCGTATCTCGTAATTGCCACGGTAAAAAATTCACGTTTTACCCTTTGATGTCGAACCATAAAGTTTCACCTTAAAAGCCCACACAAAAGGTGAACTCTTATCGATGAAGTTAAGGAATGTAATAATGCAATGGAGATTCAAGCATTTTAAGAGAATAATCATTTTTGTCCCATATCCGGCATACTCGTTTTGAATTATTTTTGATTAAATCAATTGATGATTCCCCCCATATGTAATAAATGTAAGAGAGTTCAGTGTATATGATTACTATTCCACTTTATTAAATCAATCTAAATACAGCAAGTACAAAAACAATTTACTCAAGTTGCACATGGAAAATAAAATTTGGGGCTACTCTTGGCACAGTGTGAGTGCATTGTGCAATCAGGAAAATAAACTATAATGTGGCAGTGTGTTTTTCTGTATTTTTTTTTTTTATTATTTGTCACATTTAAAATCACACTAGCCTTTTGAAACATTTTAAGCTTGGTGGAAAAATAATGGGCTTCTTGTAGTTAATGCAGGTTTTTGAGACAAATGTTAAGTAGAAAGCAGAGTGCCTCAGTTCCAAATGTGATCAGACAAAGAAACTAGCAACTGCTTCATATTCAATTAAAGCACCAATAATCAGAAACATTGGCACAGCATATGTGTGGCAGGGTAGAAGAAGTCACCAAAAAAGAGGAGAAACTCAGTGAAATAGCAGTAAGTCATATAAAGCACTTTACAAGTTGGAGCATCTACACCTGCTTGAAACCAGTTCCTCGCACTTGCTGGGGACAGTGGTCATTCTTTGTGAGGTCACTTACTTTTATGTCAAAGTAAACACACCTGTTCTTCCATCTTCAGTGACATCAGTACCCTCGCCTACAAATAGGCTCCATTCACACAAAGGTTTAGTCAGCTAACAGAGATGGATCTGACAAGATTTTGTATGCTCCTTAAAATGATGTGAGTTTATTTTAGAATTATAGCTCAGTATTGTTGATATATAAGCTAAATCCAGTCTTCTTCCCAACAGCGTCTTACAGTGTTTCACCTTGAGAAATGTGCTCACCATCCAGAAGAGCGCCTGGCTCACTGCTGCAACATTATCAGGTAAAGCTATAACGTGATGAAATGCAACTGTTAATTTTGGTTTCAACTGGTATGTCTTTACCTTTTATTTTTTAAAAATAACTGCCCGAGTCATTTTTAAAAAAATTTTTCTTGCCTAAAACAGTTCTTTATGATGTTTCCAGTTTTTTTGTATTTTCTGAAAAACTTTTGAAGTAAAAGTGACTCGGGTGATTATTTTAAGAAGGCGACGATGTGAGAAACGTTCTTGCATTTTTCAGAAGGAGATGTTTCGTGTTTCTCTGAATACATGGAGATGTGGATCCAGAGTGCAAGGATTGAGGGGCTGGGGGTCTGGCTGTCTGGAGCCTTGCGAAGCCAAGGTAATTCTTTATGAAGAACGGAAACATCGTGTTATGATAGAATTAGATTGATAGTTATTCTGTATACTTTTACTTCTTCAAATGTATAACTGTGCGAAAGGGAATATGAAATAAAATAAGGATTTAACATTGTACGGGAGAGGTTAGAAGCCAAAAATGGGTTGTGAAGGACCCCCCCCCTTAAAAAAAAAAACATTTTTCATACTTAAGAGAGAAGAGATAAAGACTGACATTAGAGTTTGTACCAATATCAGAGTTTCAAAATGAAGCAAACAAATCAGGATTGATAGAAATTTACAATTTATTTTTTTCAAGAAGTTGCAAAACGTTAAGCTGAATTCTATTGGTTGTTATGAGGCTTTGCTAATTAGAGCCCTGTTGAGATATTTTTGGAATAATGATCGAATAGATGGTGGTAACAATGAAGGTCCTCTGTATTTGTTCATGCAAGATAAAAGTCCATTTGTTTCTGACTCGCCTTTTTGCTCTCTACTAGTCAGCTTGTTGTCTCTGGAGCACCTGAACCGGCAGCTGGCAGCCTGTGGATTCTCCCTGCACCAGGACTCTGACGGGGGCTTTATATTCAGAGTCAGCTACACTGGATGTTTCATCCAGCAACAGGCACGACAAAAAGGGCGTAACACGCTTTAAAATGAAGATTCTGACTCCTCTGACCTTGCTGCATGTTGCCTCTTCAGCACAGTTTCCATGTCCTGACGCTGAATTTGGGTAGAAGTCGGTTTGGAGGCAGACCTCAGCGTTACGTGATGAAGTGCCCGGTGGTCTCACTGGTTCCCAACAGCCAGCACATCCAGTGTGACCCAGAGTATATTCAGGTAATTGGAGGCCATTGTGGGGTTGGTCAACCTTTCACTGTTCTCATTTGCATTTGATAATAACTTTGTTTGTATTGCACCTGGAAAAAAGGAACATCAAAATGATGCTTGACAGGAATCAACAGCAAAGACATGATGTACATAAGAAATCATTGTAGTAATAATGTTGTTGAAGTGAAGACCCCCACCCCGCTTATAGAATAATATTATTATGACAATGATTTCTTATGTGCCTGATCTGATTTCATGTTCTCAGGTCACCAGACAGCTTCCTCATGACAGCTGGAATAATGAGGTAATTCAGTTCATGTCACTCCGTTTCTTCAGCTTTTCACGTCATTTTTATTTATTTATTTTGCTGTTAATTGTTTTTAACTATCAGGATCAATGAGACTTGCCCCATGTGATTTTTGCCTCAGTCTGGAATTTCTGATTCCAAACTTGTAAAGCACCTTGTCATTTTGTTTTGAAAAGTGCTGTTGAAATGTAGTTTGTTATTAGAGACATAAAACCATTTAATTCAACATTCATATGCAGGGGTGAGAGTGAGTACAGGTGGTGGGGGGGGGGGTGTCAATGACAGACATTGTCTGTGTTTGACCTCATGTGCTTGCGCGTCTGTTTTTGTTTGTTTCAGCTGCAATGGTCTCTGTCTCTGAGCGATCAGCTTATCGTTGCTCTGGCAGACGCCAGTTTGGTCCAGATGACCGTCGACGTGAGTGGACCCGACGTCACCGTTCAAGGCAGGAGGAGGGAGGTGTTGAGCCCTGTTGAAGTAAGGCACCTCACGCACAATCCTGCCACCCAGTGACCTTTACAGACATTACAACTGAAACTCATTGTTGTCTTCGGTGAACGCAGGTGATGGAGGATGAGGGTGACTTCTTGTCCTTGAAGCTGGTCAGTGGTCACTATGCCTACAGTCTGGAAGCTACCTGTCCAAAAGGTGTGTAATAAACAGCACTTCATCATAGACATGAAGCTGTGACACATTTGCCCTAATCAGCAGTGGAGGAAGTACTCAGATTATTTACTCACTACCAATAAAGCAATATCCTGTACAAATGTGATACAGACATCTTAAAGTTGGCTTTTTTTCCCCTCATGAGGCCTGACCTTTAGGTCATCAAACTTTAATGAAGTAGTTCACATCCTCATCAAGACACTGCTCCAGTCTTAAGTGATCCCAACTCTTGAAATCATTTCCTGCAAGCTTTTACTTTCTATTGTGTCAAACCTTGATCTTCAAAGTGACTGGTTAACTTTTAAATATAGTACAGTATTCCCATCTGAGAGTACTGGAGTGAGGTACAGTCAGTGTTCTACTTGTTTCACTTTCGATTCCAGTCAAATAGTTTCATCTACATTTCAGTGACTGCGTCCACATCCGAGGACACGGTTCTGCATGTTTTCAAACAACGCGTGGGTCTGACCAGGCGAGGCAGCCACGACGACGACGCACTGACGCTCAGAAACGTGTCAGTGAACCAGACGGATGATTTCACTGTCACAGAGACGAGAGACTTTGTGACTCTGACCATCCCCACAGACCAAATCCTGCAGACCAAGGTCAGCGCCGAGATAATTCATCACCATCCACGCAGTTTTGGTTGAAGTGCATTCGCATTTCCCAGAAGAACTCATTAGTGTAAAACATCTAAACCCGGTTTGTTGTACAGGCCTGCACAGACAGCAGACACCTCTGGCAGCCGTTCTACAGGCTGGATGTTGTGCTCACCTTCAAAGAGACAAATCACAAAATGCACTGGAGCACGGAGAACACCCTGCCATGCACAAGTGAGTGTGCCGCTGATGAACACAGTAAAACTTAAGTGGCGATTAATTATCGGATGCTATTTTGACCACCGGCCATTGAAAGGCTTTTACTGTCGTCACACCATGCAGTTACTTTTGTTTGCTGTTGAGTTGGACAATTATTCTTTCAACTTTAACAATTTCAAGTGAGATTGGAGTACATCCCTCAAAATACAGTACGTGATGAGAAAATTAATTCTTCTTTTAAAAGGAACAAAAAAAAAGGCAGGAGCCATCCAAGTATGAATTAAATTTATTGGAGTATCGCAAAATGTAATCTCTTGACCAATAAGTATCTGCATAAACCTCACTTACAATTTTATCCTTTCAGTGTCTTATTTTGAAACAAAAATTCTAATCAAACACATCTTATATTTCACCAGTTCAACAATAACCGGGTAGGTGACTATAGAGTGAAACGATGATGTAGAGCTTGTAAATTGGACCCAAAAAAAATTCCCGTAACACAACAAAAAAATCTTAGTTCTGCATTAAATAAAATGGATTATATACGATTCCCCCCCCCCAAAAATACTAAAAATGTAAAATCCTACTTCCACAGTCCCGTCCACACACAATGTTGCATATGAGAATTTGACGACTGAACAGCCGTCGTTGGACCGCTCCAGCATCCCTGAGGGAAAACCGAACGAGTCGGGTCTGATCAGACAGACCATCTCAGACTTTTCCATGGTGAATTCCTCTCATGCACAGACAGAGGGCAGCAGTTTTAATTTTCTCCCTGATGAGATGTCAAATACTCAAACAGGAAATTTGTCTTCCATGTTTGATAGTGACACTTTCCCTCCCTTTAATGACACCGACTTGATTTTGAAAACTCAACCATAGATGCTACAAGAGAACCAGATTTAATTCTCTTCAGGTTCAACATCAACAATGGCTTCATCTGAACAAATGAATCTCTCTCATAAAGCAGGAGCCATAAACATAAACACGGGTATTATTGGCTTTTCTTGACAGTCTAATCGAGTGCAGACTTGTTGGTTGTGTCGCTGGAGGCCATACGAAAGAGTAGTTCTAAGAGGTTCTCTTATTTGGGGAAAAGATGTTCTTTCTGTGCAGGGCCAGGGTGAGTAAGAAATAATTGTCATTGGATGGCTTTGGTGTGTTTTATTTATTTATTTTTTTTATTAAACAGCCCTTAAGACTAAAAAAAAAAAAAAAGAAGGTATCTCAGGGCAAAATTCCAGAGGAAAAAAAACTATCACAAATGACAGCGATTCATCCAAGTTATCCATTTATGTGCAAATAAACAAACTCAACCTGCTTGTGTTCCGGGTGGAACCACGTTATTAAGCCCCACTATCTACTCAATATTTCAAAGTAGCAAATGAACCATGAAGATTATCAGTAAGAATTTGAAATGATGGTACTGTTGCCGTATGTGTACGTATAGAAAATGTGGACAATGTGAGTCCGTTTATGTGTAGAACCAGCAACTCCTCCACCTGCTCAGACTCCTCACGCTTCACCATCTGCACAGACAGGAAGTGGTATTGTTCAGCCAGCAGTCGCAGTAGAGCGGCGGAAAGGCTAATTAAAGATGCCGTTGTGTTTACAAGTTGATTCTACCGTGTTTATGGAATGGCAGAGTGCTACCAGCTTAGTTTGGCTCTGTGTAAACAAGCAGTGTGTCATAATAGGGGTGGGTGGGGGGTGGGTGGGTGGGGTACTCTGTTTGAGTGTAAAAGGGATGGTGACTGGTCTGGCCCTATTGGGATATTATCTTATGTGCATTATGAACATGATGCTACCGGTACATCGTGACACTCATGTAACACACATATTTTGAAGACTTCATCGGACCGGTAGCAGGACGCACGCGGCTGTTTGTAGTCTGGAAAGGTGATGCACTGGTCATTCAGTGCAGTGGGGACTGATTATACAAGCAGAAATCCAGCCAGACCTCTGCCAGCCGCAGCCTGCGGGTGGACATTATCCAGACACAGACACGGCAGGCGTTGAATAAACATGTCTCCATGCAGGCGGCACAGCGGACTGATGTAGAGAAGACCCTGCAGTTGTTACAGCTGACACATAGAGGACGTGTGAAGACACTGGTCGAGAAGGCGCTCACTCTCAGAGAGGAAGCTCACTCTCAGAGAGGAAGCTCACTCTTTCAGGGGGTTTATTTTTCCTTGAGAAAATGAAATCCCTTGCAAATCTCCTCTCGTAAAAGGAAAACAAGTTACTGGATCTACTCGGTATCTCAGCTGCTGAGGTTTTGCTTGCTGCTACGCACTGAAACAACAGTAGAGGGCAGTATTGAACTTGTTTTCAGAAAGCTCTGGATGAGCCATCAGCCTGCCTGCAAATCCTCTTTCCTGAATTAACCAGTTTTAGATGTTTCGCCGCGAACGATCTCTGAAGCTTTTTGTCTGCACTTATAGTTGAGCTCTGTGTAAATCATGGCTCACTCCTGAGCAATGCAAAATACAAATGAAAGAAAAAGTTTGCCAGTTGAAGTTAAAAGCGCTGCTTTTCAATTTTAACCACAGTTTAAATGTATCCTATATCAAATCACAGGCATTAAGGAAGTTCTCGTGGCTAAAATGACTTTCTACCCTTTCCTCACCTCTGTTATTGTGACCTCGTGGTGCTCACCAAAGCGCCTGTAAATGATAACAGTGCAGTGTTACGCAGTTACATGCATCATATACAATGGGCTGTGGGGCAGAAAATCTAAACTTCCTTGTGCCTTTGGTCCCCATCTGCTCCGTGAACTTACGAGCAGGAAATGGAATAAGTGGTGCAAAAAGCACGCCAACATCCCCAGTTCTTTCATGTGGCCTCTCTCGGCCATCACCCTATCTGTACCGACTGTTAACTGTCTTTACAAAGTTAAAAAATCCCTTTCATGTTTCAGTGTGTCTTTTTTGTTTTAATTTCAGTCAGAACATATGGTTTGCACATCTGGGAGATGCTAAGCATGGTGGCAACCAGCCCCCACACACGCTGCTCCTGTGAAGTGATCCATATATGGTCTTCATTGTTATTGCTCATAATCACTCATCATTATTATAAACAAGTCCCGTCTTGATTGGCTGCTTTGAGGTTGCTGTGTAAAGATGCTTAATAATGTGAACTTTTGGAATTTCAAACACACAAAAAGACCTTTAGAGAGAGTGAAAAGTTTAGCACATAATGCTTAATTCAGAGTGCGGGAACATCACAAGGAAATCTTTTTTCACTCAAACCTGCAGCTGATTTGCCACCTGTGAATAATCTCCTTACATGACCGTGTGTGTGTGTGTGTGTGTGTGTGTGTGTGTCAGTCAGAGCGAGAGAGAGCCTTTTTTTTTTTTTTAAACAAACGACTCGCTGTGGAAACATTTATAGCAAGTTCTTAAATTCCCCCGATTATTTATCACTAAACTTGTCTGCAGACATGAGCGTGCGTCTGCAACACTGGAGTATTCCTAGTCAACGTTGAGTGTTGTCAGACCTCCCAAAGGGGCCCAGCAGCAGATTGTGACTCGGCAGCTTGTGCCACGTGACCTCAAACATGCCATTTGCTCATGAAATTTGATAAGATTATCTCAGCTTATTTGAGAACGACCTCATTTGATCCCACATATTTGGAATGTTGTGTCCATCAACACCAAAATGCAGTTAAAATGGCTCCTCTGGACAATTTTGGTCATCAAATGCCACTTCAGCATCCTCTGCTATGCTGCCACCAGCTCTCAGTGCCGTGCTCTTGGCACAACAGACGGGCTTCCCTGCCACTGGAGAGACGAGGGGAAGACGGGATGTGTGTGTGTGTGTGTGTGTGTGTGTGTGTGGGATGGGGGGGGGGCTATGTGTGGCTTTGAGTGGTTGCTGGGCCTCTTCATCTCGCTTGGCGGGTAATTACAGAATCATGGGTCAACCACGCATGTAACCACGGTTACGTTGCACAGTAGCAGATGTGCTCATGACATTATCCAGCACCAGTGCAAAAGGTAAATAAAAACATATGCAGCTGTTGCTACGGACCTTCGCCAAACTTGCATCTACCCCTAATTGTTCCCATGTGGGCCTGCTGAGCGCCAGTAGTAAAAGGGGCGGGTTTGCTGTGTTTGAGAAATGCCCGTGTTTCTCACCGGGAGGAATTTATGAATGGGACAACAAGCTGAAGGTGGTTATGGTGGTGTGTGTGTGTGTGTTTATTTGTGACATGGAGGCACAATATCATCACGTACAACTTGTGAAGAGAGGTACATCTGTCCTGTCCTCCAGGCCACGCTCAGCTCTTGCCTGAAGGCCTACTGGTCCTCACACTTTCTAGCTAAACCTTGCCTGGATGTGTGTGCGTGACACTGTACAATGTCAGGGAGGTCTCTGCATGCTTGGACCTGAGCCCGGCCTGCTGCATCCCAGATGAAAAATGGAGGAAGAGGCTCGATTTAAGAAATATCCTGTCTTTACTTGGCATTTGATTACTGCACACAGCCTGTGAATACGTTAGTGTGTGTGTGTGTGTGTGTGTGTGTTTTACAGATTTAGTTATTGCGGAGTGTTTGCAGTAATGACACACAGGTTACACTGAGAGAGGAGAAGCCCCAGGGAATTCTGGAAATTCCTGATTTCGTGGCCTGTTTTGATCATTTGATAAACAATTTGATCTTTCCCCACATCCTCTGCGTTGCTTCTGTTTGGCTTCAATGTGGTCTATCCTCTACACACACACACACACACATGCACGTCTTACACTATGAAGCTCACTGCCAACAGTGTGTGCCTCCTCTCCCTCTCTCATTAACCGCAACTGTCAGATCCTCCAGATGAGGAGCAATTAAACCAGATAATAAACACTCGCCATCAATTCCTGTTTGTTGTTGTTGTTGTTGTTGATGTCAACGAGCTGGGGGCTCCTCTCCTGCCACCTCAGTGCTAACTAGTACTTGAGTAGCACACATGAGCAGCAGCCAAAGAGTCCTTCATAACACTGGAAAGGCCTCTACCTGCTGCACGTATGGTAACACTGGGCGGATGATAAAAAAGGCACCGTGAATGTTAACAATTAGATCCTAATCAGACGCAGCTCACAGAGGCAGCTCTTTTATCCCCAAGCTTCACAGAAAAGGCAAACAAAGCGCTGCAAACTGTCAAGATAAAACACTACTCGGGATTGGTCGTGTCTTAGGGCTTCTTAAAGGCCAGTAATCTCGCCGTGCGCTGCTTTCTGAGATGAGGCGCTGTAAAGACTCCTGTGTTTGCTCTTGTATTGGAGTGATAAGGCCGCTCCTCATCATGCCTCGCTGCTGACGAGCCTCGTCTCCCCTGACGATGAGAAGATGTAGCGGTGTTAGAGGGACAGAGGCTCGCCTTGGAGGGTTTTTATGCTGTCGATGATCAGTTGATGGGAGGGCAGAAAAATGAGAGTTGAACCTGAAGCTTTTCTGCATTCATGTTCACACACACTTGGATGATACGAAAAGTTAATGCACTCGGGTTTGTTGTAATGAGCTGAACTCTTGTTGACCTGAATAAGGCAGAGGTACTCGTGATTGTTTAGCCTGTGAAAAAAAAAAAAGGTGCCTGGGATGGTTTTTCACTTAAATTTGAAGGCTGGACAAAGCATTCTTAGGAATTTAAAGACAATGCCCTTTCTTTCAAAGGCTATAAAAACATGTATACAGCTGTACAAGGAGTTTCCTGATCCAAAGGCAAAATATGGTGTCAGATATTCCTATGACCAATCATGATGGCGTGGCATGGAAAATAATATACAAGATGAAACTGGGGCCTGTGCAGAAAAAAGATCAGATCAGATTTCCCTTTCTCTGTGGAAAAATGGACACGGCTTCTTGTTTTGAAACCATATTTCCCTCAAAAACACTCTGAAAACTAAACAAAATTGACAGTGTTGGATTTATTGTCTTGTGCTCTTTTGTCTTCAGCAGTCAGTGTTTGTGTCTTTGCCATGGAAACGGTGGGCTTATTTATCTTTACAGTCCTTTTACAATAACGTCCCTTTCCTGACCAAACAACAGAGGAAATATCAGGTCAAGCCTCTTCCCCCCTCTAATGATCAGGTCAAATCAGCCTCAGGATTTCACGCACATTCACACGTGTGCCTCTGCGCACTCATTGTATCGATGAGAAATGTACAGTCTATGATTAATACTTCCGTTTTGTTTTAATTTTTTTTTTTAGGCTTTTTGTTACTCAAGTGGCCTTCATGTTAAAGGAAAAGGGTGGTGAGGGGTTTCTATTTATTCTCAGGTTGTGTGAAAGCTGAGAAAGCGGCTTCGGGCAGAAACACTAGATGGAGACAGAGAAAACTGACTCCCAGGTTGGTTCTGCCAGTAACAGGTCACAGTGTGCAAAACATTGGGCAAGAAACAGAAAACGTATCACTTTCTTGTTTTGCAGATCCACTTAATTTGTAATATTTGTCATACTTGGCATGTTTATTTTCGCTCCTCTCGTACAGAAATTTGGAAAACGCTCTGAATGTTACTTGAACACGGAGCTGGATTTTTTTTTTTCCCCCTTCCTTGCAGGATAAATGTAATAATCTACGTTTCTCAGATAAAATGCAAGAGTGTGCAGTCATGTGCAAACATCTTGCAAATTCTTGTGACTTGTGTATACTCCAGTATACTTTAGCTGTCGGGTGCTGTCCCCTCTCCTAGCATGAGGGAGAGGAGCAATTACTCCTTTTAAGGAGCTGTTCTCATGAAAGTTGCCAGGAGTGTGTGCAGACTACTTTCCTCAAACCGCATAAAGTGCCTTTCTTCTAATAGAGGAAACTGACAATTTAGATGAGGAGGAATAAGCATAAAAGCATGAGGTGTGTAGAAAGTGCATGTCACAATTAAATTGCTTAATGGGTGAAAGTCCCACGATAGATCACATGTAATTTACATCAAGAGTCACTGTAATAAAGACTTTGTAAAACTTACATTGAAATTCAATTAGAGTGTTGAATGCATAACCAAAGCCGTGAAAAATGAACTCATTGGGGGTCCCTTTTCATTACTGCCCCGAGGCAAAAGAGACCATTAATTTAATACATTCCATGTTTTTTCACATGAGCATTTTTAAGTTAGTGCACATTTCCGTCCTAATGTACCTAATACAAAGAGAGAGCCTGCCAAAGACTGCATTATACAAGCAGCAAAATCCCCCCCCCCCCCAACACACACACACACACCCTACCCACCCCCTCTCCAGTTGTTACCTTGAGTAGTCAGACCACTTTCAATCAGTCAAGCTTGAAAAACGACCCGGCCCTAAAAAAACAAAACAACAAAAGAAGAAATTATGATATTGTTTTATTGATTCATAGCGTGGTGAATATTCCTATACTGCAGGTGCCGCCCCGGCATGGCACAGGGGTATAAACAACGGTGCAGACTTTGACTGCAAACAGTTAAACGGCGCGTCTTAATTAAGATATTACAGTTTTACCTTAGAACAGAGGATTTGCACCCTTCAGTCAACCACAAAGCCAAAACAAAACAGGGACCCCTTCAGATTCTTCACCCTTAAGAGGAGCGCTAATTAAAAGACTATTTCATTAACTGTTCCAGCTTGGTAAATATAAGTTTACTAGGGGTCAATAGACTTTACAACACATAATGATTTGGAATATAATTACAGTGTAAAGGGAGCTATGAAAAATACCTTCAGATTGAAGCAAAGTTGTTTGTTGGACAAACGGCGCCCTGATGTGTCAGTCTTGGTTAGCAGAGTGCAGAGGGCAGGTCATGTTAGCTGCTGTCAGCGTGATGCACCAACAGTTTATCAACCTCCTTTGCACCTTTGCACAGAACACGCCATCGCCTTTGTGCACAGGAACCACCTCTCTACTTTTCCCATTCTTGTTTCACAAAGAGTTGACAACAATATTGATTATTGTATTGTTGTGACGGGGGAGAAATCAGAAATCTCCCCCTGCAGGAGCGAAAGAGCCGTTTTAAAATGTTAGTTTTGTACTGAGGGAGAAAAACTACGAGCAGATTTTTACATGTAGAAACTGGTTTACAAGGGAGAGTCTTGGGCAACCCATGAGTCTCTTTTTCCTCTACTAGCTTTTCCAGATCTACACACACACACACACACACACACAGGATGCTGATGAAATCGGCCCATAGAACAATGCCTCATATTGTCAACAGTTCCTTCAATGAGTGAGTGCAAACAGCAGTGCTGCATGCTAAAAGTCATAAACACATATTTTTTGAGGGATAAAAATGCGAGTGACACTCAAGCCAGTCTGGGCGAGTCCTCGCGAAGCAGGGAAAAACATACATTATTCATTGAAAAACTGTGAATGTTAGTGCTTCTTTTCCTTGTTTCAGCACGCATTTTTCCATTTGTCTTGTGATGCTAAATTTTTAACGTTTTCCCCACATCGCATTGATGTTGCATATAATTAGTGACTTTACGGCAAAATCACTTCTGACACCACTGTGTTGGCAAATTAGAATACTTCAGATAGAGAAAATTCAGCTGGGAAAAGAGGCTGAGGGAAGTCTGAAAGTGGTCTAAATATTATATGCTGCCCTGCAAATGTGACAAAATCATTTGAATTAACAGAAAAGATGTGAAAGCTAATTGAAAACTCCTGGTTTATTTATATATGTTTAGAAAGCTCATCATGTTTTCAAGAGCAGGATGTGTCCTCCACAAACACGACACCATATCCTGCACAGAAAAAGAGCAGGAAAGGCTGAAGTGCATATTTGATTTATTTATTTTCGCCCAGACGGATACTCAGAGCTTTATACAGATTTTGCCATTTGGAGGCTGAAATAATGGATGGGGCCCTCATCTATTTTTAATCCCTCCATGTTGTGTGAAGGGTAAACATGTTGTTTGAGATGTCTTTTCCCTGCTGAAGTGTGTTTTCTCATTACGAGACCACGAATAGGAACAAAAACTAGTCACGAAAGTGCTTAAAGTGTACTGCAACAAGTCATTGCTGGCGCCTTTTTTAATATTCAATATTAGTTGTTGAAATTCCTAAGAACAAAAGATAAATCGGCCCGGTTGTTCTTGTCAGGAAATGTGTGTGTATATATATATATATGTATATGTGCACAAGCTCGTTGATGGTCCCCCCCCCCCCTTTTAATTAGCATCTGGAATTTCAAAGGACAGTTGATGGTCCATCCACCCATGGGAAGTCATCCTGCCAGTAACGCAGTGCAACAGCTCTCAGTTTGGACCCAGACTCCAGCACACAGATCCACTGATAATTTGGAATCATTTTTAATAAGTCATAATTACACAGAGGGTCTGATTGTGCTCTGCAGCCCTTGAAAATGAAATATGTTACATTGGGGCCTGATGGTAAAGGATATTGCTTGCCGTTCATACATAATTGAGCAATCTTGAATGTCAAACCAGTGGGAGAAAATGCAACAGAAGCAACAGTACACCTCACCACAAAACTACACAGCATCCTCTCTACTCCGAGCCTGCCAGCAGAGAGGAACATGTGTTATGTGGTATACCAAAGTGCCCGAAGGAGGTGTACACTGACAGGTTTTGTATTCAAGAGTGCTTTCCCAAACCAACAGATTAAACCCCCGTCTCACGGTCAAATCGTAGAGTTTTCTTTAAAAAAAAGTGTTGATTTTTTTTTTTAACATCCCAAGGTAAAAAAACAAAACCACGTCTTGCGTTCAAAGTGACAGAGAAGTTTAGATGATGCGAGGTGACTGTTTTCCCTCTCCACCTCTCTGATGCAGGGTGGAGGTCTGGCAGGAGGAAGAGAGTTATCTCTAAGCAGATAACCTGACTTTGTTAGTGAATGAAATACACAGAGCTCAGAGATGGACGCTTTTTATTTCCTCCTCCTCTTCATAGATAAATGACTCGCTGTCTCCCGAGCAAAGAGCGGGCTTTATATTTTTGACGTTTCCGTTGTTTAATGTCTTGTATATTTTATATAGCCTATCTTTATGCTCTGCCTTTTTGCATTTTCTTTTCAAGCTCAAATGCAGTTATTGATGCCCTGCTTCCAGTACATTATGCATTATTTGTTTGTAGGTACCAGTTTTGCATATTGATGCTAACAAGAAAATGCATGTATGGAAATTCTAATAGAAATGGACTTATATGCATGGGCTTACACTCTGCTCACTAAGCTCTTCTGCAAATAATATATAGTTCTTTATGCTGCTAATCTTGAGGAACAGTCTTAAAGACTGCGGGCTTGAAGAGGGAGAAATAAAAACAACGCGCACCTTTAGCTTTTAAAGACTTTTATCTCATATTACAGGAGTGACAGATTGTGCTTCTTTCTAAGGCTTTTATGCTTTGTTTCAGGGGGCCCTGGGAAGAGGGATGCCCGCGGAGACGAAGGGTGATATTGATAAGGATGGAAGGAGCAGGGGAGTGTACTTCAGTGTAATGTGGCTTTATGATGCCCTTTTTCATTTAGCATGAACGGTTTTTATGATTCCATTTCTTCTGTGAACCGGGATGAAAGCGGACTGAAACTGAGAGGGGACAAATTGGAAACCCCTTCACTGTCAACACCAAAACACGCACTGTCTGAAACCGATATTCCGGGGAAAAAGTAAATAGGAATTTGGCTGCGAAACGAATGTGATCACAAGCTCCTCTGAAAGCATCGGCTCTCATTAACAATTAACACGTTTTAGCCAAACCACACAGTTGTGACCGTGATCAGGTTTTATTAATCTGTTATTGTTGGAATGAAGACGACTTTTCTCGCAGTCAAAGCATGAAATTGAATACGAGTTCTCATTAATACCTCAACGCCACCTGAGGAGTATTTTCCTGAAAAAATGATCTATTTTCTCATTCCTGCTGAAAATTACAAAGCGTATTATCTGCTGCTTCGGTACGTTTTAATGGATCTTAACAGCATTTAATAGACTCACATAATATGGGAGATCCACTATGTGTTCAATCACTTCTAATATAAATCATTTTTTGTTACCTTAATAAATGCCATGATACAAAATGGTGTTTTTTTTGTTGTTTTTTTTTTCTTTTTTTCACCCACCGATGCCGCAAAACATCGCTGGGGTTTGTTTTCTTGACACTTTCAGTAACATTCGTCTCTCCGCATTGCCAGTTTTGGGCAACTGAACGCACTTTTTTCTCTTGTACTCCAGGGCAGGTATCTGATACTGGTGTAGGAGGAACTTTGTGTTGTTTTTAGCATATAAGAGAGTAAAAGGGAAAAAGTGGCTGCAATGGTGCCTGACAGACATTTTGGAGTCCAGAACTTTTAATTTTTCTCTCTTCATTACTCGTCTATCTTTCCATTTTCTTGGTTTCCGCAGACATCTGTCTGCTTACTCAGATAACTTGCCGTCCAAGGCTTCTTTTTTTTTTTTTTTCCGTCAAGTTGCTCCGTGTTGGATTTAAATTTCCTTTTCCTCCCCACATGTTTGCCAGCACTCGGTGTTAGCTCTTTAGAGGAGATAAGGGGAGAAAAAGGACATGCACTTTTTATGGGCTGCCCTCTTGTAGCAGGTCATATTTCTCAGGGCTTATTTCATTTCATGTTCTTCACCAGGTTTATTCTGCCGCGGATAATCATTACTAAGATCCAGTGGTCACTGATAATAGATTGCCTCTCCTGTTCAGAAGTTAAAAGTCTGCTGTAAAAGTTGCGGAAACTTCAAGCCGACTTGCACATGGATGCATCATGTGCCTCGAGAGCAGATCCGTATCAAGACTGCTAAGTGATTGATAGACGCTGTTACATCTTTATCCACCTCGTCCGTCGGACTTGAGTCGAAGCAGAACAGACGACATGTTTCTAAACTAAGAAAATAAGGAAATTGTTTGAATGCAGATGCACTGATAAATCTGATAAACTCATATACATCCTTTAACTCTGGATGGAGGTGCACCTAGAGACCTGGAAAGGTTTGTAAAACATATTAGAGAAATGCTTTGGAGGGACGACTTCCTTGATTCTTGGCCACTCATCTCCGCTCTGCGATCCTGATACCGATACCGCCGTTCAAAGCACCCACTTCCCAGGAAGTGACCATCATTTTTCTGTCTCCCAATGAGCTTTTGTGTTTTTATCCTCTGTGTCTAAGGCACATAAAGGCTTTATAAGGGTGCTTACAGAGAGACTCGAGCAGAATCAGGCTTTTTGAATCTGTTTAACTGATTTTAAAGGCGGGGCTGAAGGCTATGATTTTCTGATTTATTGCTTCCCCCTCTTAGTTCAGATTGATGTTTTGCTTTTCCATGCCTTCCTGCTTTTATGGCATCATCTTGTGTCCAGAGATGTGGCTCCTTCAATAAAGAGCCTTTTAACTTTGCTCACATTTCTATAAAAAAAAAACAAAAGGATGACAAACTGTTTTGAAAACAGAGCATGTGTGATACAAATGAGAAACTTTGTGATTCTTGTGCTCTCGGTGACACAATATAGAAGAGGAAACTGCGTGGATATTTTATTACCGGCAGTATATTTATAATTCTCCTTGAGGCTTTCAGTGAGGGACAACCAATCACATGTTATTTTATGCTGCTGTATTAAGACTCATGCAACAAGAAAATCCTCTGAACCACAACGTCCTCATGTCATAAGTGTCACATTGGGCTGTTGTCTAAACAAAGACATGGCCTGGAAACAAAAAGGAGTTAGGGGGACAGGTTAGGCACAACGAGAGACATCCATTTTAATTAAATGTTACACAGTCCCACTCCCAGGCCTTAATACAAGTAGGCTTACTGCAAAGATCTCATTTAGGACAAACAAGATGACTGCATCTTTCTCTAACTATCACCCACAGCCGAGGAGCGCCCCGCGATACAGGGCTGTAAAATGACTGATGTTTGTAAAAAGCGACAGTTCTGCCTAGTAAGCACTTCTACAGGGACGCTCGTGAGTTTTTATGTGTGGGTTCATAAACTCCCAGACTAATGCACTCTGACACTCTGTTTTGATATCATTACAGCATTATACTCATCCTTTTTTGAGTGAAAAAATGCAAGTACTTAGAAAGTCGAAATTCATAAATAAATTTATGTCAAACTGCACTTAATATTGATTTTGTTAGTGTACAGATTCAATAATAAGGTACCGAGTGCATGAATATTTAAATATAATCTTCATTTCTGCATCTCCTAATGGCCTTTTCTCCTCTACACTCAATTTAAACACAATTTGGAAACTATAATGTATTGAAAATGACTGGAATTTAGCAATAAATCATTGCTGGGATACTGTGAGCCTTTTATAAGATAGTCCAATATTAGTCTCCAGAGGGATCCATGCAATTAGATTTCTGTTTTTTAAACTTAGCAATTATCATTTAGTGTTGTCTCCCTTTTTCCAATTTCCATGCAGAAATGGAGAAAATTGACTCTCTGACTAAGAGGCGCACCAGACACGTCAAAGGTCAAATTACAGGCAATAAAGCACAACCTCCGCGCACCGTAAACAATGAAAATGATCCCCACAACTTTGTTTTGCTGGAAGCTCATGCAACCTGCGTAAAGTCAGTTATTGTTACCAGCTAATGGATAAAAGTAAAAGAAGAGTGATGCGTAGTTCAAGGCAGCAGTCCAAGCTAGCGTAAATGAATGAACAAAACTCTCTAATAGGCATGTGGAGCCACAGCGTGCGATCCATATGATGGCTATCAATAATTCATTCTTGGCTTTGGCCTTTTGGGAGGCATTAAGGTAATATGAAGAGCAGTGAGGCCAAATGGTTTGCAAATCCTTTTCAAGCAGGATACGCTGTATCATTTACCTGATTTCTGCACGAGTTGCAACTTTATAGCCAATCTAATTGTTTTAGAGAAGTGCAAACAAAAGCACTTGTGTCTCATTTTATCAAGGTTTACGGAAATTATCCTCTTTTCAATGTGAGAAAACATGAAAATGAGCAGAGTATTTGCATGCATTACACAAAGTTTAAAAAAAAATCTCTAAAGATGAGATTTTTGTATGAATGTCATTAAAAATGTAATAAGACTGGGACAAACTGCGGTTCATATGGTCTTCACACTCTACCACAACAGCAGCTGCGAATAGTTTGTTGTTGGAACTTCCTCTGTAAGCATCTTCGTCCCGGCCCATGTGGTTCTTGTTCCTCAATCACTCTTTGTTGTCTTTACTCGCCCTCAGAAAAGCACCACTTCAGCATTAATAATTGGCGTTTCAGAGACATTTTAATTTGTCCCCGCGTTGGATGGCCATATGGATGTGATTTGTTTGGAGAATCAGGCTTCCATTCACACACAAACACAAACAGTCAATTGATCTCATATGCTGGAAATTAACAGGAGGATTAGCAGACTTTAATCATTACCCAAAGCCGAGCACGGGAGAAGGATTTTCCTCCCCCCCAAAAAAAAAGAAAAAAGAGATTTTCCGAGTGGCCACAGAGAGCGTTTAAGTGTCACGTGAGGAGGAGTTTGGGATCACGTCTGCAGCCCACCTTGCTTCTCCTACACGCGGATAAAAAGACTCAGAGCAGTTTGACTCCTCAGCTCTGTGATTAGTCCACACACACACACCATATTATGTAAAAGTGGCCCGGCATTGGGGGGCTAATGGCCTCCCTGTCTGTGTAAGTTATGGATGTAGCCTTTTGTGCAGCAGGGTCGCACATAAAGGCCCCTCTTTTTAATTCACAGTCACCCATGGTCAGGCTAAATGGCTGACAGTGGAATTGGAAGCACGCATACACTTTGTTGCAAAAATGGCTATTGACATTGTCGAAAGAGCTTGAACCCCTTTTTTTGCAGAGTTTCTACAAGGTTGAATATCTGACTCGGTGCCGTTTTTATTTTTTTTATACTGAGAAAGTATATTCCAGTATATTCAGCACTTCTTTAGGTGCAACTGATAAAATGCTCTGGTAAATAAGTGACAGTTACCAGTATTTAAGCCTGCATTTTGCTATCTTTTATGTATTTATTTGCATTCCCATCTTGACTGTAAGGACTAAGAATTAAACTTTATGAATGCTTGACTAAATAATAGGAGGATTTAAAGCACGTCTGCAGAAAGATTGCGCTGAAACAGGAGACACATGGCATCTGGTATTTGGCGTGTTGGTGAAACCTTAATTGTGTCAGTACCTTGGGACAAAAAACAAAAAAAAGCTTCTCTTTTTGCAGTCAAACACTGACTACAAAATGTAGTTCTGATCGCTGCATTTCTGAGCAGCGCTTCATTCTTTGTTCCCTGAGTAGTTTATTAAAAATTGATCATTCTTTGTAATAGACTCATTTCTGTCGGTTTTCTTATTTTAATCCCGTTTTAAGGAAAACACGATACATTAATCAAATATGACAGAACATACTCTTAATGTAATCATGCAGAGGAATATGAATTGCAAATGCCTCACTGCCTGCCTACCACCCCCCTTCACACACACACACACACACACACACACACACAAATGTACTTCCATTAATGTTACAAAATAAAATAATCATGACCATTTCAAGTAGAAATCAACTACATGGAAAGCGACAGAATATTTTAGAATTGTGTTTGTGTGAAATGGTGAAATGCGGAGGCTTTGCATCAAAGACAGCAGAGTAATGCTGTGAACAAGCTCTGGCGCCCTGGGACAGCGACTCAAGACAAATGTGAGACGACGCACGCTTCACCAGGCCCCATTTCCTCACTGATCGAGATGGAACACAAGTTTTCTGTGTCAGGAACCGAGATTCATCTTGGCCGAGATGAATCTTGACTAAGGGTACATCGTCACTTCGGGATTGGCAGGTTGAACCTCAGAGCTCGGGATGTACACGAGTGTGCTGCACAGATTGTACAACCTCTCTCTTAATACTCTCAGGACGTTTAAGAAGAATACAAAAGATTTTAAAAAAGAATGAACCGTCTTCTTCAACAACAAAAGTGGCTTCCTGAGAGGTAGAAATTAGCGCACTGACGACATCCTGCAATTAATGCAATACATTATGAATGAGTAGACACTATAGATCCGTGCTGCATTTATGGACTAAAATATCTCATCTGCGTTTAGACGTTTTCCTTAAAGAGAGTGGGAATGAGCATTCCACAGACATTCACTGGAAATGGAGAGGCACCTTTCAAAACAAGTCAATATTCAGCTCAGAAGAAAGAGGTCCTAATTAGATTCATTTGCCTCTTGGATCAATGTTTTCCTAGGGATGTGAGTTATAAAGTCAGAGTGGAGCATAAATAATCAAAAACAAATAAAGATGTGTGTTTGGAGAAATATGGCTGATAGTGCTCATAAAATCCCAGCCCGGCAAAGCAGAATGAATATTTAAAGATGGGGAAAGAAAGAAAATAGCTCAGGTAGAAAAAAAAGAGGCCGTTTCTAAAAAGGGCTGACCTTGGCCAGCAGAGTGGAGGAATCCTTTAGAGGGTACCTTGGCCATACTTAGAGAAAAGTAGATAATTTGTTAATGTCACGCACTTGTTGGAAATGGCAGATAAATGGATTTCAGCCATTATTTTCCAGCCTAAGTGAAGTGAAGGAGGAAACGTTGCGGAGAGGACAAACCCAGTTATGACTGATAAGTGTCTAAAAGCTAATGAAGGCTGGCTAGGCCAAGGTCAATGGCTGCTAGTGAGATGCTATGTGCAGCTCCGTTGTCCTGCCGCTTAAATATAGAGGAAATATACATTGAGCTTTTAACACCTTGAAACATAGGAGAGACTGGTATATGAAATATGGGCATGTAATGGCTTTTTAATGATGGCCTCCCAGCCCACTATTCTGGCCTGAGATTGGAAATCGGAGGTGAACCTTGATATCACTGCGCTAAGTGCTTGTAATGCACCGTAACTTCTGGCCATCCTGTTGAGTGAGACAGTTCAGGCCAGGAGATAAATGCCCCTGTACTAGCCAGGGCCTCGGCTGGCAGGAGGACGTGGCACTCCCCGTGATCCCGGCGAGACTTACTAACATAGTGACAGCACACTAAGTTGATTTGTGGGTCAACAGATGTGCAAAACTGGGCTGAAAAGTGCACAAATAACACCCTGCAACGGCGGTGTGTTGCATAATCATATTGAAAGAGTGGCTGCACAGCACGTAGGACTGGCTGTCAAATTCTGAGAGTTTTATGGCACCGACTGAGTTGTTTTAATACTGTCAAAAGATGCCAAATACCTGAGGATTAAATCTCCAAAGTTGCAATTTATTTTTTGTGTTGTAAAACTTCTTTGAGTGTAAAAATGTCAACGTGCTGAAACATAAAACTAAAGAGTTGAAACAGACTATGTAAGTTAAACCAGATTTTGGAAAAATTGGTTTGTATTTCCCCTCCTATGAAAGTCTTCATATTAATGCCAAAGAGCTGAAAACTAAAGCCACAGATTTGTAACATAATATGTAATGTAATTTTCAATTTATTGAAAACAGTACTGAGGAAAAAAAAAAATCATTCAAATTTGTTAAAGGTGCCGATATGAAATCCTAGTTAATGTCTTCATAACCCTTGCATTTCAACCTTATTTAGCCCAGTTTTAATCAATACCAGCATTTTAAGATCAAATAGATAAAATTAAGAATAAAATGCAATCAGCAAGTGAACTATAATTACATAATACTTGGTTTTTTTGGGGGGGGGGGGGTTTGTCTGCTTGTGTGAATTGCAAAGTCATGGACGTACATCTCAGACGCGGCTCTCAGTAAATTCTTGTAACTGCCGACTTCAAGGGACAAACTTTGCCAGCAGTCAAATTGAAGATTTTTCTCCTCCGTTGAGCAGCATTTTCCCGTAATGCCCATGAATATCAGGTGTGAAAAGACAGCGATGGCGGTGCTCGCTGTGAATGCCACAGTCACAGTTTGGGAACAAGCAGACCTTTGGCTGGACTTTCAGTTTTGACTCCTATAATCCAATCAGCTGAGTGAATAATTACAAAATAATAACGCCGGTGCAACATCATCTTGGCTCCATCCAGTAGAGTGGCTTCCCTCCCGCCACTTGTGTGCTTAATGTCCTCTAAAGACCCATATTACACCCCAATTAGATGGCACTCTTGTTTCCTTACATCAAGGGCTTGACTCTACTGGCTTGTCACCCTCCCTTGGCCTAATCAATTTCATTACTCCAGTTACAGCCCCAGCCCCGGGAAAGCTGTGCCCTTAAACTTCAGCTCCTGCTTCAATCGATCAATAGCCTGCGTCCCTGCCAAGGTTCCATTTAAAGTTCATTTATTTCAAGCCATCATATAAAACAAGACAGAGCATCGATGCAGCCCCACTTTGTTTTATTTGAATGAGGATTTCCAGCATGACACTCAAATCCACTCCAGGTAGGATCACAATACCACTGAGTTTACTTGCTTACTGCTTTCCAGATCGGAGTCACGTGAAGGGCTTCAACACAGGTAAAAGACAGACAAAAGATTGCCTCTTAAATAACATGACACCTCAAGTGAGAGATCAGTCCTTCGTTCTCGAGGTCCTGTTGTGTTGTCGAGTGAGGGAACCATGGAGCATCGGAGAATCGGAGCAGCGGTTTTACGTTCACTCCACCGCACCGTTGAGCCGAAAAGCGTGCCGGAAGGTAAAACTCTCGATCTACACATCAGTTTTTGATCCTGCTGTCACGTATGATCGTGAAATTCAGGCCGTGACTGAAAGAGCGAGACTGCAAATACTCGCCGCTGGAATGGGCTTCCTCAAGTGGGGGTCCCTTAGACCCTTAGCAGGGTCTTGTTTAAGGAATGTGTCTTTTCATTGGAAGGAGCTACTTTACGTTGTTCAGGCATCTAGTTGGGAAGCCACCTGAGCCCCTCCCTAAGGAGGTGTTCCAGGCAGCTGAGGGGAAGGCCAGAGGGCAGACTGAGGACCAGGTGGAGGGACTGCATCTCTAGAACCCCTGGAGATCCCCCAGTCAGAGCTGCTCGACGTGGCCAAGGGAAGGGAAGTTGGAAGCGGTTGAAGATGGACGGACGGATGGAAATGAAACCTGCGTGAAAAGCTGCAGCGTCAACATGGGTCTCCATCGTGCAAAACACAAATTTCCTGTATCTCCCATTTTCAAACCACCTTTTAACTGAGGATACAAACACTATTATCAACACTCCTTAAAAGTGTTCACGAGTTTCAGTTATTCATCGCACATGTAAAATTTCACAGGAATCTGAGCACATTTCCTTTTTCACGTTCCCCCTGTGACTCCAGCAAGAGTAACAACTTATATTATCACCAGTTAATTAATTTCAATGATTAATGAAATATACCTAGGTCTGTCTCCTCCATTACTTACTGTATTTGTGAAGTCTATAGAGATACCAAGCTTTGGTGCGCAATTATATACAGAATTAAGGTCCTTCAATATTCATAAGGGTTATATGGAAGATGATCGTGATTGTGAAAGCCTGCATCTTCAGCCCTTCATTAACCAGACAACTTCATTATCATTCACAGCTTGACAAATCAGCGGCATGGTTTTGGAAATCTAATGAAGATAATTTGCTTTGGATATTGTGAATGAGGTCCCAATTTACATGAAAGTGGCCCCCAACATTGATTGAAGTGGTGTGTTTTACTTATTTTGCTGCTTGGAATGTGCTGCAGCTTTGTTTTTCACATTCTACAGTACAAATGTTTATTAGCGTGACTGTTTGTTTGCTCCAGAAACTGACTCTTTGGGCTTTTGCTGTGCGAGTTGATCAGGTCTGAAGATGCCTGACAGATGTCAAGATAAAACGCAAGTGACTTTTCTTGAGTTTGTTCATTTGCTGGTGAGTCAAAGCGTGACAGATCAACCTGCACCAGCGCCAGAGCCCTCAGACGTCCAGTCTCATGAGAGTGACTCTGCAAACCTGTCAGAGTCGTTGTCTCTCAGCACTTTTGTTCAAAACCTTTTGCAGTAACAGCTTTTGTTCTGACTCGGAATATGCAGATGGTGGCGGGGGGGGGGGGGGGCAGATGAGAGCTTTATACTTTTAAAAGGATTCAAAGCTTTCAGTGTCTTACTAAAATAAAGTATCAACTCTGTAATTTGAAGTAGTCATTGATATTTATTTCCCTCAACTAAAATAAAAAGCTGTGCGTGCAGTCATTAATGGCAGGGAAGACCTAAGAAGAATGACGTCTTCACACAGTTTAAGAAATCAAGTTTGTGCAGAAAAATGTTTGAATTAATTATTTGAATATAGGTTGACTGGATATTTCCTGAATTCCAAACGCCTCAAAATAAATTTCCAAGACATGGCTGCAGACAATTGTCAACTGAAAAAAAAAAAAAAAATCCAATCTTTAAATATGCAATCACTACATCATCAGTGACGCAAACGTGAAGACAGCCATAAATAACTGAATTTAAAGTCTTCAGCTTTTATTTTTCATGTGCAAAATTGTATGGTTGCTACTTAAAAAAACAGCCATCCATTTTCTACCTCTTATCCTGTTAAGGGTTGCAGGGGGTGGAGCCTATCCCAGCTGCCTTTGGGCAAGAGGCGGGGTTTACCATGGACAGGTCACCAGTCCATCTCAGGGCCAACACATATAGACAGACAACCATTCACACTCGCAGCCACACCTACGGTCAATTTAGAGTCTGGATTAACCTGGTCCCCTCTTGATGTCTTAGGACTGTGGAGGAAGCTGGAGTACCAGAGAGAACCCAGCAGGAACAGGGAGAACAGGGAGAACATGGAGACTCACACAGAAAGACCCCGTGCCCCAGCCGGGAGTCGAACCCAGAACCTTCTCGCTGTGAGGCGGCAGTGCTGACCACTGCACCACCGTGCCGCCCCTTTTTAAAAAGCTCAACTATGTTATTAAACTTCTTGATCTTTCATTAGCAGATGAAGGGGCTCGAGCAGCATTAAAGGCTTTACTTTGGTCTCTGTGTGATGAAATTACATATTTTACTTGTTTACCAGAAGAGTTTATTCAGGAAAACAGAAAAAAAATGTATAGACAATGAGGTAAAAAAAGAAAAAAAACCCCAATTCATTTAAGTCCACTTTAAGATGGATTTATGTTTTCTTTTGCAAATGAAGTCATCACTTATTTTATGCACGTTTTACCTTCATTTCAAAATGAAAAGTAATAACATATCTCGAAAATTACAGGGATCCCTCTGAAAGATTACAAAGATGAAATCCGACTTTGTGGGGTTTTAATAACAACTTTCTTGGTTTTTTACGACTGATGTTTCATGTTGGCCCGAGTGGCATGGCTGAGTGACTGTGGTCGCTGGTCTGTTAGAACGCCACTTTGATGGAGGAGGCTTGATTCAGTAGCACATTGGGGTTTAAACCAAATTAAAAAAAAGCCTCTTTTGGTACAATGAGCATGTCACTTTTGCCACACATGGCAAACCCTGCTGCAGTGGGGCTTGGCAGCGAGAGGCCCGTCTCTGGGAGCGATTCTTCCTAAGCTGGCCCAAATGAAAGCATCTTGTTTTAATCAGCGATTCTGGCTGCGATAACTGCAGTGAGAGCTGTGAGGACTTGGCAGCCGGTTGCAATGCAGACTGTGGCACTCGTACAAAATACACAAATATTTCCACAGTAATTATGTGTCAAGTCAAACAAGCAATTGAGGGCCCGGGCTGAATGTGTTGGGAGGGAGCACTAAGCAAAAGAGCTCGGTGTGTTACTTGGATGCAGGGGGATTGAGTGAGACCCCCAACAAGACAAATTAGGCCATCAGACTTTGAAAGGCTTTAGGATATTTTTTTGGCTCCAGCGTCTGCAACAGACCGCATTGTAATTGTGAATACTGGGTTGAACAATATCATGTGGTATTGCCACGTCTCGTTCCAGTGGAGGAAGGCGCTCTCGCTTCACAAGATGGAGTTCAAAGACTGGGTGGAAGGCCAAAGGGACTAAGTAATTGTGAGATCAGTGACTTGGGCTTTTTTTTTGTGGTTCCTGGTTTATACAGGCACATTTGTAAATCTATTCGGCGTCATTACTTGAAAATGAAATACGATTGCTGTCAGACTCTGTGACTCTGCTAGGAAAAGGTGGAAATCCACAGTGAAAAATGACTTGAAAAATTTATGGAGCATTTGTTTTGTTTTGCAGGACTTTTAGAGGATCAAACCCCTTGAACAAGAACCTCCACTAAAGCTTATCAACAGTAAAGGTTGAGAACGCAATCTGCATTAAAGTTCATGTGATGTGATGGACAGAGAGAAGGTTCCTTGACCCAGAGAATAACTCTAGTTAACAAGAAGCTGTTTATAAGACATCCATCACACATGACGTCCCCTGCAGCGAAGGTAAGATAGCAAATACAGTATATTTGTAACAGTTGTTAAAGTACGAGTCCAGCTAGCAGACATCCCCGTGACCTTCAACCATGAAGACACTCACACTGAGTATCACTGCACCTGATTTAAAGCTGGCTTATCTGAACAGGAAACCAAACACTTGCCATTCAGCAAAAATAATATCCCCTTCCTCGCAGGCAGACACATCCCAGTGCCATCCAAAAGAGGCTTACAAGGTATCAGGAGCCTCAGCACTGGCGTCACAGGCATTTCTCACCACTGCCTTACTGTAAACTTCATTTCATTATTGATTAATAGGTGGAAATAGTGAAAAGTGGCGCAACCATTCCCCAGAGATGTCTTTGCTCTGCTTGTTTTGCATCACAATTCAAATGCCTGGAAATACTTGCCAGTAACCCTTGAGACCCGATGAGTCAGTTATCAAAATTGTTGGCAATATTTTTTATTTTTTTTAATTCTTTTAGAGATACTTCCATTTGCGCTTTAAAGGTATGATGTGTAGCACATCTACATCAAAGTATCCAGTGAAGACTTGACCAAATACACGTTTTAGATTTTGTTGAGTTCTGCACTTTTAGTTTAACCCAAATATTTCAACAATGCTAACAGCCAGGGAGGTTGTGGCGCATTTCATATATTCCCTTTAGCCAGCAAGCTAATGAGTGCATGATGTTTTAATGACACAATATCTTTAAAAGTTATTTGCTAGCATGATCGTGACCACCGTTAACAGTTTTGGTCTACGATTGATTCCACCGCGCCATGTTGGCTTCATCTGACGGTAAGTTAGCAGAGGAACATGACCAACAGGTGCCTCCCACCTGACCTCTCAGAATCAGCAGATGTTGCTGTTTTTCTACATTAACTTTAGAATATCAATAATATGATGCAAAGTGTCTACATTTTCAAGGGGGGCACGGGGGAGGCGGGGGGGGGGGTACCCAGCTGAGTGTTGCCCAAACCCCTAGAACCGCCTCTGATTCAGGTTATTTTTCCATCATTTAGGAGCCCTCGTGATTTCACAAGCACAGGAGATGAATTGAACACATTTGAGCTCTGTTCAAATCAATTCGGCATCAGTTCCAGGTGCCACAATCGAAGGCTAAAATTAAGGTTGTTTTTCTCCACAACCAACTTTGAGCATCAGTGTCATGGGATGCATAATAGTTTAACAACAATAGTGTGCCAGTTTAACGACGAAGACACAGAGTTACAGAATAAAATGATATCCTGGATGCCGGATGCATGATGGTTAAACTTTAAAGGGTCCAATGAGATGGCGGTTGGTTTAAAACAAGTCATGGCGTGAAAGTGTTGTGAAAGGTCACATTTTTTTGTTGCTGCTCTCGTTTCATCGTTCCTCTGCGCCCAAAATAATCTTCTAATGTTTTGACAGTCGCGAATGTAACTTGTTGCTGTGAAATGAGAGAAACAACATTCCATCATCCAACGTCTCCTCGCTGAACACAATCTAATAGTGCCTGTCCCGTCATAAATACTGCCTGTCCTCTGGCATCTCAACGTCTTCTATGTCCAGACAGTGTTTCCAGGTCTACTTCTGAGCCCCCCCACCTCATGAGCGTCACACAGCAGTGACACTCTCATTACACTCAACCCAATATAAGCCCCCTCATTTCTCTCGCCCTCTCTGTCTCTACTGTATGGAACCAGCACAGAGAAGTGACACCACCTCGAGGAAATATGCTCATTAGCCGAACCAGCTTACAGTAGATCTCCCCACGTCTATTAGTGTTACATTTACCTCTGGCGTGACAGTGATTCATCACAAATATTAGCTTTGACTGGAATCCTGTCTCTGTACACTTCTATTGCTGCTGTGACAACCATTAAATCACCTGCCAGCGTGCAGCCGCAGCACTGATGCCGCCGTTGATGCCTGGCTGACCCGTCTAGCCCCAACGGTACATACTTCTGTTTTATGTCACATATAGTAGCAGTTCATGGCCAGACGAGCCGTATTTGTGCCTTCCCGATATCCTGCAATCCATTCAAGCAAATTGAAAAGTGAAAATTACATGTGTGACATTTTCGTCTGTGTGTAAGTGTGTGTGTGTGTGTGTGTGTGTGAATGCGTGGATGAAGTAAGAGAGATGGAGAGTTCACAAGAGATTTTTTCACAATTATCGCATTTAATAAAGCGAAATTCATCTCAGAATTCCAGTCGTCTCTGGTCCCTAACTTGTCATTTCATAGGGTATATTTTTTTTCTTTAAACCTACAATAAATAAATAAATAGATAAATAAATATTGTTTTAGTTTCAACTGTGTTTCCTTCAGGCGCGAGTGTGGGAATTGAAAAATAAACAGTTGGGCTCAGATTGCATTTCTTATTTAAATGCTCACATTGTCTGCGCCAAAAACCATGATTTCCCTCCTCACTCTGCTACACACAAAGCCCACCTTCCCAGGTGCCTGCTACAGATGGTGATAAAAGGTATTTGCTTTTTGAAGGCGTTGTCTTGGGTTTTTGTTAAATCCATTATTAAGGATATCCTCGGTTAGTTGTTTATTGTTATGAATTTTGAGAAAACTTCCTGGATCCTGGCGGTGTGAAGCATGAAGAAGCGGCCCCTGGGTAATTCGTCTCTGCAACTGTGCAAATTCAAAAAGTTTTAATGAAAAGTGTGACGAGAATTACAACAGTATCAGCGGGTTTTCCTCATCACCGAGCACTGCAGATGCTGATGTTGTTTACCAGCTCTCTTTTAATCCAGTTTAGATGGAAAATGAACATTTTTTTTTTGATTATTATTGGTAGATTGTCTTTCCTGAGGCACTTGAGTCCTGTTGAGTTGGCGGCCAATTTGTCAAAAGCACTGACCCTGTGCAAGGACCTTCATTGCATCATTTGTCTTCCATACGCTCATGCCTCTCTTCACTGCAAAACTGTAAATAAAACAGAGAAAAAAAATCCACATTTTCCTTAACAACAATCAAATAGACACGCTCATGCATCTGAACAGATTTTGTTGTCTCTGTTAAAAGGAACCACAGAGAAAGAGAGAGAGCAGCCAGGTGGGTAAAAGCCCTGAAATAACACCTTTTTTTGAAAAAGTGTTTATCAGAAAAATGTCTTTAGTGGACAGTTCATAAATACCGTAGATTGTAAGGCCTCGAAGCGAGAAGAAACCTGATCCATCAGATTAAAAAATAAAAGAAGACTGTTAGGATGAAATACCTGCACAATGTGTCCTTTTAGCTCCATTCAAGTGCCAAACAATCAGATGCAGCATCACCTTTCATCCTATAGCATCGTCATTACCTGCCACACGCTGGTTCACACAAACTGCACTTTTAACCTTTAGAGGGACTGTCATTTTTTTCCTTTAAAAGAAGACGAAGAAGAAGAAGAAGAAGAAGAAGAAGAAGAAGAAGAAGAAGAGCACAATGGGGAAGAGTTGGTCAGGTGTTTGGTGGTACCGAGGTGCCCCAGTAGGAGGCGCTTTAGCCGTGTTGTAGCTGCTCGCAGCGTGCTGCTTGGTGGAGCCTTTTTCTTTCTCAAAAGTGAGAAAACTTATTTGACAGGCGCTTCTTTTATTGTGTACGCCTTAAAAGAAGAAGCAAGGATCACGCACAATCATGTGGCCCTATAATTCAGGTATCCTACATATTTTTTGTTGTTGTTTTTTGAATGACCGCCTTGTGAAATGTTTGCGTCGTAACCGGACATAAGGTGCAGGTGCCGGTGTGAGAATGACCGCACATGCTGAAAGTTTGTCTTTATCCTGGAAGATTCTTTCTCTTATTAATGTGCATTTACTTTTTATTTTCTCACATCAACAGTGACTGTTTGGAGGTAAACGCTTCGAACAAAAAGCACATGTCGGTGTTCAAATGATTCAAGACCCGAACGCCCAATTAGTGTTTATCCAATTAATGAAACCGCTGCAGCTGGTGACGGATGGGCGGCGGGTCAGAGGGCTCTTTCTCAAATTTCACTTCATTTACACCAAGACAGTCAGACGCCTCGACATACTGCGAGTCAATATAGTTCATAACAAAGCTCAGGATCTTTGTGTGCAAGCTGCAATGTAAAGTATATAAAGAAAAAGGGAGTGTTGGCACTGAAGTCTTAATTTTCTCACAGAGGGGGCAGCTGCAAATAGGAGGGAGGGGGGAGGACATAGCTGAACGCAAACGATCTGCTCTCTTCGTGTTTGGTATTAAACACTTTATAGAAAATTAAACCTTTCAGAGGCAGTAAAAGACCTGGGTGCATCTGTCTTTTCTCCACTCTAATAAGGCACTGGTATCCAAACAATGCTGGGATAATGCATTTAAATACAAGTCCTATTATTTTTTTTATGGTTATTTTGCATTTTCTCATTCCCTGCTTCGCATCTTTGGCTACCAGATGTGTCTCCACATTGAAGAATTATTTCTCCTCCCCAGAGTCAAATAAATGCAATCAATATGAGTATTGCTCTCAGGCCTTGAAATATTACATTAATGTTCCATGTGGTGACATTTTAGCTGGAATTTTCAAATACATCATGAAGGCACAAATTAATATTTATCAGCAAGAGGCTTTTATGCTTTGCACAACAGTATTAGCGTGAACTCCAATAATCTTGTCTTCTAAGCAGGGAAATGGTGTCTGTATATGAGCTTGAACAGTTTTGGATTGTATTGTCAGATTATAAATATATAAAATAACAGAAAATATCTGTATTTATCATTGATTAACAGTTACCTCCATGCTGATGCTCATTTAAATTTCACCTCCTATACATTTACTGCTTTTCTTTTAATCCCTCAAGGTGGTGAGAGTCAGTCCCATTTGACTTCAGTAGGCGGGTGGGTGGGGGTTCTGCATTGATATTATTATTTATTCAGGTATGTTAAACAATTTGTCCTTCCTATCCTTGCTGATCAGAGCAGAAAAGCCTAAGAAATCCAGGAAAGATCAATCGATATCTCAATATGTACTTGAACTCACCAGATAGAAAAGCACCGAGATGCCAAAACAGGACAAGGTGTGTTTGTGCACACACATACTCAATATTATGTTGTATAGGATTTTTTTTTAACACACCAGCATGTGCAGAAATCCTTCGCAAAGAGCTTCATCCTGTCAACGCAGAGACTTGCTGTGCATCTGTGACCACAGGGAATAGCACTCTATCGTTTATAGATCTGTTTTAAATTATTCTTGTCATTGAGCCCCAAATTTATGCTACCATTGATCCAGCAAGGAAAATATGAAACGAATTGGGGTTGCTATTTGATGACCTGCAGGTCAAGGAGATTTTAACATTGGTATTATTGAGCGTGGCATCTGTCGTTTTTCACCTGGGCCGCTGCCCTCTTCACTTTCCCTGCTCTTCCCTGCCAGAATGAAAACAAACGCCTTTTTCTTGAGCGCTTAAGCTCCAAATTTGACACCTGCAAGGTGACAATTGTGGTTGCAAATTTAAAAAGAAAAAAAAAAAAATACCCCCACGAGAGAATCTTTGCTAACACTTGACAGGGCTGTGACAGGTGAGAGGTAAAGAAAGCTGTCATTCATTCATGTGTTTGGTCAGAACACTCACTGTACTGTAAATATGTGTTCTTTTGACATTTGAAAAACGTGCTGATGAGAGATGAAACCTGTTCTCAGTTAAAATCTTTTTTCAGTTGGTAGAAAATGAAACTTATTTGTAGGATTTCTGAATTGTTTTAAGACACTTGATAGGAAGCAACTGTGCCCCAGAGCAGTGCATTCCCTGAAAACACACTATTCATCATTCACAAGACAGACTGCTGCAAAGATTCCATGGGGGAGTTTGCGTGAGATTTCCGTGTGAGCAGTGGATCTCCTGCTATCCTTCGGCGTTGAGGATCTACTTTCAGTCAGATAGCCAGGCTGTGGCAGAGCGTCACCGCTTTGCCTCGGAGCTCGGAGCAGAACGAGCCAGGTGTTGTGGTAACAGACTTCCCCTGTGGCCCACTGATGAAGAACATCTGGAGTGCTTCTGTTCCGCCACTTCTTTCCTGTCCCCAATATGACCAGGCGATGTAGCTAACAGTGCGATGCATGTCGACACATGGCTCCAAGGTCCCTAGATAGGGTAGGAGATGCTCCGATATTCATACCTGACAGGTCTGCCCCATTGACACAGTGTGCGCTCTTTCCATATGTGTGGCTGGTGTCGGGTGCAAGGGTGCTGAGCCCAGTCAGAGGCTTTAGAGGGATCTGCTCCTGCAATTCTCAGACCTGAAGGTTGCGTTCTCATTTTACTTTTTTTTTTTTTTTTTTTGGGTCATTTTTAGGTTTCCCTGTAAACATTTAGCCAGCACATGAAAAATGATCCTTTTAAGGGTAACAGCGGCTCATTTGCAGTCTGACTGTCGATTGATGTGCATCGTCCCTGAAAAAGTAAACCAATAAAATAACAGAAAGTCGCCTCACATGCTCTAGATTTAGACAGCCTGCATTTACAACATGATAAATAGGCGGGGATAAAGGTCTAAAGCAAACAATGACGTGCCATAATATAACTTTTTTTTTTTTTTTTTTTTTACACAAGGCTGCAGTCCAATCTGAGTACGTAGATCTTAAATCATTAGAAGTGACTTCGCTGCCAGGTAGGTTTGTATATTAACAATGCAGATTCGGCTCTCAGTTGTAATGAGCGAATAAGAATAAGAAAATCCACAGCGGGAGATGTTGTTATTTAGAGGGACAGAGAAAAAAAAGACATTAATTTCAAGAGGAATGTGATGAAAAGTCTCATCCCACTTTCACGTAAGTGAACAATGCATCTCAGATTGTTATTGTGTGTCCTTCTCCCCTCTTGACAGCGGAGGCTATCAAAGAGTTAATCCTCCTGGAACCTTGCCCTGCTGGCCAATTGAATGGTAAGCACAGTGATCCAAAACACCCTCTGCAGAAATAAAACAATATATAGAAATGTGCAATACTGGGATTTAATTTTCTCACCACCATCCATTTATATAATACATGAAATGAACCTCAAATTAATTTGCGCCGAGGCTCTAAAGTAACAATGTAATCTCAGTGTTATAGCGCTGTTGCAAATGGATTTCTGTCTCTTGTAATTTTATAAGAAGCACTCTAGGGGTCACCTTAAAAGATGTCGCTATTTTTTAAAAGCCCAAACTATCCCGTGGCCTGTCAGCAAAGGGAATCTCTGCAAAGCAATCTGTTTTGTGCCATCGATTTGTCCGGTATTGCACCTTGTCACATGGTTTGCCTGTTAGGTTTTGCTGGTATTGGCAGAGATGACTAATATTATACCCAGATGTCTATAATAAAGTGTGGTGTATCTGCTTACTTGTGCGCAATCTGGTCCTTACAACTTCCTGACTAGTGCAGAATGACTTGAACCCTGCTAAATGTTAAAGGAACAACATTACATTACATGGCACAGCAAGAGAGGCAGAGAGGGGCTCAGCAGAATATGATGATCCTTCTCATAGTTCCTGCTGAAGAACTTGAAATTGACTGCAAATTATACTCAATTTGATCCCCTTGATACTGAATTTAAATCATCTGTTTTGAGATTTAGGGGGGGAAAAAAAGGGTTATGTGTATCCAGTCATTTCCAATAATCCAAAAGGGGTTTCCCAAGCCTTAAAAAGCCGTTAAACTAGTGTCTTTCTCATTTCGAAAGGGCAAATATCTGACACATGTCAAGCAGCACCTGTCAGGCCATCAGTCACTTCACAGCTCTTCCCCACAGCAGTAATATATGCCCTCTTATACTAAATCCACTAAGCATTTCCTGAACTTTTCATACGTCACATGAGCCCACCCAGATAACTCCTGAGCCATAACTCAGTACCTAAATTTAGGCAATATATTAAGACGCTCCCCTCTGGACCCGATCATGACTTTTGCCTTTTTTTGGGAGCAAAGCTCAGCGTTTAACACTGCAGGATTGGACGCTGTCCTTGCCTCGTGTTTAGTTTTGAAATTACCGCAAAGACTCGGTGAAGGTCGCTGCGAATACACAATGTGACATGATTTAAAAAGTGTTTTCATGACAGTTGAGAGCAGCCAGACAACACTGGACCGCACATAGTTTGAAAAGTACAGAACATTAACATTTGTATGATTTATTGGTAAAAGTTGTTTGCATGACGGAGCACAATAATGTCAGGATAATGACACTATAAATGATTTGCCTGAGTCTGGAGTGGACTGTGTTCCCCTGCTTTGATTGTCTGGTAGCACCCCTGATCAGATGGCTTGTTAATTTCCTCATTTCAGCTTTTTATGGATTTTCCAGTTGCCGTCGTGTTCATATACAAGCATTTCAGCTGACCCCCTTGACTCTTGGTGTGTCAGCGTTTTCTCTGAAGGAGGAATTTAGAGCTCAGAAAGTTTATAAATAAGCCTTCTATCAAGTTCCACAACAGGTGTGACCCCTGTGTCCTAAAACTGAACACTTTCAGTGCACGGCGCTATTTAGTAAGTGAGCAGGGGGAGGGTGGTGGTGGGGGCAAACTTGTAGCCTTATCATATAGGAACCACGCCTGGCTATGTGATAATGTTTTTAAAAAAACACCCCTCACTCTCTCCATGATGACAAAGTGTTAAATGGGGCCCGGTTTGACTTCACGAAACAGCTGAGGACAGATATGTCAAGTTCTGTCTGTGCCAGGGGAGTTTGAGGTATTCAATAAAGCTTTCAAGGATAAACGCCATATCAGGTGATATACTGTACCCAACAGTAATCAGTATGACACACTGAGAGGAACGCCGCTCGCCCCTATGATGTTTCAACAGATGCAGGAGGGGTGGGGGTGGTTGGGTGGGTGGGATGGTAGGTGGATGGTGGGTGGAGGGGAGGAGGGGGGGGGGGTTGCAGGGTATGCCAGGGAAGTTGTGAAGGACCAACTTCTTTTTCACCTCATGAGTTAAGCAAGCAGCTAGTTCCTGTTGCCACGACTCCCACTCTCGCTTGAGGAAAAGGTTTATCTGGGAGAAATGATCAATATTGTGCTTTAATCCAGAGCGAGCATGGATACAGAGGTCATGCACCTCCGATTATTATATGATGGTAATAATAATAAAAAAATTACAGCAGTTGAGCAATTTGTAACCTTGGAATAAATTGAATTCCAACACCTAGAGGAGCAGGAGAGGGATTTTCGTGCTGCTGTAATCCGCGTCGTGCACTTTGTTTTGAATATGAGCGAGAAAGTTGGAAAAACTGAACTGGAAGGAGCTCTCAGCCCCCGGGGGAATAATTATGGTCAATCATAAAACTTTATCACAGTGTGAGAGGAACAGAGTGACAGAGTCTGAGCTGATTGCTCAAATACAGTCTAAACAAAGACGCTTGCTCATGCATGACTGATGTGCTTCACTCTTCAATCCTCTAAAGGTTAGTAGTTAGAAGCTAGACTTCTCTCATGTTGTTTTTTACAGTATATAATGTACCGTACTTATAAATAAATTAAAACACTCACAAACAGCCTTGGTGTGGCGCATGAAAAACGACTTGCAGTGAAGAAACTGTTTTTTCATTCTCAATTACAGGTGAACATACAGGAAATGATTTTGACATGAATTCATTGCACATGAAGTAGAACATTATGTTCTCTATAAATAGCTGATTTTTTTTCTGGCTTATTTTGCTGACAGGAGGTTTAACATACCATTTTATTTAGCGCTGCACCGTGCCTTATAAGAACAGTCGAGAAATAAGAGCCGATGGGTAATGGTGGGTAAAATGTGCTCCTCCATGTCACTCCCTTGTCCTCAAATGTCCCTCCCTGTCCCCTGTCAACTGAGAGCGGTCTTTGAATTAGGTGCAGGTGAGCCAAGAATGAAAGCTGGCAGGATTACTTTACATTATTTCAATCAATTATTCAAATGTGCCCATTGCCTTCATGATGGCTTGACGGGACCTGCCAAATAATGATCCCTGCCCACACGCACATGCATGCAAGTAAGGATGCATGCTCACCTAAATGCTCACTTATAAAAACTCAGCTGAGCATAAAGGCTTCACACGCACAAGCTGACAATAATAGCGAAACATGAATTTCCTGTTGATTGGGCCCAACCGGTGGAAGATGTCTTTGTCAGGTTGACCTGTGTCAGGTCAGCGGCAGCGGGCACTCGGACTAGTTACATTTTATGTCTCTTGTCACCTTAGTCACAGATAAGCAGCTGAAACAGCACCGTGAGAATGGGGAAGGAATAAATATAGCCAAACAAGTGCAACAAGAACAGGGTACCCTTTGTCCCAGACTGTGACTTTAAAGAGTGTCAAACGCTAATAAATATTTTAGAATTAGGTGTATGTCAGGGGCAGGCTCACTCTATCAGGCGTCTGCTCTGTTTACTCTCCCAGGGAAACAGGTGCAGCCACATGAAGGAGAATTTCATTTCAAAAATAGCATTTAGCATTTTGCTCCTCCTGGAGGCCTTCTCTGAGAGAAATTCTCATGTAATCATACACCATGGTTACTGAAAACTTCTGAAGTTGATCCACAGAGACATATGGTGTCTGAGGGAGGGGAGGAGCCACAGGGGCTTGAGGGACGTAAATAGGATTTAAATGTTTGTCTTGAGATTATACGTGAGGGGCATAATTTTTCTAATGACTGCAAGAAATGACATGACTCGCTGGTTCATAATCTAGGTCTCCAAAAAAACAAAAAAAACAAAAAAACAAAAACCCCAACAACAACAACTACTGCTCTCAAATAATAAAAAATCCCATTAGTTGCACAGCTAAATAAGTCAGGACATTAGATTAGTAAATGCTAAAATTGAGAGTATCAATCATTTGTTCTGTTTTTTCTGAGACGGCTTGCGGAGATGGCCGGCTTATTCAGATTATTAGAAGAGTATCTTGCATCCTGAGATTCCAGGTTGAGCTCACAGTCCCTCTGAGCCTGTGCATCTTATTTTTGAGTTTTTCCATTCATGTCATCAAATGCTGCCTGCAACATAATGAGAGATGTGGCAATTAATTTTCTTTTAATCAAGGTTGAAATGAAGTAAATTGCTGCAGCTTGGCGAGCCCTCATTTTCTATTTTTGCAGTGATGCAAAACAAATACGATAAAATTATGGCCCTCCTCACCTTCTGTAATTAGGAAGCATGAATGATCAGAGGGAGATGATATGTACTATACCCTACCTCCGACTATGCATCTCCCCCCAGAGATCAGATTTCAGCTCTTTTGAAACAGATGACCATGTTTTCCTCCACCTCGCCTCCCTTATTTGTCTGTTCTTTTTCCCTCCGCTGGAGTTACAGACAGAGAAAGCAGCTCAACATGACATTGACTGCAATGTTGTTGTAATGCCTCTCAAATCTTATTAAAGACCACAGCTGTGAAAGACCTTGCTGACTCTACACATTTGCATTAACTATGTTGTTTCAGTATCCCTCCAAGCTGATTAGGAATTTATTAAAATTAGATTTTACCTGGGCATCTTTTCACCGCCATATGGTGACCAGCATTGTTGGAGATTTGTTTTTCATTTTGACATATGAATGCAGCTGCGGTGATATTTTAAGAAACGGCTTCTTCTTGGTTATCGTTTCGTGCGATGTACTTTTGAGCGCGGACCTAAATTTCAAGTGTGCCTTTCGAAAACAAAAAGCCTCCTCACTTGGAATGTAGGGTTTGTCTTGAGAAAAGTTTAGATGGGAGCGATAGCGCAGCCTTCACGGAGCCCCCACACCTTAATTTCCTGTTGGAGGTGATTGAGGAAGTAGTTACCTGCCTCTTATTGTCTGCTGCTTAAACATGTAAATAGATGGAGAAAACACATTGCCGGGAGCCTTTTAAACAATATGCATTTGTGAGGGTTTCTTTTTTTTTAATATTAGATATGAAACTGCAGGAGAGAATGTGCTCTTTGAGGTCATTTCTCCTTAAAGTTGCCCAGAAAGACTAATTCACTGGCTAAGGCTTTTCAGCTCTTGCCCTCTGCTGCTCGTGTACATCTGTCACACCAAATGTGTCTGTGCTCGGCCTCACACTGGAGGTGCACACAACGTTGAAATGCACTGGAAAAATATATACAAAGGCTTGATCGAGCATTAGCTCTAAGTCAGCAGAGTGAGGTGGGTACGGTGACAGCTGTCCAATCTTCCCCTCGCTCCCTCTTCCCTCACAGTCACCATCACTCCTCAAAAATATTCCCTGTTTACCATACATAGGCAGCTGCCACCACCGTTAACTTCTGTAAGACAGCCACCTGCTAAAGGACATTTGTACACGTCTTTATTTAATTAAGGTGAATGCCAGTTCATTGGCCCCCTCATGCAGAGCGACTGAAAATAAATCGACCTTGATCAGGCTCCTGCCGGTGGACGGTTTGGAGGCTCGTAGAAGTGTCTTCCTCGATCAAAATGCAAGTTTGGGCCCGGAAAAAAAAAACAATGGGTTGAAAAAAAAAAGGGGGGGGGGGGGTTGATAATGTTCCTAAAGCACAACAACTTGTATTGCATTTTATGTTCAAATACAGACATTCATCACTGACACTTCTATGCATAAAACAGAGAAAATTAGCTCTATTCCACTAAATTATTAGAAAGATACATTTTGGTGATTGAAATTATCGCTGAATTCGAGATTGTTTTGATGAACACAAACCCAAATACCAGTTTGATGTTTAGTTGAGACATCTTTGTGTTTGACGCATGATCGTTTTTATGTCGTTGATGTAGCTGAACTCTATAATTGTACTCCAAACCTTAGTATTTCACCAGCTGCTACTGTGCTTTGCTAACATTAGCATAGCGCAGGCTACGAGCAGACTGCGATCGGATGTGTTATCACATGACAGCGTGCCAGCAGGGGCAACGTCAGTTCACTTTATTAGTCATATGTAGGTTAACGCAACGGTACAATGAAATGCATTTGACAAGAAAAAAAACACGTCAGCTCTGCAGTAAGAGCTCCAGTCGTGTAAAATATAGAACATAAAATGTAATTATAATATATGAAAATGAGAATGAGTGTACAAATGTAATGAGATTATCCATTACATACACATTATTGCACATATATCAGTCCTGGTTCACACTCAGCAGCTCGTTTTGGGCTCCATTTGTATTTTACCCTGGTTGACTCTGAGGGCACGATCGTGGAAAATCCCTGAAATGGATATTTAGTTTATAAAGGTCCAGTCTGCCATTCTGGTAAATGTGTAATCCACAGTCAGACCACCAGGTTTGATATCAATTTATTCAGTGTGTCCAGCAGAGATAGGTTGAGTCAGGAGGAGTTGAAAAAAGTGAAAAAAGCAACAACAAAAACACTCTAAAAGCTCTGAAACTTGATTAGTTTTTGTTTTGTTTTGTTTTGTTTTTTTGGAAAAAATAGAAATATAAAATTAGTACATTATACAAGTAGTAAGTTAGAGCTATTTCTTGACCGACAGCTGCACATATCAGGGACAATTCCCGTCCTCACAGTGAGATTGCCATTTTGAGCTGTCATCATATAAATAAAACACCTTTCAAGTTGTTGGAGGATGTATTTTGTTTCTATCTTCATGGAGCCGGGATGTTAGCCTCTTACTTGTTCCCCAAATAGGTACACATCCTCCAAACCAGCAGCTCGATTCGCGACTGTCTGTGTAGATCAGACGATTTTCAAAGGATGAAACAAACACCACCTGAACTATGTGTCTTTTCTAACCTTTGACGGCCTTGTGATTAGCTTTTAATGTTTCATAATTAGTAGTACGACTGGCAAAGGTGTCAGAAGGGCAGAGGTGGGCTGGGTACGCCCTTGAGAGCAGGACTTATGAATCAGCGGCTGGCAATAAATGGGCCGGATCATTACTGAATCAAGTGATCTGCAGAATAATCTATTGATTTTCTGGTCTTTCTTACTTCTTTATTATTCTGTATCACAGTATTGCAACATCAGGAGGAAGCCTCTGATGGATGGGACGCTGGGATGTCTGCAGTGACCGTGGGGGGTTTTTTGCTTAAGAGAGTCGTATAAATTCCAGGGTACTAGGCAGAAAATAAACAGTAATA
This sequence comes from Aulostomus chinensis, assembly GCF_037954235.1. NCBI lineage: Eukaryota > Metazoa > Chordata > Actinopteri > Syngnathiformes > Aulostomidae > Aulostomus > Aulostomus chinensis. The sequence goes on along the minus strand of NC_141328.1, from coordinate 25,389,617 downwards.
CGTGGATTTATGTGCTGCTTTTTAGTGTTTCTGATTTGGCGAGGATGTGGATGGTTTTGTTTGTCATCGTGGGAGGTGCCGGTAGCATCAAATATGTGCTAAACGCTAATATAGAGAAAATTCAAAATATGCTTCTTTATTTCACTGAAAATAGGAAAAGTTTTAGGAAATAATTTAGGATGATTTGGAATTTTAAAAAAAATTAATTCTTTACTTAAACAAGCATGGAATATTTCTTCTCCTTTGTGATTTTAGTGAGAAAAATGTCAATATTTTAAATGTACTATACAGAGCAGGAGGCCACAACGCTGGAATCGTTAACCTTACAGGAAAGGCAGTAATTAAAGCACTATCTACCTGGTAAGTTGACTTTTCTATCGATCCATTTAATTCTTTATTATGTACAACAGGACACATCACAAAACTGCTAATTGGCAATAATCTGTTTGTCAATAGCTCACAAGACTGCAGAATTTAGATAAGGAAAGTTTAAAATACATTATCTCGGCTCACCTCCTCCTGCGGGCTTTGCTCCCGGAATATCTTCAAGGAGTCTCATGCTCAGAATATTTTACTGGAAATTATCGATGTATGGTAGGTGGTTGGAAAGGTGAGGGAAAACAAAGAGAGGAGGTGACGTTAGTGTTTTGCCAATAAGAAGGTAAACTTTGGCCGTAAACAGGGATTGACTAACTGCAAGAATTAAACCACACAGGTGCGATTCTTGAGAAATTCAAAGATATTTTGATCTAGGGGTTAGAAACAATGCATAAAAATCAATAAACCCATGAAAATAAACAGGTTATGTTAACTTTAAAGCTGCATTAATTAGGCCTGCACACTGTTGGATTCTGAAAAGCTGATTTGGCCGACATTTACAGATGTCTATTCTTGCATAAAAACAAGGACATGTGAGCTTCCTTTTGTTATTTACAAACCCAAAAACACATGTGAACATTGTAAATTTGCTGGGTAACATTTTTTTTAACTTTAAAAACATTTGGAAAATCCATGAATCGCATATTTACAGCGTTGTTTTGACTTGAGCTAAACTGGGCCATCAGACCGTCCATCGACCATGTAGGGACATTCTACCAGCCAGGAACGAAGGATGGAAATTAGCTTTTGACTGTAATCCTGTATATTTGCATTGTTATTCTTGTTAAATGTTAATCAATTGGGTGGGGGTGGGGTTGCTGTAGCCTATCCTAGCCGACATTGGGCGAGACATTGGGCGAGAGGCAGGGTTCACCCTGGACAGGTCGCCAGTCCATCACAGGTCCATCAGGCAATTAGGGGTTCAGTATCTTGCTAAAGGACACTTGGTCACGGGCACTGGGGGAAGTGAGGATCAAACCAGCGACCCTTCGGTTGCTAGACGGCCACTCTACCTCCCAGCCATGCCGCTCCGCCATCAGACCAATACATTTAAACATGACCGATATCTGCAGGCACTGAAGATACGTGTTGATATTCTTGTGCTTCCCACAGCATTAATTTATTTGACACCCCATGTGTGGTTAGGGTCTGTCCCTAAAGGCAGCAACAATCCTGGAGTACCACTCCCTATTTATTGTAAGTCACCTTTTATGGAATTCATCACATTGATCAAATGAGCGGACATTCACCCTAAAATTCATGTTTTAGTCTGGCGTCTCCGCAAGTGTGACAATAAGATGAAAATGAAGTGTTCGCTAATGTGCTAACACTAGCTAAGACAGCTTGTTGGACACAAGCCAGACAGAGAGACAGACAGACAGAGACAGACAGAGAGACAGACAGACAGCTCACCACAGGAAGGCAAACAGCATCTGGAGTCACAATAAACAGAACATACATTTGAGATGTGGATTCTGGTCACAGTGGACTTGAAGGGACTTGCAAAACTTTTGCTTTTGTAACTTATTGACAAAACAAAAATTGCTTATGTAACTTATTTGTTAAAAGAAAACCAAAAACTCGGTGAGCATATACCTACGCCATGGCGATGAGCAGGCCCCGCTCGTGCGTGGCAGCGAGAGGAAAGTGAAACCCAATAATATTTGATTTTTGCACAAAGTAGCAGACTAATGTTGCACTGTGTTGCAAAATATCACTTCCTGCATCCACTAGGTGGCGCTAGAGAACACACACTTACTACATATCATGTTGGTGTACACCACGCAGAGACAAACATTGCTGTTGTATGAGCAGACAAACCCTGAGATCGCAATTCAAAATGGCTGCTGTGTGCGTCAATAGTGTGAACGCTTTGAAAATTCACCATTTTGGGCATTTTTGTGTCTTAATTGTGTCTCAGTTAACCAGGAATGCATACAGTGCTGTTCATCTTCTACCTGTAGACATGTTGCCACGAAGTTTGCATGCGCAGGGAGTATGGCTTTGTGAACAGCTGGGACATTAAGGAGGCGTATGTGTGTGTGTGTGTGTGTGTGTGTGTGTCTTCTTTCTTTCTTTCTTTTTTTTACATTTCCCTTCCTCCCCACACTGTCACTTTGGGTGTGACGTCACTCACAGCTCTGACCTCCGAGGTAAATGAAACACGGTAAATTAGAGTACCGGTGGTTCGGCGTTCTAACAACACAATATGTGTTAGTTTTGGCCTGCGCCATTAAGTTTCAAACAAAAGAAAAAGTTAAGGCACCCCTCCACAAGTAGGAATATATTTAAACGTAAAAAAGTAAATAATTTCCTGTCATCAGCAGGTGACGCTGTGAGGAATCTGTCCCAAAATTGACTTAAGTTCTCCATGGCTTTTTATATACACCCTTCTTCCATGTTTGGGTACAAAAAAAAAGGCCTCGTAGTTTTTACACAATCTTTGACACAAATAAAAAAAAAAATCAGGAGCATCGTGGCTGAGGTGACAAAAGAAAACAAAAACGAAACAAAAGAAGAGACGCAGCACAGCAGCGAGAGCCGAGGTGGAGCACAGCCGGACTCCAGGCCAGCTTTTCCGAGCAACACCTGCCAACCGAGAAATTCAATTAAGAACTCCTCTTCCCACTTGGAGCCGGTCTCCAGGGCAGATCTTCCGGGCGACTCGCCATGTAAGAAATTAGAAAATGCTACAATAAAACCCCGAAAAACTGAAAAAAATGTCTCAACTTTAATAATGAAACACCTCACCCCCGTCCCCGGTAAACACACAGGTCCCTGTAGCTGGAAGTCACCGGCAGACAGAGAAGAAGTACGGCAGGTAAGAGTTTTCCTTTTCCTCTAACTAATGTCCGTTTCATGTGTAAACTCCGACGCCTGAGAGCGCCTCGCCGCAGCGCGGACACAGGAACCGAACGTTAAAAAAAACCCCAAACAAACAAAAAAATAAAACAGCTGTAAACATGTGAAAATTGAGATGGAAGGACGGGGACTTGACGGGGAGGACTTGTCGGTAAACACGGCGTGACTCCCCGCCGCCTCAGTGCAGCCGCAGCGGCGGCGGCAGCAGCAGGTCTGGAGCGACTCCGACAGTCTGCTGCTGCTGCTGCTGCTGCTGCAAAGATTCACCAACACCGGTGAGAGGAACAAGCTTTTCCTCTAAACTTTCATTTTTCCCCTCTCTCTCTCTCCCCCTCTCTCTCGCTCTCAGCCGTCTTAAACAGCATCGAAACTGCGGGCTGCAAACTTGAGACACAACTTTTCCCCCTCCTCAGTTCGCACTTTCTGCCGAGTCGAGCCGAGCTCCTCTGACAACATGAAGCACAGAGGAGACGAGACCCGGTAGAAGGGAATTATTAACATCAGAAGTGTTCAGAAACTGCACAGACAAGAGACACTGTTGGATTTGACTTCGGCGCTGAAAGTCCTGCTTTTTTTCCGTGAAAAACTTAGTGAAACTCCTCGGACAGGTAGCAGCATTCACGCGGTACCATTTACTGTAAATAGAGGAACTTCTATAAATGCACCGAATATTCAGAGCCTGAAATGCGGAAGTTTGGCTGTTAAAGTTTGTGAGAGATATTTGAAAACACATTTGAACCCCCCTGCTAAATTTATGTTTGCAACATTAATTTACACTGCAGTGACAGAGAGAAGCCTGAATTATTACCATCTCTGGGAATTATTCGCAGTTTCATCATTGTGCGTAAATATCATAAATTAGAAATAAACAGTTATAAGAAACTGACTTAGAAACTGTCTAAAATGTTGCTTTAAGTGTTGCACGCACGCACACACACACACACTCACACACACACACACACACAATGCTCTGAGAGGCTGAAAGGCAGGTTTTATGACATCTACCTGATGTTGAACAAACAATCCGTTTAAAAAGAGTCAACGCTCTCTGCCTGTTTGGTTAGTTGTGATCTCAACAAAACGCCACGATGATGTGAGATTTAATATCACACGCTTTTGTAAAGGGTCAGTGTTTGTTCTCGTATAAATGTTCTGTGTGCGCCTGCCACCCTGTTTGTTATTATTCTCAAGGATGAAGATGAGGACAGGAATAGATCACTGGCACTTTAAACCCGGAGTTCTCATATTCTCGCCGGATCTCTCTCCTTTGCTAATTATTGTGTTGTTTTCAGAGCAAATATGTCATATCCATGGCGACCAGGCAGGTTTATTGTCTCTCCCATGCAATAGCTCACAAAAGTAATTAATTATCCTTTTTTTTCCCCCCTCTCCCTCCTGTCTTTGGTTAAATAGATCATTCACGGAAAGCCATCTTCTTTATTAAAAATGCCACTGCTAGTACAACACAAGGTAAACATGAAAGTGTTTTTTTTTTATCAATTTTATGATTTTGATTTTCCTTTTGTGTATTTTTTAACCAAACCTTTTTAAAAGGTCTTATTTTCTAACGTAAAAGATGTTTGCTTTTGTGATTTTTTTTTTCTCAAGGCAGCAGCTGTAACTGTTGCAGATCTATTCATGCATGCAAAGCAGCCACAGACTTCAACAGGCGAGCTCAAAAAACACATGTTTAGACATGAAACCGGCACGTGTTTTTGTGTGATTTGATGCGCAAACTTTACTTTACTGATGTGTCTTGTTTAATTGAATACAACTCATCAGCAGGTGACACCACAGGGTCGTAGTTCATCTCGGAGTCTTGTATTTTTAACGGTTGATGAGCTTTTATACGGTTCGCCTGAAAAGAGTTGGAAGATGGTTTGGAAGATCTCCATCCTCTGTGCTACCTAAGTGTAACTTTGGAATGTGACGGCACGTGTTGGCCGTCCGGAGGTCCGTCTGTGGCTGGACGCCATCCAGCCTTCACTGTCAGACCGGTGGCCCAGGTTCTCATCCCTCCTCAGCATTGATGTGACACCGCAATATCCATCTGTCAAACATACTGCCCTTATTTCTCTCCCTCTCTTCGCGCTCCCTCTCTGCCTTTCTTCTCACCTGATCTTTCACTGTCACTGTAGGTGAGTAGAGCTTCTCCAGAGATAGTACTTGTTCATTTGTGCTCTTTTAATTGTGTATATTTCACTGTTTATGGATGTTGTCCTCTAGGCCTTTTGATTGGGTCTTGGGTATCGCCGTGCTTGGTGAGAATCCCATTGGTTAATCAGTGTGTGATGCCGCTGACGCTCTTATTTCCTGCAGCTCTATCAGTCAGTGAAATGCCTCATGTCTCATAAGTACCCATCTGCATCTGTCAAGGGGTGTGTAGAATTAAACCCATGTGTATTCCTTCTGTCTTTGACCTTGGCTGTGGACCTCAGGTCTTTGATGTCACATAAGCGTCAGTAATCCCAGGCGCCGTTCGACAGGCTTCAGGAACCATTACTTTTGTTTCGCAGCACATAAGCTTTATCAATTGCCCTCGGTGTAATGATTTTGTATACAAATTCACGCGGCCACAATCGCAGTGTTTTGCCTTGTAAAAATATACTGCCTTCAGCACGTGATGTTATACCAGCACAAATAGCACACATGTTTTTTTAATCATCATTATTGTTTTTATTTTAGTGCTGAGGAAATGTCCTTTTTGCATGCTTGATCAGCCAGTAGAGAAATCCAATATAATGGAGGTTCAAGGTGAATTGCATCCCGTGTACCCCCCACCCCCCATCCCCCTTACTGAAGGAATATTCCAGAACAGAATAAACAAATCACACAGACAACAGTAATATAGGGTTGATTTTGAAGGCATGAAATAAGTATCGATTAAATCCTGCAGTTCATAGATGAAAATGGCCTTTTTGGTAATTTGTCCTGGGTCCTTTCAATACGATTGAGAAAGAGAGAGAGAAAGAGATGGAGAGAGAAAGAGAGAGGGAGAGAGGCATGAACTTGCAGGGGAGACTGCAGAGAGGGTGGAGAGGGAGAATATAGTGAGAGAGGAATAAGACAAGTGAACAGAGAGAAAGACAGAGGGAAGAGATTTCGCAGAGTTGAGAAAGGGACATGCTGCCCCTTTCCGAGCTCATTATCATTCTTAATAAGTCTTAAGGAAAGAAGGAGCATTGAGTGTAAATGCACGGTAATCCTTACACTGTCCAAGGTTAGTAGGGACGTCAGCACATGCGCACCGTTCCCAGCTGGCCACTTTGGGACTGGGAGGGAACCAGAGGAGCACAGTTAAGGATAGATGTTCAAGGAGAAAGTGAGGACGTTTTAGACTGGGTGTAAAGGTTAGGCCCTTTCAGCATGTCAGTAGCTTTTCACTGCCTGCAACACCTGTTTTTTAGTGAGAGGGCCGTTGTGCATCAGGCCTAAAAAAAATATATATATAAAAAAAAAATCATTTGGTTTAGGCCACAATAATTCAGACAAAATGGCAGGTGAGATTTAGGGTACAAAGCTTGATTAAAAATCTAGGACAGTTTTGGCTTTGGCACTATTCATCAGGAGGGATTCACACTTGAACTTGTGCTGAAAGAGCTGCTGGCTGCAGCAGCGCACGCCTAACTCACTGTGCTTTGGGTGTGGTCCAAAAACAAGCATTAAGATGAATTGGATGAACTGGTGACCAATTAACTCATTTAACAAATTGCCAGCCACTTGTAGTAGTTGTTCAACCATGTTGCTTTAATGGAAATCCAATGCAGTGTTTATTTATATACTGTTGCAAGCTTACAGTCCAGTGTTGTGTCACTCGTGCTTTCCACCGCGTCTGTAATATTACAGTATTCCTGCTCATTAATCAAGTCAGATGTGAGGCACATGTCTGGTACATTAATCTTATTCAAGTCTGAAACCACACCAAGAGGTGATTTTTATACTTTCACTCATGATTACAGTGAGGGCTCTTTTTCCCCTGTCGCTTGTGTGTCAGCCTGGTTTCAAATGCACATTATACAACTGGTAATTCAGACCGAGCCGTTCGATTGGTCAGCTCGACTTTTAAAATATTTCGAGTCTGACATAACAGCACACTTATCCCTGCTTAAAAGAAAAATGCCTTATCACTATAAATATTACTCCACCATTAATTGGAACTCACTCTTTGCTTTGCTAGTAGGGGGGGGTGAAATCTCACTCGTGTGATTTGTCTGTCTGAGATGATCCAACGAGACGATGAACCTCTGTGTCGCATCCCCTCTTTTTTCTATATTGTAATTTTTGTTCAGTATCAGAATGTCAAGGTATGACGGATATCCAGTCCTCACGTATATAAAACGTGCCATTATTGTTACAAGGCCGCTACGTCCAGGAATCCCATGTCATGGCTACTAGCTTTAATCTTTGACTCATTTATCTGAGTCTGTAAAAGCTGCCACACAGCGGCTGATTCTCCTCCCTCTCTCAGAGTTGCAATGGCCGAGTTGACACAGTCTCCATCCTCAGCTCTTGGCTGGGTTCGCTGTTGGCTTTATGGTTGCAGACAGTAGCCCCTCAGGTTGAAAACGGCTAACGTGTGCAACTTATTTTACACTCAGCGTGCGTCTTGTCCGCCACATGCTTCCCAGCGAGTTCATGAAATCTGAAATATGCCCTGATGCCTTCCAAAATACGGGGTGTGTTTATATCACTTGCCGCTGGTCTCTGCCTCCCTCGGCTATATCTCCCACAACATTAACCTAGCATGTAGCCTATGTGGTGCACCCAGCCTGCAATGCATTGCTGCTCCGGAAGTAATTGAAACTTTATAAATTTATTGTCTGACTGAGCCTGGAAAATCATCAATAAATGTGAGTAGGCTAATGATTATTTATATTTTGTCACAGTGTCTTTGCAGAAAATTTCATCTCTGTATAACCTGGCACCCACATACACAAAAAAAGTGAGTTGACAATAGCTAAATCTGTCCATGGATTGAATAGTTGTGCCAGTTTAACCACCGTTGCGATCAGTAATCATAACCAATCACACGAGGATGAAACTTGAATGTGAATCTGATCCTGTATTTTTCAGCATTTGGCCCCCAAAAAAATGAATTGCAGAATGTCATCAACTCAGACATTGAGCATCAACTTCAACTCTTAAATTCTTTTTACTGCTATTATTACTGTTAATGTGTCACAGAAATGCCTTCATTCCAGTCAAAAGTTCTTAAGCAAAAGACAAAAAGGTTTTCCGGACCATACAAGACCATAAAACCTAGGGACAAATGACATGTTTGAATAAAATGGTCACAAGCTGGGGGAGAAAAAAAAAAAAATGTCGTTGAAATGATGCCCTCAAACACCAGAGGCCTTTAAAACTGTAGCGTCGAGACCTACTGGAAGTGTTGTCTTACAGAAAGCTCCAGAATTGTTACCACACGGTTGTTTTTGAAGCTTTTTTATTATCCGATGTCTGAAGAAAACTGGTTTCCTCTCCTCGTCCACCGCTGGTGTTTTGTGATGACGAGTCTGTGGGAGTGAGTTGGTTTAATTGTTCGAGAAGGAGACAACAGTCATAAGCAAATGAAACTGGAGCTGATGGTGTAGAGTTGGTGTGCCCTTTTGTCTTGCTCAGTGTAATGCCATCCCTGCGCCTTTCTGTCATGTAAGGATGATTTACCCGGAGACAGATGTTCTCAGACCTTTGCTCATGAACCTGCACCATTTTGTTCTATTTTTTGCCCTTTTAAAGGTTAAGGAGGCTTTCTCTGCAACATTGCAACTGCTTTTGATCACTGAGGTGTCAGTTGGTCTGTTCTAGTGTGTGTTGAGTTCAGAGGCTGCACTGATAGTGGAGCCTTTAACCCCCCACCCAACTCTCCAACCCCCTCCAGGGAGCCTTGGGAGGCAGAGAGCCATCACCATGGTGATCTGAACACAGATCCCCTACACACCAGTCCATTGTGACTGGCGTGTGTTGAGGTGAGAGGGAACAAAATGTCACAGCAACAGGTTTTTTTGTGTTTTTGTTTTTGCCTGAATTCTCCGTGGGGATGTGCTCCGATCCGAGTTACACTGGAGGGACTGTTACAGAGGCTGTGGTTGTTAGAGAAATAAGTTGTTGGGGGAAATTTATTGCATCAGATGGAAATAAAATGTTAAAAAAAAGGATCAGTTTAAGCTTTTATTTTATTTTGTTTCAGCAAGCAAGTTTAACATCCGGGCAAAAACACAAAGTAAGGGCCAGGATGGAGTGCCAGCATTATTATATTATATTAAAGTGTTTGCAAAGCATCTAAATAAGCATTGCCCAAAATAAAACCATTATTTGAAAATGGAAAAATATTAATAAGTACTGTCTCTACCCCCTTTTAAAATGAAACAACCAGGCCCCCATTATGCTGGCTTTACTGTACTCCATCTTCTTTAAGGGGAAACCCCTTAAAAACCATTGCAGGTGAAAATACCAATTTCTTTGATTTTAAGAGCAAAATACTTGAATCCGATTCTACAATATTTAATCTGAGATTACACTGTTCTCCTTCCAGATGTGTCATTGCAGGGAGATGCCAGTAAAAGGGGCCACTGCAAACCCCCAGGGGTTTCTTATCTTACAGCATTGCCATTGGAGTTCTCACTTTATGTTGACCTTTGACCTGCCTTGATACAGGCAACATGCTATTTGCGACAGACTTTGGAGAGGGAAGCGTGTTTGTAGAAAATGTGGCATTGAAGGGGTGGAGCAGGTTTTGCCCCCAACCCTTAGGAGGATGGTGGCTGTTCCTGTGACAGGTCCAGGGTTACACTCAGTCCCAGAGGTTGGGAAGGAGGGTCAGCCTCTAACGGAGGGCACAAGGGTGGCTTCAAACACACAACCCTAACGTCTGGCGTAATGTCTGGGCCTCATGGCCTCTGCACTGAGTAGGTGCAACCCCGTATGACAGTAAATATAGCTAATAAATAAGTGATCTTAAGACTTGCGCTCAGACATTTTTGTTTAGTGGTGAGATGTGCAGTTTGTATACCACATTAACTCAATAATCTGTCATGAAAGTCTCATTAATATTGTTGATACGTAGCAGTCAGGTCTTTTCATGCCAAGTTTGTAAGAGTAAATGTTCTCTCTGCCGTCTCTGCTCCCTGAGCAGATGCAAGGGTGCTGGGCATTAGAGATCCTTTTATGTTTCGAGACCTCTCCTTGCTCCTTTGACTGCGACCTCAACAGTAACACAGCTCCGTCTCAATCAGCCCTCTGCTGTAATCCCACTCCAGAAATATTCTTGGCTAAAGAAGAAAATAAATTTTTCAGAGTTTATTAGAATACAGCTTGCCAGAAGGGACTCCTTTCTCCTCTCCTGTAGCGGCTCCAGTAATTAGCAAATTGATTAGGAGAACTTCAACACACCTCCTTGGCTCATATCTCCCTGTTCTAGGACAATATTGCTGTGCCATGGGACAGCGTAAATATTTTAAGGGAAACCCTCAGTGAATCTCATTAAATGGCTACGGGGCAGAGCAGCTGTCTCCTGCTGAAGGTCCCAGCCAATTTTCTAAACTATGATTAAAGAAAAGTTTTGGATTATTTAAACAAGCCATGTCATGTGGGTTTTGTTCAGTGCCACTGAAGACCACTGTGATAATCGCACCCCTCCGTGCCAGGGCCGCTGCTCTCCCCTCGGATCTATTAGTTTGAAATTGTTTGGGTGATGACTCTTTGAAAGTGGCGGTCATTCTGGGATGCCATGTTCAAAATGCAACAAAGACCTCTCTTTTATGCACAAATGCTAATTAAAATTGTTACCCCCCATCCCCGAGGTGCAGAGGGAAAGACTTGGTAGCAATTTGGCAGATAATCAAATTGCATTTTAAATGGAGTTTAAAGATGACTGGGGTCTGCTCACAGGAAGAACCGGGGCACAACTTAAGCTCGAATAAGCTGCTGCGTGCACAGAGGAACAATACAACAAAAATCACACCATAATTGGAGGATTCATGTAAATGGACAAAATGTAATTTTTGATTTATGTTTTTTCTAATTACTTAAAAGGAACCTACTTAAAAGGAACACAGTCAGATTTGTTTTCTGTGAATGCATGCATGCAGGAATATGTTTTTCTTTTAATTATGATTTCCCCCTTGCTAAGTGGCATTTCTTTCATTATGTGTCCTTGCAATCTGACCATTTGAGGCAAAAATGCTAATATGATATGATTTGTTAACGGTCTTGGTACCTTGGAAACATTTTGTTCTTAATTTTAGATTTTCAGCCTGACAGAAATGGCAAACTGGGTGGAAAATGTTGTCAACAGCTATGTTTGTCTGCAAAAATCTGCGCTTAGAAGCTGTCCCCCCACATTTGGTATACATCATTAAGTTCTCTCTAGCCAATCAAATTGTCTGTTCACACAGCATTCCAGTACGTATTAGTGACATCCCGTTAGCAGAAAACAGAAAACTGACACAAAAAATTTGGGAAACGGGCCTGAAGTGTTTATCTCTCAGGATAAGAGGAAAGTGTGAATCTTATGAAATGAAAGAACTGGATCAAACTTGCGCTTCCCAAAGCCCCTTTTATCCTCTCATTATGTGTCATGATAACAGAACTAAATGATCTCTGTAAACCCTGTCCTACTCTTAACAAATCACCAGAACACCCATCAGAACCGCTTCTCATCCATAAAACACCATTAAGGACAGCACAACAAGTGATGCTTGACTTGTAAGTTTAAAGGGCTCTTAATTGGCGGTGATTTGCTGGCTGTACAGCAGCGACCGTGCAAGTGACATAATGACCCTTTGTGGATGATAAATTACTTTTCTGGCAATTTACACCAGTGTTCTATGTTTCTCTGTATTCCTCTGTTAAAGTGTTGCTTTAATATCTGCATCACAACCGATGGACACAGTAACAATGGCTTTGACCTCCTCCCCTCTCCTGGCAGATACTCACATCCAGACAAAGTCCCGTGAGATCCCGCACAATGATCCCCTGAGGCAGTTTCACTTTAGATTATGTGGATGAAAGCAACCAAATACATTTAGCATCTCTGCTTTACAGTGTTTCATATCGAAGCCTCTATGAGCAGAGTAGGAAAAAACAAAACCCTCAAAGTACCTATGTTTGAGTTTTCTGGGTCATTGCACATTTTATAATGACCAGGAGTGTCGACGTGCACTGCTTCATTAGATTACCTGTGAAAGAAAGTATCAATGTAACCTTGTTTTTTATGAAAGAATTGTTCAAACTGACTTTTTTCCCCCATGCCGACGTGAAAATAAAATCACTTTTGATGTCTTTTTACATCTCTTAATTAAATGAACGCTTGCGCAAATGTGACAGTGTATGCGAATGCGACCCGCGTGCATCGTCTGTGTAATAAGCTGCTGTCTAAGTGAATCAATCAGCTCCGTGCCAGGAGCAGCCCTCCAAACACACTCTACCAGGGAAGGAGAGCTCGTAGGTGAATTTCAGCAAGAGGATCTCTATGATCTCGATAACAAAGTCAGTTCAAGTCTAATGGAGATGGTGTTGATAAGGATATTGGGATAAATGGAGCCAAAAACTCACTTAAATGCCAAAAAAACAGGTGCAAAAAAAAAAAAGAAAGAAAAACAACCCCCAAGTAAATCTGGCCTTGAGATCTGTCCTTGAGATAATCCAAATGAAAGAGTCAGAATGAGACAGTCCAAAATGACTGGCAACATAAAAGTCGGTTGAAATAAAAAAACATCAATGAACTGGCAGATCATAAAGGTGCATAAATACACGGAGAATGAATGACTAAAGAGACACAGCTGGGTTAGATAAAAATGGCGTGAAAATCCGACAGAAGCACCGCACCTAAGGTGAACGCAGAACAACAAAATAGTTCCTGTTGCACCTCTGATCCTTTGCCCCCCCCCCATTGCTCCACCCACTCTGCTGAACTGGGGTGAGCAGAATGAACTGTGTCATTGGTGAGAACACGCAGAACGGTGTGAAATAAGTTTCGCAAACAGACACCAAACCGTTGGCTGTCAGTGGCAAAGGCCTTACACTGGTTCACCTCTTTGTCCTCGGTTCTTTGCTGATGCTGCATTCATCTCATGTCGGAAAGTTGGAGTTTCTGAACTGTTGCTGTCTTTTAAGTCACGAGTTGCAAACGACGTAGACGCCAAGACGAAGAAGGTGAATTGCACCTCAATGCTCAGAGCATCGAAACACAACGCTAGTACCTTTTTTTCCCCCCAATCAGGTTTTCGTGCAGCCGCTTCCAGTTTTTTCATGACAAGTGCAGCAACAAGCAAAAGAAATACTATTTTGAGTATTATCAGGGTTAATGCTCATGAATATTATTTCCACGCAGATAGCAGGTACCAGTATTACACATTATGTATGATCATAAAGGGATATTCAATACCATAAAGTAGACATTGACTTTTGTCTGCTGTCTTTCCGTGTATGACAACTGTAAATTTTCCCAGCAGTAAACTCATTATTCCGATAAGTCTGACACCCCATGAATGCAGCATATGTGGTAAAGATTGCAGTCGATATCCGTCCACTTCTTGTGCACGAGCATATTCTTTTTTTGAGGACTTTGTGTAAAAATTTGTCCTCCACTTACATATTTTCTCAAATCTTTAGGGACGTGTGATTTCCAAGGTAGCTTTCACTGTACGGTAAAAAGTACAAATGAGACGTCTCTTTGGTAAAAGCAACAGATAACAGAAGGCACCCTAATTAGACGCACACAACCCCCGTCTTACGAAGCTGATTGACAAATATTGTATCAAAGATAATGGCACAAGAGGGATTTGATTGATCAAGTGGATGGCTGATCATAAAACTGCAGTCAATATTTGGCTGAAGCTTTATTTCTCCTCGGAACAACAGAGTGTCAGGATGTGGGAGACGTATGGCTCGACACACAGTGACGGCAAAACACATATTTACACTTCAGTCTCTCAGAGCTGGATGATGCTGGCTGTGTTTGCTACACAGTAAATACTATCCCCACAGTCTTGTAGTATTTATTCAGGAGGCGCTGAGGGGTATTGGTTAAACCTGACCAATTTTAGAGGAGTGGGGAGGAAAATCTCCCTCTCTAATTACTGAACTGTGTGGATCTTCTGGTCCCTCTGCTGCAAATGATCGTATTAAAAAGTCTCTTATTTATAGAAATTTTAGCTTCAGAGACAATAGACCAGTTCAGTTTTTATGGTACAGCAGACTTTATCTTTTTAATAAAAATTCCTGACTTGGTGAAAGTTTAATTAATAAGGGACTTAAAGCGAGGGGAATGAACAAGGGAGTTGGGTCTTTAAGGGGGTACTTATTTTTCCATCTGGGCTATCCTCCAAAAAAACTGTCAATTAGTGCGTTAAGCTGAGGAGACAAAAAACGTCATTAGTTCTAGCAAAAAGAATAATGGGTTTTAAAGGTTTTGCTTTAGCGGCAGGCCAAAAGCACAAGAGTGCATATATTTTCATTTATTTCTTGCAATTATCAAAGTTTAGAGCAAGCCTTTGTTGTTGGAAGGTGCATGAATGAATAAGCAGATACAGTTGTTTTGTTTTTCTAAGGAACTGTGAACCTTAATTGTCTGAGATAAGACACAAAATTTGTTTTATGGTGGAGTGAGTCACACTGTGTACAATATATTATTTTTCAATTTTCAGAGTTTCCCAGTTTGCAAGCCATGATGATGTTGGCTGTGGCTTTGGACCATGATTTGATGTCTTATTCTTTGTGTGTGTGTGTGTGTTCTTGTACTTGCTACATATTGAGGACTAGAATACTTATTTAACCAACAGATTCTGGTTAGGTTTAGGGTCAAGGTTAGGGTCAGGCAGTCAGTTGAGATGGTTAGGTTTAGGGTGAGGGGCTAGGGAATGCACTATGTCAGTGAAAGCCCTCACAAAGATATAAGTACAAGAGTGTGTGTGTGTGTGTGTGTGTGTGTGTCTTCCATGTTCAGTTTTCATGGTGTTAGAGGAAACTCTCAAGTTCACGTCCCTGGGTTCATTGGTTTTGCCATCAGTTTGTCTAACGTATAAAGAGTGCGTCCCTCCTGCTTCATTCTGGTTCTTCTTAAGCAATCATACAGAGCCTGGGAATTGTCATTGTTCATGATTCCATCACTGTATTAGAACTCGCATTTTGAAGAAAAATTTGAACCAAATTATTCAGAAAAAGTGTTTACGCTCTCTTGAGGTGGAAGCAAACCTGATGCATAGTTACGTCTTTATTCAAAGTTCACTTAAACGTTGCTGGACACGTAAATGGAAACAGAGTTAATGGGTTCACAAACATTCTGCTTCCTTTTCATCTTGTTATTTTCGCATTGCACGAAAAAAAGTGAGCAGCACACTGATGTTACGGTTAGCTCTGCTATAGTGCGAGTGCTGTGCTCATCTAGTTTAGAGGTTAACAACTCCTTCATGATTACAGAAGATGTAGAAACACAAACAGCAGGGCTGTGAAACAGGCAGTAGCAGTTTTTCCTCCTGTCCTGTAATGTACTGAGCGTTGCTTGCTTTCCATCAGAAACAATCTCATGCAACACCAGATCCCAGCTAATGGGAAAGTGGACATTTGCAGTGCACAACTGAACACCTTGCAGTTACATCATCCAGCAATACACCCGTAGTTAGACAAATACATCAAATGGAGAAATGAGAAAGAGGGAGAGAGAGAGAGAGAAAATGGTCACATCATTTGTTTTTCTGTGAATAACCAGATCCTGTTCCAGTGCTTATCAACCTCCGCATCAAGAATGGCTTGAACGTGGTGTATAGATAAATGACAAAGCTGTAGCAGGCTGGATTTACTCGATTGTACTCAGACGCCTGACACTGGTGATTACAACTCCGCAGGTGCAGGAGAGAGAGGGTGGGTCCGAGGGGAGAGAGCCAGCAGGAAACCTGAATAAATTGAAAAGTAGGCTAACAGTTTGAAGTATGCATTACAATTATTATAACGCTTTAAGTTGAGTTTTGATTTCACGCTGAGCATGGAGCAAGCAAGAGGGCAGGGTGGGGGGTTCATGCTAAGAGAACTTGAGTTTTCAGTCAAAATAAATGGCATTTCTTTTAAATTTATAGCAGAAATCATCCATTGGAGAACAAGAATTACATACATTTACAGCATGAATATGCGTTTTTCTCACTAACATTTAAGAACTGGCAGTGATGGTACATGGTAACTTTTCCAAGCATGTAGAAAACCACACACACATTGGGCATCCACACTGAAATACAGGCCTTAAGATGCCATTCATGGGGTTGTGTTGAATGGATTTTTTGTGCTTATGAGCTTCTGCCTTTTCTCTCACGTGTTCATGCTTTCAGCTCAAGTTAGCAAAGTTTCACGGGGTCATTTGGGTCAACTGTTGTGAGACTGCTCTGCCGTGGTTTTCCCTCCAGCTTCTTGATTTTAATTTATATCTTCCAACTGTCCAGATGGAGCATTTGAACAATTTGATCAGTGTTTTTGAAACGTGAGATCGCTGCTAACGCCCGACTTCTTCACTATCACAATTATTTATGACTTTGAATCAACTCCAATTAATGGAACCGTTTCAAAAACTTCTGGCCCTCATAGCTGACATCTTGTGCCGCACAATAAAGCAGCAAAACAAAAGAAAAAAGACTGGATTAGATCTAAACGCTAGAAAGCGTTCAGTGTGTGAAACTCTGCTAAGGCACAATTTGGCCCCTCCTGATTCATTGGCCCCTTAATTGAAGCTGCAGGCAGCGATGAGTGGCCCTGGGTATTGCAATGAGGAGCAGACAGACACTGCGCGGTGGAGCAAATGTCACTTCCTGCATCCACTCGGCAGATATAGTACACACATTACATCAAATGAAGACAACGCTGTACTTTCTATGCAAGTCAAATTGTTTGTTACATCAGGTTTACTTCCTGTAACCACTAGGTGGGGCTGTGATTGCGACTCAAATCTGTGAATCTAGGAAAAGATGTGATCGCCTGGAGTCCAGTTACAACAGTCTTCTGTTCTTTGGCTAAAGATCAGACGGCGCCATGGTGATGCTCCTTAACAAAAGGTCTCAGTCTTCCCGGTAACGAGTTCTAAGCTGATAATAACCAACTTAAAGATGATCTGTTCAGCCCATGAGGAGGATCAATCATCAGAGCTGACAAAAAAAAAACCCAAACCTATCATTTCCTGTTGCCACTGGGTGGCGCTATGACTAATATGTCCCAAAATTGAATGGGTTCCTGCTTGGTCTTTACTACCACGCCGCCACCAAGTTTGGTAAAAGTCTTCTTTGCAGTTTTTGTGCAATTCTACAAAGTAACAGTCAAAGATCACCAAACATGTGACCTCCTTCGTGGACAAATGCTTGAGGTGATTTGCACAGCACCTGAAATGACATACACGTTTTTCTTATATATATATATATAAGATATTACTAAATCCACTTACATATGAAGTGGCTCCAAGCTGTGGGTCATATTTTATGCTGAAACATGAATCTTAATCCCTGACAGAAGCACAGATCTTCCACATAAAACTGATCTAAGGCGAAGTGCCATCAATATGTGTGCGACCATTCAACACATTTAGAGCAAAATGTGTTTCACCTTGAGGAAAATGCTTAGTAACTGTTATAGTCTAACCTGTTAACGAGCATGAACTTCCTACCTTGTAAGATGGCCATTTGGATGTTTTTTCCTCTCTGTGTGCAGGAGCTGTGACAATGGCGCTGAGATGACACTTACATAACTGGTCACAGTGCAGGAGGTTTCAGGCCCTGAGCCCAAAATATGTCATTGACTTTTGCTACACACAGCAGGAGATTGCTTTTGCATCCCAGTATGAATGCTAGTAAATGATTGGTTACAGGAGATCCTCCAATAAATTAATTGTTTCCACTTCATGGTTAAGTATGTGCTACTCTTCCAAATCGAGTGCTGGTACTTGGTTATTACACTTTAATAGCTCGCTTGCCAAACTAACGATATATTACTCCATGTGCTGGCTCAGATCAGAGAAGATGAATTGGCTATTAATTAGAGTTGCACTGAGAGGGCACAGGGGAGAGACTACTCATAGCCTCGCTATCAGTGTCAATGGGGGCTCTTTTCTGACTGGGACAGCCAGGGCAGGCCCAGGTCACTGAGTCTTATCATAAAAACCTGTGAAACTGCTTGAAGTATCAAACATGGCCACCATCTTGTCGAGTCAAACGAAAGGACAAGAGCGTTTAACGTAGGGCAGCTGCAATTTCATCTGATGATTTTAGCGCAGGCGGATCTGCAGGGAAGCGTGGGAGGCTGTTTGTCTCCATAAGGTTCCTTAACAAAAGCCTCACGTCCGAAGGACTTTGAATTAGAAAGTTATGGAAGAAATATTTGACGAGCGGAGATGATTTGTGGGTAATATTATTGTTTGGCTCACTTTTCTTGTGCAGCCTCTGAATTAGCCCTTTTATCACAATTAATTAAGCTTTGCTATAGGAGATGTTCCATCTTGAGCTCATCCACGCAGGATAAATAAGTCAAAGCAGCAGGATATATGTCTTTTTATTGGCTGACTTGATCTCGGAAGCATCTGTAGTGGGGGGTGTGGGGTGGGATGGGGCTGTCTCTGTGGTGCGACTTTGTGGAAGAGTCTTTGCCATCACTCACTTTGAATGCTTCTTTTATGACTCGTTTTGTTAAAAACCTCTTTTTTTAATGCAAGGTATCAGGAGTTATGGCCTGTCTATGCAAATGAGAAAATTTTGACAGTTTGTTATTCATGTCATCGCCTTTTTAAACACTTAAAAGCAATAAATTCCTCCATGACAGGCTGCTCTGAAATTGCCACTAAATATTATTAAATATTTTAACAAGTTCCTTGTAAATACGCCTTAAATGTTTGAACGATGGGCAGGAAGAAAAATGGCTTTGCATCAACTTATTAGAGGCTATAAAAGTGGCAGTGATTTATCAGGGATGTGGAGCAACTCAGGCCATCTTTTTTTTTTTTGTTTTTTTTGTTTTGCTTTTTCTGTAAGCTTGTCCTGATGTGCACATTAAAGTGAGACGCAGTGTTAAAAGCCTGCAGTTTCACAAGTCATGAAAACGTTAGCAGCAGACATCGTCTTACCTGCGGTCCTTGAAGGATCAAGCGATATATGGCAGCAACATTTTAAAGTTTTAAAGCTTCTCGTTCGCATTTACAGTTTTAGGAGTTAAAAATTGTAACTGAGTGTTTATCACAAAATAAGCTGGAATTAATGTTGCCGTGCACTCATTGTTTGATATATGCCCGAGGTAAACATAGTTTCCTTCAGAACTTTTTGTGTGTAGAGAAATGTTGTGAATGTTGAAATTGTTGCACGTCTGTCTAGTAATGGTGGGCAGAGGAGAACTTGACCCTCGGTCTGTGTCTCTTTGACATCGGGTCTTAACATCTGCAGAAAGGCATTAAAAACCCTGTCATGATAGCATTTTTAAATGTAAGTATTCTGAACAATGCAGCCGCTGTATTAGCGTCCCTGACAAATCCAGCAGATCTTTTAGATCTATAATAATAAATCTTTTTTCTTTAGCGACACTACAGATTGAATCTAAGTTTCAAATCCACTTAATTACAAAGTCTGTCCACATTGAAGCTGGATCGTCTAAAAATACTTTGAGAGGTGACACATCCGTGTGGTTTGTGGTGCACCTTTCCTCTGGTTGGGGCTGGGAACGGGGCGTCACACCGAGGTCATGTAGAGTAACATGACTGCGTTCCAGAGGATTTCTTTTGACACGGTCAATACACAGATTCCCTCGTCAGCCACATTCCAGATTTTAAAATTCAGAAGTCAACTTTCCTGACTAGCCTATCATTTGGGGACTTAAAGTGGTTTCTTAATTTACTGCACTTCAATTAAGGTTAAGTTCAACTTCTTTATTAACTCTAAGAGGGGAAATGCTGTCAGCCAGCAGCACAGAGAGGGAAAGAGAGGAAAAATATCCTGCCTGGTCAGAAAGTTAAAACACACAGAAAGGTCCTGACTGTGCATATTGGAAAAACTGCCTTGTTATACTGACTTTCCTAAGTCCTGGTGCAGATTGATACGATATGCATGTGATCCAGCTTGTTCTCTCGTTGCTGTATCAACTACTAACTTGACACACTTCCGTGTGGAAGCTGCTTCTTGTCCTCAGTGTGTTTTAGCAGAGGTCACTAATAGGTGGACTGCAGTCTGCACTTGTAATCACTAAATCATTCAGATTTATTTGATTTTAATGAAGCGTTTCTGTTTTAAGCTGCACGGGTTTTCTAGCATTTACAAGCACCTTTGACTGTAAATCCTCCCACCTGCTGCTCGTCAGCCAGTCAAATTGTCCATTTTGTAAATACGGCAGCTGCAGGGGTTGCTGAGTGAGTGGAGGAATGAGTGAACGAGAGGCAACATTCAGTGTAAAAAAAATACATATTTTCACATGTTCATGTCTAAGAAGATAAAAGTGGCTAGAAAATGCAGCTTTTGATAAAGAATAGACGGACTCTCATGTCCTTTCAGAAGAAATATACTTCTATCATCGTGGCGATTATCTGAAACGACGTGAATTTCCACTATGAGACAATTGTTATCACCATCAGACCCTCAAATGTTAACTGAAAGCAGAGAAAATAAATTATCCAAGAGTCTAGTATAATGAAATCTTTTTATAACAACACCGGGGGGGACTAAGATGTGAAATGGAGGTAACGAAAAGGGCAAAAAGGGAAACTCAGGCTGCTAAACTTCTTATTTCATTTTTCTAAAATGAATATTTTAAGATGCACATTTTCAAAAGTTTTGTTATGTTTTTGTTGTTGTTGTTTTGTTTTGTTTTTTTAAATGTAGGCTACTCTAATCTCTCCAGGTATTCTGAACATGTTTCTGCACACAAATGATGATGAAACATTTTTCAGTCGTGACTCATTGGATTTGATAGTTGTTGACTCCACACAGGCACTGATACAATCACTGTACATGCATATGAGACTGAATCACAGCACTGCTTTGACATAATGATGTTCTGGACCTTTCCTTGAGGAAATCGTCTCTAAGTCTTTACATTTTTATTTGAATACCACTGTGTTAATGACTTTTAGGAAGCAGAAGGACAAAAAGATCTGCACAAACAGTAAATACTGTTATGCTATATTTCACATTCTTAAACGGCATCTTATTTTTAAAAAAATGGGCTATGAAGGGTGGAAATGGCATTAAATCACCGTAGAGGTCATCAATCATTCCTCTGAATCTCAAGAATTTTCCCCCTTTAAGATATTTCGGTATAAAGAAGTCAGTCATGGGTCATATAGTGCACACACCCTTCACTGTTTTGGTTTGAAGCCACTACAGTATTCCACAAATCTCACTGCTGTCTGTGCACATCACTCTTACTGGTTAGTGTGACGTGACGGCTGCCATGTCAGCAACACGGCACATCTCTGTTCCCCCTCTCTGGAGCCCTCTGTGAGTTTTCCCTGGGGTTGGCAGAATACGAGTGCCCCCTTGTCTGACTGGCTATAACCTTGCCACGAGCGCGCGCGTCTGTGTGTGTGTGTGTGTGTGTGTGTGTGTGTGTGTTCCAACTGTAAAGACTTGAACAATGATGACTCAAGCCGCGGAGAGTGCACCTCAGGGAAGATACAGTGGAAATAAAAATAACAAGTGGATTTTTGACTGCAGTCAGATGTGAGAGGAGGCACGCTGGCACTGGACTAAAAGCCTGAGCAGATTCTGCCCTCCTTTCATTAGATTAGGGTGTCTAGTGTTCAGGAAGTGCTGAAAGGCACTGCAGATTGTATCAGCACAAAATGCTGTCCTTACATCCAGAGACAGTTTCCAGTGTCGGCCTTTGAAATTCCACAGTAGTTCTCAATTCAGTTAGAGCCTGATACTGTAGTTGTCCCATGGCTGAAGGTCCTGATTAGAAGGGCTAAGCGGGAGGATGCCTGTGTTGGTATTTCTGCAGTCGTTCATCTGCGTACATGCAGCACATGGATTTCTCTAAATTATTTATTTTCCTGTCACCACCATATGGTGTTGTATCTTGTTTGTCTTGGAGCATTCTGGAGAAATGCAAGACCTAGATAGGATTACTTTCTGTGTGTATACATGGGAGACCCTCTTCAAACAATGCTGGTTTTTTGTTATTTCTTCTGTTGGGTGGGCTCTGTTGATGCAACTCTCTGCAACTCTCTCTACAGGAGTTCCTCTCTTATCTACTTCAGCAAAGTGATGATAAACATAATTGGGCCAAAATGTGGAGATGTTTCAAAGAGCTGCTTGTACTAAACATGATATCAGCTCAGTGCGGCTCGCTTTCAGTACCAGGCTATGTTTCCTACTGGATTTTTGACTTAATTTACTGTATGATAAATCATGAAGCGCAGACAGGGATGAGAACACAATGCTGGTTATTTATTATTTAAATACCCTTTCACATTTATTTCTTTGAAGGTTTTCTCCCTCGAGTGAAGTTCCTACAACAGATAAAACACAGGACATCCACCAGTCATCAGAGAATCTTACCGTGAGCAGATCAGCACAGTGCAACACAAGCACGTTTGAAAAAATCGGCAATATTACTGCAGGAGTGTGCATCAGTCCTCTTGCTCAGGCCCGGCTCTTGACTACACACAGCGGGACTATCAGAATCACCCGGTCCTAGTCAGACAGTAACTTCTCTCCCCTCATAAGCAGATGGTGGTGAGTGTCTTTTTCTCGTCCAACCACTGGTCAGAGAAGGTGATTAGAAGTGGAGACAGTGGAAGAGGAGGAGCTCTGTTGGAACCTTGGCTGCAGTTGCTTCACATGTGCTTGTCCACAGTGGCCTGGATGCAACAGTCTATTTTGATGTGTTTATAACAGCTGTGTGGACTTGCTTTTTCAGGTTGCAAATTCTTTTCATGAATAAAAGGACAGGAATTACTCATGCAGCAATGATTCTAGTGAAGATTCACTTATTGTGGTTCTGTAGTGTTCTGACAACCCGCTTTTAGTGTCAGCTCAGCTCGTTTTGAAACTTGACGGAAGTGATATGACAAAAAGTACCAGATATACATATTGCATCCATCTGCGCTGTGCTGATCCAATAGCATGTCGTGTAAAAAGGGATGAAGCCCACGGTCCTCGGTCTGCAGCTAGAATGGGCCTGAAAAAATGGGGTCCTGATCTTCTTTGAAATGCCACAATTAATTGCTATGCGTTGTCCCCAATGCATGGATGATTAAATGTGCTCCTAAACTGCCCTGATTTGTGGGGGCACCTTGCCGATTTTATTTGCCACTGTTAACATTTTCATTCCTGCATTATGCATGGTGCTGTGAGGCAAGGAAGTGGTGCAAACAAATGGCCTGAGGGATCGGCGTAAACACACTGTGCCATAAGGGCAAGAAGACTAACAGTTCAGCACCGGCTCCCCCCGCCAGTCATCACCAACAAACCAGGTAGCCCCCCTGCAGCTGTCTTCAACAGTACTGTGCGGTGATCAATGTCATTTCTATCAGATTTTCAGAAGTGTTGGCTTTAAATTTGTAGATTGAGCCTGTGAGGGCAGGATTGAGGTTTAATAATATTAATCAACAATGAATGCATGTCCGGTAGAATATGTCTGTCTAATTGAATATGATTCCTCCTCCTGCAGCATGTATAGGCTGAGGTCACTTTCACTAGTTAATTCTGACAGGCAAAGCAATGTGGTGCTGGTTCCTTTGTGTTTAGGGATTTAAGTTCCTCATTGCAATAATCAGTGACTGATGGAAGCTCTAGTGTTTTATGAAGGCATGCCAAATCACATGTGCTCCCTTTTGAACATGAAACGCAGAGTAGAAATATGGATTTTCACACATTAAAGGCACATTAACTCTCTGATTAGGATTTACTTCATCTGGGATCTTGACTGTTAGAAGTGCAACGCTGCACACATGGCTTGCCCGACTTGTCAGCTGTCATGGCGTTGGCCCAGAGCCGTATACTTGGCAGGTCTCCACCTTCTCACCCTGGGCTGACAATGCAAATACAGGCAAAGAGCATGGAGCCAATGGGCAGCTCTCAATATGCTTGTGTAACTCCATATGGATAAGAAAACTGGATTGTGGTGTGTGTTGCTCACCAAAGCGATGGCCCTTGTTTTGACAGTAGAACCAAGATATTAAACGGTAAAGTTCTATACACTCATTTGCCATTTTTCTAGATGCTCCTAGATAAAAGTAATGCAGTGCAGCCCTGCAATAAATCCTCCCTTCATGAGGATGATAATCAGTTTTTATTGAATTTGTCATTCTTTAACCCAGCCTCTTGTCATGAAAATGCTCCGCTTGGCGTTAACCATAACTAATGCACAAGGCACTGGAAAGAGGGCTGATATTGTATTTTATGGCCTGACCTTTGAAACATTATTATTTTTTTGATGAATAACTGTTTACTCTGAATGCGGGAATTAAACAAGTTTCCTTAACATTGGCACTCATTGCTTCTGACTCAAACGGCAAGACAAAAACATCTCATTCCGTCGGCGGTCAGACTGATGCGTGCTGTCGGTCGGTATGGGAACTCTGTTGTAGTGGACTGGAGAGAAGTGTTAAATAGGTGGCAACCAGTTCATTAGGATGCCTTTCAGAGCATGAAAAATGACCTTTTCTCATCTAATTGTGGTCTGAGTTCATAGATAGTTGACTGGAACCAGAGCAATACTGGAACCTGTAAATTGACAAGGATCACTGGAAACAATTAGCCTTGCATCTCACTAGACAGTCTGGAAGCTGCAGCTCTCAGTCGCCACCTTTTCCACACTTTCCTGCTTAAATCAGAGTGTGATTTTATTATGTGTGACGGATCATTTTGACAAATATCAAAAGCACATTATTTAATTCATGGGGTGCATTGAACTACATCTTTTGTGTTGCTCTATATCTTATGGAGGAGGTAGTTAAAAAAAAAAAAAAAAACGCCAGAAGTGTAATAAAATGAAGTATTTGCATACACAGTATCCTTTAAAATTGCCTCCTTGCATTCTTTTCTTTTAACTATAGATGAACAGAAATATCGCCTGTACGTGAGTTAGCGGACGATTTTTGCCTTATCAGCCGTCTGCGTGTAAGTTGACACTCACAAACGTAGTGGCCAGTGTTTATCTGTTGTTGTGAGAGGTTTTATTCAACATTTTTCAGAAATGTGTTGAATTGAACTCGTCTTCAAATGCGTTGTGATCAGGGGCTAAAACATATGACATAATCAAGTTAGTTTTTCATGGTTTTTGTTGTTGTTGTTGTTGTTGATGTTGATGTTGTTTCCCGGCACAAAAGGAGGACGTAACATCAGCGACATAATAATAAACAAAACAAACGTGGGTATCAGCTGTTGGCCAGATTATTGTTTCAGACAGCAGCACTGATACAGGCTCACAGTCTCCCAGTGCGAGGCGCACTTGAACTTTCTTTGAGAAACCTGGTGTAGCCTGCTAGCTAAATGATAAGCTACGTTGCTGTTTGTAAAAACATCTGTGGGGATGATGAGGGAGGCGGAGCTCTTGTTTCGGTGTACCTGTGCAGTAGGCGGGAAGAAGACGGGACGTACTGAGACGATTCCAGACACCACCAGCCCATCAAACGCTGCATTTTTAAAGAGACTGACGTAACGTGAACACGCTCTGAATGCCACGTGTGTCTGCTTGCTAATCAGTACCTTTATGCTGGCTAGATCACCATCTGACAAGCATGACAACAGCCATTCCCCAAATTCTTATTTTAATTATCACACATTTTACAGAAATCATACCGTGGACAGTGAGCTAGCATTCAGATTTTTGGATTTGCTGATGATTTTTTTTTTTCTGTGCTTGTGTGTAGTTAACAGTGAAAGCAATTTTATTTTTCACGTCAATTTATGGGAGGCATTTTGATTATGTTTGAAGATTGGGGGTGTGTATAATATCACTGTGACCCTACAGTCTTAGGAGAGAACAATATAATTAGGATGCTTGTGGGAAAATGGGGAAATATGTCAATATTTATGTGAATCTTTTCGACTTGGGTCGTAGCTGGGAGAAAACATTCCCTTTTCTTCATAGCTGACATCACGAGAATTTTCCTGCTATTCTGTGGTGATTTGATGAAGCAAACGTGGTTATAGAGAGCAAATATTTAAGGTATCTGCAAATGTGATGCACATCTGTCAAACAGCCCAAGGGTGAAAACCAGCACATAACAAGGCAACAAATGCTGATCCGGGACTTCTCTGCGGCAAAATAAAATATGGCTCAAGTTTTCATTAAGGTGCTATTGATTAGCTTTTCCTGGCAATGAATTATGGAAGACATTAAATAAAAGGGAAAATATTTTTATGACTTTGCTTAGGCCATGCCAGATTCCCCGTTTGCCTCTTGTGTGCTCGCCCTGACAGGCATTTTGTTTTCTGTCGAATTCTTGTGGGTTTCATGAAACTTAGACACTAAGATTAGAAAAAAGAGATAAGATGCAACTCTGATTATCTCTTATCTAAGTCCTGTTATGTGTATGTATTTAGCAGTCTGCAATAGACTGCAGAAAAGGTTTGAATGGTCTCAAAATTTAAAATGTGAAATTTAGACGATTTCAGACGAATTTGAATATTTCTTTCTTAATTATATGTATTTGTTTGCCAATAGATTTGAGTCGGCACGGACAGCATGACTCAGGGGTAGAGTGGCTGTCTAGCCCCCGAAGGGTCGCTGGTTTGATCCACACTTCCCCCGGTTTCCATGACGAAGTAGCCTTGAGCAAGATACTGAGCCTGTAATTGCTCCTGATGGGCCTGTGACGGACTGGCAACCCGTCAGCTGGGATAGCCCCCTCCTCAACCTCAGCAGATAAGCGGTATAGAAAATGGATGGATGCATAGTTTTGACTCTTCTAGCCTTAAAGATTTATTTGTATTTGTTATTTAAAAATCTTGATTGTACAGATTTATATTCCATATCAGGGCTCATTTATTATGAATTAAAGTGATGGTCCTAACATCTCAAACCACACGTGCAGCAGTATCATCCAGGTTGCAGCTCTTCCTTTACTTGATAGAAGTATCGCAAACGTTCTTTCTTCATGGTAAATGTCCACATGGGCTAAAGTTGTGGTGCCTCCACCTGCATCGCATTTCAAAAGGAAATAAAAACATATTAAAAATTGTAAAGTCAGATGTTACTGTGCCAGAGAAACAGAAAAAAACGAAATAGTACAAAACGGCAAGAACATTGATCTGCCGTTCTTGGTCATTTGTTCTAGTTTGGTTATTGACACATTTGCCTTAATTGGGGCCTTGTCTTCCTCATCGTCATGACCACAGACATGGATTTGAGTCTCATCACCTCGACTGAAGTGACAAATTTGACTCCCCTCACTGGACAAAATGATAAAAAGATTTGCAACACAGCTTTAAATGACTTGCAATTTGGACTTGAGCCTCACAACATCCTCAAGTCCAAAATGCTCCTAACATGAGTGGATACACTGTAGCAAATCAAATGAGGTCTCCTTACACTTCTATAACGAGCGAGGAAGAAAGTTGAGACAGAATTGACAAATATTTGTAACTGAAGGTGGAGCAGCGCTGCTCAACCGATTTGTTTTTTTTGGCAAACTTTTATAGTAGATATTAATTAAACTTCATGCAAGAGAAGTTCATCTCTGAGCTACTGCTGGCCTAAGAGCAAAATAATAATAATAATATTAGAATAAGGTCAGGAAACGCACCTTTTCATAGATGAAATACATCACTAACAATTTCTTTCCAGACACCCAGTGGTGTAATTAATGCTGCTGGCCAGGAAGAATGAAAAACTAAAACAATACATGAGTTATGAGTCATGAGTGTTCTACCTGCCAAGTGTTGAGTCTGGGTGGGGATGTTTTTTTTCGTTAAACAAGTTACATTATTCAGCCGTTCAAGTAATCAAGTTGTCACTCAAATCATGAATTTTCAAAATTTCTGAATATTGATTTAATCCCAATGTCCGTGAAAACAAAGGCTTGAAAAAATAATATGCAGTATCCATGTTTTCTTTATCCTTAAAACACCAACTGTACCAACGGGGGTATTGTCAGCAACGGACACAAACTTTGCATTAGTTTACTGTACTTTTACTGACTTTTGGTGCTGAACACTTTCATGAGAATAATTCTGATTAGCTTCAGTGTAAACAACAGCCTGTCTGTCCTGTTTCAGCTCCTCAACACAGTCGTCCTATCACATATAAATTCTCCTCTCATAACTAGGGAAAGTGACTGGGTGAGTTTTTTGCAACGGCAAACATTATTTTTTCCTGGCAAGTTCAAGACAGATTATTTGCTTGTTAAGCATAATGCAGTGAATGCTATCATGAGGAGTTGTGGTTTTTCAATTATGGTGTCACAATATAATAAGACCAAAAAAAAAAAACAAAAAAAAAAAAAGTGCTGGCGCCCCGTCAGTGACATCTTACAGAAATATTATTTCCGACAACTGCAGCCTTAGCTCACTTCAATTGACAAATTTTGCCATGTTTTCCCATACAAACTTGTAGTGCGACCTTCAACCCTTCATTGTATGTGAAGTACTCTCATTTTTACAGGCCTGTATGAGAAGGAGCATCCCTGGCATTTTTGGAGAAAACCTCCCCAAGCATTCTTCCTGTAGTTTTTGTGAAATGCCGCTGCACCCATGGGGCGTTACGGCACAGGCAGCATGGGCTCTTACGTACAGAATGTTCTCTTAACTGTAGCATTGTTGCATTCATGGAGAGGTATGAGTTTCAGAAATACCACACATCGAAAGCATAACATTGTCTTTCTTTTTGCTTTTTTAGAAGTGATCAAACTAGTTTTCTAAAGAGAAAAAAAAAAAAACATAAAATACACATGAAATGAGACTGCAAACAGGTGGAACGCCCTGTAGGATAATAGAATTACGCTGATCACAGCCAATTCAAAGTCAGTGGTTTCTGTCGTTTTTTTTTGTTGTTTTTTTTACTTTCTGTCTTCAATATGGTCTGGCAGCTGGTTAGTTAAACATCTTCAAGGGCGTTGATGTGTAAAGCCTGCAATGCTTCACGCTCTTCAGTCAGCTACTAATTCATCTACTGTGTGAGATTGTTATATTTATCTGCTTGAAAATAGTCCAGTTTACACAGGCGTGCATGATAATGCAGAGGCACGTTGAAAAAAACAAACAACTAAATCTGCTTCTGCTCTTAAATCCTCAAGTTTGACCAGCCCTGGTAGTCGGAGACCCCGAGGCACCTCAGCTCTCACCTCCACGTGCATTTGCCTTCATTGAACTTTCTGTTTTTGATCCGTTTTAAGTGAATGAATGAATTGATTCATAAAAGCTGGAGATCTTGTATTTCAGATTTGACATATTTATTTCATTTAAGGAAAAAAAAAGGGCACGGGGCAGATGGATGAACATGGAAACAAAGTTCTGGCGTGTAGATGTGAACACAGAATAAATAATGGATGCTTTTAGCATCTCTATGCGAAAGGGCAGCAAATAGCTCTGACTTCGTTCACTGATATGTTATAAATAGATGGCTATTAATTTGACTTCAGGCCATTTTCAAGTTGAAAGGATTTAAAATCTTGTGTGCTGATGTCGGGCCGACCAATATAGATATGTCATGTATGTATCCAATATCATCCACTTGGGATATTGTTTCATGGGTTTTTTGAAACATTGAGAGTTGCGGCACACAATTTTGGCGTCTGAAGTGATGCTTAACTGCCTGTCGTAAATCAGCAGTTCCCACAAAATGATATTTGAAAAGTTTGAAATCATTGCAATGCAGGAATAATATGATGAACATTAATTGGACAATCTGATGTGATATCGTGATATATGTGGATGGAAATGGAGGTCTTTATTATCCTTTTTAAAGATAACAATTAAAAAAAGAGGCTTCTGAATTTTTATATTCACTTTGTCCCATATCGCTGAGCTGTATACTGGTGTAAAGTTTATACACTCACTTTCGCTCAATGTCAAAATATTAACTTTAATTTATAATAGGATATTAGAAAGACCTTCTGTAACCCTGCATAGTTCAAAACCAACCTCCAAAATGACCTTAAACATCAATCAACACCTTTCTCATAAACATTTTCAATAAAAAAAACTGAATCTCATAATCCTCATGAAGGGAGTTTATCGCAGGTGTGTTGTCCTACACTGCATTTATCAGAAGTCGTGTACCTAATAAATTGGCAAAGGAGTGTAGTTTCCTGACAGTGACAATCAAGAATCGCAAAGTCTGGTATAAATCTGCAGTGCATATTTACTAGAAAGTGTTGACAGTGTTTTATGAAAGGAAGCCATGACTGCTCGCTGCTCTACAGTGTTCAGACTGCAGCCACTTAGTGCGCCAGGTGTTTTGCACAAGATTTTTCCACAAGACAAATGGAAAAGTGCCATATCCTTTAAACATCCCATTAATATGTCTTATAAGAGTCACCACAGCTGAAAACCAAAACCTGAGTTTTATTACAGTTTCTTGTCTTTGTCAGGCATAGCTTCCAGTTTGCGTTTACTGGTAATTATAGCGTTGTTCAAACTGGAGTGGCACAAATTAGCACTGTGGGAGAAGAATTAGTTGGCTGGTTGCCCATCATCTCCTGTATGGGCCGGACATGATAAACACACAAGCAAATATGCCCGTAAACGGCACCCAAAGTGTGTTTCAACATTTTAATGAAGGGTGTGGATTGGCATTGCATGACTTTTCATTCAAGACAAAACATGATTGTTTTCACAAAGACGCTTCTGCTTCGGTATCTCTTCCAATTTCTTACGATGCATTTTTGATTTGGGATGGTGAAGCTTGGTGGCTCTTGAAGAATGAGTGATTTGAACTGACGGTCGTCATGGCAAATGCAGAGGTGTTGATCAGTCGAGCTTTTAGACAGGTGACTTGAATATAATGGGCTCAAAACACTCACGCTACCTGATACTTTTACAGACCAAAAGTGTTCCTTGTTTCCACAAAACAACACAGTATCAGATTAAACGTCAGGTACTCACAAATAGAGGTAATGAGCTCACAACAAGATGTTTTCTCTATCCTGCATTACTGGCTACTAGAGCCAGTATTTAGCTAAGGTACATTTAGCTTGAAGCCAATGGCAACTGACAGCTAAAAGTCACTATATTTTTGTATAGTTTTTTTTTGTTGGTACTTTTATTTGTAGTTGGTTGCTATAGGGGTGACGTTAGCGTCAAGTTAAATATAGGTGACAGGCTTTTAATGCATTCTAGAGACACAGAGAAGTGATGGAATGTCTTTGTTAAGTCAAGAAACATATTTCTGAGCACCCTTTTTGGTTATGTATACTTACAACGTGTAAGTAGGCCTTATGAAAGACAGCCATGACTGAGTATTTCAAGCTTTGATTTGGTTTGATGTGGCCTGAGGAGTTTTTCTACCTCAGAAAATAGAGCTTATGTCTTGAAAGCTGAATGCCATGGCTCCTGGTGCGAACATCAGGACAGAGAGATGAGCAACGTTTCCTACATACATGTGGAATTTCCTCGCAGCTGATTGAAGTATCAGCGTATTGCTGCCATACTCCCTGCCACAACAAGAGTTTTGATAATTTGCCGTTTGAAGGAGGTGCGTGAGAGTCTGTCAAAATCACACACACTTGTTTAACTTTTAAAAGCAGATTTCACAGAAACACAGTGTTGAGAACAGACAACTAACGCTGTAACAGGCTGTCTGCTTTAATGTACACTGCTTAGCCAACGTGCATGTGTATAGTAATGAATATGTGCCAAGGAATACTATATGAATGCGCTTACAGTATGATCGTATAGTGGAAAAATAACAATAAGTAATCTTGTGTCATTTAGCTGTTCTATGCAAAGTTAATGTAATCCTCTAATGTTTAGTGTAATGCATCAATCATGCAAAAATCTATTGTTGCATTAGCCTTGAAAGAACAATAATAATAAAAATGCTATAATGGTTTTAGCTTCCTTTCCATAAATCATACTTTGAGGCTGGGGAGGGGGGATCTTAACTTGCCTTTTCAGCTCATCTGAGCAGTTCAAGGGATGCTGAATACTGATATGATATTGAACAATAACTGGAGCCGCAGTTGGTCACTTTCAGCCTCAAGTGCTTTGAAATACTGCGTGGCAAAGTCAGTCTCTGCATCCAACCAAAGTTGACCCAACGCCTTCTACAATGACATAAAGCAGGATTCTGTTCGATAGCCACTCAACACACGACTGTAAATCAACAGTAAATGCATAAAAACAGTTCAGAGGGGGAGATTTATAGCGACCCTGCAAATCCTTTTAAATAAATATTAAAATAAGACCCAAATCAGCCGGAATGTCATTTAACTGCTCACTTCAGGTTTGAGTTCACTCCTGCAAGCTGACAGGAATTTACATCAATATCAACATTTGATTAATAACACAGCTCTCACTCTCAGGACTGCGCGCGTGCGTTTGTGATGTACAAAATGCAAATGGAGCCCATGATTACCACGAAATGTGGTTAAACAGCACATTAGGATATATAGTGTATGGATGTTGGAGTACAACGGTTAAGCAAATTCCCTTTGCCATAATATATCATATAAACAGTAATGTAGCCCACATTTAGAGAATTACTGAAGAGCACAGCTTTTTGATTTGGTAAGCAGAAGTGTATTTCTACCATGTGCTTTCAACCTGGGACCTTTACAAGTGCTTGTCAGAGTACTGCCTGAAGAGGCTTTTTCGATTTCACAGAGAATACACTGCTCCTAGGAAGTGGGTGGAGAAGATAATATTCAAAAAGAGGGGGAAAAAAACAACCTTTTTGTTGGCATAATCATTCATTTTGAACTTAAACTGAGCAGAGCAACAAAACAAATCATTTTTGGGGGAAAAATACATGTATTTTAATGCCCTCAAGCAAAACTAATTAAAGACGACACCTCATTTACATAAATAAGCATTATAATTTGCATGCGTGCACAAGGGAATAGAGTCAGAAAAGAAAGCAATATTTTGCAGTCTGCTAATTTCATTTTATTCAGGATTTAAGCTTAATAAAGATTCATTTTGGAGGGGAAAGGAAAATAATCAAAGGGGAAATTTGAACTATCTCCAAAGATGCAGCAGCCTTCTATTCAAAGGGCTCTTTCCGAGTCACCAGATGACTCCTAATCTGGAGTGGCACTTCCTGGCCGGGCTCCAACACCAACTCCTTGAAAGGTAAAAAAAAAATTTTAGAGCCCAATTTATTAGTATGCAGTTCTGGCATCGGGTAGAGAATTAATGGCGGTGACTGATAATGACTGTAATCGTGGCACAAATGGGGTGTTGAAATAGCAAACAACGGGCACAAGGCATGTAATGGGGATTTTATTAATTACCCGAGGTCCCTAGCATGAGCAGTCTCCAGGATTTACTGTGGTCATGCCAGCCGGTCGAGGAGGGGTCGGCCAGTCTAATCTGACAATGAAAGGGTCACTACAGAGACGGCCATGTGGGTAAGAGGGAGCAACGTGGCATACTACTGGTTTTATTTTCTTTGTGAGCGTATTCAAAAGATCAGAGTGGTTCTACTCATTCAGCTTCCTCATGGATCACACTAAACAATATAATCCTGAAGTACCTCTCGGGGAATGGGTCAGCTTTTTTACAAAAAAAGTGCAAATACACCCATTTATTCACACGAAGACCAATCAAAAGACAGGAAACTCCTTTTTTTCTCCCCTTCATGCATTTATAGAGTAAATGCAGCCACTCTCATTGAAATAAGCTCCCTTCATCTCTGTTAGCTAATAGGAAAAAGAAATCAACATATGGTAGCACTGTCAGGTAGGATAGACCATTCACACATCAACTCATCAACAAGAGAGGATTGATTAAAAGTCCTTTTTATTACTCACTGCATCCTTAATGGACGCTAGACTTTCAAAATGGAAGAAACAATTAGAGTTTTACTGCTTTGTGGGCACTACTGATTTATATAAATCACTGCACGGGTGTAAATTTTCCAATAAAAGACCGAACCACTCCTAGCATACATAATTAACATGTCCACATTTGGTACACACTCCAGACTCACACATCTCTTTAAATTGGAAGGACTCAAAAGTCACACCAATTCAAGCTCGCTCAATCAACAGATTAGGTGTGCTTGATGGAATTTCTAAACTGTTTCTATAAGCCTTAGCACTAATAATCATACTTGTGCTTCAGGCCTAAAAATATACTATGTCTGTCCGAGGCAACCACAACTACCTATACGTCAGTGTTCTACAAAATTGAAATTGCGCTTAGCTCTAGCTTATTTGTGGCAGTTAAAATAAAAACCTGGTGTGATCAAACACTCGTATACTTGGCGTAAAAGCTACTGTATCATTGTATTGAGATGTGGAAATTTATCATGAAAAACTGTCATTCTGACCTCAAATGGAATGACATTTGATACTGGGTTGCTTGATTATCTGTCCATCCATCCATCCATCCATCTTCTATACTGCTTATCTGTTAGGGGGTGTGTGGTTGGGGGGGGGGGGTGGAGCCTATCCCACCTGACATTGGGCCAGAGGCAGGGTTCACCCTGGGTGGGTTGCTTGTTCGTCACAGAGCCATCAGGAGCAATTAGGGGCTCAGTATCTTGCTCAAGGAAACTTCAACATGGTCACCTGTTGAAGTGAGGATCAAACCAGCAACTCTTCGGTTGCTGGACGGCCGCTCTACCTCTGAGCCATGCTACCCCTATGTTGCTTGATGATTTATTTTTTTAATTTTGGAAATTAAAATTGCCAAATGTAAAACTAGTATAATAAATGTAGATGTCCTGGGAGGTGTCCAGGTGAACGACACACCTGCAACTGGTTTGTTGTAGCAGCAGGAAACAGGTGGAGTCATGGTGTGTAAGCCACAAAATCAGAATGCCCCACCCTGTAGTCAGTAAGTGAAGTGACCTTTAAACAATGGCGGAGCACCTACATGCCATTAAAGAGATACTACACCCAATACCTGCTTCAGATATTCTCCCTCCCTGCAGGGTTCAAATGTTCGAATGGACTAAGTTTTTATCCCCTCTCTCTCTCTCTCTCTCTCTCTCTCTCTCTCTCTCTCTCTCTCTCTCTCTCTCTCTCTCTCTCTCTCTCTCTCTCTCTCTCTCTCTCTCTCTCTCTCTCTCTCTCTCTCTCTCTCTCTCTCTCTCTCTCTCTCTCTCTCTCTCTCTCTCTCTCACACACACTCACAAACATGTTTCTCTGCATCCTCCAATTGTAGTCATTAAATAACTAAGTCTCATCTCTCAAACAACCAACATTTTTACAACGTTCTCACTGTATTTACAAACTAGAATATGTTGTCACAAACACACACACACACACACACACATACATTTGTTTTACTTTCTTTGTCTGAATGTTAACCCATCTCACTGTAACCATTAACCTTCAAATTGAGAAATTTGCGTTTTTGTTTTTTTTTGTTGCTTTGTTTCTTTTTCGTCCCCTCAAGGGAGGCGACTCCCCTCCCACACACTGTCTGTGTTAACAGATTTATGTACCTCATAATATGAGTAATGCACATACTCTCTCACACACACACACACACACACACGCACGCAGAGCTGGCAGATGGATTTTATTTCAGAGAGTAAAATCAACAATTGCTGGAAGACTTTGAAATCATTAAAGGCTCCGTGTAACTGACGTCAGAGTGCTGTTTGCTTCCGCATACTTGGTTGTTTTCAGTGGAATAATGAAGCCAGCTACAGCCAATAGCAGCAGACGCTACAGAAGCCAATTGTTGTCGATTGCTTTTTTGTCATTTTGTTATGAAAATCAAGACAATCGGAGCAACTTTTTTAAAGACAAATCTTAGCCACATTCCTCAGAGTGAGATTCAGGCGTGGCGTTCGTTACCCAGATGCTTCCAACTTTGATCACTCTCATGTAAATATATCAAACATAAAAGCACATCTTTTGTCTTCAAATTATGCGCGTGGGGATTTTCCCACATGAAGTGGCAGCGGACTAAGATCAGTGGGTCCATTTTTAGCCACCTTCATGAGGAAACTGTTGAGGTCTTCTAAATCCATCCATCCATCCATTTTCTACCACCTATCCTGTTAAGGGGCGTAGGGGGGTGGAGCCTATCCCAGCTGCCTTCAGGTGAGAGGCAGGGTTCACCCTGGACAGGTCACCAGTCCATCATAGGGCCAACACATGTAGACAGACAACCATTCACACTCATAGCCACACCTACGGTCAATTTAGAGTATCAATCAGCCTCGTCCCCTCTTGATGTCTTTGGACTGTGGGAGGGAGCTGGAGTACCAGAGAGAACCCACGCAGGAACAGGGAGAACATGGAGACTCACACAGAAAGACCCCCTGCTTGAGCCACGACTGGAACCCAGAACCTTCTTGCTGTGAGGCCACAGTGCTGACCACTGCACCACTGCGCCGCCTGGACTTCTAAATTTCAGCTAAAATATGACTGTTATGAAGTTGATCAGTATATGAAAAGAATTTTACTTTGAGCTGATTGAACTTCATAGCTTATTATCTTGATGAACTCCAAATGTTAATGTGACAGCAAAAGGCACTTTATTATTTTGGCTGGACTTCCTCATCTCCCAGCCAACTTGGCCAGTGAGTCAAAAGGTTAATTTGGGACCCAGAGTACAAGATGTTTACACATCCATAATATAATTACACAGCAAAACAGACACAGTTAACGTATTTACTTCAGAGTAAATCGTGATCTTTATCACTTTTAAGTTTAAAAAAAAGTAGCTTTAAGGCTGTTATTTTTCTGTCAGCAAAAATAGCAGGGAAAAACACATAAAAGCTGGGCCAGCTGCACATTTGTAGAAAGTGTAATCATGAACCTGGAGGCCTTTTTGTTCAAGTCACCTTGCGTGACAAAGGTGTGTGTAAATTGTACAGTATATTTATCTCATACTTATGCCCAAAGGCAACTGTTGGTAACATAACCTCGGAAAATCTCACCATTCAGGTTAGGATTTTCTCTTTTTGTCATGCCCTTGCGTTTATTGTGTGAGCAGTTTTGCACAGAATTCAAACTTCCCGTAACCTTGTTTTTCCCCTTTTAGTATGTAAGGTTTTAGAAAATATATTTACCGTGAATTGAATATATCTTTGTATTTCTTCAGACCATCAAACCAACAAATCTGAAAGCTGCAGCTGATCTGAAACTGAAAGGCTTTTCCTGTAGGAGGAACTTAGTGGAACTGTTGATGAGTTTCACCTGATCAGAAACGGGGGCGCAGCAACATTTACAGTCACTGAACAGTTAACACATTCCAGGTCCTGTGATTGCTGTTTTATCACCAGAATCAAAATATGCACTTTTTCAGAACCTTCCCTCATTCACAAGTTCTGACAAGGCTTTCACCAGTCGTTTGGCTCTGACTCATGTTTATAGTACTTCTTTAGAAAATGTACCTTGTGAAAAAATTGCACCTTATAAAGACAAGTGCGAAACTTCCAGGGAGCATAAAAAATAGAACGAGTTGTTGACAGTTGATGTGTTCCCTCCTCTTTTTTTTTTTTTTTTTTTTTAGGAGAACAACTTCGTGTCCCAATCACTCAACTTGACACTCGAGGAATATTTGTGTTTTGTACAAAATTCACATTTATCTCCATCCTGACTATTTACATGTCTGAGAATTATCATTCCTCTCTTGTGAAGTAGTGAAGAACACTTCCTTTTGTACCATTGTCAGTATCTGACCTTCCCACTCGTGCTCCTGAGTAAACACTGTCATGGAAAATACCAGTTTGAGGCAAATACC
Source organism: Aulostomus chinensis (assembly GCF_037954235.1). Lineage (NCBI taxonomy): Eukaryota > Metazoa > Chordata > Actinopteri > Syngnathiformes > Aulostomidae > Aulostomus > Aulostomus chinensis. The sequence continues at coordinate 25,351,617 of NC_141328.1, read as the reverse complement.
AGAAAGAACATACCCCATTTACTTGTGAAATACCCATCTTTCCTGATGCTTTTTCTTTTGGTCTGTTTTTTAGCTCAAGTACCTGTTCTCTGGGTGTGTACATTCTTTTTTCAAGTTGTGAGGTCATGTGTGAAAAATGCATTGAAAAACATTCATGCCTTAACATATCAAAACCTGTTTTTACGTAATGAAGTAGGATTTTTTTTAAATCGGTTCCATCTTAAACCCTGCAACGAATGTACCTTTTTGTTTTTTTTTTCTTGTCCTGTCTGAGGTGAGAGAGACTCTACAACTAAAGTTTGCAACATTCCTTGGCAGTGACACACACACACACACACACACACACACACACACACACACACACACACACACACACACACACACACACACACACACACACAAGTATCACCTCATTGCTCACTTTTTTGAGTGCATGAAGAGCAGAAGCAGATTTTATGTTTAGAGAGAAAGTATGACTTTAATTTGATGGCAAGCAGCTCTTGATGTTGTGTTTTAGCTTAACCAGTGAAGACTGGATACTCGGTGGAATCTCTGAGTTGAGTCTCTTGCTGTCGCCTTTCATCTTCTTATTAGATTTGTTTCAACTCCCTCTTTCAATGTAAAATGTATCACTTCCCTGGCAGATATTTATTTCCCTTTTCCCTCCAACAACGAGTGTATAAGACAATAAGGAAGAAACCCAATTTTAAGAATAGAGTCAATATGTACTGAGTCATGCAAATCAACAATAGGCAGGAAAACACGTATTTTGTGATCATTCCTGGAAGCCGGTGTGGTAAAATTCCATGCCCGTCTGAAGCGGCAGTCCCATGGGTGTTGCGGAGGAGATTCCTCTGAGTGTCTCAGACAGGCGTGTTGCCTCACCTGGTCTTGTGTTTACTTCAGATGGTTGGATTAGGAAGCAGCCATGTGGGAGATATGATGCTAATCCATCATGCCTTTACTTGGCACTCAAACGGTCCTCAGAAACACTTCCGCCGCTCTCCTGAAGGTAGAGCAACGCCCCTCAAGGAATGATGTGAAATATCAGCAGCTTTTCGAGACCCTCAGTGCGATACAGCAATAATTTGATCGCTTCATGGGGTGAAGGTTGGCTGAAGCACCAGTCGTCAACAAGTTGATAGATGCAGACCCGAAAGATGGATGGATGCATCACTAGGGGAATAACATGCCTCCGAACTGGGGTCTGTAACATATTGAGTGCTAAACTTTCTTCAAACCAAGTACATAAGCTGCTCTTAAAACCAGCAAGTTTCTACAGAGTGACGATTTACCTGGATAAACGAATGGCACGTCCTGTTTTGGTGGATTGGAACATCAAGTCCAAAAAAAAAGCTGAATTGAACCGTAAGCTTAAAAAAAAAAAGACCTTCGTTTGCTTTTGGAAAGTCAAAAGTTGTGTTCATAAAATTTCACACGCAAGTTTTTAGGATTTAGAGAGGAGGAAAGGTTAAATAGCAGTATCAGTCAAAATTGATCACAAAACAAGAGGAAAGAAAGTTAATGAATCGTAATCAAGCTGAAAGTTGAAGCTAATCTTGATATTGTTTTGGTCATATCGTCCTGACGTCAACAAACCAGTGACAGAACTAGAAAGGCCTCACGGAGGGGGGCAGTTTCACACAGGGCAAGATGATTTCTAGTAATTAATGCGCATTGTTAAATATTTTTCTTATTTAATGACCATTCAAGAGAATATGCGCCACTCTAAGTGTTGACCATATATATGTATATATGTGTGTGTGTGTGTGTGTATATATATATATATATATATATATATGTATACTGTAACTGATCAACACTCCCATCACAAACAATAAAAAACTAAACTATTGTTTATCCAATGTACTGATAATTATGCCATTCTCATTAGTGACATAATTGGAAATGTAATTAGCAAAAGTAATAATTATTGAATTAAATACCATTTCTCTTTAGTTATCAGGCTCATTCAAACTAGTAATTAGCAGTCATGAGAATTTCATACTTTTGCCCTGTTAATTTGAAGCACAAATTATTTCAGTATTATTTCACACAAATAAACCATGAATGAATGAATTCTTCTAAAATTTTCAATAAACATGCAAACACTCATTCTTCTAGATTATAAAATCTACTTTTTTTTGCTTTGTGATGAGATTTTGTATTCTATTTATAGGTTCTCAGCTCTCCCTTTAACCGACAGATCCAACAGAGTTTGGTGTTTTAGGGTTTGTAATTGTCCCTCATTTTAGTAACTTTATTGCTTCATTTTTATTGAATAAATTCTTTGGTTTTCTTGATTTTTAATTTTTTTTTTTTTTTTTTTTTTTACTGTTTTTCTTGCATGTGTTCCAAGATGCAGACGAATGTGTTCAAGTCTTAACATTTATTTAGTGCAAGGAACACATTTGTATCACCCAGTAACTGCAGCACTAAAATACTTTGTTTAAATTAAAATGTAACATTAACATTGTCAGGGTGCAGCGGTTTCCTGGTCTGACTTTGTGTGATCCTTTTCCAGGATACTTCGACATCCAGACTGATATCGGTTGAATCGGGACCTTTTTCACAAGACTTGCTGCTTCTCCAGCTGCAGTTTCAAAGAAACTACTCACTGTCATAAAGAACTGTTTTATGTTTATCTACAGGAATCAGATGGTGGCGCGAGGATCGGCCAGAGGCGCTAACAGCTCAGCGGAGTCAGCTTCAGCACTGTTCTACGGTAAGGAGAATTTGATTTCCCTTTATCTCATAAATGTACACGTGGTACATCGATATTTTCTGTTAAGGTAGAAATATTGTTAGAGAAAAATGTGGAGTCACAAAGAGCCATCAAACAAAGGAACTCATTTTCGAGTTGTATGAAAAAGGACACCGTCGATGGGGAACAAATCGTCGCATCATTTACTTTTACAAAATGCACCTCTAATGTGAAGTATTGGTGTCTCTGCTTCATGTTGAACTTGCACTACTGTTTTGTGGAACAACTTAATTGTCTCAAACATGCACGCAAGCAGCACGCACGAGTCATGATACCCCAAGGCCTAGATTAATTAAGCGATGAAAACCCATGAGCAGAGAGCATTCAGCAGGTGCCTGTTTGCCTTGGTATGGGACTTGTTTTTGGCAGTGGTGCAGTGGCTCATTATAAATCCATAATTAAGTTACATTTTTATTTGCTTTTTTAACATACTGTCATAAGGGATCAGCATGGCTTAAACTCTGATTTTGTTAAGTGCACTCTTGGCTATATTGCTATCGTGTCTTCTATTCTTCCTCTGGAATTATTCTGTGACAAATGTGTGAATGAGAGGCTGATAGTGATACTGTGAGTGTGTCGTTAGTCGTCATCCTCCAGCCCGCCATTTTCAACTTGTTGAGACATATCTCTTAATTCTGAAAATCTCTTGATTGGTTCATAAGCTGATTTACACAGCATCGGCACCACCTGTGTATATCCCAGCACAAAAACAAACATGGCGCCCTCCTGCTGGTAGAAGGGATGGTTCCTCCCACAGCTCAGCTCATCCTGCATCGGAGAGTGTTGGCTGCTCTCTCAGGGTAACGTCTGTTATTTTGAGTCACCTGCCAGCAAAGAGGGTTGCTAAGATTCCCAGCAGGGGCCTGAGGGAGGGATGATGAGCCCCTCGCCTGCACGGTGGTCAGACTGCATGAGAGTCACCACCGTGGTGGTTGCGTTTGCCAAGAGCTCGCTCGTGCTCACACTGTGGCCTGTGGAGGGGCAAACCAGGCAGGAAATTGAGGTCAACAGCATTGTTACATATTAAAGAGGGCTTATGTGCACGCATAGGATGAAGAATGGTAACTCTTTGAATAGTCAAGCATGTCGGTCAATATTAAAATCCCTGAGAAATTGGATTTAATGAAAATCTACAGTGTTTTAGGATTTTACAAGTGATCAGCGTGTTAATGGCTTAAAAGTTCATAGCGGAATGATCGTCACTCGTGTCCTTTTTTATAGGCTTGATTGCACTTTTGGGGATTTGTATGTTTTAGTGCAGCTTTGTGTGAGAATGGGCAAATATCAGTTAGCCGAGGGGGCGTGGCCTCATGCTCCTCGGAGGGTTCCGTACTCGGAGTTGAGAAGTTGTTCTACTGACTTTTGTGTGTTGGCATGCTTTCATGCTCGGAGACTCCAAGCAACATAGGTGCCAGAAGGAAGGTGTGCTGCATGCGGTTGCTTACATTTTATACCAACCTGTCTTGTGTTAGAAAAATGGATTTGATCAAAAATCCCTTTTTTTTTTTCATGAAACTGAGTCTTTCTGAATCAAGAAGAAATGGGTACATTTGCTGTGTGCAGCTGCTGTTTTATCTTGTGTTTCGTGTCTTTGAGGCTGAAACAGCTCATATTTAAGTACTGTTTAGAATTTTTACCTGTAAGGCCTTAAATAAATAGTCTCCTGAATGTAATGACATGTCCACAAGCTGTGACAGTGTTGTGACTAGTCAGCATTTGTGAGTGCAATGAGCATCATACAGGTGCTAATTGTACAGGTTTAGAGTACAGGTTGGAGCGCTGGTTTTCACAGCCCGAGTCTTACCAGTGAATCTCACCGCGTTCCTTTACTCTTTCCCCCACTGTGCTTGGCCCAAGGGAGCGACGCCTTCTACGTGTTGTAATAAGGGTAGCTGATATAATGAAGGTCATTGTAATCAGAGCTAATGTGCCAAGGAGTCAAGACACTGTAGCTTTATTTGCCAGCAAGGCCCAGCATTTGGTACCCATGGGGATCGGGCTGATAGTGTTATCTTTGCTAACCTGACTCTAATACAGGCCTTGCTCTGCTGTTTGTGTCAGTGTCGGCGCTGAACTTTTCCCAGTGATCCCTTCCATGTGTGGATGGGCATGGATTGGGCTCCACTCCGCTCCATCCTGGTTAAATCCCATCCCAAGGTGTTTGGCTCACTATATTTAGAGAGCTGCGCTCCCTCTCTTCTACTGCCTGACTCGGAAAACAGACCGGGCTCACATAGGCTTCAATTGAATGTACTTGACATAGAAACATTACATCGCTGTCTGCTGAGGACTGGCTCGTAAGAGATGACCTCTAAATCTAATCCTGTCCCCCAGGATATGCAAATGTCCTCAGCTCAAATTTGATTTGTTTTTGTCAGTTCAGGACACAGCAGTTTGTTTACAACTGTTATTCACACAGCGTGAAAAAATACTGGGTGGAGCTCTACTTTATAAGACGTTTGACCGCCTTCCTCATCAGACGCCAATGTCTTAAATAAATTTGCCTTAAAAATGGCTTGGAAATTTTTTTTCTCATCTAATCTCTCAGAGTAGAAGATACACCAAGGCTTCGTTATCGACCCCAACTGATGAGATAAATTCTATGTAAATATTTTAGCTTTCGGTCTGTAGATTATTTGTAAAATTTTCTGATAGAGTATAGATGGAGGGTTGTTGTCCAAACTTTAGTTCTTAGCTCTGCAGCTCCAGTTTCCCAGCTGATCCTCATGGGAACTGAACTTCAGTGACCCGTACGTGACTGCTTAGTTTATCATGTATAAAATCCAAAACATCCTCAGAACCTGACTGTTAATTACTGTTTTTTTAACTGATTTTTTTTTTTCAATTGTGCCACTTTCTGTTGGAAACATCAAAGGCCTCGTTTCCTATTCAAATGAGACCATCTAGAAAAAACAAAGGGGGCTACCCATATCCAACCCCATGCAAGTCCCCTGGTCCCATCATTCAAACTTCCAAGCCTCTCTTTGTGGCTTCCTAGAGGACCACGGTGAAATGATCTCTTTTGTTTCGCATCATTAGTTCCATCTGTTGTGCGAGCAGGCCTGTCTGTTCCGGAGCATGGCAATGTGATGGTCGCCAGGGGCGATTGGAGACGCTACCATCCCGGAGGCTTGTGGCCCGACCTCCGACACCACCGTTGCCTTTTCCGTGATCTTCATGACACTCACACTTGCTTGGCTGTTTTAACGTATTCATTTATGGGGGAAACTAGCAGCACGCATGAAATTCATGCACATGAAATACAGGTTATTTAGTTGGGTTTTGAAGGATAAAATTGAGCAATATGTTTTTTAAGCATTTACTGAACAGCGTAGCCGTTAGCCAGAGCAAACACGGTATGAATTTTATGATCGGGAAGCAGTATATATGCTGGGTAAGCAGTTTACAATCTCTCTGAAACGATTGTATGCAATTTGATGCAAATCACCCCGCTTGCCAATTTTACATTGTGTGTCCACTCTGTGTCAAAAACAGGCTTTACTAGGTCAGATTTGTGTGCTTATTTTCTAGCAGTCGGGAGTAAATGATGCACCAAACAGATGTAGCATTTTCTCTCAACAAGGAAATATTTTATTCATGATTTACATGAATGATAAATCTTCAGAAAGTCTTAGCGCTGATGGGCATACACAATTTAACATCTGTCCTCTTCAGAATAATTAATTGTATACCAGAACACTTGGGACTCATGTTGGATTTTTCTTCTCACTTTGCTTGATCTAATTACTTCTTTAAAAGAAAAGAACACATGAAGATTGGAATGATAAACATGGAATGATCCAGGAAAGCTGCAGGAACATATTTTCCTCCTCATCCATGCAAAGACTGCTCTTTAGCTCCTTCGGTGTGAAACCATGAAAAATCCACCCCAAGACACGGAAAAGTGGCCTTACCTTTTAATTATAATTTGTAATTCCCAAATGAATATTTCCATAATGTCTCCCAAGTGAATTGCTCTGGCCTTATCACCATAGTGTGAATGTACAGCACAAGGGCATCTGTGTGCATGTCAATGTGGAGATCACCAGATCATTTTCATTGAAGATGGAGCCATCAAAGGTCATAGCCATCTGAATGACCTAACCTTGCAATGTAACACCTGGGTGTAAAAGTGGACTCATCCTATCTACTGGGATGGGTGTAATGTACCTCTAATGTATAAAGTGCGGAAATAAAATAAGAGTTATAGGTTGGCGGAGGAGGTTCAGTGTGGGCTAGAGAATACTGTAACTCTATAGGATGAAATAGCTGTGTTGGTATCACCCAAGGTGACACGCTATTGCCAAAGTGCTGTATTTGTTGGAACCCTTATGAAATAAAAGTCTGCAAAAAAGGCCAATATTCAGTTTGAATTGATTCCTGGAAAACGCCAGAAGTGAATATGCTTTCATTTTGATAGCATTACTATGGACAAAATGTGTTGTGTCAGTTTCACCTCGCCATTACTTTGCTCCATTAGGGCGAAACCGACTGATTTTATTTTTGCTCAGTCTATTTTCTGTGATAAAATGAAAATCTGAGAGCTTTATTAAGTCTGAGTGACACCTAAAGCTGAGAGCCAACAGGAAAATAAGTCATGTGGGATCTAGTTTCAGTTCATTTTTGCTCAATCCCCATCTCCTGATCAAATACTGCACTTTCCAGTAGGGGTCTAATGGGAGTGTCAAGTTCACGGAGGCCCTCTCTCTTCCTCTGACTCCATTACCTGATAACAGTGATGGTTTTGGCACTTATTTTGCACAGTGCAATTAAGCTTGGCTTGTGCTGTGAAAGTGTGTTGCAGGCTGCATTTGAAACTATATTGAGGTCCTTTTTATTAATTTCTACAAATCTTCCCTGAGTATAAGTTGCTATGGGCACTAACCCACCTCATTTTCTTCGCTGTGCTGTGACTATTTGAATTGTTCTTTTTAGTGAAGCTTTTTTTTTTTTTTTTTTTTTTAATGCTGCTCCACTTCAAGACAAACAAACTTGAGCACTGATGTCTTGGTTTCAGGGCCTTTCAAATAACCTTTCAATAAAACAAGCTGGCTGTGAGACATACAGGATCTCCCATGCTGGGCATCCCCGCTGAAAATACCCTCCCTCCTGTTTCAAAGCTAGCAGCTTTTGGTTCCCCCAGGAGAGCCAGCCTCATCATGCAGGGGTTTATTTAAACTTGTTGGTTGGGAAGATCTTACCTTTTTTTCCATCCACTAGGTTATTTGACATTTAGGAGAAACTCATCACATATGAAACTGATTTTATTAGGCTTTTGTGCTGTAAGAGTGGAGATGCCTACTTCCTGTGACAGATATACGGCGGCAGGTTTTCAGACGGGCCCAGGAGGTGCTGCGCCTCCAGCTCATCTGCTTGCATCATGAGCATTGTCTGTTCCTGAAATGTCCCTCTTGTGTTTGCCAAACTTTTAGCACTTCATGAGTGACAGTAACCCTTAAGGTGAGACAACGCGCAAGTGAAGGAATGAAGTAGAAAGACAAATGAGGAAAAATGACAAAGCCATCCTTTTCAGCTTGACACTGAGGTATTTGACTTGTTTTTATTGACCTTTTCTCTTTCCTTTTCTATATCTATCCACAGTAGACGATATGCCACTTAAATAAATGTCATTTGACCATCTCTGGTTTCAGTGTCACGCATTGACGTGGTATTTTGGTATAATCCATTCGTCCGTGTATTCCTTCTGGCTGATATATGCTATGAAGGCACTAGTGCAACAGTTTTTATTATAATGTTGGCAGTTTTACTCTGACGTGACAGCAGACTGAGACGGAGGCTCTATTTGCTCGGGGGACAGTCGACTTCTCGTGTCAGTTGGACTACAACCAACTGGAGTTTTTACATACGTGTTCACGTGTCCATCAGACTGAAGCCGTTCTAAGTTGATCATCTCCAAATAAATACTGAGACGATGTGGTCAGGGATGGAGTCCCTCAACCAGTCTGGCCATTTTGGGGCTCCGCGGGTTTTTGTTTTTTGTTTTTTTTTCTGGAGATCATTGTTTTTACCTCTACAAAAGCAACAGACATCATGGCGAGCGCTCTGGAAAAACAACAAAACGTTTTGGATTGATGAGGAGACAGACTTCATGCTTCAGAAGTTGTCCATTTTGTGTCCTGCTGTGTGACAGTGATGCCCAGCCGCCAACTTTTTTGGCATTCGACCCAAAAAGGTCATTGTAAGGTGGGGACGAACATTACAAAAAACAAAATCATCCCTAAAAAAGCTTTTTTTTTTTGTTTTCAGTTTTTGGCTTCTTGTACAGCCGCAGAGGTCCAGTTGAATGGCCTAATAGAGCTGTAACTGTGGCTCGATTACAGTGGTGCACGTGAACCCGCAGAGTGTCTAAATAACAGCTGGAATGCCTTGGGGGGGGGGGGGGGGCTCAGCTATGTGACTGTTTAGATGCAGCGGTGCATCTTTTTTTTTTTTTTTAAATAACACCCCCTTAACTACCTTTTTAAATCGCCAAATCGCTCCATCACAGTGTTACTTTTTTTTGTGCCATCTTGGGAGGACAACTGTGTCTTGCCATTACATTATTGGACCATTAAACCGCAGCCCATCCCACTCTCAAGTACTTTCACTTCTGTATAAATGCATCAGAATTACTTCCAGAGGGGGGGTGGTGCAAAAAGACCACTGGAAAGCCTACTTACTCTCTTAATGATGTCTTGTCCTTTTAAAAGTCGTCATCTTCTTTCACAAATGGATGAGTATGGCAGTGGAGCACCTCGGGGACTGAGGTCATCACAACCTTCTTGTACCAGCACAGGAAGTTAGTTTCTTTAAAATGAGGCAGGGCAGTTTGCGTTAAAAGTTTCATATGTTGACAAGGGGTTGGTGGAAGTGCATTGCCACATACTGTTACACAAAGTAATTATTGTGGGGGTGGATTAGTTGGCAGGTATTTATGATTAGTCTGCAGCCCGCCATAAGCTGTGGCAGGAGAAACAGAGACATAATATTTATGTTTTTGAGTAAGTGTGTTACATGTCAAAGCAAATTCCGTAACTGATCTTCTTAATGAACAGCTATGTTGATTGTTTTCATATATTGAAGCTTGGCTTTGTTAGCTTCATTAACTTGTTATAAATATCTTTGCATTTACACATACATTGCGAAACCAGGCAGAAATTCTTCTCATGGGAGTGTACGAAAAGATAATTTGTCCATTGGCAAGCCAGGGATTTCAACTATCAACACCCATCCATTATGGTTAGTGTCATGGTTACATTAGGGTTTTGTTGCCAAATTGAAATTTCAGACAAATAGTAGAAGTCTAGATTTTAACTGCTAGAGCTGAGAGAGTCTGAAACTTGCGCACGCAGACTTTTTTCAGCAAAACATCACAACAGCTCAAATTCACGCTTGTATGAAACAGTGACAGTATTGTCCCCAGTAGTTACAGAAATATTAAACTTCAAAACCTGATACACCTGGTAGAATAAATGTTTGGATGAGAATATTTTGCTGTAGAAATAAATGGTGAAGGTCAGCGACAGATCGCTTGCAGTTTTCCTGCGGCTGATCGGGCATTGAGAATAACAGTGTGTTTTAAACAACAACAAAAAAAGATTTGAAAGAATATTGCATCCGAGGCAGCATTGACTTGTTTTCACACATTAAAATACATCCGTCAAATCTATGTGCACGCAGTTAAAACACTTAATGTGGTACATAGCAACTGATAATGTTTGAAAATTACTGTTGCTTTTATGGAACATGGATATCCTGCTTAAAATCTCCCTGTAAAAATCCTCAGGACACACAACCGGCACGCATCTAGCAGGAATAAAAACCTGCTCCGCCGCTGACGTGGTATATTTTAAACATGAGTGGTGCTTTTTTTTGTTTGTTTTAATGTGGTGAGTCAGACTTTCACAAAAACTCTCCTGTTGAACAACTGTACTTTTAGATTTAAATGGTGGAATAAGGGTTTACGTTTTGTGTATTTGAAGAAAAGTTGCCCGATTCTGATTAGACTTCCCGCGATGTAGGAAATGATAAAATATTTAGTAGATTTGTGTCAGAGTTGGAGGGAGAATAGCGCTGGCACGCTGGTGCAAAAATACTGACGTAGATTTATAGTTTTTTTTTTTTTTTCTCAGTGCCTGCACCTTTGGGCTGCCTACAAGCGCACATCAAGTGGATGAGGTGCAGTCAGTGATATACATGACATGTGTCTCTAAGGACCCTCTGATTTGTATAATAGTCTTCAGACAAGGTCATAGCAGTTTCTACGTCTTTGAAGATAGAGGAAAGAGAACATGTTCCCCCTTCATTGTGCCTGTGGAATAGAACAAACGTGAGATCATTGTGTCAAGGGGCTTCCACTCTTCAAAGTTGATATGAATCAGACATGAAACGATTTAGATAAAGTGATAGTTGTCTTGATTCTTGGCGCCGTCCGCTGAATAGCGTGAGGAGGCTGAATAGCAGTGTTTTAGTGTGAAATCATGGGGAAACGTATCCATCTGGTGTATGAATAATTTAGATGGCTCAAGTTGGTTCCTGTTGCTGTTGTGTTTGCGCTCAGCTTTCTCTCCCAGCTCAGCACACCAGCACCACCACCACCCTCTCTCCCTCCTAGACATCACTCCTGAGGCTTGTTTGTGATACTTAAAGGGAAGTTGGGCCACATGAGGAATCGTGGGGAGGAGAGACTGGCTTTCTCTCCACTGTGCTTTCTGTCTCCATCTCCTGTGTTTCTTCACAAACCGCACATAGACTGTTTAACACACACACACACACACACACACACACACACACACACACACACACGCGAGAATACTGCATGTAGGAACACCGTAGATGCATATTATATTTAAACATACAATATTCTATGTAAACACCCTTTCTGAAGAACTCAGATTGCAACAGTTAAAACCTGATCTTTGAGGATTGTGTTATTAAGACGTGACAGTTGTGTGAATGTGTTACGTGTGCAGCACCTTCCAGAGATGAATCACAGGGAATGCTCTTTTCACAAAGGCGTAGTTCCTTCTCACACAGAGCCCCATACCAGGCCCGAGCACATTTGTCCCTCAAAGCCGGTTCCTTGGTGATCACTCCACACTGCACCGAGGACTGGCACCCTTTAAAGGTCCTGGCTTTGTTGGGAGAAAGCAGGCTTCAACATGCCGCAGCTACACTGCAGGAGCATCTGCACAGAAGGTGTTAATGACTTAATCCAGCAGCACAGTGGATGAAAAAGGATTAATTTCATTGGTTGATGCTGTTGACAAAATGATCAGCCTCAAACTGAGCAGAGAAGCTACAGTTTGGTAGTCTAGTGCGGGAGCGTCACATGATCTGATAACGCTACAGAGGGCCGCAGACACCATGGAGCACTGAGTCACTTAAGATTGTGCGAGCGCTTCCCTGCTGCAATGCTGCTGGGCTCAGGCCAGTTTAGGCCCAGAGCAACGTAGGCACGGGCACAAGCTGGCGTGTAGCAGGGTTTTGAAACAGCTACACATACACTCGTTTGAAATGCCTGGAGGAAGAAAAAGAAATCTGCCGCAGGAAAGTAGAGATGCATCGTGTGTGAACGTGGTCAGTGTAGCGGCTCCAATTGATTCGAGTTATTATTGACTGCAGCCATCATGTTGTGTGTCGCAGACAGACCTGGTGTATTTCAGGCCATACTCTAACCTCATCTAGTCCAAGCCTAACTTTAATGACTGGCCCAAAGATCTGCATATTAGCCACTGAGTACCCCTTTATTCATTCGGTTGCTTATTTGCTTGTCTCAAGTCTGGTATGTGTCCCTGAAAAGGCTTAAAGAACCCCCACCCACTTCTGACACACAAATATCAACCACCCCATGTGTAATAGACCTATAGACCATTCCAATTGTGTGTGTGTGTGTGTGTGTGTGTGTGTGTGTATATATAAATATATATATATATATATATATATATATATATATTAAAAAGCACATGTTCTGACCCAGTCGTGCATTTTTTGCGGACACACGTTTTACACCCACGTCCTCTGAATATGCTTTACTTGATTTGCGTTGATTCATTTACTGTCAAAATGAAAACACGCTTATGTTGAGTTGTATCCTCCGGTGTAATCCAGTCCCTGTCTTTAAAGTAACCAGTCAGGATGAAGGAGGTGGCATTGAGGAATAGGAGGAGGGAAAGAAGGAGAGAGTGAGAGAGACAGGCAGAGAAAGAGAGGGAGGGAGGAGGGGGATGTGACAGGCCCTTGGAATCTCAACCTCTCTCTCCTGGCGCCCGCACTAATCAACCCCTGTAATTTATGCAGAAAATATGATTTATATTTAATTTCACTACACTTGCATTGTTAATTTGAGATGTAATTAACGCGTCGCCACGGCAACTAATTTCTCAATGCCGTAAATTATCACCGCCTTTTCATCAAAATTCAGTTACTTTGGCTCCTGTGTGCAGTGTTGTGATGCAATTAGGTTACCAGGGCAACCCTAAAGTGTTAATTTTCTTTTGTTTTATTGCATCGAGGCAGAAGTTTTTATTCCCCAAGTCACTTTTTTTTTTTTGTGAACAAATATTTTTTGGAGGTTTTTAAACCTCAGTTAAGAAAACAAAAACAAAAAAAAACCCAAGAACCCAAACAGCTGTTGGGGTGTTAAATGGAGCCAGTGGAAACACGCTGCTCGTGAGCACAAGTGAGCTGCTCGCTGCTCTACGCTCGCTCTACTCTACTGAAGTGAACTGATTGATTCTCTGCTATTGCTAGTAGAGGTGTTTCCAAGTTGTCCTTTGGGAAAGGGCATATTTGTCAAAGGGAATCTATATAAATGAGAAATGCGTTCGTTGTTCAAATTTAAGAGAGCTCAGTCATTTTCTCTCTCAAAGTCCCCCCCCCCCACCCTCTCTTTTTCCTCTCTCCCACTTTCTGTCTCGTACATACAAACACGCCCACACACATCACCGCACATTTTCACTACTCACACTCTTTTTATTCCCCCAACAGTGACGGTAAAATGACTCAATATTTTAATCAACTGTATCTAATTTGCACTCCAGTAGAAGATAGGGCCACATGTGTGCTGTTGTTGCCCTGGCTGGTGCTGAGTATGCCCACCGGATGCCTCTGAGCTGCCCTGGATTGCCACGCTTTCCAGTCTCGGTGGCCCACTCGGCGCGTCCGTCTCCAATCCAGCCCCCCTTAGCTAGTGGTGAGTGAAAATATCAGGTCATTGGCTGCTAAGCTCTGGTTAACTGCAAAGGTAATTAAATTTGTAAGCAGGCTTTTTGAATCTTTTTAGCCTCTTTAGTAACACTGGCAGGGATTACAGCATTTTTGAAACACATCTCTGTTTTGAAGCCCACTGACCAGACAAGGTTCACAACACTCAAGGCCCTCAGATTCGGAGCCATGACGTCTTCTTTAGTGCAGCGATACGGTACGGTTTTAATTGGTTTTTTGTCATTACAAAGAGCACAGAACAGTGCCCCTCTACATTCACGAGTGTGTGTTTGGCACCTTTTTTTTCTGTAGAACCTTTGCAACAAATACAATTTGTATTGTTATTTGAAGCCCACTTTACAGGTGTAAACTCATAGGGTCCCTTATTCAGTACTTTGAGTCAATACTTTCATTTTCCTCATGCCTCTTCCATGATGCTACCATGGAAGAGATTTGTGGTCCAGAAGAAACTGAGAGAAAGGAGACCATTTCTTTTTCATATCCCCATATTGCCCACGCTGACTGTAAACACACGTCTGACGTTATTTGCAAAGACAGCTTCGTACAAGTGGATTCAGTGTTCACTCTTTGTTGAGGGGGACTGAAGAAAGCCACAGCAGAGGCACCCTTCTGTGTCTTTGACTTTGGAATAATTACAAGAGAAGGAAATAAGTTCTAGTGTAGTTTACCTGCCAGATTGTGACTGGTCGACCACCTTTGCTAAGGACGGAATGTTTTTGGTGGCATTTTGTGGCGTTTTCTCCACAATAAACGTGTTTCAAACAAACGGAGAGTTGTAGAAACGGCCAAAGTTTGCTATAGCCCCACCTAGTGGCAACAGGAAATTACATGGTTTTGCTCACACTTTGATCGGCTCCTCTTTGTGGGTCAAGCAGATATTTATCAAATTTTGTCTGAAATACCGGAGGAAAACTCACCCAGTAGATCCCAACGACATGGTTATGCTACAATGTGCGTCATCTGCGAAAATCCACATATGATCAGGTTTCCAGACACTTTCACTCCAAAGAGCAGCAGCACACCACAAGTGCACAGGGGTGAGAGAGCAGCTGTAATTAGGGCCCAAGCACAAAAGGTCAAGGGGCCAAAAGGTCGACTGCACTGGACATATGCACTGTCTGAATGCTCTTTAGTTTAACTCTATATTTACTCCAAGGATTTATCTCATATTTGATCACACTCATGTTACATATCAGACATTGTTCAGAAAGTCTCATCATATATGTGTCCCATCATCCCAAAAATCCCCAAAGTTTGTTTGTGGAGAGTTCAGTATAGAATAGAAAGTTCACAGTGTAAAAAGTCCAAAGCAGTAAAATAGGACATGAAACCTGTCTGGTGTGTGATTAGAGGAACATCAGTTTGAATATTCTTGCCATCGGCATGTAAATACAAAGTACAAGTGTCAGGAAAGGTCATGAAGGAAGTTTTATAGTAACTTGCTCTTTAAAAAAAAACAACGCTGAGTTGATTAGACGTGTTTATTTATTCAGGTCCAAAAGAGTATTTGCTTTTGTCGCATTTATTCCCATTTTGCCAGCACAAGGGGCCTTGGAAGACAAGTTACCAAGGAACACAAAATTTTAATTAGTGTATTTTAATCATTCAGGCTTTTCAAGCTAATCCACAGACCCCTGAGAATTCCCAAGATGCGGCTCTGCACTGCTTTACCATTTATTGTTGAGTCTATTATAATTACTGTTAGCAGGTGGGGGAAGGGAGACGTTTATTATGTTTTTCCATCTTTATTATAATTACTAGAAAAAAATGAAAGGATGCTGTTTCATTAAGTGTAGAGATGATGCCATTTTCCCCCTATTTTTCCCCTCAATCTCATTCCTGCCTTTGTTCCATAATGCCATTGTACTGGATTTCATTGGAGGGCTTTCATACGTTGCACAGCTTTATTAGAAAAACAACAACAAAAAGAAACACATCTCTTATTAAGAACAGAAGAGGGGAAAGATAGTCTTAAAGAACTTAATTTCTGAGACAGTTTTCCACTTTCTTTTTTTTTTTTCTTTCTTTTTTTTTGCAAATCCAAATAGTGAATGAAGTTGATGCTTCCTCTGAAACACAAATGTTTAATAGAGTTGGACTGGGATCAGAACAGAAATGCAGAAACTAAAATATGTTTGCGTCCCTTTCACATTCGTCAGTAATGAAAGATAAGAAGACTGTAGTAAATCTTTAAGCCCCATGATTTGGTGCTCTGCAGGGATTTTAGCATCTTCCAGAAATATATTTTATGCTTGTCTGTCTACCCCTGTCTCTTCTGCTTAAATCCCAAATGTCTGGCACTTGTGTATCTAAAACAATCAGGCGGCAGAGATTTTGAACCAAATAGATGAGTGTTGGTTTCTTTTGCTGTCCCTGTTTGTGATGGAAGTTACTGTGAAACCATCATCTTGCCTCTGAGTGGAAGAGGGGCTGGATTTAAAACTGGATGTTGATCAGAGCTTGTAGTACGGTTCTGTCGGAGTCAACTACATCTCATAAAACTTAATGCTTGTCATCATTTCCGTGTCTGTCAAGGGCACCATTTTAGCAATGGATCTCATTAATTTTCTTAAGTGAGCAGAACTGAAGCTGTCGTTTGGGTAGAAAGCAGTATGCATAACTTTACTTCAGGATGAAGTAATTAGACCTGCAGGACCGCGAGTAGATGCAAGTCTTTGTTGGAGGATAAAATCCATATGAAAAGATCATTTTGTTGTTAAAGGTTCAAACCAAATGCTCAACATTATGAAGCTCACTCAGTTCTTGCTCTTGCAAACTATTTTTTACCAGTTGCTTATTACTCAACAGCAATTGAGTGGTAATATTATGGGATAGTTGTGTGTTTTTAACACAAAAGTTGAAGTGGTCAAGTTGTGATGGGACTTTGCAGGGTGAAGTCCTTTTGAGGGGTAAACACCAACCGTTGTATTGGATCAGCAGACAGTCTGAATGGTTGAGTGGTTTTATTTAACACCTGTTGCACAAACACCTGAACAAAAACAGTTTAGACTGACATCCCAACATTCCACGAGAGGATTCCCTGGAATATCGCTGGGTGAATCAGTTGTGCAGAAAAAACAAAAATGATACTAATGGTATGGGTGACTCAGATCTTTTCGGACCGCAGCATTCTGTGGTGCTAGCTTAGTAGCCTCTGCAGGGAAGACGTCCAACCATCTGTGTCTTTAGGTTCAGTTTGAAACCAAAATATTACCAACAGGGAGACGTCACCTTTGCTATTAACTACATTTTGTGACAGCGCATAAATGAGCTGACCTGGAACCTGATCTGATCTTCAGGGGGCAGTAGCATCGGCCACCAGAAAGGGGGACGATAGGAGAATCTGACTTTGGATCGACCAAATCTAGCCAGGATCATAGCCTGTGACATAGCTGCTAGTCTATGACTCATAGGTTAGCAACAGCCTTGACAACCACACATTGATTCATTGACGCACATACAGACAAATGGTGTGTTGCATGTTAATGTTTGTATATCAGGTTTGGTAAGAATGAATGAGACAGAGCACGATAAACATCAATGGAAGCACAGATAATATTATTTATTTCATGTTTATGTTTAAACCAGGACCTGCAATGGTGTCACATTTATTTCTAAGGACCCAACTTGACAGGTGGGGTTGAGTCATTGGAAGACAAAATGGTACAAAAGATGCTGCATTGTGGGGTAAAATAGAGCTCTCACACTAAAAATGATGTATTGAAAAGCATCCGTTCAGTGTGAATTTTAGGATTATTAACTTATAATTAAGCCAAGTAGGAAAGATTTCACCCACTGGAAGCTGTCCTCTTCATCAGTTTCTGAAATTCTTTGGGTGTATTTGTACATTTAGCACCAAATAACATTTCTGTATGGGGTGTGTTTGAGGTCAGGAAGGAGAGGAGAGTAAGTCGCCATCTCAAGTGGATGTTTTTCATGTTTTCTTGAAAAATTCCACATCCTCTCATGAGAAGGGCTTTCGAGAAAGAAAGAAAAAAAAGAGTTATATTTCTGGACAGGTCCACGGAAAAAAAAAAAATTTAATAGACCTCTGAACTGTGGAAGGCCATCCTATTACAATTATAGAGTCTTTGTGAAGTGTCGGGATTTTGGAATTATAAAATCATTGTGGATTGGCAGCAGCAATTATTTTGAGCGTAAGAGAAGTTCTCTCACACTTCCGGTTACTGCCGAGCAGCTGCCCAGTCTTTCCACTCTGTGTAAGGACTTTCTGGTTTTATATGTATCAGTAAAGGCTTTATAGATTTGAATTAGTTACATCATCTGTGCCTAACAACAAATTGTAATAGGATGTAGTTATAAAAAAAACGTAGTTAAGGCCTCATTATGTAAAGTAAAACAGGGCCTGTCGGACGTTGAGCTTATTAATAAAACTGACAGGATTCAGAGGGGGATTTGACTTATTTGTCTGTTCTTTTGGCGTCTTTACTTGTAAAGTCATGACATTTTTATGTGCGAGATTGCAAAATTTAAAAAGAAAAAAAAAAACCCCGTAGATTTATGCTGATGAATTTATCGGCTGCGTGTAGAAACAACAGACTTTAGTTGTCTGGTTCAAGTTAATCTGAGACATCTATTGTGTGACCCATGTGCACTGTTGACTAATCTGTTAGTCACTGGCACAGAAAACAAGAACTTTGATATTAATTGCATTAAAAGTGCAGATTTGATTCATATGGCCATGCAATCTTTTAACTGGGACAGCTTGTCTATTTTATTTGCACGCTGAAAATGTGCTAATTAATTATTCTACAACACTTTATTAAGACTTGCAAATAAATTGCTTGTCCTGTCAGGCAGCTGAAACAGAGTAGCGCTGTGGAAGAAAATGTTTCGCCTATCAGAATGAGGAAAAACTGGTCAGTGATGGTGAAGAAACAAATGGAAACTGAACATCCAATGTAAGTGTTCTTGCGCTTGAATCAGAAGAAAGAAAAGACGCGATGAAAACAAACAGAAAATCCTGTGAGACACCTTCACAAAGTATGTGCAGATCCTAAAATAGTTTCCCTAACAGCTGTCAAACAGAAAACAGTAATTTCACAATCCTGTGTCAGAAAACAGTGATTCAAATCGAATCTAAATTGTGCAGTGGGGGAAAAAATGGAATGCTTGAACAATTCTTCATACTCTGCCCTCTCAAACTGTGAAAATCTATCCGAAGTTATTATACAGTTGCATGTTCTAAGGCAGTGGAGAGTAAGTGATGTGTTTGGTGTAGTAGAAACACTGGACGTCTCTGTTGCATGGCCTTGATAAGCTATGTGGAATAATAATGAGTGCATCTGTTGTCCACACACAAACAGCCAGGTGATGTTTAGGTTTTTTTGTATAATAGTCGGGCAAGTGATTCCATTAGCATCCATGATGGGTCTCCTGGGGTTATTGAGGACAGAAAACCTGTATACTGGTCCTGCCTTTCCTCCCCCTTTTTTAATGAGCTTGACGTCTGTTTCACCATGATGCAATACAGAGGCTCTCTTCCTATTCAGATCCAAAGGTTTATGTGCTTATTTTGGAGTAGGGCGAGCTAACCAGGCCTGATAAAAGTGGCATTAAACCATCAGACTTCTCCCCTCACGCAGCACCCATGTCCACATCGTACAAATTACTGCTCAATTTGGCTGCAATCATGCTCTTAACATGGAGCTGGTTTGGAGAGGAGCTTTTCTAATTATGGGCAATCTGTAAAAGATTGTTGTTGTGATTACAGCGCAGACATATGCCTCAGCACAGAGCACATACAAACTAGACACTGGCAGACAAACGCACAGGAGACCCTGCCGGTGACTGGCTTGACAGTTTGAGGTGAATGTCGTGTTGACAAGAAACGAAATAGTATTTGAAGAAAAAAACAAAAAGGATACACTTTCGTGTTTTTAAAGTTTTCACAGGACATAACGATGTCAACCTCTTCTTTTACTTGCGGCGATGCACAGAGTGATGATTTGCCATGTGGGCAATTATTAAACTTGGACACATTTCCTTTTCAGCAATCATATCAAGAGCATTGAGACAAGATCAAGAAATCCTAATTATGATTACAAATTTACACAGGCTACAACAAGGGCACCCAGCCTGATACAGATAATTACAGACAGAAAGGGCAAATAAGAAATTTGCATTGTGGGAAACTCACCCTGATCAAGAGAGGTTGTGTGAGCCACCACTACGGCTTTCAAAAAAAAAGACTTTTGCTCCATCTCGCCTTAGTCAAACCCCTCATCCACCCAAACCGCCACACGTGCCCTTTTCCTGTCTCTGTTTATTACACAGCCATGATCCTCTTACAAAAGCTTCCTCTCCAGTAGAACGCCATATGTTTCTAGTTAAGCCCAAATTCTTTTTCTCATCATTCAAGACGAGCGTTAGCCGAGCCGAAAGCTTTAGGAGAGCCCCGCTTCTGCCACCCCTTGACGTGTTTCAGAATATTTCAGATTTTTGAATGAATGTACAGCCACAACAGAAGAGCCTGGTGTTTTAATGGCATTGTAAGTAATTTTAAGTTAATTCTGTAACCTTTGAAATAGAGTTCAGGCAGCCACTAAATTATGGTTGCTGTTGATGGACTCGGCGGTCATACTGAGGATTCCAGCTTATTCATCAAAGGATTAGTGGGATATAATTTAGGAATTGCATTTTTTTTAATCCAATGGCACTCAAAAATACCGCTGATACTCTGTGAAGAAGTTAAAAAACAATTACTAATTTGCTTTAGATGCTTTGCAATCATTCCATATCCCAGCAGCAGAATTGCTTTTTTTTTTTTTTTTTAAACAAATGCAGTCCCTTTCAAGTGAGTTTTATGAAGGTAGTTCCAGTGCAGAAGTTGTACACCATCATGTGAAACATCCTCAACAGCAACACAACCACCGCAGGATTCCCTCAATATGGAATGTTTTATTTTGTTTCTATGAGGGCAACTCATGCACAAGCAGGAGCAGGAGCAGGAGCATAGCTTGTCATTATTAGGGAACCATCTGAATTATCATGACATGATTTGAACTCCCCAAACACCATCCGGTCCAATTTCAATTTTTTTTTTCCTCCCGCCCACTTCTGT
This sequence comes from Aulostomus chinensis, assembly GCF_037954235.1. NCBI lineage: Eukaryota > Metazoa > Chordata > Actinopteri > Syngnathiformes > Aulostomidae > Aulostomus > Aulostomus chinensis. Next base: position 25,330,543 of record NC_141328.1, on the reverse strand, counting down.
TCCACAACCAAGAACCAGAAACCGTGTTCCTTTCCACAACAATCGGAGAGTATGGCTTTGGTGTCACCTCCTTTTTAGTATGAACCCCCCCCACATTAAACATAAGCTGTTATAGGGCCCAAAGGAGCTCAGTAGTCTATTTTCCAATGATGTTGTCAGCCATGTGGCTTACACCCCTGAGAGGTGAAGGTAATCAGCCTTTTCATCTCCAGAGGAGGGGCAATGTCGAGATCCTGGCTGACTCCATGTTTTCCTCAGCCGTCCTCGCAGTGTCTGAGCAAAGCCTCAGTCTTTCATATTATTTATGCTGATTTGAACATGCCTCTCTCAATAGTGTGTTTTTCAGATTCCCCTCAAAAAGCTTTTGAAATAACTGCAATGTGTGTAAGAGAGAGATGTTCCCTCAGCGACTGTAGTCGAGATGAATGTTCCTCTGAAACACAACTCGAACTGATGAACAAGAAAGCTACTGATGGATCTTTGAATTTGGTTAATTATAACACTGTCTTTTTTTTTTTTGGATCTTGTTTGTTTGATTGAACTAAATTCAAGTGTAAACTCCTTCCAGTCTGAATCCTCGGAGCACTTGGACATAGAACCAGTTCTCTTATTTATCTTCACTGTCTCATTATATCCTGGGCTCTCTATCAGAGGCAATCTTATGTATATAAAAATGTCAACATCCTGTTACATAATTAGATTGAACAAACTACCGGAGAATATAAGCTCTAATTTGTGCTGTGAATGCTGTGTATGGATGTTTTTATGTACTGCTGTGAATGAACAGGAATCTGCATTTAGGCAACAGATCAAAACCTTAAATTCCCTCATTAAAGAACAAATTTCCCCTTAAAGCTCCGAAACCTTTTTCCACCTCTGAGAGCACATTCAGGTTTGCATTTCTTTTGTGTAGGTGTTGAAACAATTGCTCTCTTCTGTGCACCTCCCTAAAATAGCAGACGTACAGGGCTTGTAAGAAAATTAGTCAATTTAATTTCCTTGAGTAATGAAAATGTCATGCACCATTTAATAAAACTGCGAGAAAAAAGTCTGCGTTTCACACGTTGGAGATAGCTGGGGCCCCGTGGATTTGAAAGTTTGACAGTTGCTCCTTTTGATGTTTTCTCTGAGTTTTGTTTCTGTTTTTTTTCTTGATGTGATTTCAAATTAATCTTAACAGCTTGGATGTAAATATGAAAATGAGACTTGTTTGGTCTCCCCCTGACAACCCAGAGCACTGCTGGCTGAGGTAACCGATATCTCTTTCCCCTTTAAACTGCAAATTATTTTACGTTTATGAGTTTGTCTCATCTTCAAGGTCAAAAATGTAATTTTTGCTCTTTCAAAGGGTTATAACCTTAAAAGAGAACCTCCATCCTTGCTGATTAATGAGAGACTCTTGCATTTGATGTTTCAACTGTGACATTTTAAACTTTAAATATTTTATATGCATACCTATGAAAAAAATGAAGATATGCATTCATGTGGAATAAACGGTATTGCAGGGAAGAAAGGCTGGGCTGGGTATCATTTTAATAGAACAGTTAGAGTGCAATGGTTTTTCTTGGTGATTTTTATTTGAGGTTTTTATGTGTGCGCAAGCTGATTTAAAGGCACACTAAATCATTGGGGATGGGGAGTAGTGGATTATGCATTTAATCAAGGAGTAGGCCTTGGGAGAGTGGCTGGCCGAGTCACCAGGGCATCAGTGAGGGTTGGCTCTAACGTGGGGCCTATCTTCTTTGTTCTTCAACATAATGGGCCATTTTCACATCATTTGTAAGGAAAAAATAATAGAGCGTGAGCTTCTGTTCCAGCTGTGTTCCCACTGATCACTGGAATCTGCTGTGTGTTTAACATAGAAGCCCTTCTAAATCAAATTCTTCAAGTTACTTGGACATTATCTGCAGGAGCAAGCTCCAGCAGTGACATTTCTCTTTTAGTTGAAGACGTAATCGTGGTGGATTTATGGTTCAGATGTTCTATATTAACCTCATCTTTGCTTAAAGCGATACTTCAGCCAATTATTATTTTTTTCTTTTTCAATCAGTTACTGACTAGTAGACGTCTTGAATTTATGAAGACTTATTTCCTCCCCACATGACTTCTTTGTAAATCCAGAACCCGGAAGGCGCCAGCCTCATACTCGCTTCTGGAAGCTGCTGGAGCCCAACAGTGACCAACGGCAAAACCTTAAAAACTAAAATGTGAACTTTAAATGCATCGTCAAGCACGATCCCCTCTATCCAGTTGTGAACCCCACAATTACTCTGATGTAAGCCAAAATACCTGCGTGACCATGCACATGTTTATGAACTTACTGTAGCTGGAGCGTCCAGTTGAAATCCTGCCTCCCAGCTTGTGTCTGTCAAGTGAACTGAGTCAAGCTGCTTTGAAGGTAAAGTAGGCAACAAGATTGGAAAAGGAAGAAGAATGCATGGAATACAAGAGGCGCGATCATGCATTCAGTGCCAAGCAGCACAAATGACCCATGGAGCTGTCATGCTCTCGCCCATCGTCCAGGTTGTACAAATAGCAAAAGCACTTGCACTCTGCACCCATGGGTGCGTTGTTTTTAAAATGAGGTGTAGCCAGGTGTATTGTTGGTACATTCCTGTCTTGGTGCTCCCCAAAGTGTTTGTGTCATTGACCATCAGCAAAAACAAAAAAAAGGCCCAGAGTCACTGAAGTGGTGGTGTTCTGATTGTATAAAGGGCGCTTTAACTGTACCGTAAGATGCACCTTCATAAAAGGGATGTGCAGTCAAGCAAAATTGCAGTTGGATATTCACTGAGAACTTTGGGAGCTTTCGTTGATTCCTGCTGCCCTCAGAAGATTTGGTCCAACAGTTTTCTGCGTTCAACTTGTCCGTGCCGTATTCTGTTCAGACGCTGTGCGCGTTTGTTTCCCAGCAGCGTAACTGTTGATATATACAGAATATGACACAATCCAAATAGCGCCAAATAGGATGAAATCAAGCTGGCAAGATTTTGGTGGGTAATTCAAATTTCCTCCTATTGTTTTTTTTTCTTTTCCCTCGTGTTGAACTCTACGCAGAGTGAAAGCTGCAGAGTTTCCACAAATCTGCAGTGCCTGTCTTGGTTGTGTCATCAGCCTTATCACAGCTCCCACAGCGTTCCCCATGAAATTGAAGTTCTCTTTCAGTTGTTTTTGTCTTTAGACATGGATTGCCTCTTGATGTCATATCAAATCTTTTAATACATCGATACTGTACATTTTGCAGTAAAGGTGTGTGTGAGGAAAATCTACATCTTAAAAAAAAAAAACAACAACAATTTTTTTGACTCATCAAAGTAAAGTGTCATATTTTATATCTGAGTTCTTTCAGCCTCAGGCAAGTGAGCCTCGCTGTCTCCAAGATGTTCCCATTACCACCGGTTCTTTGAAAATTAATATGTGTGCTTAATGCTTGATGACTTGCTTTCCTACTGGCCGGCAAAGCTTAATGTTTAATTTAAAAGTCACAGTGTGCTTTGTATGTCAGAGCAATGCAACTGTCTCTGGTCTTAATCAAGCTGGCAGCACATAAATCAAGAATGAATTCAGAAAGCAAATGGAAAGAAATGGAAACACCAGCATTTAAGGTGCCAAAGTCATTATTATGATATGTTCAGAATGCAACACACATGGATATCCTTGTCATTATTAGTTGTGTACTGTTGGTTTGTGAAAGCTCTGCGTGGCATTGAATGTATGGAGTAATGTGAAATTGTACAGCCGTCCTGTTCACATACATCCTTGTGTTTAAGAGTCGGTTGTAATTTGTGTTTTTTTCCCTCCCAAATATTAACACAAGCTTTATTTCTCTCTCAAAAATGTATCAAGTATTCTCAGCTGTGTGGTTAGCTAGTTAAAATATTTACCTAAAGTAGGATTTAAACAGAGGCATGTTTTCTATAAGGGCATGGTTTGTTTTCTCCTCCTATTTGCTCCTGTGGGGGATTAATACTGTCAATCACATTGACTGGCACCTCTCAAATCACACCCTTGCAGCAAAGTGGCTGATTTTGTCAGGGAGAGAATGGCGTTATCGCTAGGACCTTGTTTGGAGACTCACAAAACCGCTAAACCCGCAATTCATGGGAGATCTGTTTACAATCTGCACCGGCCATTGACTGCTAAACAGCCCGCGCAGATCCATCCTGGGCCACTCCGAGCAGGAGAGGAGCAGAGCAATTACATCCTCAAACAGCAATCTGAGGCTAGGTCGGCATGCAAACAGACATCAAGTACACACACAAACACTGACAGATTCAGACACAAGCAATACGTTTGCTCAAGACTTTGTGGAGTCTTGTCAAGCTTTGGGTATGAATACGTTTGGCCTGTCTAGTGTTGCATGTGTACTGTGCACTACAGTCATTTAGCTGACATGTAGGTCTAAGTATCTAATTTTGCCTGCCCTGATTCAGATGCGGCATTGGAAACCCAAATCCTGATACTAGGGTTTCCGATGTATTATAGCTGTCACTGGATATTTTTCATGTCATATGTTTGGGATCATTTTAGATTAAAGGAACATCAAATAGGTAGGGTTAGTAATTTGATGCTAAAAAACACTGACAACATGACGTGCTTCCTTCTTCATTCGACCAGATGTGAGTCAAATGTGCCTGACAAATGGAACCTTGCTAACAGTTTCACAATTACATGTCCACATTTGGCTCCACGTTCGCGAGAGTTTCTGACATTATCAAAAGTCTGTCACAGATCAAAAGGGTGCATCGAGAGCCAGCAACAGCTTTACTGAGATCCTGTCACTTCCAACTTGTGCACTTTTGCAGCTTCTCACCATGGCTCATCATAAAAAGGCAAAATGGTTTTGTATGCAGTCCAAAAATGCACAGGCAGCATCGCCGCAGTTGTGGTCTTGACATGAAATCTCAAGTGTGCCTGGACCAAAACTGAGACAAGAAAAAGTAACCTTGAGATTGGTCCTGAGCACCACAACACTGACACGGGAGGTTCTGCTGAGCCATTTTCTCATTTTCTGAATCTTGACACTTTAATGTCTCAAGTAACCCCCTCCTGTGTACACGCACACACACACACACACACACACACACACACACACACACACACACACACACACACCCTCCATCGGCACTACCAAATCTGATGTTACAATTGTGCTTTTTTAATATTGAGCTGAGCAGGGAGGGTTGTCTGTCTGACAAAGCAATGTTAGCAGCTATTAAAGTATCACTAGAAGATTAAAAGCATCAGAGGCGTTGTCAGTGGATCAGTTTATTTTGCCCATCGCTGCCAGTCAGCATTTTTTTTTCCCTTTTTTGGTTGTTGTGATCGGACATGCAGCCTTTTAATCCAAAGTGGCTGATTGTTGTTTTTACGGCCCCGGAAGTGTTTCTCGATTGGGGTGCACTAAATCATCGCTTCACTCAATGCTATATAAAATGGCTAAAGGTTGTCCAGAGGATAACACCCAATAAACGCACTTTCTTGTGCACCAACTACTCAAGTCTAATGTGTCATACTAAAGTTCTATTCTATTTATTGCCTCAAGTATAGCATCTCAATTTTTTTTGTCAGTTATTGGCCGACCGACATTTTCGTAGAGTCGTTTTGTAACTGTTGTTGCTGCTATTTAAAAAAAAAAAAAAAACGATGTGAAAGTCTGTTAAATTTACACTGTACGTTGAAGCCATATGTCACTGTAGGTGTCATACGTGAGCCCCAGACTGAGCAGTGTCTCAGGCATTAAAGCTCGAGGATGATGCAAACAGCTAAGTATATTGCTTCATCCATTAAAGGATTTTAATAGTTGAGTTACGTTATTGATTTTATTTTACTGTGATAAATATATCACCAATTGAAGGTTTTTCACGTCAAACATGAATCGCATTAGTCTGGCTTTTTCGGGGGTGTAATAGTGTGATCACACTGAAAGCCATAAAATCAGTATACGTGACACTGAACGTGGACATTACAAGTGTGCAAGCATTTTCGCAGTATTGTTTGATAATAAGGATAATAATCAGCGAAAGGAAGTACGTATACAATGAAGCCTCACATATTTTAATAAGCCAAAATATGTGATTGCTTGAACAACATGTACAGTTTCAGAACTACTACGCACGACAATTTAAATAAGTTTATGCTAAGCTGAAGTACATAGAATGTTTTCAGTCGTGTACATTTCCCAGATAAACTGCGGAGGATGGCTTTGGTTTAGCAGACGCGTGATTCCCTGTATAAAACAAACACAAGTAAACAAACAGAACGAGATACATCTGAACATGTGCATTTACAATTTTTTTTTAACAGAATTTTGGTATTTAGGAGATTCAGAGTGAATAATGATATGTGACAATTAGTCGCAGCAATTAGTGTTACTGTTAAGAAGCCTTTTTGTTTTCTCTCACCCATACAGAATGTCACAAATAAATCCTCACTTGCATTTGCATATTAATTGGATCTGAGACGTCAAGCATCTTTCATTAAGCAAAATGATCTGCATATTTGGAGACATAAAATAGTTTATTTCAATGTGGGGAAAAGAAGTCACTGAAAATTGACCGCGTATGGGATGTAAACTTTGGCTGATCCATTAACCCTTTACCCCCTGGCAGTAGATTGAACACAAAGCAACAGCGGGCTGATTAACAACATGATGATGTTTCAATGCAAAGCAGAATGGAGGAAAATAGAGGAGCATACCAAATCGCTATTGTTAGGAATGTCTTGTGTGTTACGTACAATGAAGAGTGTGACATTTTCTGAATGTAGGCCGATGAAATGCTGCTTTTTATCCCCCTGAAAGACAATACTGCAGACAGTATCTCTGTTTTGAGTTGCACGTGCATCAGTTACGTTTGAAATGGACAACCTGCGTGTGTTGCAACAGTAAACAAAGATACACATTACTGATCAGAAGTATTGACAGAAAATTTGGCATATTTGCATGTTTATAAATTCTGTTATTGCATGAATCATGGTTGTATTTGTATCAGCAGTTTTGTTGATCTTCTTTTCGGATTAGGCCCTTGAGGAACCTAACCCCATGATTATCAAAATCCCTTGTGTCATCTGCAGTTGTCTTTCAAAGTTATTCTCAATAGCTCCAACTCCGCTCTGCTAATTACTACACAGTCAACTTCCCTTGAAAGCATTATTTGAACATATTGTCCTATTGTCTCAAGATTGTGTACTTGCAGTGATAAAATTCTCCTCCTCTTAGTCTGCTCTGTTCTTCAAAAGTAAAGAAAATCCCAGGACAATAAAAAAATGACAAACAAAGTGGACAAGGGGGGAAAGACGTTGTTCGCCTGAAATCTCTGTGTGTCAGACACAACGGCGCTTTGTTTGCCGCGTCTGTTGGCCATTCTAAAGGGAAAAGTGACATTGGTTGGTTCGATACGATTAAGGCACAGAGGCTGGTAATGGAAAGGCTGTGTATCGCGGGGTCTACATAGTTAGGGGCTAGACTTGTGAATAATTTGATTAGGTTGCAGGGGAATATATCTGGAGGATTATGTAAATGGCGGTGCCCCCATGCAGAATTCTTTTGAACTCTTCAGAACTCACATCTGCCGGGGTCGACAGCTAGACAGGACGGCTGCCTTCTTGTAGCCTGATTCCTCAGTGTAGGAGGAAGGTGTTTAAAGGTCATTTTCAGTACAAACAGACTTGTCCTGAAAGACCTCTCTATTCTAAAGAACTTCAATTTATTTTTTGTTGATGCCCATGCAATTATCATTTTCTTTGAGTCAACAATAGCTGAGCTTAGGACAATTAATGTTGTATACTAATTAGCCTGACTGTGTGCGTGTGTGTCACCACTAACCTCTCACAAGTACTGTATGTACACACTGGAATAGCTTTGACCTGTTTACAATATATTTAAGGTTATATCAGCCTTCTGCCTCTGTGCCTTCTGATTATGATTTTTCCCCCAAGCCTTATTTGGTGTATTTCTGGGTGGGGATATGTTTGTGTTGAGCACTATGGCAACCAAAGTCAAGGTGACCAAGAGCATGTTGCACACATTAGATTACCAGAATAGAGGCAGGAGACAATGCAGTCAGCACAAAATGCCATTTATCTGCAGCCTGATTGTAGGGATTTCAGAGACCATCCCTGGGCTGGCTGGCTGTGGATTTATTGTTTTGGTGAGTCTGACCACTGCGCTCTTAGCTGGATGAAGGCAAAAAGACCCCTGCTTGAACAGTAACGTCTGTGTACACTCAATGCCTTGTCACACAGTAGAGGATATTGTAGCTTGAAATGGACAGAAGTTGTTTGTTAAAGGATAATCATTTGTGTTACTGAGTGACTGATGTGTAACAGTGTTATCACATCAATTGTACCATATTTCATATCTTGAAAGTGGGCTGAACTCCGCTGACATTAACTCCATTAGGCTGTGCTGGGGGTGCTCATTTGATCAATCTCCAAAAAAGCTGAAATGTTCTAGCATTAGCAGCTGGTTGGAAATCTGGCAGGCTCATAACAGCACATGTTAAATAACACTGGCAACTTATGCTCGCACGTGCACTGTGGCTGCAAATGTATGTTTGGGCCTTCGGAGATGAAGTGTTTGGGACTGCTTTGCAGAAACTGAGGCAGTAGTGCCAACACAGTTAAAACTTAATCATTCTGGCAGGCTGTGTAGTTGTGGGATTCGGTCTCACTCGACAAAACATGAAAAAGAAAACAAGCTGATTTTTACAGTGCTTAACCTCGTGGTTTATTGAAACTTCCTTCCACATGTGAACCCCCATACTGTGATGGATATGTGAAATATGGGGAACGTCTGACTTAGTGCTTATGTGTACTCTCTGAGCTCTCCGTTTGCTTCCCCTCTCTGAAAAACTCAAGTCCTGAAATATTGACTGAAAATAAGCCTGACAAAACCTCCCACTTCCCCTCTTTGAGAATGTTTTTTTATTCCCAGGAATGTATGCAGGGCAGTAAGCGGTTACTTCACCAACAGGAAGGATGATACAAGGACATACTGTAATTATGTTCAAAGATACAGATTCAGCCCAGTTTTTACTTGTAAACTTGAGCAATCAGTTTTGGAATCTAAAAGAATCCTCTTTTGTGGTTGTCATGTGCTATTGAAAGAGTCTGCTTTGCCCCGGCTTGTGACCACTTGTTGAAGGGCTTGGGAGTGATTTAGGGAGGGCAGCTGGATAACAGAGATTTTATTTATCTACTCTTAGAGCCCTTTATTTTTGCAAGCAGTTCTCAGCTTGCAGTTGCTGCTTTCATGTCTTTGTGGCAGATTTTATGAATTGTGTGAAACGAGTATGACTAAAGGGTGGAACAGCTGAGAGGGTGAATGTGTGGAAAACTGTGAAGAAAATGGAAAATGCTAGATGTTAACCACAGGGCATTGTGGATCACTGCAAGTGCTAAGTGCTGATTTCCGCAGGCTCTTGTAAAAGAAAAGCGAGGGCAAAACGTTTGTATAAAACTCACAGACCAGGGATGTGTACACATGTTTACAGCTTCACACGTTAGATTCAACATTTTCATGTGTTAAACAACTTAAGAAGATGGTTCAGGTTGTGAAAATCTCTTTCATGTTCTTCATGGAGGGTTTATGATTAGTCATAATGCCGTAAACATGGATAGACTCACCACGAGAAAATAGAAAGCGATTCTCCTTCAGAAGCCAAAAATTAATATGGTATGAACCTTTAAGTATCCTTTTTTTGTCTTCGTGATCTCATTGCGATGTGTTACACGACCCACAATCCTAGATGTGAAACAGTGACGTCCCTTCCTGGTGGAGCTCATTCTTACCAAAGAAATATTAACCGCCGCTGTGAGCGTCTGGTAGGACGTCGAGATTCCGTTTCCGTTTGTATTTGTAGTTTTTCTGCTTTCATTTGTCCTTTTACTTCAAATCAAATATTTGGTTTAGGTTCCAGGCTCAAAACTCTTTACTGAAAGGGATTTACTGAAATACCGATGTAGAAAAGAATTGAGAAGTTTACACCCAGACAAGTAGGCAATCGGCGCTGAGCTCTAAAGATTAAAAGAAAAATCGAATAGGTGATAGCAGACTTTTCAGTGAGTTCATGACTTAAGAGGAAAAGAAACTTTTTCTGACATGCCACGCTTATTCAACTATGTTTCCCACAGCTGCATGAAACCACTCCAGGCATCTGAATTTGTGATTGTTCTCTCCTGCTACGTGTGAGGATAGATATGAAGGCATTATTACCCAGGAGAGGTCAAGGGTCAAGCATTAAGAAAGCTGCCTGCTTGAATCGCTGCATTAGAGATTTCACTCTGTTGGCCCATGAAATACTCTAGTGTCTTAATAATCAAGGAGTCCTTCAGCGTACAAATTTGAAAACTGATAAATAAACACAAGAGACTAAGATGAAGAGGAAGTATCGGTGTATGGAGGCCACAATGCCAATGTGAAGATTTTTTCTCTTAATTACAGATCAACAGAGGGGTGTTTACAGAGCCTTGCTCAGGAACAGGAATGCCCTGTTGGTCTCACGCTGTTACCTTTAGTCTGATTTTCTTCGTTTCATAACAGTGTTGTTTGACCTTCTACATAGGAACAGTTTGTTTTAACCTCATTCCTCTAAAAATACAGGAAAACAATGGAGGCTGGAGTAGGAAGTCACATCTCATCATATCAAAAACAGATTAGAAACTGAAAAATAGGCCAAAATACAGGGATACATGGAAACAAAAGCTGTGGCAATGAAAAATGTGAAAGCTCTCAGTGGGTCTAGTTTGACAGATTCTCCTTTAATACTGGTTAAGCTTTACCAAACTCAACTGTCATTTGCCAGGATATGGATATAAACACAAGCTTTTAAGGTAGGTACTCACTGTTACTCTTATAATCAGTGTCATCATTATTGTTTTCAGAGAGACGGAAAAAACTTTGTATTTTAACCCTGGTACCTAATATGTGTATTTACTTGGGATTCTACTTGTTCTACATTTCAAAGGAAATGTTCTTTTTCCTTTAATTCAAACCCATCAATCAGTTTAATTGTTTGTTGGTTGTTTTTTTTTGCATTGACAGCACGGCAAAACCTATACTACCAAATGTACTGTGTACAAAGTCTGTACTATGTACCATCAAATTTGTAGCCTGAGTACTTCAAGAAGACACAACCAGAGCATCACAGCTTTAACACAAACCTCTTTACCGTGACCTTTAGAGGTCAGTGGATTGAAAACTCCCCCGCACTGGAAGACACAATGTGTAGAATGTATACTTTTACCTTAGATCCTTACATAAAATCAATATTAAATACTTCTTTTGCTTGAGTAGAATTGTAAAAGGAAACCTTTACCTTCACCAGAGTACTATTTTATCTGTGTTTGTCAACTTTTACTTAAGTTAAGGAACTGCCCACTTCTTCCATTGATTATTGATTTAGGATTCAGGATGAGCTGGTTGCCATTTGGCATTGCAGCGCTTTGCCTTCATGATTTTGTGTTGGAATGGACATTGTAACAGTGCTTGGAGTACCTTGAAGGTAGAAAGGTGCTAGATGAATGTACCTTATTTGTAGTAGTGGTATTTCCCAGCTGTTAGGATCTTTTATCAGATGGAGCTGTCATTCTCTGAGAGTTCCTGGCTTGCCTCCTGCTTGAATCTCTAAAGAGGGACAATGTTAAGAGTGAACATTATCACACAAACTCAAAATAACCTCCAGAATTCAGGCAGCGCCTTATTAGGCAATGATTCTACAATGGGAAGTAAGTGAGCAAAAAAAATTTATTGACAGGCCTGTGTTTCTTTGTGTCCAGGCACAGGACAACGTAACCCAGGAAAGAGTTGTTGGCCAGAGGCTTTACTTTGAGAATAAATTAGCTTGGATGTGTGTGCTTTGGGTGGTTTATCTATAGAAGTTTGGGTAAAATAATATGAAATATATGTCATCACATCAGGCGTATCAAAGTACAAAACCCATTTGAGTAACTGAGTAACTTCTTCAGGATAATTCATTAAGGAATAAAGTCTTGTTTTAACAGATTAGATTATTCTGTTTTGGAATTGTTCCCTACACATATGATAAACCAATAAAACAACACAAATAAGTTCAACAGGTCACTTTTATGGCATATTGTAACCACGGTTTATTTTTTGAACCACTTGATGAAGAAATGCCTGTTAATTCCGCCTCACTTGTATTCGATTCTATTTTTGACTGCATTCTGTCCTTGAAAAGGACAAGAAAACTGACAGTCTGTGGGTGTGTGCGTGAGTATGTTTGTGTGGCGGTCGCAGGGGGCGGAGAGAATGGCGTCACAAGTGCTCCAGTTTAGGAAAAGTGACACTTTGCCTTGACAGACTCTTCGGGGCAGTTAGATAAGGAATTTACTGGCTTTATCACAAATGCCACTATTTAATTTAAAAGGGTAAGGCACTTAGGATCTGGCACCAGTCTTTCAGTCTAGTGATAAATTTTCAAGAAAGTGGAAAAGATTGGAGCCTGAGAGCAGATTAGCAGGATACAAATATAGAAGTGACATTATAGCGGGTATTAGTCAGGTGCTCCCCTGAACAAGTGGCTGGTTCTTGATAGGCCTGAGAATGGGGCGTGACTGCAGGCTGTGTTATTATTTTCCTTTTTAAACAAAACACCTTAAAGCTCTTGCATGAGTAGTATTTTTAGTGCCTCGATATATCCCTCTCAAATTAGTTTGGATAGTATTTTGTAGCTGGTTGTCAAAATATGAGGCCATTGCATTGTAACTTGGTTAAATTTATTTGGTCTCTGTGTCACTGTTCCATTTGTTCCTGAGTTCTGTTTAGCAGAATATGTGTTGGAGCCTCGGCCGTGACAGAAATAGGCCTCGCATTGAGCAACTATTTGTTTGTACAGACACAACACAGATGTGGAAGCTGAACCGGCCACAGTCTTGGAAGAACCAAGATAAGCATTAATTTGTCTATTTTGATAAACATTTCTTGGTACAAAACAATTTTAATCCTTGCTTGTTTTATTTTATTTTTTTGTAAGTATTATTTGCGTTGGTTGTCGTTGTCGGTTGTTTATTCTAATAGATGCCTGAAGACTTTGGAAATAAACACGCAACACCAAAAGACTTTCATCTTACCGTGAACAATAGAAAGTCCACAAATCCTCAACCTTAAGGGGCTGCAGGCAACAAATAACTGGCATTTTTCCTCGACTAACGACTGACAGATGACTAGATTACACACATGTTTAAGGTTTGACAAATTTTAAACAGGTTATTTTGACTCGTGAATCTGAACGTTGTTACTTCTACAGCTATTTGCTTGTACACAGGCTAAACTAGGCTACTGCTGGCCTTTGATGATTTTCTGATACAAATTAGCAGATGCAATACGAGCCTGTCTGCCTTTATAAGATCGTTGTCAGAAAACATTGAGTTCACACCTGTCCTTAGGAGGTTGTTGTGGGAAGTGCTAACTGGATTTGGTGGTTGACGTTTGAAAGAAAGTCGACGAAAGTATTTAAACTGATTTTTGGCGATACTCTTTATGTTTGGGTTTTTCTTGCAACTGCACAGGAACATAGATCTCTCACGAGAACAGCACATGCCAAAATGCCTCTGAATTCTTATCTTCTAAATCCCTCAGATCCTCTAATATACATTTCTTTCTCATTACTAAACCTTTTTTTTCCACTTGCGCCCCCCCCCCCCCCATCCTTCTCTTCCTCCCTTGACTTTTTTAAATGCAACAGTTGGTGTGTGTTCTTCTTGGCAGTGCTCCATAACCTGATTTATGTGGTTTCCAGAAGTCCTGAACTGCAGTCCCTGGCCACTCTTTCTGTCATTGGTAGACCCGCTGTCTCTTTAGCCTCCATTGACTCCTTTTAACCTTCTCCTACCTTCTTCACATTGAAGCAGCTGCTTTGCTTCCCGCTGCACATTTCTGCATGGAAATGATCTGATCCCCATTATTTATTAGTAAACTGGGGTTTGCTATGGGCTGCATATGCAAATGCATGCTTGCAAATACAGTTAGCTCTGTAGTCAGGCGTGCACCACATAATGGAACAGCTTTGAGGATCTGCTCCAGGTACTGCAGAGAAATTAAAGAACGCCAGTGACTGATGTAAACTTGGGAAGACTAAATTTACGATTCACCTTCTTAGTCATGAGCAACCCTAGACTTGTACTTTTCCCCTCCCAATAATATGTAAAAGTAGATCAAAGTTAATCAGCTCTGTTGAACCCATTTCTGCAGCGACCTCTGTACACTGTAATTTGAGTGATGGAAGAAGGGGGGAAGAAGAGCTTGTGGAGACAGTAGCATCAAAGAGGGCCTTTTGCAGAGGACAGTCAGTGACCCTATATGGGCGCCTTTCCTGCATATACCAGCATGTTTAAAGGGAAGCTGATAGGCAGGTGAAATATCTGCCACTTACAGAAAAGAGGCAGTGAGGACAGACAGGACAGAATGGATATGGATTGGGTCGCAGGCTGACGAGGCCTTCCTAAGGAAATGAATATTCCTTGTAAAGTAAACTTGGCGACACTTGGGTCTAAGGACAAATCACGCAAGGAAATCCTTTCTTCACTTTATGTTGGCGCCTCCACTTGTGTTGTGCTCACATTCAACACAAAGCAATGCAAAGTTGCAAAAATCCGTTAGTCTGCAGTGGCTGATGTGAATGATGCCAATAGTGTGAAGTCATAACTACGCGATATTCACGCAAGTTGCTACTTGAGCAGGTTTTTCATGTCTTGGATGCTGTGTAGCAAAAGCATATAAATGTATAGATTTCCGGGATGCTACTCATGTTCCTGTTAATCAGAAAATGAATAAATCTAAATCTATAAATCTAAAAATAAATGTTCAAGCTGGATTTATACATAAAAAGGTGCACAGATTTGAGGTTTAACAACTACATTCTCGTTGAAACAATTATAAAAATGTAGATCTATAATTACAGCAGTATTTCTCTTCTTTTCGCAATGAGAATATTTGTGAGTTTGCGTTCTCGCAGGGCAAATAAACTAAAATGAGGCGAAAAATTCAAGCCATTAAAGCTGAGGCAAAGATTTGCTCCCTGTTTGGTGTGAACAAAACGCTGAATTGTTCTGAGATCTGATGAACTTAAGTAGTAAAGAAGCAAATGTAGAAAATGCGCATTTGAAACAGAAAGTGGAGGAATTAATCAATTGACTTTTGTATCATTCTCAAGTGTATAGTATATATATCCTCTTTCACCCAACCAGCAGAGGTACATATTATTATCGGGTGGACTTCCACTTTGTATCAGATGAAGGCGGTGCAGTGGAAGCAGAGCTAAACATGCCCAGGGGGACTGGAGTGAAACCAGTGTCTCATTTTCAGGGGCAAACAAACACATACAGGGAGCAGACATGGCTGTCACGTCTCCCTTAGCTCCCCTGTCACCCCCCAGGGCAGTGGGCACAGGCAACCCCTATGCTGTGGTGATGCCACAGAAATCTCCATCATGGAAGAACACTAATGCATAACCAGACACACCGGAACAATTTGAGTACAACAATACAAATACATGAAGGTGGATAAAGAGGATAGACTATTGTTGTTCCCCTTGAGGTGACCAATTTGACCTTCCAAGCCGAAAAGCAGCAGATTTAGTCGACAAACCTGGCTCCATTTTTTACTTTCCCAGATTGATCAGTGATTGTGCTGGCGCCAAGCAGCTGTATAGCTTTACAGCAGTGAGGAGGAGGTTTAGTGGTTTTCAATAGTATTTCAGGATATCCTTGCTGCTGTTGCTGCAGTTTTTGGCAGACGAACAGCTGTGACCAGCATTAGTGTACAAGTAGACAGTTCTTAATTTTCCCTAGCCCAAGCTTCATGTGTCACATGGACTCCATCCAGGCTTACGCAGTTGCCATCCACATTGGTTGGATTGGTTGAAAGTAATGTGAGACCAGCAATTTACAATATGCTTGAGACGATCCTTTCATTTTGGTTTAAGGTTAGTGACGATGATGTGACCAGTTGTGACATTTTGGTGGCGTCTGTTTACCCGTAGAAGGCAAACAGAGTATAGACACCTTTCTAATTAAATGCAATTTATTGTCATAGATGAAAAGTGATTTATTACTTTTCTTTCTTTTCTTTTTTTTGTGCCAGTCTCTGGACCAAGGGAAATTAGTAACACAGCCCTGTTGCTTATAATTTGACAACACTACTTCGAATTCACTGAGATGTAAAATTAATTCTTCCAGTTGTTTTCAATGGGACTTTCGTGTTTGCCTTGCTCACTGTTAAAAATCTGAGAAAAATACAAATGATTGGGCTTGGCTCAGTAACTTCATTGTGCAAGGAAAAGAAAGCCAAACTGGCTGGGGTTCAGTGGTTTTAGGCCTTTTGAGGGTTTGTGTGTCAGGATTTATGTATTTAATTACACACTCATTCGACTAATGTAAGTGGAGAAAAAAGGGAAACGGATAAAAAGCCCCATCAAGCCTATAAGCTTGTAGTTTCCCTCTTACTGAAAGTTGGCCACCACCACTGTTTAGCTCCCCTTGAACTGGGCTAATACTTGTCTATTCCGATTAGGATTAGTATGTGAAGCATGAGCTCAGGGACCCAGGACTCGTAATCTAATAAATCAAGATAAAAAACTCTGAGATTGGTTTACAGAGAGCTCGGATTTAGTATTGGCCATCTCAGAAAAAACAGGGATTAACACAGCATTTGGTGCTGTAGCTACACACCCCCAATTCTGTTCTTACAGAGGAGGAGACCAAGTGAGGGGGCAGAGAGGGAGAGAAGAGGACTTAGTGGGAGGGAGTGGAGGAGAAGGGCTGGCTTGGGTTTTTAGTGCCTAACAGACAGCAAATTAAACCTGCAGTGACAAGGTCAGGTTAGACCGTCTACAACAGACTTTGGTCTATAGGCAGATTAAAGGTCTCTTTGACAGTTTTTACACTTTTGGATCATGTTGAACATGCTTCAGTTTAATCCTGTCTTTGAGGGGAAGAAGACATGTTGCCACATGAACGAGACATAGGTGTAGGAAATGGTAAACACATGATTCAATTATTTTCTCAATTTATTACGCAGGACCATGTCATGGCTGAGCAGACTAAGGTATATCCCAGATGCCCGACATCCCAGTCATGCCCCATAGCTCCTCCTGAGGAATCCTGAGGCATTCCCAGGCCAGATGAGTTCTCATCCCGCCAGCCTTGGGTGGGTAGACCCCAGGGTCTCCTACCAGTTAGACATGTCCAGAATGTCTCCAGTGGGAAGGACCCTTGAGGCAGCATTATTGGGTCTCACTTGCCTCTTCTGATGCAATGAGGCAGCAGATCCACACAACACTCCCTTGGGCTCCTCACTCTACCTTTATGGGGAAAGTCCTTTTGACCACATGATATCATTCAATCAGTTACTACCTAAACCTTGTGACCTTAGGTGAGTGTAAGGAGGTCCATCTTACTCATACTTCAGGCATCGAGACAACTCCTAACCTGGAGGGAGCAAAAGTTGAAACTCTAATGAAACCAACAGAAGCACATCATCTGCAAAATGCCCAGAAGTGACCTTGGAATCCTAAACTAGCCCCTTCTGCCAGTGATGCCTTGAAATCCTGGACATAAATTTCACAATCAGTATCAGTGATGAGGTACAGCTCTTCCAGAGCTCAACAAACATTGGGACTATACTGACTTCCTGCTGAGGAATTCAAGTATATGAAATAATGGTTCTACTACCCGATAGTCTCTCATAATACACATTTACACTGGATGATCAAATTCCTACGAACCCCTCTCTAGCTTTTAAAAGCTAGTCGGTGATCCACAAACTTACGAATCGGTATCCCTGGCAGAAGTATCATCTGCAATAATGGGAGTTCCCCCCCCTGGTCCCCCATTTTAAAAACAGAACCACTGACCTAGTAGAATAGAATTCAACTTTATTGTCATTGCACATATCACAAGTATAGAGCAACGAAATGCAGTCATGTGCCTGGTCACAGACATTGCCCAACAATGTCCACACCCTTCAGTATCTTATGGTTGATTTCAGCTTCCGTGTCCCTGCACTACCCCAGGATTCACCAGAAATGTTTTGACCCTCTGCCAGACCTTCCTTCCCACTACGTCCTCACAACCTGTTTGGGTTTACCATCATAATTTAGGCAGCTCTGCCATACGAAATACAAAGTCAATCAATTCAAGTCAGGTTTTTTTTTTGCAGCATGTACACTTAGAACCCACCTTATTAAACTGTGGGTCAGAGGTACTTTACTTGTAAAGCA
Organism: Aulostomus chinensis; assembly: GCF_037954235.1. Taxonomy (NCBI): domain Eukaryota; kingdom Metazoa; phylum Chordata; class Actinopteri; order Syngnathiformes; family Aulostomidae; genus Aulostomus; species Aulostomus chinensis. The sequence continues at coordinate 25,312,304 of NC_141328.1, read as the reverse complement.
CACTTGGCTCATCCTCGTAAGAGTGCAGGAAACAACCAGTCACCAGCCACCAGCTGCAAACAAAAAGAGGCCCTACTTCCCTGCCCCTGAAAAAACTGTTGGCACCGATATATCCCAGACCCAGTAAGACAGTCAAAGAATTTCCGGCATGAATCAAGACACTCGGCATCACCGCAAATACTCCACCCACCCATCAGCTGGTACTTTAAAATACAAACATAGTGAAGATGTAAAGAAAACCACTGAGCTACTCTGCAGCATCACACTGCACTACATGTCACTCTCCCATGACTTGGACATGGATGCTCAAGCATCCCTGGCCACTGCACCCACATCCACCCCCCCAATCACAAAAATTCCTCCTTCACAGGGCCCATCCTTCCCTTGCCGGCTTGCAACCAATGCCATTCAACTTCACCTGTATGGACCGACATGCCGCTCACACCCCCGCACTTGACTTTCAACCGATGCATGGTCATACCCCACTTTGCTGCCCCCATATGTCTCCAGATCTCTCATTGAGTGCTTACCCCTGCAAATACCAAGGCATGGAAAACAGCCAGATCGCTGGCAAAAAGGAGCAATCCTGCACCACAGAAAACCAGCAACCCGCAACACACACCCCCACACACAAACACATGCACACACACACACACACACACACACACACACACACACATATTTGTTTGTTTATCTGCTTGGTATGATTTGTACAAAGAAACAGGGCTGTTCCTTTTGTGATATTTTTTTAAGTGCAGTGGGTGCTGGGGAAGAAAAGAATTTGTTACAGACATCAAGATATTTCAAAGCTGAAAAGAAAAAGAAATCTACCATGAAATATGTTTATCGTTTCTCCTCCTACATATTTGGCCTGTACTTAAAAAAAAAACAAAAACAAAACAAACAAAAAACAACCACTATTGTCTCCCACAGTCAGATAGACAGCTCATGGTCACATCACTGTAATTTGAGGCCAGTCTCACATAGAGAGAGATAGAGATACGTTTTCTCATGCGGATTCACCGAATCAGAAAGGAAACCGATAATTTAAGGACACTTGGTATATGTTTGCATAGTGTCTTTTAATCAGTGATAATGGAGCAGAACAGTTTGTTGAGATGATATTGAGTGTTGATTTTCTTTTCAGGAAAATTGCCTGTGTTCTCAAACGCTGATTCCATAACCATTATAAAGAAAAGAGTTGCAGATTTGTATAGTTTTGTTTAGTCTGGGTCTATCTTCCCTGTTATCTGGCAGCAAGAATTAGCCGGTCGGCCTTTTTTCTTCTTTATTTTTGCGAAGTTTTACCTTGAACTGTAAACTACTCGCCAACTATGGACAGTACAAATGGCCAGTAGTGAGTTATTATTTATATTTAAAATGTCCTGAGACATTTCGGGTGTCTTGGAAATTAATGTATGAGAACCAAATGTTTAACTGACATATTTAACTGTATTATACATTAGGTTAGCAGCATGTACTCATGCACTGGGCAGAATGCATCAGTATTTCCTATATTCATGTAAGAAAAGTAGGTGATGGTAAGTGTTATTCTACTGTTTGTGTAATTTGTTATGACATGTTAGATTAATAAGAAGACATGAATGTGTTTCAAGAGCAGACACGAGTAAATTGCTTGTTAGCAGGCTAGTAGCTTTCGTTTAGCTAGCATGTTAACATAAAGTTGCAAACTGCCATTAAACACCCCACTCTAGATGCATATTTTAAAAATGCTGAATAAACATCCAAAGCATGCTGCTAAACAATGTGCCTCACCAGTCACATAGAAATAAATTGACAGAAATATTATTCAGTTGGGGCGGTACGGTGGTGCAGTGGTCAGCACTGTCACCTCACAGCAAGAAGGTTCCGGGTTTGAGCCCTGGCGAGAGCCCAGGATCTTTCTGTGTGAGTCTCCATGTTCTCCCTGTGCCTGCGTGGGTTCTCTCTGGTACCCCGGCTTCCTCCCACAGTCCAAAGACATCAAGAGGGGCCCTGTGATGGACTGGAGACCCACCCAGGGTGAACCCTGCCTCTCGCCTGAAGGCTGCTGGGATAGGCTCCAGCCCCCCCCCCATGACCCTTAACAGGATAAGCGGTTGAAGATGGATGGATGGATGGATGGATGGATGGATGGATGGATGGATGGATTATTCAATTGTTTCCTAAGCATCAGACATCATAGCAGTGGTCTAATCAGCTGATTTGAACCAGCAGGGAGGCTTCAACTGCAGTTGCTGTGGTAATGCTAACTGCTTAGTTTCTCCTGATGGAGACAAGGACTCAGCTTGTCACCTCTCAAAATCAAACATATTCAAAAAAAGATGTAACGACTGATCTCTTATATGTCAAGAAGAAACAAGAGATTGTTGAGTGCGATGATAAATTATTTGGTTTTGATCCTGACAATGGAAACACAGTGGAAAAAAAGTCAAAATAATTGCAAATTAATTAATCCTAAGCTAGTTTAGCCTTCAGTTGTAGCTGGTTTTGGTGGTAACCCCAATGTCTTTAAGCAGGCGACAATCAACACACAGAAATTTGACTTTATTTTTGAAGGATTTTCATTCTTTATTCCTCAACAAACCGTTGCAGACGTACAGGTGAGTGTTTGGTGTTGGCAAGTGCTGTCATGCTTTCAGAGTTTTAGCATCAACCAGATACCAAATCCTCTGGTGACATCTCCAGTCCAGACCTATATCTGTGGAGGGAAGTATCCGTGGCAGTTTTCCATCCGTCCTAACTGGTGCTCCTTTCTTGCAAAGTGTTTTTTTTCTTTTCTTCTTCTTCTCAGAACTAGAACTAAAATATTTCCACCTGAAATTGGAGCTCTTTCAATTCTCTTTCTGATGGTGGGATTTCACCTTAAGTTTTGCATATCAAAAGTGGAATGTCCTTTCATCTGCTTGCTTATGTTGTTAGGCAATATCCATCACTGGAAATCCTTTCTATATCCACATGTAAAGGTTGAAAAATCCTAGCAACACATTCCAGCTCGTGCTAAAGAGGCCTGCCTTTCTTTCTGTCTTTCTTTCTTTCTGAGGGAACTGTTGGTAATATCACTGGGCAATTAGCAAGGAAACGAGAGAGAAATAGAGAAGCCAATTACTTCTGCGAGTTAGCTAAAGGCCATTTTAAACTGTGTGCCCATGACATAATAATGTTTATGGTAAATATTATAGTTGGAGACAGTGAGTGCATGGCGTGAGAGGCGAGGAAAAAAAGGCATCAATCTCAGATCGAGAATAATTTATTAAGATCTGAGATGCGGCAATTACGTGGAAAGGACCAAAAAGAAAAAAAAAAAGAAGAAGCCAACTCTCCAGGAACCGCATACATGATTGCAATCTTGATTAAATCCCCCTGGATCTAATGAGTTGATTTTCTGCTGTTAATATTGCATTGGCTGATGATGGATTCGTTAAGATAATGGAACGAAGCTAAAATATAAATGACTCCCTGTCAAGGAGCAGATTTTCGTCATTTTCCGTCTGACACCTCTGCCGTGGGGATTTGGTGAGGCCTTTTTGTGTTTAGAACCATAAGGATCTGGAATACTAATTGCTCGTGTGTGGACGCTTCTAATGCCTCTCCTCCTCTATACACCCCACACCCCTCCCTACCATCAAATATCTCTCCCACATCAGAAACAAAGAGACATAATCATCTTTCTTTCTTTAATGTTTGTTAAAGTATCTTTCTTTTCTCATTAAGCAACAAAGATATCCCTGCTGTTTGAACATCTCTAGTTTAACTGTGAAATCACAAAAACCACCAACAAAAAGAAAACATGCTTGCAAAGGGGTTCTTATATTGACCCGTGCTTCTTGGGATAAATTAATAATGTGGTCTCCTTTTGGTGTCGTGCTGAGCAGCTGAGCCAGTCTCCCTCTGTTTCAAATGATCTGTCACTTAGGTCAACTGGAGGAATAAAACGTCTGATGCAAAGAATATTGATCCCGTATCACACATGAACCACAATAGTACAAGTATAATTTTTCTGACACTTGTGGCAGTAACCTAATGCAGAAGGCATTCTTGATAATCCATCTGAACCCTATAGAGTGAACATGTTGAGAGAATACACTGTCATTTGTAGCAGCTGTGTTATAAATCCAAAAGGAAGTGTTTACTTACATTTGTAATGAAAGAAATAAGAGTTTGTAGATGCCTCATGACCAAAATGCTCTCACTGATAACTTTGGTAATTAAGTATCTTATCGTTTGATGTAACTTACCTATCAAATCCCCAAACTTTTGCCATCATTATTGTAATAACCATTGTTGTTTGGTGTCATGCTCGGCGTGACCCTTCCTTTGTGGCTGTAATGATATTTTCCCTTTTTCTGTGCGCTATTACCGAGGGAACCTGTCTGATTGGGCTGTCCGCAAGCCCCTTTCTTATGTGTGTCACTTTTTGTGTTCTTCAACATGGTTTCGCTAAAAAGTCTTTTTTAATCAATCAAAAAGGAGGCAGAAAATAGGCTTTGTTATGGCTAGGCCTGGGGTCGTGTGATGCCTGCTCTGCCTGGTGACAGGTCTTCAAAAGGGATAAATAGGAATATTTTGGGGGGAAAACGGGGGTTTCCATGGCACCGGCACTTGTTGCACATGGATCACCATTCTTTGGTTCTGCATGAGATTGAGGTTTCAAAGGGCTGGACAACAAAAATTAGGCGAGGAGGGGACAGCGGGACTTTGGAGGTAGCTGCCCTCAAACCCCCGACTCTGTCCTCTCCTGGGGGACGGAGAGAATGGGAGCCAGAAGTGACAACACAAAAAGGGGCCTACTAGGTGCTGTCAAATATGCATGAGTAAATGGTCAGTTTCCCATTCTGTAGCGTTCAAACCTCAGAGTGAAACGCAGACTAGAAGACATAAAGCACGGACCTATTCAGTGTATTCTTGTTGTGGCTTCCACTTCATCTAATTAGAGGTTGTTTGATGTAGAATGAGGTCACGTAAACTTGTACGTTTCTGAGTTTATGTGTGGGAAATGAAACCAGGAAATGTAGACAATACTTTGGCTGTCATTACAGCAGCAAGGGTTATTATTTTAGACGCAGCTGAGGGCTTGTTTATGTGTGCTGTGTCTAAACTTGTAATAATTTAGACACGGCAATGTGATGGATCAGCCTGTGTTAAAAATAACTGAACGTTATGCAGGGTTAGTGTGCATTGGAAAAAAAACGTTTTTTTGAGGCCAGAAAAATGGTCATTTCAACTCGTGTAGTTGAAAACTGCAAGTATTATTAAAATGGGTGTAACATTTCAAGGGAATATGGCCTAGGGTTTTTCCTATCACAAAAAAGTAAGAAAACCTCCAACCAGTATGCACTGGGCCATTTCCAGGCTACCGTATCATTTAGGTGCGAGCGACAATATTTTCCCCATGCTCTGTTTCACTCGGCTGACTTTGATGGTAAAATGATTGGCAGTTGTTTTGATTTTGGTGAGAAGCGGTTGCCCTTATCATGATCTTTCTGTCTGTTGAGACAGGCGCTCAAGAAATGTGAAGTAAAATTTGTACTTCAAATCGGTGGCAAACGAGCTCAGCATGATGACAACAGGGAGGAAAGTTAAATATTGGCCATTTGCATATACTTTATATACAGTAAAGATAAAGGGGTTGGAGGACGGCACACACCTTAGAGGTGAACAAGTTGGCACTTAAAATTCCACCCTCCAAATCAATAGGGGCACCATTGTAAAGTTTGTTTGTAGTATAATAATACTACTATAGTTTGTAGTACATGTAAGACATAAGAAACATGAAAATGAAAACACCCTGAACCTGATTCTGGGATGAAACTCTTAATTTACCAGTCAATTTATATCCCAGTACTGGAATGTAAAACATGACACAGAATGATTTTAAGTTGTCTGATCACACCTTTTAAGTCTAGAACACTCAAAAAAACAAAAAAAAATCAAGTTTTTTTCCCCCCCTCATTCAAGCTAACTTGAATGAGTTAGCTGGTGGCTGAACAGGAAGTTAGCCTGCATAGGAAGTGAAGGAGGCCTCGCCTTTGACGCTCTATCCAGTTCTCTTTATACATCCGTGTCACACACGTACTCAGTGTCTCCGCCTGAGATACACGGTGGCATCATGAGAAGAGACTAACCACCTCCTGCTAGTCTAGATGAGAATTAAAAATGATCTTTAAGCACATTTGTTATGTAAAGATTTTTATGCGCGCAGTCATATATTTTGGACAGTGGCTTTTCAAAGATTTCTTCAAAGTGATTACATTGTACTGCACCTTCAATTTGGCATTCTTCATCTTTGGGAAATGGCATTGTGGGGTCAAGGTTTTTGCGTGTCAGGAGTCCTTTAAGCAATTTGCAATAATTTCCATAGCATCATCATTGCCACCCTCAATAACAAACAAGGTTACACACACACATGCAATGCTGTCAACACACACAATCAGACCTGTACATCTTTCAGTGTTGGAGGGCTTTGGGCTGTTTTAGTTAAAAGTTCCAGTTACATTCAGTATTTAGTGAGAGGTACTGATCAACATTTAAGAATTTAAGCCTAAAGAAATAAAGGTTTGCCTATGGCTGTCATGCTTTGGTGTAAACTTATAATGTTAAAATTGTAAAACTACAGGGGTGGGTGTAGTTGCATGTCATGAGAACTTCTGTAAATGTATTTATTTTGTTCTTTGAGGTTCTCAACAATGTGCTGTCAGTCTGTTTAAAAGGTTAAGGCAGTTGGGATATGTTGCTTGATGGGATTTTATCATGCCAGGCATGCTCTGTTTCCTGATGAATATATTAAAATTATTACTGTGCAAACAGAGTTTCTAATTACTGACCTGCTTGCCATTGTACTCTGCGTTCTGTATGCCCCCCCTTCCTCTCCATGCCTTGTTTATTTATCTGCACCAGTGAATACAGAATAGTCTATGCAATGTCATTTCCATCCACATGAAAATGATTTTGAAAATGCCAATCTTGCCTATTATACAGTGTAATTACTTGTCTGCTTTTTGATTTTATCATATCTTCAGCCAGTAGGAAGATACTTGGCAAGGCTAAACATCTTAGCAGAGCTTGTCAGCTGATGAAAAAATACCCCATTTCACAGGAGAAAGCGCTATCTGCCGCGTGTACAAAGTCGATGACCATAGTTTATTGAGGGATTTACTGGGTACGTGTGAGATTGAGATTCAGGCCAATTGAACGTATATGCTGTCGTGTCATACCTGAATACATAAGAGTTACTTAGTGAACCGAATTTTGGGGAAACAATTAATTATAAGCCACCAGCTCTGGAGATAACAATGGGTCTTTGAGATTCTCAATGGAAAACATTTTTCAGATAGATGCTCAACATCATTTTGAAGAAGAAGGAATGTAAAATATGGTGAGAGAGCCACCTTGATGCATTCTTATGTTATGAACATGCCTCATACATGCCTGTTGTTTTCACTTAGCAGGTTTTTCAACTTTCCTTGCCAAAAAATGTTATTTTTCAAGTTCATTTCTATCGTCCCAGCTGTACATCTCATACCATGCAACTATTTGAAACCCTTTGAAAAGGTGCATATGTATTTATGTTTGGGTGTGTGTGTGTGTGTGTGTGTGTGTGTGTGTGTATGCGTCGGTGCGTAGTGGGAAAGTGTCACCCATTTACGTGAGCATCTGCACTACATCATGGAAAAGGGCAATCCTGTTGTTTACTTGTCTGTCTGCAATGTTGCACAGGGGGTTGATCAGGGGAGTTGATAGGAGCTGCAATTTAAAAAGAGGACACTGCAGCTCTGAACAAAAACAATTAAAGGAAAATGAAAGACGTCCCCCAAGGGTTAAAAATAGAAAATTATCAACATGCATGCTGGAATCCACTACGCCCCACACCACCACCCCCCCCATGCACAAGCACCCCCCACCCCACACCATCCTCCTCAAACTTACTGGGCCTGCATTGTTATGTATGATCAGATCTGCCAGTTCTTCCTCTAAGCTCCTTGTCACATTTTGACTTAATGAAGTGCAACTTAGAAGGGAATTGGGTTCATCATGCTAGTCGCACGATGCTCCCTTGTTGTAGCAAACAGGAGTGGCATGGGACCGAAGCGCTACAGCGCGAGTCGTTATCATTCCGGTCAGTCTGTTTAACACAAAATTAAACAAAGAACTAATTAGTGCCTCATGAATTAATAACTGCACTGTTGCCGAGAAGAAGTTAGGTTGCTGAGGGGAGATATAAAATAAGTAGGAAGATCAGGTTAGAATTATTATTACTTTTTCGGGGATGCATGGGCTCTCAAGGTTAGGAAAGTTTTGAGAGGATTTAAGAGTGACTCAACTGGCTCTGCGGAAGTCAGTTTCTGTGCACTGTGTCCAGGTTAATGGGTGTCAGTGAAAACTCTGCACCTTTTCTTTCTTGCATATATGCAATACCCTTGTCAGGTAATGTTTGCCACAGAAAAGTGGCTTATTATTTCTTCTGAAAAACTGAGTTTTCTGTTCAGTGAAGCTGCTCTTGATGATCAGTGGTCTCCCGGCTTTCTCTCACTCAGTCCCCTTTGCTCAAGATCCGGAATGGGCTCAGATGATGTGTACTTGTATAAAAACCTGAGGAGGTGAACAAAAGTACAAATTTTCCCTTTTTCATCATCTCGAAGCTCACTGCATTCCCACAACCACCGTAGGTTATATGACTTGGGTAAATGTATGGATTTCTCTCCAACATATTTGTGCATGTATATGTTGAAATAATCAGCGTCTGGGTCTTTAATGTTTCTTCTTTGCTCTCCTTTTCAGATGAAGTGAACCCTTGTATGGAGTGACTCCCCAGGAAGAGAGAACGAGGTAGGACAAATCCCCAACATGACTGATTACTGTCCCCACCATCTCCCCTGTTCATATCTACAACAATATCAGGCATCTTCATTAATCCCCATGGATCAATGTGTCTGGGGGTTGTAAAAATTGACAAATGACTTATTAGAATCCCACCGTTTTATTTTCCAACTGATTAACTCACAGCAATGTCGTACACTATACAGGCACACTGATGTATCTGTTTTCCAAACAGGGCGCCTCTCTCTCTCTTTCTCTCTCTCTTTCTCTCTCTCTTTCTGTCTCTCTGTCTCTTTCTTTCTGTCTCTCTCTCTCTCTGTCTCTTTCTGTATCTCTCACTCTCTCGCTATGAAGTATCCATACAGTGTAAAATGCACGCATAACACAGTGCATTGGAAATACTGCCGGGCTGCAACAACTCCAGACTGCAAAAACAATAAGCTGCTTTCGACGTATAACAATTGCCATTTTATTAGTTTATTAACATAAACGGCTGCTGGGTCGTGCTTCAGCCGTGTCGCAGTTCGTATAATACAAAAATGCTACGATGAACACTAAACAAACAACCTACTGGATAAGCAAGAATGTGAAATAATAGATGCATTACACTTGCAGTAGTATTTCAAATGTTATCATGTGCCAGCATGTATGCAGCATTATTGTTATCTAGGCACCAGTGTTCTGTTAATTATAACTTGATGTTCTTTTATGCATGCTTTATGTCTGGATATTGTTGTGGCAACATCCCACATTGTCATCTTGACAAAATGATATAATTTTTCCACTATATGGCATTTATTACTGTTACAGACATTAGACACAGACATCTAAGTACAGATGACATCCACCAAATTAACAAGAGTATAAAACCCTTTGTTGCTGATAAAAAATCTGCCTCTGTACAATTTGACTCTCGAGAGGATGCTAATGACTTGTGACTTGAAGAAACTGGGTTGCTTTTTTTCTCTCTCCCTGAGATGAAACCTTCTGTGCTAATGATGTTAGCTGGTATGAGCACAATGCTGATGTGGGAGTCTGTCATGAGGATGCATACAACAGCCCTTGCCCCTGGCCTCTTAGTCAAGAGGGATCTAAACATTCAGTCGTGACATCGTGGGCTGCCTCATGTCAAACCAGAGACCCTCGCTATCACTGAGGGGTGGCATGGCTGTGAATTGAGGCGGAGGGCTGCACCGCGCTCCTTTGTTTCTGATGGTGTCACTCACACCAGAGAGAAGACACACTCCTTGCATCAATCAGAGCCTCTGATACATGCCCAGTGTACCGGCCTACAACATGATGACGACACTACGTGTTAAAAAAAAATCTGCCACATTTCCCCTCATATGTTTTATATCCTACATTTCTGCTGTGTATTTGAAGTAGAAATCTTTTCTGACCTCATTGTGTAGCTGCACATATGGAAATGTTTGATTAGGCTGCTTTAGAAGTCCCAGGCAAGTCCACTGTTGTGTCTACCATATATCTGAGCTAAAGTATACCCCTGTCTAACCACAAAACAACAACACAACAGACTACAGTCAGTTTAATTGGCCTATGATATATGTTAATGCAACTTATGAAGGCCCAACTGGCTGAAACAGGACTAACATGACATCCTTCCTCTGCTTTTGGCTCCTGCAGTCTTGGGCTGGGGAACAATCCTAGAGCAGAGCCTCTCTCTTAGACAGTGGGAAGAAAATTAAACTGCCAGATTTGTTTTCATTGGTTCCAGGGACAATCTCAGGGGACTTCATGGCTTTTAATTGAACTCACTGAGCAGAAATTTGTAGCTCTGCTTACCAGCAATATGGTTTCTCCCTTTTTCTTCTCTTTGGTCTCAGGAAGATTGCCTATGATTGTTATGTAAAGTGATAATTCGCCAAACATTAGTGCAGAAATTGTTTTTGTAGTTGAGGGATGCATAAAGTATTTACTGTTAGCATTTCTTCGCTTTTTATATTGGTTTGATTGATTTCACTCAGTTTTGTTGCATTTTCAGGAAGTGTGTGTTGGATGCAAATGACTGTCTAATTAACAGAAGTTCATGCAGTCCTGGATAAAGGTAAATGAAGTCAGTTCACAGCGGGAAAGATGATTTGTCTCATTCAGACAAAGGAACAACTCATGAAACTCAATTTAGTATTATTGCATCGCTATGTAGCAGAATAACAAAAACGTGAAACCACCTTCTCTTTCCCCCACTTTTTTCTCTCACTTTTTGTCCTTTAAATTTTTTCCAGTGTGTCAAAACAAGCAACGGCTACATGGATACGGCAGCCCTGTGTAAATATTTATGATGTAACATCTCCATGTGAATAGACTTTCCTCCGAATCCATCCATCATTACGGGCATATCGTCAAAGCCCACCTCCCTGTGGTGGCTAAGGGCCTTAGGAAGCTTAGACAGGAGCAGCGTGTCCCCCTCTCATTCAAAGTATTTGTTTTTCTTTTGACTGGGGGCAGCCCAGCTGTGAGGGCATTTCATGTGTCAGCCCCTCCGTTTTCATTCAGGGTTGACTTCAAAGCCCATTTTGGTCCATTGTTTCTGTGACGCGGCTGCTGGACCCGAAAATGCCCAAACAGAGAAATGTGATGTAGGTCAAATTATAGCACTTTCACCCATGAAAAAGTGAAATTCTTACAGCCAACACCTAAAGCCCTGGTTACCACATAACCCTTGCTTTTGTGCTTTATTTTTTCCGATTAGAGCTGAAAGAAAGCTGGTTCAGACTGCTTTGAAACCTTTCTTTTACTGTTGTTTAAAATTCACAACATTTCGCTCCAGAACAAACTGTCAAATAGTTGCTGAAGAAGTGTGAATGAGACTTGAGGACAGATACAGAGCATCTACTAGTGCCTGAGCATGCACAATCCTCCCACTTGTTTTGAAATGTGAAACATGTCTTCATTTGATAGGAAGAAAGTGGGATGACAGATTTGCTGTATTCTTATGGGCTCGTCAGTCTTCAAGAATGTGAAGGTGCAGTAGATTTATGAGGTTGTGTATTTGCAGAAGTAGGTAAGTCTACTGCCTTACCTAAGTGGATTACAAGGTTTTAAGCTTTTCTCCTTGCACAACTTATCTGCAGAAAATAGGCGTTGCAGACGTTGGCTAAATATCGCCACCCAGACTCTTCATGGCATTATCATTAGCCACGGAGGATTGTTGAAATGTAATTAATACATCACCATTTCCACAAGCCTGAAAAGGTGCTACGGATTATTACAGTGGTTGTGAAGCTCAGTAATCAACAGCAAATTTATCCATTTATCTGCAATGATGAGAGTCCTTTGTGTTGTACAGCATTATAGCATCTATCTAAATAACAAAAGAAATCTCTCCCATACACAGTTGTCATGCTATTAATATTCAGCCCAGCAGCGATGCACGTGGGAATGGACTGCTCAGACAAAACTTGCCTCAGAGGAGGGGAAAAGTCCACAGAACATCCTTCCATGTTCAAGCCTTTAGCACTGGACTCCTTTTATTTGGCTCAGGTAACAACAATATTGTACCTGTATTGTTCAATTACAACTGGTTGAGTGCTGAATGGAGCAATTCACTATATAATGGCTATTTTTTTTGCCGTCTTTGTTCACACACCTTTGCACTTTAGTGCGTTTCATTAAGTCGCTCTTGGACGATACGTGTTGAATAAATGCCATTTTTCTGTCGTTTCAAGTGCCTCTTTTCTCTCTGTGGATCCATTCAAGCTTTCAATACCTTTTCTCTCCCTCTCTTCTCCTGTCTCTTTTTTCCACGAGCAGGAGGGTTTTACTTTACTCCTTTGTCATCCTAATTGATTGCATTAACCTTTTGAGTATTGAATTTCCTGTGCATCACGCCGAGCACAATGTGGAATATTATCATAATCCTTCCAAGTAATGGACACAGGGCAATCAACAATGCTTTAGGAAAAGTACATCTTTGAAAGATGGAGCATCATATTATTTTCCGTCCAAAGACGGAGATAGGCCAAAATGGTGAGCTTTAAGAAACTTAGTCAATAACAGAAGTATGCTTTCTCAACTGGAAGTAAGAGGAGCTTCTTTGACTGTTGCTGTGTTGGAAATTGATGTTTGTCCCCTCTTGATGAAAATCCCTCACCTCTAAAACACAACCGCGTCACTGCGTCTCCATGACGATGTGATGTCAGGATAGTTGACCGTTTGCAAGCATCTGCTGCCTTATTCAGGAAATGTCAGTATTTTGCTTTTAATCCTTTTTTTAATTTTTTGAATATTTTTTGTTGTAATTGCTCATTGGTTTTGAATACATCATGCATTTATTGATCATATACAGCTGAACTGGGGAAGAAATTAAAAATGAATGTGGCAGAACTGGTAAATAAATCACCATTAATCTTCTGATTTTGGATGATTGTATGTTGTTTTCCTCTGGTTTGGTTAGAGGGAATGTCTGAGCATCATTTACTGCCTTACTGGCCCAGAATGATGTGAATGTAAATTTTGACAGGGACATAAATTTAATGAGTAAAAGTCCCCAAACCTCAAAACCACAGAAGATACACTGATGAAAACCATGCAGTAGTACAGCAGAAGTTAGCCCATTGGTCTATTGAGTTTAAATTATTGCAGAAGCAATTTTATTTAAATATGGTGATGGAGGAATAAAGTATTTTATGTTTCAGAACCAGTGTAATACTAATAACTGTCTTATAAAGGCTTAATGTCAGAAGGTTTTAGAGCTAGTGTCAATTACACTGATGAGCTTTGAGCTTGGGAATTAGATACAGCAGCTGAACGTGACAACTGTGAGAGTTTGGAGAGATATTAGTGGGCAACAACCTTTGCTGAACAATTTATATGTTTTATTATTCGGCCTGTTAAACATATTATATAGGGAAAGGCCATCGTATGTGATATAGTGTCATTGAAAAAATGAAATACTACAGGGAAACTTGTAGGGATGTTTGACATTGTCAATAGCTGTGATGGCGGGGATGGTGGTTTTTTTATATTATGGTAATAGTCGGTATTATGGTATAGTAATTGTTGTGTAAATTTAGAAAATGGTTCCAGATGGCAGTGCTGTAAGTGAGGCAGTACTTCTACTCTGTAGGGTACCGGGAATCATTCATACTGGTACTTCGGCCAGTACTGCCAGTACTCTATAACCTGCATTACAAAGGGCACTGATCATGATGTATGCTAAAGTGAGCTGCGCTACGCTAGGTGTTGAGGGAATTCCAGACACTCCAAAAATCTAGATTCTTAATTCTGCTGTCGTGACGTAATTGATTCCAAAGGCAGCAGCATCAACATCAGAAAGCTAGAAACGGCGCTAACGTTAGCTTGCTGCTCCCGTTTGTTGAGGCTGAAGATTTTCTGCTGTTGTCATTATCGCACTCACGTGTGGCCTTTTGGAACCGGTACAACTTTATTGACAGTAATGTTATTTATCATTAACGTTTGGTACAGTAGCTGCAGACCTACTCTAAAAGACACAATGCACATACTAAACAAATATAACAGTGCACACTCAGTTTATAATGTGTAATAATACGTTTCAGCATGTAATACACTCTTGCATGTATTGTATTAGGAATTATAAAAATTGATCGTCTAGAAATCGGTTCATTAAGGAAGGCTATATATTTCAGTAAATACACTTTTGCTGTTGAAATTCTGGAAAATATTCCTTAGATAAATGTAGAGTGTCATTGCTCAATTTGCTGTTACCAGACAATGGAAAAGTCGAAAATGTGAGTAAGTGGAATTAATCATTTATATGAGTCACATTTGATTACATTTTTATTTCGTTTGGGACTTCCATACAACATCTTATGTTGGTTTGGATAACCTCCTCCTGCCTTCTGTTGGTTCGTTCACTCTGTCTCCGTGTCTACATAACTACCTTGCCAGCCAGCTAGATTTTCACGATTAGGTAAGAGTATAGCTGTTGTACATATGGTTGTTTTCTACCATCTCAAGGTGTATTAGGCGGTGTGGTATGCGGCAGCACAGTTTGCTGGATATGTCAACCATGCATTGACAAGCTAAGATGCAGGTTTTTTTTTTTTTTAATTCACCTAAATCATCTACAGCCCACTTCAGAGGCCCAGATGTTGCATGTTGCTGCTATAAACCAAACCACCTCGTCGCTGCTTTTGTGACTTCCACAGACGCCGTGTGCTTCTGTGTAAACACTGGCATAAATGCATTAAAGTAATTGATTGTTGAAAAACAGACAAAATCTGTGATTGTTTCCCTGGCAACGGCAAGTATTATCTGGGTTGTGTAGATGAATTGAAGCAAAACACCCTGTAATTCATATCAACTCTATTATTTTTTCAGCTCAAAGAGGAAAAATCAATTGAAACAAGCTCTTATGCATGGATAGATGCTTGGTTTGATCAATACTATTTTCATAGGGACATTGCCTTTGAGTTTGATTGAGGCCAGGTTATACAAAGCTATCCAGTGGTGCTTGGATCTAATGTAGAAATGTTCATTGTCAGCCGAGCACAGTTAGGGTTTTTTATTTTTACGTTTGTCTTTTTATATCCAAATAGAGTCATTGGATTGACTAAGGATTGGGGGTAAAAAACAACAGAAAAATAGGTCAAGGTCAGTCAGCAATGCATCGTCTCATCCTGTCCATCCTTTGTATTCTATCAAGTGTCACTGGTATTCCACTGGGAACCTCTGTTCCCTCAGCATATGGAAATTAAAGGCCCTTAGTTCAATTATACAAGCCCATTGAGCCTCACAATATTGACATATTTCCGTATTCTGAAATGTCATAGTAACGATCAACCAGTTCACCAGAAAATGCTCTCATAGAGGCCGAGATCTGGGGGTTACATGCGTGATGATGTGGAGGCCAAATCTGTTGGACTCTTAGCTGTTTGCTCAGGATTACCTTCCTAAAGGTGCGTTTGATATGCGCACGAATCACATGATCACATATTCATGATGACTCGTGGTGTCACGAAAACTATGGGAAATCCTACTGAAAATGAGAAACCATCAACTCATGGGTCAGTTTGACTTTTTTCTACAGGATGCAGATGATGGCACCCATTGGCCTCCTTGCTAGCATGTCTGCCTTCCCATTGCGGCAGTGAATTTGCGTCCAGATGGGGACGATGCTCACGCTCTGTATGTTAAACTAGCATGTTGGCTGATTTTGCTATTGTTTTACAAGTGAAGTTGATACAAAATACAGTAGCAGATTATGTTGACGCGCCAACACTGTTTGACCACTCTTGGGAATGACATTAGTCTCTTTTGTGGTGCTGATTGGCTAATTGTTAGCCTCTACATTTGATAACTCTGAGTCAATGGACTCAAAGTTTCTGCTCCAGCACTCAGTTGCACTTTGCAAAGGTCACCAGTGATTAGCCATGCAATACAGCGTGTATATGACCTGCCAACAATAGTAATATTTCTCGCACAAAAGGAAATTAGGCGTGTTTATATCAACTGGTTTAGAGTAAATAAATGGCTACACAATGTGTGTTTTTGTCAAAAGATGGCGGTAGAGGCAATGCTATTTATGGCTGTACTAAGCCAAAAAGGAGAAGAGTTTATCTCAGTTGTCTTATCAGGACAAATAGAGCAAGATTGTGAGGAATTACTGTCAGTTATGGAGTTGTAGTTGTTCCTTCATGCTGGCTAGTATCAGCCATGTCGCACGCTGTTTGGAAGCGAAGACAAAGTTTGGAATATTTCGGAACACCCAGGCAGCAGAGACATCTGGTCAGTTAGTTAAAGATTACGCTGTATCAAAGCACATTCGTCAAAGGTATCTCCACCTCCAGTTTTATACTTTCAGTGTTTTTCAAAAAAACAACATCAAAACTTTTTTGCGGTGTACACATGTCCGTCAACTGGTTCCGATGCGATACTTCAACATGCAGGTGTAGATTGATTTACAAGTGTCTGCTTCAACACTAAAGGGAACTGATCTCAGTTTGGTTCGCTTGCAAAAACGTAAGAATAGTTTTCTTCTCCTATGGCTGCCTTTGCTGGTGTTTAAATTCGCAGCCTTCCTCTGCTGAGCAACAGATACAGAATCTTAATTGATCTAATCTGGTTACGGCTTGCTATTTTCCACAGTAACATTAGAAATCTCCTGTCCTCCCCCTCTTGGTCTCTCTCCCTTCACCTCCCTCACTCTCTACCCCCCATCTGCCCTGACCTACATGGTAGTCACATGGCCCCGGCTCCCTGGCTTGGCATTTTATGGAAAATCTGCAGGAGATAAAGCCACAGGGTTTAAAGTGTTATCCCTGCCTGTCCTTTGAGAAGGGCTAAACACTGAATGAGGTGTTATTGCATCAATGCTGTTGGACACACTCACACACACACACACACACACACACACACACACACACACACACACACACACACACACACACACACACACACACACAGGCAGCAAAGAGGATATCTTCCTACTCCTCTCTCTCTCTCTCTCTCTCTCTCTCTCTCTCTCTCTCTCTCAGTTTGATTGGATTTAGTAGAGTGTCACCACTGTGACTTTGGGGGATTTCTCTCTCCCTGTCACTGTCTTTTGCATGCTTGCTTGGGTTATTTACTTAACTTGTCCAGAAAATGGACTGTGATCTACAGCTTACAGCCAAAGCTAGGGAGAGAGACGAGTGCCACACAGGCACCTACGCCGTCCGCCTGCCTGCCCCGGCTTGCTTACTCCCTCGCTGGTGCTGAGGGCTTACTTTTGCACTGTGACCGAGTCCCCTTCACACTGTTGTCTGCCTGTAAATTTTCTGCTGCCCTTGCTATTCAGCCAATTACGGCAAAAGAGCTTTAGCGATTTTTTTCCCTCTCCCTCCTCTTCCTCCCGGTGTATATTTATATATTTATTTTGCAAGCTAATGACAAGCGTCGCTGAAGGTTAAAAAAATGCTGAATTTCATGGAGCGTATAACGTCAACTTTTTTCTACAGCAGGTCTAATCAATAGAAGTAAGCGTTGTCTTGTGTGGAACAAATACACATACTGGAGACCAATATAGTTCCTTGAATGTTGTTACTCAATTTTATAATATTTCTTACATTTATTATCATGTAAATTTAGTCAGAGTATTGAAATACCCCCATTCTATTTGTAACCCTTTAGTCCTCAATAGATGTACAAGAGTTCTCAAGCTGTGTGTTAAATATTAGGGATGTGTCACAATTTACTGATGTGCTTTTATCTTCATATAGATGCATGTATGATATCTACATTTTATATAAACTGAAAAACGTGTGAACTTTGCGAATTTAAAAAAAAAATATTCAAAAAGATTTGGAGAAGCCACAGACACAGAGGCTTTGATACTGATGTGAATACCGACTTGCAGAAAGAGAGATGCAGATGTTACTGAACAAAACGAGCAGATTCCAACACAACTATCGGCAGTGGGGTTGCTGCTGGTCCTATGAAACGTGTGGAAAACCACAAATGCATCCTGGGCCACGAGGGGTTCACTCCTGTCTGCAGGGTCGAATATTATCACCTATTTATTGTTGGTCCAAGCAGCACAAGGAACAAGGACACTGAGGAATCACAAAATTCATGGTACCCCAGAAGTGTTTGTCGTAGTTTAAAGTCATCATGGTGCCATTCTAGATACATACTGACAGTTCTATGAGGACGTAGCACCCGCCCCCACTGCACGTGTGTGTGTAAGTGTGTGTGTAAGCGTGAACTTTTACCAATAACCCACTTGGTGGAGATTAATCTACCAAAGGCAAGGCTAACCTGTCCTTCCTGTCAGTTGTTGGACTGAAGGTCAAGATAACGTTCATTTTATAGGCTGATATAAAAGTTCATATAACCCTGATAAATGAGCAATTATTCTGTTTGTCCACATTTCTTTCACTCTGCGCAAGGCTGATGTTGCCTACATTCAGGAGGGTTGTTCTAATAATCCTGAAGTAAAAAAAACCCAAACAAATTCACAAATAAATGACTGTCAGTCGTCCCCCACCGTGGTCTCACGTGGTTCACCAGGTCATTTGCCAATTCTGAGTAATTGCTTCTGCTTCTTTGTCCTTTTCATGTATGTTGAAAGTAGCAGAGAAGACTTTGAAATGTTTTAGAAAGCCAGCTCATGGTGGAGAAACCTCAGACCTTTTGACTTGACTTGTGTCTCCTGGAAACACGACATTTGGCAAGTGGTCCCTCATTTTTCCCCCTGCAGAAGTAGTGAACCTTGACTGACAATGGAAGAAGGAGTCTACCGTGGAAAAAAAGGGGAATATACACGCTAATTTTGCTATGTGTGCTAATTGTAGTGTAAAAATTGATTTTTTTATGGGCTGTTTACTTCACATTCTTGTTGAAGCTCAGACGTGATTCTATATTTGCTTGACCCGATGTCTGCGAGGCTACAGCATGACTATCAATACGATGTCAAATGTAATGCAGAGCCACAAAGCACTTGAGGAATGCATCCAAAGTGCTTTGACATGTTGCATTCTGGTGCTAAAATGACCAGAGCAAATATCTTCCCAAAATATTGGATGCGATAAGGCAGCCGAGACAGCTTCGCAGCACTGTGGTGATTGGTTGAAGTCACACTTAAGCTACACAATAGTCCCACTGCAACCAAAATAAGAACATCACACATTTTATTGTTCTGTCTTTCATAAAAACAAAACCAAAAGTTACACAAGTGATAATTGTGTGTAAAAGAAATGACACCACAAAATACATAGTGTTCCAAAACAAGAGAGCAGATGAATAAAGGGCTCTTTCCACCAGTGTGAAATCAGCCACGCCTAGGAGTGGGAACGGAAAGCAAAACTGCTTAATGTGACAAAATAAAGACAGAAACACTCCAAGGGAAAGTTAGAATTAGGATCCTGAAAGATTTATGCCTCCATTTTATTTATAATTTGTTTTCTTTTCCTTATTGGAATTGAGTTGCAACTGAATATTTGATGAACACAGCCTAGAAGTAAGGATGTTATGTCAGCAAGGAAACAAAAAAGTAAAGAGAAACAACCAAGAAATGTATTTTGCAAAGTTTGCGCTTTGGAATAAACTAATGCGGCTCTGCTTTCACAAGTGGCTTGTTAATTGAATGTGGGGGGAGTTCACTATCTGCAGGTTGTGCTGAGCCCTAGCGAGGCTGGGGTGCGTCTCTCCGTATGCACTGCACTGAGTGCTGGGTACTCTCCGTGCACAGAACACCATCTGCATTTTGCTGTTAACGCGCCTTCACATCCAAGGGAAGGGAGGATTAGGAGAAAATCCCCCGGTTTTTTTTCAACCAGTTGACAAATATCAGATTTGTCTCTAAAAAATTAGCTCCATCTATATCTTCCACCATATGACACACATAAAAGATTATCTCTAATACCCAGCCAGCTTGGGCGTGGAAAAAGCAGATTAAAGTTTCAGTTTGGTCATATTTACCCAAGCACTTCAAGTATGGGACTGCCTGGATTACACAGTAGACAGACCTCTCCACAAAGTGTCCTCCCCCCGCATGTTGTACATCAAACCCCCCCCCCCCCCCCCCCAGCCTTTACCTTCCAGAAACAAGATGTCCGCCTTGAAACAATTAGACATCGTGCTTAAATGATTCATCATTTCACAGTCAGTCTTTCTCTTCTACGTGTCCTTTAAACAGTCCGAGTGAGCTGCCAACGGGTGAATAAAAGCAGCAGGTGCCTTTTCAGATGGAGCTTTGTAGTCTGCAGAGGGTGCTGAGCTGTTATTTTACTGGTCCACTGGTGAGGACCAGGGGGTGGCTGGGAAATGGACCTGGTGACTGACCTTAGGTCCCAGAGCTGTCCTATTAGCAGCACTTAAGAGTTGCCTGCGCTAATCCCAGGCGTTACTTGCACCTGCATCTCAGGAGATGCTGACCTGGAATACAACAATACAGCACTCATCCCCAGTCACCTTAAGAAAGCAGAAACATTCTCGACTGAAGAGTTAAAAACAAACTTGCTACACAAAGATAAACTCCTCTGACCCCCAGGGAGGTCATATGTGTTGGCTGTGACAGATTGTGAGACTGGACACGCATGATTATGACCCATCAGCATGCATCAGAGGGATTTAAACATACGAGTAAGATGTTCCTTAAGCCTCTGCTAAGTCAGTATGTTCCTCCTGACCATTTCATTATCAAATGCATAATCATTATCTGCCGAGGACAGAACTGAAGGCCTAAGGCCCTACCTGGTGTCCTGGATGTTGACTTCCTTGCTTCCACTCAAGACCACTGCCCCACCCAGAGGTTGCTTTATGAACACAGGAGCCCCATAAATGAAATTAAGGTGTCAATTAGTCAATTACAGCATAATAACTCTGAGGGCAGACATTTAGAGACAGAGAGAACCTCGGCTAAGTTCATTTCCTCCGGCCCAAGAGCCTAGCGCTTGGCACACGTCACTCCCCACCCAGACTCGCTGAATAAGGGCCCCAGTGCTCTCCCTAATGTTATTTCCCCTGGATATCTTTTTTGATCAACAATTTCCTTTCATGGGGTTGTTTTTCAGATGCAGGGGATGCACTTTTTCTCTACCCAATTTGGCTAGGGAGAATTTTATAATTTAGTAATTAAAATCTTTGTTAGGCTTTAGAAATTGCAGCTAATTGAATTTAATGGGAAGATGAATTTCAATTTTATTTGATTAGCAGGACCCCTGGCATAGGTATTTATGGAAAAAACTGTACAAAAATATGCTGTGTGGTCTAAGATGGCATAATAGAATTACACATAATCGGATTTCACTGTCATGAATTTCACTCTAATTTCTCTATAATTTTCCATTAGATAGCTGGTTTACAAATATTTGCTCATCTGCGATGGGAAAGGCTATCTGTCTAAAATGATTACGGAGCGAGCCTTCAGAAATATGTCCCTTTTTTTCCCCCTCCCTTTTAAAAACCAGATTGCGAGGGATCAAAATTAGGAAGATTGCATTATGGATGTCTGCATCCGGGAGAGCAATGGGGGAGATATGATGATTACGGCCGGGGGATGAAAGCAGTGTCAAGAAAAATATATGACTCAAAAACATAGGCCTCTTCTATCTACAGAATCTCTGCTCTCAGCACACTGCTGCCAAGTAACATACTATGTCATAATTCATGTAATATTATAAACACTGCACAAATAAAAGAAAGACATTGCAGAATGGTGACATACAAATAAAGCCTGTGCCTCATACAAACTCCATGTTAATTGCTTTCAAGTGTGTACCTATAATGAGATTTTGCTGCGATTTTCAGGGTCCATGTATGTAGATGTATATGCAGCAATTATACAAATCAAATGAGATTGTGAAGAATCATTGTCAGGAGTAATGCAAATGATGATCATCAAGAAGTGGGGTATTGCCATGATCATTGTACTGGCTGTACGTTTAATATTCTGCTCCTTCTCTGCTTAAAAATAAATATATAATGCAATATAAACAGACGTGAGAGGGAATAATATTCCACATCACAGGCAACCTCGAAGAACACAAGGGTGAACTCTCGTTGAATCCCACTTTAGAAGCTCCTGCTTCAGAATTAAGCTTTTACACATTCAATTTCCTGCCAATTTGACAACAACATGACAGTGAATATCCGGAATAAACTTCATCTATTGTCTGCTGAAAAGCACAAACTATTTTAATTTGTTGTGTTTAAAGTTAGTTGCAGTACAAGTGCCTCATGCTGCTGTCCCCCCCCCCTCCCTTCTTGCAATCCCCCCTCCCCCCCACCTGTACTCTCCACCAGTTAGGACAGACCTCCACTCTCCACCCCACGCCGACTCACACCCACTCCATCTCCTCCCACTCGCTCACTCACTCTTTGCCCCGAACAGCAAGAGGGGTTCAAAAACACAATCTGACTCTCGGCAAAGGTCAGATTTTTCACTCGGCATGTCTCTGGGCTTTGGGCACAAAAGCCACTGAATTCACATCTTTCAACTGGGCCCTAGCTTTTGTCCCGGGGAATGGAGGACTAGGAGTGGGCCCTGCACCAGACCAGCCCCTCCTGGAGTGCACTGTCAGGGGCAGCCAAACGTCTGGCCCGCCAGCCCTTTGACTGATGTACCCCTGCCATGTCACACGCATGACAGCGTGCACACACACTCACATGCATACACACTCCACCTTGCCCTCAACATTCTCCCACATGAACTATACAATACCCTCAGACCACATCAAACGAAAAGCCCCACAGCTTCCTTTGAAAAATAATGGTTTTGCCCCCAAAGATGGCAGCTCGAGGGCCAGAGGGCTGTAATGCCTGGACGACAAACCCTCCCTCCTGTGGACTTTGTTAGATGAATGTAATTCATCTTATAAACCAAAATTGCCCGCAGTTTCAAGTTATGATACTGTAAATGTTGTGATTTTGATAGATACACACCCAGACATGTTCACGACTTTCTCTAAGATGTCTGAAACTTTCATTCTAAGTTGCTAAAAATGTCATCCGAGACTTATGGTTTTTGTTTTTTTTTTTAAATGGAGATATACTCGCTGCAATCAAGAAGTGCATTTGAATCCACCTGTGAAAATGTGCTGAAAAAAACAAGTCAAAAAACTGTGGAAGCGCCTGATTTAAAAAGAAAAAAAGATAAGGGTAATAAATGTGCCGTGTGCACTGAAAACAGGGTTCACAAGTCGCATGATCATGAGACGTTTAGCTGTTCTGTAAGAGCAGAAGAAAACATCAGATCTGTGTCCTAATTAGCAACCAAACATTCCTCAAAATGAATGCTTGAAACTGTTTTTACCACGAAAAGTTTATTGATTACACCATCGATGATAACAACGTTTTTATTATTAGCCACAGTGATGACGCTTCATTGCTTTTGTACGATAATACCACATAAAATTACTGCTGTGGTCTGGGAATAATTAGCCCAAAGTTTGTTCAGTAATGATCCACCTGGGAGTCAGCACTCATCAGGTCTCACCAACCCACCCAACAAAACATGTTTGCTTGTATAACATGCGATTAGTGATCAAAATGTCAGATATTGGACAACAAACTTTACCCAACACAAATAAAACCCATTTAATCTTTTTTTTTTTTTTTTTTTATCATGTCTTGCAACAGCTGGAGTAGTTTAGCATCAGATAAAGGCTGGAACCCTTTGATAGAAACTCTTTTTCCTTCATGTGGGTTAGGAAGCAAGAGAAAAGGGTATTTTTTCCGATTATTAACCAGGATGAGTCATCATCATTTTAAAATCAGCCAAATCCTGTTTCATGCACGTACTTTGGACTTTCTTAACAGCACTCAGGAACTGAAGCCAGGACTGTGTATCATTGTATTCTGGTTCACAGCCATAAACGTGTTCATTTCCTCTTTTCTGTAATCTGTAAATGTTAGTAACGCGTAACCGTTTTCAAAATAAAACCACTGGTGGATCCCAAGACTAGGCGCTGAACTTTCAAAAATTTTGTTACTTTGTGTTAAATTCCACTTTCTTGACATTAAGCTGTTTACAGAATATGGGCTTTGTGTGCAAATGGGCCAGTGGCACTTTGCATGCCACTGCGGAAGAAACTGCCAGGCAAATAAGTGGTTTGTCTTATAAAGTATTCATTGTCACCTGGTAACGGCTGTCGTTTATCATTTCACCTGAAATTACAATGAAAACTGATAGCTTATCAAAGAGGGGAGAGGAGAAAGAGTGAGCTCGGAGAGGCAGAAAGTATATGACCAAGCACTGAAACACACAGGATCTCTTTTTCACTTTAAAATAAAAGTAATAAAAGTGTAATTTTGCGCACTTGATGATTCCGGGACGAGACATGTTTATTATTTGAAATGCACTTGATGTGACTACGTCCCTTAAATTCAACAATGTGCTTCCAATAAAATATCAAAATATCCTTTCAATTACTGGAGGTGAAATCACATTGTGTTTGATTTAAATGAAATCATCAAAAACTTGTGTGCAATAAAAACATTTTATTAGGGAGGAAAAAGATTGCACACATAGAAATATACTTGTAATCTTTTCCTCCCTAAAACCTTTTTTTTTTTTTTTTTTCATTGAAGTGCCTCATTTGAATAGAGGCAGCGCAGGCTCCACCCCAAGAGAGTTGAAAGGCTAGAAGACCACAAAGATGGAAAAGGCCAGCCCACTGAGGGAGGGAGAAAAAAACGGCTCCGGTTCCTCTGCCATAATTTCCTATCAGCCTATTCAGACAACATCACCAACAGCTTGGTCTCCGTGTGCGTGTGTGTGTGTGTGTGTGTGTGTGTGTGTATATGGAAGCAAAGCGGAGAGGGGCAGCGCACGAGAGGCACAGAGAGAGAGAGAGAGCGAGGGAAGGGAAGGGAAGGGAAGGGGGAGGCTCCATATTCTTTCACCTACCCCCCGTCAAACCACAGAAAGGAGGGGCCAGACCCTAAGCTGCCAATCAAATCTGCTCGTGGCAGCCGGCATTATCTCAGCAACAAACTATTGACAGATTACATGTCAAGGAGTTTAGTGCATGATTGAAGGAAGCCTTTTTTTATGTAGTTACTTTTCCGCTTTGTTCCCCCTCCACCGACCAACATTTGAATGACTTTCTAACAGAGTTGAGTAATATTATGAAAGTTACATGTCTGAGAGGATTTAACTTCGACTTCCCTGAATATGGTGAGTACTCTTCTTCTCCTTTAACTTTGGCAGATATGTTTTATTAGCTGACAGTTTAAGGTGTGTCTTTATCTCTGACTAAATATGCAGAGAGGGGAAGTTGTTTATGATTAAACTATGTGCCAGCGAGGACGTATACCCAAGTGTTGCGACACCCTTATTTATAGCTCCCTGACAGTGCCCAAAGGTGTCTGCTATATCGAATATGATTGCCCGTTTCTCCAGCACCCGACTCATGACGCTGTGTTGCATGCAGCTCACATGTGCAGAAAGTTCACAAAACCAGTTTCATTTTGTCTTGTCTTGAGTGTTTTTTTTTTTTTTTTCTGTTCTACGGCATGAGACCAGGAGAGCTCTGTGTCAGGTATTTTTCCTTTAATTACGTGTTTTTGGGTACTGTAGAAATACAGGTATCGTTTTATCCACAGAGGCACGGGCAATGCCATTAGGGTGCAATGAATGGCCTAAGGGTTTGTTGCCAAGGGGACAAAGCAAACAAACTGTTGTGTTGCTTATGTTGTCACACATGTAAATGGAGCCACAACCTTTTCAGGTACGTCAAAGTAGTGTAGTAACAGTGCACAGGTGTTTGTTGCAGTGATACAAAAACATGCTGATAAAATTAAACATATACGGGTGAGGTCAAATTACAGGTACAAATACTATGTACTTGTGTAGTATATTAAATAGAATTGGCTCTGTAGCACTAACGCACCTGTGGGGCAGCCTCTTTTTAAATATGTTAAACTTGACAAGTATCGACAGTCGTTTTGTTTGTGTGTGTGTGTGTGTGTGTGAGTGTGAGTGTTCGTGTGTATGTGTGTACTTTTAGGGATAAACTTGCCCTGTTGTAACTGGATTACACTTTTGTGTCACTCTACGCGCCACTTTACTTGTAGGAAGAGCTATAAGTAATAATAAGTTATATTCCACCGTCACAATGAGTTCTTTCGGTTTTGTGCGTACTGAACGTACGGTAGTGTTTCTGTTTGCGTGGACTGAGTGTGTTTTCCCCCTATACGTATGTGTGTGTGTGTGTGTGTGTGTGTGTGTGTGTGTGTATCAGTAGTCCCTGTACATTTCATTATTTGCATCATTCATAAAAATAACTCCTCTATTACTAACTTGTCACTTTTGAGACTCATGATACGTTTCCTTTGATCATTTTATTAAAAATAAAATTAAACAATGTTTTTTCTATATAGTTACACACACTGTGCAGGTAGTGTTGTATTTTCTTTGGCACAACAGCTTTTCAAATAATGAAACTGTTCAGTGAAATATTTCAAGGTAGAATTATTGTAATTTTATATTTAGAATGAAATACTGTAATTCAGAATTCGGGCTTGTAATTTTTAATTTGTCAGTAACGTAGTGTCTGTGGCACGTTTGAGTCCTCTTAGCTATCATTTGTTTGTTTTTCTTCTTCTTCCTGTCATATCTGGCTGGTCAGCGCTCATTAACGTGACGTGTCTTCTCAGCAGTGGCAGGATTAATGAAAATATAACAGGATTTAAAGATGCCTCATTTTAAATGTTAAACAGATATTGTCTCTGGTAGACCTATGTGACCACAGGCTTTCACAAACACATGCGGGACACAGCCATGAGGGCTCGGTTGGTACGTCTGGGTATTTAAGGTGTCCTCCATTAGAGTTTAAAACAACGAACAAGTACAACTGTGATCACGACACACCCTAATTTCAAACTTTTCGTCAGTGCGGAAAATGTTTTTCTACTCTCTCATGAGTCATAATGTTGATTGCCTTCACCCTCACTGAGTTGTCTCATTAACCCTTTGTGGCCCTCTCCATCTTTTACGGCCTTCCACAAAACCAGGATGAAATGAAGGAGGAAAAACAAGTCCAGGTCTGAAGGCCCTCAATAACCTTTTATCACAATTTAGCAATAACCTGAATCAATTTGATGTCTTAAGCAATAAAATATGCTGTTGCACTCCTATTTCTGCTGCTCCTTGGATGACAGTAAATTTACATTTTTTAATTAAACTAGCCGGAATTTTTATTAGGGGGCTGGGCTATGCTAATGGGAATGTTGTGTACAGCAGATTAACAGAGTTTTGAAATAAATTTAACAGGGAGACATTTGGAGGAGGAAAAAAAATGCGAGTCATTGTCTTTAACCTCTTTCATGCCGATTTCTCCTGGGGGATCCTTGTATTCTGAGGAGCCTTGTCAGGGAAGAGTGCTTCTCAGCAACGAGGTGATTAGTATCACCCTGTCAACCGATAAAAAAATATTCACAATCTCAATTATATTAGAAAAAAAAATTCATATACCACCAAAATTCATGCCGAATTTGAAAATACAGACGCAGTAAACAACCCTGTGGTTTGAATTTGAAATAATGAAAGAAAACCATATTGATGATTTTTATTTCTCCTTAGAAATAGAATATTTTATACAAACATTTTAAATTGTATTTAAAAACATTACCTTATTGGATACATTTTTTTTAATTCATTTTAATTTTCTTGTTAAAAAATAATAAAATCTCTAAATGCACAATTACTATTTTACACCTACAGATGAACTATTACACAAAAATACGTGAGTTAATGGCAGTGTATATGTTTGTGGAGTTTTATGGTCCGCTCTCAGTGTGTGATTGATGTTACGCGAGGCTGTGTGTGTGTTATGCCTGGTTTTAGCAGAGTGGCAGTGGGAGAGAAGGGGGGGACACAGACAGTAGACAAGGGGAGGGAGGTGTGTGTGTGTGTGTGTGTGTGCGTACGTGTCTGTGTGTGCGTGCGTGCGGGTGTGTGTGTGTGTGTGTGTGTGTGTGTGTCGGGGGGATAGACAGAAAGAGAGGGACAGCTGAGTCCTGATTGAGCATGTGCCCAGTCATCAGACATCCTGCACCATAATTACCTTAACCCCGTCTTTTAATACCCAAATCACACCAACTGGCCTTTTTTTCCTTTTTCTTCTTTTTTTTTTTTTTTTCCTAACGGTAGAAAGAGGAAACATCCAAGATCAAACGATCAAATAAACTCCAGATGCACGTGGGCTGCCATGCATCTTGCTGCAGTAGCCAAAGTGTTCAGGGCTACTTGATATGGGCCAGGAGCGAAGCAAGTGGCATCACCACCCCCTTTCTTCACTCCTGTGCACTCATGCAGTGGCCAGCACCTAATTAAAACCTCAAAGCTCCCCGTCACCAATCTGGAGTAATGGCCTAATTAATACTCAGTGAAGAAATATTCTAGAATGATAAACAGGTTGCACCGTGGGTCTTCATTGCCTTTATTATCTAAAATATAACAGGGCAACTTTTTATCATCACAGATAATGCACCTTTGTTAAAATGCTCCGCTACAGCTGAGAGAAAACGGACAAGACTTTCGTATTCGATATATTGTCATGAAAAAGATAGCGAGGAATTAGAAATTATAACATTAATTGAAGAAGGTTTTATCAGTTATTATTTTATGGAAGAAAAAAACCCCATCCTCATTTGTTGCGGCGTTAAAAAGAGAAATCCTGCTGAATATGCCGTGTCATGTATTCTTGTGTGCAGAGTCCAGGAAGGAGCTCCCTTTAACTTCTTTTCCGACTCGATTTTGCTAATCTTACATATGAAATTATAATTTCATGGAAGGTAAGGGAGAGGAATAATCTCAAGTCGTTGATATGCTATATAAGAGGGGAAAGAGGGAAAATGAAGAGGTAATTAGCAGAGTGGAAGACTTTGGCGTGTTTGTCTGAAAGCCCGGTCTCCACTGGCCATGAATGAATTTGCATGCTTCGCTTATCGAAGCGCACTTATTAGGCCAGCTGAAAGAGAGATTAAGGCGGCACAAAATGTGGTGACTAATCCTTTTAAATGTGGCAGGGGGTCTTTAAGGTGTGAACCAGCCCGTACGTAGGTTCGCGGGTACGGAATGTGACAGACCGCAACTTTCATGGAACTGGATGTGTGGAAAAAGAAGCGGCAGATGCGGGGGTTAACTGCTTAATGACAAGGACAGTGATTGACACGGGTGTTTATCTCGTGACCCTCTTATCTCTAGAACAATACGGCAGATTGGGTCAGCCTCGGTTGAGATTATGATGGAGCCTTTTTGTGCGGGCCGACATCCGTGTCTTTTCTAGTTTGTTTTTTTTTTTTAATATTGTTTGCAAGACTTTTTCAAAGAAGACATTAAAAGTAATCTCTTTAAGTCTCTTTTTACCCCTTTTGTCAGTTCCATCACCTTTTCATTGACCTCAATCCTGAGCTTGCTGTTCTGTCACCGGCTTTCTTTTTGATAAGGAAAAAAAAGAGAGAGAGAGAGAAAACATTAAAGCTTTTTTTTTTCTTTCACCTTCACTTTGAGGCGGAAAATGTTTGCTCTTCTGAGTTTCAGAGCCAATTCGTCTGTAATTGACTGCAAACAGGAACACAGCAACGTTCTGACACTGTCCTCCTCTTCTCTGTCTCACACGCATCTTCTTTGCAGTTCCCTCAACTTCAGGTTCCCCTCTGCCGTGCGGATTTTCATTGTGATATTCAACTCACTTGGGTCGGTAGCAGGCAGCACCAGCAATAATTACTCCCTGTACATGATGAATCTGAAGCCCAGCTGTTCATTTCTGTCACTGCCAACAGAGAAAGAAAGACAGAGAAGAGAGAGAGAGAGAGGGATTGCAGTTTGTTCTATTTCTTTCCTTTTTTTAGTCAGTAACTTGATAGGATTACATGGTTCTAGAGCCTACACCTGTTAAGAGGCTGTTAGCAGAACAGTTGGCAGTCCCGTACCGAGCTAAGCTTTTTTTTTTTTCTTCCTCTATCTGCTGTCCATTTTACATCCCCCTGTGGGTATTTCACCCCGCATGTATGACGAGAGTTTGTTTCTTCCGGGCTCAGTCAGGGGTGAGGAGGGGCATGCGCTCCTTGCGAGTGTGTGTGCGTGTGTGTGTTTGATGTTGGAGTGTGTATCCTATGTGTGTGTGTGTGTGTGTGTGTGTGTGTCTGCGAGGCTGGTTCGACCGACATCTCTTTTTTTTTTTTCCCCTCCCTCCTCTTCTGAGACACGTCGTCTCCCATCCAAAGTTGTGCTTCCCTCTCTTACCTCAGTCACACCGACGGAGCCACCCACGGCACAACGTATATACAAGTAGCGCGACAGCAAACAAAGAAAGAATTCAATTTGACTTGTTTTTCACAGGGTGGGGGACAGGTGTTGGCAAACTCATAAAATGTCCAAATACAGGTTAAACCAGACAATTTGAATGATTAAGGGTTAGGTTGAGAACATTTGTGCATATTTTAGGAGTGCCAAAGACCTGTTGTCAATCAGAAATACTTTTGGAAGGAGTGGAGAAATGAGTAATGCATAAAACGTGTTGCTTGTTTTCTCTTGTTCATCTATTATTTGAGTTGAAAACAGCCTTGGATATTGTCTCAACCCAGGCATTTATTATTGTGTAGGAGTTGGTTTATGGGCAAACTGGTGACAGACATCAGACTTCGAAAATCACATTGCAGTTGGTTGTTTTGTGCCTCGCTGCAACGTGTCTCACTGCCTTATTTGGCATTCAGCAGCTCTCCGGCTCCGTCTCTTTCTGTGGGCCCTCAGCACCTGTTCCCCCTATTGTGCCGGAATTTTCTATATTTGGCAAGAAGTTGGACTCTCTCAATTTGTGTTGCTTACTGATTCTAACAGTTTGAGAGAGATAAACTCTCCCGTGTTTATTTCTATGTTGCTTCCTCATTTTTTTTTATTGTTAGAAAACATGATTTAACTTGGGAGGATGATGAAACGTTTCTCACCGGGGCCTCTAAATGTCACATTGTCCCTTATAGGATACTGACGCGTTAGATTTCCAGGAGTGTAAATTATCTTCTCCTGCTGAAGCACAGGAGAAATAAAAAAGAGCAAAGTTAATAGATATCTTAGGCTAACTTTTTAATTGTTCTGATATGTAATCGCTAAATGACAATAAAAAAGGAGTACGGCCACTTTAAAAGCTTTATCTCTCCTGCTCTGTGCTCAAAGTGTCATGTCCATAACAGCACCACCTGATCTACAGAGTAAAATAACCGCTAAGGCTTATTGTTTGGACAATATTGGAGCCCCACACCCCACCGCCCCGCTCCCCCCGCTGCTTCACTCCCCTCTCCCTTGATTCATTTCACCCACTGTCCTCGGCTGCTGGAAAATGGCGTTAATTTTTTTATTACCTGTTTGACTCTCCAGCCTTATTACTGTAGCCCCTTAATGTTCTCTGTAACCGTGGAAACCAGATGAATAAATGTCCGCCAAAGAAAATGAGATGATTAAACAGGTCACCCTTGCAAAACAAATTCGCTTGGTCGAGCGCAATTTGTGTACCAAGCGGCTGTCTTAACAGTTTGCTAACAAGGGGATTGTTTGCCAGACTAACTGACAGAGACGGGAGGGGGAAATGAAGATATCTGGGAGAAAAGGATATGATTGAAGAGATAATATTTTACATCACGGCGCCATTTGTTTCATCTCTTTATCCCTCCTGATAATGTGGTGTTGATTTCTACTTTCACCTTTTCTTAATTTTGTAAATGGTGAGAGACTTTTTCATCATTTACGGCTAACTTCAAGTTAAAAAGAAGCCATCCATATTATTGTCAGAGGCATTTGGTCTGTGACCATCCGCAAGAGCAGGAGCAAATAGAATTTCCCTCATTTATGTGGCAACCAATCATTACTGCTAATTGTCCTTGGGGCCATCTGTATAGGATGGCTTGTCCTCTATTGGAACTGTACTGGTCTGGATTTACAAGTCCAATAATAATACTCACCCATAGTCAGCGCAAACAGTTCATACTCACAACTGCAGTAATTAATATGCTTTTTTTTTTCTCTCTCTCTCTCTCTCTCTCTCTCTCTCTCTCTCTCTCTCTCTCCTATTAAACAGTAGCCCGAACAGCATCCTGGTTTCCGAGTTTGTTTCCCATGATGCTCCCACCCGTCACATCTTTGTCCAAGAGTAATGTTCCCATACAAGTCGTTTCAAGCGAAAGCTCTCTGACAACCATATGAAGCGTCTGGTGTTTTCATCTGGGAAAATAAGAGACTAGGCCTGGCAGATTTAGCCATGTAACGACGTGTTGCCATTCTGAACACAAATCATAAATGTCACGGCGGTGGTGTTGTTTATGGAAGGATGCCACGCTGCGCCACTTAAGGGTGTTGCCTGTTTGCATTGATGCACCACCAGCACTTACCGCCACTTGCTTTAAAACAACTTCCGCATCCTACCCAGCCCAGCCATTTTGTCCCGTTACCAAAGCAGAAGCCCAAATGTTCACCGCAGCTTTAGCCTTAACTTCAGTACTGTCGAAGAGGGGTTGTTGCTCAAAGCAGGGCTGTGGCTTCTTTGAGCCGCTTGTGGGATAGACGATGGTGAGCTGGAGTTTTTCCACTGGCAGAGGGGGTATTTCTTCCCAATACAGGGACACTATAGCTCAAAACTGAAAAGCACTTATGCATTATTGATGTTTTAATTTGTGCAAATGCCCAAGTCTTTGTTAAGTGATTATAGTGCTAGGGAGATAACAGGGGAGGTACTTTTCTATGAAACTAGAGCTTGCTTGCTGGCCGCAATGGGAAGCCATTCGACTAAATCTAACAAGTCCAGGCTTCTATCGGCTTCAGGGGTTGGGGTGGTTGGGTGGGAGGGAACTAAGAAAGCTGACTCAAAATATTGACGCGTTTTTGATAAGAAGAAATCCAGCCACTGATCTTCTGGCCTTAATTCACCTACACCTCTCCTCTTTATGAGGCTGGGTTTATAGCTCTTTTACATCCCTTATCAAAAATTATTTGATGTAAATACAATGGAACTGACCTGAAAAGCCCTGTGTGTAAATATTCCTGGTGGCACACTAGAAACTGACCTTGGGAGAAGAATGCAAAGTTATAATGCTTGCAAAACAAGCCAATAAAATAATACCCCGATGAAAGGAGGGGGGTTTGGATAAATATGAAAGAGAAAAGGAGAGAAACACCCCCCCCCCCCCTGCAATGATTAACTCAGAACAAAGGTTATCAAGGATGACATTTTTCTCAACTTTGTGATTTATTTAATTGCTCGCTGGAGATATCTAGTGAGGGAAAACGAGTGTGTGCAGAGGACAGGATTTTATTTCATATCCTAGTCGATCCGATCAGCAACTCAGATCATTGTCAATGGAGCCTCTGTTCTTTTTTTCGGTTGCCTAAAGTCGACCTCACCTGCAGCTGTTCACACAGCCTGCCTTCCCCCAGCACCTAACGCATGTATAACCTGTGAATTATGCTGTATTCATTTAGCTCAGACCGCGTTAATATGGGCTCTATCAATGTCAACCCCTGAGATAAGTGTCTTAGTTTTGGCTTTGGTTTCAGCTCTTTTGTTCATTGGCTTTTTATTGATTTATTCTTCATGAAAATCTGCTTTAAAAAGAACCAGGCTTTGCCTTTTTACTTTGAGGTCCCTGATGGAGGTAAAACACAAGAGCACACATGCAAGCACGTGCGCGTGCGCACGCACACACACACACACACACACACACACACACACACACACACACACACACACACACACACACACACACACTGCTCAGGCTTCCCCAAGCATTTACTGCTTTATTAAGCTGTCTCATGAACCCACCAGCAGAACATGAGAATACAGGAAAAAAAAAGAAAAGCCCATATTACTTAGATGATTTGATGTCATTTGTGGACTACAAAACGCTCGGCTTTATTGTGTGCACAGGGAGACAGAGAGGGAGCAAGGGAAAAAAAGAAGTTGGCTTAGAAATTCAGAATTTCAATTAGCGTACGTAATCTGAACCTGCCGGCTTTGATAGAGGCTTTTTTTTTTTTTTTTTTTTACTAAGAATACAGCAGCACTTGTAAAACATTAATTAAGCCGACTTGTTTTTTTAGAGGATGGAGTAAAGTGTGCTTTATGCAGTCTTTTTCCCTGAACAAAAGGCAGTTACCTCACATGGAGGACTGCTTCACCCAAACCACTGGAAAAAAAAGGGCAATTTTAAATGGAATAAAACACAAAAGACAAACCATTGAGAGTTATGTTCTAAAGGATGATGATATCATATGAGAGCAAGGCCTTTTGCTGAAGAATTGAAATGTATCCCTGCCTGAGTGAAACCCAAGCTTGGCGCAGGAAAACGAGCCGCTATTTTAATGACTTTCTACCTGACAGATGACTTTAGAGCGCCTTTTGTATCACATTGCTTTGACTTTGTCTCTTACATCATCAAACCATTGATTATTAATAGTTCAGATGAATTGTTAATTGATAAAGCTATTGCTATAATATCTTCCTAAATGTCTGTATTTTAAAAATAAGGAGTCATGAGGAAGTGAGAGAGATATTGAAATCCCTCTTGAAATTGTTTTTCTGCAAACTGAAAAGCTTCTCAGCATAAAATGAGATTACAGTTCATTCACATGCTTTCTTTTCCATGAATGGATCAAGATATAAAATGCTGCAGTTTATTCCCAATAGCTCATTTACCAGGTTTATAAGTAGATGATGTCTAAGCTATAAAAAAGAGATGTTAGAGATGATCCCTTTTTTTCCCTCACCTCTTATAAAACAAATGACATTTTATAGCCTCTTGGAATATGTAATCGAAAAAGAAGAGAAAAGAATAAAGTCTCACAATTGCACATATGGCGTTTCTCGTACTGTTGTAAATCCTCTTGCAGTGGGTGATGAGTACACATACAGATGATACATTAAAACTGCCATAACTCGCACACCCAGCAAAGCTAAAAATCAATTGGAATGGATAGTTAAGCTGGCCCCTAAAAATCAATGAGCAATTCATGTCCTTGATCACTGAGTGTCATTCCTCTCAATGTTAGAGGCTGATGAGGGCGGAACACAGATACTCGCGTTCAACGCAAACATATAGGAAACTTGAGGACACGTTCATTGTGATGATCACACGATTTCAGCGTGAATTAAATGGACAATTCAAGGACAAACTTTAATGCGCTCGGATTTTAAACAGTATCTTCTGGTGCGTTTAAAACTGTCAGTTTCATTCCTGTGCATTTAGCATTCGTTTAATCTCAATATCGACAGGAATATACACAGTGGTTTTTGCGAAGTCTGGATGGTAAATATAACCCTGTAGTCAAACTGATCGAAAATAGAAGGTTCAAATTTCAAAGCTTATGTTGTTGTTTTTAAACTGAGCAAAATGTTGCAATCCAACGACATTGTACACCAGGCCTGGAAAACAGAGATGACCTTATAGCACGCGCGCGCGCGCGCACACACACACACACACACACACACACACACACACACACGCAAAGGAGGAGGAGAAAGACAATAAGGTTAGCCAAATGAGGAGGATGAAAATTGTGTGTTTCAAAATAGCAATTTTGCCCTTATTAATGCCATTAGTGTAACAGTCATAATAGATCAAATCAACGGATGACCGAAGCAACTCCTCTGTCTCTGCGCCATGACGGGATCATGTCAGGAACAATTTGGGCATTTTGTGGTGATGAGTGAAGTTTCGAGTGCCGTGGTATCCTGCAAACAACCCCTGAATGATGCCTGTAATTCCCCCTTTTGATCATCTTTCCTCTGCTTCCCTTCTCTTACTCCTCTCCTCATCTCTTTATTCGCATTTATTTTATTGTACATTTATTTGCATTCGCCACCCTTCTTTTATCAGTAAAAGTGACCCTTTCTTTGAGAACTACTGTATTTTTAACCCAGATTTTGATAATGGCACTGCTCGGCTTCTGAGCTATTTCCAGCTCTTCTTGTCACTCACACTTTGTATCCCCCTGTCACCAGTTACAACCCCCCTCGCCAATTCAGAGCAGCGCTAACTCTTTTTATGCAACGCTTATCTCTAACCTCAAATATATATTTCTGCTCAGTGAACCTTTTCCATGCTCAGTAACAGGTGGCCATCTTTTATGGCCTGTTACTCTGGTAACATTTGAAAGGGTCATTCAGCTAAATACCTCAGATTTGGGGAGAGGAGAGGGCCTTCGGAACAGTTGTCGCCTGTCAGGAGCAGCACAGAGTCAGAAGGACCGGTGGAACAGTTGCTCGTCCCCTCATTGAGGTGAGAAATTTTCCGGCAGCTGTCACTTGGCCTTTTTTTTTTTTTTTTTTTTTTTGGGGAGGGGTTGTTTTTTCCCCTCATTTCCACTGAAGAGAAATGTGGCAACTGGAGGGGGAGGAGGCAACACTGTGCTGTGCCCTGTCAGTCACAAACTCGCCCGTGTGTGTCCTCCTCTAGAAGGGTTACATGTCTCATCAGCCGCCAATCATGAGACGCATGTGACACGAGCCTAACGAGTCTTCTTTCCGCTTTTCTTGTGATTCCACTGTCTGGTGGTTTTCTGTAATGTTTGGCGTCTCAAGACTGTTTCGCCACGTATGGTCGCAAAATGATGTGTTTCCTTTGCCTCTGTTCCTGTCTCTCCTCCACTGCTCTACCCTCCTCTCTCTCTCCCATTTCTTTTGCCTGTCTCCCTCACTCCCCCTTTCTCTTCCCTCAATCCATCTGCATCATGTCGATCTGTCAGACTGCCAGTGTCTGTTCCAATTAGATTCCACTTAATACACGTAACCTCGATTAACACGCAATCAAGCCCAGATAAATCACATCCTTTAAGTCCCCCCCTCTGCCTCTCCTGTGTTGCTTTGCATCACTCCGTTTTTCCCAACAAGCTTTCTTCGCCACAGTCGTTGGTCACAATGTATAAAATCACACGCCGACTGCATGAGCAGGTGAACTTGTCCTCCGGTTTTGTTGCAGAGGCAAGTGCTTTTCACCTCTAACCAAACATTCAGCTTTAGTGTGCATCTCATGTAAAACTCCTCTTGTGTTTCCAGTTTCCAGAGTCTTGCTGGTGCCCTTCTCACCCCTGAAGATGAAGGTGTCTTAATTACATCTTTGGTTAAAAAGCTACTAAAGACACCCTGTGCTTTCGGGAGGCTGTGTAGTCTATTGTCTCGGTGACCTTTTTAGCTAGCGGACAATTGGTTTGACTAGATTACAAATTAAGACACAGCACCAGGCATTTAGAAAGCAAGTCTGTTAGAGAGCAGTTCTGTTCTCTACCAGCCTGTGAAAGCCACTGGGCCATACATTTTAAGCATCACATAAAAGGCCACAGAGTCAATCATAACATTGCTCCATATTTATAAAAGATAAAGTTACATTTGTTTAAATGATATCTGCAATGCCATGTGAGTCTTGCCCAGTGGCAGGAAGGGAAAAACACACAAAGCTACCACAGCACTTAGAATTCATGACTGATTATAATTCTTTAAACCAAGTTAATAATTTACACTGTTTATGCTAATAAGAGAAAAGAGTACTGTTGAATTATCAAACGGTAAAAACTCACTAAAAACACAAACCCAATGAAAACAACCTGGGGCTGTGAAAAAGCACACACAGCACTCTTGGGGTCTTCTTTTATTAATCGCAGCTAAAAGTGCTAACATTGACATGTTGAACAGATTAGCCTCTTTAATAACGGGGCGGGTCAACATGGCTACTGCTGCTGATCCATGAGGATATCCTGTTGGGAGGTGAATGGCGTGTGTGTTTCATATCCTGACCCCTACCTCCATGGGGTTAGCCCCTGTACTGCACTCAATCTGGCCTGTGCATTCGCTTGGAGAGGATTATATGGCTCTTTGTCTTATTTCACCGGTACATTTTTACTTTTATCCCCACTATTAGGAAGCTTTTTTTTTATTGTTTTAATATCTGACTGTATTGTCACACTGTTTGTAGCCATTCTGTGTTCAGAAGTGCAAATTGTGATATTGAGATCTGGCTTTGTCTCACACAGCGACAGCTTGTATCATACACGCTCAGGCTGCCGCTGTACAGCATTTAAATATCTCAATGCTAGTTGGAGCTGACAAGGCCTGCCGGTGCGCAGTGTGTAAATAGGGCTTGGATTTAAAATAAATTAAGCTATGAGCAAGGCTCACGTTGATCCATTTCTTATCTCCTCTGCTGCCTTCTCAACCCCAAGTCCTCTCAAATAGTGTGATCAAGTTAAGCAACAAGCCGCACAGGCTCTGTTGTGGAAGAATATCTTGTTTTTAGTATTTTAGAATGAATATACAATATATATGGAACCACAAGAGAGACTTGTTCAGCTTCCTGAAATGGCTGATCTCTGTAAAACCAATTAAAAAGTTGTGCGTGTTTTATTTAATTAGTATTGGGTGCAAACAAAATGACTATTGAATAGACACCCGATAGCCCTCTGCTCTGTCTTTTTCCATTTATAAACTCCGTCCACAGCCACAACAATGTTGCACTGTCTCTTTAAACCGAGTGACAGTTTTGACTATAAGTTGAGCCCTTTTTTTTTCTCTTTCCCAGAGAAAAAAAAAAAGAGAAAACACTGATGAGTTTTAACAGCTTCAGCCGGGCGATGGGCAAATATAATAAGTGTTTTCGTAGACGTCACCAATGATTATCTCATCTAGGCATTTTGGGTGAATGTAGTGGATTTAGAGGCTTGCCTCCCATTGTGCTGACATCACCCTTTAACAAACCAAATTAAATCATGGCTAAAATCATTTGAAACTCTCCCAGAGTCTGTCTCAAATGGCTAAACAATGAATGTCTGGGAAAAATTTAAAGGGAACGCTGTGTGCATTTGTGTGTGCATGCGTGTGTGTATGTATGGGCCCGGGTATTCCTTGTCATGGGGGATGGGGCGGGAGTATTGTTAAAATGGGGGCAAATTTACCATCACGCTGAATAATGAGAATAAGGAAGCCTATTTTTTTTTAACAAATTTTGAAACACAGCACTTAACGCCCATGTCCTCATTAAAGACATGTAATCATTTAGATATAACTTTTATTTTCTATAATTCATCTTGTGAAAATACTTTATTGGCCTGAAAAAAGAAAGTTGTCGGTAAGGAAACACTTACAAGGTATATAAAAGAGCTCACGCCAGTCTTGATATAGCTGTACTTTTATAGAAAGTCAGATTAAAGGGCACAAGTGTCCGGTTTCCACCGCCAGGCAATGTTGCATGGAAAATGTGTTTTGATACTGATACCACGATGACACTCCACAGGGAAGAAAAGACAAAGTGACACCTGTATATTTTATAAACACGTTTTGGTGATGTGCCACCATTGTGAGTGACACATGACTTTCCTGTACAGTTAAAGCAGTGACTGACATCTAAGGGTAAAGGTAGAAATAAGAGAGGACAACAATGCATTCTTTTTTGAATATTCAGACCAAATTTGTTTACTATAATGCAACTCCACTCGTTATTTATTCCATGATATTGACATGTGTTGCACGTTAGCCATACGATAAGCTCCGCGAGCGCAGCAGGAACACACAGGGAGTCATCAGCTGTTCCGTCTCACCACGCACGTGCAAGTTCGCCACCCGTGACCTTGTGAAATGAACAAGGGAAAGAGAGAAGAGACTGGGAGTGACTGAGTGAGAGGAGTCAGTGAAGGAGTGGTGGTGAAGTGTGGAGGTGCACTGAGGTGGCAGTGAGGGTGGTGGTGGGGGTTTGTTGCTGCTAAAGGCCTCAACTCAGCCAATGTGGCCTGATGTGACAAGATTAGCTAAGCCCCGGTGAGCATGGCTGGTGCTGCATGGTGCCTGCGTGCGTGCGTGCGTGCGTGCGTGAGTGTGTGTGTGTGTGTGTGTGTGTGTGTGTGTGTATGTGCGCGCGCATGCTGCAGGAAGGTAGTGCACACAGCAGAATGGCGACCCAGAACTGCTGCTCGCCACCAGCTGAGCCAAGACAAGACATGAGAGATCAACAGCGAGAGAGTCGGCCCACCGCTGCCATTAAGCCTTAACCCTCATCATCACCCTCCCCTTCCACCAATACAGAGAGAGAGAGCCAGACCATAGAAGCGCCAGCCAAGGGAGTCAAGATACAGTGGGGGGAAACTCAGTGGGGGAGTAGTGGGCGGGCAGCTGGGGCTAAAGTGAACGTGAGTTGGAAAATGATCCTATTAAATTGAATTAAAGAGGCAGTCTTCATTTACCCCAAGAATGATGGATTTGGATAATTAACAGTGTTAATGGGGACTGGTT
This sequence comes from Aulostomus chinensis, assembly GCF_037954235.1. Classification (NCBI taxonomy): domain Eukaryota; kingdom Metazoa; phylum Chordata; class Actinopteri; order Syngnathiformes; family Aulostomidae; genus Aulostomus; species Aulostomus chinensis. Next base: position 25,271,802 of record NC_141328.1, on the reverse strand, counting down.
AAAGAGGGCAAGGGAAAGCAGTGATTGCAGACACCGAGTAAAAGGGCCAGGTCACTTGTTGGAAATTATTTTATAAACGTTTCCAGACTGTGACATATTGTTCAGAAATCTTGTCTTTTCGAGTTTTATTTTTCCCCCCTCCATCGTCCTAAAAGAACGACTGCTGTAATCTGAACGCAGCAGATCGAAAGTGTTGTGTTGATGTGCGGCGGGCCTGCTGCGTAGCGTGCGTGCGAACAGGGAAATAAAAGCAATAGGCGAGTGTCACTGATGAGCATGTAGGTTTAGTGTCGATAATATTTTGTGGTAGTGTGCTGCAGCAGTGAGTGCATTATACCAGTTTAATGCCCTCATCCCAGGATCTAATTATGGCAGTGTGTGTGTGTGTGTGAAGTGTGTGAGTGTGTGTGGAAACACACATGTGGTGTGCTTGTGTGCCTGGGTTTTCACTTTGGTCAGTGCACAAACCCTATCTGCATGTCCTTAATTCTTGATGATGTGCAGGCCTTAGGCAGTGTGTGTGATGGAGAGGTTGCCTGTGTGCCAAGTTGAAGTGATCAGGCGGCAGGGCATGGGTCCTTACCCCTGTGAAAAATACCATTGCTTTGCTCACAGCAGCCCACCGCCAGTAGTACACCGCTAGCGTCCACAGTCTAGCCAGGGACCGGTGACTCCCTGCCACAAAGGAGCCAGATTTATGGGGTGCTATGTGTCAGCGGGTAATCTGCAGCTGGAGAAATAATAGCTAATCCTGCAGGAGAACTAGTTAGCTTCATTTACATGATCTCCACCACTACTAATTCTGTTTATCCCTTATATGCGGCGTACATTATGTCCTGCAATGTTTGAGGCTTTTCTTTTGACACAGAGCAGTGGGTGTAATCCATTTCAACAGTTGTCGACGCACACTCAACTGTCCATTACCTTGGATGATATGCACCGCAGCTTACCTGAACCCTGATTAGGCAGAGAATGTCTTAAGTAAGGGGATCAAATAATTTTATGCTACTTTTCTCCTTTCAAAAAAAATTAACAGCACACTTGTGAGTGCGCGAGCGCGTGTGTCTGTGTGTCTGTATGTGTGTGTGTGTGTATGTGTAAGCGAGAGAGTGATAGAGTGTGTGGAAAAAAACAATCTCATCAAGCAGGAGGCCGTTTGCTTAGCAAGAGCTGACAGTCTTTGTGTATGTAAATGAAGAATTTAGACTAATGGAGTTGAACCATTTCTAATTTTGTGATGGCAAGAGGATTTTGATTGAAAGTAATTAAGCAAGCTAGCTGTAAAATTAATTAAAGCAAAAGGAGGGGGGGACTTTTATTGGATTGGATAGCGATATAGCTGCTGTCAGGCAGGGGGACAAATGGGGGTGACCTGGATTCTCTGCCCTCCCTCCTCCCACTCGGGACTTTTATGTCACTTTAATCTCCTTAGAGCGGCTGGTGTGCATTTGTTCGAAATAATCAAGGAAATATGGTCAGAAATTGTCAGCTTTCAGATCTAATTTACCTGACAGCCTCGCAAGTGTGTGTGCACGCGCAAGTATGCATGTGACAGTGGCAGGTCTTTTTTTTTCTTGCCCTCTCTTCAGCTTTGTGGAAAATGCTTTTGACAGTCTTGAAGCATCTTGGTTGTCGGAGGGTGGGGGAGACGAGGAACTTGGGTGGCTTTAAGATGGACATTTCAATGAGGCGTGTTTGGCCCGGCTTAGCACCTCTGACACTGTTGTGTGTGTGCACACACACCAACATGCTTAATTGCCTCTGTAACATATTCAGACTCCGTTTGGCCACTGTACTAGCACTTCTCAGCTTCTGTTGTCTGCAGGTAGCCTAAACAAGCAGAAGCAGATTACAGCCATGACAAAGCCTGTTACAGCTACTTAACCACTGACAAATAAGATTGGCCAATGCTGCACAAATAGAAATGGAAGGTGTTCTCTTTTTAGTTACAGAAACATGATACCATCTCTATCATATTTCAATCAAAAGCTAATTTTAGGATGTTTTTCCTCTCGAGCTTCAGACTTTCATTTTAAGCCTATAAATCAATGGCTGTGATATCAGCCACCTGTGCAATTTGTGCCGAGGTAATAAACAGTCATAAAATTGCCCAGCTAATGTCCTGCAACATCTATATGCCTTTGAGCTGTATGGGGTCCATATTAAAGGTCCACAGGGTTTCCAGTGATTCCACAGTGGGTGAGATGCCACTTCCTCTTAAAGCTTCTTAGTGCTTGCTGGTGTTTGTGACACAAGGTCTCAGTGTGGCCCTCAGTACCCCCTGAAGAGATAGTTAATTAAGGCCCAGGCCCAGACAACGCTGCCGGGACTCTCACCCACCACACCATCATCTGCCTCTTCCGCCACCACTCCCCTCCCCAACTCTGCTGCCGCTGGGGCCTGTGGGAAAGCAGAGCGCCGGGGCTGCACCACCATCAGGGCCCTTAACAGGATTAGGAGTCCACTGAAAATAGGACCTCAGTTCCAAAAGCCTCTCACCCATCTTCATCTGCCCAACAGATCCCCCTCCATACAGCCCCAGCCCAATCTCCTCCTCCCCCCTCATAGACGACTCCACCCGAGCTCCGTTTTATCAATTAATGTAATAAAAGGTGGAACAAAGAGCTTTCTTTCCCCCGCTCTGTAATTAGAGGGGGAGATCTCTTGAGGACTGGCATTCCTTGCGCCCGAAAAACATGATTCTCACCCCCCACCCCCCCGCCACTCTGCCGCTACCACTCAAGCGGAACATGGCTCCTCGATGTATAAGGGTGATAATGTAAATGTAGTGTAGTCTGCCAGGCAAACTCAGCACAGCCTATTTTGCAGTAGCTTTATCTAAGTGTTAACAAATGAATGTAACATTTGGAAGAGTGATACATTATTAACTCTAATTGATTCCTTTATAACACTATACATTCACTGTCACCTTCACTTTGGCTCGCACGAGTGTGTGCGCTCGGAATCGCTTTTGTCGCTGTCCCTATTCTAACACGTTACGTGTCACCACACACTGTTAACAAACGTGAGAAAACCACCTGAATCAAGAATATCAACTATGGCGTCAGCTTATGTGTGTTTTTGTCGGTAAAGGTGACATAAAATTGACTTTGAGTTGCATGTGCTTGTGTGTGTGTGTGTGTGTGTGTGTGTGTGTGTGCGTGTGCGTGCGTGTGCACGTGTCCGCTCTCACAACCACCGGAGCTTTCGATAGGAATTAGTTTTACAGCATATGCAAATGTTCCCCCTTAAAAAAGAGGGTCTTTAAGTGACAGGTTGATATGTGATTAAACGACAATTAGAGTGCTGAAAATAAGTGTCGGCAGTAGGTCAAGTACTGGGCGGCTCAGCTAAAAGGTAGCAGGCTATTGAGGAGAAAACATTCCCAGGCGGAGGCCATGAACAAGACCCAAAACAAATTAGAGAGGTGAAGGGGGAACAAGGTTGGCAGTGTGTTCCAATAAACCCACAACAAAAACAAGTTCTGTGTTTTGCATGGATGACGAATAGTATTCATGATTAAAGCAGGATCCTGTTTTCAGTAAACCAGCTCTGAATGTCGATAAAATCTCTGATTAGTCTGTATGAACCTGCTGCCATTGATTGTGTGGATTCATACTCACTTGCATACTACAGACGGTAATGCCCAGCTTGCCCCAGTGTTAACCTTTTAGTGCCCCCCAGCCTAGATTAAAACCACTTTTCTGCCCTAGTGTGGGCTGCACCCCTCACCTCTTCTGCCCTTTGAGTTAAAAGTACCGAGCCATGAGGGATTCTGTGTCTTCTCAAACACATACACCTTCACAAAAACACACACAAACTTACAGGCTGACACATAAAAGGGCTGACGCTTATTCTGGCAACAGATGGCCCTGTCCCTCTAATCCCCTTTGATGCTGCGGTGGGCAGTGGCTCCAGAACATCTCTGAAGCCAAAGCCCCAACAAAACTTGAGCTACTTTTCCTTTAACTGACCCCAATTGCTTAGGAGTTGTCAGCTGTCAGACCTGGTTAAGAGCGTCTTTACTGGTGAATGACACAGGTCTCTCTCTCCTTCTCTCAGCTTCCTGTTTATTTTCACTCACAGACAGTTGATTCTACCTCCCCAGCGCGACTGCGAAAGCAGGTTAGCCGCGGTAGTCCACCTTGTGGTGTAGACAACACTTTGTTCTGTCTTCCTGCCTCCAGAAGGGTAAAAAACTGAAGCTTTCCGAGCTGTAATGTTTGAGCCACAGATGGCAGGAGGTTGGCTAAGAGGCTTAGATTTCATCAAAGAGCTCACCTTAATTAATGTCATTTGTATGAGAAAAGAGGCTCCTCTCACTGTTTACGTAACCTGCGTGCTGTATATGCAGAGTGAAATTTAAATGACACCAAGTCCACCCTTATTTTGTTAGAGGCGTTAAAAGACATTTTCGGACTTCTTGTGGCTGTCGTCACAGGATCTATGTAAGTGTATTACTTCCCAGCCGATGCTGATGAAATAAACATGTTATTTCCAAAGAAAGTGGTTCAGTTACGGTTAAGTTTTCGTGATTGTAATTAACCCACGAGGAAAAGACTTGCAAATTTTTCAGAATAACAAGCGTTTTCTTTTTTCATCTACCCTTTTATTCCTTAAGTCACTGATTGTCAAAACACAGTTGTGTTAAACATCTCTGGTTAAACTGAAAAATCACTTAATCAAATGAGCAAAAGCACTTTCTTATTAATTGCATTGTACATAGAATCAACTGTGAACCTTTGTCTTGAATAATTTTCCTCTCCTAAAGTAGGGAGCTGTGTTTGGGCCTCTAATTTGAGGACAGCTCTTAAATGTCTCCAGGGATACAGACGAGACTGATTGCAGCAGTCACTTCTGTTTCATGCAGAAGGCACCCGAATTCTAGCGCAAATGGGTAAATCCAAGTGAGTGCTCACTGGTCGTGCAATTTCAGACAAATCCTCTGTACCTTTCGATAATGTATTATCATTTGAGAGCTTGGGGGGGATAATCATCGCTGAGATTTGCTCACGTTTCCAGCAGGTCTGCTGAGATGCATGTACGTAGCTAATGGGATTGGGCTTTTTTTTTTCTATCCCTCTCCTGTGGCGTTATGGAGCTGGCAGCTGAACTTAAACGGATGCGCATGGTGCTGAGTCGTGCACAGGACTATTTCAAGACTGAAATGCGATTGTTTTAATACTTTAATCCACCTGTCCTTGGCATTCAGGATGTTGCAGAAGTCGCCTAATTATTTCAGTGCCCTCTATCCTTCCTGGTTCAAAAACGGTAGGGGAAGCAACACCCCTTTGTTGACATGGAAGTCCATCCTATAATATCATTTACACTTTTATTTTAGCAGGAAAATTGTCATTTTCTATATTTTTCCAGTGTCCAAAATGTCAATAATATATTTAGACATCTTACTTAAAAAGAATGTAAAACTTAATCGAAATTTTAAAAATGCATGTATGCAAAGAGGATCTGAAATACCCCAAATCACTTTAAAGAGCAAGTCATTAAACAATCTGAATTCTCTGAATTGTCCCAGGTTCCACCCATGATAGTATGCAAACACAAATATTTTCTTTTAATTAAAACGGCCTCATCTCGGTACATCCTCCCCCAAGCCTGCTGCCAGCCCCCCCCATGCGCGTGCGCACACACACGAACGCATGCGCGCACGCACGCACGCGCACACACACACTCCATTCACATCCACTCACTCTCTCAGTCACATTGGTACAGCTAAATTTGAGAAAAGTGATTATTTTAATTGTGTCCTGGGCCATGGATTCCTCTTGACTAGCTGCTAATCTGTCAGAGTCGTGTTGTCAATTGAGAACCAGGGACACCAGCAGTGACGGCTGCCCAGTTCACTGATAGCCCCCTGAGGGACAGTTAACCCTCAAACACCCCCACAAAAAAAAAAAAAAGCAAACACCCTCCCGTGCATTACCCCCCCCCCCCCCCCCAACCCGTCAAGTCCAGCCTACCAGAACCCATGGTGGCACTAAAAGGTGGGGAGAGAGGGTGTGGGACTGGTTGTTTGTGTGTGTGGGTTTGGGACAGTAGTGGTTGTGTGTGTGTGTGTGTGTGCGCGCGTGCGTGTTTGTGAACAAACGCGTGGTTTTGTGGGGGTTGGCGGCTTAATAGTAATGCATGTTGATGGTTTCAGAGATACTTCATTTCAGAAACAGGGGCCTCATTAACTATAGTCTTCATCAGGCCAGCGAGCAGCGGGCACATTAGGGGTCCACAGGAAGTTAGAGTACAGCAGGAGAGTGCATTAGGGAGGCCTGGGGAGACACACTCCCTCTCTTCCTCAGTTCCACTTCCACCTCCAGAGCTTTTCTATATCTTAATGTACCTTTCAGAGGAATTCGGATAGAGGTCAATAATTATGCTTTTTAAATTATTCAGTCGAGGTCCTCAGTAATTGTGCTTTTTAGAAGCTCGGACATTGACAGCATGTTTTACTGCACCCTGTTTGGGGCAGTGCCTGACCGGATGAGTCAGTGTACAGAGTAAGAAAAAATGTTTCACTGCCCTCACCGCTACCTCATAATTGACCTAAGACTGATCTTTGTTTCTAAAATTTGAAAACATGTCAACACCAAATGGACAAGTGATAAATTTGTCATCATATCAAGTGTGGATCTCTTAAACAGGCGTCATGATGGAGTCGTGGGCGTGATGGTGTCAGAGATCCACCAGACTATCAGCTCACTGTGGGAATGTTTAGTTTGGGACACAACCATGTTATTTTTGTCACATTGAGTAGAGCACAAACTGCAAGGGTTGCAGGAAAAAAAAATCAGCGAACTTTCTCCACAAAGCCGGCCCCGGCAACGTTTGACTGCACATGATAACATCGTCCGTCCACATAAGAAGTCCTCTTTCAGCTGCAGATTATTAACACATGGCTGAAACTGGCAGAGAGCATTTCAGTGTTGTCACAGGGTCTAATATTTATATTTAGTTGGGAGACAAATGTGTCACACACCTGCAGTTTCATAGTATGTGCTAAGTATGTGCTACTGCAGTTTGTTGTCAAGAGTCTGTACAGTAGAGTTTTGTTGGGGCGAGAGGAAGACTGTAATTACTGTCTGGCGATTCATCTAGTCACTGAATAAAATAGTGTTTATCCTGTCGCCCGTGTTTCTCTCATGGCTGAGGGAGGGGAGGGTCATGTTTTGCACAAGCGAGACAGCCAGTGCAATGAGGAGAAGAATCGTGACTTCAAATCATTTAACCTTCTTTCTTTTTTCTCTCCTCCTCATTCTCTTTTTTTTCCTCTTCTCTCTTTCTCTCTCTCTCTCTCTCACTCGTTCTCTTGTTTGAGAACCAGTGCCTTATAAAATGAGATTTGCCTTTCTCTTTCCTCTGACACACCCACACACAAATAAACATAAAAAGCTAATTTGTAAGCGCCCTCATTTCAAAAGCCCGAGCAGGAGAATATTGTTGGGGGGAAAAGTAATGCTTTGTCAAATGTTGACATGTGTTGCAAACACAGGGCCTTCAGCAACAGCGGCAGCGTTTCGTGGAGCTGCTCAGGCACATTGTTGGCACATGAAGAGAGGATGCTTTGAAACAAGATTAGCCTCCAAATGGCCCTGCCTGACACCCCCACCCCACCCCCCGCCCCATCAATACCACTGTGCATAATGTGTGTGCGGTGTCCTGCACTGAGATGCTAAATGATCAGATCCACTAGAATATTTGTGGGCCTTTTTCCTAACAGAACGAGTGTCATGTGCTGTAGATCACTGTAAAAACCAAGGTGCACACGTTTGTTCTGCTGCGAGGCCCCATTGTTTGGCAGGGTTTGGACTGGGTTTGTTGGCCAGAAACGTCACTGTCACTAAGGCACCCCCCCCCCCCCCACCCCCTTGGCTTCGGGTCAGGGTGACACTGGGAAGGGGCATGAAAAAAAACGCGCAACTTGCCCTACAAAAAGAATAAAAATTGGAAAACAACATGCAAGGTCCGCCTAATAGAGGAACACTTGCAATATGCTGATGTTTTCTTTTGCACACTGTGTTTGCTAAATTGCCTTTGACTGCGTGCATCAGTAATGAAACTTTATGTCCTTGTGGAGAGGGCAGCAAGTCTGTTCCAGTTAGGACCGGGACGATCTCTCCTGTCTGGCTTTTGTGAGATTTTTTTTTTTTTTCCTAATACATGTCCTTATGAATAAATGAAGCCCATGAAGTCATTTTTTCCATATTTGTGTGAATTGCTTTAAAAGCATTTTATCATGTCATAAAAAAGCGCAATTGATCTGCTGGGCTTAGCCCATTGGACAGCTGTGTGTTTTGTTAATGGCCACTTTGCTCCAAGCAGCTTATTAAAAAATTTATATATAAATGCTAAAATTGCATAAATTATTTAGATACAGTAAGCATTTTTTTTTGTTTTGGTCAGGCAGGGAGGGGCTGTTATCAGTATGGAAATTTACCATAGTGTAATATAGTAATATATCTGCCCAGACACATATGTGTCCTCCTCCCTGCACCCCCCTCACATGCAGAGGCGCTGGGGAAAAAAAGTATATATTTTTTGATGACTTCGTTTCAGCAACCACGGAATGTCACCCATATCCTGGTTGATTGTACTTTCGAGTTTTATGATGTTTTTCCATTGATTTGTTTCCCCGGCGCAGCTGCCGACCTCTATTGAGGGACGAACATAATCAGCGCTGACGCAAATTAGATGGTTATTCGTTTCGAAAATTGACAGAAAAACAATAAAAAAGATGAAATGCTCCCAAATCAATAGATATAATGAAATTCAAATAATCCGAGAGATGAGGTCTCCATGGCAACTGATAATGTGGAAAAGAAAACAATTTAATAAAGGACAGACACGCTTTGAAAACAGATTGGGGAGGGGGGTGGCTGTAAAGCGGGGAGAGGAGAGCAGAGGAGAGAGGAGGTGGGGAGATGGAGGGATAGGGAGCAGGAGGGAGGGAGGGCAGAGGGGTGGTGGAGGGGTGTTTGTGGCTGTAGTGGTTGCTCTATAGCTTGTTTCCCCCAGCGTGTGAAGGATCTGTGTCTGTCCCAAGGACACCGGAATAATTAGAAAAGCTTTCAGGCCAGAAAGTGCAGATTCAGGTTTTAATACACAAAATTATTTCAGGGGCAGTGAATCGGAAAACCATTTGTTGGTGACCTTCCTGAGAGGCCTCCCCCTCCCTGGTACAGGGCAAGATGGAGGCTATGTGGCAGCACTGCCTGAGTTATAGCATATTTGTGTTTTTATAGAGGCATGGGGAATGGAGTTGGTGAAGTTGGGAGGGGGGATGTACGGGGTAAATGTGTGTGTACGCTTGTGTTTCAGTGTGTGTGCGTGCGTGGGTGCGTGCGTGAGCAGGGGGATGGGTCACAGGGAGACCTTCATCTTGAGTGTGGATCTGGCAGGAGTTCGGGCAGAGGGAGGGAGAGCAAAGATGAGAAGGGAGAAAGTGAAGCAGCAAGAGAAAGGGGGGAAGTTGAAGATCCGGCTGTATTTACAGATCAGTTGTCAAAAGGAGCCATTTAAGGGGAATGCACCCGTTCCTGCGCCGTGACAGCCGAGGTGCCTGTTTAAAAAGCAAAAGACAACTATGAGGCTGAGCGAGAGATAGTCAAACACAGGCTTTTTCTGTTGAAGACAGACAGAGCAGGGGGTGGCGAGGGAAGCGAGTGGGTGTTAAGTGACTTCATTTGTAGTCTATTTAAGGTATGTTTTACTTGTCCTTGTGCTGCTCCTCCAACATCTAATACAGGGACTGCATGCGTTGTAGTTAGCAGCGAGGTAGTAATGATTGAGTGCATCGTGCTTATTTCCTGTAAATACAAATTACTTGCCTTCATCTGGCTAAAAACCTGTATTTGATTTCAGTCCCGCTGTCAAGGGAGATTTGCTACTGATGCAAACAGTGATAAGGGTCAACCAAAAGAGCAGCTCTGGTTCCCTCATTAGCTTATCATAGTTTAAAGTATGTACACTTTCTGGTGGCTTTATTCAACATCCGTGTCCTGTTCTTTTAACATCCTTTATTACTCTTTGTGTACGTTTTGAACAGTGCTATTGGGCGTTGTAGCCTTGTCTGTCAAGCACCATTTTTGTGTCATTAGAACGCTTTGTTTGACTAAAATACAGGTGATCCACCCTCTGTTCAAATGATACCAACAGCAGGTCCAGGATATCGTGTCTTGACTGTAGATACCCTTATCCTGTTCCAGGCAGCAATAAATAGAAAAACAAGTCCTCACACAAAGCTTGATCTGATAATTACTGCTCTGATATTTTAATAGCACATTGTTTCGATCAGGATCTGTGCTTTCCTGCACTATAAACCATCGTAAAAGTTGAGCAATAAAGAAAAAATGTGGGATAAAGTTCTACTCGGTCTTGATCGCCGTCTTTTCGCTTGAATGCAGGAGTCTGTCAAAAGATCTGCTGCGTTCAGAATCCTGCTGAGACATAACACTCTTCTGTGGACTTTAACACAATTCTTTCATTCCTTTTCTCACTTGATTATTTCTTTAAATCAGGCAGTATTTAGTTGCTTATATGATACCGCACTTAGAACATAATCAAAGGAATATTTAAACTCACTTTCTTGTTCCCAGAGAAAGAGACCTGACATTCTTCAGCAGGACAGCTAATATTCTCCAGTATTGATATTGCAATGTGAAAAGTGCCCCTCAAGTAGGAGAGAAACTAGAAATTCCCCACTGTACACTAGCTAAGAGCCTTCAAATCTAACATGCCTGTGTCAATGAGCAGTTTTCTTTTTTTAAATAAAAAAAAAAAACTGTGACTAGAGACCTGAAATACGAGAGCCGATAGGCATCCGCTGTGTGTTTGTGTGGTGTGTTTATGCACATGCATACTGACACACACATAGGGCACAAAGCACATGTTATCACTGTCAACAGCGGCACTAGCAAACCACAGCAGTTGCTCTGTGTACAAGTGAAAGAGTGTATGTGCTTGTCCAGAAGTCTCTCTCTCTCTGTCTCTCTCTCTCTGTCTGTCTGTCTGTCTCTCTCTCTCTCTCTCTCTCTCTCTCTCCCTCTCTCTCCCCCCGCCCTCTCTAGCAGCTGGCTTTGAGGGACCCTCTGCCTGTGTGTTCATCTGCCCATGAGTGTGTGTGTTGTGTGTGTAGGCTGCTGCACTTCAGGGGCCAGGAGCCAGGACAGAGCCTAGTCGTACAGGGCTGGAAGAGGCCCAAGGCCAGCTCCCTGTGCACACCACCCTCTTTACACCTGTCTCTCACACACACAAGTACAGGCACACTGCTCGTACAGCCGTGCTGCCCCGCACAGGGCTCTCATTGTAGCAATGACAGGAGGGCGCCCGTTAAGTGGCTCTCTATTCCTGGGGCCGGCGTGTGTGTGTATGTGTGTGGCTATGGGGTGGAGAAGGGCGATGAAGGACCCCTACTGGTAAAGTGGGTAAACTTGCACAGCCTCGACATCTGTGCTCAGAGGGAGGGGGGGGGGGGGGGGTGTAAGGAGGGAGGGGAGATAGACAGTGAGAGAGGAGGACAGAGTGGGAGAGAGGAGAGGAGTGAGACGGAGAGAGGGAGGGATAGAGAGACAGGAAGAGAGAGAGCAGAGCCTTGGCGGTGAGCAGTTGGGGAGAAAATGCCTTGCTTTGTGGAGAGAATCCTTCCAGGACAGGAGAGAGAGGTGAGGCGAAGCGCAGAGGGCGGTGTGCTGCCAGGTAAGACTCTCCTCACACACCCCCCCCCACCCCCACCCCACTGCCTTGAGTTGAACGGGTCTGCTACTAGTTGGCATGAGTGAGGCACGCATGTGTAGTATGGTGGGTGGTGTCAAAGAGTGTGTGAGAGTGTGGGTGTGTGTGAGAGAGAGAGAGAGAGGAGAAATAGAGCAGATTCAATATTTGCTTTTTGTGGGGGGAAAAAACCCTATTATTTAATTACAAATTCACGTTTGCTCCTGTAGTGCACTGAATGTCAGTGAGGTGTTTAATTAATTTTAATGGTGTGCTGCCTTCCTCAAAAGTTTCACTGTTGACTTTTAGTGCTTTGCCTCAGAGCACAGTTCCACTTTTTATACTTTACAGTTCTGTTTAGGACACTCAGCGCTGAGAAGTTAGTAACATTTATTGAACAATTCGACATTTCTCACCGTCTCGACTTGCATACTTGTTTTTATCCACAACATTTATTTGACATTTATGCTAGTGGGTTAGCCAATTAGCATCTACATTCAGAACAATAAATCAATGTAAAAACAAACATATTTCACATACATTTATATTGTAAAGTCAATAAAATGAGCTTGACCAGGTACAACAGTAATACATGATCATTTATCAGGAATAATATTACAGTTATATGATATATAAAATGTTGAGCACCGACAGGGCCTTCTTATTTTTTATTCTTTTCCCGACAATACGGTACTTTTAAAATACTTTCTTAGTCATTTTGGAAACTTATTTTTACATTGTGGTGTACTTGAGTACAGAATCAAAATACTTTACCTATTACTAATTACACATATATATAATTACATGTATGTATTATAACTTTACAGCGCATACTTATTTATTTTTATGAAGCTAAATCAAGGCTGTTACAGTGATTAAAGCCTGTGTAAATACACTTAATTTGACTTTAAGGAGGAAAATATAAATACATCATTCCACAGGTTAGAAATAGAAATCATTAAAAAGTGCCTCAAAACCCTCTTCTCTAATGTCAAGTGCAGATGTTTTCGGAACTGCCGTGAGGTAATTTGCGGTGTTGAGATCGATTTGGCTCTTTAGATACAGATGTTGTGATGGAGAGGTTTGTCATCTGAGGGATTTTCCACTCTGCTGATGTAAACAGTGTCTGTTGAAGGAAGGCTAACGAGTCCTCTCCTCCCTTGTTGAGACATTGTTCTGAGAAGAATAATCCCGCTCGTGTACAATTAGATTTCCGTCTTTTGGTTAAATAAATACGGCGTCTGGGTGAACATAAACACAGATTTACATGCGGCCCTGCGGGTGTTGTAAGAGCCTACTGCTACAGTGTGGTCCTGATATGTCTCGCTGGCATCCACACAGGAGGTGGAGAAAAAAAAGAAAGAAAGAAAATACAGTGGTGGCAGAAGTTGGTTTTAACTTGCTTTTTATTTGGGGTTTCTTTTATGCCAAATGGAAGCAGCTTTCTGACTGAGAGGTGAAGTCACAATTGAATTTGGCTTGCGTTACCGTGGCGATCTGGCAACCCCTCCTATTTCCCACAGGACTGATCTGGTTGCTGTGTGCCGGCGTGTGTGTTTGTTATTTAACTTGTGTTTTGTGTGTGTGTGTGTGTGTGTGTGTGTGTGTGTGTGTGTGTGTGTGTGAGTACTAGGTGGTGGTATCAGCATTCACAAGAGAGACATTTTACTAAGCAGACATTTCCCCCTCTGTTTTCACTCTGACCTGGTAGGAGATTGATGACTGAATTGTGGAGTACATGTTAACAGTAACTGGTGATTTATGAAGATACTTAGGGTAAGTGAGGCCGCACAGGCTGGAGGGGAAGAAAAAAGATATAGCCTTTTAACTTAATGCAAAAATATAGCCTTTTTAAGTAATAATTGTTATTACGACTGCAGGGGTTTGGAGAGGGATCTGAGTTAGAGTTGGATGTGCATAAAGTGCGTCGTGAAGCCTGACTGTTGGCTATGTGCCTTGGCTTTGTTTCTGGCTTTTCAACTTCCTTCAAAGTTTTATGTTTATTGTATAGAAACAAGAATTTATGAAGAATATTGCTACATCGGTGTCATGCAGAGATGAAGATATATCAATAGATCGATGAATTTCAATCGCTGAATTTGGGAGGGGGGGGGGGGGGCCTTTTTCCGAGGTAAACCACAGTGGAAAACTTTTCTTGGATGAACCTTTGCACTGCAACAAGTGCACTGTGTGTTTTGGCAGCCCCGCTTAGCCAAAGATCTCTTAGAAATCCATATGCAATTTTAGAAGAATCAGCTTCTTTCCCTTTTCTTGGCTCATGAATTTCCTTGATATTATGCACACGGAGAATCCTCCTCTCTATTCAGATATGAGAGTCAAGATTTGATCTATAGCATTTTTAGGAATAAAGCAATTTTGAGGAATATGGAACGGTGCTTCCTCTGGAAGAGGGATGGCTGTCTTTCTTTTTTTTTTTTTCAAAGCACCTCTTAGACTGAGTAAAATGTTTCCTCCGTTCGCTCAGGGACGACTTTATTTCTTACCAGGGATTTAACACTCACTCAGTCCCCTCATAAATACAGCGTCCCTCAGCCCTTTGCTAGCCATAACTCATGCACTAACTCTCCAGCTAACTAAACTCATATAGCAGAGCCAACACTTGTTTGTCTTTTACCTCAGCCTTTCCCTCTCTCTCTTCCTCTCTGTCTCTTTTCCTCCTCCGAGCTGATTTATACGTGACAGAATCTCCTCTGACTACCGTCTCACCAGGCTGCTGTGCTGATCTCCTTGGCCCACTCGTGTAGTAGGTTTTAGAAGAAATGGGCATTTGAATATGAGCCAGCCTAATCTCCTTCAGGCTATTTAGAGTGAGCCTACTCCAAGAATGAGCGTGTCCCAACACAACTCAGGTCTCCCAAGAACAAAGTCTTTGATTTGCTGATGAAGATCTCTCTGTAAGGCAAAAGAGAAAAAAAAAATCGCTGCTTTCAACGCACCTGTTGAAGCCCACGGTCCTCTCAGAAACTAAGCCTTTGTGTGGTTTTCGTCTACCTTTACGACACTTACCTGCAGATCTTTTTTTTTCTACATGTTATCCCAAAGGTGCAATAAAGCACACATACAGCAGCTGATAAACTAAAATGATAAAGACATTTCACTTTCAGCTGTTGAAAGTGCTCAGATGGGATATTACAGTATGGTGGAAGTCTTTCCTGAGCTGGTGCCGATTGGCATTTTGGGAGGAGGCAGTCTTTCTGGCGGAGTTCCCATATTGGTTGTTAACAGCCTGCTGGTACCTTCTGTTCTTGCCGTTCAGTCCCACTGGCCCAACACTGACAACTCCTCAAGCATCTGAAGACCCTCTGAAGTCAAAATCGCCCATTTTGATGTCTCATGGCAGCACCCAGCGTTTTGTTGTACTTGCATCTGAAAACACAGGCCCTGCTTGGAGGAATTACCCTCAGCACTTGTTGTTGTTGAATGGGGGAGGAGGATATCATTCCTCTCTTCCCCCCCACCATCTCCCTACTCTCCTTGCTGTCCTTTCTTTCTTTTTGATCTCACCATCAAATCTTCCTTGGTTTTTATGAGTGACGTTCACCCGAGAGTGGCAAGGGAAATGACTGGCTGAAGAAGACGTTTGAGAAAATGCGCCTGAGCAAGCTATCACCTTTGATAAAGCCATAGTTCCAGCGGGAGAGGAAGAAGAAAGCCAAAGCATAGATGCATTGTTGGTAATGAAAATTCCATGCGAGAGGGAGCATCTTTTTGATCCCAGGCTGTTAAACTAACAATGTATATAGTACACTGCAGTGGTACATCAAGCATGTCTCTGTTGTTGTACCACAATGGGTTTGACCCAGAGGACTCATCTGGATCTGGGATACCACACCGCGCCTTTTATTACACATCAACTAAGCGCCAAATAATCTCACTCTACAGCTCTCACACATGACACACAGGTGCTGCCGTCAACAATGGCTTACCTTCAGCTGCAAACGGTGGGTTAGACACTTGAAAGCCAAAAGAGAAAGAAATAATGGGGATTGTAGTCGGCAGCACAGAGAGCAAGAAACGTTAGCTTTAGTAATTACTACCTCCATAGAGAAGCAGCGGAGAGGACAGAGAGGCAAGCAAGCGCACGAAAGGAGGCCCCGTGTGAAGATAATGAAGGGGTATCATTGTAGTTCTGACAGTGTTAATCTTAGAGCGCTCTTCAGTGTGTGTGTGTGTGTGTGTGTGTGTGTGTGCACGCGCATGTGTGTGTGTGTGCGAGCATCATACTGCTTGGATGTATGGAGGTCGTGCTTTGTGTCATTGGATTTCACCCTGCCGGTACGACCATCCAGCCCACCTGACAGTGCAGTTTATCCAACTCTGCTGACAGTCGCAGCCTTGCTCGGGTGTCTTGAAGACCACTCTGAAACTCTGCAGCCTCTCACTCGTCCCCGCAAAGCACTGGGACTGGGATTACTCATCAACACCAGGACGTGTCGTCTTTACTGAAGAGAGAGGGAGAATAAAGCGGGGGAAAAGAGTGCAGTCCAACTTTCTACGCCGGCCTTTTCAAAATGTTCTTTCTCTCCCCCTTCCATTTGAAGTTGGGAGACACTCATTTAAGCCTCATTGCACACCGACACTCAACACACGAGAAAGTGTTATGAATATGTATCAACACAGCATATGGCAGCAGTAGCGCTGGGACTAGGTGTGTCCAGAAGGTAGAGTGCTGCCAATGCATTATTCTACATTCAAATTACCAGAGTAAGAATGCAGCGGGGAGCCGAGAGGTGTTCAGCACCTCTTTAGACGGGGCAGGAGAAGAATCCGGATCGTTCAAGAACTGCAAGGAGTGAAGACCTGTGATGAGCACAGTTGTGGGCCAGCTGAGTTTCCTTGATTTGGTTGGTTTTTTTCAGCAGGTTGAAACCCAGCGCTCGCTGACACAAACGTGATTAAAAGTGATATTTCTGACACATTAGGATGCGCACGGGAAGTAACCTCCTCTAAAGCGTTCATTATTAGATGCATGACAGACCTGAATATTTATAAAATAGGTTTTAATAATTAATAGCAGCAATCTGCTCCCGTAATTCATCAGATTTGCACTTCAACAGAGTATCCGTTTTCACTTTAAAATAATAATAAGAGGAATATTAATGTTGCAGAAATGTAAAACGGGCAGCTGGATACGACACAAATAGGCAAGCGCTCTATGTTCACTTCTGAGGCTTTGCTTGAACCTGTCACTTTTCAAACAAAATTACATTTTAAGCCATCGACACTGCTGGTTTTGAAAACCTTCTGTTGTTTGTGTTCGACAATTTAGAGGGTGGCTTCTCACAAATGTGGCAAGTCATGAAGATAAAGATGGAGAAAACAAAGTGCGTTTGGTGTAGAATGCAAAAGTAGTTGCTGTGGTTTTATCAAAAGCAAATTTATTTGTTTGAGTCAACTTAGCCGCATTTCCTTTTTGTATACAGGGAACCAAAATAGACAGCTCTCTTTTTCCTGTAAAGCTATTTTGCTTTTTTTCACTTTCATTTTTTTCTCTCCTTATTGAGAGTGTTGTTTTATCACACCTTCAAAATCAGTTGCAGCACTCCTCCTCCTTCTTCTAAACTCCCAGAAACGAGATTGTTCCTGTTTTAGGTGAAAAGTGCCATGTTCAATTCCGCCTCCACTTCACATTGAAGTTTTTTCAGTAAAGCACACTGTTTTAGTGTTGATGCAGTGGCGCGTTTATCCTCCCCGTGGATCAATTTTTCCCAAGTGTGTGTATAAATGTCAGTGTGCGTACTTGACAATGTGTCTCAGAGCGAATAACGTGACCTACAGCCACCAGACAGAGGAGGAGAAGGCCCTGATGCCTTCAACTCGGCTGCAGGCAAACAGCTCACATACATAAGATCAGTTCACAAATTTGTTTGCGGTGTATATGTGCACATATTCACCCTTAACCGCCCGCATATGCACGCACATACACAAATGTCACGTCACTTGCGGCTCCATAGTCACACCCCAAAAAAAGTAAAAGACAACCAACTAAATATGTAACAGGGGACTCACAGCTACAGGCTTTAAAAGATGCAAATCCCACAATCAGGAAGAATCATTCTCATCACTTCCTCTTGCAGTTCTACAAAGAAAGTATTTTGATCAATATTTAATTGTGCTTCAGAGAAGAAAGCAGTGAACGCTGAAATGATAGAATATGATTTTTTTTTATATTTATTTATTTATTTATTTTGGACGGATACAGAACCAGCTCATGGTGACATATAAATTCCAAAAGAGGAAAAGTCTGTCATGCAGAGCAAATATTTTAATGGTAGCCAGGGATCGATGTTGTCAGAGCAGGCTTCCTGTCTGGAAATACATGCTTTTTTTGGGTTAATGTCACCTCCTTCATTCTTGTCAAAGGGATAAAAAAAAAAGAGCAAGGAGGAAAGGGAGAATGTAGGAGGGGAAGGAGGTCAACAAGATCTGATGCAAACATTCCGATCCAGGCCAAATTTGGGGAAATTGCTTGAAAAACATTGAGGTTAGCTCTCATTCACAAGGCCTCTGTATCTGAAAAACAAATTTGAAACGTAACCTTGGAAATCAATTAAGAAGTCCCCAGGAGCTGGAGAAAAAAAGAGTAAGGTACACCCCTCTTTTTCCTTCCCCCCTCTTTCTCTCTCTCTCTCTCTCTCTCTCTTTCTCTCTCTCTCTCTACATGTCTTTTCCTCCCCTCCACTTAACAGGGACTTGGATCTGCCCATCAGAACACTGGCTTGTGTGAGGAGGCTTTGTCAGCGGGGGCTTTATTTAATTTTTTTTAAAGTCAGAGTGCCTTATATGCTGTCAAAATGTCTTAAGAGTCTTATTAAAGAAATGCCACAGCTCATTTCCTTGTAATGCAATTCATATGCTGGTGAAAGAGGGCATGTCTAAAGATCTAAACAGCTTTGCTCTTTAGGCTTCACATTAGGGGTTATCTGTGAGGGCTTGTCATTGATTGACATTATCTGGCCTGACAGGGCCTCATATCAAGGTTAACCTCATGGACAAAAGTGCCACCCGCACGGACACACAAACACACTCACACCAAGTCTAATAAGGCTTGCTCTCCTAAACTTCCTGTCAAAAATGGTGCTACATATGTGTACCAGTTTGTGTGTGTGTGTGTGTGTGTGTGTGTGTGTATGCCAGGTGGAGATTTCCAGACTTAATTGATAACTAATGGAGCGGCATGTGCTGCGTTTACCCTGGAGGATTGACACTGCATGTGTTTGAGGGGGTCGGTGGTGGTAAAAGGATGGGGATGACTTACTCTGCAATGCAGCTTTGAATTCTGGTAAATTAAATGTGGCCCCAAAGGTTATGACATGGTGTGACACATACTTGTCTGGGGCTCCTGACCACTTAGGCCATCCTCTTCCCTACAGAAGAAAGTGTGTATCACCAATAGTCGTATGAGAACAACACACACACTCACACACACAACACACATCTCCTCCTCTCCCTCCCAACAAGCCACAAAGACGAAGAGAGATCCCCGTGACCAAAATACAACTGAAGCAGTTAATCTGTACAGATATTAGCTCAAGGGCCCTTGAGAGGTGCACTGCTGAGCCCCCTCTCCACTGTACTACCCACACTGCCTTGCTGCCGCGCCAAGCGCAGCAACCATGAGGGAGGGACACAGGGGTTGTCTGCTCATTTACCATGGCGGTTGGTTTATCAAATTGCACTCCTGTGTCTTGAAACTGAACATGAAAGCTGAGCTTCAAAACAAAGCCGCAGGAATAAATTTCCCAGGCTTCAGTTTGCAGAAGCATGGGACTGTGAGCCATTGTGTATTTTTTAAAGCAAGTTGTTTTTTTTTTGTTTTTTTTTTGCCTCCTGCAACACAAATTAAGTCATCATCTGGTGCCAGCTGTGAGTCCAGATTTGATGTACAATATTAACAAGTTGGCCGTGTGTCCTGTGAATTACCCAAAGCAGCAAACTGAATAAAAGTTGGCTGTTTTGGTTCGTGGCTGTCACAATGATTCTTGTCACTCATGTCAGATGTATTTTTTCTCTCCCTTAGACCATTTTTGGCTGCTGGTCTTCTGTTCTGGAAAATACCATAATTACCCTGTTTGTGATGAAGCCGGAGGGCGTATTTGTCCTCAGATTTTAACTTTCCTGCCTGATTGCCCTCAAGTTCAACGTCTTTCCTCTTCCGCCTGCACTTGAAATATTGTTTTCTTCAGCCATTGTCCTGTGCAGTCAGCATGTGTGTGTGTGTGTGTGTGTGTGTGTGTGTGGTACTGGGGCTGTTAAGTGTCTGCCTTTGTCCTGCAGCGCCTTGTTTGTGTTTTGTGACGATGTA
This sequence comes from Aulostomus chinensis, assembly GCF_037954235.1. Taxonomy (NCBI): domain Eukaryota; kingdom Metazoa; phylum Chordata; class Actinopteri; order Syngnathiformes; family Aulostomidae; genus Aulostomus; species Aulostomus chinensis. The sequence continues at coordinate 25,251,758 of NC_141328.1, read as the reverse complement.
ACAGGAGCGTGGCACTTGGCTGAGGGCTTTGCTTGATAACAGCCAGTGGACGGAGCTGAAGTGAAACGGTCCAAACGGGTCCTTCAAGGTCGGCACCCCCAGAAAGGCAGCACACAATGCACAAGGTCACATTGTAGACTAAAAGCAATAAGTGCTTTATTGATAGGGGAAAAAACAACAAAAAGCAGGCAGATGTGCAACCAACTGATTAATAATAAAATAGATTTGTGAGGGAGAGAGAGAGAGACAGAGAGGAACAGAAGACAGCTACGTCCTGTGTGCATGTACAGAGAAAAACATCGATCCTGCAGTGGAACCTAAAAAATCCATTAGATTGTTAAAAAAAGAACAAAATGTGACAGATCGGTGCTGGTGGCAGTTTTCCTGTTGTACAGTCTTTTGCTTCATGCCTGAACCATTTCCTAGAACCACTGGGTGTGAAGCACAGTGTGAAAGTACTGTTTAAAGAACACTCACTTCTCCTATTCTGACCGTAAACTACGTATTAAATATCTCATCAATATCATGTTTTATGGCAGACATTAAGTCATCTAGTCACCACAGGTTCCCTTTTTTCCATTTAGTCACTTTATGAACAATGTTCCTTTTGTACGCCTGCTGTGCTATTATTTTTTTTTTATGAAAATAAGCAGAGGGTATTGGACTGCCGTAATCTTTTATATGCTTGTTCTTTCTCATGTGCTCTTTTTTTTTTTCCTTCTTCTCTCTCTTACCCAACCTGGCAAACCTGCCAAGTGAGTGGAGCTCCAAAGTGGCAGATTTAGATTTGGGGTGGGGAAAAGCAAAGTCCCAGTCCCAAACAAAACAGTTCCTTCAGGAAGACTCTGAGGAACAGGTGGGCTGGGAGAGTTCAGTATGCTCTGCCACCCCCTTCCCCTCCATGCGCATCTCCAGTCCCCCCACCCCACCCACCCCCATCTTCGTGCTCCTCGGTTCTGTACACCCGCCTTTGCAGCCTTCTTTCTAAATCCCTTCTCTACATAAACTTCTCCTCTGATGTGCCCACCCCCAGACCCTTCATCTATCATCTAGTTGGCAATGGCATTGTTTTTAATCATCAGAACCTCAAAATTATTATTATCGCTTCTGATGCAGCAATTAAAACTTCAGGTCAGAGGCACAACGAGCGGTGATCAGCAGCCGAGCTGAGAAGTTTTAATTAGACGATCAGAACCATTAATGCACAAAAAAAAGGTGTGCGCTGGGAAATTAACGGGAACGTCTTAATCAGGGTTAGCGACTCCGAAGAGGAGTCAAGTGAACAGAGAGCAAAAAACAAATCATTTCCGCACCACTGGGACAAAACTCAATTAAATATGCATGCAGAAAAATGGAAATTTCTCAGCATCGGCTTCACCGACTGTTGGAAAACTGTAGCAAAATCTCACAGTGAGGTCGGCGACCTGCTTATTGTTATTCTTGTGTAATAAAAATGAGAAAGGGGCCAGATGCTGGGGTCCGGGTGTCGTGGCATAGTTGTCCATCAGTGGCTTTCCGCTTGACTTCCTTGTGGCTGCTGCAGCCTCTCTAGCATGCAGGCGGAGAAGCAGAAAGGGAGAATAGGGGAACATCATGTGGTGTGTGTGTGTGTGTGTGTGTGTGTGTGTGTGTGTGTGAGAGAGAGAGAGAGAGAGAGAGAGAGAGAGAGAGAGTCTCACTAGGTGACACACACACTCCCTCATGCACACATCTCCCAGAGACTGAGCTACGCACAGTCTTGTCGATTAATCTGCCAAAGGTTCATAAAGTTATAAGGTTCTTTTTTTTAAACTCTTGGTCGCGTATTGTAAAATAATCCCGAGCTGAACAGACATCTCCCAAACCCTGTTTGTATTAATTAACTCCAGATATTGCGGGGGGGTTGTCCCGGTGTCAGTCATGTTGGATCTCAGCAGGAATCTACAACAAGCCCTGTACCTGTGTTTGATTAGGTGAAGAGCTAAGCTTTAGTTTGAGCAGGTTAATATCTACCTCTCTTAAAGACAGACCCTCCTGTGTGCTCGCGCCATACAAACACTGCAGGGAGTCGCTGTGTTTATGCTCTGCACTTGAAATGAAAAATAAAGTTTTGTTGTTTGGTATTCTACCTGTTAAGTGTGTGTTTTGGACTCACACATGCCGCCCTCTGTTTGTACGTCAGAGAGAGATGAAGGCGTGACCCCGCCTCTCGCCACCGTCCCACATCCTTTACCCGAAGCTGCTTTGATTACAGTTGTGCACGCTCACACAAATAATGTACTTCCAACTGCGTTATTAGGATTTGAAACACCACTTGATTGGGCATGATATCACTCTGGCACACAAACAGAGACTCTGCATCAAAACCAACAAGACCTGTGGGGCTTAGAGCTGTGAAAGAGTGTCAGCGCTCAGGGCTCGACTTGAACACCGGCTCTGAGAAGAGACAGAGCCACTGAAGAACTTTGATGCCTTTTGACTGAAGATGAAAAAGAGCCTGACCTGTTCCAAATGTATTTAGAATAGTTTCCTGACTTTTTCCTCTGGTTTTGGCCTTATACAGACAGTATATGGCACTGGTTTGTAGCCCTGCACTGTTTCCAGTAACAATAGTGTCACAGTTAACATAAGCAGTTTGGAAAAATTAGTTTCAGATGTTGTGTTCAAATTCAATCCCTCCTCTTTTTCTTTTTTTTCCCTCCCCAACTTGCAGTGCTTACTGAGGTGTCTCGTCATTGACAATTAACACACCAGGCTAAAACCGACTGTAAATATGTCCGATCCATGTGACAGTGTTGTTTTTCTTACTGATATTCATTAATAAGGCAGATTGCTTACTGGACTCTCTGGGAGGTGGGGGAGTTGGTCCCGGAGGGAAAAACTGTTCTTTCATGTAGGTCCCCATAGATTTTATATCATTGTACGCTATCATGCACACAAACGACTTGAGGTAAACAGCTTAGTGTTACCATAGCGATCTCCATTGTAAGCAATGGTAAAAAGCTGCTGTGGACAGAAACCCTCAGCATAAATAATAGTTAAGACAGCTTCCATAAACCGTTGAACCATAGCATGTCCCTCCTCAGGGGGCCACTCATGATATTATTTGTTTTAAAGTATGTCTTACCTCTGAAAAAGAAAAAATTTGAGCCTTTGTTTAAGGCGTCTGATAAATCAGTTAGAGGCTTACGTAGATCCTCATCTGGTCTCGCTCGCTCCTACTCACGCTTCTTATTGTTAACAGAAAATCATACATAAATAGTCACTAATGGAAAGAAACAACTGAGCAGGGGTCATTTCCTACAAGGCGCTGGAGATTGCAATGCAAAGGAAATTGGTAGTTAAAGCATGAAATAGTGAACGCAGTAAACAGAAAAAAAATGACCTCCACTGCAACACCCAAATGACCTCAATCTTCCTTGGGAGAGTATTTCTGACAAAAAAAAAAACTTGAAAATTTATGTCTTCCACCTCCTGATAGTTTTCCCAGCTGATTTTTTTTTCTTCTAAAATTGCTATCCTCTAAAAGGTGACCCTTTCACCCGTGCCTGCAATTGTCTAACACTAAATTGTACTATAATGTGCCGCTGATACAAGGCCCCCCCCCCCACGCTCCACCCCTCCCACCCCCAAAACTACATAATTCCTGAAGTCATTGTTTCAGAGAGGAAGTCCACAATGTAAATACAGTAACTGAGAAAGCATGTGTGGCAAGCGAGCGCGGGGCGTATTGTCTCGCGATGGGGTGATTTGTAAACTCCTTCAAATTGTATATCCTCTAATGATTCCGTAGCTTTGCAAAAGAAAATGAAAACAGGATTTTATGTTGCAGCAATGTGATTTACATAATGCCAGCAATGGCTCACACATGATTGTGCTTGGCTTTATGGTGGGAGGAAAATGAAGAGGCTCGCACTCATTGTTACAGAGAGTGGATTAAGTCTTAAAGATAGAACTTTGTTACCGCTGATATCACACCTCCCCCCCCCCTCTCTCTCTCTCTGTCTCCCTCTCTCTCTCTCTCTCCACTGAAATGGTGCGTCTGTGGCCCAGCATAGCGTGTTGTAAGATGGAGAACTCCACAGGTCTACTGTGGCGTTTAACCATTTCCACTTTAACCGACAAAGCTTTATGTTAAACTAAATTTGAAAAAAAACAAAAAACAAAACAGAACAACTGTCAAGTTGTTTTGATTCTCGTTAGTTCTCCCTTTTTTGAAATATCATAAATGCTTTATACTTTTAGTTATTTACAGCCTTGATAAAGATCTGGCCTTGATTTTGAGTTTGGAAAGTGCTGTCGGAAGGTGAACTTTGGTGGCTCTGGAAATAAAGTGAAAGGTAACAGAGTGCAGTTTCTGCCCTAAAAAGGCAGCTCTGGATATGGAATGCCACAGGCAGCTGTTCCTGCCTCATCAGAGGACATGTTATAAAGATAGCCCCACTTGGGTTGAAATAATGCCACCCATTCCTACCCCAAAGCACACTCTAACATGCTCTATTGTTCAGAGGGGCCACATGCGGGTAAAAAAAAAAACTAAAAAAATGCTGAGACTGTGCAGTATGTCTCGTTAAGTAAAGATATGTAAAACATGGTAACTACGGCATGTTTTTGCATGATGTATCTGTGTTACTGTCTTGTTTGGATCAACAGTAAAAGTCAGCAAGGGGGGGGGGGGGCGTAAAAGCATGTTCCTCGTGTAATAAAGTGACACGAGCAGCCTGTACAGAAACAGTTACTGAATCTAATTCCTATGAATAGCCGACAGGAGATCGCAAAAAGCCCAAAAGTGTTCAGCGTTTTTCGCTCCACATCCTGACAGCTCTAATGCTGTGCAGCCCCCCACTCAGTGGCAGGACCACAGCCTCTTGAGGTGAAAGTGTAGATAACATTTCACAGTGTCTCTATAGCGCTGTCATGTGAAGGATTATGTAGCAGTGTATTTGCTGCTTGTCGTACCGTAGGGGGTCTGATACCTATCTGCCTGTGGTTTCAGCTGCCAGCGCTTTTTTTCTCCCTTTTTTTTCCACCTCTGTTAAACTGAGCTGACCGTCGAGGTGTGACTTAGAAAGATATGTACAGTATCTGTCTGTGTCCTTTGAGTCTTGTGCTGTTATTGTTGAGTGCTTTCACCTGTTATTAATAGCAGCAACTACCATTCTGAGTCAGTTTGTTTCATTATTGCGCATTTAAAAGCCAGTTCACATTTATGACTTTGAAATGTTTTACAACTTTAACTAATCCGTCTCTTTTTTGTTTTGTTTTTCTCTCACATCAGCTGAAAGGAGTTTATGCACTGAAACGACCTCAGGAAAATCCAAGATGGCCGCCAAAAGGAAAGGTGGCCTAAAGCTCGATGCTATCTGTGCCAAGCTGAGCCGCCAGGTGGTGTTCGACAGCAGCTCCCAGAATGCTGAGGGAGACCAGAGCATAGCAGACAACAGTGAGCGTGGCAGTTCCCACTACGATGACGAGACCAACGAGAGCCTGAGCCTAAGTCAGAGCCTAGAGGAGGACCAGAAGAGACGCGAGGCCATCGAGAAGTGGGTCAATGGCGAGTACGGCGAGGAGCCGCCAGCTCCTGAGTGCGGGGATGATCAGGAGCTCAAAGTCAGCAATGATGAAGACGGCCCTCCTGAGGGTGTGTACATGGTACAGCCCAAAGGCTGTAGCGATGAGGAAGACAATGCAGAAGAGGCAGAGCCCTTGGCAGGGTCTCAGGATGGCAGTTACCATGACGACAAAGAAGCTGAAGACAGGCCTTCAAAACCTGACAGCTACATGCTGCCAAGCGAAGCCCAGAGTCGCCAAGCACCTTTCTCCTCACCAGGTACATTTCACCTCTCTATCCTCGGATCTGAGGACCGGTTCTTTTAAAGGCCAGTTTAGACCAGAGATTCAGGAAGAGACTACCTGCAGTGCACCAGTGTGCCAGTTTACACCACTGCAACTAGACCCGACAGTGAGTTATTTACCACTGGCAGCAGAACCAACCGATGCTCCTGCTGGCCTCAGTCGAGCTGAGACCCACAGTTTATCCCGCTGCAACAGTTCAGTCTCAGTGTCAATCTTTGGCCTAAACTGGCCTTTAGAGCGCCGCTCAGTTTGCCCTTCTAAACAACCCACCTCATAGTATTGAGGGTGGGTGACATTGCCACATCCACATAAGCTTAAATGTACCCATTATTGGACAGAGACACTCTAGAGTTACATTATGAATAGCCAGTGACATTATTACCCTAAAGACAGTTCATCTGGCGAGCCAGAGGGGAAAACAGGAACTTGTCAGTGTGTGGTCAACTGTACGAAGAAATTCATAAACGGAGTAGGCTTACAACGTAAGGCAGTTGTAGCAGCTGTTGGCCAAAAGCACATGGCAGGGCCAGGCTAAGCTTCATATTACACCCAGGATTACATATTGAGTCTTTGATTTTCCCTAAGCTCACTAAACTTAGCCACTGCTCCAAGCTCCTCTGTTACATCGAGGGAGCCGTGGAAGAGAAAGTTATCGTTACAGACTCCACATATTTCAGTTAGCAGACCTTAACATATTTGAATAAATAGCTCAACCTCGTGCTCTTGTAAATGACTCCTAATAACCCCTGTTTAATTGTGGCATGATGTCCCTGCAGTATAATTCAATGATTATCAAATAGATAAAGCTGGCAGAGAGTCTGAGGCAGCACTAGTACACGTTAACAGCACAAACAATCTTTTCAGAAAGTACCGTTTACAGTCACCCACTCTGTGACCCTTGTAACTAGACTCATGCTCACTTTAGGAGAGACTGGCCTTTGTATAGCAGAAGTTAAAATGCAGAGCTGTAAATAGGAGGGGGGGGGGGGGGGATGCGTGGTTATATGAATAGATAAACCAGGTTTCACAAACACTCCGAGGAAGGGGGGAAAAAAAACAGACATTTGTATCCAACACCCTGTTGTTGTGGTGCAAGTTTTGTTTTATGCTCGCTCACCTCAGTTTAGCAGTTTTTTGGTCTTTCATCTAAGGTTAGGTTTCCACCTAAGAGTCATGCACTTTTCTTTTATATCCCCCCCCATCTGTGCAGCGGTAAATTCTGATTAACTGGTAAAGCGCTTCTCAGAGGCAGCCCAGCAAAAAAATTGTGTGGTTTTAATTTGTTGATAAATATGCATTTGTGTTGTGCAGAAGGCCTACACCTTTTCCTCTTTTACTACTTTACATCTCTCAACAAAGCGTTTGAAGACAGCGGGGAGAGCACGCTGCATCAGTTGCAAATCTTGTCTTTGGAGTGTTTTTTTTTTTCAGAGTTGCTCTTTGTTGATTGTAAGTAGGGCATCTATATTGCCATGTTTCTGCTCAGCTCACAATTAAAACATTTTTCTCTCTCTCTTCCTCTCGCTCTCTCTCTCTCGCCGCTGTCTTTCAAAGGCTGATGCGGAGTGCACATAATTATGCATATAAACATAGTGGCTTAATTATCTCTCACAACATCAGTGACAATGTAATTAACAAACATTGCAAGATCAATGAGAGAAACTGCGACCTTCAAAACATTTAACTCCTCACATTGAGGCATCGTGCGGATTTCCTATCAGTGCAAAACCCCAGAATACTTTTCCTAGATAATTTAGATGTCGCATTAGAGCCCTTGTAAGCCAGTCAATGGAAAAAGCAACAAATAAAAAGTATGAAAGCAATGACAGAGATGCTCATAGCGATGGATCAAATAGGCTTGACCATGACTTCTATTTGCAATTCTAGGTTCACTGTAAAAGGTTATTGTTCATTTTAATCTGTTTCAAAGCCCTCTCTATTTACTGGCTGCTAATTAACGGTCCAAGCAGCCAGGAGGTTTGAAGCTCTGTGCAGTTTTGTGTTCGTCAGATTAGCCCAAACAAATGCACATGATGTGATTTGCCCGTGTAAGCAAATACACTCCATCACAGTTTCTCCCTTAAACTCTATTTAGATTAATGTATCATTTAAACAATATTACGAAACCCTCAGAGACATTTATGGTTTACATTGTGCTGGTGTGGTTCAAAACGGACACCCTTTAGAGGGTATTCACACTCCAGATTAGTCCATATATAGCCACCAGCATGCACCTTTATCATCAGCGACACCTCTGCCTCTCAGTCCTGTGAGCAGACAAGCTGTGCCACACTGATGGCCATGTTTGGTCAGCTAAAAGGAGATATAATGCCCATCTGTTATCATATCTGGAAAGGGGAAAATGTGGCCTAATCGTCTCGAACGTAAACAAGGCAGGTCGGCGTCTTGTTTTGTTTTTGTTTTTTTTAAATGGCCGAAATGTGTCAAGATGAGGAGAATGAAAGAGAGAATGTTGAGGGACGTCAGGTGTGTTAGTGCAGAGGAGGACAAAGAGTGAGCGTCAAGCACTGTAGTTATTTATTTTGGATTTATGACAATATTTGACCGTAGTATCAGAAGTGTTAAGTGGCCACAATAGAGCTTTAGTAGAAGACTCATTTACACAATTTTAGATTGAAGCAAATGACAAAAATAAGGACACTTTGCAATTTTTTAATGAAAGTGAAAGTAATTGTATAAGCAAATAAATGGAATAAAAGAATTTACAAAAAAAAAAAAAAAAGATGTTGAGACCTCCAGGTTGGCGAACACTATTCTCTTTTTGAAAATAAGGAATTAATCCAGCTCCAAAAAGACATGTTTTTGGGTTTTTTTGTGACTCCTGTGAAGAATATATGGAATTGGCATGCATTTGAAAATATTAAATAATGTGATATTTCTACAAGTGGATACAGAGATCTGCGTTCTAACTTATTCTTAATTTTCCCTTAGGCAGTAAAGTGTAGAGCGGTTTTCTGTCTTATTCCAGTGTGGGCTGGTCTGCCCTAACTTTAGAGCTATATGATATACCGTGACCCGAGATGCCCTTTATCCAAGAGCTAAAGTCAACACCAAACTTGAAAGAGAAGAATGCTCACACCTGATATGTGCATAAGTACGTGTTCTCTCTTGCTGTAGATCTTTTTTTTTGTTGTTGTGATGTTTATTGCCACAAAACAGAATTAAACTCCCAGCAAAAAAAAAAAAAAAATAGAAGAAGGTAAATTTGACTGCAGTGTGCAGTAATTACTCAGTGTCACTCTAAAACATGGTAGATTTGATGAAATGATCTGTGACGAACACGCAGGTATTTCCTCTGAAATACCCGATCCATTTCTCTTAAATTCTGCATGCCCTTTCGATCCACCAGATACTCTTTCATACTAATCCACCACGCAGAAGAGCAACCCCAAAGCAGCGAGTGGAAATTTGGGGATTATTTTACATGCTGTGCAGGAGATGTGAAAAGCAGAGCACAGCGACTCATTTAGCAATAACTGAGGAGAAATTTGAGACAAGAGCAGAAATATTTGTGTATTAATTACCCGGGTGGTAGGTGTTATTGCCTCTGGCTTGCTTGTGTGTACTCCGGTGATGAAAAAGCAATAAAACCTGTTTTGTTTTTTGGGGTTTTTTGGTGGGGGGGGGGGGGGGGGGGTTCATTTGAAAATAGATTTATCCGAGTTTAAGATTGTGCCAACAATGAGTTAAAAGGGCCAGGGGTTTAGACGCCCGGGTGAAATCATGTGGTGCATTACGAGCATACCTGTGTTTTATGATTTTGCTTAACATGCAAAAGACTTTTTTGATTCAAAACACCACCGTTTTCCTTTCTCTCTCTCACACACACACACACACACACACACACACACACACACACACACACACACACACACACACACTTGTCTCTGCACCTTATTTTTTACAGCTCTAAAATGTTCAAAACTTTGTCCCTCCACTGCATTTATTTTTTTCGCTATTTTTCTCTGACCCCCTCACACTAATCTGAATGAAAGTTAATGAGCCAGAATTTATCTGTGCATAATGCAATTTAGCTATATATCGAACATTTGTTGTATATACCCTTGAGGAAGTCCAATTCAATTTCATGTGGGTTCACAAATGTATAAAAAATATTGAGGAATGGTTTAATTTGTTTCACTTTCAAAGGTGACTGAAGAATTAATAATATTATTATTAAATTGTAAATCATTTCATTATTGTAATACCATAATATTACAATATGATGTGAATTGCACTCAACATGTCATAATTGCTGAGGGGACAGTTAAAGCTTTAGTTTTCACTTAAGTTTTAACACAGTACAACATAAGTCATCATGTAAAACTATCAAGAGAAATTGATCGTGTCATTTTAGCTCTAAAAAGTAAAAAAACAAAATTCCCACCAGCTTGTCTTGGAGTGCGAGTCTCTAGATTTTATGCTCTTGCATGTAAAATATCTACCATATTAAGTTCTTCATCTCAAACTAAGTCTTACAATTTAGCAATGAATGAGTATATAACCTTTTTTAAACGTGTTGGTTTGTACAGTGTCACTGATACTGTACTGACTTATAGTGAAACCAAAACTGCAAAAGCTTGTTTGAAGACATTAATACATGCACAGTCACACATACATACTCGTCGTTGCTTGCAGTGCAGGCATTTCCGGTTGTGAAATTGACGACAACTCTGAAATAATGTGAATAAGAGCATCAAGTAGAAAACAAAATGTGTTATTTATACATGCATTTTATTTAGAATTTAGAAAAACAGATGCATAGAGTAGCAGCGTGAAAGTTTGATATTTGCCAGAGAGCATTGTTTTGAGACATTTAGGCTTCTTGTGGGGTATTTTAGCACATGTCAACTCTGTTATAGTTATTTAAGACTAAGGTTCACTAAAATTTAAAATCATCGATCAAGTTAAATGATGTTGGTTTAAAAAAAAAGGAAGTATTTGAAAGAGTTCTGCAAGTTCTGTTACATATGAGCTTTTCTTTTCAGGAGAAGCATCTGCCCTGCGAGACTATGCAGCCAACACCATGAATGAGTTTTTGGGAATGTTCGGATACGATGACCATCAGGTAAGGGATGAGCTGACCAAGAAGATCAGCTTTGAGAAGCCCAAAGCCGCTACCTCAGACCCCTCATCCCTCAGCAGTGAGGAGGCCTCACGGCGCGCCCGCTTCTCCAAGTATGAAGAGTACATCCGCAAGCTAAAAGAAGGTGAGACCCTACCTTGGCCCATGCGTGCTTCCCCAACCAAACCAGACGACCTCAACTCAAAACTGACCCAAGACAAGAGTGCAGCCATGCTTCAGACCTCGGGATGCCTCGCAGGGGCCGAGGCACAGATCTACCCCTCCAGCTTGGATCACAAACAGCCAGGAGGACCTCAGCTGGGAGCTGCGCAGCCATCCACTCCCTCTCACATCCAGAACATGGCCTCCCGAGCCTCCAAGTATGACTTCTTTATTCAGAAACTGAAGAGGGGTGAGAGCCTGCAGCAGAATGGTAACGCGTACAAGCGACCGTCCAAGTATGACCTGGAGAACGTCAAGTTTCTGAACCTTTTCAAGCCTGGTGAGGGCAACCCTGACATGGGGGGCGCCATTGCATTTAAGACCGGCAAAGTTGGCCGCCCTTCGAAGTATGACATCAGAACATTTCAGAAGATGATGCCAGGCACGCCCGAAGCCTCGCTGATGCCCAGCGTCCTTCCAACAGCTCCAGGGAACCCTGGAGCTCCTGGGGTCCCCGCCATGGTTGCAGCTGGGGCCAGCATCGCCCCTGGACTCACGATGGACACGACGGGACACATAAGCTTCAACGCATCCGACTATCTGAAGTCCAGCTTTTCGAAGACTGACTCCATCACCACTGGCACCGTCTCCTCTGTTAAGTAAGTCAGCTCGAACATCCGTCCTCATGAAACGTTTATAAAAACAGACATTTTGAGAAAGAATAGAGATAATTTAAATTCTGTCTGGGAAATTTATGACCTTATAGGTTATAGTCCTTTGGCATGAATGTACTTTTCAGTTAATAGATGACATAATCATTCATTAAAAATAATAATTTAATATAGTAAAAAGTTTATTGGAAGATTGAAAGACTCCAAGCTCAGATGTGTGTCTCTTTCACACTGATTGTCTCTCAGTGGAACACCTTGGAGCTACTGTGAAGCTCACTTGCACTTAACTGCTACTGCGAGTCAGTTAGCCTAACGCAAAGGTAATTGCTACCGCTACAGCAGCCAACAGGAACTTAGTGTGAAATAGTGCATGGTGCCCAATAGATCCACGACATGATGAGTTGCGAAGGCACATGAAGTGTTTACTCGTCTTAGCACTCCGTGGAGACTGATTTAGCGCAGTCATCGCAAAGTGACTGACTTCTTTGGTTTGGCTAGGGTGTAACAACTCTCCCTTTAATTACTTTGGAGCCATGACTAACCTCCCGGAGAGTCACAGGGGCAGACTCAACACTGCCTGACGAGTGCACTTTAAAGGAAGCAAACGAGGGGTTTGGGGAGCTAGCTACAGTCGTGTGCACTAGCAGTAGGAAACAGCTCCCAGAGTCTGTTTGATTGGTTTTGACCTTGTCTCTAGTTAGTCTAGACCTATCAAAGACGCTGTTCAAGAGCCCTCAGGCACTTCCCCCTCAGGCTTTGGCCTTTGTCAGGGTTGGGGCTCAGCGGAGCTGCAAGCTTGGCTAACTGACCCAGTCTAGTGCTTGTACACAGAGAGGGGGTGCAAGGGAGACGGTCTGGCAGCGCATCCTCCCCTCTGGGCCGGATTAACCTCAGGTCATCCCCCGTGAGGAGCTGTACACATGGAGCTAAATGCCATTGCTGAGGGGGACCGGTACTGTGTTATGACCGTCGCTCCACAGATTGTAGCGAAGTGAGTCACATCACAGGTGACGAGACGTACACAGGCTCCCTCAGCATGTGTCTATATGATGGTAATCACTCTGGATTTGAACTGAAACTAAAAGCTTCAGTGTTTTCTTACATCTCTGTTTGGACTGAGTCCAGACTGGAAAAAAAAAAGTGCACATCAACATAAGAGCCAAGGCCTTACGAGATGATCAGAAAATACCTTTTTCCGAGCTCGTCTTACACCTCCCCATTATCCCGTTTTGCATACGAGCACTCACCAAAATACCCCATAAAAGATTAATGTCCTCTTGCTCCTGCACTTTGCCTCCCATTGGTTCGGAGACCATGCATCAAAGTGTGCTCCTTCTCTCCCTGATTCATATGGCACATGAAAATGTATATTGATAGTGCAAAGTTTGGGAGTAGCTTGTAAGTAAATATTGTGTCAGTTTGTTTTTATTAACAACAGGCAGCCCAACCTCACCATTAATCCTGTCCCTTTTGTGTTTGCTGTTGCATTAGGAATGGCCTGCCACCAGATAAACCCGCCAGCGACGACATCAACCTCTACCAGAAATATATTGCCAGGTACGCAAATCCCTCAATGTGCTACACTAATGCCAGTGAAAAGATATACCCAAACAGAGACGAACCTTTTTATCTGCTGATGGTGTTTTATTCAGTGATGTAACTGGATTGCAGACTGGTATGAAGATGTTCAGCGTGCATTGAATTGATTGAGAAAAGACTCCAATTTATGTGTTGAGAGGAAATAGAGGGGTGGGAGGTAATGAAGTGGTTTGATGGTAGCGTACTGTAACTGTCTGAATACACTCAGTGTCTATCTGTGTGTGTGTGTGTGTGTGTGTGTATACATATGCATGTATGTGTGTGTATATACATATATATATATATATATATATATACATATATGCATACATATGACTATATACATATAATACGTAGCTCTTAAACAGTGACTGACATAAGAGCAAAAGAAAAGGTTTTCCTGAGTTCACACAGACTGATCGAAGAAGTCAGTCACTCACGCCAACTGTGACAACAACATCAGGGGAGGGGACGTATCTCGCGTTTCAAAGGACACAAAACAATGTCCCCCATTCTGGATTCATTTTGAGCCGACACTAGAAGGTGATTATCACTTGTTTGTTTATTCAGTTTAAAAAGAAAGAAAAACAGCATTTGAAAAGCCAAAGTGGCTTTGGCGTTAATGATTACTTCTCCAAGCCATAACATGAAGGGCACAAATCAAAGCCTTGGCACTGACAGACACACACACACACACACACACACACACACACCCTCTTCTCCACACACATACACGCACACAAAACCTCTTCCTTGGACTGATTACATTTTGCAAGAAGATTTAATTAAGGAATTTTTAATGAGGCTTCTGCTGGCACTGCCAAGAACTGTTTTGATATTTGCGCTGCATAATGCATAAAATTTGTCTAAACATCTCGGCAGTTGATGCACGGGGAGGCTGCAGATAAGCCCAGATATAGTTTCAATTTCCGTGTTGGGTTGGGAAAAAAAAGAGAAAGGAGAGAAGAGGAGGGAGGGGGAAAAAATGGAAAAGGAGAGCTCATAAAAAGGGCAAATGTAGCACCGAGGGGGAGGTAGAAGCGGGGGGAGGGTCCTCTTTGGAACCAGGGCTAATGAGTGCTCAGTAATACGAAAAAACAGCTTTGTATACACGTTCTCACCCAATCCTTGTGAAAACACAGACAAAAAGTTCTTCATCTCCTCACCACACTACAGTTTGATGTCTGAAAGTGATTCCCTGGTAGTGTTTAGTTGCAGTTTTCACTCCTGCTTTCATGCACCCACTATTGCCGTGGCACTTTGATCTGTGTATCTCTATTGTAACTGGAGATGCGCTGCAATCTCTGTATCGTGGCGATATTAATATTTAATCTGCTGCTGAATAGCAGCGGCCCATTAGGCCCCCTGACGCGGCAAGTGGGAATTGTCCAGAGGCAAAGTGATACAGCTGGGCAATGAGCAGAGGGGTGGGCCGTAGTCTCAGGGGGATGGAGGGGCTTTGTGTGATCAGAAGTATAAATATGTGTTTGGGTGTGTGTGAAAGAGGAGCATAGAAAACACTAATGGTTGGGACATATGTCGGCTTTATCGTGTGCACACGTGGACCTCAACTTCTGTTTTTAAAGAGCCATCGAACCTTTCCAAAGCCCCCTCTACCTCCATCACCATTTTCCAGACACGCAACCACACATTCACTCACTCACACAACCAACTTAAAAAGAGTAGTGGATGTACCATTCAATTAGCTTAATGAACTCAGCAAAGTGATCTGTAAATGCAGCTCTGGGATAATCCTAACAAGGAAAAAACAGAAAGAGAGATGGAAAAAATATTACTTAGCCCCCTTTTCCCCCTCTCCTCGGCGCTAGCAGATGGAGTTCTTGGCAGCAGCAGTGCAAATGTTTATTTGTGTGTTTTCACTGGTAATTGGAGGATTTTAACAGTCATCATCGTCTGGCTTATAATCACCACCATAAAAGTTGCTGCACTGTAGCAAGCGGCAGCCTTTTTGGACTGGGAAAGAGAGCGTGAATGGGTTTGTAGTGAGAATGAGACCGAGCTGACATCTCCAGATACCTGACCCTTTTCCTCACAGAATGAATCTGTGGTTAACCCGACAGAACTGTGCATTGATTTGACAAGGATTTTCACAGCTTTGAGAAGTATAATACCATGGGGTTCCCGATCCTTGAGTAGTGTGTCATGGGAAAGGCTTTCACAGTAATAAGGGTCTCTTACGGCTGCTTGGGAAATAAATGGAGATAATTTGGCAGAAATTGGTGTGACAGACGGGTAAATTGTTGCAGCAGTGTGGAAAGCACAAGTCAGTCTGAAGGTGTGAGCGGTGTTGACTCTGAAGGTGAGACCAGCACGATGCCTTTGAAAACTCCCTCATCTGTTTTATTGCAGCAGAATGAACTGTTGTCGGTCTGTTGAATAGACGTTATCGTTACGCGTCTCTCCCAAATATATGGACTAGTAGGGGCCTACTAGAGTAGGTCACCAAAGGCAGTTAGCACCCACTCTGGAGCGTTTACTGCCTTTTGAGCTCTGAAAAGGTGTAATGATGCTGAAAGATGCTTTAGGTTTGGTTAGATTTTGGCTAACAAGAATTTACTGTTGCCAAGTCTTTTGTGTCATGTACAAGTACTACAGTGGGGTTGTAATTACTACCAAACCAGACCAAACTACTTTAGTTTCGAACTCCCCCGATGTGTTTCTGTGCTGCTTTATCCGTCAGTCAATGTTTTTGTGCATCTGAAATGTATAACCTTTCCAAATGTCTGGTAACTTTAGGTTTTCTGGAAGTCAACACTGTGGACATATGCACTGTGCCTACCAGTACAGAGAGCACTACCACTGCATGGACCCTGAGTGTAACTACCAGGTGAGCGTGAGTACTTTATCACTTTTTAATGTTAATACACATGCGCATGCTGCAAAGATCTCCTCCACGCATGTATACGAGTATGCAATGATACTCTTAACAAATACTATTGTTGGTGCTGAAAAATAAGTATAATTACTTTGTTAAAATCCTCAAAAAGCCAACCAGTCTGAGCAAAACCACTTCGTATTCTTACATTATTAGGAAAATACAATATCTCTGGAGGCTAACCCAGAAATTAGCCTTACCGTGCGTTTCCTTGACCAGCATCCAGTGGGATTTTAAAAATCTGCTGTTCAATCGTTTCCTTTTCATGATTTTGTAAGTTTTATTGCAGTTGTTCGACGCACAAAGCTCTCGTTACCTTTTGAGCAAACTGCAACGAGGTGCCTGCCTTCGCCGTCACCGCAACTCGCTCCGGCTGATGTTTGTAGTTTCATCCAGCCGCTTGTTACCGGCTGCCATTTTTAAGACACACAAACCCGTCTCAAGCGCTGTATTCAGGGTTACTTTCACAATTTTCTATTTCATTTTGTTTTGTAAATGTTTAATAAAAAAATAAAATAAAAAAAAAGAATGTTAAAATATCTTAAGCAAGTGTTTCACCGCAGACCATATTTCTGGCATTTAACCAAAAACTCATTCAAAATTCTCATTAACTGAGAGGCGTTCAACAATATGCTAACTTATTTCTGGGTTTTATAGCGCATTCCTTCACCATGCTATTGTTTCATTTTTTTCAGGACATGACACACAGGGGATTTGGTGAACCTAGAATAGACGATTAGGGTTTCATGAGATGTTTGCAGATGAACAGTTGTCATCCTGGTTTCTGTCTAACTACACCTGTCCAGTCTGCAGGGCAACTGCTATTCTTTTTTTTTTTAATTATTTATCTTTTGTTGTTTGAATATCCGTCTCTTTAAGCGGCCTGCCCGTAATCCCCTTTCACATTATTAATCGTGTCCTGGTCCCGGGAGTTGTCATGTATGGCATAAGAAGTAGAGAAAACAGGCAGGCAGATGATCATACAGACCCCATGTTTGCTGTAGCATATGGCCTGAGAGAGTTAGGCAAACATGGGTAGATTTGTCAAAGATGTCAGAAATCCATGCACAGTTAGAGCCGTGTGTTTTCCTTCCTTTCTGAACAATTTTCTGAATTAAGCTATCTTCAGCTGTAATCTCCTTTGTCTGCCACCGATCAAGAGAGATTACCGCTCAATAAATATTGTTTATGTGGTGAAAAGCATTACAGATCCAAGCTTTCAGCTTCTGCATCAGTCCTGCTTCACAGTCTGATGAAACACATTCTTGGAGGAATACAAAGGAAAATCATTTCATGTCATTATTTAGTGTGTTAGTTCAGGTTATCATGGCAATTTCCACGGTCAGGTCCACATTTCTCTGTTGCTTTTACGCTGCGTGGAAAACACAAATATGCTGTGGAAGCTGGCTGTCTGGATGTCAATACCCTGAAGGGGGAAAAAAAAAAAAGGCGCAACAAAAAAACAGGCAGGCAGTGATGAGCAGACCCATTCGAAGCGATAACTCATGAAATGTTACATGACACACACTCCTGGAATATTATCCCACTGCCAGCCTCTGGACGATTGGCTGAGTCTTAACATTCTCCTTTCATGGGCTTGTACATGAGGGAGAGTGTGCATCTTGCCACACTAGTGGGAATCCTAAAATAAATGTAGCAAGTGGCTCCCAACCTTCATCACCACTCAACTGAAAATGAGATCTTTTTCCCAGTCAGCTCTCTCTAGGCCTATTTTGGATGGCTTGATGGATCGAATGTACCATGACCGCAGTTCAACTTATATTCCAGGCATCATCAGCCGTTAGAAACCAAAACTGAGCTCACTTTTTTTTTTTTTTTTCTGGAAAATCATCCAAGAAGAAAGAATCTGAAGCATTCATCAGTTAGATTTAAAATCCTAATGAAGTGTTTGCTCTTACAGGAGTCAAACATCTCAGAAATAAGCAGTGGGAAACAGGCCAAGAGCAAGGCAATGAACAGCTGTGTGAGCTTTTTACTTGTGCGTGAGTGGAACACATGACACAAAGCAATTACCCTACTTTGTACAGCAATTAGTTGCTTTTTAGAATGGTTCTTTCTGATGTTTTTCCCTCAACTGGAGATAAATATGGATTGAAGTCAGAACTGTCTCATTGATTTGCGCATCTCCCGTTACAGTTTCTGTTACATCAGCTTAAGCCCAATTACAGCAGATTTGGTTGCTGCAGGTCTCTGAGGAGCGACTTTTTCTGTTTTTCCTTCCTAACTCCTGGATGTGGGAGAGGATTATTTATTTATTTAGTAATTTTAGAAGGAGGATCTCTTAACGTATTCACTCATCATAACCGGCACCGAAAGCAAAGTATTAATGCTTTAATTAAAAATGGAATAATATCCCAGTGAATTGAAAGGGAAAACGTTTTTTGGTTGACTTGTTTGTTTGTTTGTTTCTGTTCTCTTCTTTTGTCCCCTGTGCACGTCTGAAAAACCATCTGCATGGAACATAATTTTTCAGGAGCCAGAAACATCAGAACTGTGATCTTGCATGTCAATTGATTCATCTTAATTAAAGGAAATACATTTTGGTGGAAGAGCAAAACAAATAAGGGGCGAGTGTAAGGAACGTAGCCCCAGTACCTTTGGTGTTTGCGTTTGGATAGGGCGCAACCTGCAGTTATGTGAAGTAAATGAATAACCACAGAACATGTCATCTTTTAAGACATCCCGGCCCTCTCCATTGCAGTCTGTGCAGCCCGCCCCAACTGCCAATTGGCTCCTGTATTTTGCAGCTGCTGCTTCCACAGAGATAAAGTGACTTGTTGCTGATTTTGTGACCAGTTTAAATAAACACCAACCTGTTGCCATACATTTTTCCCTCCCCCCCTGCCCTTTTGCAGAGGTTTACCAGTAAGCAGGATGTAATCAGGCACTACAACATGCACAAGAAGAGGGACAACTCCCTGCAGCATGGCTTCATGCGCTTCAGCCCTCTGGATGACTGCAGTGTCTACTACCATGGCTGCCACCTCAATGGGAAAAGTACCCATTACCACTGCATGCAGGTACACAACACACACATACTCAAAACATACCCACAAAAACATAAAGAAGGTGATGTGATAGAAATCTATTTTTTTAGATAAATGCATAATTCTCAGCATTCAGTCAGCATCCACTCCCTTTTGAATATAAAGGCTGAGTCTTTAAGCCTTAAAACACAAGCAATAGCATCACATAAGGACAGTTTCAAACAGAACAAGTGAGGAAAAAAAGGTATTGCAGAACGTCACCGAAAAGGTGGTACCAGGAGTGGCCCGACCTCCTCAGGACGGAGGGGAGTCGCACACTTTACTCTTACCTGTGAGAGGGAATAACAGCCCTGCACCATTTTTCCATTTTCGCTTAAGCATCTTTAAAGAGCAGTTTGGCAAAGCGTGTCCTCAAGTAAATAAAAGTAAAAAGGTTGAATACACGTGAGGCTGCTTTTTCCCCACCTCCTCATCCTCTCGCTCCTTAATTGGCATGGATAAAATTCAGTTAGGTGTTTATATAAACTGTACATTTTTCATTTTTTAGTACCAAGCAGCCAGTTAAAGATTATTCCCCCTTCTGGATTTGTTTAATTTTTTAACATCTGCTTATTTTCAATGTGTCATTGTGCCGAGGGCTTTCTCACCGGCAGGGCAGCAGCACAGTGGAGGATGGCTTGAGATATATTCGTTTTTAAACCCCTCTAACAGTGTAATTGTTATTAAGACATTTCAGCTCTTGCTTTAACAGTCCCTGAGAACCTGCAGATGTTGGCATCGGCACCCTTGATTTAAGGGGGAAAAAAACAGAGTGGCATTTTTTTCATTGTTTGACTCAATATGGAGAAGTTGCCTGCTTTGTGCGGGTGAAAAGTGCCAGGGATGATATACAATTGCTGCTTTTAATTCAAACATTACCTGCTTTTTTTTCCCCTCCTCCGTTGGCTCTGAGAGTACCAGTGCATTTTAAATTAAAAACCAATGCAGTCATCTAATGCTCTCTTTTCCTCTGCCCACTCTTTCTCTGAAATTTGTTCTGAGAGTTACAGTCAATTTGTGGTGGCTGCATCAACCATCCAAATACGAATTTCACTTTCTGAAAGGCAGCTTTGCCAGGAAGGTGCTGCAATCTTGAGTACCTGCTGTAAGACCACTACCTGTTCAAGCAGGTTTCGACTTTTTTCCAGTTGTCACACTGACAAGACATTTTCCTTTTCGCCAGTTCAACATGAAACTTGTATCATTCTGATGTGCCTTACCACAAATACCTTTTTGTATGTGACAATTCAAACTTCTTCCACCCAGTCGTAGGCCACCTTCATTTTCTTAACCACACCAAGTATCTTTTTCTGTAACTTGTATATCAGATCTCTTTAAAGTTTTTTTTTTTTCAAACCGAATCTCTCGTGTCTGCGATGGGCCCTGCTTTCTCTCCACTTGGCAGGTGGGTTGCAGCAAGGTGTACACCAGCACCTCAGATGTCATGACCCATGAAAACTTCCATAAAAAGAACGCCCAGTTGATCAACGATGGCTTCCAGAGATTTCGTGCGACGGAGGACTGTGGCACAGTCGGATGTCAGTTCTACGGGCAGAAGACAACACACTTTCACTGCAGGTGACGTTACTCAGCATGACTAAATACCAGCTGGAGGATGCGGGTTTTGTTATTGGTTGCATTTTTTGTATAAATAACACCATTCATCCATTCAATCTTTAACCACAGGTTTGAAACAAGGTCTGTTCCATAATTCGATTTTGTTAAGGGAAATTATCAGAGGCTGCTCTTTGTCATAGGCTTACATGTGAGGGTTGTTTATTTTTGCAAAAAAATATGATGCACTGCACTTTAGCATTAAAGTAGCTAAATGTTTTACAAACAAGCATTTAGCTACGAAGTGCCGCCTCATAGCAGTTTCCACACAGCTATCGTGGAATGTATCCCTCTGGCGAAGGTTGCAGGTGGCAGCGTGTCAATCAGCTGCTGCTGTGCCACTGAGCCAATCCTCAGTAGTGAAGTGTTTGAATTCTGCAGACCCCCAACTGCACAGAACATCCTGTGTAATCCTTTTTCCTCTTTATTTTCTCTTTTGTCCTTTAGGCGTCCAGGCTGCACATTCACCTTCAAGAACAAGTGTGATATTGAGAAGCACAAGAGCTACCACATCAAGGATGACGCCTACGCCAAAGATGGCTTCAAGAAGTTCTATAAGTACGAGGAGTGCAAGTATGAGGGCTGTGTGTACAGCAAGGCCACCAACCACTTCCACTGCATCCGTTCTGGCTGCGGGTTCACCTTTACTTCCACTAGCCAGATGACCTCTCACAAACGCAAACACGAGCGCCGGCACATCCGCTCCTCTGGCGTCATGGGCCTCTCTTCCACCTTCCTGGTGCCAAAGGATGAGCCAGAGGAATCGAGCAACGATGACCTGATGGACTTTTCAGCCATCAGCAGCAAGAACTCCAGCCTGAGTGCCTCGCCCACTACCCAGCAGTCCACCACTGTATCACACCTGATGGCCACACCCACCACTGCTGTCTCCTCCTCCTCCTCATCATCATCATCAGGCCACTCCCTGAAGCCTACACCCTCACTGTCCAGTGCAGGCCAGCGTATGTCCAGCCTGCTGTCCCAGGCCCTGCCCAGCAATATGCCGGTGGCCCTCGCTCTTTCCAACAGCGCCATGGCCACCTCCAACCCGTTTTTCCCGCTCATACCCAGGCTGCCTCTCCAACCACCTCCACCAGCTGCTGGACTGATATCAGCTGTGTCGTCTGGGGCCCATTCAATGCCCACCGACTCTCTGACCCAAGGCTCCTCCTCAGCAGGGGCAGACGGCGCCATGGCATCTACCCCAACGTCCTTCGCCACCTCCTCCATCATGGAGAAGATCTCTGCCAGCAAGGGTCTGATATCACCCATGATGGCCAGACTGGCAGCTGCTGCCCTCAAGCCTTCCAACAACCCAGAGACAGGTTAGTCACCTCCCAGCCTTCGATGAAAGAGCCAGACACGTGATGCGAAAAATCAAATAGAAAGAAATGCTCAAATAAATGCGCCGTTTGCTGGTGAAAACAAACAAATTAAGAACTAAACTGTGATGGCCGTTGTTGACTGTTTTATTATCATGGAGAATTTAACATTGAATCAATAAAAATCTGTTATCATTTGTTAGCAGTGTATCAGTAACATTGATATTTGTCTTGATCTTCAAGGGGAAAAAAATCTGATTATTTGACAACTGAACCACTCTCTCATGCTTGCAAATTTGTGAATAAATAGTAGAAAAAAATGACTGGGGACAAAAGTATTCAAATATCTTTGCCAGTGTTCTACATGTGTACGCGTCCTCCCGTCCTTGTGTGGGTTTGCTGCACTCCAGCAGGATCAGAGGTCATTCCTATCGCTACCCACAGTGGAGACCAAGGCAGAAAAACTGGCACTTTCAGGCTTACAGGGACATGCCGGAGGCATGGTCTTCTGCTCCGGGCTTGTTATTGTGTTGATTGTTTGTTAGATACCCACAATCCATTTGGAGATAAATGCGCTGACAGGGGAGAGTAGAGCCTGTAAAAGTCTCTTATGATGTTCAGACTGGGGGGCTCCTGGGGCTTGTGTCGAACATGTTTCCTCATCTTCAGTCTCTTATCTGTGTCTGCGCTCGTTCCAAGCAAATGGAGGTGGAATGAAATTAAGTTCAGAAATTGCAAGAACAAAAAATGTTTTTTTTTCACATCCTCCATGCAAACTGATAAAAACCAAAAATCACTCAGGCAGAAATGACTCAGTGTAGCAGAGCTGAGAAAGAGGCTTTTTTTCCCCACTGATACAAGAGTTCTGACACTTGCACACATCAGGAAAGACACTTTTTGAATTTCTAGAAACCTTCTGTTCCCACAAAACATCTATTTAGCATAAACACAATTCACACAAATTTTGGAGGTAATTGCCTTGTTTATGGTTATCCTATTATTCTAAACAAAGCCTCTGGAAATGAAAATGTTTAAGCATTAAATTGATAAGACACTGCAGAGCACAGTTGTGAATTCAGTAGCAGCGGGACCTCCTGTGCTGATCCTGAGCAGGTGGGGTACGGATTGTAAATGGGGCTGCGGGGGGGGGGGGGGGGTGCGTCTCCGGATGTTGGGACTGGGAAGGATTACAATTCCTGGTGGTGTTCCTGGAGCAGGACAGGCCCTGGGAGAGAGAGCTGGGGCACCTGCTCCGGGGAGCTGAGCTGATCCCGGGCTGTCAGGCTGAGCTCCACCTCTGGGCCTCCAGCAGGTACTCTGAACACTGGGAAGGCCCCCACTGAGGGTGGGGCCTCTACAGATGGTGTCTTCACCTCCCCTCTCAGTGGCTCACTGAGAGGCTGCAGCTCACAGCTCTGCACCGGTTTAAAATAAACTTCCACCACATCTCAATCATGCACTTTATCACAAAATTTCCGTGGTGACAGGATGGAGAGTCAGCTGTGGTTGGGTATCTCATATTTGTTTTATAAATGTGTGAACAGGACATTTGAGGCTCAAATGTAGAGGAAGTGGTTTCTGCTTCCCTGTAAGAATGTGTGAGAAAAGTCACTGTTTTTTGTTTTTAATTTTTTTTATTTGAGATTCGTCAACTTTACTTCTATCGTGGTAAATTGCTCATTTTTCCCTGTTTCTTTATCTTTACTGTTCTTTTTAATTAATGTTCTGCTTTAATTTAAATGTTTTGCCTAGAGATTCAAGCATATGAAGGGTTTACTAATTAGATACACAGTACAAATGATCTCTCTCAAGCTCTGCATCTTATCCATGGTGCTACATTATTCCTGGATAATTTCCAGAAAGAAGCTGCTTTGAATCAAACTCATTTGTAGTCCTTTTCTGGGAAGTGGCTTTAAATTTTTTATTTTTTTTTTTAAAAAGCAACAACAACACAAGACATTCCCACTTTAATCCACCTTAAACAGCCCATTTATCCTCCGAGGTTGTGAAAGACTTCTTTAATCTGCCCGGTGATCATGTGTAGATCATATAGCGAGAGGCTTCTCTTGATATAATGTGCTCTCGTTTGCTTTGAGATTTGATTTAATTGTCAATGACAAGGCAAGGATTTGTCGGGCTAGTTAATTTTGGGTGTGCTCTTATCAAGTTGGGGGTGGGGGGGTTGGACAGAGAATTGGTAAGCATTCAGTGACCTCAAAGCAGATGCAAAATTATTTGACTGGTTTTCCTTTAGTCCCCCCCCCCCCCCCCCCCACAACTCCATCCCCTCCAACCTCAACTATTGTCAAACTGAACTGACACTGACACTTCCCCGTCTCCTAGCTTTCATCTGACAAGGCCCAAGACCGGCTTTTCTACTCCTATTCTGCCTGATATGTCTCTGGGTCATCTTGAGCAGGGGGGAACTCCGGTCCTGACGTAGGTCGGTCTTGTTTTCAGCAAGAAAAAGGAGCTAGGCCTCACCAGGCTGAGGGCCAAGGGCA
The DNA here is from genome assembly GCF_037954235.1 of Aulostomus chinensis. Classification (NCBI taxonomy): domain Eukaryota; kingdom Metazoa; phylum Chordata; class Actinopteri; order Syngnathiformes; family Aulostomidae; genus Aulostomus; species Aulostomus chinensis. The sequence continues at coordinate 25,227,043 of NC_141328.1, read as the reverse complement.
CACACTTGGATGCCCATGACCTTGCCTGTCACAATCCCTCAACACCAGCCCCGATCGCTAAACAACAGATTCCTCACCAAACCAATCACAGCCGCTGGCACTCCAGTTAGAGTCTAAGTGGCCATGCCAGGGGCCTCACCCCTCCTGCCCATAGGTTGTTGTTGTTTTTTTTAAAGAATAAACACTTATCTACCAAAAAGTCCCCAGGTTTCTCTGTGTAGCCCCAGGACAAATTAATATTTCAGTCCTTCGGGGATTGGGGGGGTTGGACAGAATTCACCTTCATGTCAGCATTTTTCCCCCACACTGTCCCCTTGTCTTTATTTATTTAATTTCTCACTCGCAGCATCCTCTGAATACCTATTTGGAGGAGAATGTGATCGAGAGGTCACGCTATTTGAACCAATCTGATTGGCTGTCAGCTCCAATCTGACCGACATAGCACCCCTGTTCCTTGTGGGTACGCTCAGTGGCACTGGCTGCCGCCCGTTGTCAGGCCAACGAGGAGCCCAGGAAGGTGGGAAGGGAGGAGGGGTGGCCAATCTGAGACTGCCACTTTCCCTCAGCATTAGCATCTCACTTAATGACCAGTTAAGAGGCAGCCTGGCAAATGAGTTGTGACAAGTGCTGCAGAAAAAGGAGTCTTTTTCCCTCATATCTCCCGCCTCTCAATCATCATTTAAAAGGCTTGACGGCCTGACATAATTTCGCAATAATTATCACTCGGAGTATTCTTTTCAGGCCAGGACAGAAGTCAGATTGGATCTCGTCATAGGGTAATAATGCTGACCAACAATAACTTTGTTGTCTCTCATCTCTTCTGCATCTCTGGTTTGATCCTCAGGGAACGGGCAGCCGGCTTCAGCCAGCCAGTTTAATCTGGTTCAAGTAAAGCAGGAACCGATGGATGCTACCTCTGGGGCCTCCCAGGACTCCACGCAGGAACACAGCCTGGACCTGAGCAAGAAAGACAACAGGTACATGGAAAAACACAGCGCTTCCTGCTGGGATTTTATGGATGGATGTTATCATAAATGTGTCAACAAGGAGGAAAAACTCTGTGTGACTGACTGACTGTTATATTTCTATATTCTTGTCAGCCAGAGTTTTTCACCATTATTTATCAGGAACATTTAATTTGTACACACACGCATTGAAATTGATCAAATCCACAACACATTTCTCAAATTTTGCCCGAGAAGGATTTTCATCTAAACTCCGGTCTTCCCTCCGACTCACACCGGCTCTTATTTCTTAAGAAGACAGCATTTTTTGTCTTCATTACACAGGCACACCTAGTGTGATAAATAGTAATATTTACTGTTCTCATGCAAATCTTGACTAAACATTGTTCATTTTCCTTGTTCCAGTAATGAATCAAACGGACACCCTGTACCAGGGAATACATCTCTTTTATCCTCGCTTATGAATAAGGTAAGATCCATCCATCAAACGCCTTTCATCCCAAGACAAATTAGCAGGACACGGAGGGGCCTGTTTGTTTTTTAATGTTTCACCGCTAATAAGATGAGTTTGTATCATTTAAATTTTCCAGCCATTTTTCATACAGTGTAATTTTCACTGCACCTCTCACAAATTAATATAATGAAGTAGTAGCTGGGTGCCAAGCCAGATATATAGAGATGTTTGTTTTTTGATGAGCTGTTTTGAACTCGGAGTCCATTTCTTTTTCCTCCTTTATACTTTTTCTTCCCCCCGCCTCGCTCTACATTTATTTATAGAGTTTGTAAATGATTTGATTAAAAAGTCAGGGGAGGGGGAAAAAAAACAGGAGGGGGTGGGGGGTTGTGTTTGCCCTCATTTTTTAGCAAGTCATGCAAGTCTAAATGTTAGCATGTAGAACTTTAGATGTGGTTTTTTTGTGATTAAAATGGACATTGCCTTCCATCACATTGATGACGTAATGACAGATCAGACCCATCTTCCCCTACACACACACACACACACACACACACACACACACACACACACACAGGCATGCTCTCAAACCATCTTTATTAACTTCTCCCTGGGAGAGCTCAGAGTCTGTCTCCTGGTTGAACCCTGGCAGTGAGAGGCTTTAGGGGCTTGAGGACCTGTCGTCCCACAGCTCCTCGTGTCATGTCGGCATTCGGGAGTTTGATTCAAGCCATCACATTACATAAAAGGGTTAACAGTCGCTCCCAGAGGAAGCTTGGCAAACACTCTTGGCCTGCACTCAAGCAAAAGCCTGGATGTTTGTAAATCTGTTTGCGCTTTTTTTGCTCCGCCAAATTGTGCACGTGTGTGAGTATGTGTGCGTGTGTGTGTGTGTGTGTGTATGTGTGTGTGTGTGTGTGTAAACTCTCCAAACATATTGAAGAGCCCAGCATACGTATGCTCAGCCCATGTAGTGTCTGCTGCTTTATGTGCTGTGTGTTTTGTAGATGTCACACGTGAACCCTGCCCTCTTCAACGCCATGAACCTGAAGACGGAGCTGGAGGCAGGCCAGGGCAGCGATACCTCCGAGGCAGCGCAGTATCTGAACAGAGTGCTGAAGAGACCCCTGGCAGACAAGCCCAGTGAGATCTGGAGGACGTACCTCCGCAGGTGGGACAGCATGCACCTATCTGATACATTCATTCACATTCACTCAGTCATTTTAAAAGCCTGATGACGAATGTTTAAAGTCTCCAATATAACCACATATTCATTGATGTGTCTGTGAGGGAGAAGATGATTCATGATTCTAACTGAAATGAAAGCATTCAACGCACATTCTTTTTGTTGTCAAGCATGCCTCTTTCTGTAAATACTGGTCCTCATGTACTGTTATCACCTCCTGAAACACTGAGAATCTGGTCTAACTGGAAAGTTAAATAACCTGCACGCATTTACAATCCACCACTGGTATCGTTTTCTTCTCCGTCTGTGTTCAGGTTTGACACCGATGACTTCTGTGAGGCTCAGTGTGACTTCCTCCACAAAGTACACTTTCACTGCCTGGTAGAGGACTGCGGGGCCCTCTTCAGCACTGTGGATGGGGCCATAAAACATGCTAAGTGAGTGTCACTCCAGTTCATGATCAGAATATGATATACCCTACCCATATTTCTGTTATCAGCTTTACTGATAAACATAAAAATGAGCTTCCATCTCTTTTTCAGTTTCCACCTCAGAGCCACCTTGAAAGTAAAGTCGGAGCCTCCGTTCAGTGAGGGCAAGGTCTCCGGTGAGGGAGGCGCTCTGCAGCCTGCTGCCCCAGTCTCGATGGCCAACAACCCCTCCATTGACGTGGCTCATCTCACCTCGTCCGGTGGCTACAGCTCCCCTCCTCCTTCCCTGCTGGCCTGGAAGCAGCTGACCGGCAGCATCCCTCAGATGCCCGCATCCATGCCCAACCTGCCGGCGAACTCCCTTCTGGCCACCACCTCTCTGGAGAATGCCAAGCCACAAGTCAAACCTGGTTTTCTGCAGTTCCAAGAAAAGTAAGAGATTATATAATTCAGCAATATGTTCATTTTCTTTTTCTGGTGAGCCCGACTAATCAGTAGTTTGTATTCATCCAGTGACCCCTGTTTGGCGACTGACTGTAAATACTCCAACAAGTTCCACTTCCACTGCTTGTTTGGGAATTGCAAGTACGTGTGCAAGACTTCTGGCAAGGCCGAGTCCCACTGTTTGGACCACATCAATCCCAACAACAACCTGGTCAACGTCCGTGACCAGTTTTCCTACTACTCGCTCCAGTGTCTCTGTCCCAACCAGGTGAGTGCAGCCAGACGACTCAGCCAGGAGCTGAATCACCTCCTGTCATCACCGAGTCTTCTCTAAGCATGAAGTATGCTATCTATTAGACCAGTATTTGAGCTTATTTGACTCAAGGCTTTCACAACCGCTGCTCCCCGTCTTCCATCTCTGCTGAAAAAGACAGTCAACTCACCCCAGTAATGCCTGTTTATATGTCAATAATGTCATTTTGACTGCCGCATTCTCCTCTCAGAAAAGGCCAATTTAGCTGATATTACCCAATAAATCATTGTCACTTGCACAGTAAACAAGGCTGTCTGGAATAGGGCAAAAATCAGGGGAATGCTTCGCAAATGAAACCTAAATGGCAGCCCCAGCCTGCTCTCATGAGCCCGTATTTGGAAAACAGTTTAAATGAATTCATTAATGTGTCGAAAATCACCCCTCTCACAAAAGTCCCCCCCCTCCTCCTCTTCCTCCTGCTCCTCCTTCCCTCCTCCCTTTAGTCTCTGTCTCCTGAACTGAGCAGATCTTATTTGGCCCGAGTCCTTTGGGATCTGGGCCTCACAAACAGATGGTGGTGTACAGACATGTTGGAGAGGAGGGGTGTTTGTGGGAAGCCGGGAATAAAACACTTATGGTCCAAATGACCAGTGAGAAAAGGACTGTGAGGTTGTTGAATATGTTGGTTTTTATTTGGTTTTGTGTTTTTTGTATGCAGAAACAAACACTGACTCATGAAATTGGAAAATGATGTCTCTCCTCTGCAGCACTGTGAGTTCAGAATGAGGGGCCACTACCACTGTCTGCGGCCCGGCTGCTTCTTTGTCACCAACATCACCACCAAGCTGCCGTGGCACATCAAGAAGCACGAGAAGGCAGAGCGCCGCGCCGCCAATGGCTTCAAATATTTCACCAAGAGGGAGGAGTGCGGGAGGCTGGGTGAGCTCTCAGAGAGAAGTCGACTTCTCATCGTGCCTGCTGTTTTACCTTTGTTTGTGTCTGCCTCTTGTTCCCTCCGTTACCCCCTGCCCCCCCGACCCCCCCGCCACCGTGAGCCTAAACACTCCACTTCTGATAGGATGCCAGGAGAGATGTGTGGATTAACCGTGTTAAATTGAGAAAGATGTAGATTGATTTTTGGTTGCTGTTGCAAGAGGATCTTCTCAGTGTTTACAAAGAGAGAGAGGTTGCAAGAGGCACGGAGCGAGTCTGCCTCATAGGTTGCTGTGTTTTGTACAACCACAATGGCACCTCCAGTCCCAAAGGTAGTCTTGCATGTGTTATGAGAGCAATAACGTCAAAGGGGGGCAATCACATCCAGGTTGTTTTCTTCTTCCTTTTTTTGCCCCTGTCAGAAATGAGCAATTAGGTTTGTGTTTGTTAATTATCCAGCTTGTCTGGTTTAGCCTGTTTGTGTTCTGAAGCTGCACCTCACAGCCACCGCTGCCATCGAACAGAAATGAATTAAAAGTGATGTGGGTTTTTTTTGTTGTTGTTGTTGTTGTTGTTTTGTTTTTTTCTTTTTCTTTTCTTTTCAGGCGGTTACACAAGCTTTTCAGAGCGTGGAAACAAAGCAAACAAAAACAGGCCCTAAACAGCTGTTTTTTGTCCCCAGCCTGATCTGCCAATTGTATTGTTTGAGCTGGGGGAAAAACAGAAAGGATTACCATCGCTCGCACTCCAGTCATAAAGAATTGATGGGTTGCCAGTATCCATGGCAGCAACATTAAACTGAGCACCGTTAATGATGTTACCTGGTTTCTGTCTCACAAAAGGCACTCCATGTCATGGGGGTTACTGTTATTTGCTCAACTTTGCGTGTTTAAAACGTTGTGTGTGCAAAAGCTATTTGATGACACAGACATGTTGTGCTCTTAAACCGGGTGCCATGGTTACTGACATGCTAGCACCTGCCCAGCATGTTACTCTTTCAATTATTTCTGCCTGCTTTTATATAATGGTATTTGATTAACAGGCACAAAACAGAACATTCATTTAATCTGAAATCATAAAGCAATTAGAGCCAGACTGGTTAAAACACGAGAACAGAAGAATATGAAGCAGAGCGCAGTACAATAGAGAACAAAAGAAAAAAATGACAATGGAAATACTTTGAAAAATGAATTTAATATGGCAATAATTGTATATTTACTTTGGTTTGCATGGGTGTGTGTGTTATTGGCCCACAGAAAATGAGAATTTATTTATGTAAATTCCTAATTGAATAAAATATGTCAGTGTAATAAAAGAGCTCCACAGGTTTAGTGCACAGAAGCCTTGACTTTCTCAGTGTGACACCAGAATGATCTAATCTTCCTCCTACATGTACACTCCCAAACACTTTCGTAATCCATCCTTCTTTTGTCAAAGTTATATAGTGAAAAGGAAAAAATATATCATATATACATATAAAGTGTTAATATATACAGAGAGAGAGAGAGAGAGGTTTCTCTTGAATTTGATCTAATCTGTTTTGTGCAGTAGTTCTCAAGAAGAAAATAATTGTGTCACCTGTGTTGCTCTCACAGGTTGTAAGTATAACCAAGTGAACAGCCACTTCCACTGCATCCGCGAGGGTTGCCAGTTCTCCTTCCTGCTCAAGCACCAGATGACTTCACACGCACGCAAACACATGAGGCGGATGCTGGGCAAGAACTTCGATAGAGTCCCATCCCAGGTACTCGAACACACTCCGTGACATATGACGCATGCCATTCTGAAAAGGGTAATTATCTGGGGGAAAAAGAAAAAAAAAAGGGCTGAACACATTTCACAAACTACAGCAGGTGTTGAAAAGTTTTTGAAACAAATTGAAACAAAGCCAAGTACACACACACACACGCGCGCGCCCTTTTACTGAAAGACAAAATAAGGATTGTACTCTTAGATGCTGAAGATCGTGTTTCCCACTGTCATTGATTTTGCTTTTTTTTAACCTGTTTTCACAAGCAATATTTGAAAGAAGAGATAAATTGATTTTCACACACGCTCAGTAAATACGATCCTCTTCAAACAAGCACAGCGGGAGATCTTCCACTTCGACAAAGAGAAGAGAAAAATGTGATATTGTGAAGAGTGCTCACTTCCGTCAAGACAAAAAGAAAAAAGGCCTTTTACTGCTTTGCTGAACTGATTCCACACCCCTGCACTGGGTTGTGTGAAAATCAGCTTGGTAGTTTTTGCATAATCATGCCGAGAGATGTGAGTCAAAACATCATCTGAACCTTACACACTCAGCTAAAACTGCTGTAAAAGGTTTTTGATGTGATCTCTTCCACCAGATGAAATCTTATGGAAACCTTTTATGTTCGTAGTTTGTTGGGTTTCTTTATGAAATCTACGTCTGGGAATATAAAAAGTTAATTAAGGGTTTGTCTGTAAAAGTAAGCGCATGACTCGTTTCCTGTCACACCAGTCAAATCACTCTTGTCATTCTTTTGATGTATTTCTTCACACCCGAGTATCATTTCCTAACACAACCTCTGTTACGTGCTGTACCATGTGATTCCAGCATGGATTTTTTGGTTCTGTTTGTTTTTTGTTTTTGTTTTTTTCCTTTCTTTCTGAGCCTTCCCATTGTGACAGAAGTATGAAGTTCATGTTCTAAAAAAAGTACTTTGACATCTCGAGAAACTCTTGGTTGCTCGCCAACAGTCAACACCTGCATTCATGGAATGTGTTTGCAATGAAGATGATCTTTTTCCCAGGTGATGCCGCTTGGTCAGAGGGGTGATGAGGCACAGCACGGGTCTGGCGTGGTGAGCGGGTCCATCGGCGGCCAGCCTGGCATCACCTCCAGCTTCTCCTCTGGCGCCATGGATGAGACGGATGATTACATGGACTACCTGGGTGGAGGAGGCAGCCCCTTAGGCATCTCCTCCGAGTCCTCCAACCAGGACCGCAGCTGCACCAGCACACCTGTGGGCAATGATGGCTCTCCAGCGGGTGAGTGCAGTTTTACTTAAGTCCACCAGGTGAAAAGTGCAATAATACATTTAAACATGCATCCCGCTTCGGCTCCTCTACTTCACCTAGAGCGCCAGAAACTTGCCATTTTATGCAGCAGTCATCAAATCATGTTTCCATTTCCTGATTTACTTGAATGACTTACAGCATAATGACACACACATTCATAATATATGAGTTTGATGACAATGCTGCATTCTGATGTTCTGAGTTATGTAGAAAATCTGCTGCCGTTTGCCTGGTCATTCTCATAAAACATGCATCGTCTACATCAGTGGCTTGACTTATTGCACTGTATGTATCTCGTTACTCTGGCCAGAGATCACCCCTGTGGCTTTATGTCCACTTTAGCACTTTAAGTGGGTTGAATTGTGGTAGAAAGGAAAGGAGAAATAGACGCTTTCTCCTCAAAGTTATAAATTGATTCTCCTCTGCCTTTTTTTTCTTTTCTTTTTTTTTTATAAATCTGTGCCTGCCTGTGATTTCACGTTTCTCAAAGTGTTGCCAATATGATCCACTGATTCTCATCATTGTTGTTTTGGCTGGTGTTTGGGTTACTTGTCTTGAATGGGCCTCATTTTGTATCATTCTCTTATCTTTTATCTTTCCCTTTTCACCTCCCATCCCTTTGTGTGTGTGTGTGTGTGTGTGTGTGTGTGTGTTTTGGTCCTGGTTTTGGTGTGTGTACTTGTGTGTGTGTGTGGGTGTGTGTGTTTTCCCCTCTTGTCTGTCCTTCACCCTCTCTCTGGTCAACCTGTCTCTCCAGGACAAGGCTTCCCCGCCACCACCTCTGCTCCTACCACCCCTGCTGACACTAGCACTACCCAAAATGCACCTCCTTCTTCCCCTCCTCCTCCTCCTCCTCCTCCACCACCGCTGCCACCTCCTCCTTCCGTTCCTCAGCCTGGCCTCCAGTCCCAGGCCCCATCCCTGTCTCCTGCTCTCCTCAGACCTCCTCTCCCCTCACTCCCATACCTCCTGTCTCCATCCTGTCTGTCATACTCTCTGCTCAGCGCCTCTCTGGGAGCCACTCGGAGTGTTGTCATGCCAACCAACACACCAGCTTTCAGCCCCATCATTGCCACTCCGTCTCCGGTTAAAAATGACGTCCCTATAGTGCAGGATGCTGCAGGTACTTATCCCCGGCGCAAACCAACACTGCAGCTGTCACTCTCAATTGAGTCCTGTGCAGCATTTAACTGTGTGATCTCTGCAGTATTGTTGTGGAAAGACAAGTGAAGAAAAGGGGCTTTCCAGCATGCATAGAGACATTTATATCAAACTGATGGAAAGTGCATGCTTACTGAGAGTTGTGTGTTTGAGGATGTAGAGATCAAGCTGTAAATGTGGTACCTGTACTATGAAACCTGGGCCTTGTTTAGCATCCCTTAACAAGCCTGCATCAGCAGCCTCTTATTTTAATCACGCCTCAAGTTTTATCGAGGCCCACTGTTTCCCGTCTTGCAGAACAGGGATCACATCATTAGCACTGACCTCAGGGTGTTGCAAAAGGTGGGTGCCCCTCATAAAACAACATGGAGATAAGAGGGTCGGTTAAGACCCACAGCTCCGCCTCTGTTTGGAGGCTGGAGACACCCTGTAAAAGTGTCATGTTCCAAAGTCAATCTATCATTTTCCCCCTCCTTTAATCATTATGGGAATTAGGAGTAAAAATGTGTGGCTCTCTGTGCTTACTCAGCTGTGAACCACTTCTGGCTGAGTAAGGTCGCACATTAGTGATTCAACCAGGACGATCTCACAATGTGATTATGTAGTTTGTGGGTTTTACTTTGTGAACCAACTTATTATTCTTTAATGTGCTTCCTTCCTTTAGGCAACACCATCTCCATTCCCACAGCCACTGGAGCAAAGAAACGCTTCTGGATCATCGAGGACATGTCACCGTTCGGCAAGCGCCGCAAGACCGCATCATCGCGTAAGATGCTGGATGAGGGAATGATGCTCGAGGGCTTCCGGCGCTATGACCTGTACGAGAACTGCAAGGACTCGGGCTGCCAGTTTTCCCTGAAAGTGACCCACTACCACTGCACACGTGAGAACTGCGGCTACAAGTTCTGTGGCCGCACCCACATGTACAAGCATGCGCAGCACCACGACCGAGTGGACAACCTGGTCCTGGACGACTTCAAGCGCTTCAAGTCCACACTCAGCTGCAACTTCCCCGATTGTCAGTTTTCAGGCAACAGCACCCACTTCCACTGCCTGCGCTGTGGTTTCCGCTGCACCGACAGCACCAAGGTGACAGCCCACCGCAAGCACCACGGCAAGCAAGATGTGATTAGCGCCGCCGGCTTCTGCCAGTTCAGCTCCAGCGCTGATTGTGAGGTTCCCGACTGCAAATATAAGCTAAAATGCTCACACTTCCACTGCACCTTCCCTGAGTGTAAGCACACCGTGGTAGGCATGTCCCAAATGGATTCCCACAAGCGAAAGCATGAGAAGCAGGAGCGAGGTGAGCTGCCGTCTGTGTCGCCCAAACAGGAGGGGCTGCACCACCTGGGGGGAGGCATGTCGGCGGTCCCTCCGGTCTCTGTGGGTCTCTCCACATCCTCACCTGCTGGCCTGCACGGGTTGTCCCACAACATTAACAGCAGTGCTCCCTCCATGCTCTACTCAACGGGAGGTCTGGGGTCTGAGTACCCGTACCCGCCGTCCTCCATCAGCCTGGACAGCTCCCTCAACCTGGGCACCGACACCAGCAGCTCCCTGTTCTTCCTCAAGAATGCAGCCGGTCTGGGTCTCAGTGACTCGCTGGACCTCAGCAAGAAGCTGCATCACAACGCAGTGCGGGACACCCCCAGCCACAACCCCACACCCCCACTGGGTCTGCTGGCAGCTCAGGAAGACACCACAGGAACATCTGGTGAGGCTGAAGATGACCTGTCACCCGAGGAGGAGGCGCACGCAGAGGAGGAGGAAGATGATGAGGAGGACGAAGAGGAGGAGGCAGAGGAGGATCTCAACACTGATTCAAATGACGATTTGATGGCGGAGCCTCACGGGGAAAAGGACAATGGGGAGAGTTTTGATGCTTCCGTTAACCACGCTGATACTTCCCAACTGGAAAAGCAAGATGCTGACCCATAAAAAACAATCTAGCAGTGACTGTAGGACCTGAAGACAAACCCTGTGTACTATGAACAAATAAAAATGAAAGTGGCCTCATTCATCATGTTTAGAGACTTCAGATGACAACAAGAACACAACAACAGCGTGGAGAAAATGAAGGCCCAAAATGATTTATTATGATGTTTACAAGATGACCAACATTATTAATTCAATTATGCATTAAAAAATATGAACGGAGACACACAGAATTAGGCCTTGTCTCACACACAGGGCAGCAATGTAAAGCATTTTACTACACATCAGTCTTTTTGTGTGCGTGCATGTTTGACTTTAATTTATTTTTATTTTTCACTTTTTTGTGTGAAAAAAAACAGTTAGAAAAACAAAAACAAATCTCTCTATATAACTATATATGTAAGTGTGTGCGTGCGTTTGTGTGTGTGTGTGTGTGTGTGCGCGTGTGTGCAGGTGTGCGTGCGTGTGCGAACGATGATATACAAAAAGGAAACTGTCAGCCCAGACATGAACTGCAGGGCTGTACTTACACAGAAAAAGGGAAGTGAATCACTAAGGGGGAACAGGACATGTTGATTTTTTTTTCATGTATTAATTATAATTATTACTATTAATATTATTCGACACTGGGAGGAAGTAGGGCTTACTTTTTTCTTGCCCTCATCTCTCTCGGATGTTTCACTTCGTTCTCAGTGACGTGGAATGAACTCGTAGCTGTTTGGTCGGTCTCAGCTGCAGCCGGGCGTCCAGTCCCAACAGTCCTCTCTGACATTTGGCTAGAAATGTCCAACTAGCACCAAAACCAAGCTCAGCTCTTGTAATTTAACACCCCCCATCCCACCCCGACCCCTCACCCCGTGGAGGAATCAAGCGTGTATGCGTGTGCGTGTGCGTGTGTGGATAGTGCACTTTTATACTAGCTGACCATGATGAATTCGATGACAATAGATGACTCATGAGCATATTTAAAAATATTTTTGTTACCATTTGCATCTTTGCATTACTATGTCGTTTTGTTGTGTTGTTAGTCAGAAGCATATCGATCTGTAAGCAGACGAGGTCATGAGAAATGACCGTGGGTGGGAGGGGGGTCAAACTGACCAGAGGAAGCGATGAGTCACTCAGATGTAGCTGGGGTGGGGTGGGGGGGGTGGGTGGGTGAGAGACAGATAGAAAGACAGACAGACGGAGAGCGTCAGGGAGTGTATTTAATGTTGAAAATGTACAGACCGAAAAATGCCTCAGTGGCGTTTTGTTTTCCATTCACTATGGCTGTGGTTGAGCTCCTGTTGTTAACGGTTTTTATTTAATATTTATGTGACCTTCCAAATGAGAATTTCTAGGGTGTTATTGCACTTTTTAGTTTCATTTTTACCGTCTGAAAAAAAAAAATGATATATATCTTTTAACAGGGAATTTGCTTTAAGGATGTTGTTTTTAGTTCACTTTGCTTTAATGCACAAATAGATGTTAGTGTGACAAAGAACTGTTGTTTTGTGATTTATTTAAAGACTGGTTTTTATTTTCTTTCTGTGATTGGACGGTTTGACATAAAGAAAACAGGCACAGCAGAAACACGGTGCCCGAATAAGAAACACTAATATGGACTGTGATTTCAAAAATCTTTTCACGGCAATGCTCTTATTGTAGTCCTAAATTATAAATCTGTCATAGCCACACTCTGGTTTCTACGAGTACGTACGACTGAGGAGTGGACACACCGATCATAAATTATCTCCTGGGCTCGGCATTGGAAATAAATGATCACAATATAGGGAATAATACTGTGTGTAGATGATTTTCCTCCGGCTATTGTTTTGAGAAGAAAAAAAAAAAAAAAAGGTTGTACAGTATTTTCCTCTGTAAAACATAACTATATATGAACAAAATGCTCTTTGATGAACAGCTTCCTTTAAAAAGAAAAACGTAAAAAAGGAGAAATGGATAATAAAAAGTTTAAAAATTCAAATAACCTCATCATAGTTTGCTTGTGTGCGTGACATTTTTGTTTTCGTTTTGTTTTTTTCTTCTTCTAAAGTCACCCTTGGTCCAGATTTTTTTTTTTTGGGGTGGGGGGGGGGGGTGGGAGGGTTGTTCATACTATATATATCATTGACAGGTTCCGTTATGGTATTTACAGTATATTTGTTCAACCAAATAATGTCAGAAGCTCAAATACACTGATTGGAATTCATTCGCTAATGTTTCTGTTTTATTTAAAAATTCGTTTTACTCATTTGTCATTTCTTTGTGTGCTTTTTTTTTTTCTTTTCTCCTCATTAACTGAAATTCTTGGTTTATATTTGAGTTTGCTGTGGGCATGCCTGGTTCACAGACTGAACCGTCTCCTGGGACTCCCTCGCTAAGCAGAGATCTTCGTACATACATTTGTTTTGTTTTCTCATCATTTGCTGAGATTACTGTTGGAGCTGGGAGACGATAATCACTTGAATTTAGTATATGTGTTTGTGTGTGTGTGTGTGCGTGTGTACGTATGTGTGTGTGTGTGTGGCTGTAAAATTGCAGGATTTGTAAAAAGTTGAAAAATAAAGAAACTATAATTATGACAACAGTACATATGTAGTGCTTGATAGTGCTTAAAGTTTTTGGAACACATATAGAGGTGGCGGTGGTGGTGGGGGGAGCTGCTGGACGAAGCAGGACCAAAGGTCACAGCAGTGCGCCCTCTGTCTTTTTTTCTGTCAGTGTCACTACTGAAGTGTGTGTACGTGTGTGTACGTGTGTGTGCGCGTGCGTGTGTGTGTGTGTGTGTGTGTGTGTGTCCCCATGAGAGTCGGACAGGCTGTAAGAACACAGACCTGTGGCTCCGTCACAGCTGCTCAATGCTTCGATTCATATTTCATGACCTCGCGCCCGTCTTTGTCCCTCTATAAATCCAACCGGAACTTTTCTTTTTTTTGGGGGGGGGGGGGGTCACAGATTTTTGAAAAGAGGATTAAAAATAATATATAAAAAAAACACACACACACACATCTGCATTCACGCAGGTAAAGAAATCAACAATATTTGTTGTCTGGGTCGCTCATTGTTCACACTTGATGTTCTGGTGTGAGAACAAGATCAGAGCCGAGGACCATTAGGGAGATTTAGAGGCCTGCTACTGCTAACAAGATGCCTCGCTGCGTCTCGTTCAGTGTTAACAGGGCACATTTATTTTTTATTTATTTATTTTTTTAGTTCTTTTATTTCATTTGCTTTGAGCCATGTGCCGGCTTCTCCTCCCACTCCCTCATTTCACCCAGTGGCCAGTGTGCTTGTTCTGTCTGTCCCCTCGTCTACAGCTGTTCCTGTCCTTCCTCCTTCGCTTCCTTGATGTTTTCTTTTTTTTTTTTAAATAAAAAAAAAAAAGAAAAAAAAAACATGGGTAAAGGCATCACCATCTGTCAGCCAGCTGGCATCCTGTATATAATCTACCAGAAAAAAAAAATAAACATGAAAATTATATTACACAAAAACCAGACGGAAACGACCTCCAAATCCTGCATAGGCTGCTGCCGAAACGACAGATCGTTTTACTGTTTTAATTAACAGAGTGAAAGGGATGGTATAAAAAAAAGTGGTGGGGAAATAAACAGAGATGTATTTCCTTTGCTGGAAAAATGTAATATGGAAGCTGCCTGCTCACTGCAGCATAGTGGATAAATAGAGCAACATTTTAGACTTTGTAAAATATATTGCACTTTTGGACTAAAAGCCATTTCCCGTTATTCAATTTGGCTAGATACATGAGACATTTTATATGAAAAGTATACAATAAAGCAATTTTTAAAGTCTACTTGAATTTGTTGTCCTCAGCACTACCATTCATTTTAGTCGAGTTGCTTATTTCCACTTGTATACAGTGCTGTCCATCTTCATTGTGCTATATTTATGTTTATCTTCTGTTTCTGCATGTCTTATGCAAAGGCTGAGCTTTTCACTCAGTGAAATAAAACCCTACTGAACGACTTTAGGTCTGCTCTCAGTCTCAGTGTCTTAATGAGCCGCTAAGAAGAGTAAAACCTCCTTTAACAGATGCATCTACCTTTTGTCATATAGAACATTAGAAGTGCCAATCGTGTGTGTGTGTGTGTGTGTGTGTGTGTGTGTGTTGCATGCGCAGGCCAACGCTGACGTGCAGTCGGTTGATGTGCCAGGAACAGGTTGAGTGTGAGCAGTGTGAGGAGGCAACAGTCTGGCTACATACGACAGGTGTGCACTGCATATGTGGTCACATGATGCCTATAAGGCAGATTAGGGCCCAAACAGATGAAGCGCTGCTTAATGGCAGCTTTTATTAAGTTCACAAAGCGTGGAGGGAGGGGGGCGAACAGAGGAAAAGCAGGTGGCTGGGCCTGTGCTCTTTTAGATGAAGACAGATATTGTACAGTGGAGTCTGAAGAAGGAAGCCACTGTGGAAGGATTTATGGAGATTTGCCCATCCTGGACTCACTGCCTGCCTGCTCCCCAATCAGAGAGAAACGTGCCAGCGATGAAGGCGGAACGTCACGATATTCTAATTAACTCTAATTATGCCAAAGAGGATGTTCACTGCTGCAACGAAGAGTCAAAAGATTCACAGGAATAACCAAGAAAACATTAGAACACATTCAACCATGTGGATGAGGGAACATTTTTTTACCACTAAAAACAGTTCAGATGATGCGCTTTCTTTTCAGTTTCATTTAAAATAAAATAAAAAAAAAAGGAAAGTGAGAAATACCGGCTGCTGTAGAGGCCCTGCATCCTGGGGTTTAAAGAAACACGCTGAACAAAGTTCCATTCCAGGGGCAACGTGAGAGCAGCAGGAAAAGGTGACAATACGTGTAATTACGTCTGTCAACGTGGCTTCATTCAGAGCATGACTGAGCACACAGGTGTCGTGTTTACAGAAAAGTTGAGTCACATTGGCACTGACGGACCCAGGCAGCTTAAACTGGATGTACTTTACGCTGTCAGAAGTGCCAACATGCAGGAGTGCCTCAGTCAGGGCCTGAGAGGGACAAACTCCAGGAAAACATGATGTCAGCAACACTATTACATTTTATCTTCACCCTCCTGCTTCTAAAACCACACACCAGCTGAGATATGTCGGATTTTTGTTTTTTTCAGTAGAAGACGTGTGAGGTACGAAACAATGTCACGACTGGTATTTCTTTACGTACTGTTGATATTTTCAGTACACTTTAGTGTTTTAGCGGCACATTCTAAGCCAGCGATGCTGCGAAATGCATGTTACGTCATCGCTCAGTGGGCGACACCAACTAAGGTTTCATTGAAAAAAAAAATCATAAAAAGGAGAATCGTCTTCTCGTGGTAGAACGGGACTGAAGCGACAGCCGTCTGCTGCGTGTCAACCAAACCCTTCTCTGTCCCTCCACAGTAAGTTTGAGAAGTTCAAAATAAACATTTCGGTGGTTTTGTTTGAAGCACAGCCTGCATTATGTTCCGTTGATGACCTCACAATGTTTCTATGCCGTTATTTTTCAGAAGTTTAAATGCTAATTAGCCAACTAGCACGTTTCCCAGGTGAAGATCAAGAACTGTGGTTCTGGCGGCCCGGGCCTGACACACGGGTGACCCTCCAGGAACGTCCTCCGAAGGGTCTTTAACATTCAGGTGACGTTCCCGGATGTTGTGTTTTTGTTTTTTTAGTAACCTTAAGACAACCTTTAAGCCTGGAGCGCTTACAGGATGTCGAAATCATTTAAACAACAAACTTCAGATGATTATGAATTTAACTCCAAGACTGCTCACACCAGACGATTCAGTCAAGATGCAGGATCATGCACTTGCTGTTGGATTCCAGGGACTTGATCCCAGAAACATCACTTGATCCAACTTGATCAGACCTCAGATGGAAACAAACATGGAGGCGGGCCATCACGGCCAGCTGCCTCCACTTGGGCGTTGTTGATTTGCATTGCAAAACAAACAAAAACTATAGATGAAGTCACAGCTGAGGAGATGATATGTGGATTACATGCTCTTCAGCGGAAAGCCATTTGTTCATAAAGTTTTATTATATGAGACGGAGCCAGTGACGCCACGCGTCCCGCTCGGCTCGCTCTCATTGGCTGGTTAAGGTTTCCGTTCACGCTACAGGACTAAATTTAATTACTCAGAACTCCAAATTGAGAACATTTGGATTAAGCCTGCAAGATGTGTTACCACCAGGTACTTTTTCCTGTATGCAGAGAAGTTTGGACCCGTCCTGACGGAAGGTTCCACACGGGAAGGACCATCATGGACCTGAAGGATTTGAGCTCTAAATGACCTGAGAACATCACTAACACCTCTGTGCTGTAGCTGAGAAAAAAAACAATCCTTTCATGTTATGAATCAACTAAATAATCTATTGAAAATTCAAATGTCAGCCTCAGTTTTCCTGTAAATACTGGTGGCGCCGATCGGACTTCATCACCTGAGCATCACGCACTGCTACAAATCGTGATGAGGCGCTGATCACGGGAACTTCGGGAGGGTTTTTTGTGCCGCTGACGGAGCCTGAAGTCACTGCTAGTTTGGGAATGGCTGACAGAACTCGTTGAGGAGTGTTTTACATATCATATCTTTTATCATCAGAGCAGATCAGTCCAGCTGTGATCTTGACAGGCCACACAGGCACATATACATTATCATGTGTATGAACGTGGCTACGCCTCCCGGTTTACTGCTTCACCGGCCCATTTGCTGCTAACGTTTTGGGATGAGATGTTTCCCCGGTGTCTGTCAGCGCTCAGCCTCAGATAGACCTCTCTTAAATCCACTGCCCTTTGCAATAGATGCTCATTTATCTATTTTTGCATGTGTATAGGCTTATTTTGGAAAAGCCTCAGTCACACGGCGTAAAAAAAAAGAAAAAAAAAGGGGGGGCTGTGTGAAGAAAAGCCGCTTCGCCATTGGTAGCAGCTGTTGCTGCTGAGACTCCTCTGAGGAAATGGAGAATTGGACACACACTCATCCAATTTACCATTAACAAGACCTTATTGGATGCAGGGCCATAGGAACATGCGGCTTTGCCTTATGTGGCTGTGTTTATATACGCTGCTGTTCTTCTTGGATGTGTGTGGCTGGGGTCTGCGGCAGACTTGGCATCTGTCGTTGGGGATCAAAGTGTGATGTACACAGTAATCTCACATTTGTTGACAGACATTTAGCTTTAGGTGAGTTTCCTCGCCGTATTGTTGGTTAAAATAAATACAAATTAAAAAACAAAAACAAAACAACAACAACCACCGAAGCTTTCACTGAAATGAGTTTGTTTAAAAAATGTCAGAAATGCCACATGTAAGAATAAGAGGAGAGGGAAAAGAATATGAAAATAAAAACCCAAGAATTTCCACAGCTGAGGAAGAAACCTTCCGTAGGAAAGACCCAGCTGTCACGTGACCGGCAGCGAAACAGAAGCTACAAAAAAAGAAAAAAAAATCTACAAAACGGAGAGATTTCCATCGGTTTTATGTTTTCCAGATTTAAATCAAACCACATGAAGAACTTAAGCTTTTCAACACGGCGACCGCAGATCAGATGACTATCGACTTCATCCATGATTTCATGCATTGACGAACGTGTAATTATCTTTAAAGATCCTCGGCTGCTGAACACATCTGAATACACTCAGCCAGTTTTGGGGGGGGGGGGGGGGTTTCGGCTATGCTGTTGTGCAACACCTTTTCATTCTGGAGGGGGTCACATTTTTTTTTTCCTTCATCCTTTTTTTTCCTTCCCACAAACGCACCACACATTCCTCAGAGAGTGGTATATCTCAACATCTCTTGTTCAACAGTTATAAAGATAACAAAACATTTTTCTCACAGTTTTGCTGGAACATTCGGTGAGTAAAAACAAACAAATGTGTTGTTATTAACGTCAAAAACTCGAAAAACTGGATTCACGTCTGGATTGTTCACATAGAAACGAGCTGCTAGTCTGGAAACTGATGATCAGATTAGATGAGTAATGAAGCACATAATCTCTTTATTTTACTTTTTTTTGGCATCGTCTCAGCAGACGGCAGCTGCAGCAGCGCCAATGAAACTAATATGAATCCATTTGACTTCATCATATTGGTGTTAGACAAGGCTACGGCATTCTTGAGTGACACTTAAGATTATGAGTTTGACCTTTGGATTAGATTTCCTGGAGATTCAATTGGGCTTTTTTAACGTGCTTATGTGGACGTTCCCTTAAATGCTGCCGAATTCTTTGATTGCAAGTTGCCGGCGAAATGATTTCTGAGTTATGAACAAACAAAGCTCCTGTTTTACTTTCAGCTTTGTTCAAAATGAGAAGGGGTGGGGTGGTGGTGGTGGTGGTGGGGGGGGGGGTGTACTGTTACACGAGGAGATGCTATTTGGTAAACACACAGTTGTCATCTTACAAACATAAACAGAATCCAATGGAAAGATTAGTGTTGAGGCCTTTTAACAGCTTGTGAAAAACGAGCCTCCTGTCAACCCTGTTACATAAATGTTTACCGGGAAACACCAAACACTGTGTTCTATTTGTTGTATTCTGCTTCCAGTTTGCCCATTGCCACACAGGACTCATCCCTGGAGTTGATCGCCTCTTTGCCAGCGAAGCAACCAACTAGTAGCAGACAGCAACCAGAAACTAGAGCAGAAAACGCTCCATCCAGGCTGGCGTGCGGCCACGCGTCCATTACCCTTCCAGTAGTTTGCTTCAGAATTGGACCAAAGGTCTCCGCAGTGTTTCACGGCTTTTTAAGTCTTATCCAAAAGGAGAGCGCTTGGAGCTACACATCTCATGGTGCTGCTGCTCTCTCACTAGCTCACAGTAATATTCCACTTCAACTGCCACAAGCGCAGCGCGGCTAACTGGCATATGAGGCCTGCTGCTGCTGCTGCTACCGCTGCTGCTTTCTTGGCAAACGGGGAACTTCTTAAGTGCTAAGCTGTAAATTTGCTTAATTTGACATGAGTCTAGGGGAATGGGATCATTTTCTTTCAGGAAAAAGCCTGGCATATTGGCTTACAATACGCTGGAATAGTCCAACATGGTGTTTCTGCTCCACGATGATGGCTGAAACACAACGGACAGCGTCTGACGGAACTGTTAAAGCGCTTGACTCTGGCACCAGCATTGGGTGACTCATTCTAATGTTAATACTGTGAAAGCCTTTCAACTGTAATTCCTGTGGATAAAAATGATGATTTCCTTCTGAAGCAGCTTAAAGTGATGTGTGTGTGTGTGTGTGTGTGTGTGTGTGCGTGTGTGTGTGTTTCTGTACATACAAAGACTTTAGTGTTCCAGATTTGTAGTAGTTTGTTTCTGGAAATGGAGTTTGGAAGCACAAGTTGTATTTAAATAAGGGAAATAATTCAAAGTTCAGGTCTCAAGATGCAGGGTTGGATTCTGACTGCTGGCAGAGCGCCATCACCGGTGAAATTAAATTTAAAAAGGGTGGGGGGGGGGGGGGTTGTTACGCTGATGTGAGCAAACAGACTGAAACAAAAAACCCATTTTGATTAAAAAAAAAAAAAGGTGCAGAATGCGGTAGGTGTCCTAGCAGTGTCAGACCTTTCACTACTGGCAACTATTTTAAATTCTCATTGGAAAGCTACACACCAAACTCAGCAATCACAAACATACACAAATACTCGGGGGGGGGGGGTGTATGGAAGAGCTGGGATATGTAAACTTAAATTGTACTTGGAATATAAGAAGTAGAGAGAAAGGGTCAGGAATCCATGTCTTGACTTCATCTGACACCATTTTGAGAAAATCTGCAGGGTTTTTTTATGTCAGGTTTGAGTTAAACTTTTTTTTCGACTTGGTTTGTCATTATTTTTGGCATAAAGCAGGTATTCATTCATTCATCATTCATCCCATGAATGGGACTTATTTCCCAAATGTGGTGTCAGTGCTTCATGGGGGGGGGGGGGGGTGGACCTGAACCATTTGAGCAGGAATGTGACAACTGTGGCTTTTAACCGTGAGTCTGTTCTGAAGGCAACAGAGGTGCAAGAACTGAAAATAAACTAGTAGAGTCGTTGGCAAAACTGAAGTCAACCATCGCTTTTGTTTGTGCCGAATGACATTAGAAAGGTAGGGACACTAACACACACACACACACACACACACACACACACACACACACACACACACAACATCACAGGAGTCTTTAAACAGAGCAGTTTCAGTGCTGCAGCTGTGACCTTAATAAAACAGAGCTGGGCAACAGGTGGCCATGATGTGTGCGCTAACCTTCCACATTATGGTTGTTGATAACAGCGCCCGCGCAGCCTGCTCAGTTAAAACTCGGTAATTTAATATGGAATACATCAGCAATGTGATATTTGTAGCATGGAAGAAGCAAAGGTTGAGAAGATTCTGCTGATGCTAATTTTAGCAAAAGTCCATCATTCACTACGGGTTTCTGTTACCAGAAGAATTCTGTGAGTACCACAGACCCTCCTAAACAAGACATTGGGTGTCCACTCAGGGATTTGGGGATTTTTTACCCCCCTCACTTGCTCTCCTCCTAGCTAAGGGCATGAAAATGTGGATTGTATTTCGCTTGACAATCCATGCCAATTTTGGAGGACAAGGTCGCTGAATGTACAGCCTCCCCCCTTTTTCACAGACCATCCAACTTTATCCATCAATTCTTGCACGTGGTATCTGTTGGCCAGGATGAGAGCTGCAAAAACAAGTGACTCAACAGCTATGTTTAGAGCGCTAAAGACCTGCAGTGAATTTGTTGGGGGAAAAACAAAAGTTTAATTAGCATTGTAGCTTCTGGATTTTAGAGAATGTGAACCCATCGTATAAATAAAACACACTCTGTTGGCGCGGCCTCGCGAGCCTCTGACCTTCAGGGAACGTTGGATTGATATGATTATTTTAACACAAGGTTCGACGAAAAAAGTTCAAAGATTTTCACTGAAATCCTCTGATTGGTCTGGAAAGTATCAGGTATTTCTCAAGTATTCAAGTAGCTGATCAGGATCAAATTATAGAACCTGGGTCCTGGTGACTGTTCTCGACCTCTGGTAGGATACGGACAGCAGTGAATCCACGTGAAAAAGTTTGGGGAAAAAAGCCTCCAGAATTCACTTTGATCACCTTCACCGATTGGCGATCTGGTTTACCAGTTTTTCCAACTTCAAGAATGGATTTTGAGGACACTATGATCACATTCTGTATGAATGCAACCTTTTTTTCTGAGTGTACCTCATTCATCCTGGTCGCTCCGTGACACAAGAACCTAGCAACATTTGTCATATTGGCAATAAAGACAACTGAATACGAGAGATGTAGTCAGGACGCATGAAGCCGATTCTTCGTTGTTTTATTTTTTAGGCTGCTTCATTACTCAGAAATACACATTTGCAGTATTAATAAGCTGGAAATAGTTTGGACAAATATTGGTTATTAAATTTCCATGATTCATGTTTTTGTCTTTAGAAAAAAGAAAGTTGCACAGCCGTGCTGAGCTTCAGCGCTCGACTCTCTGTGCCCCAATTATCTGACCCCCCTTCCCCCTGCTCACTAGCATGCTTCAGGTGTTCCAGTCAGGTCCTGTGATTAGTCTAATTTGCTCAAACGCTGGCGAGCGGCGCACCTGTTGCCCCTGTGCTGCCTGCAGCCGCCGACTCTC
Organism: Aulostomus chinensis; assembly: GCF_037954235.1. Lineage (NCBI taxonomy): Eukaryota > Metazoa > Chordata > Actinopteri > Syngnathiformes > Aulostomidae > Aulostomus > Aulostomus chinensis. Next base: position 25,204,613 of record NC_141328.1, on the reverse strand, counting down.
AGCGGGCTGACAGGCCTTCCCTCGGATAATCCAATCTCCTCGCGACAGCATCATGGCTCTCCACCAGCGCTGGACAAGGCCAATTGTTTTTGCTTCTGCTCGTCTCCTCTCTCATGCTCTCATGGTCACCTCGCTCCTGAAAGCTCATTATTGGACCATTCATAAATACAGCCAACCACCTCCCTGTTTATTACAGCCTTCTGCTGCTGCTGCTGTTCTGTCTCACTGCTCCTCACCTTCCTTTACCTGCCAATAAGCTGAGTAAAACTTTCCATCAGGATCAAAAGAGCCTCCACATCCTCCAGTGCAGCCCAGCAGTATTCATGTCCTCCATTTGGATTTGAAACAACGCCAGGAGAAAATCAAGTGACACCGGCCACACAAAGGGTGGGGTGATCTCACTTGATTGTTGAGTTTATATAGTGCGTGATGACAAAGTGCTTTATGACTTGTGTTAGCTGGGCCCAGTCACTGAAGCCTAATACAGGCGAAGCCCCTTGGTGACCTTGGCTTGTCAAATGTTCTCATTTTCACCAGGAAGGAGCCAGTGTTCAGCGGCTGCTCCAAGCTGCTAAGCTGCTTTTAGAGAGACAGTCACGGAGAGCTTTCCCGAGGTGACCTCTGCCTTCTTACTTTCACTGCTCAAACACTTTTGAGGAAAGTCATCAGTCTTAGGAAGGCATAGACCTGCCAAACCATTAAATTCTACTTAGACTATGACCCACATTTTCAACACAACCAACGGCTCATTTATCCTCAACATCAGATATGAATATGCTTCGGGCCTTCTGTCTGGACAGCGCAATCATTTTGGTCGCGCTTTTTTATGGCGGGGGGAAATCTTAGCCGAACCACCGGAAATCACGGGAGCAGTGTCGGGCAGCGAGACACGAAGAAAACACTGGGGGGGAAAAAATGGTGGGACTTTTTCATCAATCAAAAATAATTCTCTGTCCAGTTACCTCTCAGACAGCTTTTTTTGCCTCTTTCTCAACAGATAAATTATCAAGACCTCCACCATCGTTGCCATGCCCTCTTGTGGCCGTTTTGCGTAACATCTACGTCCATGCAAGGGAGCCATGGGGGTATGAGAGTGGCGGGTCTGCAGAAACTTACCACGAAAGAAGAAAGCTAAACTGTAGGGCTGCGATGACGAGAACATCTTGGAAGAAGGTTAGCGGTACAGATGGCGATAACATCAGTCCAAAGTAAGATTCCTGAGGAGTAAAAGGATGTTTCCAGCAGTAAAGCGACTGGTGGTGATTCTACACATCAAGTGTTACATCAGATTGTTCCCAGCTGAGCGCCACCTGCATCTTATCTCACAGGGAAGAGGAAGGAGAAACATTTCAGCCTAGAGCCACCTTTTCCTGCATTGTGCGTGACCTTTCCTATGCAAATTTTTATAGGACACTTCCCCTTATAGAGCACTGCTGGACCTTGATGATTCAAAATTGGATCTATATTTCTGGGATGTGCACGACAGAGAATTTGTAGGATTAAAAAAAAAGAAAAAAAGAACACCTGAGGACTAAAGTGTTAGATTTAACCAGATGGTGTGTGTACACTATTGGTGCAAATGCAGCCGTTGCAGCCTTCAGACCGGCTGCTATGAGCTAACAACCCTTGCATTGATCGAAGGAGATACTCAGCCCTCTAACCTGCTGAGTGCTCAGTTCCAGTGAACAATGGAGTTCAGAGCACGTCAATACACTATCCTATTGAGTGCTCTCCGTTTAGCAGCAAGATTGATGAGGTTAAGGCTCCCAACCGGGGAGCCAAATGGTGTCAAAACCAAGGTGTTGCTTAGAACAAACAATCCCTCACTGCACCTGTAAACTGAGAGGTGACGGTAACTGGTGAAAACACATGAACCCTTCCCAAGATGTAGTATTTCTGTAAGGACACGCAAACACCAGTGAATGTTTAAAATGAGGGTATGATAGACGCTTTCTGGACAAGAATGCACTTCATATCCCGTAAGACACTAAATGATGTACAAGTGGATTTATCACAGCGGGTCCCTATAAATCTAAGGTTGGCTTGAACTCCAAGGAGAGGTTAATGGATTACAAAGGGATGCGCAATCGAACCTCAGAGAAGTTTATACTTCTCATCAATATGTGAAAGACGATTGATCATTCAGACCGTGACAAATTAAATTTGTCCACTTGATAGTGCAGAGTAATATTCAGAATTTACTATATCAGGGGGGAAAAAATGGTCAAGACCGGGCATCATCAGCTGTCCAACATCTGTGGGGGTAGACGAGGAGATTCTGCAGACAACCTCAGTTCCCAAAATGTGTCAAGATTGTAAATAGACGTGAATTAGAGGAGGGCGCATTCACATCAGGAGGGATTTTGATACAGATCTATACTCATTATCATATATCTCCCAGAGTATAACAGTCAGTTCAACAACACTGTTAAGAATATCATGCTGTGTGATTCCAAGCTGATTCTACCGAACGGTGTACAGATACATCTACTGTAAATTATGGAGTGATGAATCCAAGTGGGGGCGGCGGGGCTCAGAGGTGGAGTGGTCGTCTAGCAACCAAAGGGTCGCTTGTTCGAGCCTCACTTCACCCGGTGACCATGTCGAAGTATTCTAAAGCAAGACGCTGAACCCCCAATCACTCTTGATGGCTCTGCGACAGACTAGCGACCTGTCCTGGGTGAAATCGGGCTCTTGCCCAAGGGGTAGGCTCCAGCCACCCCATCCGCCGCAACCCTTAACAGGTAAGCGGAATAGAAAATGGGTGGATGAATCCAAATGTTATGTAAGGAAATTTAAATCAGTATTGATTGAGGCCCTTTTTTATTTTGGTCTCTACCCCCTTCAGAGGAAATCTCTCTCTCTTACCCGCTAATGCTACGCTACTGGTCGTACGGTGAGCGTTCAGAGCAGTTTTCTAAAGAACCTGCTGCTCGATGTGACTAACAACAATATGAAAGTGATGAGCGAATACAGTAAAACGGTGCTGGACAGCTAAATATTTAACTGAATTAAAGCTCCACATTTTTTTGGCAGGAGATGAGGAGTTGCTTTTAATTGGTGATACAGTGTAATTAAAAAAAAAAGTCATATATTAGAGCTTCAAATTAGATACAGTACACGCTGCAGGATCTTCATCATGTCTAGTCATGATTGTGCATGTTTTTGTAGCTGCTAACATGAGAGCTGTGTGCGGTGAAAAGCAGGCTCACCCACTCACCTTTCAGGTGTGTTGAGAGGAGAGCAGCAAGGTCATGAAAGCTAAAAGGTTTGGATGTAGTGTCAAGAGCTAATGCTTGCTCTGCGGAACCAGAAAGACCGAAGGCTGGCCTTTGTCACGCGGTCGCCGCGTTAAAACAACTCACGGCCAAGGCAAAGAACGTGTCGGCACCTCTCAACAACCAAACACAGAAACTTCGATGGAACCCAGCGAGAAGAAGCAGAAGACAGAGGATGGAGCTTGTGCCGAAATTGTTTCAATCATAAAATTTGTATATTTTACAAACATTAAATGATTGAAACTTTCGATCAAAAAATGTCTATAAAATGTTTACATTTTTGAACGTTCTGTGAAATTCTAATTGTGAAATCCTAATAAAAGCTCATACAAATACATTTCCTTTTTGTTAGGTATTTTTTATTGAATTTTCAAGATTTTTTTTTTTTTAAGTATATAGACAAACAGCTGTCTTTATCAAACACGTTAAGTTTTAAAAAGTCCTCCATCTTTGAGGGGAGGAAGTATAGCAGTCTTGTTTTTCACAATGAGTAATCAAAATTTGCTGAGCCGTCACGACCACATCGCTTGACTCTGGCGTACGCCGGCCAAAATCAGAGGAGCAGGAGTTGATGACAGTACGACTCTAGGCGTCCTCACGAATTGGGGGCTCACTTTTAACAGTGGTGTTCTGTATGTAACCCGTGACTTTTACATGTTCAAACAGTGTTCGGGTTTCAAAGAAAACTGACGAAAGATAAAATATGAAATGACAGCCACCAAAAAACCGTCACAGCCCCCCTGCTGTTTTCTACATTACTAACCGTTCACCCCGATTTCCTACGCTCGTGTTCGTGATGTGACGCACCAGGAAGGGGGAGAAGTGATCAATGGCTTTTATTGGGGGAGCAAGTGGTGAAATCTGTCTGGGTAGTGGACACAATGAGTGTTCATGACAGAAGTCAAGGAGCTCTCAGATAGCGTTGAGGCTATGTTTCCACCTCCCTGGCAAAAAAAAAAAGAAAAAAAAAAAGGAAATTTTCGCATAACTCTGCTGCCAGTCAGCTCCTAAAACTAACTTCCTGTGCTGAGGTAATGGACCAACAACACAAGTTTGTTCTTCCATGTACCTTTTATCGGTCCGTCACATGCACACCAACACTGACTCCCCCTTTCCACATGTCATACCTCATTAGACGTGTGTGCGCCATGTCACGGTAATAAGCTTCAGTAGAAGTGGGTGGTGATGTGCCTCAGTACATCCTCAGAGCGAGGAGGAGGTCTCACGGTCCCGGTACGTTGTTTCACGGCAACTGACATTTCTGAAGAAAGCGAGAATGGTAATTTCTTGTTGAAATTGAACATAAATTCCTCACTGTAGCAGTAAAGCTGTCGGAGGAAATGACGAGGAGAGGGCAAAGGGTTGCTAGGGTTGAGCGAGGAGGCGGTGGTGGGCGTTATGTCACCCACCTAGAGCGAGAGGTGCAGCGGGACCCAAAACAAAACAACAGGCGTTTGTTTGGGGGGGGTTTTTTGGCCAAAAATTAAATATCTGCATCATACTGACATGTATCCATGCGCTAGGTGCAACATGCGTAACTGAAATTCAGAGTTTTCTCTGCGTAGAGAAATGAAATAATCTTTTAAGGAAAAAAAGAGACGAAAATTGAGTCAAAATTATCATCATCAATGCATCCAAACATTATTAAAAAAAATTTTTAAAAAAGCTTTACGCATTTCAACAGTCAACCACTCATTTACAGAGGGAACAGTGAAAATGGCAGAAAGTCCCTGCAGTATCGTGGTTTCTGAAAACTGAATGAGTCATGATTTACACCCAGTATACACAGCACACAGTACTGTAGTACTCTTGTCTGTCAGTGGCTGTTTTAAAGTACAAGAAAGTTATTACCTTTGATATTTTACAAATTTGCATAAAAACATAAACACCCGCAGAACTATTTAACTCACTTCAGAGGAAAACTCTAGAATGATTTGCCTGCTATTGTCAACACATGGATTTTACTTTTACACATTTTATTCCGCTGGAATTCAGAATCAGGACTCCCTTCTTGACTGGGACGAACATGTTCAACATTTATTGAAAGCAGAAAATGAGACATAACTCTGTATATATCCCCCTAAACGCTTATATAGTCCTTGAAGAAATAAAACAGTGTCATTTGTATTCATCTGCTTTAAGATGAATATAAAGCAGATACTCTTTCAACTTTATTACAATTATTTACACATCTAACTAAGCTCGTAAATGTACATAATTCAGCAGGTTACAGAGCAGACCGATCACTGACTTTACAGCGGCTAAAAAGCATCAAGTACACTTCTGTGCTTATTTTAACCACCATTATCCACCCACACAAATTCATTTCTAATAATTCACAAATCTAATTTACAGCGATCATCTTCTTGCATGATTTCAATATGGACAATTACCATAATGTGAGCTAATCTCTTGATGTCACAGAAACATGTAATGCCCTTCTACCTTTCCTGTGTCTACGAAGGCCATGTGATGGAGATGGAAAGGGCGTGAGAGCCGATATCCCTTCTACTCACTCATGGACTCTTCTTGTGAACTGGAGACAGAGTGAGTAATTCAGCAAGTCAGGTATTCATTTATTACTTTCCTTTTCAATCATGGGACATTTTTTTAAGCCCTCCCTCCCCTTCACCTACTCACTGAGAAAAACTCTGCAACTTCCATCTGTGGCAGCGCTTGTTGTCTTACTGTAGCTTAATTACAAAATATTGGCACTGTTTTCTGTAAAGATTACTCACTGTAGGAGGCCTACATAATTTGGACCCGAGGGTTTGTCACGGAAAATAATACAATGCAACTGGGCTTTCAGTATTAGATTTCCGCTTTAAGCCTCCTTGACATTTCAAGCTGCATGAACTAATACATCTGTTATTTGTTGATCATTTGATTATTAACATACTTCACAAACCAAATCAGCTGCCCTGCTGGAGACGCAGATACAGCACAGCAGACAGTCTGGGTTTTCTCGAATGCCACGCACAAACAAACACACACACACACACACACATGAAAAAAGATGCACAATTCAGCCCTCAGTGAAAGCAGGGGGAAAAAAGCATTTATCTTCCTCTCCTTTGAGCGTATGAGCACTCTGACACCGGCATGGAACAAAGCCCGTCATCACATTCTAATCTTGAATTTCAGGGCTTTTATTTCACCCAAATGCCACCCTGCTGGCCTTGTGAATTATTGACAGACTGACACCAATGCGAAAGGACACATAAAAGAGGCTAAAAGCTCCGGCCCTGGAAGAGCTTGTCCTTTCCTATTGCCATCAAAAAGGAGACAAACTCCGCTAATGCTTCTCAGGAAGCTCACGGTAACTTTGAGACTGAAGTACCAACATATGACTCCTGACCTACAGCTGCACTGTACTGGAGGGATATTCAGTGCAGCGGTGCCTCTTTGGTCTGTGTACGAGCATTAGAACAACTAGAGGGATGTGAGGGATAAAGAGCGGACGACTTATCAAATTAATAACGTTAAAGTCACACATGGTTAGCGCCGCATACAACCTTCAAGTCCTTCTGATTTGACTACTGCTCTTCGGCTCTCACTCCAAGGAGCAGTAACAACATGGTACTTGGCTTGACATGCAGTTATTTAGTTTGCATGATGAAAAGTCAATCTGAGAAAGCCGTGTGTCAACTAGACACACCAATATTTGTCCTTTTTGCGTCTTCTCACACCCACGCCTTCTCATTTAGCTCAAGATTTAGATCAGACAGACATGAGTGGAAACTGACAGTAAAGAGGCACAGGAGATGACGTGAGCGGGCAGGAGTGCTCAACAGACGAGTGAATCAATGTGTGTGGAGAGTGTTGTTGTGCCTTCTACAGTATGGTGCTTTAATCCACCTCGCTCTCATTGCTGGCACCCTCGGGCCGCCTCAGTTTGTCCACCTGTTCATTAATCTGTCCGTCCCCACCTCGCCGGTCCTCTGTCTGCATACTTAAACCATCCTCCTCTTCCTCCTCCTCTACATGGCTAACATCATCCTCCTCCTCCTCCTCCTCCTCCTCCTCTCTCTTCTCTTCCTCCCCCTGCACTTCCATGCGGACCTGGTCTTTCAGGTCCAAGGGTAGGGTTGCCCCCAGGCCTACAGTGTCGATGTCACCGTTGACACCGTGGGCTCCATCAGGCCCCCCCAGTGCATCCTGGGGGCTGTGGTGTCCATCTTTGACGGGGGAGGAGTTGGCAGACTCGTTACTGACGGGAGAGATGTCACTGCTGCTGTGGTTGACGGACTGGGAGCTGGAGGCCGAAGGCGGCTTCAGGGGAATCTGCCATGAGGGGATCTTAGGGACGGAAGGAGTGGAGGGAAACTGTCTCCTTTGAGGAAGAACAGAAAAGAAAGAGAAAGAGAAAGAAAAAGTCCTGATCACAAATGCTTCAAAAATCTGCTCTCGGAACAAAATTTGTGGAACAGACAGCAGGCTGCTGGCAGCTGAGGGCTCAACACAAGAAAACGTAGCAAAATACAAACTCCTCAAAGAAATATCTTCTTAAATTGACAACACGTGCACAGCATTACACAAAGCTGCAAATTCACACGTTGCCCAAAAACCTGCACATATTGACAAAGTTGTAGCGCGTCCCTGTAATGTGTTGTATTTGAGGATGTCTTCCTAACGTGCTTGTGTTCGTCTATTTGCATCCCGGTGTCGACAGAGCCATTGAAATTATGAAATATTAGGCCTGAAACCGCAACACAATTCCACTGAGACATCCTTTTATCTATTTTTGACAATGGGAGGCAAACTCCTCTGCCTCAAAGTCCACATTTCTAAGATTACTAATAATTAAACTTCAATCTAAACTTTATACGCTTTACCATCACATTGGTATGCAAAATGAGTGTGAACTCAGCTCATCGACAATTGTTTCCCAAAATAAAACCGCATATTCACTCCATGAGTTTATATTCAAGTGCAACACTGGAATAAGAACATTATGATGTGTCAAAGGAATCGGTCTGAAATTCGGTTAAAAATCATTTTTATAATGTCTTAAAAGCACTCCATGTAGGTATCTGACACCTGCAGGCACCAGTGCGCGTGGGATCTCTGAATCTGCACGACGTTGAGTTTTGCAGGGTCACTGCAGACAGAAGCTTCACTGTAACCACAAATCTATACGCGAGACGACATCCTAAACCCTACTGTACATTCGAACATGCAGCGACACACAGAGACAATCCCCCACGCCAAACAGCCGGATGTTCATCCCACCTGGTAAAGGTGGTATTAGACTGCTTTTTCTTTTTTTTTGGAATTACACAAACTGAAGCTTTTAAGGTCAAAAAGGCTCATGTGAACCATCGTGCCGTCAACATGTCTGAGCGGTTAAGACGGCACTTTCATTTTGATGATTTTGAAAGGATGGTGAGAAAACAGAACAGCGATATGGAGCCTTTATTTTCGTGATTCAAGCTTTGAGCCAGAACATTCGTGATGAGAGCAGGGATGAATTCAAGAAAGCAAATGATGAGGGGATTATGACTGATTAATACAATTTTTGTCCTTGCCAGTTTTCTCATGTACACTTCAGCCTTCTTTATAGACACAGAAATGTCACCATGCATGCTAATGTGGCCGAGTGAGCTGGGCTTCACTCAGAACAGAAGTGGAAAGAATGAAGGGATGGACAACACAAAAGGCTTGACACCGTCGACTAAGATGGAGCAGGTACAACCAGACTTGATACAGATAAGACAAACATCTGGATTTAATCAGGACACAGCTGATTCAGTGCATGTCGCTGCATTTTTATCTTTTATTTCCACTCATTAAATATTTTAAGGTTGCATAGGAGCAATTGAGTGGTTATCTCTCTAACCAATAAAAGCATTAAAACACAGAAGACAAGCTGATGCCTGCAATATGCTAATTGGATGAGGTGCAATCAGTGTTCTAATCTCTAGTGCCTGTAAAATTATACCTAAACGCATCTGAAATAAATGATTATGTAAGAGAGCAAGTCATCTAGAGGAGCAGGGTGACGTCGTGCAGTCTTATTCATTCATGTTCAGACACAGCAACTTTCAGGCCAGTAAGAGAGAACGATCAGTTGATCACAAGACCACAAGTACCTGCGATGCAGATGGGTGGGTGGAGACAATCAGGAAAATCAGATTCAGAAATTAAATATGACTGAAAAGTTAGTAACACTGGCCAATTGTACTCAGAAACATTACAAGGTGATAAGAAATGGCAGTGAGTATGAATTCATATCTGGATGCCACTGCCACACCTGTTCTTCACTCATTCCAGCAGTGATTTGTGGATTAAAAGAACTTCACCCGACGTTCCCTCACGAGGACGACTAGATAATGACTGATTATTCATTTGTGGGGGAATTATCCCTTTAATATTTATGGCTTCTGCTGATGGACATTGTTAATTGGAAAAATTTGGGAGTTCCAGGTTATTAACACAGTGCACTGTTCTATCATAAATAAAGGAAATGAAGACGTATTTTAAAAAAAGGAATTGAGACTGTATTTTAAAGTTAATGAAATGAGGCTCACACGTGAGGTTGATGGTCCAGTTCAACACGTCACGTGGTAAAAATGGACTTTATCGACAAAATCAAATCAGGGAGGGAGAGGGGCTTGACAACAGTGAGCCCCTCCACCTTTCAACAAACAGCAGTGAAGGGTGGGGTCTGGATAACTTTGTTACCTGCTGAGCAGTAAGCCCTTCAAAGAGACTATCTCTGCTTTCAGCTCTCCGACTGTTTGGCTGTCCAGGATACGGGTGGTTGCCGACGATGCCTGTAAGAAAAAAAGAATTCAAACAAACGCACGACTGTCACTGACATACAAATGCACTGTTCAGGTCACACGCACTGGTCGGTGCACAAAGTCAATATGTGTTTTTCAGCACCCACTCTCCATGGTATGCTATCATTATTATTATTATTATAAAAAAAAAGCTTTGTTTAAAACAAAACAAAAAAAAGCCACAGGCTGTAATGGAAACAAATATGGCAAACACCAAAAGCCCAGCATTGCTGTGTAGTCAGGTCATCAGTCACCTTGACAACCTCACTGTCTGCGGCTGGAGAGGACAAACAATCCCACTGCAGGCAACTTTATGGCCTCCAGGGCTCAGGAACTCCAGTGAGTGTGAATCATGCTGTTTTTACATAATTTTCCATACTATCTAGAAAAGGTTAGGCCAGTGTCCAGTGTTTTGGATAATGACTTTATCTTGAACAATGGCCACATTCATGAAGGCAGACCCTAGCTTAGCAGTTTGTTTTGTTCTTTTTGTCTTTTATCAAAGGCGTGTTATCACACACACTGGTGCAGCATGAAGTGCTACAGGGTATAATGGCAAAGTATTTGAATGGCAAATTGCTGCCCAAAATCTGTCTCTGCAGCACTTTTTTAGGGATAGCCAGGACGTTGACAGAGGGACCAATAAAATGAGTTTTGATGAAGCTTTTGGAGGGGGGGGTCAGTGTTGAATGCTGATGACACTTTATTTACTCTATCATCTTGTAGAATGTTACTTCTCTTCAAAATTAAAGATTACAGCAACTCAAAAAAGAAAAAAAACATATCGGTCCAGTCTGCGCACATCAGAGGGACGGGTGTTTTCAGGGGATCAGAGGATCAACTGTTGGGTAGTTTCCCCTGACTTTGTTTTTGCAGGGAATCCATGACTGCAACTAGAATGTGGGAACAGGTTAGATGATGGTGGCTGCCTTTGTTTTTCATGATTCTTCTCAAATGGCTTCATTTTTCTCTTCACGACGCAACAGATTCCACTCACATGCAACCTGTGACAGTGAGTGACCACTTCTACACACCCTTGTCAAACAGGAATGTACATGTGCTTGTGTGTGTGTGTGTGTGTGTGTGTGTGTGTGTGTGTGTGTGTGTGTGTGTGTGTGTGAGAGCCGTAAACATCTAACAGCACTGAATCAATGTCTGTCCAAAGCCAGAACCCATCAGCAAAAGCCTCTGGAAATAAGGGCCAGTATTTCAGAGGTCCGGGGTAACCAGCAGATATCCGGTTCAAGACTTCCTTGATTCGTCCGCCGCTCGCAGTTTACAGTCTGCACAGTGACTCCAGACATTCACGTGGTGTTGAGAGACAATAAATATGAGCAGATTGTTTGAGAAGTAGCCAGTTTTACTAAGTGGTCAGACATAGCTGATGGGTTTGGAGATTACATTTTTAGAGGACAGTTACTTTTACAACCTTAAACTTGGGCCAATGCGTTCCGTCTCTTTTGCACTCCTCATTGACTGCGTACGTGGACAGTTGTGATAACAGTGGGGCCACTTTAACCGCACTACTTCAGAATCTCTATCTCAATCAACTGGCTGTCTGTAGAGTCTCGACGCCACGATAGTTTAGAATCAGTGATTATTTCTCTCCATTCTGTCTACTCCTACATAAAATAGGAAAAGTGTAAGAAGAGGAAGATAGCCTGATGAGACCAGATGAATGACAAGAGACGACACAGGAAAAAGTCGACTAAAACTGTAATTAAGACGCTCCTGACTCACCAGAGGAAGCTTGTTAGGAAGCATGGACCCCCTATCGAGGGGAGAGGGATAACTTGGACTCCTTCGCTTGTAATTAAATCTAAGAGAAATTAATTGAATCACATCTGAAAGGGATCAGACTCATTTACAGTGGAAGGAGGAGGCAGAGGAGGAGAAGCAAAGGGATACAGAAAAGGAGACGAGGAGGTAAGGAGGGTTTTTTTTTTCTCTCCCTCTTATCGTCTCCTAAACCTCACTGATAAGGAGCCATGTTTTAGAGTTGTTGCACTGGAGGCCTACTGAAGACACTCTTATTACAGCCGTCACCTCATTAGAACCATCTTAATCCTTTGCCTCCCCAAGGCATCTGTATAATAAGGCTGGATTCTGCTTCTCTCTCATTTTATATAGAAAAAAAATTAATTGCTGTATGGGCTGAGCTAAAGACTTCACCGGCAGAGACTCAGGGAAAAAAAAAGGCAGACTGCTTGAAATGACAGCAATGATTTTTTTCTATACAAATGGCAAATGGACTGCTTTTATCTGATGCGTTTCACATGAGAAAAGATGGTGCAGCGGAATTGTTAGCCACTTGCTACATACACAATAGGCACTATCTACAGGGCAGCACCATATATTATCTCACATCATGGCTTGTCACACAACACTACCGCCAACATATGTCTTATTAAGTCTGAAGAAACTTAATTAAATGTTGAGCCAGTGCTGAATTTCAGCTTTGAGATACATTATGGTGGTGTGTATGCACACACGTTGTGTAAGACTCTTGTGTTAAGTGCACTGGGTGCTCGGGTGCAGGCTGAGTGGTGGGGTATCAATGACCGGAGACAAAGGAAGACCGTCTGAAACTGAAGAGCTGACACATATCTAAGAGACCGCAGGCACGTGTACGATGTGATGTTTTCACAAACTCCCGATCAAAATATTTAACCTCCATAAAAATTTAGCGACTTTAATTTCATCGTAAGTAGTTTGACCTTGTGGCTTTGCGACGCCGAGTTTTATGTGTGAATGTCATAAAATTGAAATGTCATATTTTAACAGGTTTGTGTTCTTATAACTGCAGAACAACACATTTTTCAACTGAGAGTTTCCACCTGAAAATTAGACATTTGTGAAACTTTTAATGCAATAGCAAAAGCAAAAATCCCATATTGTCTTGTAGATATGATATTGTTCTATTCAAAATTTTATTTAGTTATCACATCTGATTTAAATTTTACTTGGTGATCTTGAGTTTTGTACGTAACGGTTGAAAGGGACATTTCAATGAGGCCTGTGGCTGACTTTTTTCAACACTTCCTCATTTCTGTGTCCATGTTGACACACATATAACGCTCAGATGATTTGTGGTTTCATCCTAAAGAAAGCACCATGCAAACAATGTTTTCTGGCTGCTACCATACTTCCTGGAGTACAGGTGCGAGGCTCTAAGGTGTCTGTGTGCTGTGAACACCGCAACAAATATCCAACAAACAAATGAACCAACCAAAAATCATGCAAAGAGCTCCATCTATGAGAGAAATATGCCACCTACTTCATGAAAGCTGGAAATAAATGAGCAATGTTGAACGTCTGGTTCCCTCCTCTCTAAATCAACAGGCTTCTTAAATAGGTTTTCAGGGTTAAATGTATGAAATAAGGTTTGTGCTAAACACGAGCTTAAGAAATGCATAGAAATGGCAAAACCAGACTACAGAGGTTGTTGCGAATGTGAAATGATGGAGTCATGCGTCCGTGGTGAGTTCAATCATGGGAAAACATTGACTTTGTCCTTGTATAGATTGCATTTTGTTTGTTCGTTGTTGTTTTTTTTTCCAATTGGTGATCATATGTTCATTGTTATCTTGCAAAACAAAACACTGAAGTCTAATAAACTTTTTTTTGCCTTTTAGTTTGTTTTCTGCGATAATCCAAGGTAAAATGCCTTTAGCTGTTGGTCGAGGCAAACCACAGTGACGCCAAGTTGGTCTAAAATAATATGTTGTTCCTGTAGCAGGCCACACACTGGCTAGGTAGGCATTTACAGTGCCAACGCTGCACATAGTGAAGATGTTCTCAGACTTGTTTCAAGATAAGAAAAAAAAATGCAATATGCAAATACGACTTGGTTATTTTAAGGGGTTCTATGACTTTGTCCATCACATTTATATGAATTGGGGAGAACAAAATGTAGGAGCACCTCTCAATGTAACAGGGCAGTTCAATGGTCCCATAAAATACAACCTCCAAAATGCAAATCTACATATATTGGCACCTCTCTCAAACTGAATAAAAAAACACTGAAAATCATTATCCTCACGAGGGGGAAGAATCATAGCAGAGCTGTACTAATAAAAAGCATTAGTTTTATCTAGGTGTACCTAATAAATTGGCCAGTGAGTATATATTACAAGCACAGAAAAAAAGACTATTAACTCTAGCGGCACCCAAGGACGGCATCACATCTGGCTAAATGAAGATAAACGCCTCTGGACCATTAGCAACCAGATAAGATCTTTAACAAGCCTTGTTTAAGAGTGTCTGAAGGCAAATTAATTCACAGTTACTCTGCCGGCAGACAGTGTGTTTTCGTGTAACACATGTATATTTATGATGGAATTAGTTTCAAAAGGAAGTCCCCAGAGGAGTGTTTTTAAGTGGAAACACTGGTACAGTGCAATTGATTTCACTCTATTTATGCTCTTTCCCACTGGCAGTTCGTCTCGAGCAAGCAAGGAGGCGGTTTCTAATCTTCTATGTAGTATCCACTAATAAAGCGAACGATCAGTGAGTTGAGACAGCAGGGCAAACATGGTTAACAGGCAGATTTGTAATGATAATGGAGCAGAAATAGACTTGGCTGTTTAACATGAGGATGAATCCTCCTGAGGCGAATCTCTCCAACAGTTGGGCGTTTTAACACGGATAGATTAGAGAAACAAGATAACTGAGAAAATAGTTAAAAAGACAGAAACTGTCTCAGGCCCTAAAGTCTGGAAATGTGCAGCATCAGCGTGTGCTGCGTGTGTGTTTATGTGGATGTGTGGACATGAGTCAGTCTTCCATAATGAGGTCCCCAGTTTACGGTCAATATACGCACTCCACAACTGAGCGGTTACCAAAGTACAAGAAATGTTTACTTAGCAGCTGAGGAAACCAAAATCTCCATGTGTTTCGGGTTAAAGGCACATTTCCGTGTTGAGAGGTATAATTGCTAAGCGTGGCGCACTTTGAGCGGCGTGGTGAGGCAAACCCCGAAAGCCACAAACGGTGAATGATAAGTAGCTCGTCAGCTCGAGCATGTGTTTCTCATCAAACATCCCAGACCTGAAAACAATTTCCCAATTTCCCCCATGGCCAGAGACAACAAGAGGGCCTTGTGCCGACTCGCAGGGAAAATTTAAGATCAACACTATAACTATAAAGCAGAGTTTATGATTTGTTTAATGGCTGTTTTGATGTGAAATATACTTTTTATACACTACCACTCTCCAACAAGGCACTCATAGCAAATGAAGTGGAGACTTTTTAATCCAATCTGTGATTTGAAAATGACAAATAAAAAGGAAAAAAAAAGAAATGCCTTATCCCCCTCTGTTGTGGAGAGGAGTCACAGCCCCAGCCAAGGAGGTCATGTTTTCACTTGCATCTGTTTTTGTTTGTTTGTCTGGCTTTCAACGAGATTACACCAAAAAAAAACCTACTGAGCTGAATTCAAGGAACATGATGGAGGGGTGCATCATGAGCCAAGGGAGAACCCATTGAATTTGGGGCAGATGTGTTTATCACAATGATAAATTGAAATCTGTGTGCCGGACCACACCTATGCCCATAATGTGCAAGAGGTCAAATCTGATCACTTTCACTTATCCGGGTGGTTGCAGCTCTCTGCTTCACTCTTGTGAGACGATGGGGCTGAAAACTTTAAACAGCACAAAGTGAGCTACGAGTCGTCAGTTCTTGATTAATCTTGTCCAGGAAAGACACTCATATTTTTCTTCCTTGTTTGAGCTGAAGCAGATGTGTCCGCATATGTTTTCCTGCGATATCCAGATGCTACAGTGAAACACCCATGTGCTTAACAAGCTGTGGACATAAAACATTGTCTAAGATCGGCTCTTCCAAGGCGCTTTTTTTAGAGCCTGGGGACCATAAAGCGAATTATGAGCGGTGTTATAAAAAGCAACCAACATTTCATCTCTGCACATAAGTTTTTAGAACAATCACTCACTCCGATTCACCTAAACACTTAAAATTGGAAGAAGATTATGAACACTGTCTATAAAAATCAAGACGAAGACGAATGGCAATATGGTTAAACATTATGGTCCCATAATGAGATGCGCCACACTTTTGTGCAGCTTGCGCTCTGATGATATACTGTATAATAAGCCTGTCGATCCACAGCAGTTATGACCGGGAAGTTTTTAGTACACAGAGGCCTCAAGAAACCTTTTTCCTACCCTCATCAATCTACAGATTTCAACCAGCAACTTTGCTGAGCTCTGAACTCTGTAATTCCAAAGTTACAGCCTGTCTAGCATTCCTAAAAAAACATCAGTCAAAACAGATCTGAAAGTCGACGTCTGTAACTCTCATTCACAGTTTCTGCAGAGCCACACTAACTGACACAAGGTTTGCGTATATTTCTTTCAGGTACATTTCTAGAACCTTCCCGCGGCCATGTATTCCCTCAAATGACTGTTTTCACATAAAAAAATAAAGAAATGAAATCCATGTCAGAATGAATCATTGGAGCTACATTACAGAGGTGGTTTGGATACACCAACGGAGATTATTCAGTTGATCTTAGCTGAACCACGTACTATACAGACGTACAGAAGAGAAAATCCTCATGAATTCTCCACAACGTTCTAGTTCTATTCATGATTTAACAAGAACTTTTCTGCGGCTGGAGATGGCTATTTTCATATTCCATGACTTCGGACTGACTGACATTTTCAATTTGCCAAGCCAGATTTAAATTTATGATAATGTATTATTGTTAAAACCCATAATGATGATTTGGAATGGCAGACAGATATTTGAGTAAAACCGCTGGTTTTCTAGCGGATGTCGAACTGCTAGCTATGATAAGTGATGATGATGATGAGGAAGAGGAGGAGGAGGAGGAGGGTAGGTACCTCTGCTGCAGCCAGTTCCTGAGAAAGCTCCTGGATCCTCTGCTGCTGCTGGATCAGGAGCTCCTGGAGGGAAACCAGAGTCTGCTGCAGCTGGCTGACTGTGGAAAGAAGCATAATCACAGATAGTAAATTTCAACCATCTTCAAAGACTAAAAAAAATACAAAGTAAGATTGTGTGTTAAGCCTGTTCTAGTGTCAGAAAGCTGGAAAAGTTCATTCCTGAAACCGGAGGGATGATGATCAACATGTGTCACTGATCAAAGCGGTCCTCCAGGAACTGCTATCAAAGCCAATACGCAGTAACTTTAGTCGCAGCTTTTTGGTCCGAGGCGCTGGGGGTAGCGGGTGGGAAGAGGAGGGGCACATAGGATGAAGATATTAATCTCTAGTGTCTGAACTTAAATCAAATAACTGTCTCTAACCTTCCATTATCCACCCAGACACTGCCTTCTAATGCATCTTAAATCCTCAAACGATCAACAAAGGAAAAAACAAGGCTCTCATTTGGGAGGAGACTGCCAGACAAAATGTCCCCCCTAATCCAAATAAATATTGTTCTTTTTCCATTGACTTTGAAGATTGAATTAGTTCGAGTGTTGGTGTTGGAAGAGGGTGTATGATTTCAAATAACAACGGGCACAGTTTGTTGCCCCCTGCTTCCAGTCACGCGTGTATTACCAAACAATGCATTAAGTTTCCCCGAGCTGATTACATTACAGAAAACCAATAAACATTCATATAAATCATGGGCGTGTAAAGTGTTAAATCAAGCCTAATAGGATTAACATCAACAGTTATTGTGGCGGTCCACTGCTGAGGTTGTCAGGCCAATGGTTAAAAGCCTGAGCAGCAGCCGGCTGGACGGGACGTAAAGAACCCTCCCATCGCGTGAACTCAGGACCGGACAAAAGACAGAAGCCGGCTGTGTTTCTTTTCAAAAACCAACACAGACAAAATATTTGATCTTTCAAAGAAGCGACTGTCTTGCTGTGACACCTGTGTTTAAATGGGTGGGGCTGTATCAATATAGGTGGGGCACTGAAGCGTTTGATGTTTTCATGCTTGCAGAATCCTACAAAATCCCAGTTACAGAGAGGCCAAAAACCGTTTGCGCAAACAATCTGAGTTTGCTTGTCGATTTGTGATCCTGGCCAACCTTTCTGAGAGTACGGTAATAAAACTGAAATACCACGGTTGCCCCTTCTTAAAAAAGGTGTCACTATGACAGGGTGTGCTCACTAAACCAAGAGCTGGCCTATTAGTGTCTAATTCTACCTCACCACAAAATCACATATCCAGATGTGTGGGTCAATCTGCCAGCGTGTAAAGCTGTGCCTCCTGAATTACCACTGGCGCTGATTTTTGTTTTAACCACCTTGGCTGAATGGTTCCACTCTTTTCAAGTCTCTCCACCAAGTAGACTCTTTTATACCGCTCAGACACTTGACAAAAATGCACAACTTCTTATTCCCAGTTATCACAGATACGTAGCCAAGAATAATTAAGTCAGTGACTTTGGCCGAGCATGAATCAAAGGGAGGCTGGAGCTCCAAATGTCTGTGTGCGCGCGCACGCGTGTGTTTGTGTGTGTGAGTGAGTGAGTGTGAGTGAGAGAGAGAGAGAGAGAGAGAGAGAGAGAGAGAGAGAGAGAGAGAATAGGAGACAAGATGATATGTGAGGCTTGCAGCTGCTGTGAGAAGGGTGTACATTGTGTATTCAGTAAATTATTCAGTAAATACCGCGATATAATGTACACTACATATGTCTATGCCTGTCTATGTCTTAATGGCCAGCTGGTCACCAATATGGCGCCCAACGACAAAGAGCGCCCAAACAGCCGCACAATTCCATTACAGCCTGGGTGCACTGAAGTAGTTCCAAGATCCATTCATTAATTGTCTGTGTGAAGTTGTAGGCAAATCATAATGGGAGTCAAGGCCCCGACTCTCAAGCTGGGGCTGGCGAGAGAGACTAATGTAGTCGCCCATTCAAAAGCATACATCACCTCATTGCACCCGGCACTAGAGGAATACATGAACTTTAACAAAAGGGGGTTCAAGCAATTGGCAGCAGTGAGGTAGTCGGTCGCTATTACTCAGTGCAGCGAGAAGAGAGGGAGTGAGAGGTAGAGGAAGACAAAGGGAAAGCGGGGGGGGGGGGGGGGGAGACTCTCAGTGTAATTGCAACCCCTCTCCCCAACTGTTAACTACAACAGTCATTAACTACAATAGCTGCTTGGCTACCGCAGTCATAGCAAATTAGTTCCCCACACTGGCTGAAGAAAAGACCCATGTTGGGTTTTTTTTTTTTCCTGTTTCCCACTTGAGTCTCACCTACTCGCTGCAAAGCACAGGAGGACTCTGGCTGTGAGATCCCGTCATCAGCGTCAAACAACAACAGGTTTGTGTGCTGGCAAATCTCCAAAAGGTGATAAGTAGAGCAAGAATGAAAGAGCCAGAGGAAATGTGTTTGCATAGTTGGGAGAAAATGACCATAAAAGAGCATATATTTGTTAATCAGATTCCGGGTGGCACACCTTTGCACGCAATCTCACACAATTGGTGCCCTCCATCTACATCACCTTAGTCAGACAGAAAACAAAAGCATGGGTGTGTTTGGATAAAAATGATAACAGCCGTATTTTCATCTACACTATGCTGCTCCGTGACAGGAGCTGTAAACTGAAACTATTAATTTGTTTAAGCTTGGACACAAAGGAAAATCAAAATAAGGGACGCTCGTATTCACATCATGTTTATGATTTGAGTATCTGACCTGTGGCGGACACATTTTCACGTCTTCTCTCTGTTTACCTACAGCTCAAAACGCTGATGAAGGGTGGCAATTTATCATTTTTCTACCAAACTGGGAAAACACAGAGATTAATTTGGATTTTTTTTTTTTGTAATAAACACATTCATTTTAGGGATAAAGAACTCCCAAGGTGAAGAATTCATTCAGCAATCTCACACAGGCCGTTGAAGACAGCTTGTGTGACCTTATTAAATTTAAAAGGGAATTAATTTGATTAAAATACACATTTAAAGTCATAAACTGAACCAAGTTATGTAATATGTCAATGAACCTCTACGATCTCATGAAAATTACACAAAGCACCATTTTTGACTGCTTTCAATCTTTGATTTAATGTTACCCTCGGTGTGTTTAAGTCCTCCAGGTTCTCTGTAATTACAATGTATTATCATTAAAACAGACTACAGTTACACACACATATTAATGAAGTACATAATTTTATCCTATCAAACATTTGTGTCCAATTCTTTAATAATCAGCCAATGAATTCTTGAGTCCGGGCCACAAATTGGGTCTTGTGATTTATGATGACCGTTTAAGTTTGATAACCAAATTGTTTCCAGTTCATCCTTCAGTCCAAGTGGTCATTTGTATCAAATTTAAAGAAATTTGATACCAGTACTATGAGGACAAAGTGACTTGGCCTTACACCACAACATTTGAGTCGGTTCAGCCTCAAGTTTAAGTGGATGTTTGCATCAAATTTAAAGAAATGATCTCAAGGCGTTGCTGAGATGTTGCACGGGATCTATGCAGTAACGGGAACACAAAGCTTCCCACCACGTGTGGAGGCATAAAAACAAAACTGTACAGTAGCTCCAGAGGGCCTCCTCGCTAGCTCACTCACCTCAAAGGGGAATTGGTACCTTTCAGGTGAAACCACACTTCCGTTCGACACGACTGCTAACGAGACCAAACTTTCTCAGAGTGCCTCTCCAACTCACGCCACCTTGGATTTTTAATTATACTGACAAAGAGCTAGGGAAGCATCTCTCTCTCTCTACATGTCTGACAGCCAGGTTGCGATTCCTCACCTGTCCAACATGGGAGCTGCACCTGTCACTGTGCACTTAATCACACTAGGGCCAGAGCTGAGCCCAGACGCCACACAGCGCCACGCCGCGTGCACGTCCCACAAATACACACACACATAAATGTGTGGACATGAAATTAAAATGAACTTTCTCGCCACATGATGATGATGGCAGTGGAGATTTGGATGGGGGGGGGGTTAGTGCAGGGGGGGAGAGAAATGGGAGAGGGATGGTGGGGGTGAGAGAGGATGGGTGGGGGGGGAAAGTTGTCATTTCCCAACTCCTCATTAATATTCCGAGGTTAAGAGCTTTTCAGCGAAACGTAATTAATTGAGCCCGAGCCTGACAGTAAACAAGCAATTTCAAATTAAAGCGAAATGACAGCGGCGTCATTTGTTAAAAACGTGCAGGGCCCCCCGATTTTGGAGACAGATAAATGAGGGAAAATGTTGAGGAGGGAGAAAGTGATGAAGATATTAATCTTCACCTGTCTGTGTCAGCGTGCCACTCATTGCCGCAATGTTGCTCTCCATCCTCTGCAGATGCTTCTTGTCCTCTCGGCTGCCCATAATGAGGGGAAGGATGTATTTCTGCAATTAAAAGCATGGCACAATATTAGACTTCTCTCTGGTGGCAAGAGACGGGAAGATGAGGCAAAGACAGGGCCACCTAGACGAGGCAGTGGAGGGTCAATGGCATTGTTTTATTGGCCTAGTGCCTCATTGTGTAAACTGTCTCATTAAGTGTGTATATTTGATTCAAGTATCTGGCGTTGAAACCATTACTAGATTAGACAATGATTTAACAGCTATTTTAATTATCAGTTGTATACAGATATCTATCAAGCACAAATGTTAGCGTTAGCTGACTCCAGCTTATCACAACTGAGGATTTTCTGATATTCTTGCTGCTTTATGATGCCACTTTGGTCTCCAGGTTGTGTTGCAAAAATAAACGATTGGTTGATCAAAAGAAAATTAATCATCAACTGTTCTGAGGAAACGTTTCACTCTTTCAAGCAATAATGGCAAGCACTTGCTGTTTCTAGACCCCTGAATATAGTGAATTGTTTTGCTTTTCTTGTCATTAATGAGAGAAAATAAAGATTTCTAAATTTTCTTGGTATTTGTAAATGAAACCGTAAATATCAGACTATTACACTGCCTGTTACAGCTTACTGAATGACGGTCAGGAATTGCAGGGAAATCAGGAAAGGAATACGAGGAAAAAACAATTTATAAACACAAAACAGTTCACCACAAACTAACGGCGTCACGCTGATTGCCTGGCAGACAAATTAGGGAGTTTATTATCTAGTGTAAGTTCTCACCAGATGAGCAGTTTTTGAGTGAAGCAGAGCTCGCCAAATGCAATCACATCCATGTGACCCCCGACGGCCCTACTGAACACTAAAATCATAAATGTTTTTCTCTTTCTAAATCTGATTAAAGATTACTTAATCCTGCAGAGCCAGTTTTGCAGCCAAGTGCTACCCGAGCCAGGTTTTCTCTCCAACTCAGGTGGCAACACGCCACACCAGCGCAAGTAATAAACACTTTTTAGAGAAAAAAATTAAATGAGTGTCAACACGTGGTAATTAATAAAGGGGTTGCTGGGAGTGAGGTGTTTACAAGGTGCACCATAACATAAATAAAGTATGGGCAGAAGCCTGGACATATGGTGCGACTGGCGCTACGCTCCAGTGACATGACAGCAACCTGTGCCGTCCCGCCAGGGAATCCCATCTCCCAGGTGACCAGCGGCTGGCCAACCCTGCTGCATGTAGCAAACAGTGTGTATTTCCGTAAGCTAAAGCCTGCAGGGCAAGAGAAATAAGGGACAAGATTCCCTGAATGAGTGTGTGCAGCCTTATGAAAGCTGTGTAAAGCAGGATTGAATAATAGGACATAACAGGATCTAAAGAGAAGCCAATATGTCTGACAGGGTTGAGTAGGCATATGTCTGTGTATGATGCATGCTTCCTCTTTCTTACACGCAGAGGAGAACGGCCTGTCATGTAGGCCAAGAACTACTGCTAAAGCTCCTGTCCTCCTCTAAAATGAGAGTAATGGCTTCCACATGCCACTCAGGCTGCTACTAACAACCACTATGGGATTAATGTCACTGGGGAGAAGGGGCCTCATGAGCTCATGTTCAAGGGCTGCTAAGCCTGATAAAAACCAGGGTGATTATTTTTAGGTGGTTCGATGTCAAAAAAAAAAAAAAAAAGGTTGAGTGCTGCGTTAGCAACTATATTTTTAAAGGCAAAAACATATATCTGAGCGGAGGAGGGAACGAGAAGTTAAAAAGAAGGGGTTCAAATGAGATCATGCTTTGACGTGACGCAGGGTAGCCTTAATAACAAGACCAGAGCGATGTTACATACTGCAGAGGCGCCTTCTATTCTGGCGTAATAACTCATCAGAAACGTATGTACTTGCTAAGCCCACCAATTTAAATGTAATACCAGGGAAAGGCGGCACAGACAGATCTGTGGATGCAACGTGTAATACGTGACACATATTTTAGAGGATCGTTCACCATTAAAAACGAAGTGAGTTAGGGAACCGAATTAAATGGGCAAGAGTGTGTTCGTGTACCTTGTAAAGCTGATGAAAGCCGAAGGTGATGCCCACCATGAAGACGGTGAAGGCACCATAGTCTCTCCATCTGTAGCCTGTGGGACCTGGAGAGGAGGAAACAGTGAAAATACAGTAAGATGAAGTTCTTCAAGCACAATCTTTCTAGTTCATAGTAGTACTTATTACAGAAAAATACGTACTTTCAAGCTTCATTTACTTCACAATAAACCTTCCAGATCATTTTAAAATGCATCTTGAACTTTTTGTAGTTTTATGATGGATGTTTTTTTTCCAGACATTCTTGCCCAACGTATTTCAAATAATCACAATACTTTTTGAATCCTGTACAAACAAACACTGACCACACAGTCTTGTACTGCATTACTTCATCACCCTGATCTTGACAAAAACTAATTCTAGGGCTGCCACCCATCTTGTAAACTCTCAATTGAATTTTATTGAAGAAAAAAAAAGGATTCACTGTCCCTTCCAATCAGTTGTCAATGTGTCCCATGTTTCTCTCTCTCTCTCTCTCTCTCTCTCTCTCACAGAGAGCACCTTATTCTACTGCTAATACTGTGCTTCACACCTGCATGGACTGGCATGAGAAAGAACACAACAAAAGGAGTTGTTTCTCAGAAATAATGGAGAAGTATTCAAACCAGATTGACAGAAAAGTTCTGCATCATCATCAGTGACATTTGACAGTGTTGGCAAAATAACTGCAACTTGTGTCCAACCATGAAAGAGGCTGCAGATCTCAGAGTATCGTCCGCCGCTCGCGGTGGACTGCCGAGGATGGATAGAAACTGCTGAATTCATGATACCCCAGAACTGTGCTGTTGTTATTAGATCATACTCCTCATGTTTAGACTCATCATTGTAACATTACCCAGATACACCAGTTGGCAGTTATAACCTAAATAAATGAGCAATTATTTTGTTTCTCCACATTTACCCCACCCTGGAAAAGAGGGAGGTCTTCAGCTGGACATGTAAAAAAAAAAAAAAAAAGGGGGGGGGGGGGGTCAACAAATAAATGTATTGTTGCATCACCATGGAGGTCATTCGCTATTCCTGAGTCTATTCATGAGTTCTTGCTTCTTACAAATATTTCAAAATTTGAGAGATCAACCACTTTCCCATGTCTATGAAAATCTCTGAATCACTGGATCTTCAGCGTAACTGACACAACTTTGTTTTTATTTTTTGGCAATTTGTTTCCTTTACATTCATATTGAGAGTAGCAGAGAGGAAATTGAAAGAGAGGCATAAAAAAGCAGAAACTGGTGTACAAAACTTCATCAGAATGAAAGCCTTAACCTCCCTGCTTGCGTTATAAGCGTCTGTTAATTGCCGTTCATACTGCAGAGAAATCAGTTGAAGTCAATGTGAGTCCTGTTAGATAAAAAAAACTCCCAGTTTAAGAGCACGAAAATGTGTAGTGAGTAGAAAATTGATCTAAAATCAGATAAAATACGCAAATACTTTAGTTACCTCATTGTCCATAGTTTTAAATCTTCTACACTTCATAAACACGCAATCTTTATGAGCATTAGAATCATGACATTTATTTATCCATCCGTTTATGACGCACATACTCCTACAGAACAGACCGCATTCTCCTCTACTCGAACGTATTCCTGTATGAACAGAAACAGAGACCAGAGTAACTGAGCGTTAGTGCGTGCTCGAGTGTTTAGAAGCTGACTGTTTTGCCGAGTGACAGATAATGTGAAAGTGTGTCATTGTGCAGGCTGTCATCAGGGTAGGCCAACTGCCTGTCAGGGTGGAAATTCCCCACTTAAGAGAGGCATTCAACTGAAAATGTCACTAAACAACAAACAGGTCTTCAGTAAATGCAAGAGTTTTTTTCCTTTTTATTTAGTTTGGTGTTGCTAAAATAGGAAATTGTTGGAGGCTAGGCCACTAAAGCGCAGCCATAATATTCTATGACAGGTCTGATTTCAACTAATAGAAAACGTGGTACATTTCTACTGGTTTGAATACCTAAGCTGGATTGATGTTGTGCCTTGCTACTTGTGTGATTTGACATGCAAATCAAACAAGAGCCCCGCTGTCAAATTGAACTATATGGTATATTTTCAAGGTGAATGTTATTTTATTCTCTTTACACAAGGGCATGTTTCATCGCTATTGCGGCGTTCAGGGATGAACCTGTAACCTTTCCTATCGAAAATTTTGAATCATTCCCCAACATCCATATGGTAACCACATAAATTTGGGTCTTCATCAACATTATAGCTGCGATAGACTGTCACCTATCCCAGAACACTGTGCTTTTGAAAGGCCTGCGAGTCCTTGGTATGGGTGGTTGACCCTGAGCAAGACTCACTGCATCACCAGGGGTCTTCACTTGCTCCCCTCCCCTTTAGGACCTTTCATTCTTTCTGTCTCTCCCTTTTTTTCAAGCTCTTCCACTCTGCCATCTTCCTTTTTTTATTTGGTCACTTAAGCTGTGGAACTATGGTCTCCATCCCCCGTTTTTCCAATCTCCTCTCAAATTTATTGGGTTCAGTGGAGGCCTTCCTGTCCTTCTACTGTGTGGAAATAGAGATCAGAGTATCCATTACTTCGACAGAGATGGATGCGGGTCCCCGTGCACCGTCCCTATAACAAGGACATCAAAGGGAGGTAGCCCCCTCTTTTCGGCATGACCCCCCATACAAGACTCCCCGCTCTCACCTCATTATGCAGCTCCCTTATAGCCGTTTTGATATAAAACCCCCCACTATGGACAGAGAGCCGCGAGTCTCCCTAACTACATGGCCATCCCATCAACATCACTTTCATTACAAAACATGAGATGCCGGGGGAGTCAAGGACAGTGTGGTAATAAATGAGGGTGGAATACATCTGGAATCATTGTCATATGGGTTAAGCATTACGTGGACTTCATTCTGCATTGGTAAATCAGTGGACAGCACTCATAACCTCCTGAGGTAATAAAGATACAGGTTGCGTTGTGGGGTCTTGCCAGGGTGGAACTGCTAGAAACAGAATGGCAAGGGAGACTTCATGAGATTCTGCTGTGCAATGCCATATTGTGTCGCAAAACACAATCCAGGTAAATGCTGTGTGGCACACAGTGCTGTTTTGCTTGTAACAATCTATAATAATTCAGTTTAGTAGGTGTACCATGCATAAAGAACAAAAGGAAAACACCTCTTTATACGTTTAAATGATGTGCAGCGTGGCGTAAGAGGATGTGTGCGCTCACTTTGTGATACAGTAGCCGGATGAGTTGCATAGAGTGGATGTGGGGACCCGACGGGGCTCAGAGGTAGGACTTCTTCTGTGCTGCCTGAGCGCTGGACGGCCAACTCTACCTCAGCATCCGTCAGCCCTGGAATCAAAAGTCACACTTTTAAGAAACTCAGTGAGCAGGGGTGGGAGAGCTTAAATACTTCCCAAGCTTCCTACAAATCTTTAAAGAAAAATTGAAAGGACAAATTTTCATTCAATTTCGCCCTGCCTTTTTAAAAATGTATTTTCATTTCATAATTCAGAAATTCCATCGAGAGTTCCTGTTTCAGGGACATCCATCAAGGAAGACGGTGCGCAAAGGTTCACTCTATGAAATCTGAAACTCTGCTAGCCTATTAACTGCCACCAAAGGCAAAGAAAATAAGTCTGTCCACTTCTCCAGTTAGATTTCCCATGCGGAGATTTCATACACCCCAGACAGCTAAAATGCATTATTTTAATTTCTTCATTGTAATGTAAATGTATTACATAATTTTGCAAATGCCAATATAATTTAATCTTCAGATCTTTTTAATGATTTTAGTGATGATTAAATTGCAAAGGGCTCCCTGATGGAGAATCGGAAAGGGTGGAAGGGGAAAAAAAAAAATCTAATATGAACATCTCCTTTTGTGGCGAGAAAGGAGTTTATTTCACGTACCATATGCTATCATTGCTGAAACTCTCATCTTTTAATGAGCACCTTAATTCCAAACAAAGGACAGTAATTATAACTTTTGATGAGCTACACCAAGAAAACAGCATTATCCAATTTATATCGAAATTTAACAACAAGCAGGGTTACTTTTTGGATATTGGGGGGGGGGGGGGGGTGATTTACTTCATGTGGAAACCAGCATTACAGAGCTCCTTCTTGCTTACATTCTACTATTACTTCCTTCAGCCACTTCCCCTGCTTATTATTGACAGAAAAATCCCCTTTGCAGAGAGCCTCTGGCTCAAACTATCCCCTCAGGATTGAGAGAGTTTACAAATACTCTGAATAAGCTTCCTCCATCCATTGAGAGGTATCAAGCAATTGGAAAGGGCTCAGTGTTTCAAGTGATGGCTCTTAGGTTTTTATTAATAGTAATTGGCTGATCCTAATAACTCTGATACTGACCTCCAGAGTGGTCTTTAAAAGAGACATGTACAAAAACACTGCAATGAAGAGTAATGAACATGTACGAAAGAAATCACAGGTAGACATTATAAGTTATTTCTTTAATCAACTGAGTTAATTTTATGAGATTGCTCTTATTTGTGTATGTGTTGAGGAGACTGATGAGTCAGATCTTAAAGCAGACTGACCTTTGATCAGAGATCCACCTTTAACCTACCCTTGTATCAGCTGCTGAAAACATAAAGAAGTCCTCTGATAATCTACCGCACAGCTCATGCCAAGCGGAGGTCCCTCCCGTCACCTATTTAAATGCTCCAAGGACCTCAAATGGCCATGAAAATTGTTGAATAATTGAAGGCAAATATTGGCCAGCCTGTAGTCTACAGCAGGTCCTGAGTGCCAGGAAGTGGTGAGCGCCATGTGCTGAGTTTGTGCAGTCGGACTGCACTGTCAAATAAGCAATAATGTGTCCCTGGGCTCCTGATTCATCTGACCACAGCAGACTACATGGTGGCAGACTATTGAGTGAGACATGAAAGGATCTCAGTTTCACCAAATGAGAATATCTTTGGGAAAAAACAAAACAAAACACACTTCAGGTTTTTCATTTCACCTTGAATTGTTGAGTTAAAAAAAGCAAATCTGCATTTACAAGCTTAATGTATTTACATCTTAATGGCTATTCGCATCTTTGAAGTTGTTTATGCAGCAAATGAAAGCTGCTTTTTTGAAAGTACGCTTCAAAAATAACGACATGGAGATTCCTAAAGCTGTTTTCTAGTCAAATTATAGCTTGCCAAGTTGTCTTGTGGGCTCTGATCTGTTTATTGTTGGGGTGAAGACAACAGCAAATGAAAGCGCCCTTAGATCCAGAAGAAAAGGGAACAAGGTGAAAGTGAGTTTTACATATAAAAGGAAAATAAGAAAAAAGGGTTTGTGAAATTTATTAGAGGTTCCAAAACCTGTGGAATGACCCCTAGACCCCCATTTCAGATCGACCTGTGGGGAGATGAAATTTTAAGACATAAATTACACCTAATGACGACACCATAAAAAAGAACAATAATG
Source organism: Aulostomus chinensis (assembly GCF_037954235.1). NCBI lineage: Eukaryota > Metazoa > Chordata > Actinopteri > Syngnathiformes > Aulostomidae > Aulostomus > Aulostomus chinensis. The sequence continues at coordinate 25,175,796 of NC_141328.1, read as the reverse complement.
GAAAGCTATTCTGTATTTCATTATACTGTATTATTTGGTGCACCTGATACACGCAGTGCCTGTTTATGAGTCACCGTATTAGCAGATGCTCAGCCAAAGCATTTGCTTTGACCTTGCCATTCTCATTGGGGCATGAAATTACGGTGCTGGCACCTCGATATTACAGCTATAAATACTGTAAACTGCATATCTGGGCTACGTTTTCTATTGTCTTTCAACATAAACCTGATCGGTATTTATTTAAAGGAAAACCCATTGCTCGTCCAGTTATTTACAGCTCTATTTTCAGTGGCTCATATTCTCTGGGCATTTTTTAAGGGCAAAGAGGCAGTAAGGCTGTTCCATTAAATCCATTTCTCCAATTCTGGCACTTCTGGACTTTATGGGTCAAGACCTCGGCAGGACAGCCAATTATAAAAATTGCTTACTAAAATATTTTTGGGTGGTAAAAGGTGAACGCCTATTCCTCTATGGGCTGAATTATGAAGTTGCCCTTGAGAGACATTACTTACATTCTGAATATCAAATTTATATATAAAAAAGAGATGCATGGCAGGGGTCATAAATAGATGGAGGTCAATGGGTTATTAAGAAGTGGAACACAACATCAACCTGTTCCTCAAGCTGCGGCGGTAAAAGAGCTTCGACATGTCATTCGCTTTAGTACAACTGCTTGAAAATGCTCTGCCCTAAATAATGACCACTCTCATAGAGTATTCATTTATGTATTAAAAAAGGAGACTCTGCTCTCATTTCCCTGCTTTATCGCCTTGTACTGATGACAAAGTAGGCAAGGCCTAGGCTAGGTGGCGCCGTGGAGTAATTTATAACCACATCAATCCCTTTACCTTCTATACAGGCCTTGGTCATTGTCATTTTTGTCCGAGAGGTGAGTCACATAACCCCACTTACAAACAGCATCCTATTAATATCTGGGATGATGAACCTTATCCTTACCCTTACCTTCATACCAGGTATGGTAATGGACCAACAGCCTACCTGTGTTCTCCGTGACCCTCGATCACCGGCCCTCTACTCAGGGTGAAATCTATTAGCATTATTTATTCAACTCAATAACAACTAGGACAGCATAAAAAAGAGATAAGTCATGTCATCGTTTATGTCTCACTGACACAAAATGTACTGTGCCTGTTTCCCAAGCTGAATTTACCTGTGATACAACAATGCACAACAACTCTGTGCTTTACTCTCTCAACTAGAGTGAACTCTGTTTTAATCAGGGTGCGCCTGAGTGGTGTCAGCTTTGAGGCCACGGTCAAAGTGACACGTTGAAAGCTGGAAAATGTTGTTGACTTTGTCCTGAGAATTTGATTTTTGTGGTAATTATGTGTGTAACTGCTAATTGTCTGGGTTAAATTGTGGTGCCAAAGCGGGCCTTGACGTTCTTTCCACGCTTTTGGTGCATCTGTTAATTGTAGACGACATAGATGGTACAATTCCCTAAATGAGACGGTGGCACATTATATTTCACTCAAACACAATAAAATTTACTTGATCTTGGCAAGGAACAACTAAAGCAAAATTGCTTCAAGATGGCAGTAAGACCTTAAAAGCAATTCATTTCCCTACTCCTCTGCAAAGGACAGAAATCAAATCTCTGGTTTATATCTTTATAAGTGGAGGGAAGTAAAGTTTCAATATTTCAGCCAGTTCATTCAACAAGGACTCAAGAAGGGCAGCTACAAATACTAGACTGCATAATTGCCAATTCATACCCCGAAATTGACAGTTGAAGGAAAACAGAAAATTATATTTTTCAATGAATATTGAAATAAACCACGCTATTAAGATCACTTTGAAAAAGAAGGAGATGTAACCACAGAGGCATCCTTCAGTGCAGATTAGGGCACAAATGTGCAGTGAAATAATATGCGGTAGCAAGATTATTGTGTAAAGATTCTGCAACATGCAATCAAAGTGGGCCCTATTTTCCCCTTCATCAGCTGTCCAGCGTAAATACTGGCAGCAAGAGGAATCCAATTTAAATTCCACTCTACTGGGAGATGGTATTGTTTCATTTTATGTGTGCTTTGACATTTCTGGCTGTTAATATAAAGTAAAATCCAGAGGTATTTACATAAATATGACATTAAACTGTATTAGAAATTAAGACGGGCACATTTGCTGTGGTGACTGCGGGAGGAGGAGGATGATTGAGTTTCTAGGTCAAATGGTTGAGAGGACAACACAGACTGGGAACAGAGACGGGGCAACTGATAGTATTGGCCCACTGCTGTGTGTATGTTTTTTTTGTTAATATATGAGTGTATTAACTGAAAGATGTTTTGAGATATTGTGTTTGTGGCACTGCGTCTCAGTAACTATTTCAACTGCGGTAATCAAATAAAACTTAACATGCCTTTTCAAAGTGGCTTAAACGGGATTCCCATCATTTTTGGTCACTGCTGCCAACCTCCAAAATTTATTTCTGGACAATCTTATTAACTTTGAAGGATGTGCTTCATATAGAAGTCAAACTGTTCATCAAAATGGTCTGTTTAATTGAAGAAATGCGTGTTTTGAATGTTTTCATATTATACAAAACCTTTAAGGTCCCTTACAAGTCTTGATGGATTCCGAGCGCCGTGATGTTTTATTGTTCACCGGTGAGCGGAGAGGCCAGATGAATCATGGTGCAAGGATGACTACGCTACATCTGCCTTTGCGGGAAACCGGCCATGTTTAGTTGTTTTACAGTATCAAAGGTGGAGCTGGAAACAGCCTTTTCCTGACACACAAACAAAAATAGCCCTGTACGTATTAGAGGGAGGTAGAACAGACAAAACAGAAAACAATATTAATATTGTATAAAAATCAATACTGATATAAGTATGGGGTTGTAGTAAGTACTTTCCTGAAACAAATCAAGAAATCTTAAGCATGGATGCATTGGATTTTGAAGTGTTTGTTATACATTATTGCACATGTCAAGAGTTATCCTATGAATATTACAGAGCGCTACTCAAACATACTTAGTGTTTCATTGCTCTTCTTTCTCTCATCTTTACCATCTCTCTCCCTGAGATCAATGCCCTCATGCAAATTGAGGGTTCTTGTTTAGGTCTACTACGGAACCAACTTTCCAAAATAAATCTGCATTAAAGCATCATACATATTTCATGGACATAAAGTGCAGTAAGAGCAGACCATTTTCAATAGCACCAGGGAGTTTAAAACAAAGCCCACAATGTAAGAGGAAAATGTGGTACGGTATGACATCACTGGGTATCGACGAAGCGTTATTATATTTAAGATTAGCGACAGAAGATTATACACACGCTTTAGTTGTCAATAATCAGAGACAAAGAAAATGTCAAAAGATATCAAGAGTCATTAGAGCCACATGAGATGTGTGTACGAGCAGCCGGCAGCCATGGATTTGGTCTCAGGTTACCTTCCCCAGTCATGGAGCTTTTAGGCTCACTTTTCACTGTTTGGCTACTCTAGAGCTGAAGGCAGAGTCCCTCAGCACTGCACTGGTCTGTGCCAGTACCCCCCCAAACACACAACTGTTTACTTTTTAAACCAACAACTTTAGAGTTTATCTGAGGTAAAGCTACATTGTAGATAGTGTTTTCTCCATGGCCTAACACTGTCAAATTTACATGGCTGCACTACATTAAATTAACTTCAATGTGTTCAAAGCAATAACCCTTTTTTTTCCCACGGTTTAATGCAAAAGCATTACTGTACCATGTGTCAAAAGTAATCTCAATGAACTGCAAAGAAACAGGAGCGAGCAAACCTCTGCTCCATCCCAGCTTAGAAAACCTCCACATGTCACGCCTCAAATTTACAATAACAGTTAAATTAAGTAAAAGGGTTAAAATGCTGGAAGGCAATATTGATAATTCCATTGAAATGCAGAGGGAGTTAGTCAATATTAATTTTCCTGAACCCAAAGGAGCATCCCAACTGGTGTGTCATTTACTCACAGGGCCTGAATCATGCACTCTGAAGCTAAATCGACCCCTGTTAGATCCCCTGGGGCAAAGAGCTACGACCATAACCTTTGACCCTGACAGACCAATTTTACACAAAAAAAGCCACTGTGTGCATCTCTGGCCTGCAGCACTCTGTAAACAAACACATACAGATCAGAACCCCCCCCCCCCCCCCCAAAAAAAACAACCAAAAAAACAGTTTTTAAATTTCGATCTCTTGGTCTCTTACCTTTTTTCTTCAAAAAGGCTTTTCTGGTGGCCAAGGGACTCTGACGTACTTTCTGGTTCTGTAGAAATTTTACAGCAGTGGTGATCTGGGAGAAGACAAATGTGTGATATCATTCTTTATAATAACATAATGTGAGAGGGAGATAATGGGGTCTGCAGGAAAAAAAAAAAAGAAAAAAAAGTGATGCTTTCAACAGTACAACCGACAGTCTGGACCTTTAAGAGAAAGGTTGGTTATAAATCCAGACAAAAAAAAATAAATGGATGGATTTTATCTGATTGTTACATTTAAGCGCCCACAGCCAGCAGTGAAGAGAAAGACCAACTGACCACTTTCAAGCTAAATGTGGAGAATGACCAAATCAGCAGTTATAGAATTAGCCCATCAAGAGTGCTGGACAAATGGAGTATGGAGCTTAATTTGCTATTACCCTCTTAAAGACAAACTTCCACTCTTAAGTGCGCAGTGAAAGAAAATCTATACTTAATGCAGAGGTGATCATTTGTATCTAATAACTCGCGAATCCTAGGCTGAAAACTTCTGTAATTCTTCCAGTTAAAAACGTGCCATGATCAAATCACCCAGCACGAATGTTCTAATGACTTGAAACGTTAATGCACTAGAACGTTAAATGGCATCAGAACATAAGAAGTTTTAAGTGCACTGCTTTCATCGATTCTATTATGTTTTCCTTCGAGATGCACCTTAATTTTCCACCCTAGTATGCATTTCCAAGAATTGGAGGGAGGGAAAAAAATAAAGTTCCTCAAATGGCATTAAAACATAAATTTGAAGTGGGCGCCATGAAGAGGCGCCTCCTAAAATAGATAAACATGTAAGAACAGAGGGAAAGGGGGAAACACACCGGAGGGGAGGTTTGGATGACTTATTATCGCACCTGTGGTCCCCGTGATTCAATTGTAAAAGTCATCCCTCTAATAGGTTGAAAGGTTTTGATTACTCTTCTTTTCTCTTAGTGTTGAAAGATACAAAGTGATTGAGCGCTCTTGCCAGTGGTAATTCATTTTGGGTAATGCATTGCATATACTAAAACCCATTTCAATCCAAAAGAATTGCAGTTTAAACTTCCAATGGGTGGGTGTGGCAGGGGAGCTGTGTAGAGAGCTACATTTCTGTGACAAACACAGGAGGATCAGGGGAAAGGCAACTTCAGGGAACTTGACTTTTCAAGTGCATGAAGACTGGGATTAGGGTAAAGAGCAGGTAACAGGAAACGAAAACACCTCAAACTATCCACAGAGTACAAAATTATCAACTCTAACATGCACTGAAACTTCCAGATGTGAATTTTATCAAAGTGTAGCAGATTCCTCCCAGGAGATGCAGGCAGAATGCTTTTAGTAATCTACTAATCTACACTTCCACTGTGACACAAGCATGACCTTGATGTACACAAGGGGTACAGAATTTCCTGCATCTCTATATGCTGAGGGCTTATTAAAGTCAGTCACCCGGAACCTTCATTGTGACAAGCAGATTAAACCATTTGCATGGTGTACCCCCCCAACCCATGTACTGGGAAAAAGGATACAGTCAAAACAGAGAGGAAAAAAATATTCATTTGATAACAAGACCAGATCATTCTGATCTTGGCAAAGCTCTCATTGGTCAAGTAAGTGAGCAAACAAAACGACTTGGAGTGAAGGCAGATAGCAGAGATAATAAGCCCACTAAAATCTAATAGTCTGCTATTTATTCCAGTAAATAAGAGACGGATGTAGGCATGTGAGAGGATGAGAGGTGAGCAAACCTTGTTTACGCTCCCTCAACATCGCAACGGTATAATATTGACCAAAAAAAATTGTGATGTTGTTAATAGACATACAAGTAAGCACAACATCTTAGTAAGGAGCATAGTAAGCTCAGCGGGAAACTAATGAGGCACGTGTCCATTTGGTTGGAGGTAAATCTTCAGGGAAAGGAAAAGTGCACTTCTTAGCTGATGACATAGAAGCTTTGCACAAGTTCCACCCAGACATCTAAATCAATTATAACCACATTGCACAGATTTCAGTCTTGTCTTGTTATTGACTTATAGATCATCTCAGTTATAGTGTTGGATGGCACACAACCGGGCTTTTAGGCGGGTAAGATGGATAAACAGATCAAGGCAGATTTGGGCTAGCGCTATAAATTAAAGAAAAAATTAGGTGCCTTTTGTTCGAATCAGAAAACTAGCGAATCCTTTTTTTGGTTAAAACAGTAACTAGGCTCTTCTGTAAAGCTCCACATGCTAATGCACCGAAGTGCTCCATGTTAAGAACAATAATCTTTACAAACCAGATAACCAATGAAGTGTCGGGTAAAGCTGAAAAAGAGGCAAAAACTCAATCATAGGAAGAGATAACATTAACCAACACACTTAAAGGGAGTGAAGTTGATGAGCGGACAATATTACATCAGCGTTATTGAGTTTGAATTGGACAAGACTTTGCACTGCACATCTGAAAATTACAACCGTGATGCCTTTGACTTGTGAGAAATGAGAACGAAATCCATTTACGTTCGAACCGCATGGTCGGACACCTTGAGGGAACCCATGTAACCAGTTGTATATTTTAGCTATACCTGGTAGCAGCACTTAACTAGAGCATGTATGGATATTCGGGAGTTATGTTATTTAAGGTTTCAGGATATGAGCAACTAGGGAATTCAGGATGACTATATTGAGCCTGTACTGCACCGTCTTTTGTTTCTTTTGCCTGGGTATATTCAGTTTTAGGAGTTTAAAATGCTTCTGGGTAAATAAAGTGAAGACAATGTTTGTATCACAGGAGAAAAAAAAGGAAAAGTTTTAAAGTCGATCTGGGGCTTAAAATTCCGTAATGGCACAGATCCGATATCTAATAATATAATGATATAAGGGTTTTTATTTGTTAATATAAAGCTAATCAAATACAGATCTCCTTCAAGCGGTTGTTCCCCCAAAAATGAAAATTCAGTGGCGGTCCCTGCTCCCTGCCGCCTGCAGCTCCCAGCCGTGATGCCTTGATTCTAGTGAGGCTAAAAACATGGTGGCAGCCATCTTTTTCCAACCAACTTGGCATATCGAGGCTTCAAGACACTTGGCTTACTTCAGATGAGCAGCGTGGAGGAATTCTATGATTTTTTTAATGTATTTTTTGTATGTTCACTTCAGTTGTTTTAATTGATTACCGCAACAGCTTTCCTTGTGAAATTCCAGCAGTGGTTTTTAGTCTTACAAAAACTGATGCGTGCATTCTCTTTTTTTTTTCTCTTTTTTTTTTTTGATGAACTAAATCTCAGCTGGCTGTTGTGATCCGCTCCTGCACACCACCTCCGGAGCAACATTTCATTCACATATACAAGTGAAATTTACAGTGTGAATGACAATAATAACATAAACTTCTTCTCTACAGTTAATCATTATTTTCCTGTCAAATTTGAACTCTTCTCGATAATTCAATCCAGCAGACAATCTTGGTCTTTATCAGTATGTTGTGGAGAGGTTAGATAGCAACTCGGTAAAAGTTCTAATCTGGGGTCCGCTCACAAACTAGAATTTGGGCAGGAGGTGCAATGGAAGGGTTAAGAAGGAAATCATTAGCAAGTAAAGGTTTCAGTCTCAGTGTGAATCAATTCATTCCAAATTGCCCCGGCCTGTACATTTGTGGAGAAGTACCCCTGATATAATAACAGAGCAATAGACATGAACAAAAATTGCGTTAGGCTGGTCTCAGGTTCCCCTCCAACCCCCCCACCCCAAATACATTTTTGAAGGACCATAAGTGAGAGAAAGAGAGAGACAGCAAAAAATGAAGCTCTATATTAATTTGGCGCTTTCATGGATGATTTGCTATCAGAAGCAGCTGTCTTAAATGACTTAACCCAATACCTTCCTGATATAAGAGCCCTGCAAAAAGGAATGAAGTTTTAATACAATTATTGTATTTCCTGTAGTCGCCTGACTGCTTGATGCAGCCAACAGTGCTTTTTAATCTTTTTAAAAGAGCAGCTTTAAATGCCCTTCTAATTGTGACACTGTTCCCGCCTTAATATGACCTTTAGTGGAGGAAGCAAAGGCCTCATGGGAGCAGCTATAGGGAATTATTGACCCTGAGAGGTATCAGGAAGTGAGGTGCGGACTCGACCATTTAGCTGAGGTTAACATCCACAATTATTAAGACACTGCAGGCTACATCAGCAGTGAGATGAACCATTCAGACAATGACAAAAGTTACATTTTCTCTCCTTTGAGGTAAAAAAATAATGACAAAAATTACGTGAGATATTACAACTGAAAATTCTTTGTGAAAACTCAACATCAGCATCAGTAAAATCTGAAATGTGAGTTTTGTTTTCCTCAGCACGACGCAATCGACTTCTGCATCTGTTGAAAACAGCTATGCAAGTAAAAGGGTAAATACACTCGCTTGGGTTTCCGTGTCGTCTACTCTCAGAATGCGGTCAGTCTTCATCGAATGATCCTAACTTTTGAAATTTAAAGGTCAGAGTCAACATTTCAACAGATGAAACGGGTCATGGAAAAGTTAATTGACATTTTCTTAGCAAAGGGTTTAAAAATAACATACAGCACTGTATCAGTGTCAGAGCCATGGGCAAGGCTGCAATCATGACATCAAACGCGGATTATGCAATTTTTGTAAAGGGGGGGGGGGTGGGGGGTGGACGGAAATCAAGCTCTTTTCAAGACTGCGCGTACAGGCCAAACTTTCCATTCAGCAGCGTTTCCCTATCAGCGCCGTGTCATCACAAACATGGAAAAGTTGAGTAGGTTCAGTGGTAAGAAACACCGGGGGGCTTAAGCACATCGGATCCATCAAGCACCATCAAACTGTAAAACTGCAAGGACAGATAATGATACAGATACACACCGGAACCGATGTGACGTCGAACACGTAAATGTAAAAAAAATGACATTTTAAAACTGCATGCTGCCAATTTATTATGCACTAGACTGGATCAAGTTACATACCTGCAAACAAAACTGGGTCAAAAAGGGTGTGATTCACTTTCTACCAAACTCCAGAAAGAAGAAAAGCACACATGACTGCTCTGAAGTATTCTAACACAGCATGAAGAAAGAGGAGAAGTGTTTTTAAAGAAAAAACAAAAAACAGCAAAGCAAGAAAGCTGTGGCATATCTCTTTAATTCAGAGATCTAAACCTGAAGAGAAACATGTGGCATCCAGCCAAATCAAAACTCGCTTGAGAGATACAGTATAAAGCAGAGTCTGACATTTCTTAATGTGCAACTGTCAGTCGTGCTGCCTGGGGTTGCCCTTGCTAAACTAGCGAGACAGATGACTGTTTAGATAAGGACATCCCCAGCGGGGCCCTGAGAGCCCAGAGAGTCTCGATGAATAAAGAGCAGCGACTCTATCAGTGACACCTCACTTTCACCCACTTTGGACAAAAATACTTATATAGCCCACAAATTCCTTTTAATTCAGGTAAAAGGCCCAAACCATGAGTCTGGAGCAGCTTTGAGAGATGAGGGTCATCAGAGATTAACCCATGGCACTTTAGCAGTGGGGGTGCAAGCGAGGAGTCGCCGTGGAGCACAACAAACTACTTAGCCACCACAAAACATTCCAGCCCCTTCTCAGCTGCAATCCAGTAATGGATACTTCCTCAGCTCCTCGATTGGTCAAAATGTTTTCATACAATAATTTAATTCAGAAACACATTTACAAAGCAGGAGTAATCAATTTTAATTAGTTGATTTTTTTTTTCATTCGCATAAAATGTAATGTACTGCCATCGATCTCTTTTGTTCTTTAATGCAGTGCCTCTTCCCTGTAATTCGAAGCTTTTCTTTCCCTTTTTTTTTTTTTTTTTTTTCCACAGTCAATGATGGCATTCTGTGACAAACAGGACCATGTGCTTTTCAGTGTGGGGAACTGACGTTCCCAAACAGTGGTCACAATGTAACTTTAGACCAGCGGAATGTGCCACAAAATGCTGCAATAATCTGGTTTATACACGTGTTACATATGGAAAGTTTTACTAAGAATCAGAAATGAATCATAACTGCATTTATATAAGATTACAGCACTTAAATGTCCTTCTTCTCAGTGTTGGTTGGTAAATTCAGTATTTTTAACATGAGAATAATGAAGAATTTTAATCATTTAGTTTTTGAAAATCAGTGTGTATCATTTTGGGAATGAACAAAATTAAAAAGAGAGATGTTAGAAAGCATCTCTGTGTGCCTTTAAATATGACAGATAACCAAAAAAAAAGACTTAACACAATCTGTTAGAATTTGTGGAATGTAATAAATGTTACTTGGATTATAAATGTGCTGCATACAGGAGTATTTGTTCAAAACTTGTTCTACTCAGTAATTTTCCACAATCAGATTAATTAACACCAATTTTAAAATGAACAAAAACAGCTCTCAGGTCAATAAAAGCAGGTATTTTATTGTTCGGAGACAATAAAGTGAACTGCTTGATTTATATGAAAGTTGTGTGGCGAACAGAAGGGTAAACAAAGGCACAAAGGCTTTTCTTAAAACTGCCACTGCCCTGTGTGTTGTCCTTCATATCATCAAGGCCCGCCGGCCTTTCACATTCAATTAGTTGATTGAGGCAAAATGCAAGCGGCACCAGCAGCAAACAACGTGAAGCTTGTGTCCAAGCGACACACCACAGAAGTTGTGTTGTGGTGTCAGGAGAAGAGCCGCCTCCATCACAAGCAACTTACAGTGACAAGCCTATCCTCTTCTGTTGATCCAAACTACTCCTCTCATCGAGGCAACAGACGCACACACGCGCATACACACACACACACACACACGCACCAAAGCAACTTGAAGTGAACCACTGCAGAAGACATATAAAGCGTAGCGCTGGGGTGAGGATGCAGCAAGTTGGCATCGGTTGTGTGAGCTGTCCTGTCTGCCTGCCAAATTGACTAATAAAACTAGAATGGAGAGGCCAGTGACAATAGAGAGAGGCGTACTTTTATTGATCAAATTATTACTTCCTGGGTACACACCGGATGAGAGTATGCTCACAAAGACAAGCAGACAGATTGTGACATTCCACTGACATTATAATCACACGTCAACCCTTCTCCAGTCAAAAGGCTGAACGCACTAATCGTGCGTCTTGGATCAGCAATTTCATGGTCTTCAAAGGGGGCCAGGAATTGGTGGCATGACCCCCCACACAGGGTGAGACCCCTCTTTCCTCTGAGTGCCCCAGAGAGTAGAGCAAAAAGGAGAGGGGAAGTATGAGGTTAAGAGAGACACATGAAGCCAGCAAAGGAACCAGAGAAGATTAACATCGCCATCTACTGGTTAGGGGTGGTACAAGTCGAGTCAAAAGGGGAGAGGAGAGCTTGGCAGTTTACCCTTGCGGCCTGTCTTTCACTGAGACCTGTCAGAAACATTTAGACACACTTGCCAAGACAATGGGCCACACATCCACAGCGGCGGAAAAGTCAGAATGAAATCACCATCAAATGAGGGGGGAAACTTAAGGCAGAGGAGCTTCGTTTGGTTTCAGAGAAAGAGAGCAGACAAAGTCTGTTCCTGATCACACTAAGTGACAAAGAAAAATGCTGGCTAATTCTCCTTTTCTGGAGGCTCTAGCTGCCAGTAAGAATCTAACCTCAAGACTAGGATAAGCATAAATAGAATGTGGTGCTGACAGCATCAGAAAGCAACAATCACCAGGCTCACAGAAGTAGCAGTTCTCTTTCTTCTCATTCACTCCCACGCCCGAGAGTGGCTGAAGACGACAGCTCGTCAGATCGAATAATAATTCTTCATTTCAACCTTTCTAATCTGAACTAGTGAGGCTACACACTGAAGCCCGGCCCATCTATCTGACATCGACTTTCCACAGATATATTGGTATCAGTGGATCTGTTGGCTGAAGGGCACAAATATGAAAACTTTTCACATGAATATATGTATATATGTGCACATATACATATATACACACACACACACACAAACACACTACATGATTAGTTTGTTTTATATGTCCTGACAACTTCTCTACTATGACAGTTTAAATGATGCAAACATGTACGTCAATGAGGTAATCCCTAAACTGAGCCATTGTGCATAACGTACCTTTATTCTTACTTCCAGCGCATTTTGCTGAAAGTACTTCAACATTTCCTGTAAAAGACATGCTGCTGATCGGGATTTTTACTCGGTTTTGGCATCAGCATCTGTTGGACTCACCATCGCACAGAAGCTTTGACTGTGTACCGTAAAAAGTCATAGTGTGACATTTTCATTTTTACCCGACACTCCTTTTCTGGGAAGATCGGAGAGAATTTTCAGGTTTTGCAGCATGTTTCCCTCATGCAGATTGTCAGACAGCAAACACTCAAAGCGATCATTCAATTCAACAAACACAGGCATATCTTTGAAAACATTTTAATACAGTGTTTCCAAAAGTATTCCCTCGGTGGGAGGGGGGGGGGGGGTGTCAGTAATGAATCTATAGAGAAAGGTCTTACTCTCTTCAGGCTACGATATATTCAGATGGGTTCTAATGGGGGAAAAACATAGGCGTAATCGGATAGAAATGTTTTATGTCACTGCTGCACACAGCCACTCTTTTTTTTTCTGCCAAACAGCAGCAATCTTTAAAAGTTGAGCGTGAATCTGAACTCCACGTCATCTCACATGTTGATGGGGGGGATAATACATGTTTTAGCGAGTCCAAAAGAATGAGGAGAGGAGACAACCCACAGTGAACCACGATAATGTCATACAGGGTGGCGTGTTACAGCAAAGGGGCTGAGTTGGCAAGCAGCTCAGCAGCAGACGCACACCTGTTCTGACATTTTCTGTCGACCTTGACACAGAAAACACATGACAATGCCACTCTGTGCATTTCAAAAGTAGAGGGCATTTGACGAAGACCCTTCACTTTCCCTTTTCTCATCCCCACGATACCTAAAACCACTTTCTGCGCAGTGTGGGAAGGGGACAAAACCATGACGTTGTTCTCAGACAGATAGGAGTAAGTCACACAATGACATACCAGGAAAAACTAGGACATTTAAAGGAGAGGGGAGGGGAAAAAAAGCACAAAAATCTGAGTCATATTTGGGGACAAGGACAAGAGTGTTTCACTGTTTCCACAGGATTGCAGGCCACCAGCACCTCCCTTCAAATCTCAAATTCCACACTTAACACAATCTGGATTGTGGAAAGAACAGAAAGGTCTCAGTCTTTTTTCTCTCTATGAATTCAATCATCTCTTTCACACCAATTCTGCTGAGGTTCATTACAATTATAAGGCGTCCAGCCAAAGCAAAATGCTGTTGCCAGGACAGGCGTGGAGGAAAACAACTGCAATATTCCTGTTAATTACTGCATTAAAAAGAATTTGACCATTTTGACAAATGTGTCAGACAAAGAAGCCGGTCCAGGTGGTGGCTAATTATCGAGTGAGTCAGAGGGTACGGTTGCCTTTTCTCTGTGCCGCTCTCCTGGTCTCCACGTGTGCCACACCTTAATGACAGTTTTAAAGGTATTTTCTTGACAGGAAAACAGACACAGTAAGTGTGGGCATAAGTTTCGTCACACGAACATACTCAGGACTAATGACTAATCACAACACGCGCCAGGTCAGGGGAGGCTTGACAGAAAGTTCTGGAAGCTTTCTCTGGCAGAAAAATATTACAAACACAAGAAAGTAGCTGGTAAAATAGCTACTTGCATTCAGCAAAAAAGCCCTCGAGTTGCAGGTGAGGATAATGTCATGCAGAGACGAGGCGTTGACTAGTTAGCAAGGATCAAGCTTTCATTACAATGCTCAATAAAACATCATCATCAATACAGCTCTGTATCGTTAGGCTAATTAGAGAGCAAGGGGTTTGCTTTAGTTCAGTTTTAAGATGATATATCTGTTTTTTTTCTGTATTTTGTCACTTTCATTTTAGTCGCTACTGTCTCCAGCCGCCCCCCCCCCTCAGATTTCTCAGATAAAGCCACAATCTCAGGGTGCCACACACTGAGAAACTCTGAAATCCCATTAGCATTTTGCTTTCATTATTTTTAATCAAAACCACAAAACTGACACATATTAATTAATATCCATTACCGTTTTTTTTTTTTCTCCAAGAGAAGATGTTGGGTGGGGGTGGGGGGTGGGGGGGGGTTAGCAATTAACGTAACAAAATAATCAAAAAAATTTGTTTCAGAAATCCCTGATAAATGTCATGAGAGGTCCCGTCTAAATGTAAGAAGTGTAATACATTCTTGCTGTCATATTCCATTAAAGTGCTATTACAGTCTTGATAGAACTATTAGTCACTACATTATTAATAACATTAATGTATTTACATTTTTGGTGTACAAGCCAGCTTTCATGCAATAATTTATGAACGGGACTTCAGATATGTTATAACGTTTCCCATCTAGACTCTTTTGTGTTTATTATTGATTGTGAAAACAGTCAAAATTCCATGTCAAAGCCCCCGCACCCCCACCACCGCCCCCTCCCTCGCCCCACCCACCACCCCCTTAATGTATTGGAGTGGGCTGTTTACATTAAAGGCTTGGAATAAAGTGCATTTACATCTGAAGCATAACTTCATAATTTACATTCCAACATTTATTAGAGGTGACAAACGAGCATTTGGTCCACTCGTGCTTTTCCACAATGCAGCACTCACTCAATCCATATAAATTACAGCCGCGCTATGGAGTGCAAGAGCAAATTATTTTATTATATTTATGCATGTATGACTCTATAGGGGGTTACTAAGACAAACAGGGAATTACTTGATTAGGCCAACTGTGGTTAACAAAGAAAAAATATGAGATTGGGGGGGTTGCGCCAATCAAATTTCAGCATTATTTAAGTGTCTAACTTTAATTCAAATAGCTAAAACACACAGATTTTTGTGTTCAGGCTTTAGCTCTAGAAGCACTTTGTCTTCACACAGTGGGTAACCTGCAAACAAAATCTTCCGAGATATTTAAATCTGATGTCCATGTATTCTACAGAGAACAGAGACCTCTTTTTATTCATTGCGGTTCCAATATCTTACCCATAGCTAGAAATACTATTATTTAATTAAAAGAAACTCGCACTAAAAGGCAGTATTATATTACATAATTAGAAAGGGCAGTGTTTTCAGAAGTGTAGTTACAAATGCACTGAGGGGATCCCGGCATTTGAAAAAAAAAAAAAAAAATCTGGCGCTGTAGGGGAGCTTGCCGACAAATTAACAGCTAATAACTTACTGGGAAGCCAGATAAAAGCAGAAAAAAATGTTCCCCAAAGTGTCAATTACAAATAATTTTTCCTCTGATTTCTGTACTTGTGAAAGCATGATATGCTAAAGAGAATTTTAATAGTGTCAAAACTGCAAGGCATTCATTTCTTTGGTTTTGTTTTGTTTTTTTTACATTTTTACACACTGCATTCATTAGGGGGGAGGGGGCAAAGGATTGAGCATCAGCAGCAGAGTTGTGTTTGAATAGTCTCAGCTCTGAAAGCGTTAAGCTTCCACGTGAGAGCACTTACTGGTCAGGATGTGGGGAGACGGGCAGAGGGGTGCAGGGACAGGGGGATATGAAGGGAGGATTCAATCAAATTCAAAGGACATCACAAAAATTAGAAAGATGCTGACAAATCAAAGGGTCTCAGTACCTGAATTACCATAGTCATTTACCTATTAAAGCCAGGATGCTTCCTGTCAATCAAGAGCCATCACATTCTCCATTTGCGGCGGAAAGCTAGCGTAATTGCTTCTCATACTAATCAACACAACTTGTGTAATTATGCCTTGAAAGTGACATTGGAGGCTGAGAGCGATGTGAGCAGTCTTGACAGCGGAGACATCTCGGATTCATCGGGAGATTTCCAACCTCGCTGCAAGGAGACAAGCCACTCTCAGACCAAGTTACTCACTCGAGCAGTTTACAACCATAAACACAAAGAAAAGAGGATAAATCAAGCTGAAGTAATTACAAAGCAGAATAGAGAGTATAAAGGAAGCGCAGCTCAATAAGGCCACTTTCCCAAGTATACTGAGGCAAAATGACTATGCTGTAATTAAACTGGTGTCGTATTTCTATCATTTCTTAAGTAAACATATTATGACAGTTCAGTAAATTGTGGGAGAATAGTAAATTACAGCTCTGTTACCATGTTGTTTACATTAATATGCTCGCTGAGAGGGATATTCTACAAATACATTCTTAAGTATTCATTAAAGTTTATTGAATTCTGCTTAATCACAGACTTAACATATGGTCTCCGAAATGAACTTTGCATAAAACTAGCTTCAACATTCTTCTGAGCACCGGAAAACTAGCCAAACCATATTCCAAGGCTGCATCTGTAACTAGTCACACTGTGGCTCAGCCAGGAAGGTCACAGCGAGGTCAAACTGCCGCACAAATCAAGAAACAAGGTCATGACATGCAACACTACCTACAGAAGATGCGTGTATCATTGACATTGAGTCAAAACAGCATCTTCATTTACAATAAAATTTACTGTAAATTAAAGAACCCTCATTGATCTCATAAAAAATACAAAGACATTATCTCCTGAGCTAGCAGTGCAGATCTAAGTCCAGCTCAGCATATGAGGAATGAACCACAAAATAAATAAAATTTATAAAATGGGTTGGACTCATCTGTGCTCATCATTCTGAAACATGTGGGTGGAACTATCAGGGGGAAAAAAAGTCACCGACATCAAAAAGAAGTCAACTGATAATTCTGGCATACCATTAGGGGAATAAACATAATGATTTAATCTTCAAACAGAAACAAAGATGAGCGATTTATGGCTCATAAAAAGTTCCAACGACAGAAAAACCAAAAATCATTGTCTGTGTCATTCCTTGCTCGGGTCCTCCAAACTTCAACACATGTTGAAATGAAGAAATTCTCTTTTGTGGCCATAAATGAGAAAAACAAGAACAGTAAGTGACACAGAAAACAGAGGCTTTACAGGAAACGCTTGTGTGATTCACCCCCTGCGTTCAACTCTAATGAGTCAAAAAGTGTGACCTGCACTTAAACAAGAAGTCACAGCCAAAAGCTGTAAACTCATTTTCCCCATTCAAGCCAGCAACGTCGGCAGGACCTGGAAGATGTGCTCCGAGCATGCACGATAAATCTGACGTGAAATCATAATCATAAAAGCAATTAGCTGACCCTGCGCCACTCGTCCTTGGACATGACAGTGAGAATTCATACAGAGTCCTCTAAGGAAGCTGGCTGTGGGGTTGAGTGAGGAGGGGGGAAAAAGTGCAACACAGCAACAATAAAATGGAGGGCCCTTCCTGTGTCATTAACCACCGAAACAAGCAGCGTGTGATGCACAATGAGCGTTGCACTGAGAATGAGACAAACGAGAGAGAATTTCAACACGACCACCGAAACAAACTGTAGACAACAGATGCGTCACGAGTACGACTATAGAAAATACAATGGAGGTAGTGCCATGTCATGACTTACTGCCCCCCGCGGGTCTCACGGCTGTTTTCAAATAACACGAAAAAGTTGACGTTAGAGTAACTGGGTGATGATGCTTTTCACACATTCCTCTGGTCTTTGCTGCTGCACAGGTATGTGACAGCTGATCAGATTTATTCAACGTTTCTCTTTGAAGGCGTGGGTTACAACCGGAAAAATCTCTCTCTCTCTCACACACACACACACACACGCACGCTCACACAGAGTAGCATTTCCAACCCAGTAATTACAGAGAGGCCGAACTAGTGGCTGCCACCTAGTGACCGTCTTCTTCAATAATCATGAAATATCTCTATGGCTCATGCCCCCACTCGGACCATAACTCTCCTTTACTGCAGACAGCTCCAATAAAGGATTACAATTACAATTAAAGTAATGAGCAAAGAGGAAAAAAGAAAAATCTCAGAGAAGGTTCCCTTGACTAACTAAATGGTAGCCGAGTTTCTTGACAGAATTGAGTTAACATACAAGAATCATTACTGGCTCCCATTTTTTTATTCTGTCCTAATAATTAATTTGGAGCATGTTGCAAACTGCAAACCTCAAAAATTAAAATAACGGTTTCGAAAAGTGATGAATGTCAAATTAATTGTCATATGAATGGTCAGAGAAGCGATTAACTCTTTTGTTTCTAGCGTTGAAAAAGAAAAAGGGTTCAGAACACAGATAGTGGTTTGGTTTTTTTTGGGGATAGACGACATGTAATTTACTGTAATAAAAACAAACAGGATTGTTTGTTAGAAAGTGTTAAAAACGCATGACGTCCACAAACACATGCTCCACAGGGAAAAAGAGTTCAACGCAAAAAAAATGAGTCAAGACCCCAGAGTAACCTCTGACTTCCTGGTATCACCACTGTGTTACAATTATGTTACACCCACGCGCCAGTGAAGGGAAAAGAGAAGAAAAAAAAATCACTTTTCAAAGCTAACATATGAGGAACATCTGCCTGCCTGCGCCTCGCAGCGCTCAACAGTAAAGCCGTCAGGGAGAGAGAAGTGAAATGATGAGAAAAAGATCCAGAGAGAGACAAAAGGGGACAGAACCAGCGGTAGTGCCTTCATGTTTCTGGCTGTACCGATTACTGTTGGCACATCCTCTGCCAAGCAGCCAGGTCCCCTGCAACTCCTGCACTTAACACACTGTTCCCCCCCACCTCACCCTCTCCCTCTATAGTATGATGGCTGTTGCAGAGGGGCTACGGAAATTTGGAGACTGCTGAGCCAAAACAGATCACTTCAAAGCAGCTTATTTAACGCTTGCTAAATTTTTCATCATAGTCGCTTAATATCCTGGGGAAGGGGAGCTTTTGAAGTTGCTGTGAGACCGGGATGTTCTTACAATTCTTTGTCCCCTCCCATAACCACCCTCCCTCTGCTGTACTAAAACCCCAAAACCTAAACACACACACACACAGTTTACATTACATATGCTCACATCCACACATACTGTAGAGGTGATGTGAATGGGACAGATGCAACATGGATGCTTGCACAAACACTTTTCCAACTGCGACCTTTGGTTTATTTTCAATGTTTTTAGAAACAAAACAGAGGGAATCAGGTAGCCAAACGATTTTGAACCCTACAGAGGGGTTGGCGCTCACGTACACCCAGATCCCTCACGTCACACACGCACGCACGCGCGCACACACACACTCACTCACACACACACACACACACACACACACACACACACACACACAAAAAGATTCTTGTTGATTTGTTTTACCCTTTTATGTGATGGAAATTAACAGGAGGAAAAAACATTTCTTCAACTTAGCCTGACACATTAAGGTTTCAGCTTATTGGGATGCTAATTATGAGCAGCTCAAAAAGCACAATATAACATTCAACATTTTGTTTTTGACTTAATAATTAGGTGGAAGAATCAAAGAAGAAAAATCACCAGTAATCTGGAAAAGATTGTATTTATTTGAAACTGGACAGTGTACATTAATGAACATTCAAATACACGTAAATGTACCAGGATTAACCAATAAGCTCTTTTTCATCAGCAGCCCTTCGCTTGATGTTGTTAACGCATCCTAGAATACAACAACATAATTTTTACAATAGTAGAGAACAAACCAGGATAATATAGTTTGTTCTTGTTGTTTTATATCACAGACCTGTCCAATAAAGTTGAAATAATTGTTTTAACTATATTGGAACTTTTTAATCTACTCTCACAAAACATCTTGTGTAATTTGCCTGATCATGTGGTTTAAGAGGCTGGTCCATACGTATATAATTACGGTTTTGTTTGGGTGGATTGCTGATGAGGAGATGAGAGGTGAGCACGGGGTGTCCCTGCAGGGAGGAAGCACGAAGAGATCGGCAGGGGACACGGCCACAGCACCGATGAGTGGAAGGTGGGAGGAGGGTAGACAGAGATGAAGCAAGCAGAGAGCAAAGAGCAATGCCAGAGGCAAGAGCAGCGGCTGGCAGCGACTGGTACACCAGTCAATCACGCAACACACACTCACATGGTCTCTCCTCTCATTCTTTCTTAACTGCAGGTTCAGACTGGGCCCTCTGGCATGGATGGTGGCCGTTGCAGTGGTAGTGGCCCCTGAGCTGGGCCCTCTTACCACAGAGGAGGACCCACACCAGCAGTGTGCCAGGGCCTGCTGATCAGGGCGAGGTGAGTCAGAACCTCTTAACATGACTGGTGTCCCCAGCCTGACACACTGGCTTGTCTGACATGCACATGTGCACAGAAATGCTATACAAACGTGTGTGCTTGCTTGCCCTCTCTCTCCCCCTCTCTCTCTCTCTCTCTCTCTGTGTGCCCTCCCAACCCTGCCAGCACTCCCTTTCCTCTCATCCAGATAAAATCCTTTCAGACACAAATTTCAATTATTCACCTCATCCAAATAATGCCATGTGACAAGAATTATCCCTACTGTAATAATCCACTTAACTGGGAAAGAGCAGCTCATCAAAAAGAGAAAGGAGAAAAGGGGTTGGAAGTAAGGGTGGCGGGGGGGGTGGAGGGCGGTTGTCAACCAGTCTCGAATCAGGACCCTCATAACAAGAATTTCTTCCCTTTTTTGAGAAGGCAGTCTTGAAGCGCACTGGGATGATGAAATTGAAGTAAATTGAAAGAAAGCCTGGGAGAATGCTCCCACAATCAATAACCCCAGGATTAAATTAGCCTTGGCATGAAGGGATGATGGGGGGGGGGGGGGGGTGAAGAGTGAATGGTAGTGAATGACATTGAGACATGTTGGCTGAACAATACAGCACTCTTCTAACCTGGATGCAGTGCCCATACAAGGACAGCGAGTGTATATGTGATGTGTTCCATCCCACTAAGCAACGAGACGTTCCCGCTTACAATCGTTGTCATCACTTGGGCTGAGGCAGTTCTTATGAACACTTTACACACTATTGTCATTAAATGCTGCTGGCGTTGCATTTACAAATTGATCTACTTATCAGGACGGTTTGTATAGTGAAGGCTACCTGAATAATGAAGACATTGTTCTTCACTTATCTAAAACTCACATGCTCTTAACTGCATGCAGTAAAAACAGTTGAAAAAAAATTGTTCCCAACAGATTTTCTTCGATAAAAGTTCCGCTACGATGTAGCTGAGAGTCAAGTATTCTTTCACTGCAGAGTGAGACTTTATAAATGTGACAGGGAACTTTCTTTGAAAGTAATAATTAAAGCTTGAGGTGGAATGGAGAATGACTGAGTGACAATGACAGTCTAGAGTTGAAAAATGTTGAATTGTTTTCTGCTTTACTATCAGAAAACCCTTTGAAATCTTTCTGAACCATTTGTGGTACAATAATCAGATTGAAAATAACAATGTTCCAAACAAGACCCAGGCATATGATCAAGGCACTTATGGAAATCACGCCTGAACCAAAGTAAAAATCTATATTCTTTTGACTGTCCAAAGACTTGAGGTACGCTCTCATTATACTCTTCTGGATGGCAGAGTGATACTTAAGTGACTGGCTGTTAATTGGAAGCCTTTAACACTTCATCTATTTGGATAATACGTAACCATCTGATTAGCCAAAGAAATTAAGTTTGTTGATTAAAAGATGAAAACAAATAGCTTGATCGTTAAAAGCAAGCCCAATGTTCCTCAACTCTTCATCAAAAACCACCGAGAGCAGATTTTTAAATTCTTAGCAAACAAGACAGCATCGGAATTCACTGGTTAGCACTCAATCAGGGCAAAATGATCTGTTTAGTCTTTTAAAAGTTATACTCTGGGGCATTCATGGTACATGGTTGAGAATCATGACATGCAGCATATTAAATCTATCTGAAAATTATTCAAATCGTTTATGAAAATGTATTCATCAAATCCCAGTTTTCTTGCTTACATGAGATTAAATTAAATAGGACTGCTTATATCAAATAGACATATTTAAATTATTTGGTGATTCTGGTCCTCTTTGCCTTATCAGTCAAGTGTGTAGTATTAAATACTGAGTACTTACCAGGGCTTCTCTGGGGGGAGCTGCTGCATCATCCCCAGTTGGAAAGGCAGGCTGAGGAGATAAACAAACATTTGTATTAGAGCGCCATCTACTGGAAAACAGTGGCTGTGCATGTGTGATAGATATAGTAAGATAAGATTTAATGCTAGTGCAACAACTTAAGTGAAAATGGTGGGAATATGACTATCTTAAAATATTTGAAAAGCCTACCAAACTTGTACATCTCCCAATGAAATTCCCTGACACTCAATGTCATTGAAATGTCATTGAATGTCATAAAATCCCTTGGATAATTCAGTGACTGAACATGCATTGGTGAGGTACAAGAAGAGATTCAAATCAGTCATGAGCATCACATTTATCAACGCTCCCTTTGCCCTGTATACTGTTGTGTAATGGTGGAAATGGAACGATCTGGCTGACCTCTGCCTAAAGGGGTCTAAAAGTGTTTGTTTACTACGCATTAATAACTGATTACACTGGTGTATTAGCATGCATGAAGCTGCTAATGCAGACTCAACTCAATTTCTCTCCCTACTTTTCATTGGCCTATAGATTCCATAACATAAATCTCATAAATCTAAATCTCTTCCTCCCACCGTTTCAGTTCTCCACGTGTATCGTTTATCATGCACATCAACTGCTTGTTTGCCATAAGAATTTACAGAGCCAGTAACGACCGTGAAATACAAGCGTACACAGGCGAAATATTGTGTGACAAAATATCCCGTAACATTTCACGCGATAGCCAATGCATTGTGTCAGCAACTTAAACCAGTACAAAGTTAGCTAGTGTTGTTTGGCTAACAGTGACCGGCTCAGAAGACAGGGCCACGGAGTAGAAAGTACATAAATCTCATAAATGATAAACCACATTCATTTAGGCAATACGTGGTAACTTCAAATTACAAAAGACACGCCCCGAATCTTTATTACTCTAAACTTTTGCTACGTCTCAAGAGATGGTTAACATGCTAACTAGCAACCATGCTAACCTCCAAAGGCTTGATACTAGCTAAGTGACGGAGGTTTTGACATCTAGCGAACTATAAACTCATCGTAGACGAGAGTACAAGACTGCACGGTCATGTTTGCACATGTACAAGTAATTGTCACAGCTTCAAAATGTTGACCTGTGTTGGTGAATCAGACTGGTCAGTGGATGCCATCTTCCTGTGCCTCGGTAGCTTAGATTACAGGCTGCTCGATTAGATCAAGCTCGATTATTTTCTCTGGATATCAGAGTGCAGTTTACTGTAATGTGGAGTCCACATGCAGGTAGGCTAGTCCCTTACTATGGAAAAGAGGCGTGTCTCGTTTGTGTAGTCTATTAATAATTTCTGGTGTCCATTTGGAGTCACTTGGTAACATGACATGGAAAAAGATTATTTTTAGAATGAAAAGAAAATACAGATACAATAGAAGAGGCAGAAAAAAGCAAATTATTTCAGTTTTAATGTGTTCGGTCTGGTAATATTATCTCGTGTTGATCTGGAGACGCATGGAGGACTTCAAAAAGAAAAAGTGAAGTAAAACTTTTTTTTAAAAGGTGTGTTTTATTTGTCCATTCTAGTAATAACATCTGGTATTGACTTTAAGCCACATGGTCACTTGATATGACAGCTATGAAAAAGAAAAAATATTTTTCATATGAAATAGAAGAGACAGTAAGAAGTAAGTAAGTAAGTTTTATTCATTTATTGTATTTTGATATTATATCTGGCATTGACTGGAAACACCAGGTCACATGACATGGAAGCAATTAAAAATGATAGTATTTCACTTTTTAAAAAAAAGCAGATAAAATAGAAGACACGATAAAATTAAATAATAGCAAGACTTATCTGTGCAGTCTAATAATACCTGTTATTCATGTGTAGTCGCTGTGTCACATGACATGGACATGATTAAAAAAGTGAACTATTAATTTTGCACAACATATTTACAAAAAAATGAAAACAAATGCAATTAAATGATGGTTTCGTATTTACCCATTGAATATGTGTATATATAATTCTGTGTTGTTTTCTTTGCTCGCTACCATAGAATGTGCCGCCACCTTCTTCTTTTTTTAAATTCTAAACTACGTATCCCAGAGTTCACAGCACCGCCGCGCTGTTTCCGCGTTCTGAACCGTTTAAAGCGAGACAGCACTCGGGAAATGATCTCGATAAACAGTGACTAAAAAAATAAATAAATGTAAAGAAAATAATGACAGATAGGAAGCCGTGTAAGGTGTGTAACTTCACCAGGCAGAAGTCCTACGGGCTGGCGGTTCCTTCCCTGGAGGAGCTGAAGATAAAAGGTGAGATGCTTGATGCCTGCGTGCTACCGCGTCTGCTCCGGTTACTCAAAGCAATGCTACCAGCTGGATTATTGATTTGTATTCTTTCTGCTCCCTTTCATTCAAGATTTGGAAACTTTTTGTGTTTATATCATGTTCTTCTTTTCTTTTTTCCCCCCCGTTTGACAAGGAATGAAACGAACTATTACGTAAATGAATGCAGCTTATAAGTACAGTAATAAAATTACAAATGTCATTTCCGTTGCCTCTAATCTAAATATACATTCTTTCCTGTAGTAAATGCATATTTTTAAGCAAATTCAAGGCAAATATTCGCAGCATAAATATAAATGTGACGTATCCAGCACCAGTTTTAACCTCTTAGCATAGCGGCATTTTACTCGAGGGTTAAAAGTTTAGAAAAATGACAGAGAGGTGGAAGAAAACACTTTCAGCGTGTTCAAACTCGCCGGAGTTGAACATGAATAAGTCAGCCAAGACCTCCTTCCTGCTCTCCTCATTCCTGAAACACCAGTCAGCAGGCGTTGCCCTTCATGGTGCAGGTTAAAGTTGACTAATACCGTTTTAACGCCATCTGCATCCCAGATATAAAGGTGTTATTAGACATTTATAAAGTCATACTGCAAATGACACCATGCCAGAAATGTTGCTGTTCCAACAGAAAATTCTGTTTATTTTTTGGATTTATTTTTCCCCCCACACAACTTTTAAGTTAACCCAAGTTTACAATTATAGATGCTAAAAAAAAAGATGCATTTCAGCAGTATTGTCTCAGTTTTTCTCCATGGTGATTGAACCAGGCGAGGTGACTGGGAAGTTTGTTATCTGCAGCTCATGTCTAAGCTGCTGCTGCAGGGCGTGAATGAAGAGGTGGATTGTTGGTTTTAGCTTTGACTAGCCGATAATCAGGTGATCCACAATCCAGGAACTGTCACGGTGGTTTTGCTATGATGTCACGGATGTATGAGGCGACACCTTAGAGTGACTTCTCTGTTGCTTGTAATAAAGGATATCGGTGTCCGCTCTCCACTGTCAGTCATTTCTCCGATGTCCTTGCAGGTTGTGAGTTTCTTGGGTTTGCCCCCAGCGAGCCGGTCACGGTGGTCCTAGAGGATGACGGGACGATCGTAGCGGATGAGGCCTACTTTCTGTGTTTACCCTTAAACACAAAGTTCATGCTGCTGCATGATAAAGACACGTGGTCGCCGCTTCGCAGGAGTAAGCGAGTTTATCTCCATCTCAGATTTGTCTGATATTTAAATTGTGGAATGCACAACATTCAGATTTTTTTCCCTCTCTCCTGTACTTTCCCTCGTAGTGGATGGCGGTACAGCGTGGATGGCGAGGGATTCTGTGATGCTTGATACGGTAGACACCTCCAGTGTTGCAGCGCCATGGTGGGACTTGGCCCAGCAGCTCAAACAGGATCTAGCCAGCATCATCCTCATGTCTGAGGCAGACTTACAGGTGCTGCCCATATTATTCATCCATACCCCCAATAGATTCTGCAGCCATGCACCAGTACACTTGAACCATCAACACTGAAAAGTCAGACCATGAAACTAATCAAAATATATTCCCTGTTGGCAACTATGCTTTTGACTTTACTGCTCATTTACTCCCTCATTTGTTCTCCAAAAATAGTGCATCGTTGCTTGACGTATTATTTGGGTGACCTGCTGTTCCAGATCTTGGTGGATGTGCCATCCCCCGAGCTAGCTACAGCGCTGGGCTTTGACCAGAAGAAGGCCGAAAACCTTCAAGAGACATTACAGAGGGTTTTGGACCGCAGAGAGGAGGAGCGGCAGTCCAAAGAGTTGCTGCAGCTCTACCTGAAAGCTGTGGACAGAGAGGACGGACAGCAGGAAGAACCAAGCCAGGCTAGCCAGCGAGGTACAGCCCCATTTTTATTCTGTTTTCAGGTAATAAAGATCCTGTGTAAGAGGGCACTTCAGTCTTGGCATAGTTAGAAAAGGTGTCATCGTTTCTACAGCTGTATTTCTAAACAGGGCTTACAATTGTTTAAAGTTTTTCGATACCAGCTCCCTCACCGATACTGTAACTTAGATTATATTGTCTGTGTCTGCAAACTGTCCACGAAGACTCTTAGTTGTGGTGAATTCAGAAGAATTCCAGTTGCTGTTGACTTGGATTTAGTCAAACTACCATCAAATGGCATAACTGAACAATATATGTTTATGTATGTTGTGTACTTCATATCTAAACATGCTTGCTCTGACTCCTGGATGAGAATGTGTACAGATGGTAATCTGTAGTATTTTTGCGAGGGGAGGCTGTGCTTATGCCTTTTGGTCACTAGGTGGAACCGTTGTTGCTGCTGAATTGCAGTGATTTACTGTGAGAGCACCTCTCTCTGTGTGCACCAGGGGAAGGAGTCGAGGATACGCCAGACGGGATGGAGGTGGACCAGGCGTCTGGATTTATGACCAGGACTCTGATGGTCCTGAAAGGCAAGACAAGCCCAGAAACCAGGCTTTCCACTGAGGATCTGCAGGTAGTCTCAACACAGCGTACATGCAGTCTGACTTAATAAAGGCACGCCAACTTTAACTTTCATAAATCTGTTGTTCATATGATTGCAAATGCCTCTTAAGACTTAGATGTTGTAATACTGTGATGCTACACTTCAGCTGGCCTAATATTCGTATTATTTTCATTATCTAACACAGGAAATATACACTAACATGCTTTATTGAGTCTTTAATAACTAATTACTGATTACATAAACATACAAATCCTGTCAGGGTATATCAGTGCTACTGTAATGACAGATTATGATCTGAGGAATTTTACCCTCTGGTAAATTCAAGTTCGACAGGGAAATATTCACAAATCAGCTCAAGAAACAGATTGCTTTTGACAAAAAAAATGTCCTCGTTAGCTTGCTTTTCTTTACCTAACATGTCTTGATGCTCATTTTGAAGGATCACATATTTTGAATGCCGATGGAAATGGTAAAATTGTAAAGAAAAAAGTTAAACTCACGTGACTTCCCTGCTCTTTCTGCCACCAGCTCTCTCTCAAATATTCCCAAACTTTGTTGTCATTTCCATAAAACATCCAATATGTCTGATATTGACTGGCACAAAAGAACCAGTACTACATTTTTCGCTTAGAAGACCTCTTTTTTTGTTCTGTTAA
The DNA here is from genome assembly GCF_037954235.1 of Aulostomus chinensis. Taxonomy (NCBI): domain Eukaryota; kingdom Metazoa; phylum Chordata; class Actinopteri; order Syngnathiformes; family Aulostomidae; genus Aulostomus; species Aulostomus chinensis. The sequence continues at coordinate 25,148,184 of NC_141328.1, read as the reverse complement.
AGTCATGCATCGTAGTTTCTATTCGGCTGTCTTCTTTCAAAAGCATGAAGTTTGTAACCAGCTTTATTCCAACTCCAGCTAATTTGCGTCCGTTTTTGCAGAACTCCCAACACTCACTTAAATTTGCTTGTCAGTTAAGCAGAAACACATCTACTGATTCACCACTCAGTGCTTGAGAAGAAACTCTCTCCCGTTTGTCTTCAGTTGGTCGTGGCCAAAGGGGCAGAAGCCATGGAGCAGGTGCTGGGCTGGGACAAAGCAAGGACATCAACGCTACTGCGAGACTGCATGGCTGAGCTAACCAGACGTCTCCAGCAGGTTCAGGCTGTGCAGTCCATCAGGAGCAACGCAGTGCAGCTGGACAGCAGTCGGCAGCCCACCGAGAGCAACATGGAGGAGGGAGAAGATGCGCCGGCTCAAGGCAGCAATTAGGCTGCGGTTTTACCTGAGCAGAGACTGTTAGAAACACGAGCTGCCTCAGGGTCCGTTGGATGGGATTTACCTTCTGTTACAGATAATATCCATAATACTGGAATCCATGAATGTCAATGATGTTTTTGGAATATGTTTTTAAATTCAAATGCTTTTGCCTCAAGAGGAAGTGCGGTGACACGTGGCAATAATCACTTCTACCAACTTTCTATGTGTTACAGTTGAATCCACTTCCAGGTACGATTGACTTCTGCTGCCCCCTCAAACACTGGCAACTTAGATAAAAGCTTTAACATTGTCTCGATGAATCTGGGTGTGAATAGTTTTGTATCTCTGCTGGCAATAATTTACATGCACTATCACTGAAATATGACATTTGCACAGCAGGTAGATGGGCACCACCATCCTGTATTTTTGGCTTTGTGCTGATGTGAGTACAAACTTTGAGTGTACTTTACATTTAACTTTACAGTGTATAAACTGACTATCAGTCCACTGTGGACTGTATATTATTGAAGCAGTGGTGGGTGAGGCCTTGAACAGGAGATGTTGTATGATGATATATGTTCTTATTTCAGCTGACTGGCCAAACATTAGTAGGCAGAAATGAACAAACTGATCATTTTTAACTAATCTTTTAAGTGACCAATACTTTCTGGGTCAGCTTGTCGCACTGACATGGGTCCAGACTTTCCAGTTCTACTCCAAACTGCACACGCCCACTTGCCATCAGTTACTGTCCTCCCTGCTACCATGAAAGGTGCGTGTGTTGCGTAGCAACCACTGTACGAGGACGGACTTGATAGCTTGGTTAGACCGCACGTGACTGCGCGATGAAATAATTATTTTATTTTGTACCAGAACACTGTATCGCTGTATCTGTGATTTTTGAGTGTGCGTCGCAAACCTACACACAGATAAATAGAATCAATCTATTTACTGACGTTAACATCAAAGAAATTGACATTATTCTTAAAAAAGTATCAAAATTCAAAAGGTCTGAAAAGTTTGATACATGTAAGCAGCTGATCTGCAACTACCACACCATCAAAAATGATGTGTATTTGTTTCCTACAAATGGAGCAAACATTCACAGCTAATTTTTGATTAAAAAAATTTGTAGACATTCTTAAAGAGAGATCACACTTAGTCCTGGTTTGAAAATGTATTCATGAAAGGGGTTGAACAGTAATCCTACTGTCTAAATGAACATGAATCTGATGGTGTGTATCTGTTACTGTCTGGTACACTCTGAGTGGTAGAAATACCTTTAAACCGTCAAGAGAGAACGCAGCATCGTTATTTCTGAATTAAATGCAGAAGCTTGCATCGATATGTGTGAGTAAAGGCTGAGAGCCCGCTAGAGCAAATGGTTGTATTTGAATGGAGTACGCAGGCTAATTTATCATTCTCAAACCACGGAGTCAGACAGGATAAGATGTACATTTCATACATGCAAGCCTCACTGAACACGCCTGGCTGACGCTGTCTGTAACAAAGACCAAGCTACATTTTTTTGTGCAGAAGTGGATCTCCACCATCTCTGTATGAGAGCCAATTTAAGACCATATGTTCTTTACTATTATGTATCAGTCCATGTATGTCTGATGTAAGCCAGTGTGTCCAAGTGTGCAGGGATTCATAAGTCATGCACGAGAGCCTCTCACATTTGAAAGAAAACAAATGGCGGTAGAATGACTGCGATGACACCACGGCTTTGTACTTGACTACTGGATACACGGAGTAGCGGAGCATTCATAACAATGTATTTACTCAGTACTGCGTCTATACACTCGTAAATAGAGGTACTGATAAAAGGGAAGAAATGCTTGTCGCTGGTGAGGTTACCACTTAGTTCACTTTGTAACCCTTCTGCTTGTCAGAAAAATGCCAGTAATATTGTACTTTTAAGTTAACAAGTGTGCCTTTGAGGGAAGATTCCACAAAAGTACCTGTAAGTACACAAGTGTTCCTGTGTGATACCTCCAGTTTTTGAGTGTGTGTGTAGAAAAAGGGGACGCTGAGCATGATTCTTGGGTTCACACATTTTTGAATGTAAATTAAAGTTGTATGGTTAAAATTTACAAAGGGGAGTTGTATAAGACTACTTTTTGTGATATAAGGTATCTTTAATACACAAGCTTTGCTGTAAGGGAGGAAAAACGGTTGTCCCATATTATTTTAATTGCATGTAAAATGTGAGTGACTGAGAGCCGTTCTTTATTCTTGAGGTTCTGTCTTCTGAAGACCGTCTAGTGAAACAGTGAGTCGTGTATTTCGGTGCTCAAAGCTACAGAAGAGCTCTGAAAGTGTAATACCCCTCAGTACTGATTAGTAACGGCTCCTCTGTGGACAGAAAATTAATAACGACACACAGTATAAGTCTCGACAGGATACACCCTTTATGTTTCTGTCTTTACATACAGTGAGTTCATGGGTTATCAAGTCAATTCAAGTCTGCTGGATATTGTAACAGTTAAAAGGCTGCATGCATGTGTGTGTGATTCCTGTGGAAGTGAACCCATCTACGCTGAACAGCTACATGCGAGTGGTGTGTCGGAGGAGCTAATTGTGCCACCATGTACCCATTGTTTGCCACCATTTCAGAGCAGGAAAAAAAAAAAGGAATTAGAGCCAGAGATACAGTGAAAAATAAACCAATAAATCAGTTCTTTTGCACACGGTTTACTCTTTTGACCCAACTGTGAGCACAGATGAGGATAATAGTCAGTGGATGCAAAAGTTTCAAATGAGAGGCAATTTAATGGTGCTGGAGGAACCTATAATGACTGTTTTGATAGAAAAGGGGAGCTGGGATTTGTGGAGCACGAGCTGCATCATGTTTGAAGGTTAAATGACGAGCATTCACAGCTCCTTAAATGGATGATTTTACAGAATTAATTTATAATTTCAGCCAGAGTATCAAAGTGCATCTCTGGCTGTGGCTGAACTACAAGAAGAGAACAGAATTATGTTTCATATTCAAATGGAGGATTAAATTTTTGTCTGATTACATACAACCTCAGGCTGTACTTTATGATGAATTAAAAAAAAATCCTTTTTTAAAACAATCAAACTAAATCGCTCGGTTGGGATGTCCAAATCTCCACCAAGGAGGCCACATGGACACGGAATATTAACAAAATCTATCTTAACTTTTCTTCCCAACTGTGGCAAAAAAGCGCCAAGAACAGGATCCACACCGTCTCCAGACGCTTAATGCTCCTCAGTCTCTACATAAAATACATGGCCTCAACATATTCCATCAAATGTGCTCAATTTTTTTGGCTGTAGCACATCAAAAAGCCTCCACTACTTTCCAAGATATCCTACGACCAATCAACCCAGCACACCAAGTCAAGGACACGCCAGGGGAGCGCCTCAACTCAGTTACACTCCAATCCAAACATGACGTCATCAGATCTGGATCCGTTTCTGTACAAAACTTGGTCAAAGTTTCCAAAATAAATCATAATAACAAACCTCATCAACTTCCATCCATAGTTTCCTGAGTCTGCCTGCAGACACACAAGCATCAGCCATCACGTTACCTCACTGACAAAGATAATTCTATCTTAAAGTCCTCGACTTCCACAGGTAAATACTGGAAGGAAGTGGAATCTCACAGAGTGTAAAATTCAAAAAGTGACTTTATTGCCATAAAATACTAGACTGCAGACAGAGATTCAGCCTTAATGCTGGTGTACTCGATCTTCCATCCCTTGTTTTTTCCACTCGTGTCAGATCTGAAGGAAATGTGCACTTGGTAACTTCCTGTGTCGACGGGTCCTGGCGGCTTTGATCCACAGAAGGGCCCATACTCTTGTCCAGCAGTTGAAATCTTGCAAATAAAGAACAGGGATCATCAAACACCTGACTGATGTCGAGCCTAATTTAAATACAGGGGGCCAGCTAGTCCTACCCTACATCACCCACGGAGGACAAGACAGGGACAGACGGCCCACACAAGCATGAGGAGGAATACATTGTTTATTCATCACCTGGCACGGTTATTGTCGTGAAGTCACATGACTAACCTTCAACATATCATATGGACAGGGGGCGTCTGGGTGTCCCTCTATGTCAAAGGGTTCCAGAAAGTCCAGGATTATTCTGTAGCCTTGTGGCAGAAGGATTGTGTGATCGCAGTGACTCATGGGTGGGTAGGGGCTTGGGTAACCGGGACTTGTCAGAACCCCCGACAGCGTGCTCAACACTTGGCTCTGGCATGGCACTGTAGTAGCGAACACACACAAACACACACACACACTGGTGGACGGTTGTCCTGATTTATGTGCAGCAGGTTTATGGATTATAAAGTTGTGGCTTTTTATTCGTCATGTCAATTGAGACATTTGCTGGCATCAAAAATGATGACATTCATTTAGGTTGCATTATTGGCCCAGCAAGTGTGCAGATGTTGGTACAGACAAAAACAAATGAGTACTGCAAAGAGGCTGAGTTGCTCTAATTCATATAATTAGTAAAATCTGCAGGCAGATAATCATTTTTTGCCTATTCATTGCATGATTTGTTTCGTCGCCCCCTTTTCCTCTGGCAAAGAATAATAATGTAAGGCACATCAGCTGGTAATTGTGATTAATCACCTGATGTCAGCACACTGTTAGAGTTGCACACAGGTATCAATTTTTCATGCCATTTTGAAGTTGCTTTTCCCTCAGGAATCGACAGTCATTAACCTTGCCTAACACCAGCTGGCAGAGATCAACTACTTTATGCATCAGTTTGCCTTTTTCAGACAGACACGAGTGAGCAAAGGCCAGCTATGATAGAATGAAATCCAGTGTAGAACACTAACTGTGCGCCCTGTGTGAAAATAGATATCTGAAGATTTGTTCTGCAGTGCTATGAAATTGCTGGAATATTTGGAAATGCACGTGTCAGTAATGAGGTGGAGAGCGTGCAAAAAAGAAGCATTTTTCACAACCCCGGTTTCATCATCAACTAGAAAGCACCCAGAGACTGCAGACCTCCACCGAGGCACTTCCACGCTCGCATCTTCACACCTCTGTGCACGCCGTCGTGAGCTGCTGCTCTGGAGAGTGAGAGGGAGGTGAAACCTGATAATATTTGGGTTTTTCATGGAGGAGTAGACTAATAAATACACTTTGGAGCAAATATCACTTCTTGCATCCGCTGGGTGGTGCTAGAGACCCTACGCTTCCAATATTGATCACGTGAAGACAACACAGAGTAGTTTATGTGGGAATCAAATTATGTAATTTCCATCGGGCTTACTTATTTCCTGTAACCACAAGGTGGCGCTATGACTTTGACTTAAATTCAGCTTGTAGATATCCTCAGACTGGGACTCTCACCTAACGAGTGAAGTTTGGAAAAGATCAGATGATATGGAGTCCAGTTACTACAGTGTCCTGTTCTATGGTGAAACGGTGAAAACCGCCCCCCTTTGACGCTCTAACACCACTCCCAGTCCTCGCAGCAGCCTAGTTCTTACAGTTGGTCAGACTAAATGCGAGTGGGATCTGGTGGACCCACTAGGGACAGGGCCTCTACCAAGTTTGGTGAAAATCAGCCTCATAGTTTTGTATAATCCTGCTGAAAGACAACCACCACTGAAAAATCGGACCTCCTTGACAGGGCAAACACATTTCTCCTTAAAATGTTGGCGAATGCACACAAATGGAAATCACGTTCTCGTGCCTTCCCTGTTGTGGCCAGTATCTCCTGTGTGGCAGTGAGGAGCAGAACACAAATGTATTGCGAAACATCAACCAACCATCCAGAGACCAACATAAAATCAACAAGCTGCGTGTCCAAGTCTGCGCGCTGCCTGCACAACATCAACTTCTGATTGAGCTCAGGTGGACATATTGAGATTTTTTTTTTTTTCTGTCTCTTTCTCACCTGTGCACGATCTGTTGTTCTCATGGAGGAGGAATCCTTGTCGGCAAGTGCAGTAATATCCACCGATGTAATTGTGGCAAAAGTGATCACACACTCTCTCCCCGTCTACCGTGGACAGGCACTCATTGATGTCTGTGAGAAACAAGAGAGGGTGAAATCATCAGATAATGAGTGATAATGACCCGCGTGGTATGAGTTTTTCAGAAGTGTCTGTTTTACCGCAGCTCTTAAGTTAAACAGACACTTCACTGTAGTTTTCTGTGTCTCTGGCTCACATGAAAGTGTGATGTCAATTGGCTGATTTATAACTAGTGTGCAGAAAGGTCAGTTTTTTCAAAAGGTGTCACAGCATGCTTCAAGGGCTCCAAGGTAGTCAGCATTTGATCATTATATCCAATTATACTACAGCAGAAAAGGCTACAGACGGGACATTCTAATTTTAGAGTCGTCAACAACAGCGTGCCAAATGAAAACTAAACTAAAAGTTTACTCATCAATGCTAGTATGATGCCTGTGTGTTCCTGATATGCTAGAAAGTGGAATACTTCACACATTCAAGGTGGGAAAAACATATGTGCCAGGTGAGCACAGCGGGCACAAAAGGTAAAAACACAAACAAAAAGGACTTCCTCCAAGCCTCAACAAGTCTGTTAATTGTTAAATGTAGTTGTACTGGAGTTTTGTGATGGAAGACAATACCTCACTTTACTTTTATAAATTGGTCATGTAGCTAGTTTGTGTGTAGCTACCGTAAAGCTAGCCTTTTAGCTACATACATATTTTTACATATTATATATTTTTATTTTGACAGAAATCTTTTTTTTTTTTAATATGTTGATCTACTAGAACTTATTTTAATTTGGTTTGTACGGGCCATGACGTCGTTTATCATTCCTGTGATACGATAGCAGTAGATGAGCAGATACTTTGGATAAAATGCGCAAACCTGCATGCTAACAGCTTCATAATGAGGATGCTAACATGCTGCATTTTAGCTTGCAATATTTCCTTGTTTGTAATTTAGTATGTTAGCATGCTAAAATTTGCTGTTAGGCGCATCACAAGAATGCAGCTGTGTTTGAAGAGGAATGTCTTAGCGCCACCTTGGCTAGAAATACTGTAACTGTTTAGCAGTTGTTTGAGGGGCAGCGCAGGATGTATGTCATATATATTTGCATGACATATTCCTCTACTCTGGATTCCTTAAGTGGTTTGTTTCATGCTATATGGTCTGTGGTACACGTGTGCCCTCCGGTGATGATGTCACTACTCAACATCACCTTCAGAGGTAAAAAAAGCTTGGAAGCCGGTGAATCGGCCCTCGTTAGAGTAGTCACTCCTAAAGACCAGTGACATGCGGTTCCCGGCTGAGAGGACCACCGTGTTCCTGGGGCTGCTTTCATAGTTCTTCTCTGCTTCACCGCAGAAGCGCACGGTCTCGTTCCCCTCTGTTAAAACCTGGTTTGACAGGGTAAGAGGCTTTTTAGCGAGCTAACGACAGAAACCCGTGCAGCTCTGATGGCAGAGAGCAAGAGTTTTCACCGGCGTGTACCTGAATGTAGTCATATTCACAGCGGTTGGAGGGTTCCATGCTGAAGTGGGTGAAGTAGAGTTTGACCCTGTGGCCCTTTGGAACGGTGATGTTCCACACTGTGAGCTGGTTATCAGGGTATGGCTGGGGGAAGTTGGGGGAGGTGAAGCTGCCGTATAACCCTGTCATTTCCACACTCAGCGAGACATGGACAAGGGAAAATAGGACAAACACACAACCCCCACTGGGCAAAATTAAGTGTGATGGCAGCAGTTTCAAGGATTACTCTACACAACTAAATGTTAACTGACACTCACCTGGCCATGGTGGCTTCACGGGCCCCGGATATTTAGCGTGCTTTGAAATGGTGCGAGCTCAAAGATCCGAGGGTAAGCGAACCCAGGTGTCCTGGCTGGCTGACATTTAGGTAAACAAAGAGAGACAGGCACATGATCAGCGTCATCATTCCCCGCCTCCTCTACTGACAGAAATCTGTCAAACCGATGAATGCGGTTCACAGTGGCCTTTGAAACTCTTGCTTTGTCACCTCAAACTCAGTTTTAACAAGCAGGAAATGTTAGCTTAGCATATTATGACAGTAAAGACAGAGTCTGTAATTTCCAGTTCATTCAATAAAACCACAGACGGAAGATTGATCACTTGATTCTCTGAATCGTCAAATGGGGTTCTTTTTCTTAAAAGTACATAAATTAGAGTAGAGTTTTGCCAGTTTTGATAAGTACAAAATGTTATCAACTAATTTAATAATGAAACAAACTAATTGTAATACATTTATGAAAATCGTGCGTGTCACGCTTGTGAAACACACATCTGCTTCGACAGTGTCGCTGATCAGACCCGACTCATGACGCTAATTATTTCGGACCGTGTTCTCCTGATTATTGGGCTGTGAGGCTGTTAAATAAAAGCATCAGAAAAAAGAACGTAGCATTGGGATGGGTTTTTGTTGTTGTTGTTGTTGTTGTTGTTGTTGTTGCTGTTGTTTTTTGCATCTAATTATTGTATTAGGGATGAAAACAATCAGCGGTACATCAGCAACACTCATCCCAGTGAATTAAACCAGACTGCATCTTTTTTTAAACCTCTGTCCTATTTGTACTGTGTTAAACGTCAGACTGCATATTAAAGGCTTATATAATGGGAAGGGGGTTGGGTTGGGGGTGTTAATTCTGCTTGTTTTGATGGAATACAGCCATTGATGTTATTCAGACATGATGGGGCCTCTTAACCAGCAACAGTTGTCCAATCAGTACACTTATAATATCCAACCCCTATTTTCCAGAATGCTAAAGCCCTAATAGCCAGTATTTGAAGTGAATTATAATAATTATCCACACGTTAACTTCCTTTCACAAATGACCCTCTTTGACGGTACTCTTTTTAAACGGTGCCACGACCTCCTCCTTTTTGATTGTGAGCCGGTGGGATGTGAAGTCACCGCGCCGTCCGTACCCGTGGAAGATGTTCTCTCCTCTCATATATCATCCAGCCGCTATCAGGGTGACATCAGGCTTTCTGACACCAAACAAAGCGTTCCCGAAAAATCCAACTTTGTCAAACACACACACACACACACACACACACACACACACACACACACACACACACACACACACACACACACACAAAAGCCTAATGATGGCAATTTTTTTGCTATTTATGCACCATTAGTCATTCAGACCTGGGTGTCTTGTTTCCGTTGCCTCTGGGAACGTGAATTCATTTTTAAGGACCTTTTATTTCCACGGAAGCCAGAGGGATCTATAAGGTGAAAAGTGAGAACGCTCCTGTGCTTTTTTCATTTAGTTTTACCCTCCAATGCCTCCACACACTATAACCTCCCGGAAAAAAATTTCTTATTTCTTGTCCAATTGGCATTTTGATTTAGATAAACTGGGTTAAAATAACAGAACGGCGAGTGCTCTTTGATACAGACGGAACTTTTAAAGCGACGATGTACTGTTCTGACCGCCTGGTCAACTTTCTTAAATTTTTCCACCAACTATGAGCTGAAAACTTCTCCCAATCTAGACGTTTGTGCAAATTTAAGATCAAATTGTGTTGTGAGCATTGTGGCCTGCAGGGGCTTCTGGTGGCTTTGTAGACGCTCAGGTGTTTATTTCTGTTGTTTTAATGTGAAACGTAATTACCTCCCTCTTCATTTTTGTATTATTTTATAGTTTTTTTTGTTTTGTTTTGGGTTTTTTTTTTTGCCTACAACCCCCTCCCCAAAAGTCCTTGTTGAATTCAATTGTATTGAAAGACGTGAGACAAGAGGTGAACTGAAATCATAATAATAATAAAAAAGTTAAAGTTGTCATCAGTGAGCGAGGAGTTATCATTCATGCCAGGTCGTAATTTGTTGTTGTTGTTTTTTTAATCTTGAATCTCTTTTCATTTTCCTCCCCGGCTGTTCTCTCCAATTCATTCCTCCAATGTCAGGCCATTTGTTTCAATAGTTTGAGTAGGTTCTCTTGATTTGAGACCTACCGTATGAAAGTGTGTCTTTAATTTGAGAGTTTTATCGCGAATGATGGGGATTTGAATTTCCCCTGCTGAAAGTAGCGTTCTTACATTGGCCTTCGCCGAGGCGACTCAACTTTCTAAATGTCAGCGCAGTGATTGGCACTGAAATGCCATGGCTTTAGTAATTAGACATGGTGAGACAGCCGGTCCTTCATAATTTACTGTTTGTTATTTTATTGATAGGTCACTCAAGGTTTTTTTTTTTTTTTCCTGATCCAAGACTGTTCTAAAACAGAAAACATATCAAAAACGCCTACAGCGATTGACACCAGCACCTTTTCCCACTGCTGCATGCTTTTATCACCTTTCTCACACTGGAAGGTCATACCTTAGGGTGTGAGAAAACCTTTCATTTTATTGGTACAGGAGATGCACTGGAGGCAGACACTTAGATCTGAGTAGCTGTGAAACATTTAACCCATGTGGTTTAGCGTACTGTAACGTAGGAAATTGGTTAAAAAAAACACACACACACACACACACACAAATCGTGTCAAGAATAAAACCTGAAATAAAAATAAATGCAGAAAAAAATAGAAAGCCTTTGATGTAATATTGTGCATTTGAGGCTGAAGAGCAGAGATAATGACTGAGTTGATGATGTCATAGAGACAAAAACGTGAAGCTGCTCCGTAGATGGCGAATCACGAAACGAGTGTTGACACCGTGACAGCGGCGTGGCGGGATGTTAAGACCCAGCTGGAAGCTCTTAACTCCAGTCAAAGTCTTCCCACGGAGTTCAAATGAAACGAGTGTAATGATTCATTTAAGATTAAACTAATTTATCGTCACAGGACTGGTTCCAATGATGTAATACGATCTAAATCATTACGATCTAAATGTTTTCATTTCAAACAATTGTTCTATGTGGAAAGATTTATCTTTGAATGATGTGAGATTTCCTTGAAACAGATTTATCACGCGGAGGAATTAATGTGTTCAACAAGAAGGCATCAGCTGTTAATCTTGGCAGCTATTTTTAAACTCAAGTTTTAGTTCCTCGTCAGATATCCTTGTTAGGTTTTATCATGCTTTGCCATCCTCGTAACAGTGTAATTTAGTCATGCTTCAGTTGACTAAGATGTCAGCGCAGTCTAGTGTTAGGAAATTAAAATTAACCACAATTTCTTTTGCGATGACCCTTAATGTGTCACCTCAGGGTTTGATTATTTGCAATTACGCTGGAAAAAAACAAAAAAAAGAGTAGCTGACAAATGTTTTTACTGTGTTGAGTGAATTCCGTCCACTTGCTCGGCTTAGAGATTTGTTTTATGTCACACCAAATATTACATTTACATCTGTAAATATCCTGAACCACAGGATGGGCTCGGGTGCGTGTGACATCGAAGCTCACACCTTCATTATGAAGGCTCGGCGATGCTGGGACGAGTGTTACATACATGCGTCATGAGAAAAGCACATTTACAAGACATTGACCATCCTCAGCGGTGTGCTTGTGCATGTACCGTGGATAATCTAAAACAACAAGCATGCGCATACGCACGTACACACACACTCACACACTCATGAGCTCCAAACTTGCAGGGACACACGGAGCACGCTGTTTTGATTTCAGCATGATCAAATGAATGTCCATGTGAACAAGAAGACAGATGCTGTGCTCACGGGTCTGGTGCACCTGCTTGCTCTACCATGCAGTAACAAAGTGCTTCCTTATAGGAAGTCAGCCAGTCATTAAATAAAGAATAGGCCACTTGAGATGAATTGAAAAGACTAAAGGACGACAGCCGTGTGTATCTGGAGAGTCAACAAAGGACATAGGGGAGAGAGCTTTGAAATCAGAGTCATGGATGATGGAAGGAAGCAAAGGTAAAAGAAAAGAAAACCAAAAAAAGGTCTCTTCTATTTGCTTGGTCATTTATTTTTTGCGTCATTTACATTTTTGTCCACTGTTGTGTTGCTACACCAAGATGTTTCTGGCTTGCTTTCATATTTTATCTTTCTCAAATAATACATCCCATTCCCAGACTTGCAACAGGACACCGTGTGAGTGTTTTTACCCTCACCGTGACATCCACGCCATCTTCATCCCCACTCGCATCTCCTTTCCTCCGCCTGCAATCACAGCAGCCTCCACCACCCCAGTGCTGTAAACTGTAATTACGGACTTGAATAAGTGGGGATGAGCCACTTGGGCTGAACTCTGAGGAACAATGTAGAGTTAATCCACTGTAATTTGCTCGTCCAGTGCCGCTATGTGCAGATGCGATGACAGCGTTTCCACAACTACCTGAGGCAAATAACAGCCCAGCATGTTGCTCTGGATCAGATACTCTTTCTGCGGTCTGGCGCTGCGGTTTCCCAGCCACAAACATTTGCCTTGACTTGAGCCTGGGGGCCAGATGCTCATGAACAACAGAACTGATTGAACATGCCAATATATATTAACATGTCTTTGTTCTGAGGGGAGCAGCAGGTTCAGTTGAATGTTTTCATTAACACGGCCATTGTGCTGCTCCGTGTGTGTGTGTGTGTGTGTGTACGTGTGCGTGCACGCGTGTGTGTACCAAGAAAGCAGCATGAAACAAAAATACACCTGGAAAAGTCTCATAATGATTCCTCCGTGCAGACTCGCTCCAATTCTCAGTCATTGTGTCTCCGCTGAAAGCTGACTTTAGCCGAGGTTTCAGAGAAAGTTACAAATGTAAACCTGAACCTGTAGGATTGACTCGTTTAGTGACATAAATGTTTAAAAGTTAGCATTTTTTTTGTTCTAAATTCACTCAGAAACTGTACTTGGTGCTGTCATGTGTGGGCGTAATCAATGTTTGAGAGGAAGGCGTGGAGGTGTGGGTTGGAGCAAGGCTAAATAATGGGACAAAGATGTACTCAATATAAATGTTAATGAGGATTTAAGTTGGAGGATAGATTCAGTTTGTAGCAGAAGACGGCAGGGTAGAACGGTCCAGCGGATTAGATGAGGAAAGTTTCCACATGATTTCAATCCACAGAACAACTCGTTAAAAACAAGAAGTTCATTTTCCCTCTCAGAAAAAAAACAACAACACGTGAATTTCCTGTTTTTCATGTTTCAAAATGTGAAGAAGATGAATTTCAGTCTTCACGTGAACATGAGCATGATCAGCTTTTTGAAGAGGAAAAAAAATGTGTATATACACACATACATTACTAGGTGTTGTACAAATATCTGGTACTGAGAAGTAGTCTCAACAATAAGTCACATAAATTGAAAGCGAGTGAACAAAGAACATTTTTTTTTCTGAACATGAAAAAAAATTCCATAAAAAAAGGCATGTAAAGTATTCCACATATTACAATAAAATTCTTCTAATATCTAATACTGATTTAGAGTCCCTATGTCCCATTATTTGGACACTATCGAAAATATATATATATTTTTTTTCTTCTGTATATGAAAACACAATGAATTTTGCACTAAAATATTCATACAAAATATTGGGCCCACAAAAATATGGAATTTAAAACAGGTGTGTCCTTTGTTTCCAGTGTAGCACTGTCGTCTTCTACTGCTTTGGAGTCCCTAGGTTACATAACTTCGAAGCTATTGTTTAAAAATAAAACGTTGAATATTTGTTGTACATTTTTTTTTTGTTAAAAAGCCACTTAATTTTGCAGTTGCGTTTTCATATAAATTACTGGACGCATGATAATGAAATAAAAAAGAGGCGTGTCCTGTATTTACAATCAAATACTATCTGGTACTGGTGTGGAGTCCCTGGGTCAGGAAAACACTGAATTTTTAGTGTAAGTAAAAAAAAAAAAAAAATCCAAATGAATTTTACAATAAAATACTAATATGAGATACTGGACATAGCAAAATGAAATAAAAAGATGTGTGTCCTATCTGTCCACTCTAGCACAGTGAAAATGTGTTTGGTCCTAAATTAACAATAGTATCACTGAGGTAACTTTGTCTTTTTAACACGTAAAAAATAAAACGCTGTAATCTTTTAGAGTTTATCCTAGTTTTCATCATTTTTCAAGCTGCAGGTTAACGGTCACACACTCAGTTCTTCCACACAACCTGAGCCCCAGGTTGCCAACAGCTCATCTGTGGGCGGGAATCTTGTCAAGGTTGAAAGACTAATCAACTAAAACACACAACAGCTTCTTTTGTTGTTGTTGTTTTTTTTCTTCAAATAAGATTATTACAAATCATATTTCTTCAACATAGCCTTTAAGCATCGACCAGAAAGTCTCCTGAAGACTAAAAACCACATGCAGCTGCAGTGTATAAGTCATTGCTTCCCAGCATCCCAGCATCCCCCGATGAGACTGATCAAGAATGGCTCCTGATGAATTGATGCTGAGCCTTTTTGTGCAGGATTTCATTCCTGACGTCAGGCACATTACTCTTTCAATTTGGCCCAGCGTGCCTCTTTTTCACAGATAACAAATACGGTCATTTCCTTGCTAATTTAAACAGGCCCCAGGTTTAGCGATTCAGTGGGCTGCCATAAGGCAGTAAAGCAGTCAGTGACGTCGGCGCGAGGAAGCAATGATGAGAAATGGCACACAGGTGCTGCGCTGCAACCCTGAATCCTTTCCTTCATTATGCTGCCTCCCAGCCGCCACACGGGTTGTTTCATTTGGCTCCTGCAGCCCTCCAATAAAACTACCCACTCACATTTCAAGGGATTTTGATAAATAAATAAATAAATAAAAATGCAGCGTGACTTTCATAAAAGTTGCGCCAGAGACACGAACAGCCTCCTCTTTTACGTCCTTTGTGAAAATGCAAGTGATCGACAAGGCGTTTTTTTTTAATACCCCCACACGTTACATCAGCTCATCCTGACCCTGCGCGTGTCACTGATGGGGAATTGTATAACGGTACAGGCAGGCCATGACTCAGTGACTCCAGCAGCGATACGAATGGTGCCTTATTTCTTGTGTAATTGATTAAACATTTTCAGGTCTGTTAGGCTTGAGAAAAATGATGGTCAGCCTGAACGTTAAACGTGGATTTCCAATATGAGTAATGGCGCGACTCTTTCAGTCCGCAGCCCTCTGGACTTTGCATACCGTTAATGAACAAAAGCCATCACTGTCACCCGTAACGCTGCGGTGACATTTAGGATCTCAATGCTTGTTCTGTGCGTGCGTGCGTGCGTGCGTGCGTGTGTTGCCGTACCGCAGCGTTTGACGCAAGGCTTGATTTCATGTTGTTAAAGCAACAGCAATCAGGAGTAGTGTCATCCCACAAGGGTCCAATTGTCCTGAAAATGGTCATAAGAGGCCCACACTGGGAGAAAATAACATGACTTGAGCCGCTCATCTGCTGCTGTGGCAACAAATCTATTACAGGTGCAAAGGCCGAGCGTTCCAGGGACGAGACACAGGTGTGATTAGAGACCTGTGCTGGTCACAGCTGCACCGCTTCAACAAGGCAGTCGATATCATGGCGTGGCTCTGTCTCTCTTCTCTGTCGTCCGATTTCTCTAATGACGCAGTTGACATGAGTGGCTGCAGGTTAGGAATCTGACACGCCGAGTAAAAACAAACTAATGAACTGCCGCTCACTCCCAGTGCGCTATCGTGACGGATCGCACTGACTCACTCCAAGTCTCAGACGTTTGTCAGACAGCAGCGACAGATAAATACAAGGTGTCGAAATTCAGGGATTGTTTTTGTTGTTGGGTTGTTGTTGTTTTTTTTTCTTTTCTTCCAGCGCAATTTCACGATTAATCACCTTCCCCCATCACCGGCTCACTCCTGTGTAACTGTTGACCATAACTAACATAGTAAAAACTATTAGGTTTTTTTTTTTTTTTTTTTTACCCTAAGTTATTGTCTGCACTGGGGCGCAGTTGAAGGATTTCAAAACTTTTCAGCTCACAGAAATCTGTAGAGTCATAGAGTTGGTCAGTGGAGCGTAAAGTAATTCATCTATTCTAAATGTTTGATATTTTCAATGAAAGTACACCAATGCCTCCAGACCACTGCTTCCAATCCCAGCCATAATTTTAACAGAATTCAGTGGCTTGTGGGCAAAATCTTTACAGGTGAAGGTTTTTGGGGGTTTTTTTTGTTTGTTTTGTTTTGTTTTTTTACTGTTTTTAACCTATTTAAAGTCGCAGTGACCGCGGAGGTTGATGCTCACGATCCATCTAATAAATTAAGAAACAAAATCAGTTAATCAAACAGTCAACGATCCCAATCACCTTTGCTGTACATTGTGCTGTTCATAAGCATCGTGTAATGTTACAAGTAAAGTGGTGGCACGCTAACGCAGTAATCACAATTATTACACCTGCTAACGATTAGCACGTTTGCTCTCACAGGAAATAAGTGACTGGCCTCTTATTACTCTTACTTTAGCATTTCTGAAACATGAATTTATCAAATAACATGCCACCACAATACCAGTAATGCCAGCGGCAACCAGTTATAATCCAACATGGAGGGCACCAGAATCCCCTGGTCTTTTCGAGCAAAGCCAGGTGGACAGAACTGTTGGTATAAAACGAGTCGGCATCAGGAGGCAGGTTGTGGTGTACAAAAACAGACCACACTATTTCCTATTACAAACACAATTTCAAGAAGCTGTGGCCAGTACATGTATACATATAAAATTGTACATTATAAAAAAGACCTGCTGCTCAGAGCGCTACACTGCTGTCCATGTGCTGCCTTTGTGGTTATCTCATGTAATTTCAAATGACGTCAGGCTGGGTTAATTAGTAAAAGGCTTACGATCATTTTAGACGTTGATCATGGTATTGCACGACACCTGCTAAACATTAGCACGTTAGCATTGCCACTGCCAGCGAAACACGAAGAGAGTCCTCGTGTTTGTTTTTCAGAAATGAGCCTAAAAACCCATCTCACAGAGTTGGCCTGTTCCAGCGGGGTCTTTGGGGATAATCAAGTCAAAACATTTTTTACTGTTTTTACTGCATGCCAAATCCTAAGGGATAGGCTACTTTCATCAGAGGGCAGTAATGAGCCTTAATTTAAGGCATTTCATATTAAACGGGGGGGGGGGGGGGGCGATGCAACCTTTTTCTGAAAAGTGTATCCTGCGGTTTGTATCCTTAAGTTCCCAAATGTCACCACTGAAACCCCGTGTTGTGTTTCAACACCGCAGACCTGCCTCGTTGCCCAAAGAAGTGGCATCCAGAACTGAACAGGGTGACTGTAGCGAGCGGTGCACTGCATCCTTCCCTCTTGTTGGTGACAGCTCATTTTCTGAGCCGCAGCTTTAGAACTGAAAGAGCAGAGGGCCCTGTAATGATCAGCTTTTAGTGCAGGCATTGGGTAGCTGAATAAGCCATCAGGTGTCATTAAGCCTCGCTGAGGGAAAACAACCTCTCCATTCCCATTGGTGCTCCTAAACAAGGAGAAATACATCAGAGATACTTCAGCAGGTTGTGTGCCAGAATGTTATCTGCTTCCAGCCCTCAGAGGGTCCATGTCCCTGATGGTGCAGCTCTTCACACCCCCTTTGAAACAATATCTGGTTGAGGGCTAATGCATTAACACCAACAAGTCTTTATCTATACTTCAGTCTTGATTTAGAAATAAAATAGGTGGCAGTCAGTCAGTAGCCAGTGGACACAACATCTCAGCTGCATCCAGGAGAGTCCTCTCTAAAGGCACCAATGATCTCTGAGGTCTATTACTGGGTATGACTTTTCTCTAGAGCAGCATAAAAAAACCCAGCTGTTTATTTTCACTCCGAAATACCTCAGCTAGTCCACCTGTGCTCTGGATACAACACATAGAAATTGTAACAGCTGAACAAATTGAGCCTGGCTGACAGAGATGAACAAGGCCATCATGGAGTCGCCAGGTTAATAAAGTGCACGCAACCTGAATGAACTCATCCTCCTCCTCCATCTCCATTTTTCAAATAAAGCATCGAAGCCCGGTGTGCGATGTGTGAACATATGTCATTCTTTCAATTTTATGTTAATTAGAACATCACAAATGATTCTGAACTGATTTGTTTAAAGCATTTCCTATCAACGGACCACTCCAGCAGCGTTGTTATGTCCAAGTGCCTGGTTTACGTATCCTGTCTCTCAGCAGGGCATTGCCACGCATGCGGCCTGTTCACACCTTTCCTCAGAGGCATCAGCCCAGCGCTGGGTGTTAATTTGCCCTGTCTCTACCAATCGAGGTCAGGTTAGGAACCGTTTGATGCGAACCGTTTTCACCAGTGCGGGATGGAAATGAGTCCTGACGCGCCCTTGAAATTCTTAAAATAAACACATTGACCAAGTAGTAAACAGTCTCTGTTTATGAAGGGCAATTGACACCCAACTTATTTACTTGCTACTATTTAGAAAAGGGATAGAAAGCCAAGAAATAATGATGGGATGCTGAACAGCCTTTCCCTTTCATTTCCATCCATCATGTAGCTGCTGAAACGTCCTATGTTTTGCCCTGCGTATAATAGCGAGATGTCACAGGTCCCACTTTCCTCAAAATAAATGAATTCATGCCGGCAGGCCTGTGATTAAGATATTTTTGGGGAAAGAAAACAAGGTTTGAGTTGGAGAACAACCAAAGGCGCATGCATGTACCATTTTTGCTAGCCAGTTCATTTATGTATCTAGCTTGTAGGCGTATGTACAAACTAATAAAAGATTGATTGGCAGGAGGTTTTCATGATATTATTAGATTAAACTGGTAGGTGTGCTGGTTTTGGTGGATGCTGCCAAGCAAGGTGCTGCATTACCCATCAGGCGATATCACTGCAGGCCATGGTTGGGTTCAGCGTCTTGCTCAGGGACACTTCAACACAACCAGATCCACAAATTTCTATTTAATTAAAAAAAAAAACATTTGTAAAATTTATTTTGGCATTAATCAATGAATAGGGGAGCGATATGAAAGAACTGGAAATGCCCAAAAGGTCATTTTTAGGCGGACCCTTCCAGAAGAACGAATAATACCAGGAGAATATTACCACAAATGTCCTGCGCTCCTTTTATACTTCTTTGCTGCTTATTTGGATTCATCAAAAAAATGATTTCCAACTGGTCCCTCTTTTATGCACAGAAAAATAATCCAACGTAAAACAGTCACACACCCTAACCTACATACGCCGTTCCATCACATGTTGCCACATTTATATACGGTTTAAGTTTACAGCGTCTGTGTGGTCGCGGTAGTTTCGCTTTGAAGTAGTTTTTTTATTCCCCCCTCCTGTGTCCGTTGTTAAAACCAAACCTTTGTTATTTTTAAACACCAGCACACATGAAGTCACATTTAAATTTGAATTACACAGTTAAGCCCGAGCACTCCTTTCCCCTCCTTCAGATCAAAAGGAAAGCAAATAAAATGCCTCGCCAGTGGGCGTCAGCTTTGATGTTGGTCCTCTGTATGCTCATTTGAGGCCCGGGGCATCAAGTCAGGAGTGGACAGCACCTTCTGACATCAAATTGTTTTGGGTTTATAATCTCAAACCCAGAGATGCTCATTGGCATCGAAATTGTGTCGTTGTTTTTTTTGGTGGTTTTCTGCATTTTCGTTCAACCAGCGTTTCTTTTTACTCACGCGGCACACAGCGTTGTTATTCTCCCACAAGTTGCAAACCTTGAAATGTGTCTTTTTGATATGATTCATTTGCTGCATGTCAGAGTGAAAGAAAGTGATGAATCGTAATCAAGTGAGCCCACAGGAGCCTTTGTCTATTCAGCATCGTTAAAGGGAGCAGCCGAGCAGTGTTCCCAGCGGTTGCGAGCACCATGTAATTACGTTGCTTTGAAATTCACGGAACTGTAACTCACCATCAAGTGGTGTTTTCAGATTTTGCATTGTCTTTTACAAAGAAGAGGAGGACGGGATCGCTTGAAGAGCTTTTCTCTGCAAATGTCTGGTACACAACAGCAATAAAAGGATAGAATGTCATCACCGCGGGCTTTAATGTTCCACCTGTAATTGAATCAGCGTATGTTAACTCGGGTCTTTGCACCTGTGGAAAAAGTACATTTATGAGTCATTATCTTCTATTCATCCCGTTCAGGAACATGACGAGAAAGTGCATCAAAGCTTTGCCTTTCCTCTGGCTGTTCTGTGCCTTCTGTGAATTCTTGCTTGCAACTTCAGTGTTTCTATCTATCGAAATAATTTACTTATTTAACTGTAATTTGTTCATCTGAATATTCCCTACTGGCAACCCACTGCTAAGAATCAAGCATTAATCACTGCAGGCAGTAGCAGCTCCTCTGCCAGAAGCTATCACTGTAAATTTGTTCCAACTACAGCCATTTTCTGCTCTCTGACCTCAACAACAACAACAACAAAAAGGCAGCTAAGTCTCAACTTTTGTGAAATTTGTATCGAAAGATCTTTGCCCCAGTACCCACGACTCCTGACCGTCACGGGGGGACGGTGAAGGCAGCTGAGGGGGGACGACGGTGAAGGCAGCTGAGGGGGAGAACGCAGATGCATCGGATTCAGTTTTGTCTCACCAGTTCGCTTGATTTTACTGTAAGCTGTCAAGATTTAGAGCATGTAAATTATCTGTTGTTGTTGTTGTTTTAGTCTTGCCCCTTTATTTGATCATTTTTAACAACATTTCATGAGCCAGAAGCCAACGTGGGTTTGTGCTGCTGTGTGCTTGTGTAAAATCTGAAAGAAAATACAGTAAATTGTGATTCTTGCCCACAAATGATAGCTCAGTAGTATCATAATAGCTTATTTGTCATGATTACGTGGTAATTAGTGAAGCATTCAGCAAGGAGTCAAAATGTAACACAGAAACTGAGTTTTAAGCAAAACTAACGTTATGAGAAAGAAATGCCAGAAAGTTTGACCATTTTGAAAGATCTCCTGAAAGTACCTTTTCTCGGTTATCAAGCCTCCATTTTTAAAATTTGTTTTTTAGAAATGCTATTTTCAACGGCAAATCAAGTCGGTTGTTTTTGTTCGCTCAGCTGCACATCTGTCCGTCCATTTGGCTCAAACAGCAGGACGTTTCACCCGCATATCATTTATATTCGAATAAAATCCTCAGAGACCGTGGAAGTCGATACGTGACCGTGGGCAGCCCCGTGGTCTGCCTCGCTGAGTGGTGAGGAGCACACATGCATCACAAAGCCAGGAGGGCTGAGAAAGATGGGGGGTGGGGGGGGGGTGGGGGTGGGGGGGGGGTGAGGTAATTGTAGTGTGACTGATTGAGAACCGGCATCCAACACAGTTTGCGGTTAGAACTGAAAAGCAGGTTTACGGAGGAACAATCAGGTCACACAAACACAACACGCGCTGATTCTGACCTGCGCCGCCTGGACTGTTGATGTGATAACGTTTTCACTGGATTTCAAGTCTGCAGCAGCTAATAAACGACAGATTTGATGGGTTCTGGGGAAACGTGTAGTTTTTAGCCCTCCGTCTATGAATAACGACCTGCGGTGAGCCACTGAAGCATCGCCCACAACCTGTGACTAGGAATTAATAAGGACCGAGGGGGCAGATTTAAACTCACAAATTATAGACTCAGAGAGAGTAATACAGATTTAATCTATATCTATGCGTGCGCTAAGCATAAACTGTAATTGATTTAATTTAAACACATTTGTAGAAATCAATGCTATACATTTGATTTAGTAATCTAATTATGGTACCTTTTTTTAAGTTTTGTTATTTCTTCTGCATATTAATTTTATAACCGTTTCTTGCCTGGTAAGAAACAGTTAATTAGCAACAAGTTCAAAGCAATAAAACATGTTCAGTCTCTAATTTACGACTGCAACTTCCTCAGTTTGAAATTGTATTTGCGCGATAACACTAAACTGCAAAATATTTCACAATTTTTTTTTGTTAAAGAATTATTCTAAGTGTGGATAATAAAAAGAATAATACAGCCATACATTCTGCGTGAAGTCTGAGTTTGCATTTATATTTTAGAAGCAGGTGGAAATATGTCTTTTTGAACAATTTACAATTAACTTTTACCATCTCAGGTATTTTATCCATGATTTATTATTTAGCCTGAATAAAATACATACATTGTATACAGAAATAAATACATATATAATTAATATTCAAACAGTCACACTGTCTCGGTGAAGTCCATCGATGCTGCATGACTGACGGGTGTAGATGATGTATGTACAGTTGAGGTCTACTACAGTTCATGAGGAGCCGGGAGGGAGGAGGTGCGGTGGGGAGGCAGAGCAATGTTAGCAGGAGGTGAAAGTTTTCCAGAAGAAGTTTTTACAGGGGGCTTTGCGGTCGCGCTGAGGCAGCGATAGCCTGTTGTAGACGGCCCTCTCCTCCAGACGAGACTCCAGTGGTTCCTCCAGGTCCACGGGCGCCGTCTCCCCCGGCAGCACGTTGGTATCCAAAGCTCCGTCCAACAAGCCCAACACCAGCTTCAGGATCAGCTCTTTGCGCTCTTTGCTCAAGTCCTATCCACAAAAACAGCAAATGAAAAATGTGAAATACGTGAAAATTCATCACACAAATCTTCTTTTCCATTTCAGACAATATGAGGTAGCTGTGATTGAAACAGCTTATTTAATACCCTATTTTTTTCCAAATGCAAAGTAGAAATATCCATTTTGTTAATTTCCCATTTACTGGTAAAATAGTCTTCAAAATAATTTCAAACAAAAAGTTACCTGAAATGAATGAGCAGTGGAAAAATAAAGCAAAACATGTTCCCTTGAACCCTTAATGAGCAAGAATATTCTCCTCACCCTGCTGATGTGGACGGGGCTCCTCTCGTCCACAGGAAGCACGGCGGCTGCTCTGACACTGAGCAGAACCCCCATGAGAGCTGCTAACACCACCAGGAGCTGCATGCTGTGACAGGAGTGCAAGAGGAGGACCAGAGCTACACTCACGGAAGACCCACAGACACAGGGATGTGTGAATGTGTGTTTGGGAGTTGAGTGTGTGGGAGTGAGTGAGAGAGAGAAAGAGAGAGAGAGAGAGAGAGAGAGAGAGAGAGAGAGAGAGCACACGCCTCGGACCGGCCACAAATCCAGAGAAAGTGCAGTGCAGCTGGTTGCAGCTGGTTACAAGATGATGGAACCAGTGGTGTTGCTTCTGCTCTACCTCCCAAAGTCCCTGACTCTTATATGGCTCACCCCCCCAACCCCACCCACCTGTCTGCCACTGACGTAAAGGGGTGGTGGGAGTATGACGGAGGGTGTATGTGAACGTGTTTGGGGGTGGATGTGTGCGTGAGTGTGGATGAGCGGGAGACACATGAAAGGGGTCAGGACAGAACAAATGGAAGGACTGAACCGGTTTAGAGGGTTCTCGTATTCATGTGATTCATCACATCTGCAGCCAAAAACTTTTTCTCCAGACAAGTTGTAACACAATGAAACTAATGGATTGGCAGTCAGATGACTAACAAGAAGGCCGACAGGCAATTTTACAACTCATCAGTTGTGTGAAATCCCTCCTGACACTTACCATAAAATGGTCATGTCTCACTCTACATGCAATCATAACGTATAAGAGACAACACACACGCACACACGCACATGCACGCGCTGCTGCCACCTCTCTTAACATCTGCTTCCTGTCACAGAGCCTCTATGTGGCTCTGTGGCACCTGAAAATTACAATCGAATGGTCTGACACTCCTGACTCGACTTGAGGAAGTGCCCTCAGGAAATCTCCGCCGGAGCTGCTGCTGGAGTAAACAGAGCTGTTAGAAAAGAAAGCAACCCTCTTCAGCTATTCAGCGCCAGATGTGTGACGGAGCTGATGCTTTACTTTGGTAGCCATCAAAACGAGCAATCTTGCAGATGGAGTGTTTCTTTTCTGAAATGAAAACGGGAAAAATAGTCAATAAAACTCTCTCTCTCTCGCTCTCTTTATACAGTCCTAGTAATATACTAATAGTACACACTGTCCCAGATGCTGTACTCTGTAACTGCATCTAGTGATTGGTGTATTTGTCAGGTGCCTGGCTGCATCATGCAGCATGTGTTAATAAACGCAGAGGATTCATTTGGTCGTAGCTACGAACCACGAGGACAAAATATGCATCTCTGGTCTCCACGCTGAAGAAGAAATCCAGAGTCAAGATTGACTTCAAGCTTGATTTGAACTGATTAGAAGGATTGGGAAACTGCTAATACGGTGGGAACTCTGTTCATCTGCTGCTCCATCTGAACATGTTAATCATCCAGAGACGCTTCCCCTGGATGTGAGCGATCACCCCTGTCTAATGCCAGACAGTCTTGCATCATCCCAGGAGAACGCTGATGGCTCAAGGACACATATGAAATCATACGTAGCCACGTTTCTGCAAAACAAAGAAGCCTTTCAATGTTCATTCAGTTACACCTGCGCATGAAGGAAAGATGAAAGCTCTCTTGCTGGATATTTCACAAGACTTTTCACTTAATTACTAGCTTGACTGTTTAGATTGTGAGAAACTGCTGCAGGCTAGCAGAGCTAAATGAATAGATCATCATTTTTTTGGTGTAGTTTTTTTTTTTCTTTTACTCAATATTGGCTATGCATACCTACTCCTCTGTCCAGAAAAGTAAATGGAATATTAACGAAGCTGCATGTTTTACGTATGATATTGTTCATTAAAGTGTAACGGCTGGTCAAACTCATTTCCATCTTGGATTTCTAATTATTTCAGCCTTTGAGTGCACTCATAAAATATTCCATCTAAATCTTCAAATAATTTGTGTGAGCTATTTCCAAACTGCAAAACCCAATGATGATGGTGATGGGTTTACCTCACACAGGCAAACCCATCACCAAAACTGATTACCGAAAGCTGATTTGAGCACAAAACAAACACTCACCGATCACTTCCAGCCCATTTACACACGCAGAGGAGAGGAAGAGTATTAGAAACATCAAACCCGGCCGCTGCACCACCTCAGTAATACACATAAAGTAGAATTATTACCTCTCTAGAATTGCAAGCTCGAAAAAAAAAAAACTTTGAACAAGCAGAACCCACAGCAGAGCTGTTGCTTTGAATCACATTGTACAGGTGCACCTATAATAAAGAAGTCTTCCGCCTAGTTTGGAAGTCCAGGGTAAACTACTAAAATAGAAGCCTTAAGAACAGTTGGGATGTCCATGGATGGTTAACTCCGGCTGGAACATACAGTACCATTTCCGTGCCCCTTGGTCATTAAGTTCAAATGGATTTGTTGTGCTTCCACAACAGTTTTTGAGGTGTTTTCTTCATACACTGCTGATCTTCTGAAGGCCCGCCGGAGCCAATCCAAAGATTAGCTGACTGTTGAAACGCCTATACTGGTCTTTGAAGAATCTACAACCAGTCTCCTAAAAAGTGTCTGCAGTCCACCCTGCGAGAGACTTCAAACGGCGAACAACGTCAGCATGACGACTGACGCCGGGCGACCCCGGAGCTGATTAACCCGTACGTATATCCACCTCGCGGCGACCACAAAGAAACCCTGATCCAACAGTGACTTGTGTTGTATGTTAACATCATCGTTAGCTTGACGCCTTATTTTGTTTGCAAATACGGCGTTAATACACAATTAGTGCACCCAAAATCATAGATTTAGTTCAATTTGAACCGGTCAGGTCATTGAATCGTTGTACACAAAGCACTGAACTCCTGACGTTTGATGTGTTTTGCTGATGTTACTACGCATCCGTCCAGCGGTTATGTTGGGGTATCTGTAGAATGCTGCAGCCAAGAGATTCTTAAGGAAAATGAGACTTATTTGGTTGGAGAAAAAAACCCCAAAACAGAATAAATGTAAAAGTAACGCCACGATTGTCGCTAAATTCGTGCCGATTACACAATTTATATGTTATAAGAGTGTATTAGAGTTTATGGGTGGGAAATTTTGAGCTACATGGACCCACCGGAAGCTCTCTGATATTCAGAGAGTAATTCTCCAATATTATTATGGAGTTGAAACTGTTTCCTGTATGACTCAGTACATACAAAGTACTCACAGACTGAAATGTAGGTATAGGAGAACAAGAGAGAAACAATGAGTGAATTATATCGTAACTACAGGATGTAGTAATAACAAATATACAAATATTTTGGAAACCATGATATCCTGAAAAACCTCTCAAAGTGAATGCTTTCTTTCCTGTACTTTGTCTTTTCCATAACTGCTTATATTTACTTAATTACTTGAAAAGGAGCTGCAGTTTTTCCACTGATATCAGCTTTTCTACTGTTAATTATTGATTGTTTCCTCGAAATTAAAAAAAAGCACATATGTTTAAAGAGTAATTAGTTTGTAATTCCCCTTAAAATACTTTCTTGGTGTCGGCAAAATATTGAGAATGAGCCTCTTATGTTTCTCTCTCATATCAAGTAAGAAATTAAAGTAGGAGATGATAAGTATTTCCTACCTATGGATTCATACAACAGAGCTACAGCCTGGGTACATTTCCTGTAATCTTACTAGAGGTGTTTTTGTTTTATAATACTGAATATAAGAGTGGATATAAGAATGTGAAAAAAGAGCAGGTTACATCTCCTATATTATAGTATACTTTCTTCCATTAAAGCATGTTGACACACATTACACAGGTAAACTTGTTATACAGTAAGCAGTACAGCCGATGTGTTATAAGTAGTATGACAGTAATGTCATGACATTCTTGCAGCTTGGTCAGACTTTGATAGACAACTGATGAGGACGGAGGTCTTGCACAACAAGAGCTAGCGCTGATGTCACTGTGAGGCTGAGCAGTTTATCAGTCCCAGAAATGCAAGCTATATTACCAGAGGGTGCTTCAGGCGTGAAATACTGTACAGCCCTAAGATATGTGAAGCTGACTTACACATAAAAGATGAGAGGATGCCATCTTGTGCCTGAATACTGCAACTGCAACTCACTACGATTGTCTCTCTGCCAGCCAGACTGTTTATGGTTAACCACTGGTTGAGAAGAGCTGCTTAAGAGACACTTTATAAACATATTAACTGTTAACCAGAGATGAATTGGAGATTTTCATATTAAGACAACCTTATTAATCTCATAATGGGTAATTTATACGCAGCTTAACCCAGTCAGTAAAAAAAAACAAACAAAAAAAAACAACAACCCAGACAGGGTCGGTGAAGAACAGCAGTAACGTTAGATAAGGTAATAAAGCAATAAATAAGATAAAATGGATGGAAACAAATTAATTACAGTTGTTACACAATTCAAAGAAACTGACGTTGAAAAAAAAACCAACTCATTTGTAAAGACTTCCGAGTTCTCCTCAGAGGCGAATGATAACGGCGCCCTGAACACATCAGTGAGAATTCATCAGCCAGAACATGGAGAGTTTAGCTGATAAGAGTCTTTGCCTTCTTTAGCACCTGATTGGCTCAGAGGGAACACGAGTCGCTTTGTTTGATTCTGCTAATCTTGGAGCAAAGCTTAACAATAAGTTAAAGCACTGAACCGAAAGGTAAAAAGAAGAGGTTAGAGGACTTTCAATAAAAGGAGAACAAATGTTACCCGAGGACTAAAGGGAGGAGAGATTCTCAGTTGACCTGGATGGCGAAAGACTGTATTACGACTACACCAAACAAAGTGAACAATCAAAGTATTTGGTATTCACATCACTCCACGATCTGAACATCCGCACTGCGTGTGTGTTCAGTGTTGTGTCTGTCGCATTTCCTGCAAGACACACTGAGATCAAGAAGATTAGAAGAGCAGCTTTAACCAAACTCAGGAAACGCAGGATTGTGATCCGGGCCTTGAAGTACGACCACAAACAACACCCATGGGTTAACTGCTGTGTAGCGACCCGGAGAGAGAGTGATGATGTCTGAGTTAACAACAGGTCTTTAGACTGGGTAAGACATTACTCTCTGAACGCTACACCGTCCTGTAACCTCGCAGAGTAATACAACGCTCCTGCTTCAAACTTGGAAGCTCCCAGGTACGTAAACCTAAGAGCTCCACAAATATCCATCCAATCCATCCATTTTCTTCCGCTTATTCCTGTTAAGGGTCATGGGGGGGTGGAGCCTATCCCAGCGGCTTTCGGGCGAGAGGCGGGGTTCAACCTGGACAGGTCTCCAGTCCATCACAGGGCCAACACATAGAGACAAACAACCATTCACACTCACAGTCACACCTACGGTCAATTTAGAGTATCAATCAGCCTCGTCCCCTCTTGATGTCTTTGGACTGTGGGAGGAAGCAGGAGTACCAGAGAGAACCCACGCAGGAACAGGGGGAACATGGAGACTCCACCCAGAAAGATCCCGCGCTCCAGCTGGGGCTCGAACCCGGTACCTTCTTGCTGTGAGGCGACAGCGCTGACCACTGCACCACCGCGCCGCCTCTCCACAAGTATACCACTAATAAATTCAACCAGTACCTCATGATATGCCGCCCACTCTTCTCCCTCCTGAAAACTGACTTAACTAAACACATTTTTCACTTTACAAGCTCAACTGCTGGTCATGTGACGTCCTCTACTTCTCTTCAGTCCGTTCTCTCCCTTCACGCTTCTGGGGTTTCAAATTTCCACATCCGGTTTTTCAAATCAGCTTCAGATCAGCTTCCAAAGTATTTCTGTCACCGTCCTGCTCATAGAAAATCAGAGCTACGTTGAGCTCAGAGAAAATTTACATATTTTCCCCAATGAATGTGAAAACAACGTAGTGTCAAACTGTCGTTTGAATATCAGTGCGTGTGTTTCAGTAGTAACACTCGTGTCGTCTGGCACAACAACTGGGGTCTCGTCTGACCTCCGAGAATGAAAACACAGATATCTCAGTACTCTGTTACAGATTTATTACAGATCATAATTATAAAAACAAAACTTCATTGCTCGGGTATGACTCCATTTCTCAAACGATTCATTGTGGATTTATGGCCGACAGGTAGCAAGTTAAGATGTTCCATGTTAGCTTCACAAACAGACCCCACCGAAACACAACAGCGTCCTGCACCAACACTCAACACACAGGCTCGTTGCAGTTCAAGCTCACTGTCAGTAGTCACCACCCAATACTGCAAGTTACAATTGCATAATGAATTAGAATCTTAAAAGACATTTCTTGCATCACAATTCTTCAATAGTGGAAGTCCAGTTTTTACTTGACTTGAATTGCAAGACTGAACTATTAAATCCTCCATATGGAAATTTATAGACGGAGACCAGTTGGTGATATTTTAAAGGGAACTTTAAAAAAAAAAAAAAAAAAAAAAAAATCAACCCCTTGAAATTTGACCTTTAACCTGTCAAACTACCCGACTGGTAAACCATGATACATACAGAAGAAGTTACCAAATTCAGGCACTAAAGGGTTCACATTTGTGTAGAGAACATGTCATTATTGTTACGTATAGATCCGCGTGTCTTGTGGGTATTTTCCTATGATGCACAAACTGAAACAAAACACTAAAGTGCAGCAATACATTACATATACATACTCTATATGGTACGTAATATATTGCACAATGAGTAGACAGTGATTCCAGGAATAAACAGTAAACAGCTTCAGCGTGAGGTCAGGTTTGATGGCGATACTCCTCCCACTCAGCACAGACTCATAAACTGATCCCCACAAAACAAGTTGATAAGATAATCACAGGATAAAAATGAATAACCGAGTAAATCAGACAAATAAATAAACACGGCTAGTGTTTAAGACTGGAGGGAGGAAAAGAAAAAAAAAAGAAGATTTCTTTGTACAACTCAACACGCACCGATTCTTAGTCGCCTCCGCCCGTTACAATCTTGAGGAGGTGGAACTGCGCCGATAGTTGAGGAGATGAAGAATTCATAAAACACGAGTGTGTATCTGGTCTGGGGGCCAGGAAGAGGGTGAGCACGCAAGTCTGGTGTTGGCGGTCATGCCTCATACAGTACCTGGTGATGGGAAAGAAAATACTCTGTGGTGAGAGAAAATGAGTCAACGTACACTTCAGAATTAGGTGGGGTTGTATGACGCGTTGCGTTTGCCAAGTTGCCCAGAGGGCTTCCTTCCTGTGGATGCCTCTGATTTCTGATGTGTCTGTGTTTTTTTGGTCCAGTTTTTAGCTTGAGTATATTGGAAAATAAAAACCCTTCAATTTAGCCACAAATTTAGGAGACTGAGCTGTCTGCTAGCGAATGGAAGCTACAAGTAGCTAACTGACATGCTCTGTGCTCACATTCCATACAACTGAGACAAATCAGAAACATTTAGTTTCTTATGCCAGGCTAAATAACACATTTCCATCCATCCACAAAATGTATGCATTTAATGGTATTGAACACTAGGGTGCATAACCCAGGTGCACTGTACCCTGCAGTGAGTCCTAAACAAAGGGGGCTCAAGGGTTTAAAGGCCCATTTATGCTCAATGTTAAATACGCATACGGACAGAGCCTTTTGTCTGTACTCTGCGCTCATTTCGTCTGTATTTCTGCACATTTCCATGACGCTTACAGATACGGAGTAAACAGAGCAGTACCAGTGGGGGCAGTGTGGCTGTCACTACTCGATACGTAGCTTTCGTGAGACACAAAGGAGAAATAGCACTGGTGGAACTTTTTGAGGAGAGATTGTGTGACTTCTTGTGCTGGATGTGGAGGACCCCTGTTGGATGTGTTGGTTAACATCCATGCCAACATAAAGGACGCATGGAATTGTGTGAACAGTGATGGGACCATCGTTTGAAACGGACACATACATTTTCCTATGTACCTGAAGCATAAATGGGCCTTAACTTTGAGTGGATGCGGCTCAGCGCGTCTCCTGGGCAGAGAAGCCGAACAGGAGCAGAACCGTCCTCTCTACATTTTTCAACAGTAGAACCTCCTTTGGATTCCTGCGCGTGCTGCACGCTGCGCTACTCTGTTAGCAGCACTTTCCAGTACAAACAGCTGAGGTGCAGAGCGATTAAGTGCCACCAATGAAGGGAATACAAGGATCCATAAAGTGTTCATGTAAACTGGGTACTGACTGAGCTCTGCGCATCAGAGCTGCTGCTGCACAGAAGACGCGCTGACAAACACATACTGAAGCTAAGGACCCTTAAAATGGATGAGTGCCTCGTGCAGCCCCACTTCAATAAATCACAACTATCTCTTAATGTTTTAGAAATGCAACTGTTACATAAAAATTAACTATAAACTTTAGCCTGAAGTTCTATCGGTGTGCGCAAACATTTTCTGAACGAGGCCAAATCCCCTGAACAACACTTACTTTTCTTGCAAACTCGGGGAGGACGAATGATGCTTTGTGAATTTCTGTGTTGTAATATTTCAGCTCCATGCTTTCCAGTTGTTCTTTTGATAGCTCCTTCACCGGTTTCTGGAAATCGGTTTCCTAATTCAAAAGTGAAAAGAGGATCACCGTGAGTCACTGGAAAACACAGGAGAAGTACTATTTCACAATGAGTCGGAGGCTTTTTTTCCCCTAAGTAACTCAACAACAAGTGGGGTTGTGGGGAATCGCAAGAGAAGAATGACAAGCTCACTTACAGGATTTTTACTGCAGAGCATGAATCCAATTTGGCCACTGGGGTAAGTTGGGATGGTGGTGTAGGCGTAGTCCACCACAGGGAATAGGGTCTTGCAGAAGGTTTGCATCTCCTTTATCAGCTCCAAATGGAGCCATTGGCACTCTCCTGTCAGATTGACACATGGACAGGCAGCGTGAGCAGCCACAAATAAGAACCAGCGCTTCGAGTAGACTTGAAACGCGGGTGTCAGTCTTCATGGAGCAGCACACTCCGGCTCAAGTTTAGTTTGGACAAAAAAAACTTTTAACAAAAACCTGAAATTACCCTGTGAACAAAGAATTCCTCCCTTTGTCAATGCGGTCTTCATCAGTTGGTAGTACGTCTCCTTGAACAAACTCTCAGCAGGCCCTGCAACAAAGACGGAACTCAGACGAGGCCTGCGACTCACCGGTTCGCAAAGACTGACGCTAAAACCCTTAAAAAGGACCTCTTTAAGAAATACACTTATTGTCTATCTTCCCAGAGCTGGACGAGAAGACACAAACCCTTCTCTCCTCCGTCTATGTGTATGTGTGTATGTGTTAGAGACCCACAGCTTAATGCTAGGTAGCTTAGCACAATGAATGAAAGTGGATGGGAAGTGTTAGCATACCTCAGTCAGATGTAGCCAGGTCTTTCAATTACGAGTCTGATCCTTAAATTGCAATGTCTTGTCATGCGGTGTTTCGAGGGGAATGTTTTTGCGTAACACTATGAAATGCAGGCAAAGGAGGCAAATGTATCTGATGACGTTAGATGGAGGTACGCCAACACTTCCTACCCACTACCATTCAGAGGTATGTAACCCCCCAAAAAAGAGCAGATTCCTTAAATAAAAAGAAAGAAACTTGCCGACAGGGTCTGAGGAATCTGTAATGATGACGTCAAAGGCATCCTGGTTCTGCTTCATAAATTCAAAGCCGTCTCCGACGTGGAGGGTGAGCTTGGGACTGGAAAACCCTTTGGCCATCTCAGGGAGGAACTTCTTTGATACGTTAATGACGTCCTACACCGAAGACGACAACAACAACAAGAAGGGTTACTTTGGCACAAATAATAGGGGGTGGGGGTGGTAGGGTAGATGGTGCAGAGAGAAGCTCCCACCTCGTCTATCTCACAAAGGACCACTGACTCAACCAGGGGGTTCTTCACCACTTCCCTCACCACTCCACCATCTCCACCACCAATGATCAGCACCTGTTGGAGGTAAAGGTCAACCAAGAGAAGGGATACTGGACAGATTCTGACACCCCCCCATCAACACATCCCTGTATTACCTTCTTGGGACTCGGATGGGAGCAGAGGGGAAGGTTGGCAATCATTTCTTGATAGGCAAACTCATCTCTCTGTGTGCACTGGATCACTCCATCCAGCACCAGGACATTCCCGTAGGTTTTACTGGGGGGGGGGGGGGGAATTATTTAACACACGCGTTAACGGTATTCTTCCTCTTAACGGTAAACCAACAATCCTGAGGCCGAGCTGGTTGGTTCACCGATCGAAGCTGCTTGAAGCTCACGAGCTTCAGGTTATTCATTCATTGCTAGCGGAGGCTAACAGCTAGCAGCCTTAGCCGCGGCGTGAAGCTAAAAAGAAAACAAGAGCTCACCTCTTAAACACCAAAACGTCTTGAAATTTGGATTTCTTGTGGTAGAGGACCTCTTCCACTTGGAGACTCGTTGCTTGTCCCGGCCATAACGTGCACGTTTCCGTGAACCATCCGTCTCTGAGGTTGTCCATGTCAGCTGCCACGGCGCAGGAGGAAACGTGTTTTAAAAGTGTGCCAGTGTGAGTCTCGACAAAGCTTTGACACTTGCTCGGTGTCTGACACACACACTTACACACACACACACACACACACTTACACACGCACACACACTTGCTGCTCCTACACTGCAGCGAATGGCCGCTGCTGACGTAGATGACTGACCGTTATCTCAGTCAATGGGGCGGCGCGTCTGGCCGGGTCGTGTATAGTTTGTTTGGCATCGCAACACCGGCACCGCCCTGTAACCCACGTGAAGCTAACCCACGGTGGAGGGTCACTGCGCCTGCGCGGATCCCGGAAATGAAAGAAGGGGTAGGTTTTGTTTTTTTTCCCTCTCTCTCCTCAAAAATATGACACCACATTTCAGTAAAGGAGGCTAACAAAAAAACAAAACAAAACAAAAACTTAAGCGTCTGTAATAAATTTATTCCAGTGATAAGTCAGCATTTTAAGGGAAAAAATTTAAAAAGATTAAAAAAAATTAACAATTATGTCACCATTTCAGAAAAAAAGATCCCAGTATTTCTGAATTTGATTTATAAAACAGCCCTGTTTTAATGAAGTAATTACCAGTTATTTCTCTGGAAGAAAAGAACATTTATGCTGTTTTTGTCTGAATTAATGAGATAATTAAGTCATTAAATACAAAATACCCTCAGATTTTTTCTTCCTTTCAGTTGACTTCAACTGTCCCATCATCACCTTGATGGCTCCACCATGCAAACATAAAAAGTCCTAAGTAAGATAACAATTACAATAATTTTTCAGTAAATATTAGGTCTGGTATTACCCTGTTCACACTGTTTGAGTGGCTTAAATTCATAATTGCTCATTTTTTCCCCCTCATAATTACAATTTACCATTTGAAAATATCAACTCCAGAATTTTTGTTTTTTTGCCCCCCTGGTAGAAATGTACCTCTATAAGATCAAAGCAGACTGCATATTTGTGACGTGCTATAACACAAAGTACATTTCAAAAAAGCATTCCTATTACTAAATCTAATCAGTTATTAGTGGACTCTGAAGTATAATGAGCTCATTAACATTAAACAGACAGACAGTAACATGAACTCAGTATTTTTTTTATTTCTCAGCTTAAATCTGTTCATATTTTTGGTTTGTGCCCAGATATTTCGTACAATATCCAGTATTCTTATTTTTTGAAAGCATCGAGTGCTTGTTCTGCTTTTCATAACCGAGAAAGGAATCTTAATTACCGTCGTGAAATGATTCTCGTCGCGCCAAATCCAACCCGGCTCACTGGGTCGTGTGCCAAGCATGAGGTCAGTGGGATTTATTATATGAGCCTATTTGTTTATCATCTATCTAATGTCATCCAGGGAGTTCGTTCATATTGTATATTTCCATTATGAAAACACCAACTATGAACCGACACTCTGCACCCAGAAGTCACTAGGAAATCAGCCAAAAATACATTTGTAAGCGTTGTAAGAAGCTCTGCGAAAATTGTAGCTTTTAGTAGTCGTACATTTCTAGTTTTATTTTGACTCTCAACTTTCAGCTTTGTCGGTTAAACCACTGCTCGACCTGAGTCTTTACATAACGCAGACCAATTCACCCTGAAGATAAAAGGAAAAGCCAGAACAACGTTCATACTTGTCTGGGGGGGGGGGGATTTTTCCAGAGATCGCTGTCTTCCTGCGATCGACTGAAGCGGTGAAGGAATGTGACTTTAAGCAGGAAGACCTGGGTAGAACCCGTTGCACAACATTATTGGGTGACAACCTGATCACCGCCTCCATGGAGGAACGACACATGTTGTTGTGACATTCAAACCTGAGGTGGTGGGACCGTCCTCACTCGGATTTGAACAAATTTCAAACACTTCACGCACTTTTTTCCCCCTTTTAAAAACACATTTAATAAATGGACTGTGGTTGTACATATTTACAGGGTAAACTGTTCCACAGAAGAAAAAAACAACAACAACAAAAAAAACAACAAAACAAAACAACCCACTTCATTAATTATACAATGAATTTCAAAGTTCAGGAAAAGAGTTTTAAAACAAAGTGGCATGGACAGGGTCTATCTTTTGGGCCAGTTATGCCGGAACCCTCTGTGGAGAACACAAACAAAATAAAACACGCACTGACACAGACAAAACACGAGTACTGTATATTATACTCCATTTTATCTTGTACACTTACCTTTGAGATTTTCCAGCAAGGTATGACATACTGCGGTTTCCAGCTGAAAAATTTGATTTCTGGCCCCCAGGAATTTTCTGATGGACAGAAGATAACGTCCATAAAGCAACAACCTGGTCAGTATGCATGCATACAACTTGCTCTTTTTTTTTTTTTTTAATATAAGTAAATCACACAAATACCTTTTTCTTAAAATCATGGCTTTGCCGGTTGGGGTCAAATTGTGTGTTGTCCTTTGATTTGTTGCCTGTGAGAATAAAAAGAGGCGTTTGCATCACGTACATCAACTCAAGTGTGTGGAGGAAGATACAACTGGTACTGTTGTAGCTTTAAAACATTCCAGGTGTGTACCAGCAAAGACTTTGAGGTCCGACTGGCTGTAGTCAAAGGGCTTGAAGGTGTCTGGGGGAGGGGCTTCAGTCTTCTGGGGCTCCCCAGCTGGTTTTAGTTTCTTATTCACTTTGGGAGTCGACTCTCCGACCTCGCTAGCGACCCTCCCTCGCTTCAATCCATCACCTTTGGAAAACTCCTGAAACGGAAGGAGGGCAGGGACATAATATTCTGTTTAACACTTGATTATACACAAATTTGTGAATGCTAATATGTATATATTAAACCTGTCAGTCGATTAAAAAAAAAATCTGATTAATCGCATGGTTGTCCATAGTTAACTCACGATTAATCACATATTTTCTATCTGCTCTAAATCTACCTTAAAATGATATTTTTCATTTTTTTTAATCAACCATATCAACATGGGAGTAGGCAAATAGTTGCTTTCTGCAAATGCAGCATGTTTATTAGTGGAGCAACGTACTGTCCAGAAGTACAAACAAAACAAAAGACCTATCCATCCATCGATTTTCTCCTTCTTATCCTGTAAAGGGTCGCGGGGGGGTGGAGCCTATCCCAGCAGCCTTCAGGCGAGAGGCGGGGTTCACCCTGGACAGGTCACCAGTCCATCGCAGGGCAACACACAGAGACAGACAACCATTCACACTCCCAGCCACACCTACAGTCAATTTAGAGTATCAATCAGCCTCGTCCCCTCTTGATGTCTTTGGACTGTGGGAGGAAGCTGGAGTACCAGAGAGAACCCACACAGGAACAGGGAGAACATGAAGACTCACACAGAAAGATCCTGTGACCGAGCTGGGACTCAAACCTGGAACCTTCTTGCTGTGAGGAGACAGTGCTGACCACTGCACCACCGTGCCGCCCCAAAACAAAAGATGCACAGGGTAAAAAAATAAATAAATTATAAACTCAAGCCCAACAAATATAATAGTAATGATTACTAGTACAAAATGAAGTACTTGAACTATTAATCCATTAACACAAAAGGATGACCCTTATGCATTGCCTCAAACTGTGATGCAGAATAAATAAAATAAAATAAAAAGCGCATTAAACAGGGCAACACAGAACAGGACTCAAATGATATGGTGGGGATATTGCGGCTGGTGAACGCCTCCAATGGTCTCCGTTGTGCCAAACAATCCAGCGTGGTTTGTTTTACGCCAGAAGGGAGCGGAGGGCTCTCTGCATCAGCTGTATGCTTCGCGGAAAGTGATACTGAAGACTGCTCGTACTCCGGTGGAAACTAACTAACTTTCCATTTAAAACTGACGTATTCTTTTCCATGTTCGTCCTACCTTAACGCTCATCTGCTCTCAGTTTTCTGTTGTTGTTTTTTTTTGGTTTACAAGCAGCAACCGGCTGCATCTCGCATGTGTGACGAGTGGTGCGCTCACTTCAGGTTTTCCGCGAACTACGGCATGGCCGAAGGGTCAAAAACCACGGTGCGCATTAATCACAATAAAAAAAATTATTGGTGATAAAGGGACATTGGGTTAACTAGTTAATAATGCGTTAACACTGATACCTATAATATATATGTGTGTGTGTGTATACACACACACACACACACACACAATGTACATCAGTATTTTCACTGTCATCCATCTATCCTATGGTGCTTGCTCTGGACCGGTGTGTGTGCGCGCGCGTGCGCGCGTATTTCAGGTGTGCAACGGTTCAACAAGGTCAGGTCTGACAGGGTAACTGAGTGGTAACAGGGTGAGCTGAAATAAATGAATAAAACAAAAATGAATAAAAACATTCGTTTCAGTGTTTTACTTTCATTTGTGACGGCCCTTGCAGTATTACCCAGAGACAAGTAGTGGTACTCCTCTCAGCTCTTTCTCCGGGGCTGCAGTGAGCAGCTGATGAGCCGACCGTGTGTTCTTGTGTGCGCTTCACATGCAGTGGATAAACACAACTTAATACTTCTTAAAAAGCAGAATTTACACCTCAGTGTGGTGTAATCAACGGTTGGTTTTTAATGGTTCAAATAAGGATTTGTGAGTAGCACATGAGGAGGAAGTGGCTGCCGCTGCCTGCTCACAGCTCCACAGAGAGGAAGCTTTCTTTACAACTTAAGGCTGAAACCAACAGACGGCGCGGGCCGATATTTGCCTGCATTTGGCGAGTTGAGGAGTGCTACTTTCAAGTGCCGCTGCCAACGCTTCTGACTATGATGCATGACACCAGACAGTGCCAGCGTGCTCAGTTGAAGGCAATGTTTCAGCAGGGAGTGCCTGAAAACCAATTTTTCACTTAAGCTATCATCACACAGTAGATTACTGCGGTGCGCACCGGCGATTGATGGCTCCAAGCTCACGCAGTGAAGGCAGGAGGAACATGGTTCCACCAGCAGGGACAAAAGGGAGAGTCAGTCGCCGGTGACTGTTGTGTCTGTTCTACTGCACCATGGACATTAGATGAAGTACCAAGACTTTTGTCTAACCGAGCATTTCTAACAGAGACGAAATGCCATATGGTGGCAAAAGCACATGTGACTAACCAAGCACAAGGGTGCCAAGCAACACCCCGGGGACACAGAGCTAGCAGGGAGGAGGCTTTTAGGCTGGAAGTAGAGGTTTTTGTTCCCTGGGATGAGAGGACAGTGTTTGATGAGTGGGGGACACGTCTCTCATGCTGCATTCTTCTTCCCCTGACACGTCATGTGACAGATATAAATATGAAAAGGCCACTGCGCGGCAGACTGGCAGCAATGCTTCACTCGCTTGTGAGTCACCATATTTATGTGTAG
Source organism: Aulostomus chinensis (assembly GCF_037954235.1). NCBI lineage: Eukaryota > Metazoa > Chordata > Actinopteri > Syngnathiformes > Aulostomidae > Aulostomus > Aulostomus chinensis. The sequence goes on along the minus strand of NC_141328.1, from coordinate 25,109,341 downwards.
AAATCCAAGCCATGAAGAAAATACAGAAGGTGAAAGAGGCTATTAAAGCTCGATGTGCTCTTGGCTGACTGTAACCATCCCAACAGGGACATCAACAGTGAAGTGGTGCAAAGCCCATTTGAAGTGGAAATGGAGGGACCAGAGAGCAAATTACTCACCGCTGCTTGCTGGCGAACAGTGGCGACGTTCTGGAGAGACTCCTGGTAGCTTTGTTTCGTCTTATTTCTTTCCTCTGCCGACAGAAATATTAAAATGCAATGAGAACTATGAGGCCAGTCAAAGTAAATCCAAAAAATGGATTTAGAGCTTGTTGGATCACAACTCTTACCTGCCACCTTCTTGACTTGTTCCTTCGCTTTCTTCTTTGACTCCAACTCCTTCTGTTGCTGCTCGATACTTTTCAGTTTCCACCTTTTACTGATCTGAAATTGATGATGAGGAAAATATTCAAATATGGAAATGAGCGGACAGCGTTTCTTCTTGGTCTGGCAATGGATCAGCTCTTTACCTCAAATATTTTTGAAGAAGGGTCCAACTTGGCGTTCTGGTTGACGTGCACGCCATCGGACGGTAAATACTGAAATCTCAAAGCTGGTTAGCCAAGTGCTGCAAGTTTCGGCTAAATACGAGAGGGCTAATCATTCATCAACTTACCATTCTGAAGGGATTCTCAAAAGCCTCGATGATGCGCCGGGCTTTCATCTGAGCCGTGGAGAGAGACGTCTGCTCAGTTTTCTCTTCAATCTCCTTCGAAAAGAAACCGTTCTCACAATGAGGTGAGCCAGTTGTATAAAAACTGTACGAGAAAGCAAAATAAAAGCAGATCTCCACCTCGAACAGGGTGATTCTGGCCGGCGCAATGAGACCACTGGTTTTGTCATCATCCGTTTTGCACTCAACGTCTGAGAAGAGCACCCCTTGTTTGACAGGCAGCTCTGGAAATCAAAGTGCTCCATGAGTAAAATTGGACATCGGCAGGACAACGTTCAATGCGCAGACGAGTGAGAGACACACCGTCGGCAGAGAAGTGGGGGACATTGCTCTCAGAGACTCTGGACGTGTCATGAGGACCGAACAAGGTGACTTCAGGCTGGAAAATGAGGCGACATCACGGTCAGATCGGCCCAGAGTTTCAATAACTAACCCTCCATCTTGATATCACCGACCTTTTTCATGGGTGTGAGTCCTTTGGTCTTCTGAGCTGCGATTTCAGCCTGTGCAGAAAAACGGACAACTAGAAAGTTACACTTCAGTTACACAAGTGTAAAACCTTCCCACAGCCGACATCGGTCTTTTCCTACCTTAAGGAGAGGCATATTTCTTGCTTCCTGCACTAACAAATGGAGCTCATTGACCTGCTGCCTCACCAGTGGGGGGACAGGGTTACAGCAGGCAATGATGCCTTGAGGCTCTCTGAGCAGATAAAAGAGAAAATGCTATGCTGAGATTATGAATAAAAAATGAATTTGACATGCACTGCGATAAAAACAAAAAACAAAAAAAAAAAAGGAAAAATCAGAGCACAGAATCTAATCAACTTACTTGGGCAGCTCCTCGGATATTTTGCTCATCATATGAGTGGGCAGAACATATCTAAGGACAGAAATACAAACCAGATTAAATACAAGATGCAAGCAGACAGTGATTGTCACTGAAATGTGGGGGTTGTGATATCTGACTGGGAGCAGGCTATAAATAGCAAAACAGCTCCAGCAGATTTCCAGAACAGCAAGTTCATCCATTTCCAAACACCCTACCCGGTGCTTTCATCTTCCTGCCTGGCCAGCTTGTCCCTCCAGGCGAACAGCAGTCTGAAGGCAGTGAGCTGCTGGGTGTTAAAAGACTTTTTCTGCTTCCTCTGCAGCTCCAAATATGACTCCTCCGTGTATATGGGTTTGACATATTTCTGGGTGGAAGCGAGATACATGGTGGAATTATGACAAATGCCAGAAAATACGGGAAATTATGCCGCAGAGATTCAAAACGGGAGAGACAGAGAGATGCTGGGTGGAGAGAGAGGGAGACTTGAGTCCAGGGGAGGACGTGCGAGTGTCAGTTTAATCTTTGTGGTGGGAGATTTGTGCGAAACCTTCAGGGAAATGTCTTTGCTCTTGTTCCAGACGCTCTGCAGCAGGCCAGGCTGCCCGTGGTTGAAGTCCAGCAGCTGCACCCTCACACAGTCGTAGATGTAGAGGAGGTAGTGGGTGTCGGTGCGGGCGTACTGCACCATCTCCTCGGGTAAGGGCCTGCGAGGTCACGGTATGGGACATGGATTACTTCAAAAGACCTGCATAGGCCTTGAAGAACACTTGGTTTCTCTAATGAACTGAGACGACATCTCACCTCCCCCTTGTGTGATGAACATGTGACCACACATGACCCACCTGTACATTATCACATTAATCACAAGAAAGTGGAACTATGACAAATGAGCTCATCGCATTTCCATCCTCAGATCCCCTCTCTCCCCCCCCCCCCCACACACACACACACACACACACGAGATTCTCAATATTAGCCGCATGCTAACAGCTAATAATTGATAATTAATGATCTGCCTAGAAATGTAAAAGTTGTTTCTGTGGCTCGTGCTATGCCCCTTCACCAAGTTCATGACATCAGCCTGGTAGTTGTTGTGTCATCACGATGACAGAATGACAACCAGCAGACACAGATGATCTATCTATCTATCCATCTCTCTCTCTCTATCTCTCTCTATCATTTCTTATTCTGTACATTGACGTTTGTTTTTTCTACCTCTACTTATTACTGTCAACTAGGAGAAAAACCGCACGAGATTTCCAATGTGCTTGGACTGTCTGTTTATGCACAAATGGCCAGCGATGGCAAAAGTACCCAGATTCCTTACTTGAGTAGAAGTAAAATACCTATGTAAAAATACGACTTGAGTGAAAAGTAAAAAGTACTGATCCAAATATCTACTCAAGTAAAAGTAAAAAAGTACAGGCTCTGAAATGTGCTCAAAAGTACTTTTAAAAGTAAAAAGAAATTTCTACTGCACGATTCACTTGCTGCAAAGCTATTGAACACAGGATCATTTCGACAGAATCTACTTCAGCAATGTTATTGTTTGAACAATCACTACCTGCCTAGTATCCTAATGTACTTCACTATACAGTCCTTTAGGCATTTGGATTGAACACTTAAGGTTACCACATCACACTGAACATTGAACTGTGTCACAAATCCTGCTCATAGACCCAACATGTGCGCATGCACACACACGAGCCGTTTCTCCTGCATCTTTCAAAACCCAAAAGTTCACGCGCATTGCTCTTGGCGCAAATATCTATATCTCTGTCTGTCTATCTATCGAGTAGAAAGTACCGATATCTATGTTGAAAATGTAACTGAGTAAAAGTAAAAAGTCGTCTGAGAAATAAATACTTCTGAAAGTACAAAGTACCTGAGAAATCTATTTCAGTATAGTAACGGAGTATTTGTACTTCGTTACTTGCCATCTGTGCAAATAAAACCTTGAATCCTTGAATCCCTCAGAGCTAAACCATGTTAACGAGGTCAGAGTTGATGGTTTTTTTTGTTGTTGTTATTTTTTATTCATGTAAAGGAAGATAATCAGGAAATTGCCAGCATGGAGGGACAGCATGTCTACCCTGACAAGCCCTTGTGTCCAAAAAGAGTTGGTGTTTTTTTTTTTTTCCTTTTCCAGTTTTTTGATTAATTATTCCCGCTGAGTTGAAGCCAGAGTCAGAAAGGGTTGTGAATCTCGTGTTGGTGATCGCGGTCATGTAGCAGTGTCACACTAACAGATAATAAATGGCAAAGCGGTGACGTGTTACTGAGTGGCAAATACGCTTGTCACAGAAAGAGAACCCAGCGCTCAGCCTTTCTCTCCTCGCAGCAGGGAGCGCTGCAGTGCCCTATCAGAGTCCTTCTTCAGGGTCATACAGGCTTCTGATGTCACCCCCCACCACTCCAGTTTGACTGACTAGACGGAAGAACTTTGTTTCGAACTTAAAAAAGTCTGTTAGTCTTTCTTCAAGTGAGATCAAACATGGTTAATACTGGGCATCTTGCTGAAGAATCCCAGTCCTCCTGGAGTCCAGTGTGTGTGTGTGTGTGTGTGTGTATTTAGGCTCACAGACATCAGGTCGAACCCGTCAAATCACAGAGGAGATCCGACAGCTGGAGCAGGATTCAGAGGACGACCAGGGTAAGACCACTTGTGACACCAGTGATAATACTGCACTGCAATACTGTGCTATCATGCTGCAGTACAATACTATGCTATCATACTGTGCTGTAATACACGCTGGACCGCTGCTACACTACCGTCAAAGAGGCTTTCCCAAGGGTTGCACTTGGCAGGTCCGACCACACAGTGCTGCTGCTAATTCACAATACAGGCAAAAGTTAAATCCTCAAGGCACCAACAAAACTTGTCTGGTGCTGGTCCCCTGAAGCCATTGAAGAACTTTGGGGTTGTTTCGCGTGGGCTGTTTTCTACGCTGCAGGTGACCTCCACGACGTCCCCGATGCAGTGATGTCAGACATCAACTACTGTGCGGACTTGTGCATACCACTCAAAACAGTCAAACACTACAAAAATTATAAACCGTGGTTTAACAAGGACATTAAAAAAATAAGAAAGGAGACAATTCAGTATATCTGTAAGGAAACAAAGAACAAAATATGGCTGCCAAATACAGACTGAGATCTACAATAAAAAGAACCTAATCCAACGATGCCACTAAAGAAGAACAAATCACTACTAATGAGACACGGTTCTTCTGGAAAAAACTCCAAACATGACAAAAGAAACCCACCCAGGAGAGGTCCTGGCAGCGACAGTCAGCTTCCTGACACACTCAATACTTTCTATGGGAGGTTTATCACATCACACACCCCCCCCCCCCCTTCACCATCTACGGGGAGGAGTTGAGGCACACCTTCAGGGGACTAAAGAGGAGTAAAACCGCTGGCCCCCATGACATCAGCCCCTCTGTTCTCCACCACTGCAGAATTGGCTGGGGTTTTCACCAACATCTTCAACACCTCCCTTTGCCAAAGCTCAGTAGCCAAGTGCTTCAAAGAGTCCACTATCATCCCAGTTCCCAAGACCAAGACCATCTCCTGCCTCAGTGACTACAGACCCATTGCCTTAACATCGGCTGCCATGAAGTCAGTTGAGCACATTATAATCAAGCACCTGAAAACTGTCCCCCCCGCTCATGGACCCATACCAATTTGCACACAGAGCCAACAGGTCAGTTGAAGACACCGTCAACTTATCCATTCATCACACACTGAACCACCTGGAGTCCACAAGCACATTTGCCCACGTGTGTGTGGACTACAGTGCTCTGTTTTCTCCCCAGCAACAGAAATCATGTACAGATCTCAGGATCCTTTCAGCGGAACTTTCATGACTACACAACCTTCTCAGGCATCACAGTCAAAACAACTTGGATAAAACTCAGTGATCTTAGATTTCTGACTGTGATCTTGGAACTCTGACTGTGATCTTGGAACTCTGACTGTGATCTTAGCATTCTGACAGTGATCTTAGCATTCTGACAGTGATCTTAGCATTCTGACAGTGATCCAGGGATCAGGGATCCCAGTCATGTTACACAATGACAGAAACTACAGGGTATATATATGAGACATCTCAGCTTCATCATCATCCAGTAATCAACATACAAACAGAAGTCGACTTCAATTGACAGCTCTATCAAACGTTGACATTAATAATGTGGTATTCCGGGGACCAATACGACGAGGATCCTCTGGATCCAATTGAATACGAAAGTGACTTTCCTAAGCCAGGGAAGAGAAAACGGCAGACTCTGAGGCTTATGAGTCTACTGATACACTCGGGAAAGCTCGATAAACAGAATGTCCAGAACAAGGACAACGAGGAGACGACCACTAAGCTCACCTCACCTGGCACATTGAAGGAACGCCAGGACCAAGAGGAGAGAACGATGACTGCCCTCAACTCACCTGGCCCATCTTACAGATGCCATAACAAGGAGGAGAGAACGACGACTGCTCTCACCTCACCCGGCCCGTCTTACAGATGCCATAACAAGGAGGAGAGAGGGAGCACTGCCCTCACCTCACCTAGCATGTCTCAAAAATGCCAGGACCAACAGGAGAGAACAACGACTGCCCTCACCTCATCTGGCACATTGAAGGAACGCCAGGACCAAGAGGAGAGAAGGACGACGACCCTCAATTCACTTGGCCCGTCTAACAGATGCCGTAACAAGGAGGAGAGAACGACGACTGCCCTCACCTCACCTGGCACATTGAAGGAACGCCAGGACCAAGAGGAGAGAACAACGACTGCCCTCACCTCACCTGGCACATTGAAGGAACGCCAGGACCAAGAGGAGAGAACGACGACTGCCCTCAAGTCACCTGGCACATCTTACAGATGCCGTAACAACGAGGAGAGAGGAGGCACTGCCCTCCCCTCACCTGGCACCTCTCAGAAACGCCAGGACCAAGAGGAGAGAATGATGACTGCCCTCAACTTACCTGGCACATCTTACAGATGCCGTAACAACGAGGAGAGAGGAGGCACTGCCCTCCCCTCACCTGGCACCTCTCAGAAACGCCAGGACCAAGAGGAGAGAATGATGACTGCCCTCAACTTACCTGGCACATCTTACAGATGCCGTAACATCGAGGAGAGAGGAGGCACTGCCCTTCCCTCACCTGGCAACTCTCAGAAACGCCAGGACCAAGAGGAGAGAATGATGACTGCCCTCAACTCACCTGGCACATCTTACAGATGCCGTAACATCGAGGAGAGAGGAAGCACTGCCCTCAACTCACCTGGCACATCTTACAGATGCCGTAACAACGAGGAGAGAGGAAGCACTGCCCTCCCCTCACCTGGCACCTCTCAGAAACGCCAGGACCAAGAGGAGAGAATGATGACTGCCCTCAACTCACCTGGCACATCTTACAGATGCCGTAACATCGAGGAGAGAGGAAGCACTGCCCTCCCCTCATCACCTGGCATGTCTCAGAAACGCCAGGACCAAGAGGAGAGAACGACGACTGCCCTCAACTCACCTAGCACATCTTACAGATGCCGTAACAACGAGGACAGAAGGAGCACTGCCCTCAATAGGCCGCTGAATCGACCTGCTTATCGGCATGAGCGGACCGTCGGTGGACAGAGGTGGAGGCCTCCCCGTGGCGATGGTGATGGCGACAGATGGAAAAATCGCCAGTCGCGATGTGAAATAAGTCATTGGTGGAGACATGAAACTAGTGGGGAAGCTAGTTCTAGTTGGGAAAAATCACCTGTTTATTCCCACCATAGCGACCACAATGGTGGTTGGAGGAGGCCTGAGAAGGCCAGAGGGGATGTATGGAGGCCTTCCCGTGATGTTGGCCACAGCCACGCAGAGAACTGCTTCAGCAGCCATGAAGATACCAATACATCAAGAGCAGATAGGAGTTCCTGGTGGAGGCCTGATGAGGAGCCCCGAAGGAGGCCCAGAGGATTCCGAGAGGACTGCTACCACGATGAGCGACGTGACGTCAGATCACGGCATCATTGGTGACAACAGCAATGAATACCTGGTAGAGAACAACTGAGGCAAGCAGCAGGAGGCCAGGGATTGGTTCGGGGAGGGGTACGGGGGAGGGGTACGGGGGGCAGGGGGTGGCAACAACCGAGATGGATCCCTATGGATGAAAGTTAGCATTCTAGCTTACTCCTCGCTAATCCCATTCACATGGTGTTTTCTGTGTGTGCTGATGTTCATTGAAGTGTGACGTCTCTATCAAATAAAAATGAAACTGAGAAAAACCTGCATCCTGTATACTTGTTAATATATTTGAAAGGGTTGTACTGTAGGATTGAAAAAAACAAAAGTTGGTCAATGTAATGTGATCAGAAGAGACTGATCAACAGTCTTTATGTATGTGTGCGTGTGTGTCTGAGGGAGAGAGAGAGCAGGATATGTGTGTGTGAACTGAGAGAGAGAACAGTGTGTGTGAGCTGCAGTGCCTGAGCTTGATGGGTGTGTCTCTTCAGTTTGGGTTCATTATCTGAATAAACAGGAATGAGTGACATAAGATGGCTGTATTTGCATGAGTGCATCGTGAGTGAGCTCAATTGGTGGACACTGAGCTTCAGAGTAATATTGTCAGCGTTCTTGTATAAAATGTTAAATTTGTGTGTTTTTGTTTGTGTTTGAGTGTATGTGTGTTTGAGTGTGTGTGTTTCACAGTAATTCAGTGGCCTCCAGACGACAGCTCTCATTAAGACAACAGTGAATGCTGAGCATGGCTGGCATGGTGAAAGACATCTCAGCTACACAGCATAAAACGTGTGTGTTTTAGGGGAGAGCAAACAGAAGTACAAGGAGCTGAAGAGGAAGGAGGAGGAGATCGACCGTGAGTTGTGCTCTGACTGGCCCAGATGGGTCATGTGATCATTCAGGAGTTGTTGACATGCAGTCACATATTCAGTCACACTGCAGATGCTAACGTTAGAAACAAAGACTGAGTTACTGCTCAATTTCAATATTCCAGGCGCTTGTGGTCACCACCACCATCATCCTCACTGCAGACATGGAGGCGTGTCTACAGCAGGGGTGGTGGTGGTGGAGCCGGAGCCAGATGTGACGTAGTGGGACGGTTCATGGAACGGAACCATTAACAGCATCTTTGTTGTGAAACTGGTCTGGAGGGTGAGGCTCATTCATGCAGCCAATAGCACCACCACCACCACCCCCCTGTTCCCAGGGTTCCTGGAGTCATTTGAGGAGTCCAGAGCTAAGGAAGAGGAGTCCCCCCCAGGCCAATTTCGAGCTAAACAATGAAATGAACGGATGGGTTTTGTCTCTGGTTTAACTAGTCGGCAGATGGTCGCTTCTGCCTGTTGTTTCCCCGATTTTTTTATTATCACGTCAGGTTGGGACGTAGGTACAGAGGAGGGTGTGCAGTGGTGTGTTACTTCCACTGTGCATCGCGCAACCCCCTTCATCGATGATGCAATGACTCAGAAGACAGAGTATATACACGTCCTCTTGGTAAGACTGAGGCGAACCCGGTGAAAGAAAAATGCAACTCATCACAATATTAAAGGATTTGAACCACACTTGGCTCATGCTTCACCCCTCAAAGAAGCTGGTGACATTCAGCCTCGTGGTTTGTGTCACACCGACGTTACCACGATGCTAGTGATCTTTTTTTTTTTCATGAGTGAAACAGGAGCAGTAACAACCTGAAACACCTTCAGTTTCCAGCGAGTGAAAGAAAATCTATCATACATGTAAAATAAAACAAGTCTAACGGAGTGCCAGGGACATACCGAATCCTCCAGTCGGCAAGCTGGTAGCGTTTGTCTGAGTCCACGTTGCAAAAGTGTTTGAGGAGGTGGTCCAAGGAATGTCTGGCCAGGTTCAGAGCTCGGCTGGCCTGGTGGGTGTCAAACAGGTTGACCACGTACAAGCCGAAGTCCCTCTGGAGCCACTCGACGTCGGAGTCTGCCCCGTGAAATACCTGGAAACAGAACAAAGTCCATCCAGCTGAGAAGGAGCCTCTGTGGAGAGTTTCAATGCGCAAACTTCCACTGGGAGATGGTAAATATTTGAAAGTGCGGACGCACAATGTGACATCTTTCCGCTTGGGTTATTTTCACAGATTGCCTTTCTTTAAGCTGTTAAAGCCTACGCACCACTTCTTCACAGGTGTCCTGCTGTGTGTGAGTCACGACGGCTCCCACACACCGCAGGACACCCACCAGCTTCTGGAAAAGTTTGCGAACGATGGAGCTCTCAAAGAAACTCGGCTTTGGGGAGTTTTAAAAATAAAGCTGTGCAAAACTGAAAGAACAAACAGATGAGGTAATTAATCTCTTGGAAAAATTATGGCAGGTGAGGAGTAGAGATTGACCTCTAGTGAAGGGGTTCGAAAAGGAAGGGCTGGGAAAACACATGGGGGGGGGGGGGGGGGGGGTGTAGTTACAGTGACTCATCATCACGTTTCCACCAAACATTTGACTGAGCGTAGCTTCAATTGTTCCTCTGGACGGACTAGAAAGTTATGGAACATTTGAGATGACAGCTACAGATTTGTGGAGCACTTTTATTACCTTGACGATAGACGGGTCAGTGAACGCCTCGTTCAGGATGTACATCTCACTCCGGAGCTCCAAGGTGTCGATGATGTAGTCGTGCTCTCTGGTGGAGATCTGCATCAGACAGGTGAGACCCAGGAAGCTCCTGTAGGAATGGTGCTGTGATGGAGAACAGAAACACCAGGCTTCTATTAATAATCATAATATTAATGATGATAATACATTACGTTTAAAGGCTCCTTTCTTGTTGCTCAAGGTCAGTGACCTTATGGGATGCACAACCAAGTAGTAAGAATGGCCACATTAACCAGCTTATAAGATTTTAGCTGTTTAATGCAAGCTAGTTGACCATTTATGCTTGTGAGGTTAAACGGTTGAAGGTTTGTTTTATGTTATCAGAGCTGCACATCAATCAATTCATTAATTGATCGATTGGACATTAATAATGGTAATAATAGGATGATCAGCTGCTGTCGGTGTCAGAGGATTTGTGTGAATCCCGGTGTTCTCTTGTTGCTTGTGGGGTCATTCGCACCTTACAAAAAAGGCCTTTCACATGAAAAATATAGATATTAGATGATATTTTTAGAGGGTTGGACACTCATCGCGGCTTTTTATAGTGCTGCTATAGTATGACTAATGACCATTAATTAGTGCTGGTTAATGTTTAAAATGGCCATCCCTGGAACCAGCCCATTGGGCTTTCTATTTTAGAAGGTCCTGTACCTCAAGGTCGACCGCAAATTCAGACAGTCTGCACAGCTTCTCATTCAGAGCCACGAGATCCTCCAGCGTGTCGACGAAGGAGCAGCTGGTGTCAGCCATCGGTTTGTACATCTAGAAATGACCCAGAATGACAGGTTTAGCAGAGGCCTGGTCAGTACCATCATACTACAAGCTAGGGGAGGTTTACCTGAGGTTCTGGCTTGGACAGAAGGCTTTCTGGGGTGGTTAGATGATCCAGTTCATATTGGTATGGGTGAGCAAACCTGCAGGGATCAAATCAGAGTTTAGATGGGTGACAAGAAGAGAAGACAAAACGTTTACACGATGGATAAATCGTACATGTCATCAACATGTTCTTGAGTTCTCTGCTGGTGGATGAAGTCAACCAGGGCGGCAGGCACGTCATGGTCCTCGGGTCTCTCCTTATGGATTTGTTTGCTGGTGAAATCTGATACAGATGGAGGAGTTAAGAGTCCAGTTTATAAGTCAAATAACTGCGATGAAAACAACAGATGGGAACACCTCCAGAGTGAGAAGGGTTTCTTACAAGAGGGAAGAGGTTTTACTGCGTTGGGCTTGATGAAGATCTTGGGAGTAAATGGCGTGTTGCTGTTGTCGGCCTTTTCCTTGAATTTCAGCTGAGGTCTTGTGATATTCTTGGCGTGGAGCAGTCGGAACGTCTCAGCGCGGCTTCCTGAGCCAGAGCCCTGATCCGTACAAGCATGGTTTACCAAAAGTGTGAGGTACTTCTATATTTAATGTATTCACGAGTTTTTAAAACACTCATTCTAGTGCTTTAAGTGCTTGAATGCCAACGTTGGCACTTAACAGTTTTTACGTTTGAAAGCAGCCCAAAAACTGAGGCGAGCATCTGCACTATACCATATGAGAGGTTAATTAGCCAACCTTGCGATTCCAGCTGGAAACGACAATCTTGGGAGGCTGAAAGCCCACAGGCATGACAGGCTGTTGGCTCCTGTTCACCCCATCAGCTTCATCAAGAAGAATCCCCTAGAAATCAGATGGAGAGCTCAGCTTGCACGCCAAGACTTTATTGATGAGGTAATGTATCCAACCCCAAAGGCGGGACGTACCACTCTTTCTAGGATGACGTCGTTGGAGTCCACCACCGAGTCGAAGCGCTCCTCCAAGCCTGTAAGTTTGTTGCGGTCCCGCATGAGAGATCTGCAGTTGTGATTCTGCATGATTTGACTCATGCTGATGATGGGAGGAGAAGGAGAGGGTCCAGTTATTAGATGATGCCCCTCAGTCATGCTACAACTGTTAGCCATGGAGGCTAACGCTACCTCCATACAACCTACACACCACATACGCACAAACCACATGATGACAACACATTTGTTTTGATTCAAATGACAATAAAACGTTGATTAATAATTTTGACATCATATACTAAGTTGAGTGCACACACGAGGCTTTAATATTATGTTATGATATTGCATCGCTCCAGCTGTTTTCTGACTTCTCCACGATATTAGCTGTGAGGTCAGCTTGGAACTGCTCCCCACCACATCAAATAGTGGAGGGGCGGTGGACTAAACCATCTCCTGAGAGATTAAGGGGAGACTAGCTTTAGTTTTTGTTATAGAAATACATTTATTTGACAGTTACATTGTACAGTATATGATACTCATCAATATTAGGTCGATTATTTACTAATGTTAAATAGATTGACAATTGGTTATTGTTAGTAGAATTAATTAATTACCGGGTTTTTTTTTTTGGTTTAATGTACCTGAGTGGGGCATTCCTTCAGTTGCTCATTTGTTAGTCCAGCTGTAAGTTTTGTTCGTTATTCAGTGATTTTTTTGTGCCTTACTCTTTATCACAGGATCAATAAGAGATTGCTGGTGCCGGCTAATAATTTCATCTGTACACTGAGAGACGGAGGTCTGCAATCTGCTCTAATTTGTCATTCTAGAAGCTGTAAAGGCTGCTGTTGTTGGGATCTGGGGGGGGGAGGGGGTATTTTTTGCACATCCCATTTATATGAATTTGGGTTGAAAAAATATTAAACTGCATCTTAGTATCACTGTTATGTCTGACAGCATCACCAATAACAGCATCCAACGTGAAACAAAAACAAGTCCCTCATACAGTTGCAATAAAAACTGATCATTATGATCCATATAGCTGGAAGAGTTACGGCTGGGTTTTGAATTGTACTGCATGACCTTGATCTCGGGGTGTCTGAGAAAGAGCGGCGAGCATGTGTGTGTTCTTAGGTGTGAATGTTTCTTATGTTCAGTCAGACTTGCTTTCAGTCCAGGCTACGCTGCCTGAACGTGACGCCCTGCGACGATGTCATCAGGACTTATGGAGCGGTAACACAACATGAGAGCATGCATGAGGCGTGTAGTCACGTGATGTATCACTGCACAAGCTAACAGTGCGTAACCTCTTATTTTCAAAGGTATTACACATCAATAATCTCACCACCATGTGAGCAAACTCGCTAAATGCAAGTGGGCTTCGAGGTAAGCAAAGGTGGAGTGGAGGTGACAGCTGCAGAGGCAAACCCTCGGCTCTAAATACTCACCAGAGCAGGAGTTTGTCTGCTTGACTCTGACAGAACTCCTGGAAACCCGGGAAGCTGCGATAGAAATCAAATTCATCTCCAGCTTGAGGTAAGGCGACAGAGGCTTTAGTGGCTGATAACACAGCGCCCAATCCGTACTGCAAGAGAGGAGAGACGCCGTCCACATTCATACAGGCAAGAGACATAGTACTGATGATGGTCATACTTGAAGTAGCTCATCCAATTTCCATTGCATGATATGACTGGTTAGACTGACATGAATGATGATGGACAATGTACTTTCTGATAATATTACCTGTTTTATGTATACATCTGATAAAGATGTAGCTACAGACTCCATCCTCTGACCGCAAGCTGCTGGAAAACTATCGCTGAGTTCTGGAACTTTAGTGGGAAGAACATTCCTCTGCCAGGGTCGTTTAACATTAAATTAAACCTTTGACATTCTAAAGACGAAGCCATTAAATAGATAAATTGCTGTAATCTGCAAGTTTGTTGTCATTTGCTGCCCACACGTCAATGTTATATAAAATAATCTTATCGCGTTGTCTTCAGACGGTGACATTAAAGATGGTGAGCTAACTTAGCAATACAGCTAACATGTCGTAATCGCGAACACTACCTGACTGAACACTTCGACAGAATGACCGTTTAACAGCCCCAATAGTTCGCTGTTAGCATCGTTTCCTACGACTAACCAGCCCAGAAAGATCAGGACCAGACTTCATTAGCCAACATGCACATTCACGTTGTCCAACCAGCTTGGGACCGCAGCTCCACGTCCTACTAGTTTGAGTTTACTTACTTTAACAAATGCATCGACGTCTTTATAACCGGAAATAAACTCGGTATTATCTTCATCGTTGTTGTCTGAATTCGTGTCTTGACGGCTGCTGTCGGAGGAAAATTTGTTCTTGGCTGAATCCATCATTCAGGTCGGTGTGTGTGTACATGTGTGATCCGCAGGAAGCCAACGGCTCCGTTTTTTTTCCCTTCGAGGCTGCTGAGGAGGAAGCCAACGCAGCGACAGCGACCCCTAAAGACGCGGAGTGCACCTGCAGCTGCACCACAATACATTCGTCCCAATGACGACTTCCAACTTTTAAGTAAAAGTGAAGCAAAATGTGGGCTTTTCAAAGCGATAATAAATAAATAGGCTTCTCATTGTGCAACGGTTCACCTCAGAGCTTTGTATTTATATAGGCGATTTGATTATTAGTGAGCTGACAGCAACAACCAACCCACAAAAAAATCACTATCTATATTTACACATATGTATATTAATCTTCAATTCATTTTTCCTGAGTGAATAAAATACACTGTGTGTGTGTGTGTGTATATATATATATATATATATATATACATATATATATATATATATACATATATATACATATATATATATATATACATATATATATAGAGAGAGAGAGAGAGAGAGAGAGAGAGAGAGAGAGAGAGAGAATATATAGGGGTATTATTGAAATATAAGGCACATTTTTTTATATTCTCCATTCATGTGATACTCCGCCATTTTTTTATAGTGAATTTATATAATATTACATTCTCCTATTTTCTTATTTCTCTATTCTTATTTAGTTTCTGTCCTAGAATAGGAGCACCGACAACATGATTTCTTAGTGCAGGATTTTAACGTTGTCATGCGACTGCTTCAAAATGATATAGCTGAGTGTTGTAATGTCGCCAACAATTTGCACAAAACAATGATCATAGCCTCTATTTTTGGTATAACACACTTGTCACGACAAGTAATTAGTCATTTTAACTGTGAAATAAAAGCAATGTGGTACAAAGTACAACATCTTCCACTGAAATATAGTGATGCACAATCAGAACGTAGAAGTATATCTAAATATTGCTTCATTACAGTATTACTGTAATGCACTGTTACATTTCACCACACTTAATATTAAAACACGTTACATTAGCAATATGAGCTACATGTCACATGTTGTTTAATGCTGAATTGTCTTTTCGTCTAAAACAAGACTGGACATTTGCATGAAACTTGCCCCGCATTACCAGGCGCTATTCATGTAATGCAGTGACACTGCAGACCCTGCACCGGCTACCCCCTCCAGCCTGACCACGGTGGGTGCTGCACCAGGATACTAAATCCATGAGGGGGCAGTATTGATATTTGCTTCCTGCAGCAGCTTCCTCACAGCATCTGCACTGTGCTGGGGGACACGGGGGAGAAGTAATATGCACCAATCACCTCTCAGCCAATTGGCTGTTAGGGCTACAAGCAATGTTGTAGCCAAAGCATTTTGCAGTTTTCAGCAGTAAAGGTATCACTGTGCCTCCACTAATCATACACTACATAAACAGCCTGTCTGGAGTCTCCGGTGTACGAGAAAGTTGTCTGGCATTGTCATTCGGTGGTCAATAGCATGTGAGGAGCCATTGCTGAAGTATTGACACACCAGCTCATTACTGATGATCTGTGGTGTGTTGGAGAAACCTCTCTTTTCTTCACTTCCCCTTCTTATCGATCTCCTCACAGGGTCCTCTTCCTCTTATTATCTTAAAAGCATCTCCGCAACACTGGCTCAATCAATATTTCACAGTAGCTTTCCATGTCATTCTGTTGTTAGAAGAAAGTATCTGAACTTCAGCAAATATGTGCTCTAATGAACCAGAGAAATGAAACTGCATACTAGGCAAAGGCTACAGAGGCAACTACGCCTTCACATATTTATTTGCAGTGAGATTGTATATTCTTTTAGATATTACGAGTGATGTTCCTGATTCTATGAGATGAAAACCCCTATTGTGTGATAAAAATATTGCTAATGCACCAAAAAAAGAGAAAATTCTATGTGAATGTGTTCTTTATCCACTGAGGAGGACATTACTGCTGCCATTTACTCTCATTTATATGCTTTTTCATAATATTGTGCATTTTATAGCCTTCCTGGTGCCCCCAAGGCTCCACTCAAATTCTGCCTGCAGTAAAAGACAATAAAGCTGCTGATGCTGAAAATGACACCGTGCCACACATAACTCAAAAAAAAAAAAAACAGGAGAGAGATCCTCAGTGAACTGTTTTTATTAACTCCCTCTTTAGAAAACACGAATGCACCAAACAATATCATACATGCACGGCTTCAGCGTATCAAGATCAGCTGATGACTTTTCAATGTGAAAACGTTACTGCCACGATCTCACGGAGATCACCTGGACACCAAAATACTGAGGAGTCGACAGAAAGGCCAAGCGTTGTCACCCAGAGCTCCAATTAATGATCTTTTTCTTTTTGTAGTTGTTTTTTTTTTTTTTTTTTTCCCGTTCATTCTTTACGGAATTAAGAATTTTGGGTAACTCACTGAATTGTTATCTGATCCCTTTCTGATCTTCAAAGTAGCAAGAATATTGGAAAGTTGTATTGGTATAAAAAGACAAAATGTACTAGTAGATAGCAGTACTTGTATCTACTGTGCACTGGCCAACCACCTTGTAACAGGTAGCGCTTGTGTCACTGCACCAGAAGGCTGTGTGTGATAGCAGCTGCTAAGAAATCTTACTCTTGGCTCATGTATTTTTCAAATTCTGGGTTTGACTGCTATTGAAAGTAGGACACCACAGTTTGGTCTCCCAGTTGGGGCTTCAAATCACAACAAAATACATACAGTATACACATTATACTGCATGAAGGCAAAAGAGATCTCATCACATTTGAATGACACCAACTCTTCTAAAGCAACACTTGACCTTTGTGCAGAATTGTTGAAGGGAAAAAAGAAGCAATAAGGAATCTTACCAAACATTTTTTAAAAATAGAGAAAAAAAGTGAGAGAGCTTCGCAGCACTCGCGCCAATTAAAACATCTCCACAGTACTGTTACATTACAAAACAAAGGTTGGCAATGCTTCAATGTACCCATGACACAAGTTCACCGACTGTGTAATTCTGTCTTTTTCTGTTCAATATCATCAATTAATCAGAAGGATGAATCTCAGGAGCAAACGTTTAACAAAGATGATCCTTGGTGAACGAATGTATACAAATTAACAACACACAAAAGCACGGGAACGACAGAGACGACTCACACTCATCAGGGAGGAAAAAAAAAAAAGCGCCCTCGCATTAAATACAGACGTTATCGTGTGTGGTTCATCCCACAGCCTTGGATTCTGGAGCTGTTCCACTCCTTCCTTTGCATTGGCAATAATTAGATGGAAAAGCAGACATTTCGACTCCTCCTTGGGATAAACTCTTTTTTGTTATCTAGCTATCATAATGACCTTGTATTTTGCTTTCTGAACATCCCCAATGCTTCAGTTGCCCACGGCCATGAACCAAGGTTAAGTACAAGAAACAAGTTTGAACTACCCCCCCCCCCCTTGTAAAAGAGTGGTCTTGAAAACATTTGCCCATAACACTGTAGGGTAAGGTAATAACCACCCATATGCATGCATGCTCTCTCTCTCTCTCACACACACACACGCGCGCGCGCACGCAAACACACCCTTGAATCTTTCTGGCGTCATCTTGATGGGATTGTCCTGATTTATTCCTTCCTAAATCTTGATATATTAGTCTTGTGTGGGTGTCACTAGTGCCATTACTCCATGCCCTTCAGGCCTGTTCTAATTTATTAAGATGTTTTAATGTCTGCTAAATCATGGCACACATCAGGCTTTCCATTCATCAAGTCCGACTGTTAAACAGACCCTCGTGTCACGCGCTGACACATTTTTGATCAATCTACTAGAGCCATTTAAGCCTTTTGAAAGGTAGGAGGACGCAGGTCTGGATCACTGCGTGGTGGGGGTTTTGCTGAAGTACAAACAAATGACACCACGTAGCAGATATAAAATAAATCAAACTGACAACGATGGATAGATTCATGAAGTATTAAAAGACAGCTGACCGTACATTTTGCCAAATAACGTCTAGGCTGGTGGCTAGATTTCAATATCAGACTGGCACAGTTGGCAGCACTTTAAACGTCTCATCTCGACTGCGATGACTGATGATGTGCGCTGAGCAGCACAGCGACTGTGTGCTGCCAGATGGATTTCATTATTGATTTATCTGTTTATTTTATGTCCTATTAATTGACCGGTCCGTGAAGTGTCAAATACTAAAAAAATAAAAATAAAAAATATCCAGAAGCAAAAGGAACATTCTCAAATCGCTTTGGCTGTTTTGGCACTCGACTCTCCAAAACACTAAAGATGTTGAATCTGCATTTCTACCAGTGATCATTCTTGATTCTGATTGGCTGCTCACGTGTCTCTTGGTTTCCTGGTAACTGGACTGAAGGCTTGGAAGCAGGGCTGTCGTGCTAAACTATGAATGTCTGCAGCAGCTCTCTGACAGAGTTGTAAAAGTAGAAAATTAAACCGCCCATGTACAAGACCAGATATATGACACAAGCGAATCATATATATCCCTGAAAATATATCACTCTACTGTTTACTGGTGTGGGATAGCCTTGAACTGTGTCTGATAACAGTAGCCAACAGTATCTTGCAAATGAATGATGATAAGTTAGCCTGATTGAGCTCATCAAGCTCCATACTAGTCATGATAATATTAATAATGAAGCTGGGCATATTCATTTGTCTCAATCTTGCTAAACAACAACCAATTTATTGTTGCTCTTTGAGAGACCGACCGCTGTGCATCCTGTCACATGGTAAGCACTTCATCATTCTTGAGCAAAATTACAAGGTGGGTTTTTCTGGATCGTTGGAACAAATTAAGAACAGATTAACGGAGGGAGAGGAGCGAGTGAGACTGATCTCAACTACAATTTTTTTTCTCGTTCAAACTTGCAAAAAAAAAAAAAAAAAGTGCATATGCGGTCATCAAAAGATATGTATTGTATTTTAAAAGCTCACTCCAGCCCTGATTGAAAGGGAAGAAATTCTGCAAAAAGCTTTGAATTTTCATACTTAAAAACACTGAGCGTGAAACGTACTTCTGCCTGCAATCATGTTTGGTGTTTCTTTATTGTTGCCTTCCAGTGCAGGCAGCAGGCGCTGGGAAACACATAAGAAGGTCCATATATCAGAACGGCAGCCTTTCAGATGCATGTTTTATGTATAGCCTGATGTCACATGGCTGTTCACAGAAAATCAACGAATCTTCCGTTTTTCAGTCGGCTGTCTCAGACCTGCCGTCGTGCTCTTGTCCTCTACAGTCGGATTCGTCATCTGACTGCTCTGGAGCGTTCCAACCTTTAGGATCCATCATGATATATTCAGCTCTCTATAATCAAATGATAAAGGCTAAGTGACAACCACTGGTGCTGTGAGGTGTTTTATGACTTGAAATCTGGGACACGACCAACTTTTAATGGTGCACGTAAAGACAAAGATGGCTGTACGAATCACTCGCTTGTGTCAGCTGAGTGACGCCGTCGTAAGATTCTCCAAAGGCACGGACGCGCGAACACGTTTCTACTCGCCAAATCAGATGGAGTGTGGAAAAACCATCAAAGAAAAGAAATACAAAAAAATACAACTTCTCATCAAGGCTGCCTTAGCACACAGAGACCTTCAGTAATAAGAGTCCGTGAGGATGTTGAGGAAAGCATGTAGCTATGTGAGCAATAACAACAAGAAGGCTGAAACTACTTTGGCACATGAATGGAAGTAAGGCATCTGTATCATTCTAGAGTCGGAAAAAAAAGAGAGTTGAAATGGAGCATTAATTCCACAACGGGCCGAAATAAATCAATAAATCAATCAATCAATCAATAAAAAAGCTCAAGCATTTCCCGCATTGCTCTTGTTGTGCTGCCTTTTTTTGTTTGTTTGTTTTTTTGTTTTTGTTTACCGGCAAACGAACACAGCAAAATACTACGTGGTCACCTTCATTTGAAAAAAGAGAAAAAGACACAAATGAAAAAAAAAAAAAAAAAAAAAAAGATACTGAAGGCTCCGAGCAGAGTGTGTCACTGTGTCACAACGTTGACCTGAATGTCGGTACTGAGATGGCGATGAGGAGGGTGAAGGGGGAGATGTCGGCGTTGGAGGCTCTCGATCCACGGGCGCTCATACCTGGAACGCACAAAAACATAACAATAAACGTCCGTGCCGACAAGGCGACATGAACCAAATCTGTCCGTACATTTTCTTCCAAACTGCCACAAAGGATTAAAAAAGAAAAAAATCTAGAACATGATCCGTACCACCTCTGGGAGCGCAAGTCTTATCTATCTAATTAAAACACAAAAATACAAAATAAGATGATTTCCAGAGGCAAAACTGTTCCTTTTTTTTTTAAACTTTTTTTTTTATAAAAACTCAAGGAATTTGAGGAATTTGTCCATAAATAATGCAATCTACTGAATAACTTAGTGAGAAATATCCTGCCAGTGGTTGAGATCTACAACTTAATGGAGAATGCCTCCAAAAGTCCATCGCTTGTTCCTTGAACCGTTACCCATCATTCCACCAAATTTCATCAAAAATGTACATGTGGGGTTTTCAGGTATCCGGCTGACAAAGAGCCAGACAGATTTTTCAATCCGACTGAAGCCCAGACTCTGCAGAGGACATCTGAAGGTGCTGAGAATGTGTTAAAAACCTCATTTATGATTGAAAAGTAAAATATTTATTGAGGAACCAGGAGCCAGATGCAGTTTACACCCATCGTCTGCTCCAAGTAAGATTTAAGTGACTAAATGAGCTCTAATGGATCACTGACTACTTTTCCAGTAATGACATAATAACCATATAAAAACATTATCCATCTTCATGACAGTATTGATGTAGGAGACAGAGATAGCCGGGAGTTTCTATAAAACACAGCCCTCTGTTTTCTTGCTGAAATGTTGCTAGCGTACTTTTCTGAGCAGAACTCAAAGAATCTCAAAATATAGCTTATTTTTCAACTAAAATTTAAAAGAAATACAGTGAGGAGTTCTGTCTCTCAACTGCTGTTTTCAGGGATTCAACACAGAATATCAACAATTCAAATTAGCATCTGGAGCTGAAGAGGAGCTCCCCTGGAGTCCCACAGGACAGCAATATCATCTTGAAATAGAGGAAGTCAACCCGCGACAGAGATGAATTGAGCTGCATATTTCAGCAAAATATAAACCTTGAAGCACCCGGTGGGTGGGCTGGGGACACGAGTGATGGGGAGTCAACAGAGGACAGAATGTCCCTGTCAGTGTTTCGGTGACGAGGGTGAGAAAGAAAAATAGAGGGTGTGAGAGATTAAGGTTCCTGTTAATCCACATGTCAAATGTTGCCACTCGGCTGTGTTTCTCTGGAAAACGGTGGCATCAGCATATTTCAGCGCTACGGCTGAAGACTGAAAACCTTGAGGTAACTTTTTTTTTCTCCCTTTCATCTGTCAAAGAATCGAAAAGCTGCAGTCATTGTGCTTTTCCACACAAGCGAGGACGTTTTCCGTGAACTTTCTCTCTCTGAACACATGCTCACTACAACGTGATGAACCGCAGACAACCAGCTTACTCAGTTGGTGGATTCGTATTGGATCTGAAGCCGGGCCGAGCCCCCCCTCGCTCAGCGTCTGAATGTGGATGACGTAGTCGTCGTCGTCGTCCTCGGGGAGGGTCAGCTCTGCTGTTGAGTTGGCTGTTGTGAGAGTGTTAACCTCTTTGTGTTTACCTCTCCTGTATGACAGCTGAGCGGTGAGAGAAACAAGGTGAAGCAAACACAGGGTGGTACAGCGTGACAGCTCAGAGTGGCCGCCAAACGAGGAAGGTCAACGCTTCCACGCGGCCGCTGTATTGAGCTACTCACTTGGTATCCTGTGACGTCTGACTCGGATTCCATGGCCACCACAGGTTCCCAGTAAAGAGACAGTTGTGAACCAATGAGGGTCCATTCAACATTCAGCGGTGGTTGGGATGGCGCTGCACGCAATCACAATCATCACATCATCACACTCGAACAGTTTTATTCCTCTTACAGAGTAAAAGTACATCCAAGAATCTACCTCTCAAAGGTCTAAACCGACTGTTACAGCTGAGAATACACGGTGGATAACTAACATATTCAAACTGCCCTTTGCAGTTTCAAATCTGGATTATAATGAGGGTGCATATAAAATCAGTCCAGCGAGCGGCAGGGAGTCTGAGGCACTGCAACTCACGTGGCTTTTTTGTGGTGACGTTGATTGCAGGAAGGAACGGGCCGGTGCCTGCTGTGTTGAAGGCGCTGACTGTTAGGAAATACTGCGTGTTTCCTGCCAAGCCACCCACCGTGACCGAGGTTTGGTTCCAAGGTACCCTCACCTTCCCCATGGTCTCTGGTTTGGTGTCATCCTCCCAGTACACCACCTATTGGAGAGGGAGGGCGTCTGGGATTCAACAGCTTTAACAGTGTATGAGTGTGTATGAACGTTTGGCAAGTTGGCAAAGTCTCTTCTGCCAACAATGTGTGAATGGGAGTGTGTTCACTTGGAGGTCGTTAGGCTATAAAAATGCAGTCCATTAACCATTAAACTACTACTAAAATAACTGTACAATACAGTCAAGCAGAAACTAATAAAAGCATTGATTATTTTCTCCATCATTAATTAATTCCCAGGTCCCAGCATCCGTCCGTCCATTTTCTATACTGCTTATCCCTGGACGGGTCGCCAGTCCGCCGAAGGGCCATCAGGAGCAATTAGGGGTTCAGTATCTTGCTCAAGGATACTTGGACATGGTCATCAGGGGAAGTCAGGATCGAACCAGCGACACTTCGGTTGCTGGATGATGTTGATTCCAACATCATGTGACAGAAAATTCTCCTGAACAAAATTACCCATCAACTAACTTACATTAAAAACATTCATGTTTCATTTGACTGACGGACTAAATTCCATTTAAACCCCCAAATTACCAAATGAAGTTACTTCTAATATGACACCAGGCTAGCAGGGAACGTTCCTACAACACTGGCTAACTACCATCAAGGTATAATGTTGTCAAAGGAAATGCTTTAACTCAGCATTTAAAGGAAGTTTTAAGGATGTCAAGTCATTTAAAATGATGTTCCTATGAGGTTGAATGTTTGAACAGCAACATTTGGAGAAGTAAATAACAATAAACCAACTATCTTTAACTTTCGAATATTTTTACAGTATTTTATAATACAATTAGGAGGAATGATGGGGGGGGGGGGGGGGGACCCTGGCTCCGAGGTAGAGTGGCTGTCTAGCAACCGAAGGGTCGCTGGTTCCATCCTCACTCCTCCTGGTGACCATATCCAAGTGTCCTTGAGCAAGATACTGAACCCCTAATTGATCCTGATGGCTCTGTGACGGACTGGCGACCTGTCCAGGGTGGACCCTTCATGGATAAGCAATGTAGAAAATGGATGGATAGATGGATGGATGGATTGTGGGGGTAGAAATAAAAACTTCCACGGTGGGAAGTTTTTATTTTCTCTTTACCACAACTACACACATATTATTCTTTTCTTGCTGGGTAGGTAACCGATTGGTTCTCACTCCTTCTTAAAAACATTGAAAAGAAATCTAACCTCCACCTGTCAAATGCTCCGTTATCATTCCTCAGTGTTTGCTGTTGCTTGGGGCAGCTCGGATGTGAAATGTTCCCAATGAAAAAGCAAACAGGTGAGTCAGTCAAGCTGAACCCAATCAGCTATTCTTGGTTTCAGTTGTCTTAGATTAAAACTTCTGATGGTTTAAGACTCTAAACTTTCATTTGGTAAACAACAGTACTCTGCTGCGGTGCGGCGGTGGCGGCCATCATGAAGCACTGTATCATGATATCTTGCAACTGGCAGCGAAATGAAAAGGCATGTGGACAGACAATTTTCTTTTGTTCTCTTGAAAACAGTTTGACACATTTTTCCCGTCGTGTGGCCACAAAAGACTATATAATTTTGGCTGTAACAGCAGCCCAAGTGAAGCCGGCTGTCTCCATGGCAACTCAGAGCTTGGAAGTGATGGCTTTGAGGTGCGACAAGGGTGATGACAGGCATTTGAATTATGTTGCGTGTGATTTTTCTATTTCCATTTAAAAGAGTAAAATGTACCTCATAGCCCAGAACCCTTTCAGGGGTGAAGGAGAGAGCCTGCCAATTCACCTCAATCTCAGAGGCTGAGACACTTCTGGCCCAAACTCCTGCTGGCATCCCACTTGGCTCTGAAAACAGACAACAGGAGACTGAGCATTGCTGCCTTCGACAACAGCGCGGAGGCAAGCAGAACAAATCTCTTCAATTTTTACATTTATAACATTCTTGTTGATGTCTACTTCTTGGATGAATCATCACACACAGGTGCCGCTGGCAAATAGACCAACACAACACTACAGAGTGACCCTCTCTCAGCATGCTGAGAGGTAACACGGATTTAAATGCCAACTGATTTTCACTTTGGAATAGACATTCAACAGCGTGGTGATATTTGGAAGCAATCTGTGTGTTCCTACTTATACGTGTTGCACAATGTTCAAGCCTAGATCTCATGCCCATCTCTATCCAGAGCTTTCAACCGAGCAGATGCAATAAAACTTTCATGATCCTTGTCCCTTTGCAAAACAGAAAAAGCTTTGCTAAAAAAAAATTAAATAAAAAAAACCCCCTCATGGCCTTACCTATCTCTGCAGAGTAGATGGTGACCACAGGGCTGAAGGGACCCTGTCCTTTGCTGTTGTAAGTGCCGACCTTGACATGAAATGGGGAGAAGGGGGCGATGCTGTCGTTGCGGTACACATACCGGGATGCACCGGGGGCAGAGGTGGCCACGTGGGTCCAGCTAACTTCTCCGAAGGCTCGGAAAGCAATGATGTAACCAAAACTCTCACCATTCTGTAGTTCTTCAGGGACGGGCTGAGATTGAAACACAAAACTATAGTGATATTAAAACATATACAAACCACTCACATTCATCCCGCTGCTGGGCTGACACAATCACCATCCACTCTCGTGGTGTGTATGACCCGCAAATTGCTTTTGCGACCCACCTGACGAGAAGAAATGAGGAGTAAATTGGCATTAAAATATATCTAAGCTCATTACAGAACGTCTGTGTATCTTTTAGAAAGACAAGTTGATTCTGCTTATGCAGTGAACATTCAAATAATGAGATAACTAATGAGATGACTCCTTCAATATCTACTTTCGCAGCTACTTCCAGTTAGATCTGTGCCTTGTAGATTCGGCTGAACAACGGTAATTCATACCACATCCAAGCCTCATTAATGAGAATAGATGTCTTTTAGCAGCTTGTGGATACGTGGCCGCTGCCTTGCATGCAGGGGATTTACCGAGAAGTATTAAGCAACCATACTACAGACACTGCGAACAGACTAGAACATAAGACTGATGACTTACCTCCCATGTGATGACCAGTTCTGACCTGCTTCCACCACCTCCGCCCACGTCACCTGGCGCCGCATCAGGAACTACACAACACAGACCTTATTCACACCTCCGCATAAGAAACACTTAAGGCTTTATAAAGACAACAAAATAAAACAGTAGTACAGTGGGAGTAGAAGCCTACACTTCGATGCATTTGATGAATGATTTAAGGGGAAAAAAAAAAAAAAAAAAAAGATAAATGCATTTAGTGTACCTGCGTCTTCTGTCCTGGTCTTGACCGACACGGGACTGGGTTCCCCGACTCCAACGCTGTTTTTGGCCAATACCCGGAACTCATACTCCACCCAGGCATTGAGGTCTACCACAGTGGCTGTCAGTGTGTTCCCGTCAATAATCTCCGGTACTACAACAACAAAGACAACGTGCAGTGTGATACATTTGTAGACGCACATAAACGGCCGAGATTTGGTTTCAATTTAGGAGAGAACGTTGCTTTCTCTCATGTGTTTGGGGAGAGGGAGGGGGCAGCTGTGGGAAAGGCTCCGTTGCCCCAGGTCTGGTGCTCGGGGCTCTGAGCGCTGGAGATAGGAGGTTGGCATCCTCGCAGCATACTGGCGTTCTACTCCATGACACTCCAAGTATAGTACACGCAAAAACATGTGGAAGACAACCAAAACAAGAGAACCGAATCAATACAAAAGGAATAAATAATATGCTATTGACTAGAGTGCAACTTCTGGAGCTGCTTTGACTCTGATGAACCCAGAGTCATCGTGTGTTTTTGGTTTTTAAAGCAATACTTCACCCAAAAAAAGGATCCTTTTTTTTTTTGTAAATTTACTTACCTTGAGACGTTTTATGGTGAATCAAGAAAAACTAGAGCCACATAGTTGTTGCTAGAAGCTATAAGATATTGAAGATTAAATTTAATAATACCAAAAAAACTATGTGAGTTCAAGACATTTAATGGCGAGTAACTGATAAACCAATGATCATTTGTGTGGTAAGTATCGCTTTAACTCCAAAACACCCATTTTGCACTGGTGCAGAGAGCCATCACAGACACTCCGGGGGCACATCGGACTTGCACTGACGACTGATCCATTATTTAACTGCCACTTTGAGAAAAGCTTTGAATTTGCCTCTCGACCGGCGAATGGTCAGCCTCTATTCACGGAGGCTGCAGCAGAGCAGAAGACATCAGCTCTTTAGGTCTCAGTCCTAAAGAAATGAAGGTCCTGTGTCTCTCCGTTGTCCAGCAGAATCACGAGTCCTGAAACTAGCTGCCCATCTCACTCTAGAATCTTCCTCTCGCTCTATCCTTCAGGAGATTCAGCCGAGTATGTAGGTGTTGCATCACCATCTCCAGGTCTCCGCGGTGAGAGTTGGTCATGTAGCTCAACTTTAATCTCTCCGCCAGCATCTAGAGTTTCTTCGACATCCTCCCTCATCATATGGATTATCAGTTTATCTACAGACTTTTTATCTTATCTTTTAATACTGTAATTTTTCACTCTACTCTGCGCGCACGCGCGCACGCACACACACACACACACACACACACACACACACACACACACACACAGCAACTACTGTCTGTCTTCCTGAGCTTTTTTCTATAAGTAAGTTTGTTATTTTGGCTTACGTCAATAAAATGGACATTATGGACGACATGAGAAGAAAAAAAAAGAACAGCAGTTCACAACATTTAGTGCAAAAGACAAATGAGCCGGTAAACTGATCAATTGATCAGCCAATCACAAATAAAGGTGATATTTACCAGCGAGTTGATGACTCAACTTAAGGCGGTCAAGTGTTAGTTATCTATGGATTCATAACCTCGTTTACCTCTGTTTCATATAGAATAAAACTGTTTATTATGCCATTACTTGTCCATTTTTCCTAACGTTCCAGTTCATTGTGGATTAAAGCTTTACAGACTTGTGCTGTGAATGTTTTAATAATAGATGTGTTGTGCTCTGTTTTGTTAGGTCAATGAATTTTATGGGTTATTTTGTTTTATTCTATTTTTAGCGTGATATAGTTATTTTGCCTTCAGTTTATGGTTCATTTATAATTAATTTTTTTCCACCAATCATAATTATATAAGATAAATAACTTGTGTTGCATTACATTCATTTAGCAGATGCTTTTTGATAGAAGAAAAAAAAGAAGGTTTTGACTGAGGAAGGTGTAGAGATCATGAAAGTGGGTCAGCCCAGATCATGAAGAGCAACACACACACACACACACACACACACACACACACACACACACACACACACACACACACACACACACACACACACACACACCTCCCCCCTTCAAACTGAGTTCCCTGTAGTTCTAGAAATAGCAGAATCTCCCTGATCCATGGATGGTCTGAACCAGATCCCAGCATCTGCCTACCTGTGGTGACCCTCTGCCAGCCCACGGTGAAGGGAGTCCTGGTTTGAATGAGGTAATTGGTTATGGGGCTGCCGTTTTCTCTCCCGGGGCTCCAGGTCAGTTGCGCTGTGCTGTCTGTCACTTCCTCCACCGTCACTGAGGCTGGTGGGCTAGGGGGGCCTGGCTCGATCACATGAGCAGACACCGTGAGGTAGAATGTGGGTTAGACATGTGTACTTGCACATATGGTAGAGCTGCTCGATTACGGCGAATATCACAACTCTCGCTGGATCTATTGCCTGAAACATTTGTTCTTACACACATTAGGGATTTTCTCAACCCTCAATTTGGTCTGACAGACAAGAAGCACAGCCTGATGCATCTCTTGTAACACTGGTGTTTGAAAGACCGGCTGATTGACAGCAGTATACGACAGATGTCAGCAGCAAAAAATAACAAATAGCTATCAGGCTTTGCTTCCTACCTTTGAGACTAAATTGAGGGTTAAATATTTCTAATGACAACAGGCCCATTGACTACAGTGCAAGAGTGGATTTCCCTTCAACTTTGCTTGTAAAGAATTCATTATTGGAAAACTAACGCGGCACAATAATCCTTTTTATATCAATCATGTTGTTTTCATAATTACTGGTAGCCAGAATTGTAATATAAAATAAAGTTTAATTAGTGGCCTAAAATACTGCAAGGAAGCAATGAAAAGTACATATTTGTATTAGAAAAAAACCCTGCATCCACCAAAACTATATTGGTCCCAAGAAATCGCAGCTGAGTTAAAAACCTTTACATCTTTAAATCACCATTAGCATCAGAAACACATTTTTAAAAGCTTTGGGTTTGAGGAGAAGTAATGTCCTTCACAAGGAATTAAAAGTTAATTCAAGATTTATCCTCCAATATTCACTCAACTCGTAATCTTTCCCTTTCATGGTCGTCCCGGTAATTGATCGATGAAACGACCCGAGTAGATGCAGGGAACCGAATTAAAAAGTAAAAGATGAAAAAGGGCTTCGTGGTCCTGTAGAACCACAGCTTTATCATATATTTTCATTATCCCACCAGTTAAGAGCCATGATGTTTTACTTTAGCCGCATCTACTGTTTCCTGTTCTAATGAACGTGTCAGCTCATCAGAAATAATAGACCACTGGAGAGCCATGAGGCCGGCCGCAGAATAATAACGCCCCGAGCTCTGCTCACACTCCTTACCGGCTCCGAAGTGGTTTCTAATCAGATGCAAAATATATACTCTAATTATTAAAACACTTATTTCAATGCTTTGGAAAAATAAACAAATTTCATGTTATGGTTCTGCAGTAGAAATGTGCAATCAACGTAGTGCATACTAAACAAGGTGTTGCTGTACTGCTCTTGTTTACTCTACCCACTTACACTCACCCTTAAAGCTTTGGCTTTGGAGATATCGATCTGTGTAAAACTCATTAGTCGCTCCTGATAAAAAAAAAAACCTCTAATACACTGGCCTCATTAATACATATTAATGGAGCACACAATCAAGGATCAATTCCTTATCCTCTTAATTATATTTCATTGGAGGAAGCAAGAGGGGGATGTCACCGTCTTGAGGCTGTTCAAATAATCTCTTATTAATATGGACAGACTGCCTGAGGTTTTATTGTGAATTTGTCTTATGGCAGATGAATATCTGACAGTATTATGAGTACTTACAGAAATATTTATTATGCTCGGACTGAATATTAAATATGCCAGGGGTGGATTTATGTGAAAGAAGTTTTAAAAGTGATGATACAATTGACAGAACACGTAGTAAAGTGACTGTTGTGAGCTGTGTTTTCCCGTCGTACTGTCTGTGCTGTGAAAAAAGTGGTTTAAACGCTAATCACCATAACCATGACCTCCTCCACAACTGCCGCCACCCGGTGGAGCTTTTGTGCAGCACCACAGAGAAGCATTGGTGATGAGAGAGGGAAAAAAAAAAAGAAAAAAAAAAAGAAGCTAGGTGACCACTTGAGCGTCTTTGTGTCGGGAGCGATTCTCCTTGACCTTCAGTGCTACAAGAGAAGCGGAGCGACAAGAAATGGAGCCGCGCACCACGGAGCTGCAATCACCGGCTCATATTACGTGATTACTGATATTACATTTGTGAGCACATGTTTATGCACTCACAGGGGAGGACAGACGCTTTATTGCTCCATCAATTTGTACTATTTAGCCATTCAATTACTTTAGCTTTTCTTCTTTTTTTTTCTCTCCAGATTTTGAGAAAGGAAACTAGAATTTTGTTTTCGTTGCTCTCATTTTTGAATATTTGTTTCCTTTTTTTTTATATTTCCTTTGTGATGCTTTTAACAAATTCAACAGCAAGATTTCTTTTTCACAACAACACAGTTTTGAGCAAACAGTTTTGAGCAAACAGTGTTGACACTGACAGCGCGCTCTGTGTATTACAAAGGTACTTATTCTGAATAGACACCTTCCTGACCATCGTACACAGGTGGAAGCAAATATAACAACAACTATTTTCATGACTGAATGCCACTGGTGATAAGTGAGAAAATCTGTTTGCTTCCTTCACAGGGAGGTTATGTTTTCAGTGCTGTTTATCTAACAGCAGGATTATTCCAAAAAAATATCACACCAGATTGTCACTGAACTTGGCACAGGGGTGTAGAGCGGGCCGAGAGAGGACCCAAAACAACTTGGGGCGGATCCATGAATGTAAAGAGAAATTTTTAACTCGATGGACGCTGGTGCAGGGTTGTGCTTTCATCCGGTTACGTGTCATTTCAGTGAAATTCTGTCTGCAGTTGTGTTTGCATTTCATTTTTCAGCAAACTGTGGATATACTACAAAAAAAACAACTTAATAAGGAGAGAGGTCTTGAGGAACCGCGTCCAGTTGGACAAGTTGCTCCAGCTGGTGCTGGTTATGGTCAGACACGTGGATTGAAGAGCTGGTTCGAATTGGGTTTTTTTGTTCTTACTGTTTTTCAGAAAGGCAAAAAAACCCCAAAAAACTCAAGTACGAATCTCACCACTTTCAGATGGAAAGGTGCCATCGCCAACAGAAACAGAGTCGTGGGGGAAGTTTTCCAACCAAAAACCGTTCTGATTGATTGCCGAATGAATTGTTGCTGATGGCCAGGGGTTTGCTCTCACCTGCACCTGGCTGGCTGACATTTTTTTGTAATTGGGGGGAGTTTTCTTCAGATTTCGCTGCTTCCATCAACCTTTTCTAGTGCCATATTTAAAAACCTCTTGATGGAAACATGACTCATGTTTGTGGAGTGGTTGCTCACCTGATTCCTGCCTCTCCTCCTCCTCCTCCTCCTCAGTCACCTGTAATCGTCTCATCAATTCAAAAACTCAACAGTCTTCACCCACTCACCGCCAGAATGTTCCGCTGACTCCTCTGGTCTCTTGGCAATCCTAAACCTATTTCCTAGAGTTTTCCTCGGCGTGGTCCAGGATTTCCTCGCCGTCTTCCTGTACCCTTGTGTCTCCTTGTTTACTCTCACCACTTCAGCCTGTCTGTTGCAGTCCCATCTGTACTGTCAGTATTTTCTGTTTGGATTTTCTGTGTTTATCTTGTCCTGGGTGTCTCCCTCCTGTTTTTCTGTAGCCCTTCCCTGTTCTCATCGTCTCCCCACCTATCAGCTCCCTGCGTGCCCCTCATGTTCTGCCAACTGTTCCTTGTTCAGCTGTGTTTTAGTGCTGCTGTTTCTTTGAGTCCTTGTCAGATCAAAGCTGGAGTACAGTCTGCGTGTCTGTTTTCTTTGCCAGTTTAGTCAGCTCAGTGGCTGCCTGCTTACTTTTGTCAGTAGATTTGCCTGTTATATCCTGTTCTACAGGAGCTGTTTTGGACTCAAATGTTGGCCCTTAAAGATCCTGCCAATCTGCTCGTTCCTACATTTGGGTCCACCTGCCTCCACTCCTCATGACTCTGCCTGCCGGTCCAGCTCCGAGGTACCTGCCAGCCCTCAGCCTTCCAGTCAGCTCCTTCCTGCCTCATCTCAGCCAGCACCGAATCACCTGCTTGTCTTCCCTCTGCCGCAGTTAACCTCTCATCTACTCCGTCGTAACCATTCTCTCGTCTACCAAACACACAAACAAACAAACGAAAAAGACATCCCCCTCGATATTGAGTCCTGGTCTAGAGTCTAAGAAAATGTTACTGCGTCTTATGAGTCATAGGTTAAAAAAATTAGGATAATATCTGCCTGCTAGGTTATAAAGTGCTCAAATCCCAATATGACGCCATCATTTTCTCAGTACTTTGAGGTTATCTTCAAGCCAAGTCAATCTTCTTCCTCAATGGCTCCTTTTTATTTTTTTTTTTAATCTAGTTTCGTGTTTTCCGGAGCCATTTGATATGATGAATGACACATCCATGACAGCTGCCATGAGCAGGAAGTGTAAATAATGCACCATCTGAGTCACAAACAAGTTTCTCTTGAGTTAATATTAGGTCGATCAATTCCCACAGCCGTGACATTGCTTGTACTTGAGTAACAGCCTCATTTCCACGTCCTCATCAGCCATTTAGAGAAAAATGCCTGTTTCGAAGATCTTCAACATGCCGAACTGAATCACTGGTGGGTATCCTTTCAAGATAAAGTTATGGATCCAACCTTTTCAAATCCTGACACTTAAATCATCCCTCACCTCATCTGACATTTAACATATTTGTGTAGTGTCAATTTGCTGGGTGATTTGGCATATTGATCAAAGCTAGAACCATTCGTCCTCTCGCTCTGCAAGCTACATGAACCTGCCACAGCACAAAACAAAACTTGTCCTATTTAGTTCTACTCGATGTAGCGCCAGACAAATTGTGTCTCTCCGGAGCTCCACACGCTGCATGAGTGAGCACAGACAGCCATCTAAACATTCCACTGTCAAATACGCTAAATTACCCATAAAAAAAATAAAGAGAAAAACACATCCTGAAAAAATTATATCTGACATTCCCACAAGTTTCCCCACCAACATCTCAGAGAGCGACGTAAAAGAGGAACAAAGCGCTCGTATTTGATGTAATCAAGACACTGATGCTAACGTAAAAAGCGAGGACTCGGATGACATTAAGAGCAATTTTCACAAGAATGTGGTCATTTAAGGCTCATCGCAATCACCAGCTGAACCCAACACGCTGAGTGTTAAAGCCAAAGTGAACTCTAAATGAAGAAGTAGTGCCTCCATATGCCTCCATCATCCGACATGGAGGACGTGTTTGTTAACACCTACAGAGCAATGACATCTTATTTTGGATTAATTTGTTGCAACTCTCATGCTACAGTTCGATTTTTAAATGATCAGTGTTATTAGTAGTAGTACTGTTATGTAAAGTATAAAGCTGACAGTTTATTGTGTGTCAGTACTCGACAGGTTTGAATAATAAAACGAATCAAAATACAGAAGAAAATAACAACAATAAATATTATTGTAATCATAACAATAAATAAGGATGCACATTATTGGATTTTTTTTCGACGATATCTGCTATCCTGCTATTCTTTCAATTGATTATTTCAAATGAATCAATAAAAAAATAAATTGATCCGAGCCATGGCTGATTTTTGCCTAAGCTAATATTATCTGCATAAAAACAACTTTTGTTGATGATAGTAACACTTTGCTCAGACAGCAAAACAAATGTGAACAAGTTGAATTTGAAAGTGTCACTTCTTTCACGTTTACTTCAAGATCATTTGGAGAAGCTCACTGTTCACTGTTCTGCAGATACCCATGACGCACTGATATTATTGTACATCCTTAGAAATAATGATAATGACAACAAAAAAAACACGTGCTGAAAAAATGCATCTAAGAAAAAGGTGTGGCGAGAACAAAAAGAAAAACTACAAATAATGACCGAAAAATAAGAATTGTCTTCACTTATGTTTCAAAAGGGGGAACCCCAAAGGCATCCTGCGCTGTAAGCTCTGGTTTAATTAGTGGCTTCAGAGTGGAGAGTGCTTACCTTTCACAATCAATACAGCCACGGCTGACAGGCTCTCCACGTCCGTGTCCACCACGCAGATATATTTGCCGGCATGGTAAAGCTGAATGTTCCTGATCATCAGATCTCCTGCTGTTCTCTACCAAGTAGGAAAAGAAAGCTTTATGTAGCATGAAAGATATCAGAGTGGCTGACAGCTTATTAAGGGATGTATTGGCGCATATATAAGGTGGAGTAAATAGAGGTTAGCTCAGACTTTGGGGAGGAAAACTCAAGCTTGTATTTAAAAAGATATTATACATATTTTACACACATCTCCACGGTTGAGGCAGTCAGAGAACATAATGCCGATTTCTAAATCAGACAGTCACATACAGCTATCGAAGATAAGCTCAAATGAAAGGGATCAAAGCCAGAAATTTACCCCCACCCCCCCCCCCCCCCCAAAAAAAGGTTTGCAGTTAATGGAGTTTTTATGTTTGACAAGGCTGCTGCTATTTCGCTCGCTTTTTGCAAAAACCTGTTGCGAGAAATTACACAAATAAGCTTTTACTATTGAGTTAAGCAGATGGGTTTTGCTCGATCAGAGAGAGAGGAAGAGAAAGAGAGAGAGAGAGAGAGAGAGAGAGAGAGAGAGAGAGACGGCAAGCAAGAGGAAAAAAGCACCCCTAGATTCTGATCTAAGAGGACACCCGAAAGCAGCAAATGGTAAATTAGCGGTGAAATCGTTCTATTGGCATTGGCAGGGGAATGTGGCAGTAGAGCCAACACGGTTTAATTATGGAAATTAAATTCCTTGAAGCAGCAAAGTTAAGTTGATAATCTCTTTGGACTGGAGAAAATTCAAGCATTTCTGGGGAAGGAGTCTTCAGATAAGACTGTTTTCAGTCAGACACACACGAAGAATGGTTAATCTTGAAGAGTGTGAGGGTGTTCTGAGAGTGTATTGTCATTTGGGGCTCTGCCATGCTCTTATTCCTTTTAAAGACACCTTTAATTATGTGTATCCCCTCTCTGTTATGAGCAGCAGGCTATGTCAAAGTCAGATCTGAAAAAAAAAAAGAATTCAAGACCAGCCAAAGTATTACGAAACACATTTCTTCACAAGTCTGAGCTTGAGTAGATGAAGTTTAGACAAAAAGATGACAACCTGTCTGAGAGTCGGAGCAACTAACACATTAGCTTGGCGATGATTCTGTGTATTTTGACATAATCACCACATTTCAATTCACGGAAGCACAATTGGAGGACTTGAATGACTTAATGACTTCCCTCCCTTCCTTCACAGCAACCTTCCAGAATAGTTTAAGAACTGCAAAAGGACGCTATCACACCAATTACGGCGATACTAGTAGCCGCGGTAAATCTCCGTGATGTCAGAGCACAAGCTGCCTCTTCTAACTATGGGCGGGGATGAAGTGAAGCAGGATGGGAAGAGGTGCCAACTGCCCATTCGCACATTCCGAAGAAGTATGACTGCGGGTCACTCACCCCTCCCACTAGCTCAAAGTGACCGTCACCCTTGGCAATGAGCTGTCCGTTGAAGGCCCAAGAGAAGGAAACGTCAAGGACAGGATCACTGGTGACCTGGCAGGGTAACACGATGCTCTCGCCCACTATAATTTCCATGTCCGCGGGCCCCTGGGTGATTCTGGTTGGATCTGGTCCAGATGAAAACACATTGTGAGGGGGAGTCGTTTCAGACGGGGAGGCAGCCAATCTCACATAGAACATGGGACATTTTAATTGCAAAGAAATGAGCAGCACTTTGTTTAAAAAAAAAAAAAAGGGTGGAGAAAAAACACACACACACACACACAAACACACACACACACACACACACACACACACACGGGTGAAACAGCACCAGCTGGAGTGCAAAAACAAGCTCTGTCGCACAGTAGAGTCGGAGCAGTATTATCTATTCAAAGACAGGTTTCAGGAAATACTTCGTCGAATAATGTGATATCAGGCAGCCTGCCACTACTAAAACGGCCTAATACAGGCTGACACGGCAGGAGTAATCTTCTGAAATCCTGATAGCAATTACAATACTCTGCAGATCAGATAAATGTTCATGTAATAGGCTGCTCCCTGAATCCAGAACAAAATGAGGGCCACTGCAACAAAGTCTCCCACAGCCATCATTTGGAACTGTGCTTCAAAAGTCAAGATAACAAATCTGCTGGAATCAAATAAAGAATGTATATATATATATATGTATATATATAAAAGAAAAGAAAACGAAAATAAAGAGGATTTGCTCTTTAACATCAAACCTTATACTTTCACGGTATTAAAAAAAAAAAAAACAACACGTGAGGAGTGTCACCTCAGTTCTACAGCTAGCAGCCTAATAATCAATGTCTGGGTCACAGTTCCGTGTCACTGACTGTATTATAGATGTGAAAAATAATCCAGTAATTAAAAATTTAAAAAAAAAAAAAAAAATCATGACCCTTGGCTGTGAACCGTGGCAGACAATAGCGTTAAGCACATTAATAAGAGAGCACTCGCCGTCCCCCACGGAATATCAGCACGGAATCATCACAACATATAATGTTACAAAACATCTGGTTCGTTCATACGGATCAGTTTCTCTCCCTGATGAAGTGTATTTTCAGTTGAGTAAAATATTGAGCTAAACATACTGTATGATGAAAGTATTAGCTCAAATGCTATGTAAGTTGATAAAATATGAAAATAATAAATTATTAGTTAAATCAATAATTCATACATATAGATAATTATTTCTAAAATAATAACATAGCTGACATAACTAACACGGCGTAACTTTATACATGAACCCGCATAAAACCTCAGAGAACCCGGATGCTGTTGTCCAGGGCTCATATCTTTAGAATAATTCTTTTGTGATTGTTTTTCAATAATATATTTCAAATCATTATTAGAACTGTATGAATTGACATAAATTAATTTGGGGACCTTGGAAGGGACCTGGAAGTATGAATAGGTTTGTTTTTAAGTAGAACACGCCGAGAATCCCAAGAATATGGTTTGTATCAACCAGAAACTTGGATGGAAGAACATGACCCAGATCCAGTTCAAATGCTGGGGTGATTGACAATCAACAGCCAAGCAATTCTATACAATTCTAAGTGAAAGCAGCTGTTAGCTAAACACTGCTAATAGCTGTTTCTTAGCAATCACCTAGAGGAGTCTCCATGATCCAGGATCCACAATTTGATCCAGATCATCTCCAAAGGTTTATGACATGTTTCTTGTACTAGTTACGATCAAATCTATTCAAATTCTCTCCCCTAGCTTTGAGACACACCTCGAACAAACCAACAAAAGCATGCCGGTAATCAAATTTTTTCCTCGGCGGAGGTTGAGAATATTCAACCATCAAGCCACTGCAAAGTGTCACGGCTAAAAGGAGAACCATCACCCCCACAGAGAGAGAGACGGCAGAGACAAAACAAGGTTCTTTGTTTGAGATCTAGAACTCAGTTCACAGACAAACAAATCAGCAGCAGTCCGAGAAAAGCAGTAAAAACCCAGATAATCAGGAATGAGAGTGAAATAGTGGACCACAAAGACACTGCGAGTCCAGCAGAGAACAAAGAGAGTGGGTCTGTATATATAGAAGAGGAGGCGATTGTGGGCGGAAGGATCAGGGGGGGTGAAGGGGGCAGGGAAGACAGAGGTTACTGCAGGGCAAGGGGAAGGATGTGGAACCACTGAGAAAGGTTAATAACACGGAAAGATTGAAGCATGGATGGGTGGAGGAGAGAAAACAGACAATGTAGATCTGAACATGGGGTAACACCTCCTCAGTTACACTTTCACTGCCTCCACTCTCATCTGATGCAGTCAATTATTTCAACTCCTTTGAGTAAAACAAAGACAGTTTTTTTCTAAACTTTTATTGTAACTACAATATCGCCAGAGAGGAAAAAAAACTCAATAAAAATCAGCCGAGGCACTAGATCTATTCTTTTTCTTATAAAAATGACACAACTTCTGATAAATAAATGAAAATATATCAAATTTAATGAAGCAAAAGACTTAAATCCCACAACGATAATGACTCCCCAATGTTTGTTTATGTTTCCTTCACACCAGTTATTGACTCAAGTCCTTGTGGTGCTGTCGCTCTCGTTTGTAATCCAGTGGTTCTCAAAGTTTTTTTCATCAAATTCCACCTCAGAAAACACTTGGCTCTCAAAGCACCACCATTATGGCAGAAGTCCAATAAATTTTGGGAGCGCCAGCACAAAATTTAGGAGCACTTAAATCAGCATGCGACACATACATAGTTTTTTTTTTCCCCATGAGCCTACTTGCGGAACAGAAAAGCACTGTCTTATTCTAAAGATTGCAGTGGAAGGCTGAGGAAGCACAACAAAAACAATAATTACATATAATAAATGGTTAAATTGAGTGCTTCTTGTAATCTTACACGTCAAATATAACACAAAGCATTTGGTCTGCAATGAACTGCACACATGCTGTGAACGGAAGTTTGTTGAATTGTTTGTATTCCATTCTTCTTCTTCTTCTTTTTTAACTAATCTAAAATAAATTATGAACACGAGCGGTAATTTTTTAGAATGCATAACATTAGTCGAGGGAAATATTATAAACGTCAAAAGTCCATATCCAATCTACGATCACAATCACTCCCACTGTCATGACTTTGCCTTCAAAATAAAAGCAGCAATGTTTAATAGTACTCATCAGCGCAAACTAAATTTGACAGGAAGTCACCAGATCTTGCTGCTTCCCAGACACATTCGTTCGCGAACATTGCTGCGTCTCTGTTTTGTAGCGTAGTGCGGGAAGCAAAGAGTGAGAATATTGTTCACTATTATCAGCTACATGCTGGCAAGGAACTCTTTGAAGCAACTCTCTTATAATGCAAGAGGAACACAGACGCACGCACACATGCACGCACGTTAGGCGACTACCTTACATCAGCCTGATGAGAAAGGTGCGCCTGCTTCAGCAAACACAGTCTTGTTTGTGTCAGTCGAGGTCAGCTTCAATCTCAGCTTTGGCTCAGTGTCTATCCTGCTTCTGCATTTCATTTTTATGACAACAAGCGAAGAGGGAACGCCTGGCCTTGTCCAAAAAATGCCTGGTGTTTGCTGTGGTGTTGCATCCTAAAGTCCAACATCGACTGACTTCTGACAGTTCAATACTTTGTGGTGAGACAACTCTAATAAACTCTCCTGTTAAACCAACAGTCAAGTCCTTGGGCGTCTCAGAGCTTCTGCTAATGAAGCAGTTGTTTGCTTTGGCTGCCACTGGGATATATTTGTGAAACTCCTGCCTGAGCGAGACAAGGTGAATAAAGATGCTGTCCCTGACTCCCACCATGAAAGCAGAAACATCACCTGCCTGACTTTGATTTTTACATAACTCAAATTATTTCAGCACTGCATTGATTTTATCCTGCACATCATATACCGAGAGTCCCTGCAGTTGATAGCAGAGAGAACGTCTGACAGATATGCCAGTCGGCCGAGCCACACAGCTCCTTCCAAAAAGCTCTGACAAGCTTTTGTCCTTTAAGAACACCTGGAACTTTCCGTGCAACTCCAAAAGCTTTGAAAGCGAGAACGAAGCAAGAGCTTCTTGCTGTCTGTCACAGAGCCCACAGCAGCCTGATCAATGCATTCTCACCTCATTAAGGGTTAAGTATTAAGCTGACATCAACTTGTTACAATGTTTTTATATGATCCTCTGCTCCGGTTTTAGATTTGCAAGACTATCAAGGCTTCTGAGAAATTGTGTGTCTTGAAGCAACAAGGGGTGGTGTTTGCACAATAGATCCAGCTGTAGGTGTAGTTGTTGCAGAAAACAGCAAACTTTCTTTTTTAAAAAGATGTTTTTTGCCATTTTTCTGACGGGATTTGGCTTTGCTTGTTTTGTAACGCTGATTGGCTGAAGGAGTTTGTCCATCGATGCCGACATAACTGTTCCTGAGATACCAGGCGACTCCCGGTCCAGCAAAGACTGCAGGCTTCTAGAGAGGGAAGCCTTAAATTGACAGCTTGTTTCAGACAGAAGATGAACTGGAATGGTAAAACATGCAAAGGCACTCAAGTAAAATCCAGAATAAAATACAGAGATGGAAAATCAGCATAATAGTTCTCCTTTAATGAGTCCAGTCCAGACAATTCTTTGGGCATCTTCTTCACTGCCAAGCCAATGCGATACATGCAGTAATTAGTCCGCTGCGTTTCGGGTGCCAACTCACAGATTTGAGCTGCTACTCCACTGTGACGACCTCTAATAGCCTGGCGCCGTGCGTGCAGACTCAAACACACTTTTACCAATCAAGCCCATTCTCTACATCCAGGAGCTGATTTCAGCAGAAGTTCTGGTTTGCACTGATAGAAGAAAACAGAAAGTCTCCCTGAGCTTGGTCGCCATATCCATGTCTGACAGGCTAATTGGACGAATCTGCAGCATCTTTTCTATCTGGATGGGATAATACCAACCACTTGTACTACACTCAGTCAGTGTATTTCTAGTATCATCTGTCATCCTGGACTATTCACTATTCACCGCAACATGGTTGAAAGTGCCACCAAGTTTGGACAGCCCTCTCCTCACATACCGCCATTGTCTGGCACCATACGAAGTGCCTGGTGCTTTGGCTACTGGGGTAACACAGGACTGTCACTTGGACGGTTTTAGTTCTTCTCACTTTCTGACCAAAAATAAAAGAAAACAAAAAAAAAACGTCTTTCAGCGCTCTGTGTTTGGTTGTAAGATGCAATACTTTCATGGATTCATTGCGAAGAACGTCCCTGACTCTTTTGTCACTGGCACGACTGAAGTAGCTACTTGAAGTCCATTCACCTCCATTTCTGCAAGTTTTTTTTTTTTTTTAAATACACGATCTGCTTTCCTCTTCCTTATGGTTGCAGTCACGAGCGCAGTGTTTTATTGCACTGTTCCATCGCCAACACGCCTCCCTATTGAGCCCTATCGTGTCTTGCCCTCTGTCATTCTCCCTTAAACCACCACACGTCACTCTTGCTCACCTCAGTGTTTTTAGCCATGCATCCTCTCCATCCTTTATCATCATTTTTTGGTGTCATTTGATCAAAGCCACATTTCCCTCTAACATGGTTCATCATGCATGCTTATACCTGCATTTTTATGTTACCCTCCTAAGTTAGAACATTTTCCAACTGGAAATTCAAATAAATTGCTGAACATTTCCTTGCCTCTCTCTTCATTTTATATATATATATATATATATATATATATATATATATATATATATATATATATATAAACATATCATCAATACCACCAGAGGGAGCTCCTTGCACTTTAAATAGGCAAAAACACCAGCATGAAGACAAACGGCGTAATAAAAATAGTGTTGCTCACATATATTCTGCTACTGAACATGGAGCTTACCTGTTACAAGGAGCCTTCCAGTTGTACTCAACATGCCAAATCTATTCCTAGCGAAGCAAGTATAGCTGCCTGCATCGGACTTGCTCACATTGGCGAGCCTCAGCGTTCCATCTGGAGAGAGTGTGATCCTATAGGAACGTATAAACAGAGGCTGCGGATTACATGCCAACTTCAGTTCATACAAATTCATCGTTACATATACGCAGATATATCAGTGCTGGACTTGGATGGGAGTCCAGCCATTAGGCGGTTTATTTTAATCAGAGGGAGTTTTCGTTTAGAGATGGGATTTAATATCGAGAGATAAGAGCCTTCTCACCTGTCAAGTCATTACCTGTCATTGGTGTGGATAGGAAGGTTTCCTTTCTTCCATAAAATGCTGGCGATGGGATATGCTTGCGGTTTACACTCTAAAGTGACGGTAGTTCCGGCCTTGGCTTTAAGCAAAGCTCTGAGGACATTCCCTGTGAAGTCTGGAGGAGAGGCTGATAAAAAAAATAAAAAAATAAAATAAAAAAAAAACCCAGTACATTGACTTCAGTGAAAGACGGCGGCAAATGTCACGGGGCATTTGAAGCATGCTTTACCTTGATCTGTTAAACTCATCAAACCACAACGTAACGGAGACATTTAAAACATTAGTAATGGGCAGCAAACCACTCGATTCTGTTTTCGCCATATAAAATGAGAAGGAAACAAAAATATCGAGGCTTTAAACTTTCAAGCCCTCATAATTCTGTAGCTCCCCCAGCATCCTGACCATAACATCAAAGTAAATAAGAATATCAGGAGAAGTTTTTTTTTTTTTTTTGAGAAACATGTTTGACCCCCACAAAACATCCTGACTGACCCCATTATCCGCTAATCCAGACAACCTTTTAGAATGACAGTGAAACGACCTTTAAAATGATTGGGCAACAATGATTTGAGGATTTAAGGGGGAGATAAATGCCAGCCTACCTAAAACCATTAGTTCAGCAGCAAAATATATGACGCTGTGTTTATTCTCAGCCACACACTGGTACATGCCGGCGTCAGATAGTGTCAGCGCCGACACTGACAGAACTCCGTCCTCCACATGGATCCGATCCTGTGAAGAAAGCATGAAAGAAAGCAATTATTGCTCAAGACTTAAAGATAGCTTTTGCTTTGCTCAGCAGCAAATATTAATAAGCAACGGATTGGGATGGAGGCATCGTCGATAGGGAATATCAGACAGATGGAAATGTAGACCTGAAAAGTTACTGGATTACCTGGTTCAAGAGGAGGCATTGAAAGTCTGCACCACACGATGTACAAATCCACTAGGCGGTGAGAAATTTCATTGTATAGACGAATATTTTGACCTGCCGGCAACACTGGATGAAAACTCCGGAGATCACCAAAGTCATTAGGATTCATTATGAGCGTCTGTGTAAATGTTCAACCATTCAATAGTTGTTGAGATATTGCAGTCTGGAGCAAAGTGGCAGACGAACAGAGAAATGACTGACATCGCCATTCATCATCAAAACGTTCTGATGAATAATTTATCTGGAATACATTTCATCTGAAGTGTTGAAGACAAAAATAAAATATATTTTTAAAAAAGAATGTTCTCTTTTTGTGTGTCCTCAAGTGATCTCACAGCCATTCAATACTGTCGCATACCTTCAGCATACACGTGTTGCGTCATACGTCTCTGTAACTATATAACGTCAGCCTGTTTTTTTTCCCTTTCGTTACAACTGTATTCCGTTCAATAGCTTCCCTTTTAAGTTTAGTTGCCATTTTTTATTCAAATTTTACATAATTAATATATTTATCTATAATTTACCAAATGTGATGTATTACACGAAATCATAATTCTTTGACCTTTATTCTTTCTGTGCTTTTAATACTGTACCTTTCATCTTTGGTTCCTCTCTCAT
Organism: Aulostomus chinensis; assembly: GCF_037954235.1. Lineage (NCBI taxonomy): Eukaryota > Metazoa > Chordata > Actinopteri > Syngnathiformes > Aulostomidae > Aulostomus > Aulostomus chinensis. The sequence continues at coordinate 25,066,004 of NC_141328.1, read as the reverse complement.
CTTTAAACATATCTGTATTTGTGTTTTTTTTTTTAAATACTAATTAGTTTATCATTTCTTTTTTATGCTCCCTTTGGTGTTTCATCAGTCCCTGTGTTTACTTTGTTATTTATTCTAGGACGCAGGTGTTGTTATAGTTTGTTATTGTCTTTATTGTGAGAAGCACTTTGTGTTACCCCGTGTTTGATTTAATGAACAGAGCTATAAAAATAAAGTCTTGACGATTGATTGACTGATCGATTGATTGATATGCGTCCAAAAAATACGGCCCCTGTATTTGTAAACATAGAAATCAAACGTGCATTTTCAACAATCACAATAACAATATTGATAATAACTATAACAACAACAGCAATGACTGCCATCAATATCAGTACCAGCAGCTTATCAAAACATATGGCTTCCCCTGAGCATCAGTAAATGCTAGAATTAAAACACATCTCTGCGGCTACATCCGGCATATTTCTCTGGCGGTCTGGAGTGAGGTGTGCTTCTCTATACACGGTATTTCACAGTAGATTAAGCCTTGTCCCTAAAATCAGGAGGAGTTTAAAATATGCGCCATGAATAATGAAAAACAGCCAGTGACTCCATTCAGATGAAATGGAGCAATCTCCTGGGGACTACACTGACGCGCTCTCTAAGACTGTGTAATCTGCCATGCTAGAGAAGAGTAAGAGACATTCACATCCATGTCTCATTGCTGGCACACCTCAGCCCCATGTTTACGCTGTCCTTTTCATCCCATTCTCAATTGCACTTGGAAAAACAGCGATCCGTTTGACACCGGGCCCTCTCAAATCAAAGGACAAACTGAATCTGAGGATTAAGTCTTTGAAATGAAACATTGGTAGAAGAGCGGCGGCAGTGATGTACCTCTGAGAGAAGCTGCTGGCCGTTCTTCAGCCACGTGTAGGACGGTTTTGGTTTGCCATTGGCGCGACACTCCCAATAGAGTCTCTCCTCTATGGCCAGGGCCGTGTCCTTCATGGTCTGAATCCATTGAGGCTTGGCTGAGGGAACACAAATGCACCCCAGTGAGGAGCCGACTCTGACGGAGCTGAATTATCTCATTAAATTCTGAATAGTTCAAAGGAGAGCATGCGTAGATTGACACTTGGAATCCTGTGGAAATCATTAAGTGTTCGGAGAGGGGGGGTTTGTCTTTCAAGACGATAGAAGAGTGAAGCGTGAATAAAGGGTATCACTCAATTTCATCACTTAGACTTGTCAGCAGCAGCAGCAGCAGCAGCAGCAGCAGCAGCAGCAGCCTGTGACAACTCCAGATTAGCACACAAAGCAGGAAGCTCTCGTGATGGCTGAAGCACACGAGGAGATTCACCACTCACCCACACCTGTGACCTTAATTCTCCGTATCACAAACACCCTTCCTGGCGCCTTCTCCATCCAGCTCGCTAATCCCCGCATCTTAACCTCGAACATATTTACATCTTCTCTGGCATTTTCATGGGTAGAATGTTGTGTCATCTCACTTTGCAAGCACTGTACATAGTGTCATGTCTAATTTCACAAATGTGATTTTTTTCTTCTTCTTCCCTTGTCTCACAAATTCACAGGAAAAAAACAGCTGCTGAAGCAAGACGAGAAGCGAAAAAAATGTAATAACGGCAGTAAAATTAAAACCAGCAGCGCTTATTATTATTATCAGAGAGGCTGGTACGTTGTCACAGCTGTGCATGTAACAATGAGCTGTGGGAAAATTAGCAAATAATATCTCACTCCGGTATATACTCCAATGACTTATAAACGGCCTTCCAGAGCAGAGTGAATTTGTTGTCAACATCTGACAAAAATACATATTAATCATTTTGTTTTCTTAGCAAGCTGAAGTGTACCGTAAAACGCCAGTCGGCCAGTGGCGGTGTTCTTGCCCATCTTGTTCTCCGCCACGCACTCGTATCCTCCTGTGTCGTCCTGCTGGAAGCTAGGGATCTCTAGGACGGCGTTGGCGTACTTCATTTTGACTTTGCTGGGGAAGGGAACTCCATTAGCTCTCTTCCAAGTGATCTCTGGGACAGGGCTGGAACAGACGGCACAGAAAGTGATTTAAGTTCCTTTGAACGCTTAAAACTGTCGCTCAGGATATAGGTGTGTCGGTAATAGTCCTGCAATAAAGTGTTTGATGGAGCTTAAGGCTTATTTTCCACTTTGAAGAATGGGTTCGAATTAACCCAATCCAACAACAAAATAACCCGACTCACATGCTTTCAGACCAATCGAGGCTCGATGCCGCATTCTAAGAAACATAATTGGCACAGTAACTTTACTATATAGGAATCCTGAGGTTCCTCATCTGGGATGAAAGACAGCAGAAGATTGAAAACATGCTTCAAGGAATCCAGCTTACTTCCCGAGAGCGAAACACTCCAGCGTAACTGTTGATCCTTTTGCGGCGGGTACATTGTCTGGAAAATTAACTTCTATTTTCGGCTCGTATTCACCCATCACTCCTATGAAGAGCAAACACCAGAACTCAGTCTTCCATTATTCATGACTTACAAGCAATATGGCTTGCATTATGGACCAAACAATAGCACTGTAAAACTAACAGAAGAGAAATAAAAGACACATGAGCAAACATTCTCTCATGGGCGAGCGCCACGTCGTACATCACGTTAGTGTGCAGTCACAACAGAGCTGAGGAACACCGGCGAGGAATAATTCAAATCGCTACTTGCCAGAATTGACAGAGTATGTTGGAAATCTTGTTTTCTGAGTCAAGACCAGAATAGAAAAGTGATGTGATGGAATTTAAATGTATGCAGCTACATGTACAGTACAATGAGTGGAAACTTACTGGTGGAGCGTCCAGAACACTCAAAGTAATGGTCCGATGACGTAGGACTTATGTTTAATTCATTTCAAAGGCAATCTTTATTCACTCTTTCTATGAAAGCACACAACATAACAACCATGTGAAAGCGTAGGGAAAGCTTTTAAAGGGAATGCGAATTATAAGGAAGCTAAGTCAGCAAAGAAGAGATTTGGGTGCTTTTGTTTGCTGGCCTACATAGAAGAACAACTATTTATTTACAGGCATTAGCTATTGGTGACTAAACTCAACTGCTGCACGCCAGGACAAAGAGCACTCCTGCTAGCATGATGATTAAAGCTACCTTGAAAGGAAAGCCCCTTAATACAGCTGAAAGGCATATTCATCACATCATGGACCCTAAAGTGGGTCTTACCGTCTGTCCTGAGGATCAGAGATGTAGGTGAGCTGTGAACTTTGCCCTTTGTGATGCTGTTCATCACCACGCAGGTGTAGTTGCCCACATCGGAGGGCTCCACCTTGGCGATGTAAAGGTTTCCTGTCTGCTGAGAGACGAAGCGTCGATTGTCTTGCTGAACGAAGTAAGGGTACTCGTTGAAGACCCACGCATATGTAAGGTCTGGAAGACGAAGGAAGACAAACACCACGAGTGCAACGTGAGACTGAATCCATTTATTCGTTTTTTTTTTTTTTTTTTTTAAATCTTGTCAAAAAACAGACAAAAGTGGTTTGTAGATTTACCTCCTGAGGAAGTGGGTGTTCCACAAAGCAACACCACTCCTTGTCCCTCTCGGACTGACACTGCACTTCTGGTGTGGACTTTGAAATGATCTAAGTCTGGTGGAAAAAATGAAAAGATGGATCACCGCGGGATCTCACATATCAGAGTGGAGCAGAGTAAAAGCTTTCAGCTAGACACTGACACAAGCCCATAAGGAAATTGTCAGGAGAATTGCACTACTACAATTCTGGAGAGTGAGAGAGACAGAGAGAGACACACAGAGAGGGAAAGAGTTTGTACACACATATACACAGGGTTGTGTAAATAATGTACAAACCAAAATAGAGTGCAGGACCTGATGATATATTACATTTCTTGACATTCATGAAGGTTATGACTCCTGTTACATTTATGAAAACAGTGTGAGAAACCAAAACCACAGCCATACGCACAATGAAAAGTTAAAAACACACAATAATATTTCCATTTTAAGTTCTTCATGCAATAGAGTGCTACAGGAATAGGATATTTCTGTAAGCTAAACCAGATATTAGCATCACCGTGGGTCCCTCAATCAACAGCCAAGGGGATTTTTAGATTGGATTTTGATCTATAATAAAAATTAACTCTGTAGCAAAAAAAAGTTCATGGGACTTTTTTGTACAGCAAAATAATCTGCAGGAATGAACACCACTTTTAAGATTTTCAGACAAAAATGCAGTTGCACCAATCTCACGTTATGCTACGAATGAGCAAAATATTCAACAAACCACAAGTGTTAACCACGGGCCCTTGTTTTCTGGTATTTGACTAAAAACCAATTCAGAAATGCCACTGGCATACAATAATATCAAGTAACTTCCAGTTTAGGTCATCGATAATAGAGTCCTGCAACACTACAATAAAAACCTCTTCTTCATCCTTCTGTGTTGCATCTAATTTTCCCTCAAGTAAAAAACTTCAAACCATCCATCCATGTCAATTTACAGTCAATTTAGAGTATCAATCAGACACGTCCCCTCTTGATGTCTTTGGACTGTGGGAGGAAGCTGGAGTACCAGAGAGAACCCACACAGGAACAGGGAGAACATGGAGACTCCACACAGAAAGATCCCGCGCTCCAGCCGGGACTGGAACCCGGAACCTTCTTGCTGTGAGGTGACAGTGCTGACCACTGCACCACCGTGCCGCCCAAACTCCAAACCACATTATGTGATCTAAAGATAGTTACAACCAACTACAAAATGCTTGCAAAATGTTTTTTGTAGTCAGGATAAAAAAAAATTCACATTTTCCTACTTGAATGGCATCTTGCCTTGCAAATATGTCCAGGTTATAATCCATGGACTTTGCTGCAATTGCTTTTCAGTGGAAAACTAATTTCCTCTTCAGTTAAAAAAAAAGAAAGAAAAAAAAACAGGTAAGCCTCTTAACAGTGAGCAGTCTTAATTGTGTATTGTAAGAAGCTGTTACCGTAACAGTATTTCTGCAGGCTGCTGAGCTTTTTTAAGAGTAATTTTTTTCACATTTGTTGTGCGTCATGAATCTGAGGGGAACATGTTTTAAAAGCTTGTCGAATAAAACACAAAATATCTGCACAGCTAGAGACCAGATAGTGTGAAAAAGATGTTTTTTTATTGCGATCTGCTTGAAAATAAACGACTGGATGTCTGCTGATTTCCTCCGTATGTGATGTGAAAGAAATTTATATTCGGTCACACATATTTTTTAGAGGGTTAACAACCAGTGTAGCAATGTTTGCACGTTTATAAGCGTTCATTTGCATTATCTTTTTTCTATTACAACAGCGTACTATTTGTTTTTTTTTTAGGCTTTACTCAACCTTTTTAATTAAGATATTCGTCAAACGCTGGCAATTTGATGGATTGCTTTGTCCCAAACCATCCACTGGAACGCAATTGACGTTTGATCAAGCTCAGCAAGTGATAAGTAAAGACCAGTCGCCACACTCCAACAGCTCCCATGTTTCTTGAACAATGCAGCTTCGACTGTAGCACTCCGATAAATATTTCACATACTTGCCCACCCAGTTCTTCACATATGTAGCTATAGTTTGATGACTTCTTTTTTTAATGAAGTGTGATTTGAACAACCGAAACTTACATGCAAACTGCAGACTTGCTCTCCTGCTGAGGATGGCTCCTACAGTGTTGTAGGCCATACACTGGTACACCCCTACATCCTGGTAGCGGTCCAGACTGCTTATAATGAGGTTGCCCCCAGACAGACGCCGCCGACGATCCAAGCCCAGATTTATGAAAGTCCCATTCAATGACCATCTGTGAGGGCAAAGACACCATCAGTCCCTGGCAAAATGCTTTATCTATTCCTTTCTACCAAACAATGTGCTGATAGGCACAACTCCCAGCAGAAACTCACACCAAGTATGACTACTGCATATATGCTATTATTTGCTCTGGTGTTGGGGAATTCACACTTTGAATTGTACCATTCATTCTGTCAGCCTTCCTGACAAACACACACAAAGAAGTAGTTTTCTAAAGTGAGAGGACAGTTAATAAATGTGTCTGTTAAAACCATACACTGATGAGGATTTGAGTGGCCTCTGTAGTATCTTTGTTTTCTCCCCGCAGCAGCACAGTCTCGTCACATTGCACCACACACTTATCGATTTTCTCACGCCTCCACTTATCAAATTCTACAAGCTTCATGTTGTTTTAAACTTCTTTGTCCCATCGAAACAATAAATCTCAGTTAATGTACATTCTTATCAGTTGTCTGTTATATAACAAACGTGATGCAAATGTTTTATTGATATAGTACTCGTGTATTTTTATTCGTTTCTTCATCTATTTTTCAAGCATCACTACTTGCTGCTGCAACTATCTCATTTTTCCCCACAGGGATCATTAAAGTTTAATCTTAGAGTATCATACACAATGCTGTCCTCTGCTATTTAGAAGACAAAGGTTTTGGAAGACATCCTCGATATTATCATCAGTCTTAACCATAATCACCTCTTATCTGTCACATTATATTTACATAATGTGACATTATTCCACCTTTGACTCCTCATTACGACTAAACATTAGCATTTGGCAACAGTGGGCTGATGTGACAGGGGTACCTTTCACACTTCTTTTCACCTTCCATTACATTCTTCTCACACTTTGCAGGCATAGGAATTTTTAAAAATTTAATTTCTTTGCACAGCAGGTTCGAATTGTGCTCTCAAATAAATAAGAACCCTTCAAACAGAAGACTAATTTATTGATTTGAACAAGTCCCATTATTCGGGTAAAAACAGGCTCCCTTTCTCTTCCTCAATAACACTTTTTAAATGCTACTAAAGGATGGACCACCGGGTTCAGGGACAGAGCACATTCAAGAATGTTCCCTTGGTTTTCTCAAAGGGTGTAAAATAACAGTTTCTCAGCTGCAGCCACGTTCTTCCATTCTGCTTTGCTTAAATGTGGAAATTAAAGATGTGGGGGCCATAATGGACAACTTCCCAGAAGCTTTATAGCCTAACCTTCCAAATAATTCCTCAAAGAATAAATCTACTGAATGTCGATGAATGCTTACTGGATGATTCTGGACACTTGGGTGGATGCTGTGCGTTTTTATGTAAACGCTCCAACTTCTTGAGGCTGTACCCTATGAGGAGCTGCGGGTGTGATCCAAAATCACATGCCTGTGTGTGTTTCGGTGTCTGTCGGCTCACATACATTCAGCTTTTTATCACTGAGTCACCATTTTCACCTCTTTCTGACCTACTCTGAAGTGCCTCTGCTGTTCAGCGGCGCCCTGAACATTGGGCAGACGATTGAATAACGACTCCAAACTGAATTACTCTGCTTGCGATGTCTGACCATCTGACCAGAGAGCAGCTTGGGTATTCCACATGATGCTGCAACCAGCCTCAAACCTCAGGTCAAGTTAAGGTTAGTTGTGTCAACGTCTGCTTAAAATTCAAATCTCCTATTGCATCATTTTCATGGCTAAAGGTGGAGTAGACACATTTCTATACTGTAGTGGATTTTCCTCTATGAGTTATGCTGCTACAGTGTGCATAAGATGGAAATCTCTCTTTGAATGAGTGACAGGACTGACAGAAGAAAGGAAAAGAGAGGAAGGGCGAGGGAGCAGTGTGAGCCCATTTACACTTCAAGAGAGGAGGCAGAAAGGTGCTGAGGGCATACGAAGCCTCGCACAGCCAGTCAGACAAGACACCACGTTAAACACGCTCATCTCACCTTTAATCATGACATCGAGATACCTGGTCTTAGGCGAGGAATGTGAAAAGCCTGAAATAATGAGCCGACGTACTCCACTCTGCTATCATGCAGCTCATCTGTGCTGCAGTAATTCCATTGTTGAATGCCAAAGACACTTGTAATCAGTGCCTGTTGGTGACAACTGGTGTCTCGCAACTGCGTTGGTCTCATGGCGTTTTATAAGAGGAGACGATCATTAAGATGCTACACGTGTGTCACTGAGATACTATCTGGTGAGACAAGACACAGATTGGTGGCGGTGTTAGTCAATAGGAATTAGCGGAGCCATAATGACATCACTGCACTGAGTGTGTGTATGCCAGCGCTATTTGATTCTAATTTAGAGAAAATAAATAGAGGAGCAGACACCCTCACAAACTTAAATGAAAAATATAAACCTGGAATGGACAAATCCTTATTTACTGAGAGTGACGCGGGCTTTGTATGACCAAGCAGAAACAATAAAAATATTTGTATAATATTAAATATATCTATATTTGTATTAAAGGATTTGCAGCAAAGAATATACTGTTTTTATAAAAAAAATGCTGCATTTCCTCAGTCCATCTCCAGTTCACCCTACCAACCTGTCCTGTTCTGCTCCGCCCCTTCTTCCACTCTGGGGAGCTCCGCCCACTACCTGGGCACCCAAATGGAAACAGTTATGTTTCCTGCATTGATGAAGTGACCTCCCATTAGCCAAGGTTTTCCAGCAATATTGACCGCCTAATAAAATATAGTGGAGGAACATGTGGAGTCATTGGTAAAAGCTTGCCTTAACACTATATCACCTACATGTAGCACCATTAAAAGGGACCCAGGAGACACGAGAGAAGGAAAACATGGCTGCTTCTGCCTTGCTCCCTGCATGGACATTTTCTGTGTTATATTGTGGTTAGTGTTTGATTGTTCCAGCGTGTTCCAGTTTCTTAACACTGTTTCTAGTACCTGCCTGCCTTTCTGCCAGCCTTCTTGGACTTCCTTTATTTCCATGAATTAGATATGGATTCCTGTGTTTGAACAGCACGCTTTGGAAACTCCTGTTTGGGTTTTGTCTTGTTGGACTCCATTTCTTTTATGCTCTTGGTTTAGATTTCTTTGAGAATGAAAAGTCTGAACTTGGGTCTTTCGTCTTTGTTGCTTATCAACACGAAAGGTTCCCTGTGAAGCGGCGTGTCTGGTATGACATTTATCTTGTAAATTATTCTTATGTGCAAAGAACACAAATGTAGTTTAATGATGATGTGTTGTGACAGTTGTTATTAGGATAGATTACAAAGGGTCTTCTCAGTTTGTTGCGCATATTCAGTTTTTACAACCTACTTTTAACAGACTAAGGGCTTCTTCTTGGCTTCTTTTTGGTTAAAAAGACAAATCACCCCCCCCCCCCCCCACACACACACACACACACACAAAAGTGTAAAACATAAATAGATTTAAATCTTTTACCTGTACTGAGGAGGTGGGGTACCCTTAGCATCACACGTCAGAGTGGCCTCTTCCTCTATGGAATCCATAGGAATAAACAAGTCCCCCGGTTCCATCCTCCATCTCGGACCATGGTACGACCCACTGTCCAGGCAATCTGTCAGAGGAAAAGTGACACACTGAACATAAAGGCAGAAAAATGTGCCATTCTGATAGAACCTAGCCTCCATAATTCTCTGTTCTTCTGGCGTCTAATGGATATTTGGGCCTCACAGGGATGCACTTTTCAAAATGGGGGGCTGGGTATGATCAAACATTGAAAATGACTCCCATAGGGTGTTCCAAAGTTTCAAATAAATGAATGAAATGGAATTGCGAAGCCATTTGAGCAACTCATGTCCTCAAAAGTGTCGCGCTGACACGATATTAAAATGTTTTATGTTTAATTTCCACTAAATTTGACATTTAACATATATTTTCTGATGGTGGCCAATGAGGGACCATGAATCGTATCATTGACGTCCAACAACAATGGAAGGGAGTGCTGGTGTTTGAAGACAGACATCCCACAGGCACCTACATATACTCCAAAGTAAATGACGTGTATGAAAGGAGAAGAATCCAATTTAAACTTTTAAGGGGGAGGGTGAAGTTTAACAGGGCAAAGACAGTTTAGAGGACAGTCAAACTCAAGGGTGTGGGACACAGATCAGGGGCGCAAGATTATTTCAATAAATCAAAATATGATTTCAATATTGCCAAAGAGGTCTTAATTGTTTCTATAGATAGAAACTACCAGAAATTACCATTCAAAATTAACTCAAATTTGGCTGTGTTGACAAGCCTGTGAGTGTGTGTGTGTTCAGTGTTTTCATAGTTTAACCACCTCTGAGGACAGTAGGGGTTACGACACCTTTATTTCAGGGATCCTGAGCTGAAAGCTACCTGTTTTTACGTACTTCCGTCTCTGGGTCTCTGGGTAATGTATTTTCTAGTTTTTGAGTCAATTTTAGAGTGTTATATCATGCCTTTAATTTCCCAAAAAGCCAAACTAGGCCTGGGGACTGCAATTTAGCCATAGACGTCCCTTATACATTGCAAAGGTTGGATTTTAATTAGACATAATAGTTACTACATGTGTTGTGCTTCTCAATTAAACCAAAAAATAAAGAAATCATAAGAGTTTTGGAACCTACGCTGCAAATGTGTAATACAGAATTATTAAAATTTTCTAATGAGAAAAAAAAAGCAGGGAAACCAAAGCAAATCTCTCCTTGCCAGATTAGAATCAGAGGTAAAGAGATTTGTTTGTGTGGACATCAATACTAAAGAGTTTTTCTTCCAACCTGGGCTACCCCATCATCTCTGACACTGACATCATTTTCATCTCTTCAGCTATCATCCTGCTGTAACTGTAAATGTCCAAACAAGGAGCAATCATTACTCTTATAAAGAGGTGGTTTACCTGCTAGACAGTTGATGATTGATAACAGTAGAAGCTGTTTCCATGGCAACGTCATCTTTGGCAGCCAAGGGCAAATGAGACTTTCATCCAATAAGCTTTGAAATGGCTCTCGTGATCTCGGAGAGAGGGGAGCTTGACCTGCTGGAACAAGAATTTCACTGTGAAATACCAAACTCAGCAAACCCATACCCACAACATCTGATGTAGAATATCTCGTTTCCTCGACCAATTCTCACATTTCCAAACCAGCGAGAGATTCACAGTGTCACTCTGCTCCACGGTGTGGTCATCTTGCACCCAGAGGTGTCTGAGAGTGATACCAGAGGCGTATTGGAGGAAACCCATGCCAATCTATTAGAGGAGCGACCAACGCCTGAGCTCATCCTTCACTTGGACGGATTCTCTTTCTCTCTCTCTCTGGCTGCCTGAGGAGACTTGGACCTGGGAATTGGGTGCCATCCAATCAATTAGATTCACCCACAGCAGCATGTGTCTCCCCACATGCTGGGGTGAATTGAGACAGCCTGACGAGGAAGCCATTCCACCCAGGTCCATAATCAAGGACAAGTGTCTGTCTGCTTGTAGCATGTGTTGCAAATTGCGATGCACTCACTTCTTGCAGGAGGAGCCTGAACGAATAATGATGCAATTATGAAATGTCAAACATACACACAACAGAGAACTGGCAACACCACACAGCCTTTAGGTGTGCAGTAACACACACACACACACACACACAAACTCATGCATGCATAAGATCTGCACCTGCATGAAGATATATATACACACACACTCAAATTCTCTTCAAGAGGTGTTCAAAATATATTACAGGCAGAGACAGATATCGACACCAATCTGCTAAATGTCACACAACCCACACACACACCTACACACCACACTCACCACCTACAACACCCTGCCTCCACACATACACACTCATTCACTCTCATGCCATTTAGAAGACATAAGCCGTGATGTGTGGCTCATTTGTGGCCTAATCCCAGGGAGAGCCTGGTTCACAGCGCTACTTATAGAGAGTCTAATTGTTTGTCAGCTGCCTGGATGTCAAATCAGACATGTGGGGTCTCAGCCGGGATTTTCTTCCCTACCTTTCATGTGTGCTTGGTCCTTTTTCTTCCCCCCTCCAAAGTCTGCAAAATTGGATTTGTACGCTTGCTCTCAAAAAGAGACCTGCATGCCATACCTCAGTGATAGGCCCACGTTGTGCAAAGTGCTGGCACCTCAGGACTGAGGATTGGTGAGTGTGTGTGTGTGTGTGTGTGTGTGTGTGTGCCTGTGTGGAGGGTACAGTGGGTATTACACTACTGTCGACTTAGCATATTATGGCTTGCATTTGTAATGGGGGGTTTGTCAGGGATGGCACCATCACACTCTATTGCCATGTGTTTCTTTCCTTTTTTTTCTCCTCAACACACGCTCCCATAAATCATTATTAAACATAAAATGTCAAACTGTGTGTGGAGCAGATGATTCACATGTATACTGCATACATACAAAGCTGAGCTAGCGCTGAATAATATCCCTAACGATGATGATGATGATGGTGATAGAAGGTGGTGTGAAAGCTGTACGGGGTGAATCACATCTCAAGCAAGGAGGATGAACAAAATAATGTATAATCACGATATCCACCACCTCCATCACACTCCGAGCCTCAAAGTAAGCAATCTCCAAGAAACATGCTGGTTGAACAAATAGCCCAGCTGGAGGAGTGGGAGTGTACTTACTTTGAAGGACTGAGCTGCATTCATCACAGATATTTCAGCTGACACTGTAGCATACCACTGTGCAATTACCTGCTGAATGTTGCAAGGATTGAGTGTCTGTATGTGTGTGTGTGTGTGTGTGTGTGTGTGTGTGTGTGTGTGTGTGTGAGAAGCACTTTAAAGGTTCATTGAAAGGTTTTTTTTAATAAGACATATTTAGGGGGTTAGCAATATCACTAGAATATCCCACACCTATGGCTCCATGTTGTTCAGTGGGTGCACCTAAGACTGATCTGGCCCTAAAACATGTTGGCCTCTTTTATATCAGTGTGCTGGAGCTCAAGTGAAGCTGCAGTGTAGCGCCACACTAGAGAAGGAGCCACTCATGAGAAACACACCTCTATCGTCCTCATCACTTTGACCAAGGAAAGCATGACCGAGCCACAAACAACTCCTTGTTTGAAAAGATAGCAAAAAGCGCATGTTTGTGTTTGTGTGTGTGTGTGTGTGTGTGCAACCCCCCTCCCCAAAGAAAGAAAAAAAAATACAGTGCAGGAATTGCTGCAGTTGGGAGGGCACGTCGTTATTCCAGCTTAAAGCAATTATTATTATCGAATGGCATTATATGGCATTAGGAATTGATGAGCCAATTCGTTTTAGCAGACGAGACAGGCCGACACGTGAGCCAGATCGAATCAATATTTAAACACATAGATATCGCTGTGTAAATAATTTCTCTATTTGCGCACAATAGCCGAGCGCGCTCATTTGCAGATATATATATATATATAAATATATATATATATATATATATATATATATAAACAGACACACACACACAAACAGACCCACACACAATGTTTTTTTGTCTTACCTCTTATCTTGAAAAATCTTGAGAGCAACAGAATTCAGCTATCAGGGAAAAAGCGACAGATTGGTCCTCCATGGAAACCTTATTGGGCAAATTTCGGTCACAATCGCAAGGTCGTTCATACAGGTGAAATTGAGCCGGTGGTCAGTCAGAGATAACGGGTAACACACGCGTTTCATATCGCTGCTTCTCCTCCACTCCTCATCACACGCACACACACATTTATAAAAAAAAAAACAAAAACAAAAAAATTCCCCGCACACACACGCTCACTCACACACACACACACACACACACACGCTCATCACACAAACACACACACGCACTCACACTCACACACACACACACACACACACACACACACACACACACACAACACCCACGTTGTTTGCTGTGCTGAATCACATTTAAATCATCCCCGGTAAAATGGCTCGAGTCTCGCCTCCCAAATCCAACAAGCGTCGGTCCGAAAAAGGGTTGAAAAAATGGGGAGTCTTGCGGAGAGGCTTTATTATGCGCATCAAGTCAGCTCCCCCTGCGAGGAGGAAGAAGAAGAAGAAGCAGAGGAAGAAGTGGGCTGCTGCACGGTGGCGAGGCGGTGGAGCAGCCACAGCCAGCAGCGCTGGGATAGTCGAGGTGAGGGAGGGAGGGAGAACGCACCTGGCGGGAAACTACGCCCCCCTGCGTCAGGCCACGGAACGGTTAGCCTCCCCGCCTCTAAGCTAGCGGGGAACCTTCCCACAACACTGCTTGTTACCTCTTAATGTGACATATAAATGATGGATTAACAATGTAAAACATTTCAAATCATCCAGGATGTTTTCTCTCAGCCCGTGTGGAGGGAATAATCCCACAATGTTGCCTTAAATTGGTTCTAATAATTTGCTCAAGAAAAACTTGATTGGTTAAAGGATGTTTTAATATAATTTGTGTTTAGGAAATAATCGGAGGATATTTTCGGATATGTATTTTAATATTCTTATAGAGGGTGGAATTTGCCCTGCCTTTTTAAAAACCTTTTTTTTAAATCACAATGACAACAATAGTACAACAGTATCACAGACTATTAATACATTTTTTTTAAATTAAAAAAATACTGTTCAAGCCGTTTTCTTATTTCGTCGGGTATATATATTTTTGCAGGACGTCAGTTTGATGTGTGTGACGTAAGAGAGAAAAACTGTGGAACACACACACGAGCACGCGCGCGCTCACACGGGTTTTTTTTTTCCCCATCACAACATCATATGTTTAGGTTCCGCCAGCAGCTGAAGCCTTGTCGGCTGTTATCGGGCGAGATGCGGGTCACTCTGGTTAGGTCGTCAGAGTACCTCCATACCCGGTCCCCGTCAACACCCATGGGACGTTTTCACAACCCTTATTCGGGCGAACTGTGGTGCACAGCCTCGGTCCGACCCTAGCGCAGGACTCCTTGTGGCTTCTTGGATCAAACCAGCCACCGTAGCCTGCTGATGACGCGCTATGTAAACAGTTCTGACTGCTGTCAACTTGAGATGAGCAACATGAACCGAGGAGTTACCTGTCGTTGGCGGTTCATTTTGAATGGCATATCCCGGAAGAAAACAAGCCGTGTTTAGTCCGCCCGGGAATCCCGCCTGCTTTTTGACCAATGAACCGGCGACAAACCTGAAATTCACACTTTCTCTGAAGGTAGCTGGTTTTGGAGACGACACAAAAGTCCATCTCGCGAGGTTTCAAGTTCAGTGCGCGTGTCTTCAACGAGAGTGGTTCGGCCAATCAGCGTCCTTTGATGTGAGATATGGGCGTGGTTTAGACGTGACTACAGATTGTCCAATAAAATGGGGATAATGGGCGTGGTTTGGGTGTGACCACTGCGTGATTGTCCATTAAAAAGTGGGGGGGAAAAAAACTATGGCGGCTCCTCAACATGTTAGCATAGATGCAGCTAAAGCATCAGTTACATCGCAAAGAATGGCAAAGAACCCCACCATGGAGAAGATGTCACTCTTCAACCAACTAGCGACAACTTCTATGTGAGTTCATTGATCTGATTGGTTCACGTTCAACAGATGGTTTATCTCACCACCTGCTGAGTACTTCTTGAAATTGTCTGTAGTTTTACAATAGTTTTTACAATATAGTCCCCAGATAAAATACACAATCTTTATCGAAACTATATGTAGTTATATATTTTTTAAAAGTGGCTTGGGACTGGCAGGTTCCCTTGATGGCGTCTGGCTAACGGTAACGACAAGGTAGCCATGACTTCCTATCTTTCTGCATTCCTCAGAATTCATTGTGTAAGGCATTGCTTGGGTCACCAGACCTGGAAGCCACTACATCCACATTTTTTAGTTTCTGGTCCGGGTCTCTTCCGCTCGTCTTCGTCCACTTGTCTACTCCAGTAATCCTTAATTCCACACCAGACGGGTGGCATTAAATCAGTTTGTGAGTCTGTGAGCTGGGAGTAGCTACCTGATATAATATGGGGGTCAGTGAGAGTCATTGAAGCGCACCAGGAACCCAATATAATGAGTTTAAAGTGTCTGAAAACACAGAGCCGCAGAGTGGGGTGCTGAAATGACTCAAAATTGTGTGCTGCTTTGTGTTCGTGGCAGGGATATGAGGGGGCTGAGTGACATCACTCAAACTGGTTCCTGTTTGGAGGAGACTGAAGTGTTGTGGCTACAGTCGGACCTGTTCTCTCATTCAAGCACTCATGGAACATAACAACATGCACCTGGATTGTAGGGGAAATGTAACATTAAAAATGAGGTTAAAACACAAACGCACAGTGGGTGCACTGATACTGATAATGGTGATATTTCTGCTCTCTCTGGACTCCTTTTACATGAATTCGGACTTGTTAGACTTGAAAAAAGCACCAATATTCTTTTCCGTTTTTACCTCATGTTCCTGGTATTGTGCTCACTGTCATGGCTTACTGTAACTGGCTGAACATATCGGAGCCATTTTTATAAGTAAGACCTGTGGTTTTCCCACTATTGAAAGTCAGAATGTCTTCGGTGAAAGGGCCTTGAGTTATTCAGCTAACTCTCCATGTACAGCAAATGTTGCATGTCTGCATATTCTGCAAGATTGCTTTTTCCACCAGTATTGGCTTCCTTTAAGTATCTTTTTCTCTTATCTGAAGTGAGAATCTAAGGATAAATGGAGGGTGTTGTTTGCTGTGAAGATTATAAAGCCCTCTGGAACAGATCTCTGATTCCGGCTTTCATAACAAAACTGTACTTCACTTCAATTGACGTCAATTTAAAAAAGCGTTCACTAAATGAAAGAAGCATCGGGGTTGCTGGACGCTCTGAGTTGCAGAGGGCTGACGCTCGACTGTTTTTGATAAGCATCCGCTGACAGCTCTGGTTCATGCTGAAAAGATATATTTCCCATGACAAGACTGGAGAGAAACTGCTCTCTTCAACTCTTTGTTATTCACGCTCGCCTACTCTTTCTCATAGACTAACCTCCATCCCTCTTTGGCTGTCTCTCTATCTCCTTTTTTTTTTAATTTCCACAATTTTCCTCCATCACCATTTACCCCTCCCCTTGTCTAAACATGACACACACACACACACACACACACACACGAGTCAAAACATCTCTGTGACTCGCTGACACCTAACTGCGTTATTGTATGTCCCATGATGTCTCAGTCTTCCAGGAACCCTTTTAAACCCACATTGATCATCTTCATTTCAGGCTCAGGATCCTTTAACGTGGCCGGGGCATCGTTAATAATGCTCCATACAGCAGCCATTTGACATTTCCTTTAATTATGCCTGTAATTTATTCATGCACTTGATCCTCCTAGCTTGTTGTGAAAAGCTTCCTTCAGGAATATTTTATCCCGCTCCTCTTGAGCCCCACAGATTAACCATCTTAATAGCAGACCCCTGAAGTTATTACTTCCCTCAGTGCGTGTGCCTGCACTTTGCTGTATATGTGTGTGTGCGTGTCTAATGGCAGTAAGCATTGTGCCAGTAACGTGTGCATTGAGCTGTAAAAGTCATAAAGCCTTAACCACTACTCGTTGTAAATTATTCTGCATTACGTGCTTGTCTAATTTGGGGAGAGAATGTAGAAAAGTGCAAATGGTTGCAAGATCTGCAGCAGGCAGCGACCCCCATGTTTAACCCAGTTTTGCAGGAGAAAACATTGGCTGCTTAATTTGCTCACTCGGCAGCTCAGTTAGCAGGCAGCAAAACACAGCAATTTCTGACAAAGTGAAGGAGGAAATCATAAAATCCTAACAGCTCTCACTTCAAAC
Organism: Aulostomus chinensis; assembly: GCF_037954235.1. Lineage (NCBI taxonomy): Eukaryota > Metazoa > Chordata > Actinopteri > Syngnathiformes > Aulostomidae > Aulostomus > Aulostomus chinensis. The sequence goes on along the minus strand of NC_141328.1, from coordinate 25,048,472 downwards.
GGGATTCAAAATGTTAATTATGATGCTTCTTGATCATGGGATGGTGTTCGGCTCCTCACTGCTGCAGAAAGGCTTCAGTCTGAGGAACAAAATGCCACATTGATTGACAGGCTCACTCACGCAGGTAGAAAGAGATGGTTGTTGTTACTGAGGAGGTTGTGTTTTCTTTGCTGTTTGTTTATTTGTTTGTCTGTCAGCTGGATTACACAACAACAACAAAAACAGTAACAATTTCGCCTAATGTGATGGAGGGGTGTACTATGGGCTAAAGAGAAATCCACGAAATGCATCACCTGGCTCGCCACGGCAGAAGTGTGTGTTCTGACTGCTTTCTGTCCATCACTGTCATTGTGAGACCATGTTTGTGGTCCACCAGCAGAAACAATTTATAACGGTGATGATTTCCTAAAAAGTTTCTATTGCAGTGAATACAGTAGGTACACCCACTGCCGTTTCACTTTCATTGTAAACTTATTCCAAAAAACAATACATCTTTTTCCCTTTTATCATATGACACATCTGAACATAACAACGTAACCCACCTACTGTATCTGGTCGTAAAACAATAAAACAACTGTCTCCAGCTATGTGGTATAAATATACAGAGGCTCATGGGGGTTCTCTCCCCCCTGCTCTCTTATTCTACCCCTTTTCCTCTTTTTGTTTTTCATTTTCCTCTTTTTTTCCCCTTGTTCTTGCGTTAGTTCATTAGCCAGACTGCTTTCAATAGTCTAGCATGGAAGACTAATGAGGCAGCATACCTTTTATTGCATACTGCAGTTCCATGGCGCTGGAGGTCCATTAGATTGGAGGATCTAGAACTTACTATTTTACTGATAGCAGAGCTTTGCTAGGGTCTAATGAAAGGGAAGAACCACCTTGAGATAAATCCTCCAGCAGGTCAGACAATTAGTATCTATCTATCTATCTGTCTATCTATCTATCGATCCATCTGCTTGTTTTACTTAAACTTACAGCACAAAGAAATCACTTCACCGTATTACAAAGACTGGACTCGACAGTATTCATCCAGCGTAAAGTGAACTGCATTTCTACTGTAACAAAGATGGTTGAATGAGTGAAAGACTGATGGTAAAAGGGGCTCCCGTCAATTATCAGCTCTTATCCATCTCGCTCTCTCACTGTAAGGACACTTGTGCAGCAGTGTGATGCCTGGAGAGGCTCACCGCAGCTTTCTCCTTTGCAACAGAAAGCAATATATAATGCAGCCACAATCTGGATCATCATTTACTTACAGTATCGCTGTAATGCAACTGATGCTACAGCTAAATATTTCAAACAGGGCTTTATTAATACAGTAACATCAAATTATATAATTCATATAATTCTGTACAACAGTAGCAATTTTTTCCCAAAGCAATACTCTGATTATATTTAAAATACAACAGGTACTCTACCTGAGCTTTTACAATGGAACTGCCCTTTTAGATTTACACCCAATAGACAAAATAACAAAGCAAAAGGCAAATGCGGTGCAGCTGATAATGGTTAGTTGTGCTCCAGACTGTCAACTTCAGCTCAATGGTCATTCGCAGGCTTTAGTTTGTGGCATTGTCAGACGAACGTCCAGCTGAGTGTTTTTTTCGTCGGTGTTGGTGAGGGTCTACTTGTGCCTCGACAGATGGCAACTTACAGAGGCACAAAGAGAATAAATAGAGCTAACAGCAGTACACCACCCTCTCAGTACTGGGAGCTTTAGGGTCTCAGTTGAGGACTCTTCAGCTGTGTTTGCTGTTTGTTTCAACAGCCACCTTTACGCTTGATAGGGTGCAACCATACAGTTGTAATCAGTCGCTTTGGCTCACATTCTGAAGCACAGTGTTGTGAAATTGTCAAATGTTCCATGGAATCAAAACTCTATTTTTGTATGCAACAGGTACCCACTCAACATTTCATTCTTGCTTCAAAACCTACATGGCCGGTGCCACCACAGTGAAAAGTCGCTCTGCTATCATGTGAGGCGTCAAAATGCTCAGATGTTTTGCATCAGGAATTTTGCTTATCCTCTTCAACCCCAGCAAGTTTGGTTCACTTTTATGAAACCTTTCTAACATTTGCTAAACTGTCACATGGCTTGTCTGCAAAAGTTTTATATTCATGTGCCAAAACCCTGGTTATTGTGTCAGTATATCAACCAGTGCTACCAAAATGAAAAGTAGTTTTGTTAATCCCATGATGATTGTTGTGTTTTTTTGTGTGCTTTTTATGGCTGGAGGCCCTGGATTCTGACACAGAAGACTTTGCTTTGTTCTCCACATTTGTTGGCACTTTTGTTTCATGCTATTCTATATCTCACTCAGCTTTGTGGAATCTGACGACAACCAACTGTACCTCCTCTATGACTCCAAGTTCGTTATCATTAACTGTCGGGTTTGATGGGGCAATATACCAGACTTCACATTCCACATGAATGCTGTTTATGGGATAAACATGTATGTGTGACAGCCTGGGATGATTGAAATCATATGTCTGCTTGTGTTAGCTGAAATAATGAAATAATATACAGAAGTCGTTGCGTTTGATGATTTCACAGAGTGTCAAGCCAACACGAGAGGTAATTTCTTAGATATTATTGTACTGCTCCAGCAGGAGTTAACCCCAGCTTTGGATAATGGGTTAAGGATGGATGGATGGATTGATTGATGGACGGGTGGATGGACTTATTCTTCTTCACACTAGCCAAAATATGTGCATTTTGCTGAAATGAATGAGAAATGTCAGTGCGCTTCTCCTTTCACAGTTCCTCTCAGACGTAGCGGTGGAACTACTTTTACATGTACGGTATCCTGGTTTGGATGAGCTGCAACCTCCAGCAGTTCCCTTGGGCCAGCATGTGTTACACTCCAATGAGCCAAATAGAGATCAAAAGTAGCTCTAACAAGTGTAAATCCACCTGATCCGTCAATGGATTTGAGGAAAAAAAGCAGCAATTAGTTACTCTCCTTCACTTTGGTACATTTCTATCCATCCATCCATCCATCCATTTTCTACCGCTTATCCTGTTAAGGGTTGCAGGGGGGCTGGAGCCTATCCCAGCAGCCTTCAGGTGAGAGGCGGGGTTCACCCTGGACAGCTCACAAGTATATAGACAGACAACCATTCACACTCACAGCCACGCCTACAGTCAATTTAGAGTATCCAATCAGCCTCATCCCCTCTTGATGTCTTTGGACTGTGGGAGGAAGCCAGAGTACCAGAGAGAACCCACACAGGAACAGGGAGAACATGGAGACTCCACACAGAAAGACCCCCTGCTTGAGCCAGGAGTGGAACCCAGAGCCTTCCTGCCGTGAGGCGACAGTGCTGACCACTGCACCACCGTGCCGCCCTTCAGTGCATTTCTTAGATCGGAATTGAAATTTCTCCTTGTTCAAACTCGACATCATCCCGGCAGAGCCTAAATCAGCTTTAAAACTTCTGACAATGGAAGAACAAGAAGGAACTGAACAACAGCCTTGAAGAAGAAGAGGCATACATTTTTTTTTTATGTCTTCTTTTGTGTTACACAGAGCTGTGAAGCAGCCTTGTCTTTTTGTTTTCAGTGCAATGACACGGTCTGTCACCAAATTACAACACAGATACAAAAGTGTAAATGTGAATTCTGCCCAGTCTCTTACAATCAATCCCACGTATAGGTTTATGTGAAATTGATGTGTCATACAATGTGCAGCCTTGTGTCATTTCAATATCAGCAAAACCTTTTTACCCAGAAAATATTAAATTTTGTATTGACAACATGGCTGAGCAATATAACTGGCTTGTCACTGAGGCGCTGACACCTTCACTGACCTCAGTATTTAATTTTGAACAATAAACTAAGGATTTGGGGATTCTGCATGCTGCCCGTTGCTGTTTGCAGGAATCGTTTTGTGAAATGTCAAGGATGATTTAAAAACTGTAATTAGATATATTTAAAAAAAAAAAAAAAAAAGAGAAGTAAACATCAATGATTTCACATGAAATGCTGGTTGTGAACAGGATATGAGGAGTAGCCAGTGCCACCTCGGACGTCCTCCGTCTCCAACCTTTCTCAAAAGACATCTCGTACAATTGTTTTGTTGTTATTTTATCATTTTTCCAAACTTTGTCCATAATAGAAAGGCTGAAAGAATTCATATTGGTGAAGATATTGTTGTTGTGATTACACTCGCGATGTTTCTTTCTGTTCAGCCGGCAGCATGAAGTCCTTGTCATCCTATATATAGAACTGGCAAACAGACGTTTGCAAACGCAGTATTGTGTATTCCTCATGCATACGTTTCCATATGTCATTCTTAGACTTGCATTTACCTTTACAGTACTTGTTCGGATGTTTTTCTCACTGGCTTTGGCTCAGTTCTTGAACTGATGTGCGCTGTTGATAAAAATCACTGAAGGTTGCTCATCGCAAACATTCTTTGTGGAATAATTGATGTATGTCTGACAAGTGTTGATCAATGAATGGATGCACTCATTTAAATTGATGGCTGAAATTTGTGAGGAGAATAACAATTTCATCAGTTTTGATCAGTGAGCCATAAGTGGTTGCTGTGTCTATTTTACACAATACTTACTGTTTTGTGCTCAAGTGCCAAAACACATTTGCTTGCTTGAATGAGTGAGGAATTCTAATCTGTTGTAAAACACAAACTAATTGCTCACAGATTTGAACCAGTTGTCGGAAAAAATTAATTCACAAACGAGCTGAGCCAAAGCGAATGAGAGAAACTAATATCGGCCGAAGCTTGTCTCCCGGTGCCAGGAATCATCCTCGCACAGTTGCTGAGAGTAAGTATCTGTGACTCTAGGCCATCCTGGAAGTTTTGACAAGATTAAACGGTACTGACATCATCATCTCCCATTGCCTTGACGGTCATGGTAAAAGGCCCTTAAATCCTGAACTTGCAGTGCTGACAGAATTAGACTGGCCGCCTGTGGCCTTGTACTGCAGAGTGGAAAACATTGGGAAAGGAGCAGGTGGCAGCAGACATTACTGGCCACCCCCGATGCCAATCGGAATAGACATTCTCAGTGCAGCTCATTTGGCTATAAATTCTGCCCATGGCAACACATAAAGTGATAACTGATTTAAAATTGCCTAAATGCTTTGGTTTCAGTCCGGAGTGAGGGAGGGGAGGCGTTAAGTGTAATAAAGGGTGGGAGGAGGAGGAGAGTGTTAAATGGACATCATGTGATGAGTTATCCATTTTCAGACAGGAAGTCTGCCCTGTTCTCAGGGACACTTTATTTGCGAGCGCGAGGGAGACACACTCCTTAAATCACACCTTTAGACTAACGGGCCTCATTTACAACATGTTTAAGCTCACCTTTAAGTTTAGGATGTGAGGCTGCTGCATTTACGGCCATAAATATTTAAAGTGTTGTAAATGATGATACATATGTGCTAACAGCTAAAAACCCATTACCTATAAATATTTTAGCTCTCATTTGAGCAGTTGACTCTCTGGCATGTATACATGTTTTCCATGTAACCTGGGTAGTTTCGACTTGTATTGTTGTGGTGGCCAAGATTAGCATGTCTGACATCTGAAATCAATAAGCCCTCTGAACCAATAGACTGCCTCATGTTTTTCTCTTGAAAAAAGAAGGAAGCTAAATCATTGCACACATATTCTTTGGTTGGCCGCAGGACAATATTTTCTTAAGTATTTGCAGAGACCAGATATGGGCTGGAAAGAGAGATACAGTTCGACCTGCATGCTAGATATCTTTCTGCATAAATCTTTGCTCTATAGCAGGAAAAGGACCACACTTATTCAAATGACAACACGAGATGTCCACGGGAAGGAAAGGAAAAAACAAACAAAACAGAAGTCTTCTGCTTCTCGAGTGCTGCCTGGCCCTGTAGCATGGCTCCTTAAATGAAATGTTTGCCTCCTTCATGAGACAACAAAGCAGCTGGGACTTGTGTTTGCTTTCATTTTGAGAGCATTATGTGTAAGGAAACCTGCAGTATAATGGAACAAACAATGGGGACATCACCTAAGTGGGTTCCTCTCCAGAGAAGGTTCCCCACACATACAAACACGCATGATGGAGGTTCAGCAGCTATTGTGCAGCCCAGTGGTACTGCTTGCATTCATTCTCACACATAGTTCTCAAGTGTTCGATAAAGAGATCTATCTTAGGTGATTGGGTTTCACATACGTCCAAGGTGCAGACCACTTTATGGATTATCAATAGTCTCCGCCTAATGAATGTTTTCACTCTTTTCTTGTCAATGATGCAACAATCCCCTGCTCTTAAAAGTTACCTGGGAAATAGCTTGTGTTTTAAAAAGAAGAAATATTTATATGTATGTATGTATGTGTTGATTTTTGTTTTTTTGTTTTTTTAAAGATGCGCTTCACTTGATATCCGCACACCACACCTTCGACACAATAGCTGTCATCAACACACTCAAGTTGCCTCCGTACAAAATTAATGAACATCCATTCGGCAGTTTTTCGGGTGTTATTTGCACATTCTTTAGTGACAAAGTAATGACTGTGTCATTGCAGCTCACGTGAGCAGCATCACACCTTCTGTGGTTTGGCAGATGATTAGTATCTGGGTAAAGGTGAACCCTCTGTTTCCCGATTTCTTTGTTCAGCTTAGCATTCAGTGTCAAACATATGAATTATTCACACCGAGTCATTAACATAAAGGATGCCAGTGGTCAACATGCTGACTTATGAGTAAACATGAAGCAGGAAATCTATACTACAAGCGTATGAAGACTAAACTTTAGTTGGACCACACTTTAAGGAAGCTAACATCAGCTTGGATTCTTTTTTTTATGTCTTGCTCTTCTTTACCACATGCAGTGGGTTAGAGCATACGACTGTCACCCTCACATCATGTGAACATGTTATCTCAGGAAAGCCTTGAGGAAATGACTTCAAATTAATCAATCATGCATTCTTTAAAACTCAAGGATAAACTTTGAAGCTTTTGTGGTCAAAGGTCAACAAAATCAATAAAGGTAGCTGGGAGATTCTTCTCTCTCTCTGAACAACAGTAACACTGGTTTCAATCCATGAGACTGTTTACTCTGGTTTCCACTTTGGAACCACAATCCATTCAGCCAACCGTCCATCCATTTTCTACCACTTATCTTGTTAAGGGTCGCAGGGGGTTGGAGCCTATCCCAGCTGCCTCCAGGTGAGAGGCAGGGTTCACCCTGGACGGGTCGCCAGTCCATCGCAGGGCCAACACATATAGACAGACAACCATTCACACTCACAGCCACACCTACGGTCAATTTAGAGTATCTGATTAACCTCGTCGCCTCTTGATGTCTTTGGACTGTAGGAGGAAGCCGGAGTACCGGAGAGAACCCACGCAGGCACAGGGAGAACATGCAAACTCCACATAAAAAGAGCAAGGGCCCGAACCCGTAACCTTGTTGCTGTGAGGCACCAGTGCTAACCACAGCACCACTTTGCCGCCTGGAACCACTATACTGAAATCTTATTGCTCTATTACTTAAGGTCATAAGCACAGAAAACAAATAACGGCTGCTACAACTGGGAAAAACACGAGCTAATGCTAGCTGTCTACATTAGCAGGGAATCCTGGGAGCTTGATATGGGTTAGCTAGCGCAATGGTCATTCGCTACACTAGCTAGGCCTCCCCACTCGCTGGCTGTGTGTTGTTGGGTGGTCCTTGCTGATGGTTCACAGCTATGTGGGTGAATCATGTTGAGGTTTGCTGCTGGCTGAGATTTCTGCGGTGGTTAAATATGAGTCATTGTCACAGAGAGGAGGCCCTGTGAGTAGGGACAGCTAACGTTAACTTGGCGGGCTTTGGCCCTCACTAGCAGCCCACGTTGGATTCCAAGTCAACTGGAAAAGGCTTTTCATGTCAGCAATGCTTTAAGGGAGTTTCTTCAAATGTGGCATGAATATCAGGTTGGTCTAAGAGACTGAGGGATGAACTTAAAAAAAATAGGAGGTTAAAGGTCAAGGTCATTGGGACAGGCACACATCTTAGGGGGATACATTTGTAGTGCAGTATTTCCAGTTTTGGGGAGTTTTTCTGCACTGGAAGGGAAGGTCTAATGGCAGACGGTGTAATACCTTAAACAGATTGTAGAGCTCCCTGAGGCAAACTATGATTTGTGATTTGGGGTTATATAAATAGAATTTGACTTAACTCACAAAACTGTCCCCTCAACACACACACACACACACACACACACACACACCCTAAATGCTACTTACACTGTTGCACATGCCAGTACGAAATAAAGTGGTGTTAAATGTGGGTTGTGTCCCTGAATGTGGCATCACACACACACACACACACACACACACACACACACCCCTCATATTTTCCTAATGTGTGTGCGTATTAAAGTCATTTAACATTTCAATTGCAATTTTTCCCTTGGGCATCCGTAGTCTAGCGAGCTGCCTGTAATACTGTTAAGTGGTGATGATGTAACTCCTTGTACTGCACCACAACACTGATTCTACAAGCATTCTCACACATTCCAACCCTTGGGCCTCGAGTCAATAAATGAAGGCAGCTGGCTTTGATTGCACTTATCAGTCAACATTTATTCCCCATCCATCTCCATTTAGCATCCATCACAATGCCGTTATCTTGGTGGGCATTGCGTAGAAGATAATTCGTTTCTACTACAACAGAAATTTTGCAGGAGGCATTTGATGTTCCCAGTGTTGTCTACACAATACAATCAGTCATTATCATCACACAGGGCATAGCTATTCTCCTTGGATACATGCTCTGTATTCTCTGAAGAACTCTTCTTCAGAAAGAGCCCTGCACTTTGCTGCATTATGTCTTTTCCTCCCTTACACTTCTCATCCATCCTTGCACTCTTTTATGAATTTGACACTTGAAGGTAAGCTTGGTTATATCAGACTTTGATAAAAGAAGGAAAAAAAACGAAACAAAAAACAGTTCTGCACGGCACACAGATATTGAAATTAGTACTGATGTTGTGAAAGATGCTGGACGTCGTCAGGTCAATGTGCCCACATGTTGGGTCTCAATACAAAGAAGCTCAGCAAGGTGATTTCAAACAGTGAGCAGCTGCAGTTCAGCCTTGAGGATCATCCTTGAAGAACGAATATTCACAGACTGAATGATAAACTTGCAATCATAAAGATGACGGCTAGAACCACGATTCCCATTTAACATCAGTAGAATCCTGCACTCTCTTCTTAACATGTTTGCTGTTCCAGTATTGATAGTGGTCCCCTGATAAGTGACTGAATGGTTGATTATGAGCGAGGGTCGCAGTCATGTACCGTTTCCGATGTAAACTGCTGGAATATTAGGGACATTTATCAAATATATGTTCATCTAAGGTGATGTAAAAAGAGATGTGACGAGACAGAAAATCCACCTGCGCATGCACATCTTCTTGCTACTTAACACTCATTTTGAAACGGGAGATTCCTGCTTTAATTCATTTGGGAGTCCTTGTAAGTGCTAATAAACATGTAACACTGAAAGCGGTTCACACTCAGCCCGAGTATTTATACCAGGGAAAATTCATTTGTGCACAGCACACGTAATCATGATGCAGGAGAGAGAGAGAGCGAGAGAGAGAGAGAGAGACGTCGCGACATTTGCAGCTGTTTTATTTCTTCATTTTTTTTATCTTTCCCGAAGCCTAACCAGGTTGTGCGCCGACATAATCAGACCTTGTCACCATTATTTCACTGAGACGAAAAGGAACGTCCAACTTTTTTTTACTTGAGGCAGAACTTTTCCTAATATCTCATTAGGATGTTTCATGAGAATATTTTGAATACTGTGCAACTGTGATATTTTCAGAGCCTATTTAGCACCATGACCACATACTGTTGCAGCCTTATTAAAAGGTAGCAAATATCAACTCTCAAAATAAGTTTTAAATTGACATGAAGTGTTTTTTTTTTTAAAGTTTCTTCTTCCCCACCTCCCTTCCCAATTCAACTTCAAAACGCAAATCTTCTTGTGTTTTATCCAGCTGATTATCGGAGGTCCAGACCTGTAAATGGGAGTATCCAGCTGTACGAATCGTAGACCCTCAGCGCCAGAGAGAACAGATGTGAGCCAGTCAGGCAAGAGGCTCCTCTGATGAGCTGTGATATGTTTACATTCGGTATTTCTATCTAATATTTTATGTCAAATCATCAGCTGAATTACTGCGCTATCTCGAGACACCAACATTGACTGTTCAATTCAATAAAATGTGCCACATAAGACAATCCTGAGGAACATTTCTTTCCTACCTGACACTCGCACCCCCCACCTTCAATCATGGACCTGGACAGAAGAAGCGGTTGTGTTGCATTTACTCTGCAGCTGCAGCAGAATTTGGTGTCATGCTTAAATGCAGCTTAGAAAATACTGAGCTGTGTCCGTCCGCCACATGAGATGGAATACGGCGTGCCTATCACGTATTAAAATTCGACATAAATTTAATCTTTTAAATGTCCTCAGATGATACCGTTCACATTTATCAGCCTCTCTGAAAACATGATAGCTATCAAAAAAAAAAAAAAAATCCCCTGGAGAACTGAAACTAAAGCCTGGTTGGAAAGTGTTGTGAGCTGTGAAAATACTGTTTTTGATTGTTTTATCTCTTTGGGTGTGCCAGGCCACATGAGATGTCACTAGGGGGCATTGTTATACCACAGGAGGAAAGAGCTGCTGCCAATAAAATATACGTCCATCACCATGGCAACTGCTTTTTTCCACAATCCTTCCTCTGTGGAATATATTTTGCACCTTTCCTCAGAGGGTCAAAAACAAAGGCCGGGGGTCAATGCGAACTACCATTGAGACTGCACATATTGATAGAATTAAATTGCTACGGGGGTGTCAGACTCACCACTTGAATATAGAGTTTTCAATTTGGCTGAGACATTGTTTCACCGCGTACTATAGGAATATTTTCATTAATAAATACTGTGACTCAGACGTGGGGAGGCATCTACAGATCTCAGTTATCAGCGGTGAAGTGCTTTGAGCCAGACAGACACACAACTCCAGGTCAAGATTACAGGTCAGCGAGGCACAATGGCTTTAATGGGTGAAAATGTGTGATCTCCGAGCAGCATTCCAGGATCTCTCTCCGAGGAGGGTGAAGTCAGGGTTCAAGACACGGCCGGTTCAAGTGGAAATTGGAATGTAAGCTTCTCTGCTGTAGCTTTAAAATTAAGTCTGGACCTTGCGGGAGCAGAGAGTGGCCTAGTCAACCTGGCACCGAGGAGCCGCGCTTCACGGTTAGTATGCATTGGGCGGGACTGTTTTGCTTTGTTGTTTTTATTTATTTTTAGTTTACATTAACATTTTAGAAGATTAAAATGCAAAAAAGATTAAAATCTCAGTGAACACTTGTAAAGGATTTTAAAGTCGCAACAACATCAAGTGTTGTGTGAACCTAAATTACCTGCAGTCAAAGTGTTTTAATCACCTCATTTGTAAATTGAGAGACAAAGGTCTTTCTGGAGGGTGTTTACGTCTTCGGTGGTATTCACATTTGTAGCCGTCTCACACAAAGCCTCAGTATATTGAATCTCCTTGCCGGACTAACATTTTTATAACCTTATCTACAAAGATATACCCGAAAATTATCATGTTTATTGTTCGGCTCAAAGTTTTTGGCAAAAAAGTGATTTATTTCAGAGCAAGGACGTGCTGTTTATAGCAGAATGTGCTTCATGGAGAGTTTTCAGAGGTTCTTTGACAAACAAGGTCGATTCACTTTGAATTTACATCTGAATCACGACCACTTTGCCAGATGAATTAAATTCAACACCACAGTGTTTTCTGCTACATTCCGACTGTAGCCCCAATATAACGCATACACAAATCTCCACTCCACAACAGATCAATGTAACTTCACATTACTCATTTTTAACCTTTGCACTGTAAAAGAATAGAGCACTTTATGATTCATCGTCTTGTGGCAATCCAAACATTATAAATTTTACAATTTGAGGTGTGAATGCTTTTAAAAGTTGCTTTTATTACTTGCCATCTGACAGTTATTGTTCATGATGAATATCTTCTCATTTTCTCAAACCAGTGTTCACACAGTCCCACTTTCTGTCTTATCCAAAAAGATAAGTCAGTCATTCAGTTTCATATCATGAAACTAACAAATCTAAATATTAGCGTTGCAATTTTTTTTTTTTTGCACAAGTTACTCTCATTTTACTTATTCATAGTCACTTCTGATGCTGTACTTTTCTTGATGTTTCTATGTTTCTTTGTTAAAAAGCAGGAAATCAAACTTCATCTCCAAATCAACTGAGAGAGAGTCAATGCTGGATCTGTATCCTTCAGTACACCCTGTAATCAGATGCTGACTTGGAAAGTTCCTTGAAAACATAGTATAATGCGCTTCCTATGATGTGTGTGTGTGTGTGTGTGTGTGTGTGTGTGTGTGTGTGTGTGTGTGTGTGTGTGTGTGTGTGTGTGTGTGTGTGTGAGAGAGAGAGTCCTCGTTGGTCTCCTTCTCTGCAGACAGCTGCTCTACACATTCCTCGAGAAACGTGAACAAGCACTTTAGGTGGTGGAATGTTTCATCTTGAGGACAGAAAAGCACACAACACATTTTTCAGTCTTGGTTGAGTGTTAATTGTGTTTGTTCACCGCTACAGCCGACAGCCTGGGTGTTACTATAAATGAACTCAGACGGGTATGTGTACTATGTGTCTGTAAACACGGACATAGTTTCATTTGTTTTCACCTGCACTCCTTCCTCCATGAGAGATATCATATTATACACTTGCACTGGTCCATTGAAATAATCTTGAGCTGCATCACAGTTAAGTGGAGGAGACAGAAACAGTAAATGAGAGCAGGGGAGTTGACTCAGCTAAATTAATCCAGTTTAGATACTCAGGAAGAGTAATTATGTGCATGAATAAACAGGGAAAATTACCAACTAAAAATACAGTATATCTAAGGGTCATAAATCTGGTTTCCATCAGAGGATTTGGATTTACATTTTAAAGCATTGCTTTAGGAAAGATGGACAAAAATGTGGGGCGGCGCGGTGGTGCAGTGGTCAGCCCTGTCGCCTCACAGCAAGAAGGTTCCGGGTTTGAGTCCTGGCTCGGGCGCGGGATCTTTCTGTGTGAGTCTGCATGTTCTCCCTGTGCCTGTGTGGGTTCTCTCCGGTACTCCGGCTTCCTCCCACAGTCCAAAGACATCAAGAGGGGACCAGGTTAATCCAGACTCTAAATTGACCGTAGGTGTGGCTGTGAGTGTGAATGGTTGTCCGTCTTTATGGGCCAACACATATAGACAGTGCTAACCACTGCACCAGCGCGCCACCCAGAAGTAATTTCTGATGTGGCAAATCTTTAACTCACTTTTTCCTCGTCTCCAGACATCACGCAACAAATCCAAAACTGGCTGGCACTGAGGAGCAATTACAACCTGTCCAAACTGAGCGAACTCCTCCATACCCACGCTGCTTTCCTGTTCTGCTTCTTTTTTTCTTTTTTTTTTCGTTTTTATGGCCACAGCTATGTCAAAAGTTTAATATACTGCCATCCTCTGGTGGCATTACATATCATCATTTTACTTAAAATTCTCTAATTAAACAGAAACGCAATTACTGAGGCAGGCTGGTGTTGAAGGTTAAAGGCCCCCCCCCCCCCCAATTTCCTAGCTGCACCCTTGCACAAGGAGGCTCATCTGTGACACAAGTGAATTTAGGTGAGAGTAACAGATTTTTTTTTTTTTGATTGACACTCGACACGCGCGCGCGCACAAGAGCACGCGGGCTGAAACATTTCCCCACGTTTTGTGCAGACACATGAATCCAACCTACAGCCAATCCCTGCATGCCGGCGATAACACGCACGCACACACACACACACACACGCGCGCGCGCGCACGCTCCGTCTTCGCCGCGTGTCCTTTGACCTCATGCCGCTTCTAAAATAGAGGAACGACCTTGTGAGGCTGGAGTCACAGTTGCAGTTGTTGACTGCGCCGCTCAGTTCGGACCGTCAGTCAAAGACTTGGGCAGATTGAACTTGAACAAATTCATTCTTGATGAAAATGTGATACCGGAGCTTCACCCGAGGACCGTGAAGAGCGACATCGGTAGGAGACGCTCCCCATCTCTCCCAGTTTACCTTCAGGCAACCACGTCATGTTTCTTGTGCGGCTGAAAAACTCTCATTTTATGCGTCATGTAAACTGGGTTGTCGGCATGAAGTGGAAATGTTTAAACTGGGATTAAGTAGTTAATCTAACCAGCACAACTGCAAGTTGGAGTCTGATAGTAACTTTTAATTTGGCATGGATGTGGGCCAAATAAACAGCGAAGATGTGACCCACATTTGGAAGGGAATGATGAGCCAAAAACAAATAATGCTATTATCTGGGCTTCTGTTTCCCACATTATAGTGGGAAATGATCCAAAACAGAAAGAAAACCCCTTTTAATTTTGAAGGTTTGCCAAACGCGTTTATGATTTCGCCCAAACATGTCAAAAATGTGACCTCATATAGCAGTATAAATCAGTAGGACTCGACCTGTGACCTGGCAGGTATGTGAACAGCTCTGCAAGAGCAGAACACAGTTTTCATGAGAGTTTTTCTTGTCATTTTTGAACGCTGTCCTGTGCTGGAGATGCTAATCCTTAAAATCCATTAGAAAATTCAATATTGAAGGCAAGTTGTGATTGAGACTGTAAGGTTTTTAAATGAAACTGTCACGGCGTGCCAAATAATAAAGAACACGCAGTGCTACGACCAAAGGTTGGGTTCCAACCACAAAAATACCTTTTAAATGTATTACATACTGCACCATTTTTTATTCTTATTATTGTGTACAACATTGCGTTATTAAAAACACACGGAACCATGAGTCAACTTGCTGGGTTATCAAGAAGATATGCCTTAAAGTACTGATCGCTTTGAAATGTGTTTTTTTTTTCGTCGTTATAAAAAATAGCGTCAAAAAATGCAAAAGTAAAAGCCGGCAGCCATTGGATTAAAAGTGCAGCACTAATCGGAGCCCTCGAATTTAAAAGAAGCAGTGTTCATGTGTGGTGCAGGTGATTGCAAGATTTATTTATATTCCACATACCAGGAAACATTTATCAGTAAGTTACTGGAGTGTAAGTAGGTTCTTATCGATGGTGATTGGGGTTTGTGATACTCTTAGAATAATCAGATTTACACAAGAATGGGAGCTCAGGCGTGAACTGTTCGCTGTGAGGTCACCTCTCTCTCTCTCTGTCTCTCTCTCTGTCTCTCTCTCTCTCTCTCTCTCACTCACTCACTCACTCACTCACACTCTCTCTCTCTCTCTCTCTCTCTCTCTCTCTCTCTCTCTCTCTCTCTCTCTCTCAGTCCAGAACTCTGAGCCAGGCTCGGTTCCTGTGAACCTGGCCTATTCAGCCTTGTGTATCGCAGCGAACTGGGTCGAGCTCCGGTCTTTATGTGACCCAACTTGACTGAAATGTGATAATTGGTGAGTTCTGGGATCCCTGTGGTGATGTTTGGTCAAGCTTTTAATAAATTAATTTCCAGCAAATCGTCGCATGAGAATAGGGTCAGCTTTTATTTTTGAACTATGAAAAGTATCCAGTCGTATGTTTGGTCAGGCGCGGCGGGCTCTGATTCTCTCTCACTGCACGGGGTGATGTGATCCAAAATGCAGCGAGAAAAGTGCATCTTATAAATGAACCTACACGCAGACGGAGTTCCAGGTTGCGCTGCAAAAAGAAAAAAAAAATCATGGGATATTTCTCATTTTGGGATATTTTATATACCGAGCAAGTATTGATTTTTATGGCAAGGTCACAGGTGATGAAAACAACCCTCAATTACAGCCCTAGCAAATCCTGTTTCACTGCTGGATTCAACAGTCCTCTTAAATCTTCCCTCTCTCTCTAAGAAATCCTGTATTGTGCATGTTGTCTTGATCAAAGGGTTTCCCTTCTGAACAGAACCTTCCACATCCTTGTCTCTTTGGCATTTTCTACTTTATTAAAGCCAGAGAAAAGATGATAAATTGGAGTTGTCAGGGTGTCTGAGAGCTCTTCTTTTCAAACTCGGGCTTGAATGCAAACTGACAGTGAACTCACGCTGCAAATGTCATAATGCTTTGACACTGTGAAATGAAAATCAAAACTTCTCGCCGCAAATAGATCCCCAGTGGCGACAAGGAGAGAAGATCAATGTAGCGTTTTCCAGTGAATCATGTGGCCTACTACTTTTTTCAGCATCACCCTGGGACAGGTATATCCAGCATGTGTTTGCACATGCCAGGCATGTTTCTCCACCTATATACTTCCAGGGAAGAAGCATTTACTGCCTCTCAGAGGCCTCTAATTGTATAATTGGAGCTTGTTGGTTTTTGTCTGTGTTGCAGGTCTAGGTGTCTCTACAGAGGTGGTGACCTAAAAAAAACAAACAAAAAAACAACATCCTGCTACCTAAAACTTTGTGTGCAAACTATTTTACTGTACAGCATGGTTGTTGAATGTAGTTTGCAGCATATTTAGGCAACATTCTACTATTGATAATACTGAGAGTGGCTTTGAATTGCTGCCAAATGTGTTGAGCTATTTCAGCTGCCGTCAGCATCTGAGCAGCTCATTGTTATCCATTAGACGCAGCTAGTGCAGCCTAAGAGCCTTAACAGGCAGGGGGTGAGTTTCTCAGCCACTTAATCAGTGATGCGCTGGGGAGCTCCGTGCCAGCCGCAACATTTTGCCATCAGCATGCAGTGACAACACGAATGAACATAAAATACATTTAGTGTAACCTAATAATCTAATTTACTGGAAGCCTAAGCGCTCTGGATTGCCTATAACTGCTCTTCTGTCACTTTCAGAGGGATTTCACATGATTTACATTTGTTGTTGTGAGGGATTTGTCCAGCTTTAGTGTTTTTCTGTGTTTCCCAGTGCACATAACGCACAACAAGTTTGGTGAACAGGCGATACGATACCGAAGTATCGGAGGTTTGGAGCTGTTGTTTTTATAGCTGGAAACCTCACAAAGTGAGTGAGAGCTTTGGATGACATTTGGTGGAAAGATGGGCATTATTCCAAGAAACGAGAGGTTAACTTTTAGAGATGATTCCATGTAGCGTGAAGAACATTTTGGCTTTTCCGTGATTGTATTCTGCATGTTTTTAATGTGCTACTTCATGTTTGGTGACTCCAAAATGCAGAAATCACCAGCCAAAAGTAGCAGCCGGTCTCTCTTGTTCACACTCACACCAAACTGGGGGGGCTCTGTACTGTCAATTGTAATAATGATAATAATTATTATTATTATTTTTCAAATCAAGACAGCTGGATTAAAAAGATGTGGATCACACTTGAAGACGCAGTGAGAGTTGTTAGAGGTAGAAATCTCGGTTAGTTGTGATTTTCTGACTTCTGGAGTCACCAAGAAACATGAAAGAAAACACATTTGTGTGATCAAGACACCTGAGGCTGAGCAGTGGAAAGATAAATCACACTTATTGGGGGAGGGAAGGCTTTAAGCTCCCGCAAAATGTTATGGCTCATCTTCTGGATCGGTGATCTGGTTATCTATTTTGTGTCGCTGGCTGGGGAATCCAAGTGCTTTCTAGTCTCGTTATCAGAGCTCTACAAGTCCACCATTAACAACAAGTGAAATGTGACACCGTTTCAGTCCAAGCAATAATAAAAGAAAAGATATGCGATATTAAAAAAATGCAAAGAGTCCTTTAGGGTGCTGGATAACTAAGGCTGCCAAATATCTGTTATTCCTTCAGAAATTAATCAATCTGAAGAAAAAAAAGTGATGGCTTTTTCCTACGAGGCACCATAATCCTACATTTTACATATCAATAGTCCGGGAGAAAACATTCCTGTGGATTAACTGTTTGAGTACTGTTTAAGCAGATAATCTGAAAAACTGCATACATGAATATATTAAAAGAGTCGCCTGGATCTGCACTTGAGAATAAGCGATAACAGCTGTCACAAACAACCCAGCAGACTCAGCTGATGTTTATATCTTTAAATGTTTTTTTTTAAACTAAAAAGCATTGATTTCTTTTTAGTATTTGTCGCTGTCTTCTTCACCACAGTTGACATTTTTAATTTGATGAAGAGTGGCAGGTGGCTGTGCCATGCCAGTTCCCCAGGTCTTGCCTACTGTGACTAGTAACTCCCTTCTTTGGTTCCATAAAAGGACACGCAGAAATCCCAGCCCCACTACCAGCTGAATAATTGAATGGTGCTTGGTGGTGCTTTAATCAGGAGATGACCATGAAAGAGAAAGTAAATGGGGTGAGTGCTGATGTGTGTATTTGGTGAGGGAATTTATTGGTCTCCCTCTGGGGACAGCCAGTACACATTTGGAATGCTTGTGAAATATTTACAGGAGTCAGTAACACAAGAATTCACCACAGTTAACACAGCGGTTTAAAATAGAGGGTTCACTGTCAGAGGCTGATTGTGTCATCAGCCGCTCCATCTTTTCATATCTTTGGAAAGAAGAAAAGTTTACAGATGTTCACTCTCATCTGTTCACGGATTAGGCTTTAGATTTCTTTCAAATGCTCAATAAATCTCCTCAGTGTAGATAACAGCATTCCTGTTACCATGGTGCGTGGCTTTCTGGCTCTCTGCTCTGCTGGTTCCTAATAACTAAGGGCAAAGGTCATGACCGCTCCAGCCGACAACTGTTTGGGGAAGTCAACGACTCACTCAGGGGGCACAAATAACTTTGCACCCTGTCTGAATTTGAGCAACTGAGGCCAACCCTGCAGGCACAGGAGAACAGGGATGATCTGGCTTGGAGGGAGGTCCCTCATGCTGTCCTCAGACCCCCCTGTGCTGTACTTCAAGGAGCAGTTCAGTTGACAATAGGCTGCATTCCTCAGTGAGTGAGGAACATGGTTTGCTGGCGCTCAAAATGTCTCCTCACGCCATTCATCTGGACTCTTGCCTTTGAACAGTGCCCTCACTGTTAAGACCCCCCTCTTTTAGGACAAATGCTCACTTTGAGACAGAAGTACAGAAATAAGCTGTGACATATACAGAACCTCATCGTGTTGACAGCCGACAGCATGTCCTGGTTGCCAGACTCTGAAGTAAACATCCTCTCTACGTGTGGTCACCACCTGCAGATTTCTCTCTGGATCACTGCAAACTGCTTTGTTTTGGTCTTGGAACCTGTAGAAAGAGGGGAACTATAGAGGGGCTTGTTCAAAATCAGAGCATGTCGCACATTTAAAACTAGTATAAACGGGCACAAGAGGACATAATGATAGGAAGCCTTCCATCACAGATAAAAGTGAAGAATTTTTCCGTGATGCTTGGAGTTCATGTTCCTACATGTTGCCCTGCTTTAGGACTTGTAGGATTTACAGTCCAACATCCTAAACAGGCATGACACGGGGAAACAAGTGGGTTTGTCTCTGTTACTGATTTTGATTTTTGTGTCCTGCTGTTGTGCAACTTTTTTCTGTGTATTTTGATCATTTGATTTAAGTCCAGCAACGTTCCAAGAGTGTATGACTGAAGAAAACCAGATAGAAAAGGCGGGAAATAACACAGAGAAGACTTAAATTGGAATGCTGAGAAGTGGGCGTATCCGGAACGTGTCATAGCATGAAGTCAGGTGAGGCCCCTGCAACAATGACGGGATATACGTCAGGGAAGGAGATGACGCTCCTCATTTGCACCGTAGGTCCTGAAGCAGCCTCTGTTAAACACCTTGATGATTACCTGGAGCTGTCCCACATCCCAGCGTGAATAGATTGGAGCCAGCAGAGTCTTAACAACAGTATTCTAGGAGAAGAGAACAAGGTTTGAGGTGGTGAACACCCAAAAACACACAGACATAGCATTTTTGCTTGCCAGTTACCAAATGTATCTGAGCTTGTAGACATAGACTGATGAGCCAAAGCATGAAAACCATTGACAGCTTGTTTAGTATTGAGTATTATACAACAGGCCTGTTATAAATCCTCCTTCATAATTATGATTTTCAGTTTTTATTGAATTTGCTTGGCAGAGCAGATTTATTGGCCACTTTGACAGCTTTATTTATTCCTGCTCTTGACATACTCTGGGTTTTCCTGAGAGCTGTAGTTTATTATTTGTCCAAACCATTAATATGGTTAAAGGTGACAAAATATTAAGAGGAGTTCCTGGTATAAGCCGGTACAAAAATGAGAGCCTCTGAAATAATTAACACCCTTCTGAAGTGGATTCAATAAAAACTGATTATAATCCTCATCACAAGGGGATTTATTGCAGGGTTGTTGGATTATTGATGGGTGGATGTCATGCATGTGTCATGTAGTTCTTTTTGGCAGACTGTATATTGCTGAGCAGGTGACCAGTGTGAACAAGGATCTAAACTAAAAGGGTTCAGCAGGCATTTTTCATTTCAGGTCAATTTTAAGACAAATTAGCACAGTAATAAAAAATACTGATCTAAAATTTAATGTTACACACCCATTTTTTTGAAAGTTCAAATATTACATTCTCATCGCACTACAAAAAAAAGTCCTACAGGCTACTGCTGGGTTCTAATTTAACAATGTACTACATTTTTTTTTAGACGATTGGGTTTGCATGTGAAATCATTTGCCGTCTACCAAGTCATCTTCTGTTTCTAATGTGTGTAAAAGTACAGTGTTGGAGTACTGAAGTAGTATAAATGGAAATTGAGTGCAAGTATTTCAAAGTGGTATAAAAACAGTCAATTAATTGAGTCTGGCTACCATTGTTACGTATTAATGTCATTAGCTGCTGAATTGAATCACTATTATTGTGTCAACTCATCAATCTAGGACAAAGTTTAGTCATGCATGAGAGTTCTCAAGAGTTTCACCACCACCGAGAGTATGTGTGGCAGTCTGTCATGGTAGTATATGTAGTATTATTTTATCATATTTTTGCCCAGTAACTGAAATCCCTTGTGCTTAGCTAGCGCACCAGGAGAGGATTAACTCTGACCCTCACACTCGCTGCAATCATTTTGCTCATCTACTGCTGGTGTTCCAACAACGGGCTTTGAACTGAATGTCTGTCCTTTCCTGCTGCTGGAATTTGTTTCATATGCTAATGAGCTGGTTTCCCATGGATTTCTTTCTCCCATGCCATAGATATTTTGCCCCCCCCCCCCTCCCCTTTGCGGTCTGTGTCTTGTGCTATAGCTTCATGTCTGCTCAGAATCCCAACCAGGTGTTGAGTAACAAACAGTATTTAATGATGCTACGTTGTGACACTTTATAGCAGGTGCTGATGTGCATCTGCAGCAGGTGTTGAATACAGAGCTGTGTGAGGCCACGCAGAGGTTCAGGGAAATCAGGATGCATCTCTTTTCTTGTTCGAACATGCATTGCTGTCTAATCTGTAAATGTGAGGATTGGCAGAGTACCGCACTGTTGTGACATGATTTGAATTGAAACAAATGTTTGTGCGAACAGGCTGCACGGTGGTGCAGTGGTCAGCACTGTGGCCTCACAGCAAGAAGATTCTGGGTTCGAGTCTCGGCTCGGGCACAGGATCTTTCTGTATGGAGTTTGCATGTTCTCCCTGTTCCTGCGTGGGTTCTCTCCGGGTACTCCTGCTTCCTCCCACCGTCCAAAGACATGCAATTGGGGACGAGGCTGATTGATACTCTAAATTGACCGTAGGTATGAATGTGAGTGTGAATGGTTGTTTGTCTCTATATGTTGGCCCTGTGATGGACTGGTGACCTGTCCAGGGTGAACCCCGCCTCTCGCCCGTAGACGCTGGGATAGGCTCCAGTCCCCCCCCGCGACCCTTACTAGTAAGGAATAAGTGGAAGACAATGGATGGATGGATGGATGGCTGGACAAATGTTTGTGCGAACAGGCGGCACGGTGGTGCAGTGGTTAGCACTGTCGCCTCACAGGAAGAGGGTTTGGGGTTTGAGCCCAGGATCTTTCTGTGTGAGTCTGCATGTTCTCCCTGTACCTGTGTGGGTTCTCTCTGGTACTCCGGCTTCCACCCACAGTCCAAAGACATCAAGAGGGGACGAGGTTAATCCAGACTCTAAATTGACCGTAGGTGTGGCTGTGATTGTGAATGGTTGTCTGTCTACATGTGTTGGCCCTGCGATGGACTGGAGACCTGTCCAGGGTGAACCCCGCCTCTTGCCCGAAAGCGGCTGGGATAGGCTCCCCCCGCGACTTAACAGGATAAGCGGAAGACAATCGATGGATTGATGGATTGATGGATTGGGCGAACAAGAGCAGGGCTGACTGGAAAGGAACTGTGTTTAAACATGATATGAGACAAGTTTTGGTTTGTTATTCATGAGACATTCATCATGCTTATGACTGATCTCGTCACCATGACCATCAGTTGGACCCACAACAGTGTAAGTTAGGTGTTAAAATGCACCTGCTAATGGCTACTGCACGCTGAGTGTCAGCAGGTAAGGGTTTGATTTTCTCATATTCTTCTTCTTGAATTGCTTCCTCTGTAAATGCCACTTACCTCTTCTTTTCTCATCTAAGATTTCTATAATGACAGTTCTGATTTAACGTCTCGCACTTGAAAGTAGCACCGTAACTCAGCAAGAGTTTCGTGCCGTTAGTTCAACTTCAATCGTGCAGAATCAAACATATGGAGAAACACGCACAACTCTGCACACTGCTACTCATAGGAGGATAGTGTAGCATCAAAATGATGTTGAAACTGTTACTTTGAGCTGAAAATGCTGCAAAATGTTGCTTTAATAATAATAGTAGAACAAACACCTTGTCATGTGTAAGCAACTGTAACTTGTCCATTACCAAAAATGATGTGTTAATTGGCCTTTTCTCAAATTAAGGTCACTGTAAAGTTGTCTGTTTCAGATTCTTCCCCTTTTGGAAGTTGTTAGGATATGTTTGGTGTTTGGTAGAGCCTGCAGGAAGCAGGCCATGGTGCCAACAATGCATAACCAGTTTTGAATTTATAAACAGCCAAATCTCTGAATCACTATGTCTCATTTCCGTGGAATAATCAAAATGTTGTCACCGCGCTGAATTGCCCCACTTTGAATAGGACATGACTTGTGGACACAAATGGACATTACGCGTCGTTGGCATCATGTTGCTCCTGGGATTAGAGTATGTCCTTTGTGGTCTCACATCCAGGTCCTCCAGATGAGTCCAAGATAGGATGAATTCAGGTTTGCAGTACCTGTGCAAGGGTCCAAGTAAAAACAAATATCATCGTAACTGCAACTCTTTGTTTTATTCTGTCAGTGGCCAAATTAAGCCTTCAATGGCTTGTTGAATTGAATTTCTCAGTATGTAGAAACAAAATTGTTTGAGTGTTTATTTAATAGCTGCATTGGAATACTTTTTAAACAGCTTTTACTGGAGCAACTTGTGAAATCACAGAAGAATGTGAGTTTGAGCACCTCCAGTGACCCCAGCTAAGGCTTCTGTGAGTTTTCACTGAGGCATTTAAATAACTGCACATCGTCCTGACTTCAAACAGTACAATTGTGTGAGGGTATTTGGTAATGGTTTGTCTGCAGAGTCGCTACAGGGGGATTTCGCAATCTCTCGTGTACTGTAAACAGGCTTTTCAGTTCGTCCGCGAATGTGACACTGGCCAAGTTTAATCTCAACCTTCCAGCATGTGACGCATCTGTGTCAAAACACTACCTGATTGACATTTTCACTGGTTGTTGTGTTGCACCTGTTCACAAGCTGAAAGATGTCAAGCAGTGTGTCATCTGCATATGGATTGATCTGGGCCACCGTGATCTCGACAACATTTTTTTCTTTGTCATATCCTCCATAGACCAGCTCCTAAACTTCCGACCAAGCACAGAGGAATCTCTAAAACACTGTTTAATGGACCCTTTCAATTGAAAGCACAGACCAGAACAAACACTTTCATTCATGGGGTTCCAAAAATGCTAATGAAGCAAGGCTCTGAAACTTTCACAGGGGTACACTTGTTATGGCCCTATATTAGACAGTAGTACGACTGTCACTCACATGGGATGATGCAAGGTACAACTCCTATGGTCACTGTATTTAAGACCTACCAAGCTCATGAGTTGTAAGCGCCATTGGCCCTGAGCCACAGCATTGATGTAACAGATTAAGTGCAAACCAGGTTAAAGTGAGCTGGTAGTGCTTTTCCTGAAACTGCTGACCTCACTGAGCAATGCTGCACATGCCACTGTTGCAAATGTTTTCTTTTTCTATCTGAAACAAGACCTGGGTACCTAATTTAGTTCCTTTTTATGTACCATCATGTTCGAGAATCCAACTTCTTTGAATCTTTGAAAAGGCCTCAGATGCCTCTAGTGCTCTCGTACTAACATATTTGATTAATGCGAACTCTTGTTTTCCTTACTGATCCAGATGATACATGTCTCTTTTGTCCATGGCACCTTGTATATTAACAGCCAGGGTTCTTTTCAATTCAGAAATCAAAGATTGTACCTGTATTATTGATTTTTTTGTTGCCTGCCCTCATTAGGACTCATTGATTTCCAGCTCATCACTAGGACATTTATTTTGCTTTAGATTCCCACTGCTGATGGTCTGTTCAGGACACTGGATGCCAGATGAAATGTCATGCTGTTATTTTTCTCCTGAAAAGCTACAAATATCAGTTGGTTTTTCACATTATTCCATCTGGAATTATTCACCAAATATATCAGGGTTTTTTGTTAACTAATACGAGGGATTCAGTATCACACTATATTATATTATTTCTTTTCTTGCTTGTGTTGTACGTCGCTTTGGTGTCTGCCAAATGAAATTGTAAAAAATGTGGGTGATGAAGTGTATTGTGTTTTCTAATTTGTATCATACCTCTTAATCTCAGTCTCACTTTGGGGACTGAGATCCTGGCTCCGACTCTTTTCACATCACAAATTAGAAAACCGATGTTAAGATGAAATGATGATTCTTTATATTTGGTCTTGTTTGAGAGGACGCTGAGCTGCAGGTGTGAGGCGTTTGAAGAAAAAAACCCAAATGCGTTTTTTTTTTTCCCGAAGTGACAGAGAATCCTTCTCTCTCTCTTTTTGTCTCACTCTTTTTCCATCTTCTCCTCTTCTTTTAGTTCACCTAAGGCTTGAGAAATGACACTTTCACACTACTTTTTGGTGTTTAAAAGGCAGAGTGTGTGCGTGCGTGCGTGCTACAAGACCAGACAGGTGAAGGGAGGCTTCACCACTTTCTGTATCTGAGCCCTTTGGAGATGAAAGTAAATCCCCTGGATCAAGGAACAGCTGTTCTTTCCAAACATCATAAACTGGTATTTATCACAACTTGTCACTATGTGCATAGAATTCTCTGCAGCTTCATTAGAGGCTGTAAATGTCTTTCTTTAACAGCCAACGATGTGAGGAATAGTCAGATGACAAGAATGTCAACAGGTAAGTCAATAGGCCTGCCTTCCATTTTTCTAAACTGTGTACAGAAAACACACTGCCTCTTTGTATTGTGTTTAAGAATTAGCATTATGTCTTTGTGAAGAACGTTCTACCCAAACAGATGGACTCAGGAACAGCTGAGTCCACCATCGACGCTGACTAATTCAAACAATTCCTTTTATATGTTCGGGTGTCTGCTTGGAGAACGTGTCCCATGCATGCACAGATTTTTGGCATCTACAGGAACATGAATTCTGCGCATGTGAACAACATATCAAATAGTAATTATGATAATAATTGTGACACACATGCTAGAGGAGGTATGATTTTTAGGGTATAATTACAAAGATGTAGGTAGGAACAAAACGTTGTCCAAAATGTAGTAGCGCTGCATTTTACTCCAACCAACACAACTAAATTCCACTTTAGACCTTCAAGATTATCCCCCTAAACTAATTACCAGCTTAGTTCAGACCAGGGAGCACAGCACTGCTTGCTTATCTGCCTCAGTGATGAACAATGTGTCAGGGTGACAGAAGGTGTGAAGAGGTCTTCTTGTGCCCTCAGTGTTTGAAGGGAGGAAGCTGAGTGTGACTGCTTGTCTCCACACTGTCTGTCCTCGGTGCCGCTAGCTGTGGCAAACCGATTAAGCTCCTGAATGCCAGTCTTTGACACTTCTCACTTCGATGGGGGTGGTTGTTTCCATCGTGGTTCATATTGTAGCCATGGTCACACACACATACACACACACACAGACTCGGGTCAGTTATTGTTTGTTGGAAAGAGGTGTTGTGTTGTGTTATCGTAGCTGCGTCTTATGACATTTCCACTGGGAAGTTTTACAGAGTTGTAGAGGAAAGTCTCGCGCTCCGATGGTGTTTTGGTGTTAAGAGTGTAATTGCCTGCCAAGTGTTTGCGCGCCAGCTCAGGAATCATTTAACCTCAAGTGACTGAGCTTGGCAGCACTTAAATAAGACACGCCCCCACAAACAAGCACACAGCACGTGCTCTGCAAACATAACATTCATGTCAAACGATGAAGGAAACCACTGTTCTGGTGATAGCGGCGAAAAGTGAAGGAGTGTGTTTTAATCACCACGAGCCCGCGTTGTCTTGAAATTGTCAAAACAAATCTGTGGAGGGATCAGTCACACTTGCCAAGTCGAAATCAGCTGTTTGAAACACAATAAGAGGAGCACTGAAATAGCAGGCTCTCTTTTGAGGGTTTCAAACATGAAACGCTGCCAGGCTTTGGTTTTAAACCTGTTATGCTGCGGTTGTGAATGCGTGGGGCTCCTGACTCTTTACATAATACTGGAAGCACAGGTTGGATGTGTCACCGAGCTGTTTGCGTGAATTCCAGGCATTATTACTAACGTGTTGAAATGCTCTGAGGACTCGAGCCACACGCTACCATCATGGCAAGCAGTGACAGGAAGACATATTGAAGTTGAACGTGGGGAGTTGGAGATTTATCACCTGGACTTTTTTTTTTAAACTAAGTGTTAAGACAA
This sequence comes from Aulostomus chinensis, assembly GCF_037954235.1. NCBI lineage: Eukaryota > Metazoa > Chordata > Actinopteri > Syngnathiformes > Aulostomidae > Aulostomus > Aulostomus chinensis. Next base: position 25,021,596 of record NC_141328.1, on the reverse strand, counting down.
CACGCTGATAGGCTCTTCCACCTCTCTAACTTCTGATTTTTTTCATTATCAAATAATACACTAAATATTTTGTCATTCAATCAATTATTCATCTGCTCTGTAAAACACAGGCAAAAATGGAGTACTACTGGCAGTAATGCAGTAGAGGGAATTTAAGTTACTATGATGACTGACTTTTTAGAAGCTGGAACAATCAAGAAAAAAATGTGACTGGAATTATTTATTAGTTTATCAGAATAGTTGCCAGTCATTGTTGTGTTTTTAGGTGCTGTTATTGCCTCATAGATGGCACAGGTGGGATTTTTCCACGAATTCATGAAAGTATTAATTTTCTTCAAGCAAGCAAGCCTGGATCCAAGTTCGTCGTGTTTTTTTTGCCCGTGAGATATTAAGTAGCCAAATGTTTTCCTGTGCGGCTAAAACACTGTAGCTGGGGAAAGTTTTTGTTTGAAAAGCCTCTTTGGTGTTTGCTCATGAGTAGAGTTCGAGCCCAGCCCCCCCCCCCCCCCCCCAACAGCCCATGGGCGTCTGAAACCTCCTCCCTTGTCGCTGTCATTGTCTGCGATGACAGCAAACCTTGTTGTAATGACACATTTCTAATATTTATGCAGTTTCATGTCTGCGTGGGTGAAAACTCTGTCATTTCTTTCTCTTGCGAGATCAAACGTTTTGAGCATGGCGTTCTGAACAAAAAAGGTGAACGCCTTAACTCAATAAGGTGTGTCCCACCAGCTTTTCCGACCTTTCTTTGATTATAGTCATTACACAAACAAACATGAATATTTACATTTATTTAAATTCTCATGTTACACACTGCTGCTGCATGCCAAGCCAGTCACACACATCTTTGGAAGGTATTTTATAATTTGTGTCTGCGAGTTTTGCATGAAGACACAAGTAGGAGACTTGTAATTATCAGAGAGCACCAGAGGCGAGGACTGTTGGGGAGGAAGTGCATCATGACAAAGGCGCCGGGCAGGGCAACCTTTTCACTGAGTCACCACAGGGGATTGAGATATTTAGTGGAAGCCTGAAGTGGGAACTCACAAACCACTTTGTCTCTGGTTTGTTTCAACATTCACGTTCATTTAACCGGCACAATGACAGCGGTCGTGAGCAGAGACCCTGAAAACGCTTGACAGCAAAACGCTTTGGTGTCACTCGGAGTGTGTGAATGTGTCATCAGTCAGCTGCAAGTCACAGTTAGAGAGACGATACTTTGAAACAAGATAAACTTAATAAACGTGTGTGTTGATGAATATTACGGAATATATCTGATTAACACTTGGTCCCAATCCACTCAGACTGTGTCGTATTTCATTAGGATTTAGCTTACTGAGACTAGCTTGCAAGAAAATATACACAAAATATCAAGGGCGATGGCAGTTGGAGGCGTGGATGATGGGTGAGGCATGTCCCTTTACAGTATAAAGAGATATTTGCATTTTGTCACGCAAAACTTACCGCATACTGCATTTATTTTTAAAACACCAGGAGAACCATTTCCCAGTGAAGAGGAGGTAACGTGTTAACCCAATTAAAAAAAAGAGAAAAAAAAAGAAGACAAATTCACCTGCGTGTTCAGTGTTGTTTTTACTCAATCCCAGCGTGCGGGTTCAGTTTATGACTGTTAGCTACAAGTTTGAGCTTGTTCCTGTCACTGAAACCCATTAACTGAGGGACGAGGGCAGAAGGACTGATGTTGACTGTCATCTGTATGACGTCTGAGACCAGACAATATATGTTTGGACATGCTACAGCTATTGTGTCTTAGATTTACATGCTTGTGTTTGCACGCGGCCCTGTCAGGCTGTGGTGGTCATGCAGGTCCTCTGAGGTTTCTTTTTTTCTTCTTCATGTTTACAGAAGCCGCGTGCTTCTAAACACGCCATACGTTTAAAGTCATTACAGCTGTCGTCTTTAGAATGGACTGTGTAATTAAATCCAAACATTCTGCCCAGACTGTGCACATTAAGCCAAAAGACCAGTTCTTGATTGTAGGTAAATAAGAGGTTCGACACAAATTTAAGAGTTAAAGGGAAATAATAAAATATACAGGAGCCAAGCCAGTGTTTGTTCTGGAGTAAAGTGTTATTCTCCACGACATACTGTCTTTTTACAGAGTTCATTTACCTTCTGGTGGATTCATCATATCTCCACTGATATAATTCCTTCTCAATCTAACTACTTGTATTATAAACGAGAGATGCACCAATGTATCATGTGTACGGGTGGATTTTCGCCTTGATGATGGCAGTGGCTGTTTATCCGATGATTTTAACGAAGGCGGTTTCATGATGAGTGAGTGTGTGTGAGTCGACTTGTGATCCTGTTGCAATGAGGATCTCTTGGTTTTGTGGCACAAAAACTGGAATAAATTAAATTTTTCTTAAAACATTGGTATCAACCCATAAAATCAAGAGAATTAGAGGACGCAGATGAAGCTAGAAACCTCCTCATGAGAGAGAGATTTCAGTTTTTAGCTCATAAAGAAACCCAGATTGTTATTATATAATTCCTATGCTTACAGGATTAAAACCTAAGAAAGTAAAGTACTGTAGGAGTAAGTAAAGCCCCCAATCATGCAGCTTAAATTCCTAATGGCCTGTTATCAACCCTGTGTCTATTTCAGGCAGGTCCTCCCATGCTTCCATCTATCAATACCCCGGAGCAAGGCATGGAAATGAAAGCACACTTCCACAAAAGCTCAGGTTCTCAGAGAGAAGATGACTCCCTTCCCTTTTCAATGGACCTACGACACATTGCATTAAAATCTTTGAGGTAGAACTGGGTGTAAATGGGCGTGCATAGTGTGTAGAAGGTTGGACTAAGGAATCAAGAAAGAGAGAGGGACAGAGAGCGAGAGAGAGAGAGAGAAAGAGAGACATGCTTGTACTTCCTCTCCACCCAGTCTTTAATGCTCACAAAAGTAACCCTGCAGTGCAGCTTTGTCCCAGACATTGTCACAGGCTTAGAGCCTCTTTGGCAAGTGAGAGGATTTGGCGACATATGTCACTTGAGTGAGTCTCCTGTCACTCCTTCAGGCTCTTGAGTGGAGGGGCGGGCTGGGAGGCGTGCACCAGGGGAGTGAGGTGGAGCTGGGAGGACATGTCAGAGATGTTGGTTCAGAGAGAGTTGTTGGACTGATCTCCTGATGGTCCTGTTTCATGCTTTCTCTATGGACTTGTAGTGCAGCTGCCTTGGTCCCCTGCTAGAGGTGGACGTTAAGATGTAGAATGACTCACAGAACCAGTAAGTATTAGTTACTTCATGAAAAGTTAAATAGTTTGTTTCTGTGTGTTTGTCTGGAATAGCATGTTTTATACGCGTAACATTATTTACTACTGCTCGAGGGTTGCAGCTTTAGGGGCGGTTGCTGATTGGTCAGAAGGAGACTGTGCAAAGGTTTAGCTGTTTAGGGGGAGGTTATTGTAAACTTGTGCGATGGCAAGGATTAGTCGTGTAGTAGTCACATTTTTCACGCCCTGACTTAGGAAACACAATCCATGCGGATTTGTGGCCATGATCTGCCATGTGTTCAGGTAATAGATCCTTTTGGCTTCCAAAACAAATGCTTTGAATCTCTTTACATAGAGATGCCACCCTGTTTGACGCTCCATCATTTTTGACTTGAACTGTGTCAGCTTTGTTTGAATTATCAGTGAAGTGGCAGCTTTTCAGAGCTCCACGTGCAGCTCAAGCCAAACCCACAAAGTTCTTTGGACATCCACCAAGCAGTGGATTTGGTACACATGAATGAAAGGTGCTTGTTTACTGTGCTGTCAGAATCAACACAAATCTGGATGAAAGGTCCCACATCTCGTGTGACTGGGTGATTGTGGGCCTTCAACCATCTGCGGAGACCTTACAGGCTTTGCAGGGTTTGTCATTAAAATCACAATACTGTACCATTTTTAATTGTGCCTGCGCTGTAGCGCTGCCAATGCCTGACCCTGTTTTCTAAAGCAAGGCTGTATCTGGGTGTGCAGGCGTGTACTCGTGGGCATGTATATGCGAACGAAAGAGGCTTACGGCTTTATTGCAACATGGAAATTTATGTTTGCGCCACACGAGCAAACATCTAGGCAGTTTGGTTTACCATTTAATCCAGCGGAAGATAATCACAAAAAAGTACTTATTGCGAATAATACTCCGCCACAATCTCTCAATTTGTTTAATTGATTCTAAATTCAATCAGCTTAATCCTGAATCTCGTCTATAACAATTACCACATTACCCTTTCTCACTAAGAAGAGACAACACATGCAGCTCTGTGTCCTTAGAAGAACCCTGAGAAGCACTCAGTCAGTTAAGTGGCGTACTGTATGACTGCTGGAGCTCGCTGCCTTCATTCTCCTGATAGTAGGATTAGCTGGAGGCTGAACCCATTTGGCATCGCCGAGGCTGCCGCCACAGTCTCAGCACTGTGAGAACTAAGCCGTGAAAAATACTGATGGGCTTAGACCAATTTATAGTCTGCCATCTTGGATCTTGCGATCGCAGCAGACAGCAGCTCAGGCCTTTGTGCCAGTCGGGTTTACTGTACGCATGCCATGAGATGCCACCAGCCAGGCTTTACAGTTCAAAGGGTAATCTCCAGACAAGTGCTCTGCTGTGTTGTGCTACAACATCACAACAATGAGGAACAACCCAGGCTAAATGGCTGGCGGCGGTGAGAAACAACGCATTCTCGAAGGGCTACTTATCTTCATTTTTGTATAAGCAAAGATACCTGTCGTGCCAGTGATGAAATTAAAATCATTTTAATCAAAGTCAAACGTTTTCACTTTAGTTGCTTAATTCTGTAACTGCTGTTACTCTGCCACTCAAACTAAGACTTCAGTTTAAATTGCCAAATTCCCTACAGGCCATCTACATTTACTAGTAGAACATCATCACGAACACATCACACTGCGGCGCAGCACATCTCAAAATAAATTGTCAAAAGACATTGGAAAGTCTCTTGAATGTATTTTAATGTCACCAAAAAGCAATGAAAAATATGTTTTTTTTAAAGATGTTAGATGTAGTTTCTTTCGTACTCCTTTGGCAGTCAGCCATTTTTCATAAAGTGCTATTTTTAGAGTCTGTTTTCAGCTCGGCTACCTTGATCACTTGCAGACCATTTAAAGCAAAATGAGTCTTCGGCACGTCATTCGTGCCGCACTTATGTGATGAGAGCCAATGCTCAGCTTTTCTTCCCCTCGTTGAATAACTGAACTTTGGACCGTGTTCTGTAAATATTCTTCCCCCAGCTCCTCTGTGCCTTCCCAACTCTGAGTGACGCCAGTTGATCGCCCACGTCAACACACTCCTGATCTCCTCTTTCTCGGTTAACCAGTAGAAGGTGATGAGGCTGGCAGGGAGCCTGTACGTTGCCCTGCTGCTGGCCCTGACTTCCAGGGCCGCAGGCCTCAATATTCCTCTGGAAGGTAGGTGTGTCAACAGATTACCGTTATACCTTTTGTGTATTTACTCTCCAGTAAAACTAAAGCAGCGATTTACAAGGTGTGATTAGCATCCAAGGCAAAATCGAATCTTTTATTTGTATTTCAACAGGTTATTCAAACTAATTTTTTGTTTCTTCTCCATCTGTTGTGAGTAATTCGGATAAAAGTGCCTGTTAAAACCTTTGGTGTCCTTCCTATTTGAGTATTTTGATGCCTTTGGATCTCTGATGGCTGCAGCTGGAGGCGATATGCGTCCATCACATTCACATTAACACAATATCTCGGGAATATCTATGTTGATTTAAGAATTCGGTACACATTTAGTTCTGGCAGTTAAAGTTCAAGGTCACTGTAACCTCACAAAACATGATTTTGAAATTGTGAATTATGAATAACCTATTGGAAGTTTTGCCATGGAGCTTTCTCTGTTGAAGTCAAAGAACATTTTGCAATCAAATCCTTGCGTGCTACTTTAGCTCACTGTGTATCTTTGTTGTCCAGATTATGCAGCATTGTTGGCTCACAGCTTTGCTCTGTTGCTGACTTCTCACTATGAGCTGCATGCAGGTCCGAAAACAACAAAGGAAAAACTTGTGCTTTATTTCTTTCACTGTGAACAACTTTGCTTCATTTTGTGTGTGTGTGTGTGTGTGTTTGTGTGTGTGTGTGTGTGTGTTTGTTTTCATTCACAATACAGTGGAGCAGCCTCCAACCATCATAACTTACACCTCGGGTCCCATCATTGCCCTTCCATTTGACACCCTTGTCACCATCAGGTGTGAAGCCAGGGGCAACCCTCGTCCAGAGTACGTGTCATCACCCTGATCACAGCCTTCCGGGAATAACTGAACTCTCTCTGTCTGAGTGTCTCACTGGATGTTTTGATCTAACAGATACAGATGGACCAAAGGTGGTCTTGACTTTATTCCTCCCCTAATTGCAACAGCCGACCACAGAGATGGAACGTTCGTGCTTCCCAACAAGAACCTTGCTGACTTCCAGGGCAAATATCGATGTTATGCTTCAAACAAGCTGGGAACTGCCATGACGGAGGAGATCGAGCTCAGGGTTCCTAGTAAGTTACACGGAGAAACTGCTCACGAGTTGTTGCTCTATATTGAGAATCTGTATTTTCCTTCAGCTTCCATTTCTCCATATATATCTATAAATATTTTTGCTCAGGTATCCCAAAGTTTCCGAAGGAGTTGATTGAGCCTATTGTTGTGGAGGAGGGAGAGCCAATCGTACTGAAGTGTAACCCCCCGGCAGGTGTGGCCCCACGCAAGATCCACTGGATGTCTATTGGTAAGCCAGGGCGCAAATGGCAATGCAGATGATTTATGTACTAAATATGTTTGTTGGTTAAATATTCCATTGCAACGTGAAAGCCTCTTTAAGCCATTGTCCCACTTGGTTTTATCAGGAAGTACGAGGGCAATCGGGGGAAAACAGTGTTTGCCAAGGCCTCCATATGTTATAAATAAAGCAAACGGTTCAATATCTCTTTGGACCATGACTAAAGCAAAGTGCATGAATGGTCCTACTGAATAGAAGGGCAAAAAGCCTGTGGTCATGGAGGGGACGAGATGCGATGAATCATAGAAATGGGGATAATGGTGCCCATCTTTGGACCGTGTCTCCTCAGAGACATGCTTGGTGTTCTGCTTTGTAGTTACATGGAGGATGGAAAAAAAAAAAAACAAGAGCATGAAAGAGAAATTCAATGATGCCAACTTACTCATACCTCTGAATACCAATGTCTCCATAAGGTGGGTGAGCGTGACTTCTTTTTAGTTTTCATTTTTAGAAGGATTACAAAAATTGTACAACATGGTCAGATGAGGCTGGACAATCCATCAGGCACCTCATATGATGCGTTTTGATGTATTTTTGAAACATCGCATCAGAGAAGATGGATGCACAATTTGTATTCTGGCTTGGTTTCCTTCTTTCTTTCTTTCTTTCTTTCTTTCTTTCTTTCTTTCTTTCTTTCTTTCTTTCTTTCCTTTATTGATAAAGAGCACATGTTCAGAATGGAAGACAGAATCCTCTTCTCTGGAAAAAAAAGTCTGATTCAGTGAATCTTAAACTCACCAGGCAGAATGCCAGCTGTTCCCACTTCCCAGATAATCCCAAACTTTGTCTTTATATCTGACTGACCCATTTGACCTGTCAAGGCCTCATGTATCTGTCAGCGTGTAAACACTGCGAGTGTTTGCTTTCTCCTCAAATCAAAGAAGCCAGCAGCACCATGTGTATTTTTTTAGAGCTCGTGATTCTCCTCCTCCTCAAGTGAAGAAGCTGAGGGTGAGGACAGTTAGGGCTGTTGAAAGAAGCAACACACTCGAGTCCTGCAAGTTTACCTCACATCAGGTCCTTTTTCTCCCCACCACTGCCAAAAAAAAAGATTAACTGTGTCAAGGGCCACCTCTATTAAAGGCTGAAATGTTTAGCCAGTCGACCCGAGTTTTCCCCTCCTGCTCCTCCGCAGCTCCACAAATGGATCCAACAAACCTACGGAGCTCAGGAGGAGCGCTAGAGGAATGTGCACTTATACGGTTTGAATATTGTCGTTGGATCCCGCCCAAAAAGGACGAAACTTTGGCTTTGGTTCGCTCAAGTTCCACGTGACATGAATCAGAAACAGATATGTATTTTCATGACGTTGAAGGCTATTTCTTAAATGGAGCTGTAAATGAAGCTTCAGTGACCTGAGACTTCAGTGATAGCTCTGCGTAAACTGTTCCCCTGGATGTACCAGTTCACTGTCTCCATACAAGGAAATCTCTTTAAAGTGGAGCATCTACACTGAATTTTAAATTGTTTAGGTTCAACTTGTAATAAGTTGTACTTCACAATGGGACACATATTATATTTCGTTGTATTAAATTCACACTGAGGTCTCTCGTAATGTTCTTTTCCAGGTCTGCAACACATAAAGCAGGATGAGAGGGTCTCCATGGGCGTCGATGGCAACCTCTACTTCTCTAACGCCCTGCCGAAAGACAGTCGTCCGGACTACTGTTGCTTTGCTGATTTCCCCAAAATTCGTACCATTGTCCAGAAGACGGCCATGGCCGTTGTGGTCCAGACATGTACGTTTACAACAACTGAATCCGTATGGAAATATTGTTTATCATGACATCAGAAAAACTCTCCTGAGAAATTAATATGAGAATTATCAGTGTGATGATCAAATTAAATAATGCTATAAAACCATTTTCACTCCAGCTAAAAGCGTAGCGTTAGACGCATGGAATCTGTCTTGTTACTTTTCTGGCCTGATCACAACTTTCCTCCCCCCGCATACCAAGAAGCAGGACTTGTCTTGTCACGTTGGTTCTGCAGGAAACTGTTAGAGCACTCATACCAAATACTTTGAGCGTGTTATAACTAGATGTTGATATTATTTTTATTATGTTTTCATTTCAGGGAAACCTGACAATCGATCTGTTGACAACAACAACGACGTCAGTGAGTGACACATCACATCATTCTCAGTGGAAGTGAAGAAAAAATGTTTTGTATGATGCGACTCAACTGAAAAGACCTACTCTGTCTTCAGTTTGTAAGACATTTGTATAGAATTGTGCATGTGTGAGTGAGGAGGACTACTTTTTCTATTTAAAGTGGCAGAAGCCCCCCCAGAGAGAATACCCAGCCTGCTGCTGCCCTCTGGTGTCCAGACAGAGAAAGTGCTGCTGAAGGGCAAGGAGCTGCAGCTGGAGTGTATACCAGAGGGGTTGTATGTATCAGTGACTCCATCACCAAGCAAAATAAACCACATATTTTGTGAAGTCTTCTAAGATGTGACTCTTTTATGTATCATCAGTCCCACTCCAAAGATGGAATGGATGAAACTGGGAGACAAGCTCTCCACTCGCACAAAGTTACACAACTTTGGGAAGCTGTTGACCATATCTGCGATTGAAGAGAGGGATGAAGGGAAGTACATGTGTATGGCCAGGAGCTCCGCTGGAGAGGCTGTGCACTACTTTGACGTCATAGTGGAAGGTTGGTCGAGATCTAATTGTGTGTGTATTTATAGGTACTTTCGTCATGTTGACTCAAACCAACTTAGCTCTTCCTAACTCCCCCAGAGCCGCCAACATGGCTGACAGAGCCTCCACAGAGCCAGCTAACCGTGATTGGGTTAGATGTTTACATGAAGTGCTCGGTCGGCGGGAAACCTCAGCCAGACATAGTTTGGAGGAGGAACGGGGAGATTTTTGAAGGTGAGCGACAATAATTCTAATTATGCTGTAAAAGCATCTTTTCCCATCAGCCTGGAGGACAGTGAGCAGCCATCAGGGGTGCTACTGAGAAGCAGCTCACGTTACATCAGTCAGAGCCAAATTTTATTACCTGAGAGCAGGTATGCATGCAGAAGACAACAAGAAAGAAAGAAAAAACATGTGCCACTACACCTGAACACGTTCTGCATAGTTGTATTTCAATATGAAATGATTCTGATGTTTTTGATTCTGCGTCGGGCTGTCAGACGACCCGCTGAACAACAGGCGAGTGCTCGATGATACGGTGGTGCTCCACAACGCCATGCCAGAGGACAGCGCTGTCTACCAGTGTGAAGCCTCCAACAGCCACGGCAGCATTCTAGCCAACATTAACATCATGGTCATGAGTGAGTACCACTGTCACAAGTCAAGGCGTTCGCCCTGCACAACACGAGGGAGCAGAGTGATTACACCATGAACTACCATAAAGACAAACCACGTCCAACTGAAAAACGTCACATTCTGTCTGATCCCAATGGATTACAGGCCATTATCAAACATTACCTGGTCATTAACAGTCTTGAAATGATGGATTTATATGGGCTACAGCTATTTGTTCCCTCTTTAATCACCAAATGTCGTGATCAAATGTGTATTATCTCTTCATTCTCTCATTATCTAACAATCAAAGCTGACACCCACAGTTGCACAGCATGCATCTCTGTCAAATCTGCTGCTGCCCATCTGCCGAAATTTGCAGGTGCAGCGCCGCGTGTACTGCTAAGCTGTTGCATCTCCAAACATTAACGTGCACTTTCACACTTTTTATTGTATCGTGGTTGAAAACTAAGATGCTCCACATGGTACCAGATAAAGCTGTCTTTGTGAAATGCTTCTGTGTATCTAGCAGCGCAGTTCAAAGCCCTATCAAGGTTGTTCACACGTTTCTATTATGGTCAGCGGATGTATTGTGGGTCTAGTCGAGTGGATACTGACTGAAATGGAGGGTTATATAAGAAAGATTCAGATTTTCTGTTCCAATGGCTTCCTCAACCGTATCTCTCATTCAGCCTGTTGTGTCATGTGTATTTCTGAAAAAACAAAAGGCGTATTGTCCACATTTTAAGATAATATGAATGCCTTTATGCGGTGCAATGACCATTTGTCCAATTCTCTTCCCAAAGTGCATCTGTCGCTGATGAATGACCATGAATAAATTGTTTCTCTAAATCGGTTGCTTCCATCTTCATGATATTCGAATAAAGACTTTTATCCTTTTAATTTTCAATTCAAATTTGTATTTAGACAAGATCACAACAGGTTTTTAGAGCACATCATCATTACAACATTTTTCCATTTTTTCTGAATCTCCATCCTTCGTGGGTTCAAGTTAAAATAAAACATATATGTTGTGCCCGCCAAGATAATTACACCAAGATAATATGACATAAAGATGAACTTGCATGGGAAGCGTCTGCGCTCATCAAGGTTAAAATCTTTGGGTCTCCCATCTCTTTTATTGAACGCGCTACAAAAAAGATTGATTCTAGAATGCCTGATCCTCATCCAGATGTAGTGTAGAACAGACTGTGTTGTTGCAGATGTTACGAGGGACCCTGAGCTCTTGTCACAATCATACGGTGAAGAGTAATTTGACATCTGAATAATCTCTCCTCCCTCCGCCTGGTCATAGACGTGGCTCCTCTGATGCTGACCAGGGACTTCCAGGAGTATATGGTGATCCGAGGAAGGGACGTTGTCATGAACTGTAGTTTTTTTGGTTCTCCGACACCAAAGTTCTCTTGGTGAGTGACTAGGAATTTCCAAGCCCATTTAGATGGAACCTCGTCTATCGGTGTGACATTTTACTTAGTGTATATCAGTTAGCTCTGCGCTGGAGTTGAAAAAAGAATCGAGGGACTTATTGTACCACCTCAGTGGGCCGTGCTGCTTCAGGTGTCTGCTCGACAGTCTGATGTCACACTTATGTCTCTTTAATAGGATAATCCTCTCCCGTTATTTGAAATTGGACTAATTAAATCCTATTAACCAGCACTACAGCTCTGCTACAGTTCTACAAAGGAGCAAATAGGATCTCAGTTGAATCACAAACACTCGTAACCTCACACAAGACCCCCAGCATATTAGATCTTGAGACTTAAATATTCATAGCGCTGCTTTAACCAAAAATCAAATTGAATTTCTTCAAATAATCTGGGCTTGATATACAGAAGGGAAATCTTTTAACACTTCTTCTTCTTCTTCTTCAGTTCTGCTGTCAGATGAGTTGCATAAACTTTAAAGGAGATCTGAAAACTTTCTCTCCCAGGGCCAAAGATGAGATTCCAGAAACCATCGAGGGGGAACGATTTTTGTCTCTCCAGAACGGATCATTACAAATCATCAGTGCAGAAAAAGAAGACAGCGGGGAATATGTGTGTGTTGCCTTTAACTCAGAGGGCAAGTCAGTTATCACTGCTTTGCTAGACGTGAAAGGTATCTGCAAAACATGCATGTAACAACCTCGTTGTTACGCTCGCAAGATTTTCCAATGTTATCTAAAAAGATATAATTTTGATCCGAATGTTGTTTTTTTTGGGGGGGGGGTTGTTTATCTTTAGATCCCACAAAGATCGTGGAACCACCTGAGGATGTGCAGATCATCAGCGGGACGACGGGTCGGCTGGTGTGTCATGCGGACTACGATAAAAGCCTGCAGGACACCTTTGAGGTGACATGGAGGAAGGATGGAGAGGAGATCTCGCTCGCCACTGAGGAGGCTTCCAGGTAAGAGGACCTGGTCTGATGGTGTTTCCTTTGGGTGTGTCTGCGTTGAAGAGATTCCAGCTCTCTCACTTTCTTTATCTGGATGTCACTGCTTGGGAAGAAATGGGAAATCCCAAAATATTTTATGTGTTCAATTACAGAAGGAGACTCCATTTTTTTTTTTTTTTTACGTTTTGATTTAATTTGAATGAAAGAAAATTTATATTGTTCATATTCAACAAATTCATTAAAAAAATGTAATTCATTTTAATTCTCTCCTTATCCTGATCAACAGATTGAGGAAAGTTACTCAGATGAATGTTTCATTCCCTCTACAATTTCAACTTTTTTGTGTGTTTGGCTGGTTTGTCATTTTTTAAAAGAAACAGGAAAGTTAGGCAAGGGGTGGAAGCGTGGCTCAGTGGTAGAGTGACCGTCTAGTAACTGAAGGGTCGCTGGTTCGATCCTCACTTCCCTCGGTGACCATGTTGAAGTGTCCTTGAGCAAGATGCTGAACCTCTAATTACTCCTGGTGGCCCTGCGATGGACTGGCGACCTGTCCAGGATGAACCCCGCCTCTCACCCAATGTCAGCTGGGATAGGCTGCAGCCCCCCCCCCCCCGACCCTTAATGGATAAGCAGTATAGAAAATGGATGGATGGAAGAAAGTTAGGCATTCACAGACTAAACTTTAATAAATCTTTTAGTCCTTATTTACATTTTGACCAAAAAAAAAAAAAATCAACATTTCATCCATAAATTTTCAAACGATGGTGCATCTTTGTTTACTTGTTGATTGACTGATGTCACATTTCATCCCTTCTGAATGTGTTTGTCTGTTCAGATACTTGGTGGAAAACGGTGTGCTGCAGATGATGAACGTGAACCTCAGTGATGAGGGAACGTACACGTGCGTAGCCAGAACCAGTCTAGATGAGGACATCGCGACTGCTCTGGTCACGGTTCTCGGTGAGATCATGATATTCATTCTGCAGTTAATACGTATAATTCACTTCATGAAGACGATGTTTCCATTCACAGCTGCGGAGTAGCTAACGTTTGTGCTGTGTAACGCAGATGTTCCTGATGCTCCTACAAACGTACTTATATCTGAAACCCCGAATCCGAGGAACATCAGCCTGTCTTGGGTTCCCGGGAGTGATCACAACAGTTCCGTAACAGGTAAATCTCCAGCCTAATGTCCTGTGAGTTTTGAGTGAGTGGCAGGTGCATTTATTCTTTTATTTTCTAGATTTCTGTTATTCTTTTTTGTAAATTAACTTTATCTCAACAAGGAGGATACACAAAAATAACAGAAGTTCATTTAGTCAATAATATACAAGAGTGGGCTTACGGATGAAAATAAAAAGGATAGACAGGGAATATTGAGTGTTTTAACATCAAAATAGCTCAAGGGAAACGAGTGCGCTATTGCGTGATAGGTGTAATATCCTGACGAATTATTACCCGTGGGTGAAAGATTTCATAAATGAGTAGTTGGAAAGTTTTAGAAAAATCTACTTTTTTTTTTTAAGGAGTTAGATGAAAATCTTGCCATCCGTAAGGAATCATGGAGGTGATTGGAACAGTTTATCATCAGACTGTATCTGTTTCTCTCCAAAGTTCAAAATTCTGCTCACCATCGCAGCAGTTTGTTTAATCTGTACACAAACAGCAATTTGGTGTTTTAGGAAGAGCTGTATGCTATTACTCGACTATTTTCTTCCCGTCTTCATACTCAGAGAGGATAATTACCTCCTTTGTCCCGTTTTTGTTTTTAATACAAAACATTAGAGTGCTATTGATCTTTTCATCCAACACACAGAAAGAACGATTTTTTTTTAAAGATTTATTTATTTAACTATGGCTTTTTTGGTATGTGAAAGCATTCGAACATCATCTATTAATATTCTGTTGTTTACAATCGCATGCTCTCTTTCAGCAGATGTAATTGCCTTTTCCATGTTGGTGACTAAATGTTTGTGTGGCGTCTATCTTCTTGTGCGAACACAGAATTTATAGTAGAGTATGAGGAGAGCCAATGGGAGCCAGGCAGGTGGAAGAAGCTGCAGAAAGTCCCTGGTAACCAGGCAACAGTCGAGTTAGCACTACACGGACATCTTAACTACCAGTTCAGAGTGTATGCCGTCAATGCCGTGGGCCCCGGACCCCCTAGTGAGCCCAGTGAAAGATACAAAACACCCCCTACTGGTGAGACTCGCTCCCTGTAATTAACGTGTATCTGTCGATTGTGGAAGCATGCAAAGTTTTAGAAATCTGCTCAGGAAGCGATGGGTTGATGCAGACACTCAGAAAGTCAGGGGAAGGAAATGAAGTTAAAAAGCCTCTATTCAAACGTAATGGCTGGAAATTCTTCGAGCAGCGTGTGGTCTTCTGCTCAGATGAAGAACACATGCTGGTTTTTTCCTCCCCTTGGCTTTTTTGAGTGCCTGCATCTCATCCATAATCCCGGCGGTACAAGACCACCAACTTCATACCGCATTTGGACTCACTGAGCGCTTACTTATCACATTTGAAGCAGGTTGCAGTATGAATAAGGTCGCATTTGGACACACGTATTTGTAACGCTGGAGCTGTGGATATTTCGGGTCTTAGAACCCATTAAAGTAAATTGTGTCTCTCATTACATTTATCCTCTATTAATTTTAGTTGAACATGATGGAACATTTGCTTTTACTCCTTTTTTTTCCCCCAGTAGTTAAAAATGTGCTTAAACTTCACAAATCTTTTTAAAGCTCCTGACAGGAACCCAGAAAACATAAAAATTCAAGGCCCTCTTCCTCATCTATTGGACATTAGCTGGGAGGTAAGAGAAGAACGTCTCTCTGTAAAATTTATGTGTTAATAATATATTAGAAAAACATGATTTTATCCTGTTTAAGCCGCTGTTGCCCATCGAACACAATGGCCCGGGCCTTGAGTACAAGGTGAGCTACAGGAAACAGGGGGTGGACGATGAGTGGAAGGAGCACCTGGTTGAGAGACACTCCTTCATCGTGAGGAACACGCCCACCTTCATCCCGTATGAGGTCAAAATTCAGAGCAGGAACACCTATGGGTGGGGACCTCAACCTAAAGTTAAAACAGGTTACTCTGGAGAAGACGGTGAGTTACAAATGTAACACATTGAATTCCAAATTGCTATGTTTTGACACGTCTGAGCCTGAGGAAGATGTTTTGCTGATTGACTGCGGACTTTTCTTGCCATCACTTCCTGTTCTATCTCCAGTTTTCTTTTGGCATTGTCTACGGAAAAATGTGTCAGGTTAAGTTCTTTTCCTTCTTTGCTCATGGTTTTAACCCCGTGCAGGTGTGTAGTAGCGGCTTTTCCTTCCCTCTGAAAAGAAAAAAAAAAATCCATCCAGTAGGTGTCAGATAACCTTTGTAGAGCAGAGAGAAGTCAAATTTCCATTTGTGTCTCAGAAGCTGTGGGATATTTGACAGATCGCGACACTCTTAACAGCGTAGGCTTATTGAGGCACAATGGCTGCTTCTTCGTCGAGTGTCTGCTCGGCTTCTCTCCTGTCATACTGGTGCAGCGACGTGTAGAGCACAAAACATATAGAACATTTTCATTACATGTTTGTGTTGTTGTTCTTTTTCCCTTTCTGTTAGACAGCTTTGTGCACTTTAGCAGCTTCAGCTCTGGGCCAGCTGAGGATGTATTTTTACCTGCGTTAGTCTGACCTCTGCCTTTCAAGTAACTACTCAAAGCATCAAATTAGTTTTTGCAGCAGTGTTATTTGATTATTTGTTTCGTTGCTGTGGCTACAAGCTTCTTCTTGTGTTTCTTTTTTTTTTTTCAAAGTGTTTTATTATAGTGTTTAAGAGTCTCTGTAGAGTCTGTCTGATTTAGTCTGTATTCCTGACCTCCCTGCATGTGTTCTCCAGTTCCTTCTGCAGCACCGCGGGATGTAGCTGTGGAGGTGATCAACACCACCGTTCTGAGAGTAAGCTGGACCCCAGCTCCGCCCTCCACGCTGAGAGGTGACCTTAAGGGCTACAATGTAAGTTTTCACCATCTTGAAGAAGTGTTCAACAAACCTTTGGAGGCAGAAGTGATTCTAGTGGTTGAGAAGAATGGAAACCATTTCCCCTTCCTTACATAGTCTAAAGAAGCACTATAGGATCACTGGCAACTCCACACTGCAATGATTTGATAAATCTAACTGGACTAATTATGCAATTACATGGTAATTAGTGGTTAAAAAGATATAATTAGACTCAGTACCGTAAATGATGTAACAACATGCAGTAATGCTGAATTTGTAATTACACGCAATAGAAAAGTTGTATCTGCTTAAGATAATGAGCTGCAATTAGTGCAACCGTGCAAAAAGTAGATAACTGTAGTTCCTTTTGTTTTTTTAGTTTTTTAGTAGGGCCAGCACTCTGAAACTGAGGAGAATACATGCAAACAGACAAAACAGGAGCAAATTAAACCGTCTTCATCCTCTCGACAACACACAAAACTGCAAGAAAACGCACTGCAAAGTTACATTATTTAAAGGCAAAGCTCTTCTCAGTGACCGTCACCAAGTTCTCTATGTGTTTCTGACCAAATCTGAGATGGATCCACGTGTGGGCGGCATGGCTCAGGGGTAGAGTGGCCGTCTAGCAACCCAAGAGTCATCCATAATTGCTCCTCATGAGTAGGTTGGTGCCTTGCATGGCAGCCTTCACCATCAGTGTGTGAGCGTGTGTTTGTGTGTGAATGGGTGAATGAGATGACACTGTAAAGCGCTTTGAGTGCCGGTAAGGTAGAAAAGCGCTATATAAAATTGAGTCCATTTACCCACTAGAAAGAGCACAACAAAGTGTTAAAAAAGTCACTTCCTGTTACCACCAGATGGCGCTGTGACTAATTATTCCTAAAAAAAATTTAAAAAAAATCCTCAAACTCATCAGCTGTCATTTAATGGAAATGGCAACATTCTTGAGAAGTGTATTGAGCTCAGTAAGAGCATAAGAAAATACTAGCATAAGTAGCTGATGCAATTATGTTCCAGGTGTTTTGGAGAGGGTTGTGAATATTCCCGTCGGTGTTGTTTAAGTAATGGCCATTATGGTGAGCTACCTCATGTACCTGCCAGCGTTCCAGCTTTATCTGGTGCCCTCCTGTTCTCATCTTTTGCAGTATTTCTTAACCCTTTTCATTTGTCGCCAGGAATTCCTAACCTCGCAGGAACACATCCTCTTTTTCCACCACTACTGTTTTATGAATACTCAACCAATAAGTACACAAGGAATACATTTAATGAGGCAAGTTACTTTACACTTGAGATAGACATGCAGAAATCTTTTCATTATGTGTTTTTATAAGACATAATTTCCCCCCTAATATGAATATGTTATTACTCACTGGGGCCAAACAATTGAGTCTACATAATGCTACAGTATATTCGGCTGCGTAACTGGACATAAAGAGTCACAGATCGCGAATAAAACTCGCAGATCTTGAAAAATGTAGATAATTCATACAACGACGAGCGAGTACAGCAGAAACCTCCCAGTCTTTTGAATAAGTGTGATCATTAAAAGTCAGTATGTAGATAGCAGAGTGTTGATGTGAAAGCACGAGAGAGAGAGACGGATTTTATCGGATCACCACATGAGGTGATAAAACGCTATGTTTCAGATTTACGCTTCATATTTCACGTGTGATTTCAGGTATCTTCCTCATTACAGGGGAGACCAGGCATTCGTCACTGCTTCTCACCACATTTCACTTCACCCTCTCTGCCTTTACTCGTTCTCTCTGCGGTCTAATCAGAATAGTTTCTCAACGTTTTTCCATTCTCCCGTCTCTCAGGTTCACTGGTTGAGGAAGTTGAGTTTGATGAATCCCAATAAGATTTTAGATGAGCGCCGGTCCATGTCCTTCCCCGGGGAGAGGAATCATGCTATGGTTCCCGGCCTGGAACCTTTCTCAGAGTACAAACTCACTGTCAATGTTTATAACATAAAGGGCAACGGACCCAACAGTGACCCGGTCACCTTCACCACGCCAGAAGGAGGTGAGGACTCAAAACATGTAGTACACAAGAACATGGAAATAAGCTCAGGCTTGCAGGCGCGCAGGGTTACAGCACAGATGTGCTCCACATGCCAAGTACCTCCCAAATCCGGTTTGTCCTGACACTTCAAAATGTGGACTGCAGCTTTGGAACCTAGGTCTGATAATGCCTAGTCATGTACCACCAAGTCTTCTGTTGTCTGTGAATATGTTCCCATTTTGCTGATATTTATGTCTGCTATTTTTAAGGCTCTTCTGGGGACGGGCCTCAGAAATTAGCTAAACTGCGGCGATGAATGAATTGTGAAACTGCTCCAAAGGTTTCTATGAAGTTGCATCTGTCCCTGCCAGATAAATATGAAACAGAAAATAATAACAATTATTTAGACACGTCTATCCAGCATTTGCTATCAGGAGACCAAAGCACGTACTGTACATCTTGTAGCATTTACATTAAAATAGATACGGTATGATAGATTTTTTTGATCAAGAGAGGGAGAGGAGGTCATGACACTAGTGCTCAGTGACATACGGATAGAATCAAGGTCACAGCCAATGACAAAGATACTGAGGGAATAAAGAAATAAAGGCTAACAATTGCCGAAATGTCCTCTAAAACTGAGGGTTTTTGATAGAATTAACTTTCACTAGAAGCTTCATTTCTCCACCTCTGTAGCTGATACAAAATCTGAAATAGAAACCAAAAAAAGCTTTCTTTTCTCTGTAAATTCATTTTATTTTGCTCTACTGTTTATTAAATATGGAAAATGATGTGGGTGTCTTCTGGTCTTAAAAGGAAATAAGCAATTTGTTGCATCAGGTCTAAACAAACAAAAACACACACATTTGAATAAACAAACAGCTACTTGTGAAACATGAGTAGAAAGTTGATGTATTTACATGTTCACAGTTCCTCAGCAAGTATCCATTCTAACCGCCTCCAACGCCAAGAAAGATTCAATTTCCCTGGTATGGGGTCCACCGCTGAGGGCCAACGGCATCCTGACTGGTTATCTGCTGCAGTACTACCTCCGTATGTACACACACACACACACACACACACACACACACACACACACACACACGCTGTGGTATGACTTTTGGCCCCCTGGGAGTTTTTGCATTAATAGGTTTCACCTAGCTGTAGCTTCTTGCTCTGTGTGTTGTGTGAATTGTTGTGGGGGAAGTGTGAGAGTCAGAGAAGAGAGGACGGTATGTGTATGTGTGTGAGTGTGTGTGTGTGAGAGAGTGTGAGTATGAGTGTGGGTGTAGTTCAGGGATACAGCAGTTTATCTTTAAGCATACAAGAGGATTGATGCCTATTTGCTCTACCTGAAAACATACTAGATACACTCTTATCAATCTACCCTCCTCTCTTATGTGATCATGGCAGCCACTAGGTGGCAGTGTTTGATTCTGAACCTGTAACAGCAGCTTCAGATTGTGGATTCCCTTAGTGTTTCTTATCTCCTCTCCTCCCGGACTGCAGGTTCTTGTCTAGAGAGACAAAAAAAAGAATCATCCATGTCTTTCCTGTTTGTGCCTCTTCCACAATTTCCTCCTGTATTTTATTTTACTCGCGAGCATTTCGTCTTACAAGGAACCCCCCCCCCCCCCCCCCCCAAAAAAAACAGCAACAACCCTGAAACAAGAACACCGCCACTATGCTTGAGAACTGTTCGGGGTGAGCAAGTGAGAGAGGTCTTTCATTGCGTTTTCTCATTTTTCAAAGCCTACAACCTTGCCGGCTGACATATCTGAAGTCTTTTGTGTAAATTGTGAAGGCAGAGACAGCCCTTTGCCGCCTCCACCAGCACCAACCGCAGCAGCAGCAGCAGCAGCAGCAGCAGCACCCACAGAGTCTGGCCAGCTCTTCAATAAGCTCCGTCCCCTTTCTCCTCTCTGCCTTTTCCCATGTCAGATGTCAGACTCTACACACACGCTATAGAGTGTGGGCGTCACGTTAGAATCGACTCACCCGTGTAGCTCAAGCGTGTTTCAAACATTGGTTTCTGTTGAATATTTGAATTCAGTATTACATGACATACCAAGGGTGTATATACTACAGTGCTTAAAGTGATGCATTATTAGTCAAGTGATAACCTGATGGGGTTGGTATAGATATTCAGGGCTCTGGGTTGGACAGAATCAGCCCTCACCTGTGTTTCAGCGTTAGCACAGTCATGACATCAAGCAGGGTGGTTGCAGGAGAAATGTGTTGCTTTCTACAGTCTGCACACATACTGTACTTTGATCTATAATGCATGTTTGGTGATATGTTATGCTGCTTGCTACTATTCTGATTTCCTTCTTCTGCTTCCACTTTAAGTGTTATTTTTCTCCTTTCTATTCACTCAATTTCCCCCTGATGTATTTGTGATTGTAACTATATTTTGTTAGTGTCACGTTAATTTTTCTTTCCTTTATGCCGTCCATTTTTACCCTCATCATTTATCTTCCTGCTCCTCCTGTTTTTTTTCCTCCGCCTCCTTCTCTTCTCATCCATTGCCACTTGTTTACACTCGTCCCTCCTCTTCTTCTGAGCTCTCTATCTTTCCCCTTTCATCTCCTCTCACTTTTCCTCATAATGTATTCCTCCTCATCTCACCTGTCGTGACATGTATCTGCTACGTTTACCTTCTGCATGAGCTAGCATGACATCTCTTCATCTTCCCCCTCCCTCGACTATTGACCCTCATTATAGCTGTGTTCCATTAATACACAACATGTGCCAAAACTGATGACTTCTTCCGCATCTTTCTGGTCTAGGTTCACTCACGCCACATGAACTGACATGACATCTTTCTCCTTCCTCAATAGTTAATGAGACCACAATGGAGGAGGTTGATTCCCAGGAGGTGAACATCACTGGGGCTGACACCACTCATTGGCAGCTTCAGGGCTTGGAGAAGGGCAGCCGCTACCGCTTCCAGCTCAGTGCCTGCACTCGAGTGGGTTGTGGACGTCCGTCGGTGCAGGAGAGCTGGACTGTCACTGAAGGAGGTGAGTTGAAGAAACCAGCGTATCTGTGGAGGCGGTAATAAGATCCAGTGCCAAGCATCACGCATTACAGATATAGTTGGCTTGAATTTGGTGTTTAACAGTAATAACAATAGAACAAGCTGGAGAGCTTTCAGGGCTCCCATTGGGTTTTTATCCGAAAGTTGGGCCTTTAAACAGTCTTATGTTTACATAAACAAGTCAAATATATTTCTAGATTTTTAACATCAGGATTTTACTTCCATGTTGCAATAACTTCCCTGTGAATGTCACACTAGTCTGTTTTTATGTGACCGTTAAATAAACAGTAATACAAAACAATTCCCCAAATCGGTGTGGAAAAAAAATCAACATGGAGCCAATAAACCCACTTCCAGTCATGGTGTGTTGTTCTTAAACATGAATACATTCACTGTGTACTCATTCTGGGACTCGCTTCCCTTTTCATTCGCATTTTCTCGTATACATTTTTCCAATACGGTTGTAAAATAGGTATGGAATTCAATTCAAAGTGGTCTAAAAAAAAAAAAAATCTTAAATGAAACGTTGAAATGTGCAGGAACCCCTTTCACAGTCTCGATTTATAGGATCCAGAATATTAGGATTTCATTGAAGTTAGCTTACACTGCAGATATGTCGATCATTCTCTCTTCCTTCACTTGTAAATAAAAAAAAAAAATAGACAGTGATAACGGTAGTAGGGCATGAGTGAAGTCAGTGGGTCCGCCATGCACGTATGTGTGCAACTGGTGGATCTGTGTGAGTGATGGCACTGGGCAACACCAGCAAGAATAGTCATTATTATTATTATTACTATCATCTTAGCCACTAGCTCAGCACGCTAGTCATCATGTAGTCTAGATCTCCACACATTCACAGTCACAGCAGTGAACACAGCACCACCTATACCAACGTCTGTACCCTCTACGTGAGCCAATTATTCCATCTGTAATCATCCAGTCTATAAATTGTTTAACAGTTGTGAACATTTTCATATTTTCTCACATTGACGTCTTCCATTTTTAATGTGCTGCCATGTGTGACATGGAAACGCTGCGAAAACTCACACTGAAGAAGCTGAAATACAGTGATGACAATCAGAGAAGCTGAGTCCGTTTTAAACATGGGTACTGAATTAAAAAATAGCTGGAGGAGTGCCTCGCGTTAGGGTTATTAAGTATTGCTTGTTACTCTTGGTGAACAACGCAAAAAACTTGTACTCATTTTGGCGTTGGGTCGTGCGGTATTGTTGTGCGGCTTCATAATTTCGAAGGTCCTTTTCTGGGTGATGGGATGGACTTTGCGAACTCCTGGTTAGAACTGATCCTCTGTTCAGGGCTCATTTTTGACGTGATGACGGATTCGATCGGAGAACAATGACGATATTGTTCCTCCCAATGTCAAAGCCTTAGAACGGTTAAGGGGGAAGGTTATGAATGCATTATTCATTGTTGAGTACTCGTCCTTGAGCGTTCATCAGGTTGTTGTGGAGGACATCAACCGTGTCAGGCGCTGAGGCAGCCTGGCTGAGTGGTCTGATGAGATGATAAGTTCTCAGAACAAAAAACTAAAACTCCACTTTGACATCTCTGACACGAGTTCTGATCCAAGGATTCTCTGCACATCCAAAATTAAACGAAAACAAATGAATTCTTAATTCCATGTATGGTTCAGTGGAGTTGTAGAGCTATACAGTGGTCATGTTCTCACAATTTCATATTAAAGGGGTTGTATGCAGTCAGACAGCATCATAAATTCAGCCTTTTTCTTAAATGAATAGCCTGAAAATACACACGTCTCCAGTCAGGTTTTTAGAACACAAAGGTGTTGTGCTTTGAAAAGAAAGCTGCCTCTCCTGCCACGTCTCTTCTCCTTGAATGATCAAAGATTATAAGCTGCATCTTCTATTTTGAGGTATTTGTTGTTTATTAAGTAAAAACATCGAGACGGCTTAACATTGTAGCTACTGTGTGTTCAATTTTATGAAATTATAGCAACTTTTAAAGTCCACCTGATACATACAGTATATATCACATATGTATATTCTGTATTGTTCATCTCTTACGTGCTCAAGATGAGTAGAAATGGACTCGAGATCAGTTTAATATTCTTGTGAATTGTGGTTCACCGTCTCTGAGCCTCATCGCTTTACTGTAGAGTTTTAAATTATCTTAGTCCTAATCTAGACCCAATCTCACCCGAGGTTTTCCACGCGTTTAGCAGACTTGCCGCCCAGAAACACACAGCAGTAAATAGAAGCTTGTGTGTCCTCACAGAAGACATGCAAGAGTCACCAGAGGGTCTGGAACGGCCTGGTTAAGGCCGTGAAGCAGTCTCTATTTGCATGAAGTCGTATTGTCAATATTCCACCAAACGCGTCGACAAAAACCAGATAGCAGCGGAGAACATTAGTGTTCTTTCTCAAATCTGATGCTTATCTCATTTAAAACATAGTAGCTTTTGTTAAAACGCCAATAGAATCGACTTGAGGAAGAAAAAAAACAACAACAAAAAACCCCAAATTGATACTGGGCAGCATGGATGCTAAGATTTGATTAGCCACAGCCATAAAGATTTAAATTCTCTGAGATAGAATCAAGCATCTGTCTACTTTAGTATCTTTCTGAACTCTTCATTTTTTATTTTTATTTTTTGTTCTCTTGGTAAGCAACAAATATAGAGGCATAAGCAACTATCTGTCCAGTATCTCTGATGTTTTAATAAAGGTTATTCATTCCTCCCTGGCTTTAAGATTTCCTCTGAGAGGCTGTGCAGCTCGTAGGTGGATGCCCGGCCTGAGAGCTATAAGATTCATTGTTTGTAAATACGGTTGAGTTGCATCTCTGCAGGGAGATCAAATGGTTCTGTTTCACAGGCGCCGTCCTCGGGGCATGTTAGTCACAATGCAGCAGGGTAATTTATGGATGCCAATAGCACCAAGCAGGGGCGCCATGAATTTAGAGACATTAACAGGGAATGATGGAGTGAGAGTGAGAAGAATGGACACGTGAGAGAGTCCATGCGACAGAGTGTTCTTTTGAGAATTCACCTTTGTCCTGGAAATGATATTTAAATCTTATTTCCATTTAATTGGTTTTGTTTAATTAGGGTACCAGCTGGTTTAAAGTAGTCAAATTAGAGTTTGTCGTATTTTAGAAAAACCCGACTTGTGTGTACGTACACGTGTCTTTATTTGAAAAGCCTGTAGAGAAAACGGCTGAAACAAGAGAGAAAACAAAACCGAGGGTTGGGGTGGAACATGTGTGAGGGGGAAAAAGAAAAAAAAAAAGAACCAGAAAAACCGAGAGAGAACAGCTAATAGTTGAAGCAGAAGAGTGTGGCAGACAGGCGGAAAAAAAATATCTATTTTCCTCCATCAGGTCTCATGAGATAACGGAGCAGCAGAGATAAAGCTGGTTGCAAACTAGAAAACGAATCACGAAGAGCACATACCTCTAAAGTCACACACAAGTAACCAGGCAGCTCCTCCAGAGATTAAATTATTTGCTCTCTGACACAACATCTGAGCTCCCACGTTGTTCTCCAGCATGTTTGCCTGCGCTTTCACCTTGATGTTGATGAAGAGGAAAATAATTTTGAAAAACAACAACAAAAAAAACAGGGGTTGGTTTTCATCTTCGCCACTAACAGCCTGGGATTTAGCCATCAGATCCGCGGCAGCCATTTTAGTTCGAGGTTGACAAATGCAACTGAGATGCAACAGTTTCTGTATTTAAGGGATGAAGGCAAACATAAAGAAAATATTCATATTAAAGTCATTAATTATAGTAGAGTAAAGAAGTTAGTTACTGAATGAAGAATCGGAATTTAAGACTGTGGGTTTATTGTTTAATCACACGCGAGGGTAAAACTATTGTCCCAGAGTACCTTTTAAAGTACATTAAAATATCCCGCATGAATAATAGTTTTCACTTTTCATGTGTGAAATGGTTTTATCCACCTCAGCCATGATAATCACTACAGCGTTTTAATTCTTTCGATGCCTGTTTGTGAAAATGAATTTGCAGCTGTTTTCTTTCTTTTCTTTTTTTTTGCTCAGCGTCAGATAATCTAACCAAACTCTGAGGTGAATGAAAAGTCTCATTGAATCGCTCTGTAACTGAATATCTTGATCGCACTGCAATCACACCACACAATCTTGCAGTCTTATCATATCGGGCTTTTATTCTGGGCTACTGGCTTCAGAAAGATAGTTTTCACTCCATTCGACGAGACTGAGCTGTTTGAAACTATTTGTGGAACTGTTTTATCGGCTTACGCAGGCGAAGACTGAAATGAAATTTAACGTAGATACCCATAGTTGCTCAAATGTAGAAAGTTTGAGACAACACAAACGCAATCATTTCTGATTAATCTGGTGCCGTACATGTCTTTCTTCAGTGGAAATGAGAATCTAAAGCGGTGTGTCCTCCACTCAAGACGCAAGTGGAACTGAAAATACGAGATGTGCACGCCACTGTGCGAATTGCGGCAGTTGTCACAGTGACATCGATTTTTGTCGACCAAACTCTTTTCAGTTCATCCTGAAATATCAGTCAATAGCTGTGTGGCAGATTTTAAGAATCAACTTTAAGATGTTTCATGATGGTGCGAGCTGGCACTGACCTCTCTCCTCAAGTACCAGTGGACATTTGTGCAAAATTTGAAGACACACCCTCCAGGTGTTCCTAGGATATCACCGTCATGTGAGGGCCAGCGACCTTGACCTCTGACAACCAGACACAGTGGGCATTTGTGCCAAATAGAAAGAAATTCAATCAAGGCGTTGTTGAGATATCGTGTTAATTAGACTCAGATGGACAACCCAAAAACATCATCACGCCAGCCTCAGCTGCTGTGGGCGCGGGGGCTTAAAACTGATGTCGTTGATATGCTGATATCTTAGAATTCACCTCATTTGTTGTGACTCCACATACAGTACATAAGTCCTGGTATGAATTCAGAGTGTTATATAACAGGGATGTCACATTTTATGATCTTTTTACTACACAGTGCCCTCAGCTGGTGAATCTCCCTACCAGGCACCAGATCGCAAATCCCACTAACAAAGTGTCCGCTCAGGCAGGCTTCCACCTGCATGTAGATGTGTTTGTGAGAATACGCTGCCCACTTTTGTGTGTGTATGTCAGTGTGCATTCATGCATCCCAGCAAATGTGTCAGGATGAATGTGTGTGTGTGTGTGTGTGTGTGTGTGAGTGTGTGTGTGAGTGTGTGTGCACGTGAGTGTGTGTGCACGCCTGGTCTACAAACCTTAAAGCTGGCTCTCCATAGATCTGTAATCTTCTGCCGTATTTTTTTTTTTCCCCTTTTATCCCTCTGAAGATTTGTCGCCGGCTCCAGATGTGGCCCCTGTTTCCAGGAGTATGTATCACCGCCTGCAGCCGCTGCAGTAGAAGTAGTTGTAGAGATAGACAAGCTTGTCAGCTTGTTGCTGTAGTGAGTCGGTTGCCATGGCCTCGTCCAAAACTCTACCTTATAGGGTGGCAAAATACATATACAGTTGCTTTTTTTTTCTTTTTCTCTTGTCATAAACCTACAACTGACGTTTGAATTTGCAATTCAATTATGGTGTACGCCTTGACCCTGCTCTAGTTACAGATGTGCTGTTCATGCACAGTTCTCAGCATCTCCAGTAGCTCTAACAATCCCACCTTTGTGCAGTGTATAGAGCTAAAATAGAGTATTAGACGGTAGCAAGAATCTAACATCCGAGGCGTTCTTTCTTTCATTCCAGGCCACAACTGCTCTCCCTCCTCTCCCAGCTCTATCGCAGGCAATTCTACTCATCCTCCTCTAGGTATCTAGCTCGCAGTCACACATGCACAGCCAATGATACCCCTATGATCTCATCTTGATGTACCTGAACTTTCAACTAACAATGGGAATCGAGACACGGCGTTTCTTCAGTCTATTCTTGTGTTCTCTTGTGGTGAGGTGGGCGTCAAGAAATGCCAGCTTTACTTAAGAGAGAGAGAAGACTAGATGTCACTCACGCCCACCATCTCTATATCTACCCTTTATGAGCCAAAATACAGCTCCACTCAATTAAGTCTGGAGCCCATGCTTGCCTTTTGAACTGTCGTCTTGAAGGGTTTCTGCTAGCTGCACTGTTCTCAAGCTGCAGGGGGATCCTATTTGCCTCTCCTAATCCTCTTTTCCTGTTTTTTTTTCCCTTTGCGTGTGTGTTTTTCTTTTCTCCCTGTTTTTTTTCCTCCTCCCATTTCTTCTCTCTTTATCAGTTCCAGGCCTGTTGAACATAAGCTCTTATGTGAGTGACACCTATGCCAAAATCAGCTGGACTGCCAGGGAGGAGCAGGAGGACTCGCAGCTTTATGTGGCTTATATGAATAACCGTAAGCTTCTTTCGCTGTCTCTCCGTCGCTTAACACCGATAGCATTTTAAGGCAACATCATGTTTAGGTGCATCTGGGAGGGTTTTTATATAAACATCTAAAAATACCTGTAAGCCATCATTTATATAACAAACGTTTGCACGGTTGCGTTCCCTGTTGAATGCTTTTAGATGTATTTAAAGTTATATATGATGTCACATACATTCAGTCACTTCTGATGAATACTAACATACTCGCTGCTTGTGCACTTCTTGTGCTTGGCTGTGCAGGTGATGGTAACTGGAGGATTTCAGAGGCTGTAAATACCTCTCAAAGTTTCCACATAATTGATGGGCTCAAACCTGGGACGGCGTACACGGTGCGCCTCATGACCAAGAGGTTGCTCGATAATGCTAGCATTTTCGAAGACGTTATCCAGACACGAGTCAAAGGTGAGAGCGGTCAGTAGGGTTTCAGCGTGTGCCGTACGATGCTGGGCTAGCGTTGAGTAGTGGATGTGTGAGTGTGGTGAATTACCCCGCAACTCTTCACATTTGTTTTTCTTCCTTTTCCGCTAATATTCTGTCAGTGGAGATTGTGTTCTAGCTGAAGGACGTGTGAGTCAAATACGACTCTCAAACTTGAATCCATCTTTCCAGTCAAAGATAAACTCGTATATGAGGAGCGCTTGAGGGGATAACGCATACTCAACCGGTGTGCTTTTCAACCACACTCAACCGGTCCGGTGTGTAAAGTCGATCTTCTCTGCTGTTTTTATTCGCAGCCGTGACAGGTCATCAGCGGAGCTTGTCCACCCAGGGCTGGTTACTCGGGACCTTGTGCGCCGTGGCGCTCCTCACCCTTGTAGCGCTCATTGCCTGCTTTTTGCGGAGAAACAAAGGTGGCAAGTATGCAGGTACGCCACCTCTCCAGCGACAAGACATGTTCTCCATGGATAAAGGTCAGTTAGTCTCTCACCGGGGTTGGGTCCCCATGGCTTCTCTCTTCAGGCAGTGAACCAAAATGCAGCTCAATAAATTAGAATACACTGTGACATTGGTCTGATTTGGTAGGAGGGTTTTTTTTTTTTTGGAAGCGTCACCATTTTTTAATTTGACTTCAAATGTAATTTTGGTTGACCTCCTGAAAGAATTGCACCATGGACCCCAACCCCTGAACCCCGCCCTGTTTGAAAAATCCCTCTCCACGCATGCTGGGCGCATTCAAGCCCTTTCAATTAACCTGAAGCAAATGGCAGATGAGATGCTTGCTGCTAGTGTAGTTCCACTGCATGTGAAATCCTCTCCATGCACTTACTACTTGTGCATGGTACCTCTGATTACCTGTCAAGCCAGATGAGTGGGAATCAGCTGGGTTTGTCTCACACCTTTCAAACCTCTCACTGTGCAGACTCCCCCGGCTCTTTGCCTGGGCGTCTGTCCCGCTTTGTATCAGAGCCAAATTCAGTCTTAACAATGGCACCTATACCTGCAAAGTGTCTCCTCACATGGTTGCATTTCTCCTGACTCCCTCTCCCATTTTCTCTCCACCATTCCAAGTCTTTGCCTGCAGTAGCTTTTGACATATAGCACTGAATATTTCAACAGCTCCTTTGGACCCCCCACCCCCCACCCCACATCATACACACCTTCCTCCTCCTCCACCACTGTACCACCACCCTTCGCCCATCCAGCTCTTTCCATGAAACCCATATTTTGTCTCGGCAACTGGTATTTTTCAAAGCATATTTACACAAAGAGCTGATGTGTAGCACTTTGTGCAGGCACACAGAATAAAGGCTTTCTGTGTTCAGACTTGATATAATGTTTACAAAGTCATATCTAGTTGTGCTCACTGTCTCAACCTGCACTCAGGTGTTTTGAAATAAAAGTTCAGATCATTTAAGCACTGATTCGGGGAGAATTGCCAGACAGAAAAATCAATGAGCTTGATTAAAGCTAACAAACGCTGGATGCTAGTTTGAGTCATTCCTCTCGGGAAACTGTTACAGGAAAGGCTGGAGTCGCTTGAATTTTGGAGCCTTACAAATGATTTCAGGTCCTGATTATATTTGGAGGATGAAAGAGCTGATATGTCACAATGTTGCTGAGGTGCCTGTTCTACCCCTCCTGCAGTGAAAGCGAAGGAAGACCTCCACCCCGACGAGGAGTCACAACCAATGAATGATGACACCTTCTGTGAATACAGGTGAGCTGCACTCCTTCTCCGCAGAGCAACAACTACAGCGACAAAGCCTTTGTCCTTGAGCTATATTTCCCAAAACAACAATGCATTAAAGGTTTTTTTGACTTAGTAACCCATTCATTACGTGTCACAGTAATGTTTTTCTCTCCCATCCCAAAAGCAAACCTTGCGTTCATGAGCTTTCTCAGGATCGGCCTGGAAGCCAAAGTTCTCATCATGTGATGGGCTAGGTAATCACACAGTGTAGACCAGAGTAGCTGGTAAAAGGCAACTAAAGTGGTATTCACCTTTAGTTGGAGTAACGTGCTTTTCAGCTGTTCTTAGATTCAGATTGTGTGACACGCTGTGCAGTATGTGAGTCGGCTTGGCATCAGTAGGTTGTGTTGTGGATTGTGCATGTGCGTATGTGTCTGTGCCTCCTGTATGCACTATACTGTATACTGTCTGTGTACACTCGCTTGCCAGTTTTTAGGAACCCTTACAGTAGGTAAAACGAATGCTTGCCTGAGAGAGGTGTTGATTTATTTTAATGGTCTGTGCTCAGTTATACTGACAAGGGTTTTATCAACCTTTAAAAAAAAATGGCATGGACAAAAATGAACACTTGTCAGTGTTATTCAGGACAGCGACACAAATTACAGCCTCTCGAATGTCCAATAAAATCATTTAACATCTCTCTCAAAAAGATTCAGTAAGACATTACACATTACACTCCTCATGAGGGGAGGATTTATCGAGCTCTTGGACTGTATTATGCCAGTTTTTTCGGTCACATTCACACCTGTAGCTCATTTTGCTTAGTTCCAAATTTTTGCATTTATCGCTTGGATTATTTGTGTTCAAACCGCAACCCTCAGCAGCGGTGTAAACAAATGCCATGTGCCAGGAATTTTGTCAGAAATGTTGCTGGAACGATTCCCCTGTCGGAGATAAACGCTCTGTTTGAAATAATTCCCCCTTAAAAACTCACTACTGTGTTACAAATAAGCTTTTCTACAAAATATTAAAACAAGGCATGATTCAAATGTCCCAAATCAACACAAGCCGCTGCGTGCACCAACGGCTAACATGAAAACGAACAAACACTGTCCGTTACATATGTGGACTTGGCTATTTTTGATAATTTCATCACATCTCTGCTCACATTTGTGCCACCACTCATCGAAGTAATTGGATGCAATCGTAAAGCATCTTAAATCGTATGAAATGCTCTGTAAGTGCTGTGACCTTAAGTTTCCCTAGAGACTAAACACTCCAGATCCCCCTCTCCTGGCGATCTCACTTGTTTGGTGCTGGATCTAAATGCCACGTTCTCATTTGCCCAAAGATTTTTCTATCCTGGTGTGAATACACCCTTAGACTTTGCTGCTTGATCCGAGTCTGAGACAAAGAGGCATAGCTCCGCTACATCAGCACCGCGGACAGAGTCATGGATTTATCAATGCACAGCAGTTAAGATGCTGATATTTCAGAACTGGGGACTGAGGCTATAGATTCGAACACACCTCAGTCAGATAAAGGATCAATGAGTCAGGCAGTCTAGACCAGCACGTTCCACCAAACAAGCCCTCTGTTGCCACAGCAGCCTCTCTGCTACTAGGAGATGGAGAATGTAGCCGGCAGGTTAACAAGGAGGATGCATTTTGGTCATTACTGTTGTAATACAGTTACAGTACAAAAAACAGAAAAAGAGCAAAAAAAAGGAAGTAAAGAAAGAACACGTCAGCAACTCCGTTCTAAGCTCGACAGCCATTTCAGTCCGGCAAATGCAACTTTCTATGAGATACAGCCGTTGTAGCGCCGTCTAATACTGTGCAAAACACCACACAACACTTGAATAATGATTTCTCTGTTTCTTAACTTCTCATGACTGAAACACGGAACGCCGCTGTCTATTGAAGCAGCTCTGCCTACGTCGAGATTTGACAGATTTACCTTGACACTTTCTTCTCTGCAAAGTCTAAAATATAGGCCACACTTAATTGCCAGGCGCAGCTCCCACTGCAGACACACAAATTGATTCTACACGTACAGTAACTAAGAATATCTCACGTTAAATTAAACCGTCACAAAGCAAGCATGGCAAATGGGTGGAAAGACTGGGCTTTCAAGCCTGAAGCAGACAGCTGTTGAACTTTATAATAGCTGTTGAATTTCCATTGTTTATATTGTTTTTTTTTCCTGCTACGGTAACAGAAGGAAAATCGACTGAATCCTATTTAGCTTGACAGCGCTGCAACAACCGTGTGACAATGACGTATCTGCGTGTGCAGAAACACACGCATGCACACACACACGCACGCACGCACACACACACACACACACACACACACGAGAAATCACCTAAAATAGCCCCTTGTGTCTGTAAAGATTCTGCTTGTCATCATATTATTCAGAATGTGGTTACTCACATTCGAGTGGTTGCTGCCAATTGCGTTCCTGTGATTCTTGCCAAGACTATAATTCTGCTCAGTGGGAGAAACATCTATTGTCTACAGTGTTTTCAGTCCTGATTGTGTAGCTTAAAGATGCGATAAGTCACTTTATTCTGTCTCATATGGGGATGAAAGGGATGTTGGCCTGTGACTCTCACTGCTGCACAGTTGCTTTAGATATTGTTTTCTTCTGTAAGTTTAAACTCGGACGGCTGACAAATTTGTTTCGCTGTATTTATAAAAAGAGTTGTGCGACTTACTGGAATGAAAATGTTTGTTTGGTTTTATCTAAACAGCCCCTAGCTTATATTATAATTTATTAGTCATGAATGAGTTTTTTCACCAGTGAATAGATTTTTTTTTCCGAGCCTGAAGGTCCAAACACCATATCTTTCTTGACAGTCCACACCTGCCCTGGAATAGATAATTGTTGGATAGATAGATAATTATTTCTTGTGGCCATCTGTGGCAAATGTAATGACATTTCCTTTAGGTGTCCCTGCAATTTCACGTTGAGGAGAATAGTACCGACGTGACCTTTGGCCTTTGACAACCAAAACCTTTTAACTTCATCCTCGTGTCCCAGTGGATGTTTGTCCTGGATTAAGAAAAAAAAAAAAATTGACACATTTCTGATACGTTGTGTTCATGTCAGGCCACAGTGACCTTTGAAAGAAATTCAATTAATGTGTAAATGAGAATGCGTGTACGTACGTGTGGCCTCACATACAGACAACCAGAATACAACCTCCGGTCCGGGGCCGAGCAGCAGAGGTAGAACGATATCCGTTTTTAGCTCACGTGTAAGAATGTTGTCACGTGGAGGCCGGTTTTGTCGGGCTGGCCATCATTTTAATGCCATTGTGTGTGTCGTGCTGGGGCGTGTGGATAGATTATCTGAATGCATTGTGTTATTGATTTTAGCACAAAGTTTACACTGGGAGTCCTGGTCATATAAGTTTGTAACCCAGCGGAGACGTTTGGCTGCTTCTGTCTGTTTGGAATGCGTCTCATGGTTGGTTTCACGAGGCTGCTCTGACTGCTGTCCCCCCAGAGTGCCCTTAGCCTTACTATGATATTGTTTTCCTGGCTTTAGAGACAGATCCAGGAGGGCTCTCGTATGCCCTTTGAATCTCTGAAGGCAATAAACCACCCACTGGTATGCCACGTGTCTGGGGAGCTGACAAGTGGTAATTATGCTTCAGATGATTTCTCTATGGAAGACACAACCCTCTGCTTTCTTGCCCCCTCCCCATGTCCACTGCAGGACCACCAGGTGTCATAGTTGGAGTCCGCTAGAAGCCAACAGGGTGACACGATTGTTTCCTCAGCCAGTTTATCTTTTTTTAGACCTCGTTTCTCATATTTATTTGTTTATGTATGATTTCAGAGGAAGCAACAGATGTGAGTGAGTCTTCCCCCAGATGCCTTTAAACTAAAATAAATGAAACTTCAGGAGTAAGGAGGGAAAAATCCCGGCTGCAGCTGACGTTCCTACGCTGCCCCCAGACCAAGTCAGCGTGGGTCAGTGGCAAGACACGTTTAATTACATTCTGCCCAGCGATGTTCCTTCACTCCATCGCTCACCTGTTTGCAGGACTGAAGGGAAACCTTTTTTCACAGCGGCAGCTCCGACGGACGCGATCCCAACCAAGGTCTCGAATGAGCCGGGGCTCAAAAGCACTGAGCCCCATTTTATCACTATATTCAAAGTCACTGTGGGCGGGCAGCAGCGTCTGTGGCATTCCGCTGCTCTCAGATAACAGCCACTTATCTTCAGGGCTCTAGAGTCGTCAGAGAAAGAAGGTTTGATAAGAGTGGAAATGCGGACCTTATGTGGCTTGCATGGTAAACGTCCTCGTGAAATAGGACAGATAAGATTTGCTATTAAAAGTCCACATGAAGGAGACCCTAGTTGAAAGCTAAGCTCGGGCCACAGCTTTGTGCTTAAATGCTGCTCAAAATGTTGCGCTTATATTATTATATAAAAAAAGGTGTCAACATCCATTTGCCACGAATGGCACGATCATATAGCATCCACCTGAGTGTCGTCTGTGAACGCAGACACTCTGTGTCATGAATACTAAACCGGAGGAGAGAGAGAGGTGTTACCAAACATGGACGGTTTAGGGAATTAGAAAACAGGACAGGGAGGAAAAATATGCTCAGTGTTTTGAGGTGACCCCACGTCTTGTAGTGAGACACCTGCGAGTTGGCCAGTTGCCTAGCCTTAAATTGGCGTCTAATCTCCTCGGCCCTTGCTCCGAGCCCCCTGGGAACACCGGGAATGACAGGCTGTTTGTCTGGAATTGTATATGCCCCACCTTTCCTACCCTCTTTCTTCTCCCTTTCTCAATCTCAGCCTTCACCTCCAACCCTCTTTATACACACACACACACACACACACACACACACACACACACACACACACACACACACACACACACACACACACACACACACACCCCCCACCCATCTTCTTTCTCACTGCTCAGAATGAGCTGCACTCTTGCAATTTCCATCCCTGGCTCTAAAGAGATTTTAAATTGCCTTTGGTCCTGAAGCCCCGGCAATTAGCAATTAGTTGAAGTGATTGTAGCAAGCCCTCCCCGTCTCCCTGGTGCTCCCTTTCCTACTGTCGGGCTTCTGCATCCACCCCTGCTTACTGCCCGTAGTGATGTATTGAAACCATAAGAAGTTGCTGTGTGTGTGTGTGTGTGTGTGTGTGTGTGTGTGTGTGTGTGTGTGTGTGTGTGTGTGTGTGTGTGTGTGTGTGGCTGTTACTGCAGCCAAGCATTTAATAGTCTGTGTGTACTTTACTCCATAAACTGGTGCGTGTGCCTGTATGTCAAAGACAGTCTCTTGAGGCCATATGTGTTGCATCCGAACATCTGCCTGATGTGCTATACAATGTGCTTGTTTATGTGTTGCACCGCTGACCCCGGCCATCCTTCTCTGTTGTTGTTGATGGCAGTGACAGTGATGAAAAGCCACTGAAGGGCAGTAGCTTGTGTTCCCTGAATGGCGATGATGCAGTGGGGGACAGCGTCAGCAGAGACAGCCTGGTCGACTATGCAGATGGCGGAGGAGAATTCAATGAGGACGGCTCATTTATCGGAGAATATTCTGGACGCAAGCGCGGAGGCTCTGTTAACGAGCCGAGTGGACTCAGCCCAGTTACCACATAAAGCCAAGCCCCAGTTGAAATGGTCGACTTCAAATCCCTTCAAGACACTTTTTACATTCAGCTTCCATGGCATTAAACATAGCTTGAATAGCCAAATATGGGAGAATAAAAATGACTCAATTCTTTTTACAGCAGGCAGACGTTTTGCCTCGGGACTGGAAAGGAATGAATACACCCACCATACACATCTTTGTACATACTGCAGGAGAATGAACTGTATCCTTTGAGTGTTTCAGGATTTTATTAATGTAATAAAGTTTTTTTTTTTACCCGTCAGTCGCTGATGTATATTGATTTTATTCAGCAGTGGGTTAAAGTTTGTTTTACACTAAGCAAACATAGATATATTTTCCTCACTGTATTAATGCAGTTCACGCACCGTGCAGGATGTCTGACGGTATCATGACTTTACTGAGATGCTTTGCAGGCCACTTCTGGGTTCATGAAAGATGGACGTCTGAGCCAAAGGGACAGAAAGATGAGCTTGTTCTTCTTGGTTTGAAGAGCCTGTAACATGCGTACGTCTTCTTACAACCACCGCAGGATTCTCTTCAGTCTGGAGAGTCCACACAGACACAGAAGTAGTCCCACCAAAACCCAGATTACCACATTGGTAAGCAGTCCCCCCCCCCCCCCCCCTCACACACACACACACACACACGGATCCATAAGATAAACAATCACATTGTCCTGGTTGAGAGTGATCAAGCGATGCTGCACCCGAGTTACGCATGCAAGCGTACTGCAAAGGTTGTACGTACGACGACTTTGATATGACACAATTAAGATAAAAGAGCTAAAAGCAATTTATTCTCAAAGTGTTCCCGCTATTGAGTTGGGATCTGGGGATCTGGGGATTTGTCAGGTGTCTTAGGAGTCGATAACTCCGACCTTAAGGAAGACTTTCTAGTTGAAATTTCAACTGGGAAATTCTGACTTCAACTGGATCGGCCACCACAGGGTTGAGAAACAGGAGTTTAATGCCCAGCTGATGACAGGAAATCTGGACATCCACGTGGAGTATGCTGCGACAATAGATATGTTTGATTTGGGTATGTTTTTTTTAAGGTTATTCACATTTTAAGCCGATATGAACGTATTTGTTGGAAGATGTGATACAAGTGGAGTGTTTTGCCCTGCTCAGCGTCACGGTTTACAAAGGTCAGCGCCATCAGTGCAGCTGTTACGGTCCCTTAAATGTTGTTTCTAATGGAAATGTTGATAATGGTTCCCTTTACATTATTATATTTGACTTTTAATATATACGAGTCCACAACATAAACAGGAGAGCAGCACAAAGAGTGCGCACACAGACACACACACACACACACACACACACTGGATGGAATTACATCAGCGCTTCTGTCAGTTCATGTAAAGCTGGGCTGTGCAGAATATTTCGACAGAAGGTCAAAGTGTAATCCTGCATTCATGCTTGCGGTGGAGTAATGAATGCATTTATTTAAGGAACGTGTCAAATCTCTAATTGGAGAATAAGCTTTCACCTCAGAGCCTCCCCAGCATTGAAGTGTGAATTTTGAAACTAAAGCCTTTTTCATGATTCTATTTACAGTATTAGGTTCAGGATTTCCTTTAAAAAAAACAACAACATTTCATTCCAAGTTGGGAGGGTGGGGTGGGTTGGGGAGTTGGGGGGTGGGTTGGGGAGTTGGGGGGGGGGGGGGGGGTTTACTTTCCTGACAAATTGCCCGGCATCATGGTATTTATTATTATCTCTGAGTTTTTAGGGGCTTCTTTTCCAGTTTTTTTAATTGGTTTAATGGTTCATCAGTTTCTGTTTGCTGCAGTTTTTCACTCATTTAAGAAACACAAGTTCATAAATCCATCCCCTCAACCTGGGAGTGGGAACACATTTTCTGAGATAAACTCCTGCTTTGGTGCTACTTTCAAAGTTTTTACAGAATTAAACAGCAAACGGCAGACTGGAATGACACAAACATGGAGGAATCAAGCTTGATATTCTCAAAGGTCAAACATATCGCAGATCTAGAGATCATCATTGACCCCTACAGTCGATCCCCACTTGCATAATACATACTGCTAAAATATTCATCAAGGATATACGTCAAGTAAAGTTCAGATATATAGCAGCCATGTTGGCTAACGGCACTAAATGTTTCATCGGCTAGAAGCTTCTTCTTTTTCCTTTTTTTTTTTTTTTTTTTTTACAATATGAAGACCACTTGCAAATCAAACACAAGAAGCAGATGTAAATCGCTGCACACACTCAATTTGATTCGTTGAATTTGTTGCAACCAAACCTAAAAGAGTGTTTTACGAGTTCTCTGAAGTTATTAAAAGATTAAAAAAAAAAAAAAAAAAAAAAAAACTCCCACGCTTTAACCGACACCAGAAAACAATCCTCGGCGATAAAGAGCATTTTCACTTCAAACCAGTTAGATCAAAAGTGGCCATACGGAAGAAAGTTTAGCGATGAAATGTAGTCAACATTGTAGTCAATCTCTTCCCCATTACTGTACCAGCTCCCATGGCTCCAATTATCTGAACCAAAGTCTTGCTCCCTCTCCTCTTCAGATTCTCAAGGCAAAATACAGCACCTTTGATGAAGCAAAAAAAAAAAAAAAAACGAACAAAAACCTCCAAGCTAATGAAGATGGAAGATGATCGGCTCATCCGTCAGCTCCTTCACATCCCTCCACAACTACCCCTCTTATTCATTTTTAGCCTTTTAGTGGAAACGGCTCAGAAGTTAAAAAAAAAACCAACCCAACAACTTTCCTTTTATTTCTATATTTGTTTGTCCCAAATTCCTACAAAAAAAAAAAAAAAAAACGAACCCAGAAACTGCGCCTGAAATTCAAATGCTATACTTATCAAAAAGAGGGAGATAAAGATAGTTACTGAATATTGACACCGTCTGAGCGTTTGTGGGAGCTTTTACAAGATAGCGGAGTTTATTTAACTTTATTCCAGCAGCCTCCCCAATCGTGCTCCAATCCTCTCCTGTTCTGTCACTGGACGTCTTGCATATCTCTGCCTTTATCTTCTGAGGACTCCTGCAGCTGTATAGCGGGTGATTATAAATAGGCATTGTAGCTGTAATCAAACCAGACCTGGAATGGAGGAGCTGAAAAGTACTCCATGCCTCATGGTAAGACAAAGGTCATTTAAAGAGATAATCCCTGTATTGTCGGGGATTACGCCCTCATCCGTTTTAAAATTGCTTTCTCCGTGGAACGTTAAAACCTCTAAACAACAACAAAAGATTACTCTGTAAGCCCCGTGAGTGTCACACAAGTGGCTTTTTTTTTTCTTTTTTTCTCTGCCAAATCCTTTTTGAAGACATGCAGGTGACCTTTTTCAGGAGCCATAATAGCCCCATTTTTGAATGAGCACAGGTCAGGACGTTTACATCAGCTGTAGCCACGGTGAATGGGCTTGTTTGTTTGTTTGTTTTTTTGCTGCATGCTTACACGTAAGCTCACACAGTTCACATAGATTCCTCAGTTTTAGTCACTTGGAAAATTGCCCTGGAAATTGCCTGGTGGGAGGAAATCGATAACGTGCTCTGATATCAGCCCAGCACCCACGAGTTTTAACCTCTCACTTTAGGAATAGCTTTACCAAAAGGCAACGCTACGGGACCACCACGAAAACCAGGAGCACACAGGGAAGAGTCGTCTCCGGGTAGCAAGATATTGAGTTTAGGCTGCAACTTCCCGGTGAAGAAGAAGGTAGCAAGATGACCATTAACATCTCATCAATAATGAACGCCGGCGGGTTCACCGTGAGGGTAACTGTGAGAGGTGTTTCCGGAGACGCTCTTGAGGAAGACCTTCTTCTGCGTGCAGCTTTTGAAGGAATGCAGTTAAAGCATTTGCAGAGGCATCTCGAGCTGAGCTAGCGTCACGACTCTTTTACAGGGACAAAGTCTGACTTATTGAGAGAAACCAGGAGAAGAGCTCTCAAGGACACGTTGTTAACAAAAAAAAGGGTTTAAGGGTGGGAGGAGAAGAGGGAAGGTTACTTGACTGTTGGGTGGTGATTGGGAACTGTTTCAGCAGCATCAGAGTTGAAAAAAAGAAGGTTAGGAAGCTCATGACCTCGGCAAGCAATGTTTTATTTTCCGTGTTTGTGAAATGGCCTTCGTGCTTTCACTGCATTTGAAGTAGATGTGGGATGAAAGTCTGGGTTTGCCTTTTTCATTGAAATCCCGAGCAGACGAACAAGAAAACACCACTGCTGAGCAAGTCTAGATGTGCATTCAAGAGCAGTTACTCTTAATAGCCTACACTGTTGTTCATCTGCTTCTTTCAGCCTTTCCTCTCTTGAAGATTTTATTGATTTTTTTTTTTTAAATCAGAAACTCATCCAAATCTCCTCACCGAAAAAAAACAACAACAACAACAAAAAACACCGGCTTTCAGGCTTTAACTTTAACATCTGGAAGAATTCCTGTTTAGCTCCCAAGGGTCCTCCTCCTGTGTTTTTATCATTCTTTTGTCAGCTCGACACGGTGCTACACTCACCTCCTGCTAAAATTTAATATGTCTCACTAGAATGCAAATGGAATGTGAGGATTCTGCGTACACAGAATCCTTTTAGAGGGCTATTATTTCCCCAGTAAACTGCTTTAGATTCAAGTCCAGACACTCTAAAATGCTAGCCAGCAATTGTGTGTGTGTGTGTGTGTGTGTGTGTGTGTGTGTGTGTGTGTGTGTGTGTGTGTGTGTGTGTGTGTGTGTGTGTGAGAGAGGGCTTGAGTAGAGCAGGAGGAGGCAGGGACACTCAGCCATGGCGGAAACTAATGAGACATGCATTGGTAATATAATTACAAAGTCAGGCTGGCTCATGTCAGAGAACAGAGGGACGCTTTGGTAACGACATCTGCACAGGACAAGGTGGACACTGGGATGTTCACATCACCTGCTGCATCACATTACTGCACCTGAAAGAGAGTAGAAGTGCGTGCAGATGTCTGCGCCATCAACAGCTTGACGTGAAACAATGTGTTGTGTGCATCATTAAAGGACGCTTGTCTGCCTGGGTCCATTAAGGTCAGCAAGAGTTTGATCCAGCTAAGGATTTCATCTGAGCCAGATAAGAGACTTGTAAGTGCTGCGTGGGCGCTGAATAATTCTCACCTTCAATACTTGGCCGACACTGTCAAAAGCAACAACTTGGCGCAATCCGTTCATAACATGATCGTCAGATGTGACAGAGGACGATGATCAAAAAGCAGTTTTCCTATTTGTTTCGTGTTGACAAGCCTCCACCTGCTCAGCGGCAGTGACTTGAATATTTTTAGCGCATCAAATGTTTGTTAATAGCGATTTAATTGGTGTGTTCTATTTTAGCAAAGTGTGACCGAGCCTTTTATGCTGTCTCTTTGTGAGCAGCACTCGCACTTTGCAATTGTGCAAACAACCCAAAAAGACAATCAGACTTTGG
This sequence comes from Aulostomus chinensis, assembly GCF_037954235.1. NCBI lineage: Eukaryota > Metazoa > Chordata > Actinopteri > Syngnathiformes > Aulostomidae > Aulostomus > Aulostomus chinensis. The sequence goes on along the minus strand of NC_141328.1, from coordinate 24,980,494 downwards.
GGCTTCATTTTGGGTTTGAGTATTATTAAAAGACTGGCTGGCAGCGAGACAGGAGTTGAGTGGACGAAGAATGGGCGCACACTCTGTAATTCACAAACTAATTTTGCAGTTTGTTAATAAGCGGGAGATGAGCAGCCGCGGATATCAAACAGAAAGGAAAGACACTTCAACGTCAATTTTTATTTTTCTAAAGCAATTCTTTTTCTATGAATTATTTCCAGCAGTGTGCTTCAGTGGAACACCACTCTTGAATTATTCATGCCGCCTTTATTAAAACACCTCCATTTGCATAACACACAGGGCCGCGTAAGATGCATTAGGGCTTTTGATCCTGGTGTATATGTCAAATTATTTAACATAGAACTGGACTGCCGAAAAAGAAAAAAAAAGAAGCCAAGACTTAAAATATCTCGAAATAAACTGATTATAAACCCAAAAGTTTGAAATGAAAAATTATGAATAGGATGCAAGTGGGTCAGAGTGGACCCCTCTGGTGCAATAACCCACTTGAAGGAGTAAATAAAGTATGATAAAGGAATCTAAATCTGGAGGAAATTAGTGTCTCTCTGGAGGAGCCACAGGGACGCCATTTATTATTATAATTATTTTTGACAGTTATTTGTCAAACGTGGCTTTGCAGATGTATCTGTAACGATAAAACGAATTCCGTGAGACAAAACACTCCATTTTTGTCGTGCAGAACGAATGAGTCATTTAGGCGATGAGCGAGCACACGTGCAGAAGTACCATATGAACATGTAGCAACTGTAAAATCCATTTTAAGCCAATGCAAGATGTGCATGTTCTCCAGCCGCAGCTATTCTAAGAGTTTTTCGCCATTTCCTAAAATGTGACAAAGTTACAGCCAGAACAGAAGGACAGTTTATTGCACTTTGATGGTGATTAAACTAAATTTAAAAAAAAAATAAATAAAAAATTTGGTTCCCTGTAAACAAACAAGAAGATGGGCTGCCAGCACCATCTCTGGAGCCATAAATCAGCACGGCTAAAAATAAATGTATCTCTTACTTTTGTGCATCACCATGTCGTGCCCGTTTACTCATCATACATCAGAACTGACAAATTCTGAAGTTGATTCATCTCATGCATGCTGTAAGAGCCATCTACAGCACGGCAATGGCAGAAAACGAAAAAAGTTACGATTTCACATCCAGCCTCAATTTCAACCACATTCTCTCCGGCTGTAAAATATTCAAACGCACACTGGTTATGAGGATGCATATTTTAAGTTCTGCTTGCTTTGGAAAACATTACAAATAATTATGTGACCTGTGTCTGCTTCAGTTTGCGTTCATGTTCCTTCATTAATTTGAATTGGGGTTTTTTTGTTGGGTTTTTTTGAAAATCCAACAAAAATCTAGTGTATACAGTATACAGATGTATTTTTGTGTTTTGGGATGACGCACGAGGAAAGAAAATCAAACGGAAAAGGCGAATAAATCTTGTGTATGATAAATATCCCGCGACTTCCAGCACAAGCTGTCCATTTTTGGCTTTTTACAGTGCAGAAGTGTTGCCGTGACAGGTAATGTGGTTATAGGATGTTTGGATTTTTTTTTTTTCCTCCCCCAATTTTCTTGTCCTTTTACACATCAATTTGTTGCGAAAAGGTGAGTGTGATGCTTGATAATGGCAAGTAAAAGTGATGTAAAAAGCATCATTTGGACAGAGATAATGACCACACAATCAACTTTCAAACCCTGATGGCACACAAACATGAAAGCCTGCATATTTGGTTCTTTCAATTCCACTCAGCATAGACTGATTACTGTAATGGCTTTGTCCTGTGCTCCACCATGAAAATACTTGATCCTTTCACATGCTGTGTACCATTACAGCTCAACATTAAAGCGCACACACACACACACACACACACACACTGGAGCAATAAGCACAGATGGGTATTATGTGTTTGGTGGGGTTTTCTGTCTCTCACTGTCTTGCTTTATTACTATCTTTACTATAATCATGCGACGTACCCTCAAGGCACACTTCAAACACCTCGAACTGCTCAGGCTGATAATGGTCGCTGTAAACGCTTGTCGTGTTTTGGCACGACAGTTTGAATGTTATTTCGTCTCCGAGTGTTTCTCTCCGGTTGATTCCTCTGTAAATTGCAGCTACAGCACCGCTACATGATGAGAGTCATTTATTATGTTCAGGAACAAACAAAACCGAGTAAACTCTCAAAACAAAATGGCAACGACAAACTGCATTTAAGTGGGATTTAGAGCGCAGACACCATCTGATGTCTCTGATGATTCACAGAGGATTTACTGTTCAGCAAGCACTTCAGGATCGGCAGGATGCAAACCAGGCGTCAGGGTGTTCTGGTGAGACTCAAGTTCATGTATTTAATTGAAGTCGGTGTGTTGAGTTGGAATCACCTGTAGTTACACAAGTAACATCGCACTCTCGCTGAGGGGGCTTGACTGTGTACTTACTCTTATCTGTAATGCAGTATTGTAACTCTTTCATAGAATGTCAGTAATATCTTCGCATTAAAGCAACGAATGATAACTAAAATACTAATATAATTAAGTAGTCGTGTCTCTGTTTTTAATTCAAGCTCACCACTCTGCCAAAGATGTCCCACGTGTGTTCCCTGTCGCTGGAGTTGGACTCTACATTTGCAACATTACAGTTTACAGAACATAATAAAGAGCAATACAAGCCTGAAGCTGATGCAGCACTGCATTTGAAGAGAAAGATGTTGCTAGCAGGGAAAGAAGGAGAACCGAGAAATTGGCTGCCCGAGCTACTTGAACCTTGAGAGGAGAGCAGGTGAAGACAAAGGAACGCTGTCTTCTTCTACTCCGAGTGCCTCCTCGTACTTCTCCGCCTACTTTGTTTAAATCGACAAAACAAGCCATGCAACTCATGACTTTACAGAGGGTGATATTGCAATATTACTTATTACTTTCCAATGGCAGTAACTAAGAATCTGTAATATATCCATATTGAAAGCAGCAACCTTGCCTGGGGAGTTATGCTGAAGTGAGGCTCTTGCAGTAGCACTGCAGTAGTGGAATAAGTACTCCTGAGTACTTGTGTCTTTGGAAGAGACTGTCATGTCACTACAACTACCAGCCTCACCTCATCTGACACAAGGGCCTCTAAAGGTAGCCACTGGAGGATGATGGAGTCTGTCGTGGTCCCTCACTTTTGTCTGCTGAGACGGAAAGAGACGAAGGTCAAGGACTCAAACTAAAACTACAGCCGGTCAATATTTCTCTCGTACCAATGACCTCTGACCCCTCATATCCTTCCTGGTACTTCTGTGCAGTGAGAGAAAACACTTTTCATTTTGACAGCATTTATTTTTAATGGTTTGGAAAGAGGAGTGGTTGATCAGACAAGAACTGATGTTGGACCCGACTGCCTGTCTCCTACCAAAGGAAGTGACATCACACGTATTCAACCTAACTCTCTTAAGACATTGATTTGTTTTTGCTACATCAGTATGGAACTATTATGACTGATGAGTTCAAAATAAACAAATTTGTTTCAAAGTCACGAGACATTTCCACTTTACCGTTCTGAAGAAAAAACTCTGCCAAGGTTGAAAAATAAATTCTGCTACCAAAAAGGTTCCCTTCCTGAAACAGCCCACATTTTTCATAGTCATCCATCTGCTACAAAAGAACAAAATTACAGAGGACATTTTAGCCAATAACACACCCCTCAAGTTGCCATCAGCAAGACAGTAAAACAAAAAATTAATTTCATTCTTGACCAGTTCATATAGCGAATAAAGTCTTTCTTCCTCTGTAATGTTGTTAAACCTGCTGTAGTTTGATCATAATTATATTTGAGATTGTATTTTGGCTGCGTAAGTTCTCCTCAGGTGCTCTGGCTTCCTCTCGCCAGACTAGAAAGTTAGTTTTACTGAAGACTCTCAATTTCCCGTGAGTGGCAACGGTTGTGTTTCACATTGAACGGCGACCTCTCTGGGACGTCCTCCACCTCTCACCCAGTGTCAGCTGGGATAGACTCCCTGCTACGCCGCAGCAGATGGGTATGATATTTCTCCTACACGTTCCTCATCGGTTTCTGGAGCCATCGTCTGTGTATTGTTGCCCCAGCTGTGCGCGAGAGCTGCAAACATCTGTTTTAGAGTTTCTCTCCCTAAGGTTAATCCTTTTTTATTTTTTTATTTTGTTCTTCCCTTGAGTGAAGTTATTTTTTCCTCCGTGTGTGTTCTGCTCTTGTGCAGGTCAGGATCCGTCGCTGTTTCAACCCGTGAAGCCCGCTGAGACGTTTTGCAGGCAACAGAAATAAACTTGACGTGACTTTAACTCGCAAATTCAATGACATATTCCCGGCTGGCCCTCATCCTCCAGTCATATTGTGGGAACCGGGTGGATCCGGCTTCCGAGTCAAACGTTACCTGTTATGTTCGATTTGACGTCTCTACTGTCCATGATACGAAGTTAGGGACACGCAGTCTGACTTGTCTGGGCTCATAATTCCTAACTTCTTCAAACTTTTCACACTTGAGCGCTCATAAGTTCCCCTAAGGAGCTGTGTCCTCTGCATCTTTCAGTCCAAATCACCTCATTTCATTTGCCTCTTTTATACTTCATCACGCCTTATATCTCCCATATGACTTCAAGAAACCTAATTTGCCCTCCATTGCCTCTGCGACATGCGGTGAGACACAACAGGGGTGCCTCTTCCTCAATTAGTGGTCACTCATCCTCCTCTGGAATCCATCAAGTTTTGCCTACCTCGTTTATTCGCACTTCACCCTTCTTCTTAACTTCACATTTTCTGCCTGAGAGAAATCTGCTCTGACATGCACAATTACAAGAAAGCCTCTCACTGTCCTTTCCCATCATACTTATTCAACTGTGATGGAGCCTAATTTTGCTCTATGGAAGGCAGAGTGTGAAATTCCGTCTTTTCTGACATTTTCTGTATGCGGATGAATATATTTGCACGTCAAAGACATCAATCAGTCAGGCAGGTTCCTCCCCTCTTTATACTTTGTCGCATAAAGAAATAGAAATGATGGTGAAAATGATGTTTTGCCGGTTCTTTGTTCATTATAATATAAAGCCAATAGACCTTTCCAAGACTTTGAAGTATCCTACTGAAGGGGGGGAAAAAAAAATCTAGATATGATGTTACAATATTGATGACCGTGAGGCCCCTGAGCTCCTCCTGTTCCAGTAAAGAGCTCTCCTCTCACACCTAGCTGATGTAGTCATTAATTTGTGATTCTTCCTGGATGGAAGGAGCTTGTTCAGACATAATTTGAAGCTTTGGGAGAAGACACTCAGCTTGGCATTTATGTGACACTTGCTTCTTACACCTCAACAGGGTCATGTCTTTGGAAAGCAACTTCACTGTCTCTACAGCTTCTCCTTCTTCTTCTTCTTCTTCTTCTTTTTTTTTTTTTAAAGTTACAGTACATTAATGATGTTTTTCCCCAGAGACCAGTCTGCCACTGACAGCTGAAGGAAAAGGAGGAAGAAAAAAAAAGAGGCTGCTGGGGTGGCTTTGCTCTCTGGCACCACACAGAAAATAGAAACTATTGCAGAATATATGGAGGTACCTATTTTTCTTTTATTGTGTAAGCATGCAGTATATTGGATTTATCGTGCCACGGGTGTTATAGAGGAGCTCCTTTTTTAGAGGAGTTCTTTAGAGATTTTGCTGTGCACGATGTCTCCACAGAGGAACTCATGAAGAGTAGATTTTATAACTCTTATCAAAGACTGAATAAGCAGTGGCCCTGAAGCGCAACTGCAGTGTAGCATCCTATTAAATGTAATGAATTACCAGCTGCCTTGAATAACAACACAGTCTCTCTGCAGTTGATGTAATAGTCACTGAATTTAGTCTGTTGATTACTGTACCAGGACACAAACAATTGTACTTCAGTAATACTGTGTCGCTTTTTTTCCCTTATTCTCTGTTATAATGTTCCAGAGTCATATGGCATCCCTGGTTCAAGGACGATGTGGTGGTTAATGTTTATTTTATTGTTGTTCATTGAGAGCAGCTTCTTGAGATGAAATTCGTCATTTGAAAACTGTGTTTTTAAGATGAAAATAAGGTTACTGTCTGGTTCAGTCGTGATGCAAAAAAAACAGCAACAACAAAAAAAAGAGGTCGTCTCTGCCGCGGTCGCAGACAAGTTTTATCTCCTGCATCGTTTATTTCCGACTCAGAATGCAGAAAGAGCCAGACATGTATATTTAGCTTGAAGCTAGTGGTGACTGACGGCTAACGGCAGCTACAACAACACAGCTGACGAGAAATATCAATTAACAAGCTCTCAAGTACATCATCTGGTATAAGCCACATTTTCTTCTCCGTGTGCGTGCGTTTAGCCATGTGCCCCGTAACCAACAAACACTTGGCACTGTTTTTGGTCACACGCCATTAGCGTCAAGCTAAATATATATGTATGTCTGGCTCTTTCTACATTAGGGGGAGCAAAACACACTATTTTGATTTTATTGGTAAGTTTCTTGCCATTTCTATAAGCTAGCGCTTCGTATTTCACACTTGGAAGTTGGAGTGTATGCCCCTATTGTAAGAAACAAGAACATGCTAACTTATGTAGCCAGATCTGAGGGTAAAACTCCCATTTCACGAGTTGATGTACTCCCTACGTCATGAATTGGCAAGTAACTATGAGCACAGATTTCTTCCCATAAGTCGTCTGGTCATCAACATGCCAGGCGAGTCATAAAGAACACCTTCTTATTTAAAAGAACAACTTGGAAAAAAGGCAAGAGCCTCCGGAAGCCTTTTGCTGCTCCTGTGACACACTATCGCTGGGTGATGAGCAACAGAGATCAGAGTAGAGGAACACTGTGAGACTGGTATGGAGCGTGCCTGCTTGGTCAGGATAAAATTATCCTCTTCCAAATGCCTTCCAAAGTGAGGGCATGTTGAGTGTCAAAGAAGGAAAAAAAAAAACATGTCCACGCACACGAATCAAAACATTAAATTTAGTGACTATTACACGACCTGCGGTTAGACTGAGCTGTGAATAACCAGTGCTCCGGTCGACCCGGTGGGCTCGTGAGGCTTTTGGGTTGTTTATTTCCAGTATCTTGAAGATGGCAATAAATAAGATGAATGAAGATGGTAAATCTTATTGTCATTTCTATTATCTTTTATTGAAGGACCATGTTTTTCTCTCTCCCCAGACAGTAGGTAGCTCAGCAGTATATACAGGTTTTGGAAAGTGTCCACGCCACTGAGTAGAGTATTATCAGAAGACAACACAGCAGGTCATAAAACTACACTAGTCTTCACTACACTTGTGTTCTCTCTCTCAGTTCAGCAGAGTGGAAAGAAAACTTTCCAACACAAATACCTTCATCTCTACCTCGGTTCCTGGGGCGCTGCGGTGTTCTGAACGCTGGAGATTCAGCGTCTGAACTGGAAATCACCTTCTTACGTATCAATGATTCAAGGTCAAATGTTTAAGAAATCAGACAATTAAAGACAGAAAAGAGGGAAAGAAGATAGATACTTTCAACAGAGACACAGGGATGGTTCTCGCAGCTGGGAATGATACAAGAAGAGGAAGGAATGATGATGATGATGATGATGATGATGGTGGTGGTGGTGGTGGTGGTAGAATTCAGCATAAAAGTTTTATGATCCCCCTGCATCTGTAATGAGAGATGCCATGATGGTAGTAGAGCACACACACACTTATACATTCCCTAACTCTGAGCGAATTCTTACTCTGACCCCAAATTTTGACCTTCAAACACCCTTTTTAAGTTTGGAGGACCGGCTAAAATGTTTTTCATTCCAAAAATGTCCTCACTGTGTCCATTACAAATGCCTGGTCCTCACTATGGAGCAATTACAAGACTTACTCATATAGACCAAGGTTCATTTACTGGAGACTGACCTCCAGGCCAACCATCCAAATCTCCTGAAACCTTCTCCTAAACACAGGAACCATTTTGTTTGAGAGGCAGTGCAATTTTTGGAGATGTACAGTATTAGCAGTTGAAGGAAGCAAGACCGGACAAAGCCACTGGGGGCGCCAAATTCAGCTCACATAAGAAAACTGGAGAAACGGTGACAAATTATGACCGCTTTCATATTAAAAGTGAATCAAATCTGGTGGGGAAAACTGTTTCCATCACTTGGCCCTAACGCTTGACGTGTTAGGAAATACCTCGCCCCTGAACCCTGACCCAGAAATCAACATTTGCACATACTGTCCCCAACTTATGTCTGCTTTATGTCCCTTAAGTAACACATATATACACACACACACACACACACACACACACACACACACACACACACACACACACACACACACACACACACACACACACACAAATGAATGATGAAGGCAGTCCAATTTCAGTTGTATTTGAATACAGCTAAAGTTGGCTGGCATCCTAGCTCTCTTAATTGTGTGAGAGTTACCCTCAATGGAAAGGTCTACATTTGTTTATGGACTACATCCTCCAGATAATTATAAGTAGAGTAGAGTCTCCAGTAGATCAAACAATGCAAACAGGCTACTTAAACAGAGGCAAAACGCCCTGCTGCCTCAGTATGGATGAATTCAGAGTGGTTATTTCAAGGTTTTAGGAATGTATTATTTCTCCCCTCACACTCTTGGACTGGTGGAGTGTACAATTTCCGCTTGCGGTGTGACCACAGATAGGGGCACCTTTTTTTCAAAGGGTGACAAAGCAGAATCTCTTATCACCGTCTTCTCTGTGACATCCTGCTTTTTAGACAGAGGGAATTATAGGCTGCGATCAATCAGAAAGGGAAGATGTCCTGATACAACGGAGGCAGCTATCACAGCAACTGTAATTTCAAGTATGCATTATTCAACAGCGCTTTAAGATCTGTGGAGCTTCAAGATTATTTACACTTTGAAAAGCAGTGGCAGGGCAATTGCAGGCATGTCTTATTGGGCCCAGAGGTAATTTCTCAGCTTGTGAGATAGAGGAGATACAAGTTTGGTAAATTCCAGCACACAAAATATTCTGGAGGTTTCCATCATCATTAGTTTAGCTGACAACGATGAACAAATGACGTCTCAGTTATTAAGTAAGACACTGAGAAGGAATCTTGGCGTGCCCTGACTTGTCTAATGTTTATTTCAAGCAGGCAGCAGTCAGTTTGGGCATTTTTGCTATACAGAGTGAGCTATTATTTGCGGTAGTATCTGTGTCCAGACTCTTACATTCGTTATGGTAATTATCATGGCAGGCAGCGATGACTCGTACATGCTCTCTGTCCACTGAGCTAGCATCACAAGGAAGGCTTGGCCCACGCACTGTAGCCTGCCCTAACACGCACTGGGTTGTGTGTGTGTGTGTGTGTGTGTGTGTGTGTGTGTTTGTGTGTGTGTGTGTGTGTGTGTGTGTGTGTGTGTGTGTGTGTGTGTGTGTGTGTGTGTGTGTGTACTGTATGTGTGTGTGTACGCGTCTGCTACAGGCCTTCCTTACAAATATAACTCAAGCTCTCTGTCCTTCTATTGCTAAGTCTTCTCGCTGTCTTTATCCTCCCTGTGTGTGTGTCAGGGTGCCGGGTGTGATGCTGGGGCTCTGTAGCTGTGAGCGTAAACATCTCTCCATCTCCACGTGAAGACAAACAGGGGGGCATTATCAGGCAAATGGATAAACCCTGCATTCAATCTTCAACTATAAATAACCCTACCACCTCCTCATTGACATTCATGAGGTGAAACGGCAGCCTGGTAAAGAAGTAGCGCTCTGTTTGCAGTCTTATTCGTCTCATTTGTTTAATCAAACATCACAGCATAAAATTTATCACACTTTTTCTCCCAGTAGTTCCTGTGTCATTGGGGCTTATTCACACTGAACAATTCAAATTGCACCAGCTGATTGCATTCTTTCTGGCCAGCTGAGTTACTCCTTTGTTCTTGCCATTTTTGGCAAAAAAACAAAAAACAAAAAAAGCTAGCTGCCTAGAACCAAATTGAAGACGACATTAAGGTGAGCATTCAATAGTGAAAGAGCCAGATGTTTCCGATCGCAGTTGGAAGTAGAAAGCGTGCATGAGATGCATCAGATGGACCCAAACATGTTCACTTACATAAGTAAGTACTAGTACTTCATACCAACCACACAGATAATGATATGCCAGTGTTGTGCTGTTCGCTGCTCACAGTTTGCTCCAATTATAATAACTGGCTAACCTAAAGCAAGACTACTTTTTGTTGAACAGTAGTTCAGTTAATTTAGACACACTTGGAATAACGTACCTGCACCACAGATGCAGCACCAGTAGAAAGACTCTTACAACCACTAAATCTCACCACATCCTACAAAGTCTCCTTTCAACAAAAGCTGTGCTCTCGGCATCAGTTAGTTTCGTAGAGAAGAAAATATTTTATCATTCACTGGCAAGAACTTTACAATAACACTGGCTAGGAGTGAGGCTAACAGATATGTAGGTGCAGGCACACACAAAAAAACCACTTCTAGTTGGGAGAGCATTCTTGATCGGGCTCATGTGGTATTAATGGGACTTGGAGGGGACGCAGACATCTGTCTCCTCCTGCAAAGGTCGCTGTTTATTGGTACCGACCACCATTACAATCTGCCTCCTGATGCAGAGGAGTTCCTGATGTTTTATTGAACCGGGGTATTCATGTGCCCACCACCAAAAAAAGGATCCTAATTGATTTACAGCGGCGTTATTTCTGTGGCGCGCCTCCACATCATTTTAACATATTACATTCCACCACCACGCAGTGTTTTCAGAGAGATCATCCTGCTACTGCGTCCACTGTGGGGGGGGGGGGGGGGGGGGGATTAATATGCTCCCAGGTGGAAAATAGTGTGCTACCTCCCTATTGTACTGGTGACATCCTGTGAAAAATATTCATACATGAAATGCCATCATATGGTGAAACAGAGGCACCGGAAGAGATTAAAATACAATCAGTGAACTGACTGAGACGTGCCAGTTACACAGAATATCTGAAGTTAAGTTTGATACCATGAGCCATAAAGAGACACACCAGATTGCAACACCTCTGAGTGCACTGAACTGAGCAGATGGGCATTTATGGCTTTCTCATTTGCAAAAGGGAAGACGGCATTTTTCCATTGTCTTGCTTTAAATGTCCTTTTTTAAAATTTGCATTATAGAATTTGAGCACATTTCTGATATTCAGTGCAAGACTTCAACCAGTAATGTGAATGGAGGAAGGGAATTGCAGCCGTGAAGAATGACCCGCGAGTGCAGGCAGGTACGTCGTGCGCACTTGGGAGCAGGTTAAACACTTCTGGATCCAATCACAGTCCAATTCTACTGACACTCTCCTCGCTATGTGTTTACAGAGAGCAACAGAACTAACAAAATAAATAACAAATGTGGAGGAGTGAAGGCGTGCACTCTTCTCCCTCAGTATCTGCAGCACGTGCCCTTGAGCAAGGCATCTAACCTCCGACTGCTTCACTGCTGCGTGTATGTGTGTGCTACTCATTGTGTGTGTGTGTGTGTGTGTGTGTGTGTGTGTGTGTGTGTGTGTGTGTGTGTGTGTGTGTGTGTGTGTGCCTTACACAGATGGGTTAAACATGGTTATAATTTCCCCTCAGGGATTAATAAAGACTCTAAAAATATATAGTGGCTGAAGGAAGTCAGAGCTTGGACACGTAGACGCAGCCCGCTGCTGTGTTTTCCTCTCTCAGATATAACACAGTTTGACCACATACCAGAACAGCAGATGAAAACAATCCCACAATAAAACCTCAAAATAAGACATCCAGGGAGCCATTTGAAGTTTGTCACTCTGTCACAGAGGGAAGGGTTTTGTTTTCTTTCTCTCTTTCTTTTTTTGGGGGGTTTTCCTTTAAACATTTTAATTTCAACCGATCGTTCATACCGCACAAAGCATTTGCGACATTTTATTTTATCTGCCAAAAAAAAAAAAAAAAAGAAGTCATACTTTGGCTACAAAAACAAAAAACAAAGATGTGTTGCTATGGAAACTGTGAATATCAGTGTGTGTGACTGAAAGACTGTCTTGCAGGCAATGATGGCTCAAACACCCCTCTGGTGCCACATCTTATCACACTCGTTGCTTGTTAAAAGTTTGTGCTACTTTTAGAGCTGATCTCTATTCTTCTTTACTTCCGATCGACGCAGTTCTTTTTAGTCTCACACTTTTTGATAAAAAAAAAAACAATGCTGATGAGCTGACACCTTCTCTTGCTTATGTGATTATTGATGTTAGTTCGCTCGTGATGAGACGTCTTTGGAGCTGATGCTGCGTTGTGACAGTCGGTGGTTTCGAACTCCAGTAATGTAGTAATGTTGATATAACAGTGTGTCATCTTGTTACAGCGGAGGATGACCTTAAGTTAATTAGCTCTTGTATTACCAGCCTGTTTCCTTTGCCTCATCTGGGTTACAGATACAGTGCTGACATTGTTTCATCTCACTGTGAACCTCCACTCTAAGATTTGTTTGACAGTTAATCAAGCAAGCCAGCTGTTCCGTGAGGTTCAGGGGTTTGTGTTTTTTTTGGTTTTTTTTTTAAATCATATCAAAAATCTAATCTTACATATTGCCCGCGTGCTCCCAGTGCATCGTTATCTGCAGAGAAATTGAGCTTATTTCGGTGTCGGCATACGATCCGCGCAGGAGAAATATTGGTTATCTGCCCACATGAATCATTCAATTTTCATCTGACTTGTGAATCTGTTAAGTGGATCCTTACCGCTTTCAGAAAACAAAGACTGACCCCGGGACCCTCGGAAGTCGCTGCATATTATCTTTATTAACCTCGGTTTACCCAGGAGGAGATCACATCTCCCTGGAGCTCTTGTGTTTCCAGCTCATCCCTGCATGAAACACTACCTTCGTAATGATGAGCTGTGAAATTTGCTACCTGTGAAACTTTGGTCATGAAAAATTGATTGAGGACTTGAGACGGTAACATCTGACTTAGAGTGGTCGTACAGTGTGTTAACACCGTGTAATATAATTAATGAGGGGAGATATTTAACGTTAGCTAATTACTTAGCTACACCCATCTGCAGGGTTTCTTCCGCACATTTTCCCCCCCCCGATAGCTCAGCGTTACTCTGAATTTGCATGGAGTAAGCTTCCTTGTTGCCCCCGCCCGCCCACCCCACCCCATACACAAAAATAGCATAATCTCATGAATAAGACAAGAAAAAGTTTTTCGTTGAATACATAAGGCATTTTATTCATTACGCATACCCCCATTTTTCTGTTGTTTTGATGTAACCAAAAATGTTCCTGAGTTGGAAGACAAAACAGTTTTGAGGATATAAGCAAAACATCTTTGCTCGGGCTGCTTTTGTGTCTAAGTCACTTTTGTTCGTTTGATATTCCAAGAAGCAAGGTCAGAATTGCTGCTAGAGATTTCTGTCTCTGCTATTTATGCGTTTGTATTTTTGTCAGGTCTTTGAGAGTGGATGACTAACGACACAGAAGGATCGACAAGCCACAGCCTCAAGCTGTGAGAAAGATATGATTTATCCCTGTTATTAACTTGTGCCATTTCCCTCCACACTTACTCAAATTCATGACTAAATCCATCTCCTTTCCAGCGCCATTTTTTCATCAGCGTGCCTTTGCATTCCCCCTGTTTTGATCTATATTCTAGGATAAAGATTTGCTGTTTATACAAAGGAGCCATTTAGATGGCACCCACTAGTGTGGGGAGGGAATGGATATGAATCTCAGATGACAACGTATAGGAATGAAAGCAGCGTGAGGTGTGAGCTTGCTGTGCTCACAAACCTACCTACACATGCATGGAGGACAGTCTGCTGTAGCTGGGTGTCTAACTGCTGGCAATGCAGAGGCCTCAAATTGAATTTGCTCAAGGAAAAGTGGGCATTTTTGTTATAGCTATGATTCTCAGCTAAAGTACATGTCAGTAAAGACAAGCAGAGCTGTTCGACAGTTAGACAGCAGGTCAACATCTAGTGTTGCTTTTTCAGGGAAGTGTGTGAATACCCCCGACTGTCTGTTACTCTCACAAATGTTTCCTCGGTTGCTCTCTCTGACATATCAACAATCTTCAGGGCAAAGCAAGTTTACTTCCAGAACACTTTTCAAACACGGAAAGGCAGCGGGACAATATACGGAAATGAAACAGTGTAATCAATTAAGAGGTGAAGGACGTGAGGAAATGGTGTGATCGTCAGATCTTCAATCCACGCCAATCTCCTTGCACAGCCTCTCAACTATCTTTGCATCCAATTTCATGAAAATATGTCCATTTCTTTTTAAGATATTCTGCTAACAACCAAGTGGGCAATTAAAGCATTCTTCTCATACTCAAGTTCAAGTAAAGCATTGAGGTTTGCATTCCTCAAATGCAGAAGTAATGATGTACTTGACCTGCTGCCAGCGATAATAAAGCTCACTGGTGTAGCACCCCTCATACAAAGGGTTTCGCTCACCAAAGAGGAAAAAACTTTGAAAAACACATTAAAAGCCCAATGAAATATACCAGGTGAAAAAGTAATGAGTGAAAAATTCCGAGCAGGTGAGTAACTTCATGCTTAAGTATCAGTTATTTGAATTTTTCCTGCAGCGTTTCAGCCGCACTGATTTCATGGAAAAGACGATGTCAGGTGCATCTCAAAAGACCCGATGGACGGCGCCCTCACGCGACGTTGTTTTTACTTTTTTATATATGAGTACATTTCAGTTTGTTTCTTTTAATAATCAGTCACTTGTTTTTTTTTTAAGTGCGTTTACTTCAGCAAAGAAGGTATGAATTATTAGTGACAGGAAAATACACTTGGGAGCATATTTTGGGAAACATTTATGCAACGCTATCAAAAGATGATACAGCAGAAAGGACAGAATGATAAAGATTGTTGGACTCTATCTATTTTTTATCTCTGCCCATCTTCAACCTCACAGAATCCAACGGAGTGTGATATGTTGGGTTTTTTTTGTGGTTTTTTTGTTGTTGTTGTTTTTTTTTTTTTACAATATGTTGGCTTCCCACAGCAATGCATTTTGGAGAGACAGGTTAAAAGAGTTATAATGCAGCTGTGAAACCTGTGGTGATATAAATAGTTGTTTTATGCTGTAGGTCTAACAGCTCCATTTCTCATCCACCTCTTGGCAGTTGAGACATGTTCTTAGTGACTGTAAAAGCCAGAAAAATCCATCGCGAGCATGACCTGAAACCTAAAACCATTTGGTGCCTTTAGAAAAAAAACCCAAACTTTTCTTCGCTTTGGACTTTATTATTTGGGTTTTAAGCTCACTTGAATGTTTTTGAGTTTCTTTTTAGCTATTTTTGTTCGCTTCCCCCTCTGCGCGGCACTTTGGTCAGTGTAATCAACATTTATGCTTGATGTGGCTTGTTTTTCTCACAACAATCAAGGCTAACCAGAGTTTTCTTATAATAGTTTGATATTTGAGGGGAGGGGGAATAAAATGTCAGTTCTGAAAATACTTTTTCACGCATTTCTTAATAAAAATGCAGACATATGTCTGGATTCTGGCTGTTTTAAAACCATAATGGTGAGACTGTTTATCACAGAATTATTTTTCTCACCTTTGTCACCCACAGGAAATGTCAGCTTGCGCCACTCTGAGATGCACTGGAAGGGGTCTGAATTGGAACTCACTTTTAAGGGTCAAATCGATTCACTCTTCTAGAGCAGATTTGCATGTTTCACGATTTTTAAAAAAATAAATCCTTTTTCTTTTATTCCGGCCCTGTTTTTCTGAAACAAACCTATGCTAAATACACTTAAAGTTCATTTTATAATGTACAGCTGAGTGATGTTCAAGTTCTTTATGCAGCAATTATACTACAGTAACATCAAGATACTGTCAGTGTGTGTACTTCTTAAATATTTCTTGGAGATAAATTGTCCCCTTTAAATTCATGAAAATAAACTTATAATATGCAATAAACTCAGTATACTTATAGAGGAAACAAACTTTGAACTCACAACGAATAAACATCCTAAGTTTGATCGTGTTCTGAGAGTGAACTTTACCACAAGTGAAGTTATTTATATTCTTATGGCAATTTTTAGTTTATGAAAGCATTGTTTTACAGACAGCAGTGAACACACCCTTGGCTTTATTTATCATGATCAAATAAATGTTGATGCACAATGTTGTAAATAAGAAGTACATTTCTCTTCGACAAAAATTTCCATCAATATTTCATATGGCAATCAAAAGAGCCAAATACACAGCAGACATTTCTGCATTTTTCCTTTTGAGCAAATGGTGCTTCTTTACTGAGAACATCTCTGGTAGGAAGAGAAAACGTAAACTTGGTCTCTTTTTTGTTCAAATTAAGTAGACAGATAGCACATTAGTATTTTCTTCTTGCTTGAGAGGGCCATCGCCAAAAAAGCCCACTTCCCTCTGGTTGGCTGATTTTCGGAAACCTGCTGAGGGGCCTCGTCTCTGGGTATTCATTTTTGACATGTTTACCTCAGAATTTGAAACTTTAACGATGTTCAAAATGGATGTCTTATCTCGTAGACTCATGACAGACAATAAGGGAACAGATTACAGACCCCCTTTAAACTACGAACGGTTATCTCTCACTAGTTAAGTCATCTGGAGTCCGGTGAGTATGAATGCAGTACACACAAGTGACCCCATGATTCTGACTTTCACAAATGACCCAGTTGGAGAATGTTATTACATCCAAATATAGAATGAAAAAAAACCCCAAAACAAAACAGTGCAACAAAAAAGAAAACCACAAAGGAAACATGTCCTTGACACAGTTATAGTTATAAACAATGCCGTCTCTCGCTGGAAACTATAGCGTTCTTAAATAAGTGTACACACCAAGTGTTCAGAAAACAGCCTAAAAAAAGACACCTCCCCATTGAATATTTTAGTAGCAGCAGAAAGATTTGGGCAATAGCCGTGCACCTCATTACGAGAGCCTAAGTACACAGCTGAAGACTGAGATGGAATCCCCTGAGTGAAAGTTCACCGCAGGAGAAGCCGCAAGATGAGATGCGGTTCACAGCAGGAGCGTTCTCCAAATCCATGAACGCATATCAAATTAGGAGACTATATCTTTTAAGCATCAGCATGCAGACCACCACCACACCAGTGAGGAATAAAGTATTGGATGCTGTCACACTGTGGCAAAGGGAAGAATTCAGATTTCTACGGCTTTGTAATCCCAAACATATCCTTGCAAAATCGACTGTGAGCAGAACATTTCTTTTATTCTACATAGTCATTGAACAAAATTCCGTGTAGATTTTTTTTTTGCAATGCTAATTAAGAGTACTTTCTTTTTTTTTTATCACAGACTCTTTACTCATTCACATACAGTTAGAAGAACCAATAATTTAAAACAGACTGAAGTTTTGAAGATCGACCTCTAAGTAGTTCTCGAAACTCTTTGCAGTCCCGTGGTTTGAAGGGTGTTATGACAGGCATGGAGCATTTACTGAGGAGGCTAATTGACTTGCAGCAACTAATTAATTTAAAGGTTGCAAGGTTGTGATAACAGTGTAATGAGAGAAGGGAACGTCAGGACCAGTTGATATTACACCTGCTAAATATAGATGAGATATTATTCGACAGCTATTCTTTTGGGATCTCGGGATCCAGATGTAAAAACAGATGGCGATGACACTGTGTGTAAACAACTGGGATCTTCACACTTCAGCTGTACAATCGGGTGAAAGGTTATCATGGAGTAGACTCACAACATTCCTGTTCATCACGGAACAGTAAGCTGAGTTAAAGACGCTCATCTCTGCATTCACAGACATTAACATGCAGTATATGGAATATAGTTAGTTTAATCTGTCTGTGCAAGTTGCTAACTTGGTTACAAAGGAACGAATCTCTGGGAATTGTACTAAATAGATGACAAATTGCGTGCTGTGTCCAAACTAGGTATGACTCATCTTAACGGGTGATAATTATGAACGTGTAAGCATAGGAAGCGTGCAAGTAAGGCAGCCACCAGAGTTGTCTAATTACTGACTTAATCATGACAAAAGCCATTTGACTGTGTGAAGTAGCTCTTGATTAGAAGCTCTTGCTAATTTTAGACTCATTATTTAAATTTACCACACACTATTTTTTGCAATCAGTGGTCTCGGAAATGAGGTACCTGTGTTATTGATCCCATTCTCACCGTTTTTTAATTGGGTTTTTAACTGTCATGCAGAGAAAGTTTTAACAATAATTAATCACTCCGTCTCTCTTCTAAAACTTTAAAATTGCTTTCGTTAAACCTCTGCTTAAAAAATAGACAACATCGATTGTTCTGTCACCATCAAATACAGAGCAATACCCAACCTGCCTGGTGTGAGTAAGAATGATTGGTTTCAGCTCGAGTCAAAGTTGCAAAACAATGAGAAAGACGTCTCTGTTTGTCCTGTTAGATTTCTGGCTCCATTCAATGATGTAGATCAAATCATTCTGAACACTCTTATTCTCTCTGGCACTAAATGGGCTTCTTTGTCAGGGACGATCAGCAGCTCTACGTGGCTGATGATGACAAATAAAAGCCCGGCATGTGGTGTCCCACAAGGCTTTATCATAAGCCCGCTTTTTTTTTTGCTGTTGATGTTGTTGGGCCAGTGATTATGAGTGTGCATGACCTGGATGGCTGAGAAGCTTTCCTGGTGCCAGGGATGTTGTGTGTCCTCTACAGTTCAACACTGCAGGCATGAAAGACACTTAAAGTTGTAATAAATCGGTATCAAATTTGCATCCATGAACAGGAATCAGTGCAGACGGCTGTGAGACTGTGTGCAAATGGCACAGTTCTGCCGGTGTTTGACATCTCTGGTGAATGAATGACTTCCGAACAGCTGAATCAAGAGGAAACCACGTACCTTGAAACAGAAACATCGTCTTTTCATCTAAAATGATTCAGTACATTTAAAAAAAAAAAAACACCTTAATGTTGTTACTGACTCAGAAACTTATTTTGAATGCAAGTAAAAACATGACTAACTTGTCCTATTATTTAAGAAATATTGCTACGCCAGTCTCTGAGTCAGACCATTTCTCTCTCACGCACTGGGGATACATGAGTACACACTGATATCTGCAGCAGTCTGGACTTCATCCGCTGACACGTCTAAGAAATCTATCGGTCACTTACACCTCCTACAGCATGTGTTTTCAGTCTGCTCTTAAGATCTTCACATTAGATACCTGTCTGTCACAGAGCTTTTTCCAAATTAATTGAAATCATTAAATGCCTCACCACATCTCATGTGTCTGACATGGTTAAGACATATGTGCCCTCTACGTCCCTTAAATCCTCCGGTTTTAAGCTCTTGATTCCTCCTGAGGTTAGAACTAAAGGGAACGGAGAGGCAGCCTTTGTTAATTATACTGCAAAACTCTCTGCCCGAGGGTTTTAGGGGCTCTAAATCTGTTGACACTTTCAAAAGAGGCACGTCACTTCGCCACTCTTTCCTCCCGAGGGGGATTTCTTGACTGCTATTTTATCTTTTCTTATCGCATAAATTCAGCTTAATTTTACTTCACTTCTTTTTATTGTGTTATTCTTCTGAAATGTGATGAATGCTGATATGTTGGACAATTTGAGTTGCATATTGTCACCTTCTTAATGATCGCCTAGGTCTTTTTTTTTTTTTGGACAATTTCTTTTTTGCCTAAACATAATTCCTTATGATGTTTTATCACCAGTTTTTTGGGTGTTTTCTGAAAAACTTGAAAAAAAATGACTCAGTCGATTATTTTAAGACGGCCAAGGTTTTATGCATTCATTTTGCCATATTAGCAAAGCTGATTATCATCATTAGAATTAAATACGGCGTTATCAGGGCTGAAATGCGTTTTCCTTCATTATACTATGTCTGCCTTCTCTGAATAAAAAAAAAACCAGAATTCTGCAGTCGGGATGAAATCGATGTCAGCTCGAGCTGATGTGCAGTAGGTGGATGTGGCTCTAACTTTGAATGTAATAACACCTTTCTGCATAGACTACACCTACCGGGTTGTAATCCAGAGTGTCAAAACCCCTGCTGGCTTGTCTTACTGTCAAGGCTGGCATTTCTACCTGAAAGCCAGTGAGCCGTTTAATAACCCCCTCCACTGAAACTCAGCTATTCAAGCAGTCAACTTCCGTGAGAAAGTTCGAGGATTGTGGAGACTTGTGGAACCCGAGTTGAACAATGACAAAACAAAAGTTGGCAAAAAAAGGGGTTGATTTATTTTAATATTTCAGTGTTGACACTGCGTTAACTCTCATGTGTTTATGGGCAAGTCTTGTTTTTGACAGAATCCCTTGAAAAGAATATATCAACACAACTTGACATCTGCATGAAGCTTATCAAATAGAGTTCCGTTTCACTGGCAAAAAAATGAATCTGCATAGTATCTGTAACATCGCGTGAGAAGTTTACTACTTTATTAGATACTTTATTAATCCTTTGCAGGAAATTTCAAAGTATCACGCCTGAGATAATGGTGTTTGAAATAAGCATTATTTAGTAACAAGGCCCTTAAAAGATGTTTATTATGTGGTAATAGAATCATAAATCAGGCTAACTTAAATATTATTATTATTATTATTATTGTTGTTATTGTTATTATTATTATTAAACCTTCAGTAAGCTTTTATCAATTCATTAAGATGATCTTTTAGAAATTTTAACTATGCCTTTATCAACAGTTAACAATGCACCTGTTAGCAGTTAAGTGCATCCAGCAGCATTTAACTATGTGCTCCTGGAGAGTTAATGATACATTTATGAACGGTTGACTATGCATTTATTAAGAGTTGACTTAAGTGACATGCATTTGTTTAGCTTTTTGTAGCTGCTGGATCTATGGAAGATCATAGTAGTATATTAGTCTTAAAAACATACAACTAGAATATATTTCCCTCTAGCGGGCATTATTATCTTTTAAAATAAGCTCATTATAAGCGTTACCATATATTCAGGTCAGTGGGCGTCTAACCTGGATTCCTGCCTCCTGGGCCTGAGAACAACAAAAACAAAACAACAAACTGTTTTTATCTGGTTGTTCTACAGGCAAAACAGCCAGGATCATCGTAATAGGGGCATGCAGGGTCCATTTGGTTGACCAACAAACATATTTGCCATGTTAGTGTTTACTCACCAAGAAAATGACTCATTGTCTAACTTGGAGCCACAACAAATCCTGAAGGATGTAAAACACGGTTATGTGTGTTTTGTTTCTTTTTAAAGAAAAGTTAAATAAGGCAGATGAGCCTCTAGCGAACCCCCCCTGAAATTAACTGCCGTTAAAAAAAGCTCAGCGCTCCTTGGATGTGTCTTGAAAAACAAGTGATGCTGAAAACCTCGAGAGGCATCTTAGCTCAATCATGTTTTCCTGTGCTGGAGCATGTTTTCTAATTATGCCTTGTCCCCTTTGGCGGACAGAAATGGTTTGTGAGCAATGAAGTTGTGACATTTTAAAATGAGGGAGGCAGGACAATTAAGGCTTACAGTGGGATTACCTCCTTATGTAGAGCAGCTAACTTGCATGATGGGGTGGAAAGCTGTGTTCAACTCAGTAATAGTGCACTTAATTCTTGCCTCATCTGCTTTTTTTTTTTTGTTGCTCATCCAAATGTCACATCAGATGGGGGATTTTTTTTTTTTTGTCAGGAAGTGCTGGGGCAAACGCAGCACGCCACAAATGTAGGGATGCTGACATCAGTTAAACGCAAGCGGGCCTGTTAAATATCGCTATCTCTTTATGATAGATTTAAAATGTTGACCTAATCAAGTAAATAAAAGCGTTTTTTTTTTCACAGCGGGTTCAGTTTCCATCGCACGCCATAGCTGATTTTATTAATATGGAGTGTCCTTAATCCGAACATCCGTAATTTCTTGCAAGATCATTGTCCAGTGCAGATCCGCAGACAAAACAGGAGTCAGCCCATCACGACAGCTTGAGTTGCTATCAGAAAGTAACACCCCCTCCCTTGCCCCCTCTTCGGTGGCTGCATAAATAGCCTCTGAGATCCCTGATTGATAATTATCCTTATCTCCAAATGTCTCCTGTTACAAGGAAACAAATAAGGCGAGGGGAAGGTGGGAGCTGGCAGACAGAGGTCAATGGGAGGACTTCTACATTTCATCTGGCGCACGTTGAGAGATAGAGGTGCCACAGACGCACAGTCTCCCGCCCCCTAGGTGAGATCTGAAAGGGATGATAAAGGCGACTGACGGAGAGAAAATTGGCAGATAATTACAAAGGCTAGAGGGGCACATTTTGTCTCCATCTGATTCTTTCTCTTTGTCATATAACACACACACACACACACACACACACACACACACATATATACACTTATACACATATAATGCAACCATAGTGACAAGTCTGCATGAACGGTGTGAAACATTCACAGGTGAAATTGCCCTCTAACGCCATACCTGCTTCTTGTTTGTTTTAGATTTTTTTAAGGTAGATTGATAGATCTTATTTTAGGATATTGCCACAATCCTCCATGTGTATTTGCACAAGAGATGCTGTCAAATGTAGGCTATTTACTTGTTGTCTCTTTGTTTCACCTCATTTTTTGGTTTGCCATCGACTGATCTGGCGGCAGTGCTCTATTTAATGATGCTATGGAAATGACATGGATGAATGCATCTGTTCAAGGATATAAATAAGTTTAACATAACTTAATATAGAGGTGTTTTTGCCAAATTCAGTAGGGATGTTAATCACCTGCGCTGACCTCCCACTCATTCATTTTCTGAATGCACTCACGTACGCACACGCACACACACGCACACGCACGCGCACACGCACACGCGCTCATTTATAATTTCGCCTAATGTGGAGGTTGTGGCTTTTTCACCCTCCTTTTCTCCCATCAGCCACCTCTGTTACCCATTAATCATGTTGTGCATCTTTCAGTGGACAAACCCCAGGGAGTGCTGAGAGGATCAGAGGACTGAATTGCACTTGAACTGGAAGAAAAAAATACACCAGAACAGCTTGTGCAGCTGAACCAAATCATTTCTTAAGAAAATCATATGTGTACGCGTGTGTGTGTGTGTGTGTGTGTGTGTGTGTGTGTGTGTGTGTGTGTGTGTGTGTGTGTGAGTAAGAGAGGGAGATTAAAGTGCTGTGCTGTGCAGCCGTCTCACTAGCAATACAGTCACTGATGTTATTCCTTCTGGAGTGTATTCTTAATCCCAAACTTTGCTTTTTTTTCCTCCTCACACAGACACACTCCCTGATTCAACTTGACAGAAGCAAGGTGGGTGTAGATATATCATGTTCTGTTTCAGAAGCCTCTGTTCACCCTAAAAGTCCCCCGCCTAAAGTCACCCCTAAAAGTGATGGAAAACATTTTTTTGACTGATTATATGCAGCTGGAAGAGTCAGAGGTTTGCGATCTGTTGTAAATCTTAAAACCGCTAGAGCTGAGTTTTCTGACTCAGCAGCTGGGTGGCAAGTTGTCGTGGTTTGGTGCGGTTGCATCACGGACAGAGCAATTCTTGGAGACAACAGGGACAGTGGTGGACTGGGGCTGGAGGGACCACCTCCAAAACTAAGAGCTAATATAGGACTACTGAAAGCTCCGTAGGTGCAAACACTCTCCTGCACCATTAAAGAACCAGGGGATGGGCCACAGAGCCTCTGCCTGGACTGGATCGACTAGTGAAGGACAGAACAGTCTCGCTGAGGAGACTCCTGTCATCTGTGGTGCAGGTGGGACTCCTGATGAGGAGATGGGCGGAGGGAGAATGATGGCTCAGCTTTCACCCCTGATGGAGAACATGTCCCAGGCCATGCAGGACACTGTGACAGCTCCAGTGACAGGCTTCGTCACCCACAGTGTGTGAAGGACAGATACCACAAATCCTCCTTGCTGCTGTCAGACTTTACCATCACTGCCGCCCTCATTAGACCAAGGTTCCCCAAATATTTCAGCTCCTGACCCCCAAATTAAAAGTGCAAGAGACATGTGACCCAGGGAAAAGGCAATATTGAATTATCTTATAAATTATGTTTGATTTTTTGAGAATCATCTCCCTACCACAGATGTATAGAATGGCAGTTTTAACTAAGAACCTCAAGGCTAACTTACTGGCCTTACCAATTAAGAAACGTGAGTAGAAATGCTGCTACTGGAAGAAGGAAAAAAAACAGCTACAAAGTGTCTCTTCCTCCATGTTGGTTAAACCAGCAAAGCAGGAATACTGAGGGAAACAGCCTGGGGGCAGGAGGAAGCTGGTGGCTTCAGGCCGAGAGCCTGAGGGCAAGAAGAGCAGCGGCCGCAGCCTCAGAGCAGGCCACAAAGGAGGAGGACAACCCTGGCCCATTGGATGAGGGTGACACCTCCCTAGGGGATGGCGGTGGAATGTTTTTGGAGGCTTGTGACGGAAACCTGAGGCTCTGATGACCTGTTGGGGCACTGTAGCGGTAGCTGTTGAGAGGGCTTAGACGGCCCTCGTTGCATCTCTGAAAGCTGGTCGGTTGCCTTTTGGTTATTGTTTGAACTTTTAACATTTAACATTTTTCCTTTTTTTCCTCTCTTATCCCCTCTAACCAAATGATATTGTGGAACTGATAAATAAATATGCCTACAGAAAAACATCCCATCAAATATCTACGTTTGCCCATTTTTATGACTACTCACATTTCATGTGGTAGTCTCACCCTCCAAGTGGATTTAAGAAGAAACAGTGGAAGAAGGGAAAATGCCTGGTTTAAGGGAAGAGAATTTAAACTGATGGAATTCTTCAACCGAACCACCAGAGACTCCATGACTGAGGAGCATCCCGCATTAGTCAGAGATGCTGTGCTAACTAAGGTTAGCAGCCTTCACTTAAAAAAAAAAAAAAAAAAACGCCGTCTCAGAATAGTTCTTCTTCACTAAGATTGTGTTGAGGAAATTGGGAAGGGGCTCTCATTGGTCTTTGCCTGGGGAGAAAGATTAATTTGTGCATGAGCTGCTGAACGCCTCTGGTGTGAGGGATTTGTTGGAAAGAGTTTATTCAAGTCCGCTCTTTACTGAGTCGTCATGATAGATATATGAATGTCAGGAGTATGTCCCTAGTAAGGTGACAAAGCCGAGATTGATGTATCATAGTTCAGATGAGCTCCTCTGTCTCTAGACACAGGGGAGACTGGTTGTTCACTATGACAGCAGCTGACAGCAATGGCTGCCTGTGGTGTTCTTTGTCACATTGGAGCTGCAGAAGTCTCTTGTTTAAAGCGCTTTGCAGTTTGACCGGTGAGTCGTGGAGGGAATTCAGGAGAGTCTCCATGATAAGAATTAAGATATCGGCTCATGCTGCATCCTCCTCTCCACCGCCAGCCAGGCTACCAGGGCTTCAGTGAATCCACAGTTAAATTTGGACCAGTGTACACTTGCAAACCTTGGATCAATAATTGCGCCAAAATTTAGCATGTCATTTTTTCAATAGCCTCCATGTCATGTGCTTAAGGATTTTTAAATTCGTACCAGCTATTAATTAGTACTACATGGGAACTACAGATGCACCTTTTTAGATTTGATTCTATTGCCAACTATTGAGCAAAAAAAAAAGGTGGGAAAACTTGTTTTTATTTCTAACATCCAGCTGTCTGCTCTGAGCATGTCCAACATTCTGTTGGCTCACCCACTGTCAGGAGGGACCTCGCTAAGCCATTTTGACTCCCGTGTTAAATAACAGCAGGATTTTCAGGAGGAGACCCAACATCTTTTTTACTCGCTGTCTCATGGTGGGTTTTTTTAATATCCTACAATAACCTTGATATGTTGTAACACTGTAAAAACTCTGCAGTTTCTTTTTTCAACAGCTTCCATGTCATATGACCAAGGGACTCCAAATCAGTACCCTTTGTCAGTGTGGCACAAACATCTTTTTAATTGCATTTTTTTTTTTTTGGTCTCCCATATTCTATATAAATACTTCCATGCTGAATTAAATTTTCCAATAGCTTCCGTATCATCAGGGAATATTCTTCACAATCACGCAGTTCATTCCTCAAGCATATTTCCAGACAATTTCCCAAGAAGCACTGAAGATGTTTTGTGGTCTGTGAGGATGAGGGAATATATGAATCTATATTTCCTATTGACAAGCCTCCCCGATCAGAGGAGTGGACCAGTTTCTGAGAACGCTCACCTAGAAGTTTCCTTCAGTGGAGAATCGTCCACAAAAGAACCGGTGAAGAAGTCCGGCGGGCCTCGACTCAGCTGATGCTGATGAGCCCCGATAATTGCACTTCCTGATCAATTGATGGGTTTGTTTTGGTCTCTGGCTCTAAAACGGATGTCCTAGCAGACATGAGTGAAGAATATTGTTCACTCCACAGAAGACAGATAAAAGGTGTTAAAGATCACACTGCTGCTGACCTTCCCAAGAGTAAAGGCAGCTTTCCTTGTGCTTCCTGTCCAGTCTGCTGCACTTACTTGTATTTCTCCACCATCTCCAACTCTTTTTCAAGCATAAATTGATCACTCTATTTCACCGCCGTCGTAAGAACTCATTGTAGAAACTCATATTCAGCAAACATCGATATATTTTTCCTCCCAACGATTTTTACCTGGATTCAAAGTCCCCCCCCCCCCCCCCCCAAAAAAAACTGCTACAGTACATGATGCAAGACTATAAGAGACAAAAATTTGCCTCTGACCCCGGATCAATAGCTTTGTTGACTGAGAACCCGACAAGCTCGATGTGTTGAAGTGATAGAAAGCTTTCTCCATTATGCTGAACCCAAGATGGGAGGACAACTCTAATTGTCCAAACAACACACACCACATTCCTCATTTGATGCTGCATTGACATCTAACATATTGGATTCCATGCTGGAGCAATCAGGCCAGGACTCCGGCATTGGGGCACTCTAAGACCCGACCAGGAGCCAGGATAATTAACATTTATTGATACATGACTGCTGTAAGCCTGTTTGCCCAGTGAATTAAACCAGCTCATTACAGGCTTAATGGTGAGTAGGGGTGATAAATAATAGATGCCAGTCCACTCACTGGCACTTTAGCATGCAGCAGGGGACCTCATCCCGAACCCCCCCCCCCCCCCCCCCCGCACACACACGCACACACACACACACTCAAAACTTCCACCCCCAACTCCCACCATTCCTGACATCATTTTGCCTCTCAAAAAGTCACGACATTCTCCCTTGAAACCAAATCTCGATTCAATCAAGTGGTCTCATGTGGCCTTGATATGAGTTTTTAATGATGTCAGTAGCGGATTACGTTTAGGTAGATTTCGGTACTAAATCAAGCAATAAAGTTGTAATTATTAGCATGATAGATCAGTGGTTTTAGCTCTGAACGTCCAGTGTTGACATGAAGTTGCGGACCCTTTAGCTTTTTAATTTCTGATTCAGTTAATTCCTGTTTTATTTGAAATTGTGTGTCCGTTATGTTACTTCCTGGCCTAATTACTGTGTTCAGCCCCACCAAAGCCCATAGTGTATTGACTGGAATTATCTTCACCTGTGTGCTGTCAGATTAGTCGGCTCCTCGCCTGCCCTGATGTTTACCACCTATCAGTCCTTCCCTCATTAGTCCAGTTGTATTTTAGCCCCGTTGCTTCTTTCACACATCATCAGATCCTCTGTTGTGTTTGCTTGTTTCAACTCACCCTTTGAATCCAGTTTAGTTGGCTGTTGTCATTCCAGGATTCCCATTTGTTCTTTTTTGTCTTTTGCAGTGAATCTCAGTTCTTAAGGGCTGCGATAGATTTCTGCACGTGGGTCCGTTTTCCTTTGTGCCCCGTGTCAAATTGTCATGGGGTTTTTCTTTCAGTCCCGTTGAAAAAACAAACAAACAAGCAAACAAACGCGAAGACAGAAAAGAATTCTTCATTATTGTCAACACCATAAAAATATGATCCTCTTTTTTTTTCTATTTCCTGCATTACTTCTACTCCCAGAAGTGAAACACGAGGAGAAAAAATATCTATTTTAAATGAATGTGAGCAACACATGTTCTGCGCCTTCCCTGTCCTTTCTGATTGTTCTTGACAACATAACTGTCACACTTCACCTCCTCCCTCCTGGAGCCCCACATGAATAGCTGTCGAACTGAACTTTAACCTGAGATACAGCACATTTTCATTTGCCGCTCTGCCTTGTGAGATCTAATTAATTTAAAAAAGCATAAAAAACAAATAATATACGGAAAGAGGAAATGAAATATATTTTCTTTTTGAACATTATTCTTTTAGTATTCTTGCTTTATTTAGATTGTGGTTGTAGAGAATGCAAAGGCAGAGAGGGGAAACAATGAGCTACTGGAGTGCTCAAATAAAAAGTTGTTCTCAAACATAACCAGGCAAACACTTCACTGGTGTACGCCATCTGGGTCAAGCAAACAGTGCCTCCCAAAACTGCCCTCTAAAGCTGATACAAAAATAAAAATGACAAATTATAAGAATTTCTGATGCATCCAGGCACAACACTTGGTTAGGTTTTTGGAGAGGATTGTGGTTTGGTTCCGTCTAATCTCTTTTGTTAATGTTTGTACATGCATGACGCACATCTGCGGTTCTATAATGATCATCTTCCCACCAAGGAGGGAAAAGAACTTAGTTTTTCTAAAATAACTTTGGAACTTTTGAATATCCATGCTAAAAGCCTTGTTCCATTTATTTCCTCCCAGGCATGATTGCAGAAGATACAAGCAAGTTTAAATTCACGAGAGATACAACATCTCTTTTTCCACAAGGAGATCAAGTCCAGAAGCAGACTTCCCATTTTAATCTGGTGTACTAAAGATTAATTTTCAAATCGATTGATTATCTGGAAGTGTGCTCACATCCTTTCTTGTGTATATCATACAGAAAGTAGCGCACACTTGCCAACCGTGAAGGAAGTGCTGTCTTGCCTCCATTATTGTCCATTTCTGAATGGCCATAAATGGTCGTGACGGTTTGCATCCGTGGTGGTTTCAGCAGACTGGACTGTTTTGATTATGACACCGTGAGACCGGTGTTTGCTGTTGCTCCTTTCATTCTAATTTCATTATTCTAATGCTTTTTTTTTTTTTTTTGCATTCTTAAACATTGCTTTGATAACGCAGATCGTTTGATGTGTAAATATCATCTGCAGGAGCTCCACGACTGATGTCGGCAGCACTTTTGCAGACATGCAAAATGCATCGTGGGGGAGCTTATTTCTATAAGTGGCGAATTGTACTGACAGTCAAATGCGTCGATGGAAGTGTTACAGGGGTCTGCATGTTTTAATTGTCATCATGAGCTATAGCAACTTTATCTATTTTTTTTGTCTGTTAATTTATTGTCATGTTAAGTTGAAGACAAAATTGTCAGCTTGTTGCCAGCCTGTCCGATCATCTGACTCCTTGTGATTTTCATCTCGTAATGATAATATTGCTTTTGTGATCCTACAAAAATACAATCTAGCTGTCGGTTTATGAATACATGTTTCCTCTCTGGCGTAATTGAGAGAATATAATGTAGAAAAGTGTGTGTTATTACCAGCTATATAAGGGTCATTATTAGTCCATAAAACTCTCTAAAGACCTCATTGTTTGATTCATGCTCTATCGCTTTCGTCCACATTTTCATTATTTTTCTGCAACCTTTCTCTGCAAAAAAAAAAAAAAAAAAAAATCAATTTACTCGCTTGTATTGGTTCCTCATCAAGGAAAAAAAATGAAAGACAACCTTGGAAGCACTTCTGGTGAGTGTGTTTGTTTCCATTGCATCGCTGTGTTGTTTTTTTTTTTTTTTACAAGTGTCGCAAAACATACCAGTAGTGATTTAAAAGAAGAATTCCCACTCTAAATATCAAAATGTTTGTCCGATCATCTTGGGCAGTTAAGCTTAGAAGCTAGAATCAAATGGGACGAGTGTTTGGTGAGACACAAATTGGAGGTTTTCCCTGGACTATAAATGACTTCATAGACCCATCCGTGTGTTTCCTCGTCTCTTTTTAGAAATTAAGTTGTGTTTCATTAGCAGCTCTGCTGTAACATCAGCACCGTCCCCACAAATGTGTCTTCATTAAAGAAGCAGGCAGAGGAGCTGAGCCCCACCCTCGCTGACACAGGCAAGAGAATATGTACTTTTCTCTCTCTTCTCATCTAATGGGTTCTATTAAAAGAATCTCTTCCGATGATGAGCTATGGAACCAGGCTGACGGCCGTTCTGGACTTTTCCCAAACATCCTGATCGAGTAGATCTACAGCTGTACTTTTTACATTAATCTAGTTTCAAAATGCCAAGCAATTCCCAGAGAGCAAAAGCAACAGGGAAAAAAATTAAATGCAGTTATGCAGAAAAGCAATATTTTCTAAGCTCCCTCTATTGGCTAAACTTCATCACAACATCTCCGTTTGACTAGTAATTGCTTGGTCAGTCGCTTGGCTGCTTTCAT